>NC_088203.1:15946202-17196202 GCF_037126465.1 Ornithodoros turicata
CTAGGGCCACTCAAAATTTTGACAAAACCAATGCCAACCTAGTAATAATATGCTAGAAAAAAGGAAATAAACAGGAAAATGCTGCAGATACAAAAAAGAAGCTTACTTGCACCCAGAATTTAGCATGTTACTGTGCAGCTGTTGTTTTAACACTCCTAATAATTTGGAAATTCGTACAGAGGTGCGTTTGTGGGATATTTCGCGGTGCATGTCTTGAGACAGTTGTGTACCATGGAGCTCATCTTGTTGAAAGTCCGATGCCCACCCAGGATACCAGAAACTGTCAGTGCTTCTTTGACTTCTTTTCGACGGCAAAGTTCAAAATTACACTAGAGTTTGCAACAAACGTAAAATGGAGGCGACGAAACTCCCCAATCATAATCACAAAACAAAAGCTGTTGTAAAATGAAGAAATAATATTGGGGCGGGCGTAGATGTGACGTTTGCTCATTGCAAATGAATGCTGGCGTGCTGAAATAGTGAGAGTGTTTAGAATAGTAAATTGTACCGAGGAAGCCACTTTTACTTTGCAATTTGTACTTGTAACTGAAGGCAACTTGCCGCAAGTTCTAAAGCCCGTTCGTTATCTGTCATCGTCAGGTGGACATGTACAAGACAATAATTAAAATACTGAAGGTAAAATAAAGGGGGAATGTTTGGAAAACAAAGTAATTGGAGTAGACTAGTAACTACTTCAAAAAGTATTTGAGGTACATTTAAGATACCAGCTTCTGTCTCATAGCGGTTAAGATGATCGCCTTCCACACTGAGACTGGCAGGTGACACGGCTTCGAATACTCTCCTCACTGGCTATGCTGTGTAAGGCTTTCCCTGGGTTTTTCCGAAGACTTTCCAGACGAATGTGGGCACAGTTCCCCCTGAAGTCGGCCCAGGACGCATCATTCTAACCCCTCTGTCCCCCACTCATTCCTTCTGTCCTCTTTCCATCTGTCCACGTCTGTACGCTGCTCATAGCCACAGTTGCTTCGCGGCGCTAACGCAGAGTTAAAAAAAAACATTTAAGGTAATTGAGTACCAATGTACCAATTTCCACCCAATGTATTTCTTGTTTCTTTAATTTAAGCACAGGCATTATTGACGCATGGTGGGGAGCTGCCCTTGCACAAAGTGCCTTCAGCTCTTTTGAAAAATAATCTACCTGGATAAACGGGCTTACACTGGATCTGTAAGTTGTTGGCTAAATTCGCGGACAAGGCCAGAGTACAAAACTCTTTGGAAAGGAGGTCAAGCTTGAGGTCATAACACCCTACTGGAAGATTGATCTCACAGAGGAGGAAAAGTGGAATGGAGAGGAAATGATCCTGAAGCTGAACATGAGATGAAAAAGTAATTGTAGTATTGGGTAGAAAATACTTTTCTGTATTTTCTACTCAATACGTTTTACTTTTTTTACACCAATTACTTCTTTTTTTTTTTCCTGTCAAGTGTGCGTGTTAGAGAGCGACACAAATAAGCTTTGCCGCTGCACGTGGTAACCCAGCTTCTTCATGCGGAGGCATCGATTCTGCCTTATCAACGCGTTCCGGGCAGCTGCGCGCGAAAACAACAATCGGCGGAAATCGCGTTTTCACTAAGTTGTGACACCATCAATAGCAAAACTGGTGATGGCGCAATTTTATCTGTTCCACAGCTGGGAGTCAGCTTGATACTAGAGAGAGCTCTAGAGCGGGCTGCCCAAGCGCGAATGGACGCAGAGAAATACGCTTGTTTCTATTATTGGAGTTTTATTACGTCGTACGCTATCGCCTTTGCACGAAAGAGATAGCGTGGTAGTTCTGCACACTGTGCGAAGCTCTCTATATGTTTTGCGCGTGCGCAGAACCACCAACGCTATCCTTTACGTAAGCATAGGCGATGGCGTACGATACATTAAAACTCTCCAATAGTGAGTTTTAGTATAACGTACGCTGTAGCCTTTGCGTACGTAAGGGTATGCCGTGCGCGGAATACCGACGCTATCCCTCTCGGCTTTGCATAGTGAGGGATGGCGTGGAGGTTCTGCGCACTACGCGAAGCTCTCAATGTTTTGCGCGTGCGCAAAACCACCAACGTTATTCATTACGTACGCAAAGCCGACAGCGTACGTTATACTAGAACTCACCATTAGTAATAATACACCGGAATCCGGACAGTTTTTGCTGTTGTGAGCAAACGTGACGCCTTCATTGCACTGAATGAAGGTGCATGGCCAGTCGCTGCCGTAACTATACCCATTATTCCTTGTGCAACTATTGCGCTTGAAAGAGCTCATTGTTGTCAGGCGGGGTTCTTGAACCGCCTGAGGATCGGAACGTTATCAATCGGGCAATTGAGATTACGGTGAGTAACCGCCCGATGCCCGGCATCAGCTCTTATCTCTCCCGGATCTCTCTTCTGCGTCATCAAGGCGCTCTCATTCGAACTTCAATGAGTTGTGTCTCTCTCAACTCACTCTATCCCACACTCTCAGAGCTCACTCTCTCCACTCATAAGGCCACAGTACCGTCTGCTGTGCTGTGACTTATCGTATAGATGCTAAAAAGTGAGCGCAGGCCGTGCCCGGAGGAAGCGTCCCTATTTCTTGAGACGCAGGCCAGAGTGGAGCGATTATTACTGAATTTTCCACTGCATAACTCACACCTCCCCCGCAATAAAGAGAGAGAGAGAGAAAACAACGAAAAAGAAAAGTTGCAGAAACTTTAAAAAATATTCCACGAACAACGAGTAAAGGCACCTACGCGAGTAAACACGCCACAGTCATGGGTAAGGGGTGTATCCAGTTTGAAACCATTAAAAATAATCTTTCAAAAATAAACGCGTAAGTACCCACTGTTAAAAATATATCGCACTGAATATACGCTTAAATATCAACGCACAAAAATAATCGCCGAAATATCCCCGTTTAAATAAAAACGCTAAGGAATCCACGGTTAAGAATACATCGTTATAAATAAATCGTTTCAGAATCCCCTCAAATCCACCCTACAGTTGCTAGAGTCATGTGGTATGGCCCAAATCAATGTGAACTGCAAGCAAGGGGCTTAAACTAACCCTCACAGGACCAAACTAGCTTAAACTATCCCAAACTAAACTAAACCAAACTAAACTCACCTAACGTAACCTGATCTAACCCGGCGCAAATAGCAATGAGTCCGCCTCCATGCTAGATGGTGAGGGGATTTTGAAACAGCTTATTTTTAATGGTGGATTATTAAACGGTGATCTCTAAGCGGGGATAGTAAGCGGTTTATTTTATGGGATATATTTTTAACCATGTATTTTTAAGCGGATTATTATTGAATGTTTTATTCTTAAACGTTTACTCATAATGGTGGATTTCGGGGACCCCCCGGGATAAACATTGTGTTATCTATAGTTCGCCGCGTAAGTTAAGAAGTTCTTCCGCGAACAATTAGTATCTTATTTTTAAATGTGCTCCGGGAGACGTTGTAATATGTGGCCACACAGGCACTGCCTAAAGTAACTCAGGAGTAACACAATTACATTTCGTGAGTAACTGGAACTGAATTTTGGTTTCCATAACCTCTCCTGTACAACTAAATTTCTTTCTGAGCCATGTAACTAACTTAACTCTTCTAAGTGACTCATGCAGCTCTTACCATGGCACAAGGAAGAGCCTTTTTGTGACAGATAGGAACTGAATCCACAAAGCGCTTCCCGATTCCGTAAAAAAAAATATTAAAAAATAAATAAAAATGACCACTCTCTGCTACAACTTTCCATTTTTTTGATATTGATTGATTAGTTGTATTTTTGCTGAGTGCCTGCCGACGACTCTGAGCAATACACCAAATAGAGAAACGCAAATCAACAAACAAGCACTCAAATGCCCTTGTTGTTATTGCGTGTTAGCGCCGCGATGCAAATGTGGCACAGAGCGGCGTACAGACACGCGGACGAACATGGAGAAAGAACAGTGGAAAAAAAAAAACACTCAAATGTGAATCTAGGGTTATTTAAAGTTCACTGATTAGCCTATTAAAAGCTGATCACAGAGGGCAGAAAGAGATAAGCACGTTATATTGTAACACAAACGTTTAAAACGCTTAATATCAAGGCCAGGGGAAACAATATCATTAAGTAACATCTGCATTCGTAACGTAGGCATCGTATGTATACGCTGTTGAACAAATGGTTAGTAGAGCGCTAGCCACAGCTTAACTCATATTTTTCGCGCAAAACGAGTTTCTGATTGATCTTCATAACGTTCATCATCATCATCATTTGATTATTTATTTATTTATTTATTTATGCAGTTATTTATGGATTTGTTTATGGATTTACGGATTTATTTATTTATTCATGTATTTATTTTCTTTTTCTCACAGTGGTTGCGACAGGTCATCATAAACGTAAAAGACGGTTCTTTGCATCGATGCGAACCTGCATTGAAAGTTTCTAAGCGATGAGGGTAACAGAAGCGAAGAAAATAGACACCGTGAATACCGAAACTCATGCGGCTCTGACGTCACAGCCCTTGCTGCCGCCAGGCGACGCACGAGAAGCCACGTGCTTACGACTGCCAATGGGGATGGACGCAACTCTGGGCACTGTGACGTCTGCGCTTTGCTCGTGAGTGGGTTCGAGGTCCTGTATTATCTCGTTAAGCACGGCACGTAGAACAATCATTCTTTTTTTCTTCACTATTCTGGCGTACAGCAAATGGGTCCACGACGTAATGGACCACACCTGTGAAAGTGTCCCAATCCAAGATGAAATGTCCACCGGAAGTCATCAAACTTAGTTTTCGGCTAAACCGACCTCCTAGTACACGTTTGTCTCATGTCACGTGTCCAACAGCGACAGCCCTCGCAAACGAGTTCGAAATCAATGACACTTCGACAGCCGTCCCACGCTTTCGGACCCCCGCTGGAAAGGACTGACACGGTAACCCCAAGATAAAGTACGGCATTTCTTCCGCTTAAAAAAAAAATGGAGTGTTTGTAGACCGTTAATAACGTCACCGTGAAGTTATCGTATCTGCCAGACCCACTGACAGCGTGCGTGACCCAGCGTGTTGGGTCGTTGATTGGGCACGGGAGATAGATACAGTATGCCGAAAGCAATGTTATCAACGGTATATATCGACACTCTCCTGCACGAACGGCCGGCGCTGTACATTTGTTCAGCGATGCATGAGGTACTTGAAAACAGTGTAAAAAAAATCAGTTTCCAGGTTTCTGTCAGTGAGATAAATTAAAGGTCGGTCCTTATACATTATTGTCAACACCGTACACAGCAACGTTTTTTACACTTTTTAACGCGTGAAAAGTTTTTAAATAAACACATTTTTTTATTCCGCAAGGTGCAAAGACAGTACCGAAAAAAGGCGTTCGTAAAACACCTGTCTGAAACAGTATTTGAAACGGAATACACAGCCCTGACATGGTGTGTTCTGTTGAATACGCCACTACGCTGTGAAACGCACACCACAAATGCATGTGCCAAGCACAACACATTTCCACCCGAAAGTATTACAAATGGCGAATTCTGCAAAAAGCACCGCATCAAAGGACATAGAGAACACCATTTCATCTTGTGTGTCCCATTTAAAACATCACTTCAGATGGGTATTTTGCTAACAACATTTTCAACGCTGTTATTACACCTTTCAGTTCAACCTGCGGAGTAAGAAAAAGGATGTTCCATGTATAAAAACACTCCGTTTACACGCTCGAAAGATGTAAAAAAAGAAAAAGTTCGTGTGTGGTAAGGCCGCACCTTCACCTTCTGATCAACGGGGTCAAGAGGGTTCGTTCAGCGTTCCCCGCACAAAATCCACGAAGCGTGGATTGCGTGTGATCCACTTGTATAATATAAGGCTTGTGCAGTGACAGCGTATATCGTGCCATTTTCGCAACCACCACGCACTGTGACGCAAATTTATTACTCCCGATCAGCGAGCCGAGAAAATCACGCCGTGCGTGGATGCTCCCGGTCGAGAAAAAAAAAAAAGATACGCTGCACGGCCGCGGAATGGAAGCCTGCTTTGGTAGGTTTCGCGAGGCAAGAAGGCATGGAGCGACATCATAGAACAATAGAAATAATAATAATAACAATAATTAATAATAATAATAATTTATTTTTGATAAGTTGCCCATAAACAACCCTAAGGACTGGGTTACTATTTTTTTTAAATTCCGTGATAGCGCCACGAAGCAGCTGTGGCTATGAGCGGCGTACAGACGTGAACAGATGGAGAGAGGATAGCAGAAAGGACTGGGGGATTAGCATGCGTCCTGGGCCGACTTTAGGGGGAACTGTGCCGACATTCGTCTGGAAAGTCTTCGGAAAACCCAGGGAAAACCTCAGACAGCAGAGCCGGTGACAGGATTCGAACTCGTGTCACCTCACCTCCCAGTCTCGTCGTGGAAAGCGATCACTCTAACCACTATGCCACAGGAGCTGGTCTGGGTAAATATGTTAATATCAATGTTAATATATGTTAAATATCACGGACAAAAGCCGAAGCTGCTGCCAAACGCTTAAATTCAGTGGATTATTCTCATTTATTTTATTTCGTGTTAACTCCGCTAGGCAACTGTGCCTATGAGCTGCGTACAGACGTGGACGGATGGAGAGAGGACAGCAGGAAGGAGTGGGGGACCGAGGGGTTAGTATGCGTCCTGGGCCGACTTCAGGGGGAACTGTGCCGACATTCGTCCCGAAAGTCAGCCGGAAAACCCATGAAAAGCATAGCCGGTGCGGGGTACACAGATGTACACTCGAATCAGGTTAGTACAACCCGATTTCTTCCCGAATCCCAATCACACGTACCACGCTGTATCACGAGCGACGTGCGGGTACGCACGCATGTACGGTATTTGTATTTCTTTATGTAAATAAATACATATTACACATGTAAATAGTTCATGTATACATTACGGATATAAATAAATATGTTCCTGTTTGATCTAAATATTATTTGAGTGCAGCAATGAACTCGAAACAATAAACACCACCTCGCTCGCGTTTAGTGCTGCGTTCAATGAACTACACGCCGTGATTCGCGAAGATTGCATGCCAATATATGCACTTTTAACTGCGGGCCGCAGCTGGACACAAGGAAAAAGAACGACTTCACAACGAACTAGATATTAAAAAATGACACCCGATCTCCCCACCCAATCCGGGTACGGCATTTTGACTTAAAAAGCCGGACTCTAAAGACATTGTATTGTCACATGTTTTCGAAGTTCCCCAGAAAGTATAAAACAAATAAGGATTGTTTGACAGGGGACTCGAAAGTCTATACAAGTGTATGTTTAGCAGCGAATGTTTACGTTTGCTTGACAGCGGATACAGAATGCCCTAGACGTGCTACTGCGTGCATGCTTGTTTCTACGCGTTCATCCAACATCCAACACGCGTTCACTGAACTGGAGTACACGACCTTGTTCGTGGGCGCCGCAACCTCCATTTTATTTTCACACCGGTACCAAAGCAAACCGTTCATCCAACAGTTAAAAACGAGAGCTGCAATACAACGCCTCCGATGTATAGTGTCGTTGAGTTTACCGAACGATTCGCCTGCCGCGCTGGAGGGATCATGTGTTTTGGTCCGACTTCCCGCGGAACTGTGCTCACGCTCGTCTAAGAGAGCCTGAAAACAACCAAAGCAATCTATAGACTAAACAGCGAGTTTTGGTATATATAACCCTACCGGGAAAGGTTAGACCGTACTTGAAGACAGCAACTTGGACTTGAGCCCTCACGTGACCTCGCGGAAAACGTCTTAGGTTTGCAGACAGGGAGCTCGTACCAGGGTCCTTCCGCTTTGAAATTAGGTGCCCATAGGCACAGGGGCTATGAACGGGCTACTCGGGGGATGGTCAATGCAGTGAAGCACATACAAGGAGGGACAGCACGAGAGCACGTTTCGTCGTTGTTGCTGCAAGGCCACACGTCGTGAGTGCAGTGGCATCGTCTTCGCCGAAGGGCGGCGGAGCAAGGTCAAAGGCATGGCTCAAGCGTTGCTTTACCCGCAACCGAGCACAAGTGCTGCGCGTCCAAGTGATGACCAAATAATAAATGTGCACATACAGCGAAAGAAAGCTGAAGCGGTGCTCTAGTCGCAACCAACCGCAAGTGCTATGCCGTCACCGAAGAAAAGTCCTGTGCCGACGTCTGTCCATCGCGCTACACTCCGAACACGCGATGCCAAATTTAATTCCGAATCAACTTTAAAAAATCTGCCTAGAAAGATTTCTTGTCATTCATTTATTCAAGCATTCAACCTTGATGTAACAGTACCGTCACAAATTTCTAGCATTCTTTCTGTCTTACAGACCGACCAAGGACCTCCATAGAGTCCGTTTTGCCTCCCTGCCGCTTACTGGTTGCCTAAAATTTATTATACTGAAGGCGTATACTTCCAGTTATTAATTTTGTTGCTTTGTTCGGAGACCTGCGAGCAGGGGGGGTCCGGAATTCGAATGACGTATTCATGAAGGCGTGGTTAGGTTACCTAGCCGCCGAACCCTAATCGAACGAAGAAGAAACGGCTTCCAGGACGGCAAGCGGTGTAACCCACAAACCCGGCCGCGAAAGCAGCACAGCCGAGTGACCCGTGCACTTTCTCCTGTCTTGAGCAATCTCCGGAGATGGGGGTTGTTTACGCGGCCAATGAACGGATCCCCAAGGATAAAGTGGGCCAAAAGGAATGGCATAAAGTTGAGCATGGAGGAGACAAAGCTAACACTCTTCCGTCCGACTTCCGTCACACTGTCCGTGCGACTCCTACAGGTAAGGTCTCTCTTCTCTTCCTGTGGGTCCCCCTGTCAACCGGAACATTGTGTTTTGTGATCAAGGGACATTGATACTAGTTCTCTGTCGGTACGAGAGATCCTCACCATTCTCCTGGTGCTCGGGTGGGACGTTGCTTGTCGCGAGCACCGTTCGCAGTAACCTCACCGAGAGACCCAAGGCCCGCCACTGTTTTGTGCACAGCTTTCCGCGATTCGTCAAAACGTTTCGGACCGACTGCGGACACACGTCTAGGAGAACTTGAAAGCTGGTGGATGTTGCAGTCCGTTGTGAATGTATCAAAAGGGCCTGCGAGAGATATTATGGGCCCCGCGGGGGTTATTTCGGATTAGTCCTGCCCGGGCCCCCCTACCCACGTCTTCTCGGGCCTCACGTCCCTTCACCGTCGGGCCTTGGGTCAGGAAGCCCCCTCCCCCCCCCCCCCCCGCAGCCCTAGTGGGTATCATAATTTAGAAGAAATTACACAGCTCCGGCGTCCTGGTGGCCTTCTGCACTTAGAATGCTCGATCGACCTAGCGAGTTGGAAACGGAGGACGGGCTGACCTGTTCCGACCTATATAATGAAGATTGTCATCTGCGAACTTGAAAAACGCCACTGTCGCACGCGGAGAAAGTCGACTAACCGCCGTCGGGAGGTCACCGGAAAGATTATCCGCAACCAAGCGGTAAGCAGGGTCACGTTTCCCCGGTTCCGATATTTCTACCGCTACGTTTCTTGTCGGAGCACTCTTCTTTCTTGCGTGAGATCGTGGCCCAGTAATGAACGTGCTGAGTTGGACGTGCAGGAGGGAGCTTCCACATACATCCACACGGATCTTTTGAAAGAATTGCCCTTTAAGCGTCGCACTAAGCCTAAGCGCCGAAGCCCCAGCCATTCGACCTGGGGCTTCGGGGCACGTAGACGCACTTTGGGATTCCCCCCTTTTTTTTGTCTTGTGTGTGTATCAGCGCACGGCGGAGCGAGTTGAGTCACCTACGCGAACAGCTGGCGAAATTCCTCCGCCTAGCGGATCGAGGGCAGTTTGCATAATCGAAAGCTTAACCCGGAAATTGCGGACCGCGAAGAAAAACGATACCACCCGCATAACGAGTAGTCTGTTGTTTCACGTTCCTCTGTGAACGTGGGAGGTCTATAGTGGCGGAACAATGCGAGGTCAAGCTGTACGACATTTGAGCGACTTTTTCTGCTGTCGTTGACATGTGGATTACAATTGCCCTTCACGTGCGCTGAAATATGTGAGAACCAGGCACCCCTCGTACGTAGAGAACGGGGCATGTAGATCAGTAGGCACGTAGTACGTACGCCACAGAGCCACCGAGAACCGCTGAGTCCGACGGAACCAATATCGGTCTATGACTACCACCAAATTATTTTTGTTATTAGGGAACTTACTATATCGACTACTGTTTGCAGTATGCGGGCGGCGCTGGTCATCCTCGTCACCTCGTTTCTCGTCGTCCACGCGGGCCACATCATCCCATGGCTCCACATCAGCAAAAGCATCAACATAAGGCAGTAAGTGACTATGGAAGTACTTAAGCATTGGTGACCAAGACACCAACGAAACTCCTGCTTTTTTTGAGTGACGTCAGGGATGTTACTATTCAGGACCGTAATTTAGTTCCAATCATCCGTGTCCTGCGCTGGCAAAGGTTAATGACTTCCGACAATCAATGTACAAGAGCGTTCAAATGTCGAATCTTTTGTGGTAGTGCACACGTATTTTGTTGGATAACGCTAACAACAACGGATTTAAGTTTTCTTTTTCTTCGTTTTATCTGCGGTGCGAGGCTCGCTCTCTTTGCACGTTATTCTAATAAAGTACGTTCTGCTGACATATTTAATATAGTTACTCACACACAAAAAAAAAAGGCAGAAATAGGGGATCCAATACATAAAGCACCTGTATGTAATAGAGACAGTATACAGCGAAGAAAAGTAACTGCAGGCGGAATCTCATCTTTGCAAGTACATTCAAACCCTTGCACCTGCGTCATTCAAGCACACTTTGAAACACAAAAATGTTGAATGCAGAGTGAAGCCCATCTACAAAGAAGTGCCAGTGATCAAAGAGATCCCAGTCTACAAAACCATTCCAGTCTACAAGACAATCCCCATCTACAAAGTGGTTAAGGTATACAAGGATCACCATCACGACCATTATGATCATCACGACGACCATCACCATGATGATCACCATGACGATCACTACGACGATCACCATGACCATCACCATGACTACAAGTACGAGGGTTGGCAACCACCGAAGGACTGGAAACCACCGAAGGAAGAATGGCAGCCACCAAAGGAAGGCTGGAAACCACCAGAAGGATGGCAGCCGCCTGAGGGATGGCAGCCGCCTGAGGGATGGCAGCCGCCTGAGGGATGGGAGCCACCCACCTACAAGGACAGCTGGAAACCATGGGAGTCTGGGTACGTTTGCTGGTCGCCATCTAGGGACATAGCGGCAAAGAATTGTTTAGACATATTTCTCGTAGAATGGCGCAGAAAAAGACCAGGATCGCTGTCGTGTGAGGCCAATACTTGTCCGGTACCCAAACATCCCCAGTTCTTTCTTCCCCAGTTGTGCTCTGTCGACAGTCTGGTTTGCACTACATGCACTAGGAGTCTCTTGGATTCGCCCCCTCGTGTGGAATTCGAGCGTAATTTCACCTCTATTTCCTGTACGGCCAGGGTTACCCTGCAGTGACTGCGTAGCATCCTTCCAGTAATTAATAGGCGTTTTCATATGTCAGCGAGCGACTTCTGGTTTGCGATGTATTACACCTTTCAAAAGTCGTCATCGACAACATGGAGGCCATGTGAACAGAATCTTCAAAGCGTCGGCTGAATCGGTGCAGAACGTGGTATAACTCGGAAATATTTCATGACCAGTTCTCTCAATGTCTTTTTAAATGCGAGTAGGGAGCTAGGCAGTTGTAGCATGCTGCCCCACACCCACTACCCACGTGGAAGCCCTCAAAGCCAATCAGTAGATGATCTTGCAGATTAGTTTCTTGTGCCCCTGTACCTGATGTTCTGAAATACAACGTATACCTCGACCTCCCAGTGCTTGCGCGAGAACGAGGACTTGAGGCTCAAAGTTCTCGCCGCCCTAATATTCGGTCCTTCTCTGTCTGCAGGTCCCCCGGAATCGAACGTCGGAACTCCACCGCCAAAGACACGAAGCCCTAAGGTGTTCACCAACATCCTTGTACATACTACTACCCTCTCCTGTTGTAATTTATTTCCTCCCCTGTACATGTCTTCCACCTGGTATAGAATAATAAATAAGAAAAAAACTGTTCATTCACTGAAAATGAGTGCCGGTCCGAAAGCCACCGCGTGCGCGGAGAACGTTAAAAAAAATATGACCTTGACCCACTTCCCACAACGCGCCCAAACAAAATGCTTTCCTTGCGGCTTTTCCTCCACCTGGATTCACTCTCAGGTGATTTCAGCGTAACAGCTCGGCAAGCACAGAAAGTTCTCTAGAACGGTAGCTGTCCAGGGTAACCGTTAACCATGCACTGACACGCGATCAACTTCCAGCCCACCAGCGGTATGGCCGAGCGGATTAAGACGTCCCGCTCGTTCGTGGTATCCAAGGTCGTGCTGAAGGTGGTGGGTTCGAATCTGGGCTCTCTGAGGTTTTCCCCGGGTTTTCCGAAGACTTTCCAGACGAATGTCGGCACAGTTCCCCCTGAAGTCGGCCCAGGACGCACACTAACCCCCCTGTCCCCCCACTCCATCCTGCTGTCCTCTCTCCATCTGTCGACATCTGTACGCCGCTCATAGCCACAGTTGCTTCGCGGCGCTAACACAAAAAAAAAATTCCAATCCCCGGTCCTTCTCTCCTCTTTCTTCTTCTCTTCGCCTTCTCCTCTCTCCACAACTGTAACGGACGGACCAACACGGCTGTCGACGTTGGTGAGCCCTATAAAGCGGCGCTTTATCGAACTATGAAGACCAATCTAGCGCAAAGAAATGTCCCTGGTTAACAAGTTCGATACAAAACGGCGCCATCGCACAAAAAGCGCACCCTCCTCGTGTTGCGCTCAACGACATCATCTACACATATATTAATGCGCCGAAAAAGAAAACACAACACCGCGTAAAGTATGACGGAGAACGAATCGCTCCAAAAATTATTCCGTCCCGCAAGCCCGGAACCAAGTTGCTCAACAGCAAGCTTTGATTTTAGCGTGACGCAATTTGTTCGCGCCAATTCGGTTGTGCCTCTTCGGTTCGCCATGCGAACTGGTAGCGGTAGCCTCCCTCATATTATGTGCGGGCAGCATCGGGACGGAGCTGGATGAAGCGAGCTAGGGTGAGGGTGAAAGATGATGAAGATTTATAGTCGGTATACGAAAGGAGGTTAAAGGCACAATAGACAGTATTAGTGCATCGTACGCTATCGGTGTACGGGGTTGGTGCGTAGCGTTGGTGGTTCTGCGCACTGCGCGAAGCTCTCTATGCTTTGCACATGCGCAGAACGACCAACGCTACCCCTTACGTACGCAAAGGCGACAACGTACGATATACTGAAACTCACTATTAGAGTATTGAGCTAGGGTCAATAATACATAAAACTATTGCACACACTCTCTCCCCTATAGCCTCGTTTCCCGAAGGAAGCGCAGCTGAAGCTGAAGTTTTATGGGGGGCGTCGGAATGTGGGGTCAAGGGAGGAGAGGGGCGACCACCACGTTTGAGCTTCCCCCCCCCCCATTTCATCATTGAGATCAGGCAGGGATCCTGATAATACTCTCTTATAACTAATAAGGCATATTTTTACAGGATTTTGGATACATTTTGATTACTGCAGGTACCCAATCCTGATCCCAGTCTATTACTGGGATCGCAGCATCGTAACGCCGCTCGTTGCACGAGCACGGACGGCGTTACGATGCTGCGATCTTCAGACGATGCCAGCAACGCGACCCTATTTGACGTGAGAGCGTTACTCGGCATGAACTGCATCATTGCCCCTCTGTCAACAAACACTTCCCAAACCTAAGTATGGCTATATCTGATCAACGCAGTAGGTGTAGTAAGGTCCTTTATTTTTCTTTTTTTTTGTAGCGGCAAGCTTGAAGTAATTTTCTGAACTGCGTGTATATATAGTGCCTGTCACTTTGCTACATTTTGTTTGTTTGTTTTTTGTTCTGATCCCTCGAACAATTTTTAGCCCGCTCGCTCCCTCCCTCCCGTGCCCCTGTGGCGAGAGACTTCCGAAGCCCCTGGCAAAAGTACGTCCTTCGCAGGGTACGCTCGCCGCGTTGCGTACCACTCACCGTGTTCTCCCTGCAATACACGTCAGAGTGCGTGCGTGTTGACAGACTTGTACGGCAACTTGAGTAGAGTATTTATGTTACGTATATCTTGAATACTCTTGCGAGTAACTTGGTATCTTGCAAATACTTTCAAATGTCAGTATTTAGTAATCTAACTTCAATACTTTTCAATAACTTCTAGTCATCTTCCGAGTTATTTTGAGGATACTTCACTGTAGGTCACAGGGAGGTTGAGCGAAAGATTCTCTTTTGTCTTGGCAATGCGCTTTCTGCACCCTTTGTGCACCCCACCCTACGCTTGTTCCTATTGGCTGCCATAGCTCGCCGCATCACTCTTCGTTGCGACAAGTAGTGCGCCGACCCCGAAACTACAGGACAGACCTATGTGCAGTGGCTATGGAGCCACATAGGTGGCCACCTGGTGCCGCTGCAGTCTAATTTCTCCGGCGGAGTAACTCTGCTAAGGTTGACGGACTACCTTTCGTGCTGTTCTTAATTTGAACACGAGTCTATTGGTAAATTACTGAGTGCTCCTCGTGCATAAGAAAGACTCAACGGTCGACGTTGATTGCACGCGTTGTCAGCAAACTGAAATCGTCGAACGCATCTTAAGAGATGGTAGCTCATATGTTGAGGTGTGCTGAGCCAAGACCAGGCTTGTATACAAGATAGTCACAAAAAGTACTTAAGCTACTGTACATATGCTTTAGCGTCTGACATAGCGAATATTGTGAGATATTCGCTATAATGTCCCTCTTTTGGGAAAGGGTGCAGCGCCTCGGGTTTGAAAGTATACATGAGGCGATGTGTTGTCCTATACAGGGTATGCGGGTAAACCGAAAGCCGTAGGGAGGCTCTTTATTAGGTTAATGGGTGTTTTAATGGGACAGGCTATCTAAAGTAATTCTGAACGGCAGCTGTGCCTGCGAGCCAATAAAGCTTTTTGGTAATGGTATTTTCATCTTCACGCTCTTTCATAGCGAATACCAACTGTGACGTCAAAGAATATCTTAAAAGTAACCAGTTGTACATTTAAGGTTATTTAAATACTTAAATACTTTTCAATATTGGGTTTTTGGTACTCTACTCAGTTTCAGTTCCAGCACCGTGTGTCTGGGATTTCTGAAGCACGTCAAAAGAACCCCAGGTGGTCCAAATTATCCGCAGTCCTACCAGGCAGCACGTGCAACATGTCGCCACACTGCGCAGACAAACCTTACGTGTAATATCGCGGTACCATTACTATTACTCCGTTAACTTTTTTTGCCAGGTTCTCAGTAACTTAAGTACTTTTTGTGAGTATCTTGTATACAAGCCTGGTCTTGGCTCAGTACACCTCATCGTATGAGCTACCATCTCTTAACATGCGTTCGACGATTCCAGTTTGCTGACAACGCGTGCAATCAACGTCAACCGTTGAGTCTTTCTTATGCACGAGGAGTATACTCAGTAATTTACCTATGAGTCGTGTTCAATTTAAGAACAGCATGAAATGTAGTCCGTCAACCTTAGCAGAGTTACTCCGCCGGAGAAATTAGACGCAGCGCCACAAGGTGCCATCTATGTGGCTCCATCGCTACTGCCCATAGGTCTGTCCTGTAGTTTCGGGGTCGGCGCACTACTTGTCGCAACGAAGAGTGATGCGGCGAGCTATGGCAGCCAACAAGCGTAGGGTGCGGCTTAAATGTGCCGTTCTTATGGTTGAACACGACCATGCTTCGTGTTGATGGACGTCTGCGAGCTCTGTCAAGATCGCAATAACAATTACAATTCCCTTTCGGGGATACGTTTAAAGCTAAAATATAGACTGGTAAAGTCATGGGCGTAGCTAGAGGGGGGCAAGGGGGAAGACGTGCCCCCTCCCTCCTTGGTGCTCCAAAGTCACTCGTGAGAATGGTGCGCTCCTTAGTCATAGGTCGTCATGATCATTCTCAGATGTCATAATATGAACCTCTGAACACTCATCGCAAAACACTGCAGCAAACAGACACAGGACGAAGACGGGTAGAAATCCAGCGAACCGGTAGGGAAGTACGAAGTGAGTTGCCCCAGGACGAGAGCCGCCGATATTTCGAACAGACACTGTTCTTCTTCTCTGTCAACAGTCCCAGTTTGGGCCCAGAAGAAGAACAGTCTCTGCTCCAAAAATCTGCGACTCTCGTCTTGAGGCAACTCCCTTCAGACACAGAACAAGAGGGTTCGGAGACACCACATCCGCTGACCACTCGCACGGTCCGCAGATTCCATCTCCAGAAAAAGAGGTGGGAGTGCACGCTTCGCGCCCCCCTGAAAGCCCGCTGCACCCCCCTCCCCCAGCTGGAAAAATATCCTGGGAACGCCCATGGGTAAAGTAGCATTCTTTGCACGATGATCATAGACGAAGAACGCCGGGCGCAAGCGTCACAAAAAGCGTTCTCTGCGAAAGATTTGGCTTCCAAGGTGTTCGATACGCGATTTATCCTGGGGCCTTGCGTGTGCACCGGCGCGTGGTACCGTCCAACGGTATGACACTATACCCGAAATGTAGGATCCGGGAGGAGTCATCGGCGTGTCGTTTGGTCGCGTTATCGACCTGTGAGGGTAGTGAGCGGTGAATGTGCCCGCTCACTCCAACACCACCTCCCGTGTGGCTAAGATGGTCGCCGTTCCACGCCGCGACTGGGTAGGTGAGCCGTATCCTGATCCCGGCAACGGCTTTGCTGTCTGGGTGTTTCCCTGGGTTTTCCTCGGGCGCTTTCAGGCAACTAATCATCCCCATTCCCGGGGAAGGCGACTCGGAACACATGACACCCTCCCATTGCAACATGCCGCTACATCGGCAGGCATACTGTGCGGTTATACACGCCAACTAACCAAACACTAGCAATTTGTAGCGCTGTTAAAGTTGTGGTACGAGGGGGGGGGGGGGGGGGGGGGGGGGGGGGTTGCTTATGCATAAGTCATTCTCCGCCAGAAACATTATACGGTATTATTACAAGGTAGATTTAGCCAGGTATAGCGAAGGCGGAAAATAAAACCAAATCTGCCCCGGCAACACTGTCATCTCCGTGGCTCGAGCGATCCTGGGTGTGGGTAGCACAGGTATGGTCGTCAACAATAAAAAATATTTACGACGAGCGCATGGGTCTTGTATATACTAACAGTTTATTCAAAATATAAGTATAGGAAAAGCTATCTGTTGCCCCACTAGTACACATATACGAAATCATTTATCACTTGAGTATTTTTCCGTGTCCTCCACTGCGCACCTGTAGCAGTAGGCTCGTTTCTCCGTGCATTCTTGTATGCGTGCCGTGTGCGCGTGCATTGTAATGCGGAGTTCGTATACCTTTTGGATTAAGGAGGACACGACGTTCACATCTCGAATTTGTGGAGCAAGATTAACACGTGTGAACAGATGAGTGCTATGCATCCCGTGTTGCTGGCCCCGCGAAAAAAAGGTTTCGTCATGGCAAGACCGGCCATGATAGCGTGAGTGTTAACGCTGAGCTGTGCGCCAACGACGCCATGTTTTTGCAACGAACCCATTATGACCACTCATTGGAGAAATACAAACGGCTAATCACTACGTGTACGTTTAGGTCTATAGGTGAGGTGAGGAAACTTCGTGTTTATTTGTGGTTATCGCGTACCCTTCGTCAAAACCTGCGATAACTCTATGTATTTCGAATTGGTATGTGTCATTAAACCTGATACGATTTATTTTTCTCTGTTCTCGTCTGGTATTGCTGCCCTGGGTGGTCAGTATGGTTCGGTCAGGAAAAAGGGAAGGGAATACAACACACACGAAGTACGCGAATGCAAACGCGCCATGGCTAATTATGCATTGCTTATTATTCATGCTGCTGACGTCATATCTGACGTCATTTATTTACAAAAGTAGTAGTCCGCGCAACGGATGGCTGGCGCTTACAGTCTCCATCATGACGTCATTTGAAGACGCAGGGTCCTGTGGGAGTTTCGCTATCTGTCTATATATACCTTGAGTATTACGTGATATTAGTCAGTCACGGTTGGTTAACAACGACGGTTTATTCTGGACAAATGGTTAGATTACACAAGTGGCGCAGGGGCGTGCTCCTTTCATGAAGACAGTGAGTGAGAGAACCTGGTGCCTTTCACGATAGGGCTGCCTACTCACGAGTGTTCTGTCGTTAGATGTTACCTCATGTAGCAACACGTCCCACTGAACTTACGTTTCACCCCGCTCATTATAACAAACAACATGTAGCAAAACCTCCTCAAACTTCCAAAAGCAGGTAAAAGCGCGCGCGTCACAAAATGCTATAACATTTCCTGTGGCCTCTTTTGTATTCAACAGTTACGAACTTTCCAGACCAAACTTTCAAGGAAGGAAGCTGCAGACATCGCGTATCAACAAAAACCATCGAAGCGTTTCGGACTCCGGATTTCCGACGCTACTTCGACCCCCCCTCCGGGTGTGACCGATTTTCCCCGTTTCCAAAAATACGCACTTTTTCGTCACGGGCTATAGCACGTGCCCCTTCGATTTATGTCCACAAGAGGAAAGACAGCACGTGCTATAAAAGTGGGCGACCACCAGCAGCAGCAGCAACGCGCACGTTCACATTCCGCGTGCGCCACAGCACTTCTTCGCCCTGCCAGTGTCTTGGAGAGAAAAGTCCACGGAGGATTACTGTCAGAGGGCGTGGAAACGTCATAGAAGGACTCGGTTCTTGGGTCTTGCAACCGAAAGCAATGCGGTCGGAGACAGTGAGAGTTGCGGTCGCACTGGTCGTCGTACTATTCGTACAAGGCACCATCGCGATGCACCATAAGCACCACAAGAAACTGGCCAAGGCCGCCATCGTGGGAGCAGCGTTGATGCCAAAGATAATCCCTATTCCCATTCCACTGCCCATCAGGTACGTAAACGAAGCGGGGGTACACGTGAACATGTCGTAGCAGTGTCACCCAGAGCTCAGGCTTCGGCACCAATGTTGCCAGATTTAGAGGAAATCTGCTAAATTTGACGGGTATGTCATAGGTTAGCTTGTTCATGATATTTGAGAAAGAGTCTTTTTATGGCGAATTTCAATCTGTTTAGACGTCAGATAACGAAATATGATAGTTGTCTAAAAAGCAAGACAGCGTCGGAAATCGAACCCGCGACTCTTGATTACCTACCTTGGAGCTTGTGTTGTGTGTTCCATCATGAATTAGACAAATTATGTCAATGCACGATGAATGTCTGCAGGATCTATTCCTACGGAAAGCAACGTGTGGCTGCGGAAGTCTATCGCGTCAAGCGCGAAAATGTGACTGACCTTTTAGAGCACACACCCTGTATATACACTGTCTTTTTATAGGATTTCGCCTTCCTAGCTTCATCGTTATCGCTGTCGCTCTTATTTACCCATTCGACTCACACGGCTGTATTACCCAGGTTAACAGACTAGTGTACGCAGAGCCACGGAACAGAAGTGGATATCTCATGTTAATAGACCACATGATGGCTTTCGCTGAGGACCCCTCGAGCCACTCATCGCAGTGACTTGGAAACAATTGATATTTTTCCAATCATTAAAATATTGCCGGGCACACCATCTAGACTCGCAATACACTCAGAAACGCATCTTTAACATGATATCAAATAGCTAAATCCAGCAGCGTTATCGACAACATAATGAAGCATTTAAAAACGTGATTTCAACTCTTCAACTGACACTTTCCTCTCTCTGCCCATGCAGTCACGGTCACGATCACGGTCACCATGACTACCACCACCATCATGTCGGATTTCACGGAGGCTTCGGAGGTCACGGGCTGGGCTATGGGGGCTATGGAGGAGGATTTGGAGGCCACGGCGGATGGTGGTAGTACATCATCATCGCCGTCGTCTTCCGTGTTCATTTTCACCGTCCGTTCGTTCGTTCATGTTGTAATGTACTGTTATTTTCTCACCCGTATCTCACGAATAAAAGTAAGATTACCATTTGAAATAACGTTAGAGCCTCGTTTCGGACGCTGAATATTAGGGATGCGCCAAACGAATCCAAGAATCTATACCAAGCACGTTTGTTTTCTTCTTCAAATTGGCGCCTCCTTAGCCCGCCGAATGCCTCAGTGGCCGACAGGTGTTTTCTTGTTTTTTTATTATTATTTACATTGCTCTGGACTGTACTGGGGTTCATGCAGAAACTGTTATTACAAGTTTAAAAGTAACCTGGTTTTGCTAGTGATTTCTGCTTAGCTTTATGGAAATACTAATTCCGACTCGAGAATTTACGCATTTCTTGCAGTCGATGAACAACATGTTAAATAAATTGCGTATGGGTATATTTTCTCCTGAAACTGTAGCATTATTTAATTTGTTTTTCCTTAAACGAATGTATCATATTCTGCTTCAAAACACTTTGCACTAGAAGTATTCTCTCTCTCTTTTTTTTTTTTTTTTTTTTTTTGCTTTTTCAAATTCTTTTTAAAGAAAGGATTTGAAAGATTCGAGATTCGTAAGATTCGCGGATTCGTAGGACATTCCTTGGATTCGGATTCAAAAAATTTGGGCTCGTCCCACCTCTACCGAATATTAAATGGAACTCACCGGTAGTTCCTGGTCGTGCGATGTTAACCGGAAGTTCACATCAAACCCTGGTTGCTGAAAATGAAAAAAAAAAGCCTAATGTCAATAAAGGCACGGCTAAAATGTACACACGAAAAAATCCAGTGGTCACTGAGCGGTTACAGGCCTATCTGCCGAATCCCGGTTCGCCGAAACGCAACTGAGCAGATATCTGCAGGTGGGGTAGTGCTTTAGTAACCCGTCGTTCAATGCATTCTGCGAGTCGCGATTGGGCAGATTGGGAAGACGCCAAGTGAGGGACGCCGGCCCCCACGACTCGCGCACACGGCAACGAAAATTTACCATGGTCCAGTCGTCGAAGATGCTGATTGGTTCCTCCTGCTGCTGCTCCTTTCCCCTGTAGCCGATCACTTGGACCCCTGACGGAAAAACAAGCTACATTGCCACCTCAACGGTCATGAACGGGTCTTAAACGATTCTCGGCTCGACTCCTATCTGTGAGCAGAGGAAAGAAGTGCTCCTCCACTTTTGAAGCTTCCATCTTGGGATGATTACTCCACGCCAGCCTTAATCTCGTCTCCAGGCTTCTTTCATATATGCCACTTCGAAAATGTTCAGTGTTATACATTTAAAACACAATCATGGAGCTGAAGGTGAGCATATAGTATGTTCTTTTATTTAAAACATCGTGTTCTGTGATGTCGTAAAGCCGTTCGTCGGCTTGTATGGTAAAAATGGTCAAACTCCGCGAACGACTTATTGGTTGCCATAACACCAACCAAGCTCGACACGAGAAACGCTCGAGAAAGCACTGGCACTACCACGACGTACTAGAGGAAAGCGAGACTTCCTCCGCTCGATCGGGTGGCATTTCGAGTCGAGGTCGATTTATGAATCGTAATACCAGCCTCGAGGATCAGCCCGAGTGGATGGTCGAGTCGAGGATCGTTTAAGAATACGACCGTAAGTGACCTCTAACCTACCTTTGACCTCGAGTGATGCTACCGTGTCATTCAGCTCATGCCAGTGGCTCTTGCGGAACCTATGCTCCTTTGGAAGGCCTATCGGGGGTCTGTCCTCTACCTGGAAGTAGTCCCGCTGTCATGCGGCTCAGTACTCGAGAAGGCGCTTACATTGTGCGAGAAAACGTCTCTGACATCTTCCCGTCGCTTGTGTGGCCTGTGTCGTCCATGGACTTGGTTCAGGCGCCTCGAAAGAGCGGACGCCTGTTCGCGTGTCAGGGTCCTTACGTGCGTCCCACGAGGTTCGTCGGCGGCCACTGTGTCGAACACTGTCGGAAGTAACAGAGTTAGGTAAAGTTTTAGGCTTTATTATGGCACGTCGTAGACCAGCCCATAGCCGTACCATCGTCGGGAAGTGCGAAGGCGAAGCCAGCGTCTCGTAGCCAGTCCGCTTCGTCTGAAACCAATGGAATTACGGTAATAATTTAGAGCACACTAGTATGTGAAATGCTACGGAGTGCACAGGTCACGTGGAAATCTGGACATCAGGAAAGTATACCCGGTGACTGGCCAGTCGCTTATCAGCAAGTGTTCCACACCGTAACTTTCTCCGCAGGGGCTCCTATTATTTTTCCAGCCAACTAACAGAAGTGACTTCTACGTACAGGCATCAATTTTCTGGATGCCACGGTATTCTTTCTGTCTTCTTGCTTCAATGGTGCAATATCTTACGTCTAAAATAAGATGGATTCTTCGCACAAACATGTCGTTTCGTTTTTCTTCCCAAGGTAACTACGTTACTGCTGCCGACCGTGAAACACTTACTGAACACGGGAGAAACTGGTCAAACCTAGACGAGATATCGACGAGCGAACATCATTACACGCATGCATCATTAGTACGCGGCGTACAACTACTGTAGTTCAAGGAAAATTATCCGAGAAGCTTCTCGCGGGGTCACCGAAGCCACCGGGGTTTCACCGTAACGATCATTACAGCACCGCAGGCATATAGCGGGCCAGCCACACTGCATACGGAGACCACTTCGTAAATGGGAATCTGAGTACATGTCGGGGCAGTGCTTACCGTCTGAGGGCCTTGTAGCGGCCTCGTCGTCATCAGCTACTGGACGAAGCTGATCGCACTCGCTCCAGTAGTCCGCAAAGTGCTTCGACATCGCCAACTGAGGTAAAGGTAAAACAATGGGTAGGTATAAGATACGTAATAGGCAAGGACGTCACAGGGATATATGAGGGTTCACGTGGAATGGAATCTGTATATGTACTCGCAAGTACATATATGTGAGGGGAGGGTGTGAGCAACAGAGATCGGCGGAACTAGCCGTTTGTTTCCTCTCCTCTGACTCCCTTTAGATATGCTATCTATAGTATATCTACCGAGCTATCTGCCTCCCACGCTGCGGCGGCATGCTGGCTGCTCGTATATAGGATCGTCCCGGGCCGACTTGGGAGGGAATTTTGCAGACATTTGTTTCAAAAACATCTGCAGAGGCCCAGGAAGGCATCTATGCTGACTGACATCAGTTATAGTCTTATAGACTATCAAGGGGTGTTCAATTCTCCGCACCAATCTTCTCTTCAGCATTTTGTGAAAGCATAACGATGCGATGCCTCAAGGAGCACTTGGGACCTGCTCAGCTGGTGGTTAACGTGAAAAAAGAGTCAATAACACGTCGGTGTGTAAGAGAACTTCTCACAACAAGGCTTTTGTCTAGGAGTTAATTGGAAGCAAAACTGCTCACGATGCGAAAGTTTCCGGCCATGTCTTGTGTTGAGCATTCGCGCGGTGCTCAGATATCGGAAGTCGCTCACACTGCACGTAGCAGACGACACCATCGGAATACCTTATACCGAATAGAGTATATTATGGATGGTTGAGCGGCAGAGATATTCCCAGTGGTCAGAAGAGCACGAAAAGACGTGACGCTGAGCGCTCTCGTGGAAGCAGAAAGCTATGTCCTTTCGTGCATCTTCTGCTGGAGTATTCGGGGGGAACGTCGCTCGTACGAGTACATGGATATTGACATGGTTGTACGGCCCGAGCTGCAATAATCCTCGGTACAAGACTGCAACATACTAACATCCCTCGACATAATCATTCAAGTTTTAATGGTTCAAAATGTGAAGCTTGCCGTAGCGTGCGATGACGTAAGCATAGAGAACATTTTATGCCGCCATACTCGACCAGGAACCTTGAACTGCAGAGACACGAAAAGGGCGACACATCACGAACGCTCAACGCGAGCAAAATAAACATTTATTTAGGTCAGAGTCACGCTGGATGAACGGGTGGGTGGATGAAGGCCTTCCCTTCAGCCACAGCGGCGCGGACTCTCTCTAAAGGGGAGATCTACAGGTTGCTGATGCATCCGGCACAACTATGGCCGTCCTTGACAACAGATGCTGTCTGAAGTTGCCACCGGAGAGCAGGGGCTGCCCATGCAGCTGTTGCTTCAGCGAGGGCTGTATCCTCGCGTATGTGGGTTACTCCGATTTGTTGATTTGTTTATTTTGTGCCTTCGCGCAGTGTCGTCATTACCATGTCCCTCATGTTCAAGGTTCTCATTCTACACCGTTAAAAATGAACTTCACATCATAGCACGCTTCTAGCCAACCACCAGCCCGAATGATATCATTCTGTGTCCTGATTTGTCGTAAACAGTGGACGTAAACGTGTCGTAAACAGTCGTAAACTGGTGGAGTAGCCTCTCTGGGACATGCGTCCCAGGTAGGCGCCTCCTCCAATTTTTATCAAATCCGAAGACAAAACAATATCATTCGAGTTTGTGGTTGGCTATAAGCCTGCTATGCCGTGAAGTTCTGTTTTAACAGTGTAGTGTGAATGCTACCGAGCTCCTCGCCAGTTTTTCAGTTTTATCCGCATGCTATCGGTTCCGTTTTGCAGTTTTCCTTCGCCAACAGAGAGCGTGCCCGAAGCCCGGAACTTCCTTCTCCATTGGTATGTTACAGGTACCGTATCAGGCAACCGCATTTGTAACGAACGTAACGCGAGATGCCAGCGCAATCTTCTCCGATATACCATGTGGAGCTGCTTAAGCCAACCCTTGTGAAGCCACTGATTCCAATAGTGCCGAAGCCGCACTCGTAAGAACACGAACGCCACAGGAGAGGGCACAAAACAAAATGAGCGCACATTCGTATGCACATATAGCGTTTGAGCGCTGCATATCCGTTCATGTGTTGAGTTTCGTGATATAGACTATACAACTGAATTTAATAGCTGAATTTAACGCGTACCCGGACAAGAAGAGTGGGAATATATTTCAGCCCATGCAACTTGCCTTCATTTATCCGAACTCCATTTTCGGACACAGAAAAAAGAAAAGAACAACAATCGAGGAACCACGGAGAAAAATGCTCGGCAACTTTTTTGTTTATTTCGTGTCAGCGCCACGAAGCAACTGCGCTATGAGCGGCTTACAGACGTGGAATGATGGAGAGAGGACAGCAGGAAGGAGTAGGGGCCAGGGGAGTGTGGGGGGTAATCAGCAACTGCCCTCACATATATCCGGTATTGAGACAGACTGTGCGAGACCTACATTTCGTCAAAAAGGGGGCGACAACCTAAGGCAGTGCTTCCCAAACTTTGCTACACTGCGATCGACCCATCAAAAATTAAGATATCGTGTCCCTAACCTCCCAGGCTTTTCGCGATGCCACAATGTTTTCGACTTCACTGCGTTGACAGCAATACGCAGACTTGACGCTGAAATTTGATTTGACAATTAGTGAATGAGCAGGGCTAGGAACCTTCGCAAAGAAAGAGAGAGAGAATCAGAGAGAGAGAAAAAAAAAATGCGTGGCTGCGGGAATGGCTGTTCCTAGTTGCTCAAGTGAACTTGTTTCTTAGAAGCTTTTTTTTGTGACCCAGGATAGTGAGCAGAGCATGGTCTAAGGACATCATTTACTGTCCTTTTGTCAAGTTCCAGGGCCTTTTCGCGATCCCCCGCTGCATCTGTCACGACCCCCCCCCCCCCCAACACACACACGCACAGTTTGGGGTACACAGACCTAACGAATTTCCCCCTTTCTCATATTGTACTCAGGTAACCGCACACTGACCAGTACCGCGCACCGCAGTTGATCTCTGAGTGATGGAAATTGTTCGTTTGTAGATCTGAGTTTCCATAAAGTGAAATTAATTTGCAAAAAAAAAAAAAATACCTCGCGGAATGAAGTATTCCGTTACCTTGACACAAACACAAAAGGAACGTTGCGTTCATCCGTGATTTATGAGCGAAAGGAGCCGCATCCTTCTCGGGAAGCACGGCAATACGGAGAGGCCTCGGATTGGTCTCCGCAAACGATCTCCCAGGCTGATTGGACAAATCGTTTGGGGAGACCAATGAGAGCCCGCTCCGCACTGTCGTTTCTTCTTGTGGGGAGGAAGAAGGAAAGCGTCCATTATGTGTTTTCTTTCTTTTTTATCGATCATAAATCACGAACGACGCAACAGATGAACGCAACGTTCCTTTTTTGTGTGTGTGTTGGTGTCAAAGTAACGGAATCTTTCATTCCACGAGGAGAAATTTTTGCAGTTACGAACCACTGCGGAAACTCACTTCGACACCTGCGGCCCACACCACAGTTACTGCAGCACGTCGACATCGACCGGCATGATGACACCTGCGCCGCGACTATAGGGTAGAGGATGTCATTAACCTTGTCGCTTCCGCTGATGGCCAGCGCGGACCCGATGTCAGTGAGGAACGCAGTTTTGTGATCCTTGAGAACGCGGGAAGAGCACGGAAAACGGGTCCCGCATTTCTTGAGCGAACGAATCAAGTATTTCAAGTTAAAGGGGCATTAAAAAGCAAAAACAACTTGTTCACAAATGAAAGTCCGTGCTTCAATTACTATAGTGCAAGCAAAATTAGTTCACACAGCGCTACTGTTTTGAAGAAAAACGCAATGAAAACGTCGTGTCTTTGGCGGCAACCAAAGGGATGGTCATGAAGCAAAGATTGGCGACATCCAATGAGACAGCAGGAGAAGCGCGCGCATGCCTATCGTGTGCTTGTGGAATTGGAACGGGGCCGGTCGTTGTGTTCTGTACATGCGCGGCACGATGCGCGTTGCTACATTTTTTCAATACCGATTTACTGAATTTTAGCCCACAACAGCTTATCACAAATGTTCCACTGACAACAATTATCTTCACGTCCTGCGGACGGCAACACCAGACCGCTTCGTAACTCGCACTATGTTTTTCGGCGGAACTGCTCCATGGCGTGGCACGCGCAGAATGGACTAGAAGCACCGAAAGCACCCCCAATGCACGAGCGGAAGCGGCGTTCATTGCTTATTGCCGAAGCAGGAAAGGGTCCTGTAGCTTCATAACGGTATCAAAGTTTTTAATTATGACAACAAGTGCGAAATTAACATAGCGTGTAACATAATTTGAAGTTAACTTGTTTTTTTTTTTTCATTTTAGTACACCTTTAATGTCACCGGTAATAGATTACAGGAGCTGAATTTTACGCAAATGACGGCGACCACTTCCCCATGTCCTTTGTTCCCTCGTCCTCTTTTTCTTTCTCTCTGTAGCGTACATTGTACACAATATAGTAAGGTCGGTACGACAAGGTGAAAAAAAAAAAAGAAAAAAAGTTGTATTAAGACAGCTTCACAAGTCCCGTCCCGCGTACAACCAGGCAATCAGCGACAGTCCCTGCAAAGTCACTGTCAGTGGTGGGCTCGAATCCCACCACCGGCTGTGTCTGAGGTTTTCCCTGCGTTTTCCGAAGACTTTCCAGACGAATGTCGACACAGTTCCCCCTGAAGTCGGCCCAGGACGCATACTAACCCCCATGTCCCCCACTCCTTCCTGCTGTCCTCTCTCCATCTGTCCACATCTGTACGCCGCCCGTAGCAACAGTTGCTTCGCGGTGCTAACACGGAATCAAAAAAAAAAGAAAAGAAAAAGAAATCAGTTCATAAATCAAAAGAAGCAAAGACCAAAGGATGGGTAACGTGCCAGTCAGTTTAAACTTCTTTAATGTATTCAGAAATGTGTTTTGCAGCATCTGGAGCTAGGGTCGCCACGAGACCGGTATTATACCGGCACGGCCGGTTATTTGCTCGCTCTGCCGGTTGCCGGTAGGAAGGTGATACCGGCAGCCTTTTGCCGGTATTTGTGACTCAAGACCTTTCATATGGGCTTTCGCGGGGTTTTCCCTTCAACATTCCACTACAGCTTGAATAAATCTAGAGCATAGACCCAACTCCGCAGTCACAAGTTCTTTCCTTGGTTATTCATTATTATTATTACACACAGGAACATATGTTTCCTCGTATTATCTTGAGCTCTCTTGTTTTCTGTGTGTGGTCTTCCTCCCCTCACCCCCTTCCCTTTCCCGCAAGCCTTTCCTCCTGTCCCTCTATTCCACCTCCTCTCCCTCAGCCGGTATTTTTCACTACGAAAGGTGGCAACCCTATCTGGAGCCCGTAATTTGTATGGTATCTAGGAACGGCCCAGTTGCCAATCTGCCTTGTTGGACGAAGTGAACCTTGACAATCGACTGAATCCTGCTGACAACTGTTCGCTCGCCTGGCCTCGGATTTCATGTATCCGGGTCCCCCGGATACATACATTTTCGTTGGGAACGCCCCAGTGCGAGAGAGACGAGGGTCAACTGATTAAGTTCTTATTTTTTCAGTTTGCATTCCTGGGAATATTGGGTAAATAAGTTTCTGACAATGCCTCTCATGTTTCGTTCAAATTTGTGGAATTGTCTTCAATTCAAGAGTCAACAACACCCCGCAAGCAAAAAGGTTGGAAAACACAATTTACAATCAGCTCGAGTTTGATCGCCCATTATCGCCTCCCCCGACCGCTCCTTGCCAAGTACCGATCTCATAGGCAGTCCCACCATGCCGTTGGTAACCTCAGCGTGACGGTATCATACATAGTTTACGGTAACCAATCACAGCGTCGTGTGACTCAGAATCTTATCCGTTGATTGGTTGCGGTGGCGAAGACCATGTTATCAACGTCTTGCTAAAACTCTCTAACAAGATGATCGCGCGTACAAACGTGTAGTTGTATGCAGTATGCTCCTCGGCAGTGTCTCCTGTAACCTGATAGTAATTCTATTACAGTGTGATTCGATGCCCAACCCAACAGTACAATGCCCTGAAAGTAGAGATATGCCTGAGGGTTGACTGGCAAGTGTCTTATCACTGCAATACTTCATTTCCCAGAGAACTATAGGCAGACAAACCTTACGCGTAACATCACGGCACCATTATTTTTATTTCTATTTTATTTCTCAGAGAGGGACCAACGTGGAGATGTTTGCAACTACAAGTGGTTTATGAAGCAATTTCGAATTTGAAAACCAATTTGCCAAAATACCCTTGAATGGTTTGCTTGGTATAGGAGTGCTCAGTCATGCAGATGGCTTGCTACTCTTGAGGTACGAAATGGTTTCAGAACGGAGTTCATACCAAGTCATGAATGGCGCGTTTTATGAGTGATTTCCGCGTTGCATGTCCACTATGGGGTGGTTGGTATCAGCTTACAATGTTAATGCTAACAATGCGCGAAGACGAGACACAAATGTGTGGTATGTCCCTTGCATACCATGAACATCGCAAAGCATGTTTCATATGCTGACTTATAGTTTGCACCGTTCTCAGCATTGCGGCTAACGAGAGTGCACCAACAATACGCACTTATTTCGTGCAGCACTCTTGAACCGGAATTCGAACTTTTGACGGGCGCGCTAAAGCGTCACCAAAATTGATCGACAACTGCGTGACAATGAGAGCGCGCGCGCACACAGTCGAAAGGGGTACTCGAACCTGTGAATGAAGCTCTGAAAGTTTTTCGTGTTAATCGCTATTTTCATTGTCACAGACCTCAAACTGTAACGCCTGCCGATGTTATCGCATGCACCCCACAGCCAAATCTCATCGTGGCAGTGTCGCAACTGATAAAATGTCGCGCGCTGCAGTGAACGTAGGTATCCGCTATTCTGAGATGTAATTACCCCACGTAGATACCTGTTCGTTTGTCCAAGGTCAAATTCCGTAGGTCTCATCACCATCAGCGGTGATTTTAGAAGCGAGCGAGCAAGCGAGCGAGGGTTGCAAGGGAAATTTTGAAGCAGATGAATGTGGCTGATCGTCCGCCGTCGTCTGCTTCACAATTCGGTTGAGACACATTGTGTCAATGACACGATGTGGCTTCGCTTTGGACCAACTTTCATCTTTTTTCCTCCTCGTCGCATCATTTTAGAATTCCACTTGCGAATAAACACGTTTCTGTGTTACGTAATCACTATTTCGAAGCAAGCTTCACTACTATGCTACCAAACAACCGCAGCGCCCTCACAGCAACAACTAGCGGAGGCACCTTTTCGCTCCCTGCGCAGCTTGGCAAACCTCCGGCGTTTCGAAGAGCACGTGTACTTTCCAAAGGAGCACACTTCGATGTACTAAGATGCCGGCCACTGTCCGCAGATGATGCATTCACTTCCCCTTGCTCAAAACTGGTCGAACACAGTTCGCACACAACAAGGAGCACGATCACACACGGCACTTATCTCGCACAAACAACTGGCGCGTAAACATAACCTGGCGGTAGCCGTCGAGGCCACGCCCCACCTGAAGCTACGATTGCACACGGCGTCGACGTGCCTGGTTCGTTCACGACAAAAAAAAGCAAGCACAAGAGAAAAAGCGGAACTACACTTTCACTGTCGCTCCCAGTGCGGATATAACGTCGCGCAAGACCAGTAATGTGAACCCCATTAGGCAGAAGCCGTAACGTGAATATGGCTACAAGCGGAAATGACGCCACGTTACGTTGTTTTATCAGGTGCGCGTCTGCGAGAATCGCGCGGACAGCGCGCGTGCGGCTGAGAGAAACAATCGTGCTGGTCCAAAACACTTACGTACCCACCGTACTATATTGTATCAAACCCATTTAGAAGACACTCCGTTTCGCCACCTTGTCCCCTCCACATAAAATTTCTATTACAACAGTCAATACACAACTGTACCTCAACCTACTACAACTATGGAGACTAGCCACCATCAGCCGTGGGTAGCCACAGGAAGACTTAGAAATCGTTAGTGGCGATTCGCTGACGCAGTCGTCATCCCAACTCTAGGTCCATGTAGCAAAGGAGAAATTAAGTAGGCTTTCTTTATCTATGTGACATTGCAACAGCACCATTGAGTGACAAACACCAAAAACCTTTCTGAAACATCCTTTTATTTTAGCATCATTACTTCTTGCTCTTCCCTGGCAAGATGATGCCATCATACTTTTGCTGGAACCACTTGATGGCCTCCTCCTTGCAGAGCCTGTGGCCACAGCCGATCACTCCGCGCTTGTGTCTCCGCAGGGCTACGTTGAAGCCCGGGCGGCCCAACACTACGTAAAAGTCCAGGCCATAGATACCGATGGTGGGGTCGTATTTGATACCCAAGTCAATGTGCTCCTGGATGCCGAAACCAAAGTTGCCGGTGTCTGAGAAGTTCTCCTTCCGCAGCTCGTACTCTCTAACCTAGGGAGAACAGGTTTCAGTCACTGGACCAGCTAACACAGCGGTACCAAGCATTAAAATTGAGGCAGAGAAAAAGATCAGTTCCAGCTTTATGCAACATAGCAAGAATGGAACCCAGAGAGGTGGCGTCAACCCTTCAGAAGGGAGCTTTCGATGAACACTGTAGGTGGAACAATGTAATAAATTACACCTTTCAGAAATTACGGGCTTCTGTATAGACCTTTCTAGCCTACCCTCGAACCATGTTACAGCACCCTCGGCAACAGGTACGTTTTGTGTTGTTCTGGGCTGCTACGAACAGTGATTGCTGCCATGTTTGGTGGGGGTCGTGGGTTTAAACTCTGCAGTTTTCAACTTGTACGCGTTCAAAAACTATCCACACTGCATAGCAGCCCACCAGCTCCGTGAAAAGCAACGGGTGGCAGCCCAGCGAGGGCAGGATGGCAGATACCATGATTTTAGGAAAAGTGTAGTCTATAGGGTCTGCAGTTCTTCCAGCTCTGAAGCATTGCATGTGTCCATCAAAAACATGCAGACTGTCTGCATTATGGCCTGCACGTAGCTTGCTTAAGTGGCATCTACAGTTCCAATGCCCTTACAAACAGGACTGCCAGATTTGCACACTGTTGTGGCCAGAAATCGTGTGAATAGCGACTTGGCTAATCCCTGGCTATTTTGTGGATACTTCTTGGCGCCACATCTCAGTTTTCCCTGCACCTAAATCAGGGTGTTTGCCTTATGACGCTGAAGTACAGTGCATACACTTCTCTTCCTTGATGGAGCTACTCTCAGTCGGTATGATGGCCTCCGGATTGCTTTCCCTGTCTGTGACAGCATTTCAGCACTCGTTAAAGAACCTTCAGGTGCGTAGAATTAATTCAATGACATTATTTCCTTTCCCTGCCTTTCCCTAACGGCCCGTCCATGTAGAAATTTTTTTATGGGAGTAGCAGAATTCATCGGGAGACGAAGGGCACTAATCACCCCCCCGTTTTTACATTCGAACTCAATCCACCGACAGAGCACTGCAGCGTCGCCCATGACATGGTTGTCTCGCTATGTAAATCTCATAAATAGTCATACTATTCGTCACCATTAACATTCCCTTCGATTTGACAGTGGCTACTAGGCTAGTCATGTCTTACATGGTAAGTAAGGCATGCCGATCTGTCGACACTCCTACTTGTGCAATCCTTTATGAAAAAAAATTGTATACTCAACCCCAACATTTTGCTGCTCATTTGTCATTGTGTATCACATATGCACTAGTCTAAATGCCAGTTACGCATTCGTAGCCAAACTAGCCTAGTGGAGCTCCTCCTACGTGAACTGCGAACCACTGGCTGTAGAATCAGCTACTTTTGGCTACTGTCTCAGAGCACACTGGCTATTTCTCATGGTGTTGACCTGACAGCAAAGTTCAAATACATGCTCCGCTCTTTTCGGGACAAGAGAAAACAGATCTAAGTGACAAGTACCATTGCCACGAGCCACTGTACCTCAAATTTTGTATCACGCTTGGCAAAAGAACCAAACGCGAGTTGCAAATGAGGAAATGATTTAGCACTTGTTGAAGATCAACACAGGACTGAATGCATAAAAACATCAGAACCTGCCGATGAGTGCTCGACATGCAGCAACATGCTTGTTGCACAATCAATCGCACAACAACATGCCATGTTTACTCGGATAATTGGCGCACCCCTTTGTATTGCATGGAAAGATGTAAAAATTGTAATGGCTGTCGTACAGAGAGCCTGGCAGCAAGGGTAATAAAAAGACTCCTTCAAAAGTGCTCATTTAGTCGCGTATAAGATTTAAGATAAGTATTTTTTGCCCAAAAGCATAGTGCCCCTGAGGGGGTAACGTTCAATACGCAGGGTTAGCCTGGAACCCAAAAGTCAAGCTACGTTTAACTGCTGTTTTACTCCGAGCCATCTGCAACGTTCTCCCCCGAATCAAACGCTGCAATTCTCCCACACCAAATCATCTTCCGTTCCAGCAAGTGTGGACGAAATACAGTCGTGTTCAACATAAAAAGAAATCTAGTCAGTCAACTACACGCGCCGTTGGAGATAAGGAGAAGCAATAGGGGGCGCCAGAGAAATACTGCAGCGCCACCATGCACCATCAGTAGCGGAACGAACTTTGTGCCACATCGTTGTGCCCGCGGCCAGTCTTAACAGCCAATACGGAAGCAGAATGATGATGATGAATTACAATATCTGGCGCAAGCAGGGAGTGACCTCACCGTGTCCAGCCGTCTGCATCTGCAGCGCAGTAATATTTTGAGAGCTGATGGACTCAATTTCTTTTCCTTCTTAAGTCGAATACGGCTATAGACCTCCACGTTTGTTGCATCCATTATTCATCACTCTGGAGTCTCTCGGATCTCTGAATTGTGTGTAGGTCAAGAAATATTCTGCAAAGTGACGTCTGAGTTTTGTTTGTACTTTGCCCTTTGTTAACATCTCACGTTGTGTGGGTCTTAAAGCATAGACCAAACGAAAGGGAACAGCGTATTGTTGTATCTCTAAATTTACTCCTGCATTTCATAAACCTCCTCTACGTGGCAGTACAGCATCAACTTGATAAGCTTTGTTGTAAATTACACCTACACCACTACCTTGTGTATCATATTACACAGTAATAAGACGCGTTGGAGAAGTTTAAGCACACACTGACTCTGACCCCCTATATGTCACATGACACAGGTTTGTTCGTGTTGCTTCTACGTAGTTGCCTCGTTTGATTTCAATCATTTCGTGAATGAAGTGTACGTCACTGCCCAGATTAAAGTGTGTGAGAAATCCGAGGGGTTCCAGAAACCGTGGTTGGGCCTTGCTGTCTCCACTTTGCGAGACAGATTCAGAAAGAGATTCTCTTCAGATTCGGGGAGTCGCTGGCCTGTAAAGCGTATCAGCCTCTGACACAGCAGGCTGTACTCTGATTGGCTGGCAGCAAAATGGAGAGCTCTTAAGATTCTCTAAAATCCTCAATAAAAGCCCAACCAATGGGAGCCCTGAAAGCAGAACTACGCATCGAAAGGGCTCTGGAAGTCACAACAGCAACTGAGGATCCACCCACGACAGAGTATAGAGACTTACCTTTAGTCCCTTTTCTAGGATCTCCTCAGCCTTGGGTCCCCTGACCGTGCAGTGGACGGCAATTTTTTCGTTCCTCCTGATGCCAAAGGAACGCACAGTGTAGCGAGCTTTGGAAAACACTGGCTGCTGACCAGTCAACTGTTCCAGCACCTAGGTAAACGGAACCACATTGTGTCAACACAAAGCATGGCAGGAGGAGCTGTACAGCACCATTACAGCACTGTCCCATCTAACGACATGCATGAAACAAAGCATAGCGAATCACACATGAAGCTGTTGCGCTCAGGCACCCGCTGTGTTCTGTAGCATGTAAATGTATCGGCTGAAAAATAATCATACAGGATTTCTAAGTTGAAAGACAGGCAATATGGTCAGTCCCTAGATCAATTTTGCCTGAATATCACTGAAGAGACCAGTTCAAGTCAAATGTAACGAAAGTACGAACCCTGCAGTTCACTCAATTTACATGCATCTGAGGTTATGCATTCTCACATATGTACAAGCTCAGCTGTACAGGTTGGGACAAAAGTTTACGGAACACGCGAGCGGCGTATTTTTTCGTCGGTACGACACCCTTGCGGCTGGCGGAAGCGGGTGAGTTCACTGCTTCGGAGGGGTGCAAGCGTGCGATGCCAGAGACACAGCGGTAGTTCCGGTATCACCTGGTTGTTTGGGAAGTGGAAGCTACCGCTGTGTCGCTAACAGCGTACCCTTCCACCCCCTCCGAAACAGTGAACTTACCTGCTTCCTGCCGCCGCTAGGGTGTCGCACCGAAGAAAAAGTATGCCGCTCGCGTGTTCCGTAAACTTTTGTCCCAACCTGTACAATCAGTGTCCTTTTGTCTAGTACTATCACACCTTTGTGTTGTCTTTGTTATCGGTAGCTTTCACTAGAAACTACATGAACACCACACATACAAATACGAAGACGTCTATGGTCAGGTATGGCTGGGTAGGGCGTAAACCTTCATAAATCATCGTTGCAAACTATACTCATTCTCTTGTCTGCAGGTTGTATCTGATAGACAGTGATACAAGTAGTAGGTCCTAAACCTGGAGACGTTTGTAACCAATGTAGAATTTAGAGCGATCTTTTCTTTCTTGTTGGTGTGCCAATCAGCCTTCTCAAAGGCAAAGTAACTTGTTGGGGTAGATATGCCATTAGAAACCAGCTTGAATGTTTTGGAAATGCCATGGCAATCTGCCTGTACTGAAAATGACATGTTTGCTCGCATGGGGACAACATGCATACAGCACTACAAGACTTCGAGTGAAATGCTTACCTTTGCGGCTCGTGTCAGCCTGTCACCTGATTCGCCAACACAAATATTAAGACATAGCTTCCGGATCCGGACCTCCCTCATAGGGTTCTGATCCTTGTCCTTCTTGGTCTGCTTTGGCAGTTTCTGCAAAACCAGCTGCAATCAGTCGAGCCCGGCCGACAAGTCAAGTCTGGTCTCTGTAACCACTAATATCACGGTGTACCTCAAATTTTGTATCATGTCTGGCGATAGCTCCAAACACGAGTTGCAAATGAGGATATGATCTGGCACCTGTTGAATATCAACACAGGACTGTGTGCATAAAGACACCAGGACCTGCCGATGAGTGCACCAACATGCCCCAGCATGATAGCAAGTAGAGGGAGTACAAATTTTTGAAGTCATTGTAACCTAACAGGTTCACTTGACGTGAAGTACAACGGTATCGTTCGCCTTGTGTTTGCAGTACAACTTATACTTTTTTTTTTGTGCTGTTACTAACAAGGGACATGGAAGAGAAATTGCAGCACGGTCACCATCACACGTATCTTCGAGGCAACAAGCTGAAAAGCACGCAAAATTCAGCGAAAACTGCCTGCCTTCAACATTTCTAATAAAATTCTTCCACGAAACGCGTGACAGTTTATTACCATTCCATCGATGTCAAGAGATTTTCGGCAAAGAGAAAAATCGGACAAACCTTCGCCGCCTTCGACATCTTGCAGGAGACCGGAAAAGGACGAAATCAAGAGGAAGCGGAAATGACGAAGGCACGAGGGATCCTGGGATCGACCATAGCAACGCGGTTGCCATGTTGCTATGGGAGTAACAACAAAATGGATGCGTCACGGAAAGCGGGATGGATGCGTGTCGGATTCACTGGTCGGATTCGACTTGAGCGGGCGTGAGAGAGGATTCTTGGGCGCGATCAGGTTCCAAAGTAGCGAGACAAAACATAGACAACGACGAGATGCACTTATCTCACACTGTTTGCGGAACCACAACGTTTAGCACAATTATCTCAGGGCTCTGCCGGTCTATCCTGACGCTGCTCCGTGAATGAATGTACGGAATCAGCGGACAGAAGCTTATTTGAACCACATGTGGCATTCGATGAAGGAACCGCATTAACCGAAGCTATCTAGTATACTGTCGTAAGCACCACCGCGTAGGTGTATTCAAGGTCACTGCTCTTCACAACCACCAGCCCGGCCACAACTCTTCTCCGAATCGCCGGCTACCAGTAAAAACGTGGGTGACGTTTCTGGATAATTTGCGTAGTCTCGTGTAACATGTAGATATTGTCGGACCAGCACCACGTGTGCGGTGAAACTGCCTCTTGCTCCTTTACAAAATCTGGGGCATCGGAAGTGGAATGTGTGTGTGTGTGTGTTGGAGCTACTGATACGAGGAAAACTTCCCGTGCTGCTGTTACCGGTCGTATGACGTAGCGGAAAATTTTGTGGCGGACAATTTTTCGTGCACCAGTGATATAGGTAAATGCAGGTAACTTTGTCATATTCCGTGGATCGAGCGTCACCGTCGACGGATATAGACCGCGTTTTCTTGGCGCGCGCTCGCGCGCTGAGCCCGGCGCGCGACCCTTTTATGTGGCAACGTCTGCGAACTCGCGCGAAACTTCGCGCAGTGCACACGGGGCAACGTGCTCGAGATTTTGGTTGTATAGCGCTTGTAAAATTCACTGTGATATGTAAATCCCTGGAAATATGTGGAAGCTGAACCATATTGAGCACTCATCAGCAGGTTCTGCTGTTACCATGCAGTCATTGCAGTATGTATATTCAGCAGGTGCTGCATTACATTCCCACCTGCAGCCAGTGATTTATCCAGACAGGAATTTTCCCGGCACCCCCTCCCACATGCCCAAAAGACACCCCTCCTCACAAGATAGAAAAAAAAAATCTGCAAAAAAGGCCCGATGAGTCTGAAAAACCGGCAGATACAGTAGCCACACCCCTCAATGGAATTTCAACACCCCCGATATAAAAATGCTATGCAACTCCCTGCACCCAGACCTCCTGCACACCACTTCCCTTTCTTTCCTGTCCTCCCCCTACAGGAGAGGCCTTTGTTACTTCAGCTTTAAGCATGCGTCAGCAATGATCCATAAACCTGTTACAACCAGGTTGTCGAACCAAAACTTTTTTGGGTCTGGTTTTTGTTTCAGTAGAAAAAAAAAGGTTCAGCTCTGGTTCAACTACGCAGTGAAAACAGTAACGGTTCAAAACTAGTTCAGTTTCGCGTGGTGTAAGAAGAACTCACTACAGCGAAAATAACCCCATTTATTATCTCCTAAATGTAAAAGAGATAAAGAAAAAAAATGGCAAGGTTACAAAGTCCCACCAAAGGCATAGGTTTAGAGAAAGACAACAAGCCCGTCTTTGACTCTGGCACACTATTATGATGTGAAGTTTGTGCGCAAGTAACTACAGTGTGGTTGATCTAAGTAACGGCAAGTCGTTGAGTATTTCTGGGGAAAGACGGGACCTTTGATCCGAGAGAATGAATTTCAGAGTTTCCTACCTCAACGCTGAACGATATAATATATTGTGCACTTGAGCTCTTGCGGTATGTGCTCTTGAGGTGCAGCTAGTTCACTTTTCCACTTGAACCAAGACAGAAAAAAAAAGAATTATATTTTCCCTCCGGAGCATTAAATCTTTTAGTTTTCATTCTGTTTCGGTTCGCCCAAATTCAATATTTTTTCTATCAGTTTCGGTTCACTGCGGAACCCTGCTTACAATGTAACTTAATGACCCCCCGCAGTAGCTCATCCAGGGGGCAGTTGGGCGATCGTCGCCCCCTCCTCCTCAAAATATCAGTTTATACATGGGTTTTCCCTCTCTCCCCTCCTCCAGTACATGCTCCAACAAAGAACCCCCACCCAAACTGACGGTATAGATCCACCCCTGCCCCCACAAGCATGTGATACTGGATAACGACCACTTTCAGCTTGTGTTTAGATTTAATGCTATGTATGAAACCAATTGACTGCCTTTCTTGCCTAGCAGCAGCTGGTGTATGTATCATGAATACCATTCCAGCACAGAACCATGAAGAAGGTGGAGATCACAGACATTTTCGGCAAGTATGGCGCCTTCCAGCGAGTGGTGTTTATCTTTGCGGTGACTATCAGCATGTTTGGTGCGTACCACAATCTCATCATCACCATTGTGGCCCCGAATGTGGACCATTGGTGCGCACGGACCGAGGGCTACGAAAACCTCACCGTTACGGAGTGGCGGGAAATGCACATCCCCGAGGAAATGGTGGACGGTGTCAGAACGCACAGCCACTGCAACTACTACGTGAACGGCACCAACGGCACCTTGGAGGTTGCACAGTGCAGCAGATGGGAATACGACACGAGCTTCTACCGGCGCACTATTGTGCAGGAGGTTAGTTTTGTCTTTGCAGTACCTTAACACACAATACACTATCGAAACACACAAGGTCATATACTGAGAGTTGAGAGAACTGGTGTGTTGGTATGGGTCCCATATCGCAAAAGGGGAAAGCACAAAACGCAGCCGACGTGCTGACCATGTCGTCTGCTATGTTTTGTACTCTCCCCTTCTGTAATGAGGTCATATACGGACTTCTTAGATACTGGACGTCTGCAAAAATTTGTGTTTAGTTAACGATACAATGAAGTACAAAAATTTCTCAGCTATTTTGATGTTTCCAAAAAAATGTTTCTGAAAATTTATCCATCAGGAATGAAGGACACTGCTACCTCGGCACCAACACAAGGGGAACGAGATTAATCCGTTGCGCCATTCATGTTTTATGAATGAAAGAAATCACAATTTATGCTTTCCCTATCCTTCTCAAGAAGGCCATCAATGCAAAACAGGCTCTCATTGGTCTCCTCAAATGATTTGTCCAATCAGCACAGGGCATCGTTTGCGGAGACCAGGGATTTTCCTACACCCCCCTCAGGGGGGGGTGTACACCCTCCCTGAATTTTTGGAACACCCCCCCTGAAATTTCTCAGGTGACACCACCCAACTCGGCCACCAACACATTCTAGTAGTGAGTCCGGCGCAGTGAATTACATCCTGTACTATCAAACTTGGGCTGTAGGACCACAGTGATGCAGATGATCCTACCATGCATTTGTCCAAATTCATCTGAAAATCACTGTTCCATTCATATAGTACGCGCATACGAAAAAAAAAAAAAACGTGCGGTCGGTCATGCAAATTCAATGTGGATCACAAGGAATCATTTGCGCCCAACTCAATCAAGCGAGGTATTCTGCTTTTTTCGTCTGAGGTCTTCACCGTTGGTTGCTAGGTATTCATTGAGTTTCGTGAGCCAAGGTGAAAGTCTTCTTTCTTTGTCGGTCGTGCAATTGTGCATCTTAATGTTGAAATGCCGCTCATAATGAATCTGTATTCTACTGTACTGTGTTGTAACGTATTAACATGTACAAATAAAACGGGAAAGCTCCGCAGATATGTCACCATTGTGCCACGATTCTTTCCGTGTCTAAGAAAAATTTTGTAAGTGGAACCTTCACCAAGCATACCCCCCCCCCCCCTCCCCCTTGAAAGCTCGGCACCCCCTCAGCAGTGAATTTCTGGGGAAATCACTGGCGGAGACGAATCCGAGGCCTCCTCGCATTGTCATTTTATTCATAGGGAAAGCCTAAGTTGTGGTTACTTTTGCTCATAAATCACGAGCAACGTTCTGACTGAAGTTTAACATTTTGCAAATTTCTAGCACATTTTCAATCCATGCTGTAATATTTTTTCACTAAGGAGCATGGGCTATTCGGTGCGCCTGTTCAAGCCTGATAAAAGATGAGTGTGGCTCCCACACTCATGTTTTGTTCAAAGAGGAGCAAATGCATCCACTCATCAGATGGGGGGGGGGCACACAGTAGTGTCCACATTATGTCATGGAAATTTGCATGTGGATGACCCTTGGACCAGTAGAGGACATCCCGGGATGCAAGCGGGAACATTCATAGGATGACCCGTGAATGTCAACAGGACATAAACTAGGCATTTTAATATCCTTGGCATGACATCCCTGGGATTGCCGCTGGATGTTACGCGGTTGACTGGGAAGCTCATAATCAGACACTCCAAACTAGAACATGTGTGTTTTGAATGAAACGGCAGTTCTACTCTATGGGAAAGGCTTTGACAGGTGGCTTACAGCAACAGAATGACCTTTTTCTAGAACAGTTTTGAATAGGGCTGAGCAAATAGTCATAGGCAAATACAAAACGAGGAGTTACATAACCAACTACACACACACAGACCTTAGATTGAAGCAGATATCGCTTTGTGTACATCTTCCCTCGCGTCATTTACGGGACTATACATGCACTTTCATAACTATGTGAACACAAATGAAAGATACATTCCTTCGATTCAAAATTTGAAAATACATTTCTATATCTGATACTGAATTGAAATAAAAGAGAGTTATTTGTTTGACTATTTCAAATTTGCTGTGGGATTAAACAACAGGAAGATGTAGAATCTTGGAGGTGATCGTTAGTTAAAACTACACTACAACCCAGTACAACGACGAAAAGTAAAATAAGAGCGATAAAATAAGTCTGTTTTGTTGGTTTTGTGATAGCTAACCATGGGGGGAGGAGGCAGAATAAACATGAAACAGAGAGAGACTGTCAATGTCCTCCTGTTTGGGGGAGGGGTACTAATGCTTACCGTCTGCCACGCAGTGGGACTTGGTGTGCCCTGACAAATGGCTCGTGTCGCTGAGCCAGTCGGTGTACATGGCCGGTTACATGACGTCCATGATCATTTTCGGCCAGCTGTCGGACAGGTAATGCGGGAGGCCTGCAGGCGGAACCTCCTGCAGTTCTCCGCTGTAACTACTTTCGCAGGGTGGGCCGCAGGACAGTCATATGCATCGCCCTCTGCGTGCTCTTGGTGTCCGGCTTCTCGACTCTCGTCGCGACCAGCTTCATAGCGTTCGTCTCCCTGCGCTTCTTCGTCTCCCTCGGAGTCTCGGGAGTGGGCTCGACGTCGTTCGTTCTGCGTAAGGATTTGTGTCGTGCCCAGCGACGTGCGCACTCAGCAGGGTCGTATGTGCAGTGATGGAAGTGATTGGACCCAGCCTGCGTTCCCTGTTTGGCCTCGCATACGAGTTTGGTTGGGCTACCGGTTACCTGGTGCTGGCTATGGTGGCCTACTTCATCCGAGACTGGTTCTACATCCAGCTGGTGGCCATGGTTGGGGCACTTGTGCTGCTTATTGGCTTCTGGTATGTGCTTAACCTGACTTACTTAAAAGTGTTAAAAAGGAACCCAGTGCTGGGTACGAACGAGACAGTACACTAAAAGACATAAAAGGACACCGACACAAGCATTGAACTTCAACAAAGTGCTTTTATTTTCTGAACATCTTTTAAAGACGTATCAGGAGAATTTTCCAGAAAATCTGTTTTGTTCCTATTGGTCATCAGTGTGCCAATCGAATCCTCGATTCCTGGGCACGGATTTGAGATTCGCAAATCTGAATCTCAGTGCCAAATCTGAATCTCGGTGGAATGTCCGGCATGTATTTCATGCCAGACTCTGAAAGCATGCTCATACTTTTCAGTTGCTGCTCACGCTTAAATCCAGAATGTTGCGAATCTGAATTCATATCCAAGGAAGGGTCTGCAAATCCACGAATCTCGAATCTTTCGAATCCTTCTTAAAAAAGAGTTTAAAAAGCTAAGAACAAAAAAACTTCTACTGAAAAGTGTTTATAAGCAGAATATGATACACTTGTTTAACGAAAAAAGAATTACATAAGAGTTCAGTTTCGGTAGAAAATATGCCCATATAGTTCATTTATTTAACATATTGTTCATCCACTACATGAAATACATAAATTCTCGAGCCCGAATTATTTCCATAAAGCTAAAGCAACAATCGAAAGCAAAACCATATTGCTTTTAACCTTGTAACGTTACAGTTCCTGCCTGAACTCTTTCAGTCCAGAACAACGTAAACAAAGAAACGAGAAAACTCCCGTCTGTCAATGAGGCTTTCGGCAGACTCCGGAGGCGCCAATTTGAAAAAAAAAAAGGAACAAACGTGGTTGGTGGATTCGAAAGATTCGATTCGCCGTTTTGGGCACTAGGATTCGTGGATTCGATTGGCACATCCCTACTTATATCGCATCCTTACATGATATCTGTAATGATTCGCATTCAAGGATTGGCAAAGAACAGTCTCTTTGTGTTTCAGGGTTCTTCCAGAGTCTCCTCGCTGGCTTATGGCAAACAAACAATTTGATAAAGCGTGGAAGGTAATTGACCACGCTGTTGAGCGCAACGAAGCAGATAGAGAGGAGGCCGAGCGGAAGTTTGCACTGCTGAAGGTCGAGTGCGAGAAGGCAAGTCAACGGAATGATCACCGGGACTCTTGTGAAATTACCATTTGTGCTTGTAGGATCAACCCAAGCACATTTTTGGCAAAGCCAACTTGCTCGATCTTCTCAGCTGGCCGAGGTTGCGGCGGCGTACCTTAATACTCTTTGCATGCTGGTGAGTTTCATAAAAACGGGTACCCGAAATATTATGGACCGCATTTTTTAGGCCTGGCCCGAGCCTGGCATTTCCTCGATTTACATCCACCTGGGCCTGTCCCCGTGGCCCAGGCCCGACCTGGGAAATTTCTAGGCTACCCGGCCCTTCATCTATAGGGTAGAACACTACAGACGCAGCTAACTAGTGTATCAAAGATGTAGCACAGGCTAGAGCCGGACTGAAGCCTGTCAATGCCCGCTCTGGCCCGGGTCCAGCCCAGGCCTGCCGAAAAAAAAAAAAGCCTTCACCTGTCCTGCTCGGGCTCGGTTTTTTGGGGGTTGCCCGAGAAGTGCTCTACCCGGGATACCATGACCAGTGGATGTGTTTTTTGTTACCATAACGCTATTACTGTTTTGTGTGTTTTTGCATGCTTATATTTTTTTGTGTTTTTGTTTTCTGTTGAACACCTATAGTCAGTGACAACATAAGTCATACACTTTACCCCGCCCCACACAAGAATCGCTCCCCCCGCGCACGCCAATGTAGTGCGGTGTGGCCAAGTAGGAACTGGGGGCGGAGAGAGCCGGCACTACATCACGAAGCGGGGGCGTCGTGCAAAGGCTGGTAGCCAATCGCAGGAGCTTACCACGGATGAGTAGGCGGTCCCAATTGTAGGAGTTAAGTTGTCACTGACTATAGCTAGCTGCATGAATGGTCTAGATGTTCTTTTTTTTCTTTTTTTACACCAAAAAAGTGGTAGGCTTTTATCAGTCACACACACTTTCACCACTCGGCACACTCAATGCTGAATTTATCCAAATCAAATGCAAATTTAATATTTTTCTTATTTGAGTTCAAAGTTCCAAATAGTGATCCATCCCTGAAAAGCTGCATTGTGGCCATAGGTGCTGACTCATCATGAAGCACCATCTCACCTCATGATTATCAAAAAACCAGTCACCCTATTAAAAGCCCCAAAGTGAAATTCTAGTTGTTTAGCATGTTAGTAATAACACCCACTGATTTAACCATGGAACAAATGGAATCTACTCTAAAAGTGGTTAATTTCGTGGTCTTCATAATTCACGAATTCATGTGTGAGCGCGTTTTGGGAATATTTCGCAGGACCTTCATTTCGTGAATTCGTACGGAAGCGTAAATCGCGGGATTGTGACACAGCCGACAGTAAACAATGAGAATTAGCCAGCTGGCTTACAGAGGTTTACCGTGAACCCAAATCTCGTAACAATGACATATGTTCTGATTTTGTGAAAGCAGACGTCTCCAATGCCAAGTGATACTATATGTAAATCAACCACTGATGTTGAAGTGGCGTTTTGAGTAATAGAGACATTTGACAAGAACAAAGTGTGAGAATAAAACTCGTCTCGTAAAGTCTATTTGTCTTTCTAGAGCTCATATCGTCGCGAATTCCAGTGCTCACACTTTATCATCCACGCAACCTAGATTTCGCGGAAAAAGTTTGGTCGTGAAATTCGCGACGATTAAGTCCTCACGAAAATTTCTACCTTTATGGTATGTGTCAGAGCAAGTACCATGCCCGCAAAAATGACCTTCCAAAAGCAAATGGCAACCCTGTTGCAAACTGAGCAGCATCGGGACACTATCACCTAGGGCATCAGTTCTAACTCGTTAACACCGATTTTGTCCTGTGAGCTCGTATACTTCGTGACACGCTTAGCCCATCACCTACCAAGTGTGTTGGGGCAATATGACCATAGTCTTTTTTTTTTGTGCCAGTGTACATCAAGTCATCAACATAGAAAGTATCAGGGTAACCCACAGATTTCAAAGCGTATGTTCTGTTGTAGGTTTGTCAACTCTTTCACCTATTATGCCATGTCCCTCAACACCAACGACCTGGGGGGCAATCCATTCCTAAACTTCGCCATCGCTGGTGCCGTCGAGTTCCCGGCGTACGCCATCTCTATCGTCATAATCAACAAATTGGGGCGCCGTCCCTCCCAGAGCGGGTGCATGGTCCTGGCAGGCATAGCCTGCGCCCTGACCATTCCCTTTTCGGGAGGTACGTACATCGACTCGTCCCTCTAGGTCTCGGTGAAGCTGCAGCTGGTGTGTGTGTGTGGTTGCAGATAAATTGTGGCTCAAGATCACTTTCGCCATGATCGGAAAGTTCCTCATCACTGCATCCTATGGCATCCTGTATGTATACTCGGCCGAGATCTACCCTACTGTTGTGCGTCAGATAGGGATGGGCTCCAGTTCGACCATCGCCCGTTTTGGAGCCATCATCGCCCCGTTCGTCAAGGAACTGGCAAGTTCATAAGTACATTTCTAATTTTTGAACAACAAAAAAAAAAAATGCGTACACCATATCTGTTCAAATCAGGTTGTATGGTGGAGGTGTAAACATGGCTTCCACTCAATTTTTGGAGCAAAAATTCAAGGACATTTTTAAGACGCGGTTGTCATTTTGCGTGGTAGCCAATGTTTATACATATTTGTTTTATTGGGCCTGGCATGTAATACACACAGTTTATGACTATGACCAGAGCCCCAATATTTCACAAAAATATTTGAGGTACACGTATCACACAGCGGGGTACGGACAGCACAATAGTGATCCAATCACAAACGCGATTGACAACTCCTGAATGTTAAAGGTTCGGTAAAAATGTAGAGCTGCAGTTTCAGAAAATTTATCTATTTCGTAATCGGAGCCTTACTCTCACATCAGAATTTTTGTCACAATTCCGGTCATAGCTTTTTAGAAAATTAAAATGGAAAATAACGGCAATGCAATGTAGTTTTGCCACCGTACTTGACGAGCAATTCACAGTTGGTTGGGACTTTGGCGCAGTGTCACCCGTAATTTTCCATTTTAATTTTCTAAAAAACTATGACCGGAGTTGTGACAAAAATTCTGATGTAAGAGTAAGGCTCCAATTATGAAATAGATAAATTTTCTGAAACTGCAGCTCTACATCTTTACCGAACCTTTAACATTCAGGAGTTGTCAATCGCGTTTGTGAATGGATCACTATTGTGCTGTCCGCATCCCGCTGTGCCCCGTCGCCCTGTTTTTTTTTATTTTTATAAAGTCCGAATGACACGTTTTGTGAAACACACTGCATATGTTGCTTGACAAATGGGGTATTATTTCCTGCGTGCCGTTAATGCGATAAAATGGCTCGGAGCATTACTGGCAAATTAAAAATATTTAGCATTCCTTGTCACGTGCATTACACTTCTGTCAGGAGGAGCTCAGAAAGCAATGCAATCACTACAAGCCAATTTTTTCAAGCCAAGTTTTTCAAGCCAATCAATTACCGTAATTTCACGCGTACTAGCCGCGGCTTATGCGCGTTTTTTTTTTCTCACGGGCGCTCTGCGGCTTATCTGATGACTATTTTTTTCTGGCATTTTCCCCATACGTCGGTTTTAACGAAAGGGCCAACAGTGTCTCTGGAACAGCACTGCCCTGCCAATGCACGAACAGTGCGTAACAGGGCCAGGTCCACATTCGAGTAGATTGATCTTCCTGGTGCATTCCCCCAAGCAGCTTTAACAAAAGTGGCGACAGTGATTCACGTCTACTGGAAGACCACTGACACATCAATCCATGAAAAACGCCCAACAAGGGCACAATATCCGATATGGGTAGAACTCTAGAGCTGACCTCCTTTGTTGTACACTATGCTGACCCCGGAGTATGGACCACAGGGTTTATGGCCTTCTCTATGGTCTCCTTTGTCGCACAAATCAGTCGCCTCGTATTGCCCGCGGCTTATCTGCCAGAAAATTTTCGAAACGTTCCTAAAAGCGCGTCCTGCGGCTTATCTGCGGTGCGGCCTATACGCGTGAAATTCCGGTAACCTGTATTAAGTATTATTAAAAGTATATCACGCAAAGCAATTCATTGAAGACTTATAAACATAGCAGAATTTTGTCTTAAATATATTGCAAGCGTGGCAATGCCCAGAACAAGCAGACCAGCTGCTCGTGTCGTTGTGGCATCACTACGGTACAGCCGGTTGGTTGGTTGGTTTGCAGAAACGCCGTCTGCTATTTTTCACCCGGCACGATGCCGTAAGCTGCAGCACTGGAAGAATTGCATCTTTCATTTATCAGATACAATAAATGAACATTGGTCTACAGATACAGTTTCAAGGATAGGCCATGAGATTGTGGAAGCCACCCTGATTGCGAAGTCCCCGAACAACGTTAGCCAAAAATTGGTCAACCTGTCCCAGTTCGAGCACGCATTTATCTCGTGTGACCTTCCGGAGTAGGTGGATTGTGAACGTAAACTTCAGTTGCTATAGTTTAGCGCTGTTCTGGCTGTGTCTCTGTCGCGTTCTTTGTCGTGATGATCGTTACTGTTCTTCTGTTGCGTGGTGGCGTTCAGTGTAAACACAATGCTTAGTTTTGTGCTGTGTTTACACTGATACACTGTGTTTAAACACAATGCAACACTCAGCGTTGTTTCAGTTCATGCTTCGAAGTGATCACTGCATCGCTATGATCACTTCGATTAGCAACTCGATTAGTCATTCAGATAATGTCTCATCCAGCTGGATCTGTGTTCTTGCCGATACGTCAGAATGAATCATTTACATCTCATACCACATTTATTCCACTCTGAGGCGCACTTCTTCTGTACAAGCAGAGTGTAACAGATACGCTACAACCAATATGAGAAGAAAAAGAATGCACCAAAAGAAAACACTGGCTTCATAATGGGAAGATGGTACAATTGTATAAAAAAACAGTTTTTGTCTTTGGCACTCAGTGTTGTTCAGTGTTGCGTGTAGCTGCACCCTGAGTAGTGTTGCTACTGTGCTTGCTTTTTATATTTTTTTTTCACTCTTGGTTCTCCCAATTTAAAGTATTTCCGTTACACATTTGGGTAGCATGATCCCATTCTTTGCCATTGCTACCTCTTTGAAATAATATCCCCACTGCTTCTTTTGCTATTGTTCTTGTGAGTATTTGGATGGTAGAAAACATTTCTGCACATTCTGTATATGCAGAATACTAGGGTTGTCGAAATCATGACACTTCAGCCGAACCCCAAATCGAGTTAACAAAATAGAGACAATTTTTTAGGTTCTAACATAAACACAGGAGTAGAGCACTGCACAGGCTTACCTGGAAGCCCAAGCCCGGCAGTGGGCCAGACCAGGCTTCGCCATTATGGGCTCGGTCCAGGCCAACCGGTGTTAGCCCACTGTTAGATAGCCGTCGTAACTTGTAGAGCCTGATGCCCTGCACCGGGCCATCTATAAATATCTTGGACCGGGCCTGGCCAGGTCCAGGGCGGGTAAATCAAAGGAAGAATGTGGCCCTGCAGTGCTCTACACAGGAAATAAACCATCTTGGGAACAAAAAAAGAAAAGACGCACAAGACAACAAAAACGAGAAAAATCCAGCACTTGAGGCAGTATACAGAGAGGGAAGCCTTGGGCATGAGAATATGTTTCAAACGAAAGTAGATTCCACAAAAGCCTTCAGTTTTAACTATCAAATGGCTCCTGCTCAAACTGCTTGGCAGTACCTGACAACAGCTTGTCCCTCAACAGTTTAATATGGGTCTGTTGAGCTGCTTGTGAATGGAAGAATGGACTGCACAAAGGTAGAAAATCATGCAGATCAGCAGCAACCTACGATAATACGTAAAGTATGCTGGCAATTTGGAGGGTGATGGTGGCAGGTAGAATAACGAAAATTGTGCCACTTTTTTTTAGCAGTAGCATTGGCAGCATCTTGTTATGTATAGTTGTGTCCAACTTAAGAAGGAAAAGAAACGTAGTCCGCCAGCTCTTCAAATATTACTGTGCCGCGTATAGGATGGCTGGACGCTGTGAGATTGCCCTCCCTCCTTGCACCACATAATGTAATCCACCATACTCACTCTGCTTACGTATTGGCTGTTAGAGGAGCACAGAAAGCGCTTCAGTCGGGACAATTTTTTTCAAACCAAGCCGTTAACCTGAATGCTAAAATGCACAAAGTGAAGAGATTCACTCGACAGATGCATACATATCGCGGAATTTGATTTTGAAAATCGCGACCGCGCGCAACGGTGACAGTGCCCGCAACTAGTCGCCAGAGTCGTTTTGACGTCATCGTGGTGCAACCCGCTGTATCATTCCCCGATGCAAGCTTTGTTCCGTTTGTCCCCCGTGTTATCTGGTTTGAGACTTTGTGTTGTGTCGTCTGTTTTCGTCTTTTTCCCAGTCTCGGGTTTTCGTCATGGATCTTAGCCACCAGCTCGCTTGCTTTTTAACCATTTTATCCGCTAACTGGTTTGCTTGCTTGGAGAAGCGTCATCTGCTACACAGAGAACTGGGAGTAGAAACGAAAAAGAACAAAATGCGCGAAAAGCGACGGCCCCGATTGGAGCGCGGTCTCTCTTGCGTACAGATAATTTTTTTGTGTTAGTTGTCACGCCAAGTTACATCCTTTCGTAATCCACTAGAAACAGAAAATCTTTTGAATGGCTTTCTGGGCTGCTTTAAGACTGGCACAGGAAACTACGCTGCAGCAGAAAGTGCTTTCTCCTAGTGACGGCGCATGGCGACGCTACACCATTTCTTCTCCATTATTTCTCCTGGTGCGCTATTGCTTATCCTTATCTCCCCCTGGTGTATTTAGTTGACAGACTATATTTATTTTCCTTTTTAAGTTCAACACGACTATAGTGCGGCTTGTGTCGCGCTATTATTGAGTGGGGTAGAAGGTAGCATATTCCATTACCTAATTTGGTATATAGTGGGTACGGCACTGGGCTGCGCATGTGTTGACCTTTGGCACCGTTGATCACCATAGGTGGCAGTTGAGTCTCTACTGTACTAGATTCACCACAACCATGCAGTTCTTCGTTGCAGGGCGGAGCGACGGACAAACGAGTCCCGTTTGCCGTGTACAGCGCCATCTGCATCTTGAGTGGCCTCTCTGTGCTACTCCTTCCAGAGACTACGGGAGTCCAGCTGCCGGACACGATCGTTGAGGGTGAAGCATTCCAAGTGTGAGCATTCTTTTTCCTCTCACTCTCTCGCCTTCAACGTTTCTGCATCCGCAGGGGTGACAACAAGATGCAGCAGCAGCAGCAGACGACGAATGTCACCCACGTCTGACCCTTTTCTGCTTGCGTGATCTCTTCTGGGCTTCGTTATCTGTGCCAAGGATCAAAGGGGAGCGGCAAGAGTATACTCACTTCGTTGACTGATCAACTCAGTAGGATTTGTTTTTTAGCAAGGATACTTATAAATATACACTAATTTGTTTTAACTTGGTTGGTACTGTGGTCATTATATTGCCTGATTTTTTTTTAATGCGACTTTTGGGCAACAGCATTCGCAGAAAAGCGTTTCAGGGATTGTCAAAAATGTCAAGTTAAATATCCCTGGCTCCGTGAAGAGTAAGCAGTAATTCATTCTAATGCCTCAGGGGGTCTTTCAAACAATCTACACCCATAAAGCACCAACTTCGCCAGAGAAATTACACTCCACTGGCCCCTGTGGGGGCGCTCCTAGCGTTTCACAGTCGGCACACTGCTTGTTGTAGAGCAATGTGGCTAGCTATTGCATCCCATACGAAGAAGTGGGCCCAAACATAATGTCCTTAGGTTGAACATGACCGTACAAGTGACGTAATAGAATACAGAAGGGTCTCATCCGCCAAAAAGGTGATGAAATCTCTTTTTCTTTGTATTTCCCACTCCTAAATCCGCTTTTCTGCATGATATTGCCTCTTTGTACCCTGTTTTACGGATACTGAAAAAAAAAAAAAAAAAGAAAACATCATTACCTCCTGACTTTCGAAAACCACGAAACTTAAAAAACGCAAGGGGGCTAACTACACCCGCTCACAATAATGCAAAGTAACATGTAATATCAACGGCGTGCACGCAAGAGGTATTATTCATTCGTGTGGCAACGTAATTTGCCCCCCCTTTTCAGAAGCACTAGTACGTTCGCACGCCCAGAATTTTGTGGACATAGCGTATATAAAGACAGTGGCAGACTTTACCTACGTGACGAGGTAGAAGAGGAACGTGCAGGCGGCCACCCAGTGACTGGCAAAGTGCAGCTCCGACCACTTGGACAGGGTGTGCCACATGCTGTAGCCCTGTCCAAATATCACAACAATCGTGTTAACCCACGAGGAAATTAAAAATTCTCCACTATTTTCTCATTTTTGTTTGGGCAAACTTGGTACTGACTGCACTCACACTTTCTGTGCGTATGTGTGTACATATGTGACCTAGGGCCTGTAATTGATTTCTAACCCTGCAGACATTTTTTTTTTCCTTCTTTTTTTCTTCAAGCGCTTCCCTTAGAGTGCCACTCCGGACTTGGAAAACTGCATTCACTTTATTTAGTTCATGAGAAGAAGGTACCTCCAAAGAAGGTATACGCCAAATTTCAATCCCGTTTACGAACGTTGCGCATTTTTATCAATTTTTGAAGATCTGCTGACCTCCACGAGCTTCGATGACGCGAGGAGCAGGTGACATCATGTCTTGCCCACAGATTGCAATGATGTCATGTTCTGGAGGGAGCGTCCTCCTCCTTGCAACGACGCTGGCATGTGGGGAGGGTCACGTGGCGCTGATCGAAAGAGGAGGAAAATGGGAGAGATAGCTTCCCCCTCCTTGTGTATTCTCGAAGGTCGGAGGATATGTCACATGATAGAGCCGACCCGCGTGGGGCTCTGCTAACGGAGTCCAAAAAGTGAGCCCCTCGAAAGACTATGCGAAGGGCAACAACATTTGCCAGTTGAGAGTCTGGTGTCCCGTCGGACCGTCACAGACCGTCAAGCGCCTGCGTGTTGTGTATCTCTCTCTGTCCCTGTCCCTGTAGCACTTTGAAGTAATGTTAAAGTTATGGGCTCCGTCAGAACATAACTAGGGTTCTTCGTTTTCAGGTTAAACCTGATTCTTCACGATAGTTGAAGTTGAAGTTAGCACTCAATTCTTTTTGACAAACATTAGTTGGTGACATGATGAACATTTCAGTGATAACAACTCCCTTTAGTGAAGAAGAGCGTTAAATTCAAGTTAAGGGACCGTTCATCTTGGTTTAAATGTTAATCGACGTTGGTGAAACCAGGCCATTGTGGTACGCGTTCCATAGATGGGTTTTCCGGATGCAACCGTCCCTCTAAAAGAGGGTACTTCTGCAGTAAAGCGGGGATTCACAAATCGAAGGCGCCGTACTTGCTCCTGAAGATCCGTCGGTGCATCAAACATGACCCCCAGGTAGGCCAAATGGAAGACAGTCAAGAGACCAAAGAGCAGGTTGACGGCAAACACCATGGGCTGGTCCTGTGCCAAGGACATGACTCTCACAACGAGGCTCCAGTTGACCAAAGGTATTCCTACTCACGCTCTTGTACTTGTGGCCACAATTAGGCTTGCACTTCTTGGCTGCCACGCACGCTTCGAACACTGTGGCCAGCTTGTGTCGAAGAACTGTAGCAAACTTAGCATTTTAATGTGCCCGGCAGATGTAGAGGGGACATGAAGTGATTCTCAAAAGCTCTGAGTTCTCAGCAGAGAATGGTCCTCAAGAACAACTTTTACCTCCCCCCCGCCCCCCGCACAAGCGATCCAATGTCACTTGCATCCTTCGCCCATTCTAAGTCAGTCCTTCTAAAGAGGCTTGCAGAGCTTATGAGGATGCTTCATGGTCCCTTTAATGCCCAGTGAGAGGCGCTGCCTCACCATGCTCTGTGTAGGTATAAAAGCCTAATGAAAGCAGCACGGCCGCCAGCTGAAAGTTGAGACCCTGCAAAAACGGTAACACCAGATTGACAAATGTTATCGAGCTTTTGTCAGATTATTCTAAAATTTGACATGTGAAGATAGGTCGAAAACCAAGGGACACTGTGAGTATTCACATGCACACACCCAGGCAGCACCCCAACGTGGGTCCCAGAGGCTGGACAAATATTGGTTATCTCGGATTCCCAATGTTGGCCCAATCTTACAATTGCAACCCGGCCCAAGCAAGGCCTAATATTGGCACGCCAGTATTCAGCTCCAGTATTGTCAATGTAGATCCCATATTGCCCAGGCAGCAGTTCAATATTGGCCTCAGATTGGTCCCATATTGGGTAAATGGGAAGTCAATATAGGCCCAACCAATATACAATATTGGCACGCCCATGTACCGGTTTGCCAGTGCAGTTATCATATTCCATGTCTTTTTACTTTTTTGTAGTATTTCCAGCGTTACTGGCAGGCCTATGAACTGAATTACTATGCTCTGACCCGAAGATTTCGTGCTAACAAAGATACATAAAAGGAAAGGAAACAAAGGCGGAAAAGAGCTCTATAAAGAACGCCAAAACTCTTGGCACAAGACCGTCATCAAATAGTGGTTTTCATTCGACACCGCATTAGAAGCATAACATAAAAAGAAACCAATGTGAAGGAGGGTAGTATAAGGGAGCGAAGGCGTGCTCATAACAGTGTGATGATTGTGTCTTAACTCTCGCAAAATGCAAATCATCATCAAAATTGTTGTCACGAACACTTCTGGTATCCATTCGCAGCAGGTATTCAGCTTCTTACTTGATATGTTACCTGTATTGTGACAACCTATTACATACTGAGCCACACAGTAATGTTTTACGTGTCACTGTACGAACTGCGGTGGCAATATGGGTTCTGGAGAATTGACCCTTCTAGGACAGGGTTTCAACTGTAAAATTGGGCCAATGTTGCCACCGTTTGGCCAGTCTGGGCCCTGTAGTGGCTTCTATACTCCTTTAGGCAAAAATATAAGGAACGAAATCATATTCCACAATCTGAAGCTTATTCATCAAACTCTGCCAAAAGAAAAAGTGGAACACCTACATGTAGAAGTGAGCTTGCTGCGTACGTCACAAGGATGGCAGCAAACGTCCCACACGGATGCACCGGCCGAAACACGTCTGCCACAATGCCAGAAATGGGAACAGGAGGTTTAGTATGTAACAATACATGTGGCAGAGGAAGAGTCTTACAGTGCTTCAGCCAAGTGTGCATGGATCGATTCCAGTGGATGACGACGCATACCAGTGACCTCGGGACTTCCACGTCTTTGGGGGAGGATATGGAAAGATCCCTGCAAAAGGTGTCGTCATCAATCTATCCAACTGGTTCGCCGTCCATTCACCAGCAGCTGCCGCTGTTTTGCCGACTATCCTTTCATTTACTGACCAAGAGCGCTCTGAAGCTCTGCCAACTGGATGCGGGCCAATAGGAGGACGCGGAGGGTAGGCACTTCCTAAGCCTCTGCTCTCGCCTAAGAGATGGCGCAGCATTACCTGTGTTTTGCGCATTGCAAGGCTTCTGCCATAACACACCAATCTAACCCACGGCTTCGCCGTCCGTTAACCGGCATACACACGACTCCCGCTAGGCCTCATTCCCATGTTGACGGACGGCGAAGCCGTTGGTTAGATTGGGGTGCCATGACAGACACCTTGCGACACGCGAAACAACAGTAACACTGCGCCATCTATTAGTCAAGAGCAGAGGCTTGGGAAGTGCCTGCCCTCCGCATCCTCCTATTGGCCCACATCCAGGAAGCGGGGCCTCCCTTGCTTTTGGTCAGCAAACGCAAGGATAGTCGTTTTTTCCTGCCACAAGGCTTCTGCCATGGCGCACCAATTTAACCAACGGCTTTGCCATCCATTAACCGGCGTACGTGCAACTCCTGCTTGGCCTCCTTCCCATGTTGACGGACGGCAAAGCGTTTTGTTAGATTGGAGTGCCGTGGAAGAAGCCTCGCGACACGCTAAACAATGGTAACGCTGGTAACAATGGTAACACCACCTCTTACGCGTGAGCAGAGCCCTTGAGCCCTCGCTCTTGGGCAGCAAATGCAAGGACAGTCCATACAGTTCTGTGCTGTGTTCAGTGTGTCTGTTCTGTTCAGTTACTGTGTTCTGCCTGTGTTCTTTTGACTCCTTGCATGTGTATGGTGCTTCCTACCAATAAGCCCACATTCCTGTGTCAATAATCAACTGCAAGGTGTGCGAAAGCAATTTGCAAACTTATGGCCATACCAAGACCCATCGCGGCTGACGCCCGCTACAACTGCCGAAGTTTCTGAGAGGAAGCTGATGAAATAGTGACTAAAGCGAAAGGCTAGTGCGTCCCTGTAGGCAGCGGGCCACCTGAAAAAGAGCAAGTCATGAACGGAGGTTCTCAGGTAAGGCCACTAGCCAATAGAGAAAAGAGATTTACTTTAGATCAGCTACGGGAAGAAACCATCCTGCCCAGCAGGTGGACACAGTGAGGCTCATGTATGACAGCAGGAAGCTCCGAATGGCCGACAGTCCCCATATCACATCCAGTTCCTACAGCATGTGCATTCAGAGACATCGTTGCCAATTGAAATACATGAAAGCTCTGCCATTACTGGCAGGATAAAACACATTTGCCAAGTTCTGATCACCTATGAAATAGCACAGGTTAGAAAAAGCAACAGCAGTGTGTAAACAGCAGAAAGAAAGTGAAAGAAAGAAAAAGAAAGAACAGCAGTGTGTGAGAATTGTACACACTAGAGGATCACTCACACATGTGTTTCGGAAAGCGGCTCCGACTCGGCGTTCGTCGCCGAAACACGTTCCACCATTGTTCTTACCTCAAGACAGTACTGACACTTCTCGCGCTCTTCATGCCACATTACACCGCGACGCATTTCTACTTGCATCATGAATCGTCGGAATGACTGGCATAATACGTACAGTATAATACGGATGCAGAGAGAAGGAACCAGCAGAAGAAGCGAAGCGAGAGGTTTACCTGTCGGTGAACAATCCAAACGGCCACACTCAAGTCGTATTTACTTTCGTTGATGCTGCAGTTCACGTAAATTTCCTGCTTGTCTTCGACAGCGTAGACAGCAAAAAACAGCTTTTTGGTCACAATGCACGAGCATACCTAAGCAGTCGCCACAAAAAACGACAAAATCTCTCTGTGCGGTGTTGCTGTTGGGTTTAGAGGCCTGCCTGCACCAAAGGAAACCACTTCCGCCCCTGCACGAGCGCTCCAATTGGCTGGATGAAAAGTGTTTGCGGATCCGCGCTTGGGAGCTGCAGCGCGGAACGTCTCTAAAAAAACATCCGGAAACGCCTTGCGTCCTCCACTTCACACTTCTCACTGAGAGGATGCGCCTCCTCCTCAAGAAACGCATGTGTGAATAAGCCTTGAGTGTTGTTGCAGTCACAACTATCATTTTATGAGAGACCATGTAAGTGGAAGAGAAAGCGAGCATGTATTCGTGTTGCATTACCCTTAGTTTAAGAAATAATGTTCCATAACGTTATTTTCATTGCATCACAAATTGGTGAAGTGATCAAATCTCAATAGTGAGAGAGAGAGAGAGATTATGGGTTTAATGGCACAAAGGCAACAAAGGCCACAGAGCGCCAAAACTACGGTGAGTATGTGAGAGATGATTATGGGAGAGATGATGATGGTGAGAGAGAGAGTGTGTGTGGTAGTTAAAAGCTATCTACAGGTATGAGCGGTGAGATGGACCAGGATAAGAGAGAGGAGGATGACGATAACAAGTGAGTATGGCAGTTAAAAGCTATCTAAAAGTGTGAGCGATCAGGTGATCCACGATGAGATATCTCAATAGTGATACGCTTTTATCCACATTTTTGTGACACAGTGTGACACTCATCTGCAACCACTGCTACTTTTTTGCACACTTTCTTCAATCTCTTTCCAGCATGAGCAGCTCCACAGCAGCGAGCACAACAGTGCCCACCTATCCCACGGATTCCAAGCAGGAAATGAGGTGGCAGGTGTGCCCGCAACTTACCACTGCCTCTACACTCCCCAGGTAGTCCAGGAAGCTGATCCACGGCCCAAAAACGCAGGTCCCCACATGGAGCAGATAACCGAGCGTGCCGGAGATGGACGGAAGAGAATACAGGCCGCGGTCGACGTCCAGGGCTACTGATATCACCTTCATGGCGATTATCATCTGTGACCCTGCGTGTCACACGGCTGCTGCATACTACAATTAACCCTCATGTTAAACTCACCTCTCACTTTCTGCCATGATGCGGCGTCGACTAGGAACATTTCACTGCAGGTACGCAATTCTGTGAGCCCACATTATGCAACGGTGAAACAGCTACATCTTACCATACTACCAAGAACGAGACAATGGCGAGAGAGCACACAATCCCTCTGCACCTAGACAGGAGGACGTCTGCCAAGATGAGGACAGCTGTTCCGAACGCAACGAAGCCTGCAACGTAGCCGAGAAGGACACCAAAGAAGTCGTAGAGGCAACAGAGCCCCGCTAGGGCAGAGACAATGTGCACGGCCTTTTTGGGCATGATTTCTGAAACGAAGCAAAATCCGCACTTTGCCGCAAGAGATACGCAACTGTGTCGTCTGCACGCCGTAAAATTGTTTCAAATCTTACAGCTGTAGTTGTGTCTTATTATGTGATTCTCCAATTCATGACTACCAATGTACCACAAAAGTGTACCTTTGCAGCAATGGGCTGAGCTTTCGTCACATTGAGCATAAGTGAGTATTGCTGCGGTATGGTCATATGCTCGTAACCTCTCTTCACTGTCTCAGTGACAGGGAGACCTGCAGTGATGTCAGAACCCCACAACTTTCCGTATTTACGGTGTCAATTTTCAACGCGTCTGCTACCCTCCTTGCTGTAAAACTGTGAATGCGGGTTCACATCAATGCAAGTAATCGTCTTTCACATTTATTTTGCACACGTTCTAGGGCCCGGAATTTTAGGCATTTGCCTATAAACGCCCAAATGTGACATTTTCTGGGATGCCTGTCTTTTTTATCGACTCTATTGAATTGTAGCCTTTTTATAGCATTTTTAGATGCCGTAACAGCCCTTTTTAGAAGCGCAAGTGCTAGTGCACCTTTCAGGTTCATTCTGAGTGCTGCGTTTTTTTCTGCTTGTCTGAACCCTTTGCTCCTTTTTCACGATTGGTTTCCTTCAGTACCCTGGTTTGCTAGATGGGGTTCATGTGCATTTGATCAAAAGATTTGCCTTGCTTGTCCTTTCAAGATCATCGGGGGCAGAATACTGAAGATATTATTCAATATAGCTCGGTTCTATGCCGCCTCAGCACTCAAGCTGTACCGTAGCCTTTAAGTGGGCATGTATGTTCCGTCGAATAACAAGTCAAACTACGCCACTCTTTCACGTGGTACTTTCAATACCATGGTCAGTGGTCCACTAAGATTGAAATGACACTGGAGTTTCAAAATCACCTGAAACAGATGCGACCGCCCCTTTAATGGTACAGTACACGGAATATAAGTGCTGTGAGTTGAACTGAATTGAAACTTCATTGGCAAAACAATACTCTTGACAGCCGAGTGCCAGAGACAACCAAGAGACAGCAGGCAGTAGACGATAGACAGAAGTCCGTACACACTGGCACTCTAACGGTTTGAAAGAGTTCTGCCAACGCCACCTAGATACATAAGGCCTACTTATTGCCTCCTCTCCCTCCTTCTCTACGTAGACATATAAAGTCCGAGCTCGTCTGCTACTGCTGCGATTCCCCGTTCCGCGAATTCAAGAACTTGCAAATGATTGCACCTTGGGAACCCGCAGACTTAAATCTGCAGACAAAATGTGCAACACACTTTTGAGAAAGATACGGGACTGTTTTGCAATTTATTTCAAAGTTTACCCCATTTAGTACGCGGGGACGATTGATCACTACTTGCAGACGACGCGGCTCGTCGCCATGGCTACGACTGCTGAAAGCATGTTCGTGAATGGCTACAGCCATTGAAAACACGATCCTGATTGGCTGACTCCTAGTTGTCACGTCACGTCGACGAATGAGCAGGCTTTCTCTATCCAGGTGGTGTCGGTTCTGCCGACTTACTAGAGCTTGCAAGTAGCCTGTAAAGTAGACAGGAAGGAAGCAGCACTGCTGCAGCACGGATGCCATCCTTCAGCGCGGGCCGCAGGCAGTTGGCGTACAGGTCGGCCAAGGTGTATTCCGGTTCGTCCAGGTAGTACAACTCCTCCTCGGCTGCCTCCAGTTCGTAGTAGTCCATTCTCGAAGTGATCCACTTATCCGGTCATCACAGTTACCCTGCACGAGTTCGTCAATCCATCGCTCGTTTTGTGAGCACGTGTACCACCAGTGTCACATGAAATTATGTGTGTCTGTATTTCATCTGCATTCAAACGCCACCAGCGACTTATCCAGACCCAACCCCTACACCCTCTAACTCTTTTCCTGTGCACCCTATACAATGGGGATTATTTCAGCTTTAGTCACATGTCAGCCATGCTGCGTTAAAGGGGCACTAAAATGCCGACACAAGTTCACTTCAAATTACGTTACATGCTACGTTAATTCCACACTTGTTGTGGTAATACAAAACATTGATTCCATTACAAAGCTGCTATCAGAATTGTCGTACTGGAACATCTGGGATTACTGTTGTAAGCCACAATTCAGTAAATTGGTACTGAAAAAAGCAGCAATGCATGTTATGCCGCGCATGAACACAACTCTAAGACCAGGCCCGTGCCAAAATCGACATGGACACGATAGGCATGCGCACACTTCTCCTGCTGTCTGATTGGATGCTGCCACTCTTTGCTTACTGAGGATTCCACTGGTTGCCACCAAAGAGGGCTCTGTTTCATTGCCTTTTTCTTCTAAACGGTAATGCTTCTAACTAATTTTGCATGCATTATGCTAAACACATGCTTTCGTTTGAGAACAAGTTGTTTTTGCATTTTAGTTCCCCTTTAATGTCCATCAATGTAACTGTAATAATGACTACCCACCCCATTTTTTCCAACACCCTCCCATGCTTTTCGCAATTGGATAAACCACTGAACTACTTGACTCGCTACTTAAGTGCTGCTGACCCAGTGGTCTATCCAGCATTGCAGACATGCAGGGGGAGGGTGAAACGAATTGAGTGGTGAGGTCATTATTACAGTCACATACTAACGGCTTTATGTATCAGTGGGTCCATTAAGGAAGCACCCCACGGCGCGAGTGTTTCAGATGCAACTCATGTAATGCGACACAAGTGCAGACATTTCATTCTGCACAACCCCAGTAGACGGTGTGTGTGTGTGTATAGGAATCTCTCAGGATACTTGGGTTTACGTTCTGCAAGCTTTGTGTACTCACCATAAACTATGGGACTCCTATCTCATGTCTTATCTATACCTATTATCTTATCTCCTGCTTTTAACAAAATTTTGAACAATCTCACAAAATTTTAGGCGGGACTCCTCTATATTTTGCGGGATGTTATGGGGGCGGTGGGGGGGATCTGGTTAAATCACTGGTGCAGGGTGCTCGTACGAGCCATGACCACTTGACGATAATATATAAACGCAGACGCAACGTTAGCAAAATAATTTTTACGGGGACCTACATCGCGTGGTTCGCACACAAAGCAGTGTTTGGCTTTCACAGAAAACAACGAATAATTTCGGGTGAACAAATCACATGAGAGAACGGCAATGTTACGTCGTTATGTTATGGTGACAAATCCGCGCGAAACGCAAACTTCAGTTATCCTTTTTTATTCTCGTTATTTCGATGCAGCGTTCTTACTCACCGCTAAAGGGACGGACTTCCGTCATGTTGATTGATGTTGTATAGAAAGCATGATTAAATGCCAATGCATTCAGTTAGTTTAACGCACACAATCATTGTCATCTGTCAACTAACTCGAGATGACAGATGAACAGGGCAGCGCCATATTGGAAGAGATTGCGACGACGCGCACGCTCCCCCGCGGCGCTATTTGACGCGCGCGATCGTCGTCTGGACGCGCGGTCGTGCGGTCTGCTGGGTCTGCTGCCCTGTGGCCACCTGTGGCGAAAGCCTGGTCAAAGCGCCTGTCAAAGCCAAAAGCGGAAAGCCTGGTCAAAGTACAAGATAGTTCAGCACCGCCTGGTGAAATGGGATCTACTCAAGGAATTGAAAAATGACAGTACACCTTAATTTTATTTTGTACTTGCTTGGAACCTCGATCTGTTCCCAGCAAGGCCGCACCTGTGACTCCGTTGCGAGTCAGTCTGCCCTGAATCAAAAGGGATTAGGTGCAACTCACTCACTCACTCACTCACTCACTCACTCACTCACACACGAAGGGGATAAGGTGCAACTACTCTACGCATCAATACGTAGTGGGAAGAACACTTTGGAAATCGACAGCGCGGTACCAGCCCTGTGCGGACGACCAGTGGCCCAGTAGGGCCGTAACCCCTCCCTCTTATTTATTTTGTTTTATTCTGCACTCATGACCCCACTTGGGCACTTGGGAGACTGCCCCGCATCAAAACAGTTTAGATGCTCTCTACTGTACTCAACCGAAGCGCTTCATGAAACCGAAAACCATAAAGATATTGTAGTACTATGGGGAGCCATTTACCTGGTTACCAAGAAAACGTGTCATTCAATTATCGTTAAAAAAAAAAAAAAAAAAAAAACATCATCACCTAGAATCATGCAATCGACGGCATTTGTTCTTACTATGTTTTTGCCACCTCGGATGTGAATGTCATCATAACGTGAGTTTCATTATGTAAATTTTTGCGAACTGAACTCAAAAATTTGCCAAGTAAAGGTTACCCCACCAATGTGAGGAGTGTGCCGAATTTGGTGGTACACGCAAATGAGGTCCCTTTTTGGGTCGCTTTTGTGTCTTCATTCGCGCGCTTGCCCAGTCCACTACGGAAAGAAAAGAAGGCTTCACCCCAAGAGTTGCATCATCTGAAAGTCGATATCGTAACTCCGTGCGGAATGTGGTTTGATATTACGACATAGTTCGCGCTAGCTTCGTATAGAGACACCACGTGCAAATGCAGAAAATGCGACAAATGCTAAAACATACTGGGTGGTACGCCAATCATTATATAAATTCATAGTAAAGAACGTAGGCCCCCGAGAGACATGTGGTCAAGGGATTTTTTTCTGCCAATAACTTTTGCCACATACTGGTAACATTTTTATTTCATTTAAATTGACGGAAACCCAAGCAAGCAATGGCCGATGGCCGACGGTTAGCAAAAGGTCGGATGACAGTTGGCCAACGACTCTTTCGGCCATCCAACGTTGGCGCAACGTTGTATAGTGAGGCAGAGCGAGGATTTGAAAGCCGTCGGCCAGGGTGCAGATCCGTATCAAGAAACGAGCTCGTTGGCCAAGCACTTGCCAAAGCTCAGACCAATCTCGCCTGAGGGAGAGGGCAACGTAGAATGGTGTAGCGCTACACAAGTTCGACTTTCGATGGACCAAAGGAATTTCTCAAAACTAACGTAATAAGAACAGAAGCGTTACCCTCATGGCGAGTTAATACGACAAGAAATTCATCATTTCAGTGTGGTTTGTGCACGCGCCAAATTAAACTTAGACACCTCACCCTTCATTCATTTTGACACACACGCGAACAGGACTCTCGACTGTGCGGAAGCTCGCGAGACAAGCTATGTATAGCTCTGTTTTTCCTCAGGAAACACATGCCGTTGGTGGGGTAAAAAAATTTACTTCAATCAATCAATCAATTTATTTATTTATTTTACTTGGTGAACTTCCGAGTTCAGTTCGCAAATATTTGCATTATTAAACTGACGATGCATGACATTCACATCAGGGGGTGGCTGTCACAGGGCGACAAATTTTCAGTCATTAAGCACAGGCAGATGCGACCAAGTAATTTTCCATGACCACCACATGCAAGACTCGTGGTCAGCCACAAAGAGAGCACGTGTCCATCACGAGGACCAGAATAGCCGTACAGCCGTGAGAACGTCGTGGTTCTCACGTAACCAAAAGGGACTTCGGCATAGATTCCGAGAATGTGGCACGCGTGGTGACCCTTTTTCGTAGGGAAGAATGGGTTCGTTTCGTGGAAGCGCCTGAGGGTGCCCCGTCTGCCGAGGGATTAAAAAGGAGCGACCGGCCGAAAGTAGGTTGTCGTCCCATGGTCAGCGGATAGTGAAAGTCGTAACGAGATAATTGGAGGTGCGGAAGGAGCGGATCGGCGAAGATCTGAGTGACGGCAGAGTTTTGAAGACATCGCAGGGAGCTGCGACAGAAGTTGTGCAACCCAGAATTTTGAAGACATCGCAGGGAGCTGCGACAGAAGTGGTGCAACCCGGAGTTTTGAAGACATCGCAGGAAGCTGCGACATTTTGTGAGAATTAGTTTTGTGTGTGAGCGTGACCAGGAAGAAGGAAAGCATCCGACGTGATCCAGAGGGCCGCCCGGCAGTATCGACTGCAACGAAGCCGACCGCCTCCAAGTATCGTCCGCCTCAGAGATAAGTTGTGTTTGAACTTTGCTTTTCATTGTACGAACTTTGCGGAACTATTTTAGACAGTAGTTGGGCAATCGGTGCGTATTTCGCGTTAGGCCGCATAGCATCAGTGGGGTGCAGTATATGTCTCATTTATGTGTCGGGATTGATACTTGAGCTGTTCCTGTCGTGTGCTACTTTGATTGATGTTATGTCTTTTGCGAACGAGTAAATTGTTGTTACTGGTTACGAAAGCAATGTGTCCTCGTCCTCTTGTTCATCGACTGGCCAATCTCCACCCTACCCGCTGAGTTCGAATACCTTCATCGATCTCGGAGCTGGGGGATATCACGCACGATCCCTGAGCCCCGTGACATATTTCTGGCGTCCGCGATAGGGCTCAGGAACAGTGGTGGAGAAAAGGTTTCGTCGGTGAACTTGTGGTCGAGTTTTGCGAAGTTTGAGACGTGTACGCCATGGATTTGCCCGAGCTAGTAGCGATTGGGAAGGAATTAGGCCTTCAGGGTGCCGCGTTGAAAGAATGGGTTGAGAAGGAACAGAGAGAAAGGCGAGCGCAAGAAAGAGAACTATTGAAGGAACAGCTGCATGCGAGAGAGCAAGAACAAATTCGAGAAACTGAAGCTGCGAAAGCTAGGGCAGAAGAAGTAAAACTTAAGATTAGACTGCAAGAGCTACAGAACCAGGGTGCAACTGGATCAACGCAGAGCGCTACGCGCGACGTAAGCAGCACGCTGCCCATAAGTCCTCATAGGTGGCTTGCGCCATTTGATGAAAAGAAAGATGATCTCGATGCCTACTTGCTGCGTTTCGAACGACTGGCGACGGGTCAACGGTGGGCAAAAGAACAATGGGCTACAGCGCTCAGCGTGTGCCTAAGCGGAGATGCTTTAGGTGTGTTTGCCAGGCTGACCCCAGAAGATTCCGCCGATTATGATAAAGTGAAGCTCGCGCTCCTTCAGCGGTTCCGACTCACAGCGGAGGGGTTCAGAGAGAAATTCCGAAGCGGGAAGCCTATGGAGGGAGAAACAGGCACGCAGTTTGCAGCACGACTGAGTAACCTCTTCGACCGCTGGGTAGACCTCTCCGAAACGAAGCATGACTACGTGAACCTACGAAATTTGCTCCTGACCGAACAGTTCATTAAGGGTTGCCAGCCTAAGCTTGCCGTGTTCCTGCGAGAACGAAAAACTGAATCGCTGACCGATTTAGCTAAACTAGCGGATCGCTACTTGGAAGCCCAATGTCAGAGCAGTCTTGGGAAAAACAAGAACGAAGAAGTGGAAGTAGTAGGAGAACCAAAACGAACGACAAACGTGAAGCAAGTACGGGACAGAGAAGAAAACCGTAACCCGAGACGATGTTATTTGTGTAACAAGATAGGGCATGTGGCCTCAGAATGCAGATCGCGACAAGGAAGACATGTGGGTGTAACGTGCTACACGTGTGGTAAAGCAGGGCACACCGCAAGACAGTGTTGGGAAAAAGCAACGGCCAAGCCCCAGGCATCGTGCATCGTAGCCCCGAGGACGGAGAAACGTAACTCCGCAGACGACTGCATCAGTGAAGGATACATCGAACTGAAAAATGGAGTGAAGCTGCCAGTGGTGAACGCCTTCGTCTCGCCAAAAACTTTGCTCCAGGTCGAGGGTATGCCAGTGGTAACGGGAAAATTGGGAGAACATCGCGTGACAGTGCTGCGCGACACGGGAAGCAATACAGTTATCGTCAGAAAGATGCTCGTCAAGGAGGAAGACCTGACGGGAGAAGTAGGTCAAGTGTACTTGGTGGACGGGACTGTAAGAAACCTTCCAGAGGCGAGGATATCTGTGAAGACGCCGTTTTTCAGCGGGATCCTGACGGCCAAGTGTATGGAAAACCCCCTCTACGACGTGATCCTGGGAAACGTGCCCGGAGCCCGAGAACCAAGCGACCCAGACCCCAATTGGGAATCATGTGAAGCGACAGATGCCGAGAGGCAGCAGACGCAACTCGCCATGGATGAAGAGACAGAGGAACTGAGTGCCGCAGTGGAGACGAGGAGACAGGCCAAGGAAAAGACTCAAGGGAGGAGAGAACGGGCATCACTCCGAGTACCGGAAATACACGAATGGCCAGCGCAGCCCGGAGAAATTGCGAAGGAGCAGCAAGAGGATGTCACTTTGAAGTGCTGTTTTGACCGAGTCGGGCAGAGACTTCAATGCCGCAATGAGAACAACAGTTACGAGTTCGTTGTAAAGGAGGGTATTTTGTACCGGTTGTACCGAATGGGAGCTGGAAAAGAATTTCTGCAGATGATCGTGCCAAAGACGTTCAGAGAAGCAGTATTGAAGCTGGCACATGACGGCATTATGTCAGGGCATCAGGGTGTGCAAAAGACTACGGACAGGGTCCTAACGGAATTCTTCTGGCCAGGCGTACAAGCGGATGTCAAGCGATTTGTCAAATCCTGCGACCAGTGTCAACGGACAACCCCAAAAGGAAAGGTGGCGAAGGTACCTCTCGGAAAGATGCCAACGATCGAGACGCCATTCCAGCGCGTTCCCGTCGACATCGTTGGACCAATCTCGCCAGCCACCGCGAAGGGGAACCAATACATCCTCACGATGGTCGATTATGCGACACGCTACCCGGATGCCGTGGCCCTACCTAGCATCACAACGGAAAGGGTAGCAGAAGGCCTTGTAGAAATGTTCACCCGGACGGGGATCCCGAGGGAAATCTTGAGCGATCGGGGACCCGCTTTTGTGTCGGATGCCATGCGGGAAGTGAGTCGCCTGCTGTCCCTAAAGCAACTTCACAGCTCTCCGTACCACCCGATGGGCAACGGACTTGTTGAAAAATTTAATGGGACCATCAAGATCATGTTGAAACGCATGTGCGAGGAGCGACCGAGAGATTGGGACCGGTACCTGTCGCCGCTGTTATTCGCGTACCGTGAGGTTCCCCAAGCGAGCCTTGGCTTCTCGCCATTCGAACTCCTCTACGGACGCCATGTGAGAGGGCCGCTCTCAGTGCTGCGTGAATGGTGGACCAACGAGGACATCGAAAGTGACGTGAAGACCACGTACGAGCATGTATTCCAACTGCGCAACAAACTTGAGGAAACATGCAAGCTAGCGCACGAGGAGCTGGAGCGAGCGGGGGCAAGATACCGGCAACAATACAATAAGAAGGCCCGCCAGAGACGACTCGAAGTAGGACAAAAGGCTCTAATCCTTCTCCCCACAGACAGCAACAAACTTTTGATGCATTGGAAGGGGCCTTTCCCTATCGTCGGGAGGAAAGGAGAGGTCGACTACATCGTGGATCTAGGTCACACAACGAAGGTGTTCCACGCCAACCTCCTCAAGCGGTACGAGGAGAGAGAAGAAGCAGAGGGAGGCCAGACAAAAGTGTGCAGCGTCGTGTCGATAGAAGAAAATGAAAGGGACGAGACAGTACCGATGCTCAGCTTGGAGAAGAAAGAGGACCACAACGACATTGTTTTGGCAGGAAGGTTGAGTGATCGACAACGCAGCGAAGCAAGTCAACTGGTACGACAGTTCAGCACGATCATGTCGGACGTGCCGGGTAGTACAAATTTGGAAACATGTCGGTTGGAGTTGTCTACGGCGAAACCGGTACACACAAGGCAGTATCCGCTACCGTTCGCAGTGCGAACCACTGTGGAAGACGAGATCCAGAAGATGTTGGGCCTGGGCATCATAGAAAAGTCAAGTTCGCCATACAACTCCCCTGTATTGGTAGTGCGGAAGCCGGACAACACGCATAGGCTCTGTGTTGACTTCCGTAGGTTAAATGAGGTGCTGAAAGCAGATGCGCAACCAATTCCAAGGGCTGACCATATGTTTGCAGACATCGGGGAGAAGAAGTTTTTCACCAAACTGGACTTCAGTAAGGGCTACTGGCAGATACCTTTAGAAAGAGAGTCTAGGGCGAAGACTGCCTTTTCGACGGAATCCGGCCTGTACCAATTCCGGTACATGCCATTTGGTCTAAAGACCGCTCCAGCAGTTTTCACAAAGGTGATGCGAAAGCTCTTCGACGACCTGCCAGACGTCCGTCACTACTATGATGACGTTTTGGTGGCAAGTGACACGTGGAGCGAGCATATGGCGACACTTAAACAAGTGTTCGAGAAGATCCGCGATGCAGGTCTTACAGTGCGGCCAACGAAATGCGAGATAGGCCACGACGAAGTAAATTTCCTGGGCCATAAGATTGGGAAAGGGAAAGTGTCTCCAGTCGCAAAGTTAGTCGAGAAAATCCAAAAAGCAGAGCGACCAGTCACGAAGAAGCAGGTTAGGTCATTCTTGGGACTAACCGGATACTACAGGGATTTCATACCCCACTACGCAGAGGTAGCTGCGCCGCTAACAAGCCTGACGAAAAAGGGAGGAAGCAACACCGTGGTATGGGAGGAGGCACACGAGGAAGCCTTCAATGACTTGAAGCGAAGGTTGACAGAAGCTCCGATTTTACGGCTGCCTGATCTAGACAAGGACTTTGTACTACGAACAGACGCCTCGGAAAAGAGTCTCGGGGCTGTGCTACTGCAAGAGTATGAGGGCGTGTTGCATCCGGTAGCATATGCTAGCCGGAAGTTGTTGGCCCGAGAAGCAGCGTACGCCACCATCGAGAGGGAAGGACTCGCTCTTATTTGGGGAATTCATCGGTTCCACCCGTACCTCTACGGCAAGCCATTCGTCCTGCAAACGGACCATCAGCCCCTTCTCCACATCAACCGAAGCCGACACACAAACGCACGCGTGATGCGTTGGAGTTTGCAGCTACAGGAATATGATTTCCGTGTGGAATATGTAAAGGGAAGGGAGAATGTCGGCGCAGACTATCTAAGTCGGATGTAATGACTTGTGAGGGGCCAACAGATTGTATATATTGAACTATAAGTGCCTCTAAAATGAATACTGTACTTTAATTTATTGTGTTTCCGCATATTTGTAGTGATTATCCCTTATTGCTGTGTACACTTGCGTTGTATAGTTGTGTATACCTGTGGCTTGCGTTTGTATATACAATTGGTGTAGTGAGAATGTTGTGCTACCACGTGACCCTGTGTTATAACTCTTGAATGTGATGTTTTTGTAATTGTTTCGTAGCATTTCCATTCTGTTGAGGCGTTGAAGTGTATGATACCGATACTTTGATTTGTCTGCACCTGTGATAGTGTTGAATATTATTGTATAATATTCTTGAATGGGGGAGTCGTGTCACAGGGCGACAAATTTTCAGTCATTAAGCACAGGCAGATGCGACCAAGTAATTTTCCATGACCACCACATGCAAGACTCGTGGTCAGCCACAAAGAGAGCACGTGTCCATCACGAGGACCAGAATAGCCGTACAGCCGTGAGAACGTCGTGGTTCTCACGTAACCAAAAGGGACTTCGGCATAGATTCCGAGAATGTGGCACGCGTGGTGACCCTTTTTCGTAGGGAAGAATGGGTTCGTTTCGTGGAAGCGCCTGAGGGTGCCCCGTCTGCCGAGGGATTAAAAAGGAGCGACCGGCCGAAAGTAGGTTGTCGTCCCATGGTCAGCGGATAGTGAAAGTCGTAACGAGATAGCGGCGGTTTTGCCGCCGGAGATAATTGGAGGTGCGGAAGGAGCGGATCGGCGAAGATCTGAGTGACGGCAGAGTTTTGAAGACATCGCAGGGAGCTGCGACAGAAGTTGTGCAACCCAGAATTTTGAAGACATCGCAGGGAGCTGCGACAGAAGTGGTGCAACCCGGAGTTTTGAAGACATCGCAGGAAGCTGCGACATTTTGTGAGAATTAGTTTTGTGTGTGAGCGTGACCAGGAAGAAGGAAAGCATCCGACGTGATCCAGAGGGCCGCCCGGCAGTATCGACTGCAACGAAGCCGACCGCCTCCAAGTATCGTCCGCCTCAGAGATAAGTTGTGTTTGAACTTTGCTTTTCATTGTACGAACTTTGCGGAACTATTTTAGACAGTAGTTGGGCAATCGGTGCGTATTTCGCGTTAGGCCGCATAGCATCAGTGGGGTGCAGTATATGTCTCATTTATGTGTCGGGATTGATACTTGAGCTGTTCCTGTCGTGTGCTACTTTGATTGATGTTATGTCTTTTGCGAACGAGTAAATTGTTGTTACTGGTTACGAAAGCAATGTGTCCTCGTCCTCTTGTTCATCGACTGGCCAATCTCCACCCTACCCGCTGAGTTCGAATACCTTCATCGATCTCGGAGCTGGGGGATATCACGCACGATCCCTGAGCCCCGTGACAGTGGCAAAAACCTAGTAGAACAAACGCCGTTGACCGCATGTTTCTAGGTGGAGTAGTTTTTTTTTTTAATTTTTTTATTATTATAATTCAATGACACGTTTTCTGGGACACCCTGTATATGTCATTAGTGCCTACGCTTCACCTGGCTTTAGATCCCATCACTGCCACACAGACGTAAATACACGATTTTGTCCTTGCCAACTCACGGACAGCTTTTGTTTGGAAGAAGAAGACTGCGCGACAAGGAGCTCAAATACCTGTTCAGGGTTTTTTTTTTTAAATTCCCTTCGCTCTCCCCTGTTCCCACAATCATGTTTCCTCTCCCTAGTGCTCTTTCTCTTCCTTTTCCCCCCCTAGAGCGTCCTCCCCCCCCCCTTCTCCCCAACCATCACTTCTCCTCGACTACCCCCTGAAGAGCTGAGATTGAGAGCAGCGAAACTTGGACACTACCATTTTGTAATAAAACCACCTCGCTAACTCTTTATCGCCCAAACGTGAGTTAGAAACATGCGCTTCGCAGCTCGAAAGATATTAATGTAGTGCAAATTTTATGGCACATGGATGTGAAAAGCATATCCGTTGACGTACATCGTTCATGACACCGTACGTTTAGACTTCAGCGATGGGAAGGGGACGCTCAAACCGCACGTTTCATATTTATCGCTTCTCGGCCCTTTCGGCTAAGATCAATTGTGTAGTATCTGTTCTTATCAGCTTAATATCTGATACGGGTTCCAATGGAACCTGGGGTATTAACGCTATTTTTGTACGTGGACGGTGTGAACGAAGCTAGCTTCGCCGCTGTCGCGGGTTGACTTGGCATAGCACTACAGTCAAGTTCAGCCCACAAAAACATATCGAAAAGTAGAAGCAACCACTTATCTAGCCTCCTCCTTTTGGACTTCCATTCAATGAAAAGACGACTCTACTCTGCAATCGCAAACTTTATTTTCGCGCCATGTGCGATTGTTATTCGTAGATGCACTACTACTATTGTGCTGATGAAACTCCCGATTCATAATTTCAACATAAAGTTGTGACTATTGTGCTGCATGATCCCGATTCTCTAAAATGCGGTTCGTGTAACCATTAGGCTTATCGCGAAGCAAACAAATGAAGTCGCGAACTGTAGCACCCAGAGTACGCGAATATGTACCCTGTGCCAGATTCGCGAAAAATTTTGGGCCGCGAGATGTATTACAGTACGTACTTTTCTCACTGCGAATTTTGGTGGTCATTTTATGGCAACACGGCCCAGCCCTCGAAAATTGCTAGGTCGACGCCCGTGCTGGATCACGTGACCTGCCACCCGAGCGCGTGTGCCAGAAATATAAATATAACGGTTTTAGCCGCTTGGATCACGCTAGGGGCATCGCGGTCGCTCGTCTTCGGGTTTCGTCGTCTGCTAACCCACGTGAACTCCGACGTGTGGGGCCAATGAAGGCCCTCGCCACCCTCATGCTGCAGATGTGACGACGCCGGATATGCATAATTGGGCATTCCGCTGCCCGGTCACTTCGAGGCCGGGCGGAAAAAGTGCTAGCTGGCAAACACCTGGCGCTCCGAAAGCGCCACGCGGACATGCCAGACTTGGCAAAACTGGCGGAATCTAGCAAAACAAGTTGCCACGAAATGACCTCACGAAATCACAGTAAGTGTCTCAGTTCGAGCCCTTGTCCGCGTTGAGCTGTGACGTCAGATCCTGCGCACGAGAGAGGGTGAAGTTTGGAGAAACCACGTGACCAAGTATCCGTCCAATCACAATGCAGCAATGAGGCGGTGTCCGAAGATAGGCATGGGCTCACAGAAGAAACCACGCTTTGCAGTTTGCATGCTTGCATGCAAAGCATGCCCGCGACCAGGCCGCGCACTGCAGTGTAGTTGGCGATAGCAGCGCCGCCGCTACTTTCGCCACTTGCTCCATGACTTGCTCTGGCATCCAAGGGCCACTTCGGAGAGCCACGTGTTTGTAGCGAGGGAGTTGAGCTGATTGGAGTAAAGGCTTATCTGTTAATCAGATAGACCACTTTCTGGCCTAGAAAAGCCAAATGAGATGTTCTTTCTGCGCTCTGCGCTGTCGTTTCTGGTTTCGGCTCAGTTGCATGGCTGATGGCTCATTTGCATATTTCAAAGTACGTGCTCATCTCAGAATATTTAACAAGCACTGTGGATTTAAATAAAGACTGGCTCCAATTCTGCTATCTCGCATTTCCCTGAAGACATCTAATTAATAAGTTAATGAATTCTAGCTGATTAGTGATTCAGTAAATGCGCTTTCCCACTGGACGTCCGCAGTCTCCAAAAATTACATCAGTACTGCTTTCACAGCTTTTTTAAAGAATCGGTGAATGAAAATAATAATAATAAAAGAACATCCTATGCACAAGTCTTGGTTCCAAGAAAACCGTGGCTAAAGTGACTAAGGTATATACAGGGTGTCCACGCTATAAGTGTGAACAGACTTTTTAAAAATATATCAATTACTTTTTCCGAGATGAAATCAATTGCAATATAGCATATGCTGAAGGGCACTCCCTAGGGGGGCATTAACAGACTCCTAAGGCAATGTCTTGATTAACTTTCAATAATTAACTTTTTAATTATAAAAGCTACGAAGTTGCTCCAATGAGAACATCTGATCGCTTCGGTCACCAGATACCAAAACCGTTTTCAGAACAAAAATCCGTTCGATAGATCGTCCGCAAAAAATTCGTGAAGGAACGCCTTTTTTTTTTTTCTTTTCGGAATGGAATTGTGTTGTCAAGCCATTCCAGGAGTGGGATCTGACCATAGCTTTTCATTCCGAGGAATTGAAAGGAATGGAATTGGAACGGAATGGGAGACCCCATTCCGCAACCCTAATACCAATACCATTCCTAATACCACGCATGGTATTAGACTGCCGAGGTCAATTGATACTCTATGTAAGGACTGAAGTTGAGGGGCGGGGGTCAGGACATCCGGACCCCCCGCCCCCATAAATCCGACCCTGGATGCAAGACGCACCTTGCTCCCGCTGGTGGCATTCGCTTGGGGACGCGAACTCACATACCGCGGAGAGTAGCCACTCGAGCCCTCCATTCCTGTCGTGCGGAAAAACTTGGCTCTGTCAACTGAATTCACCATTCGGTGACCGATGACCAAACATAGATACGTATTTATCTTAAGCCGCTTAGCACGCTCAAGACACTATATATATGAGCACAAGACGAAACCTCGCTCCATTATAGAAACAGCAATTTGGAAGACCGGTTTCGATTTGGAGTCGGCCTTGTTCTGAAGCTATACAGGTGGCCTCGCAAGTTATGTTTGGCCATGGTGAGAAAAATAAGCACGGAATACAAACACTGGCAACGAATATATTTTCTGAAAATGCGATGTTGTAATTTTTGTGTCCCTGGTGTACCATCCGTGCTCTCGTAGAGTACAATCTCCGTATTGATGTATCTACAGTATATCGTCGGCATTAGAAGTTAAATTAACACTAGTGAATTATAGCACTGCCACGCATAAGTTGGCATTTTCATAGAAATTCATTCAGATCATCATGATGGGCCTTACTGACAGCTTATCAAGTCGCATTAACTCCACAAACCCGCACCTTCAAAACCCATCACTGGAATTTAACTTCAAAACCCACCATTCGACTTCTCCAGCATCACAGCACATCAGATCCATCACAAAACATCACATCATTCTCCATGATGTGATGATGGTGAATGATGTGGTTGATGGTCATCATGAGTCAATCTGCAGACCCCTGCAAGTATGTGGTCTGTGGATCTCTGCAGACCTCTCGCAATACCTAGAGCAGTTATCCCCACTGAGAGCTCACGAACCCTCTTACGACCAACGTGCATCAACAACGTTCTGCCTCGCCCGCGCCCCCTTTCCAGACGAGCACTGCGCTTACGTCATACCAGGGCGGAGCCTCCGGGAGCAGGGGCAATCTTCTAGAAAACAACCCCACAAAATAAGTCCTTCTATGCATCCCAACGCTTCTTTATTTACATTCGCGTCAGAAACTGTTCTTTCTTCGCAGTAGTAGAGAGAGTGGTATCAATCCACCCCCTTAACGTATCACGAAGGTGCAATGATGGACGGAAGCTGTGGAGGAACCGTTACCCTTCCTAGAGAACAGAGCACTGGAGTCCGAACGTGCATGAGGAAGAACGCACGAAGGGAGTAGAAAAGTGGCAGCCTCCGTCCTGAATGTCTTCGGAGGACACACAACTGACATCGAAGACCAAGTTCGCAGAATACGAGACATAACCACTATACGAACTTGAACAACGTTCAGCAGTTGCTGCCTTCTCTGGAGTGAAGCTCCGCGCACTTGTTGCACACGCGCCGTGCGCGAGCTGCTTATTAAAGGTTCACTGCACGAATACGAGCCTCACTCTCCTAAGTACAATCACACTGTATGCTGCACGGGCTTTGCCAGCCACCGAAGGCTTTCTCAATTTCCGATGCGACAGCGAGGCACAAGTGATCCTGGTAGGGCCCTGCTACGACTTGGACGCCTACGGGTCTTCCGTCTTTCGTCCGTCCCACGGGACACCCGGTGGCCGGCACTTTGGCTACGTTGAAGGCCGCCGTGTAGCCTACCACGCCGATCTTACAGGTGTGCATGTTGTGGTACGGGGCCGGCTCCATGTTCCCGGGGTAAATAAGAACGCCGTCTTCCCCCAGGGTATCCTTCAAGGCGGTGGTCAGGTTGTCTGCCATCTGCAGGAACTTCTGCACGATATTCGAAGTTGGCTTGGGCAGCAGTTTGGTCTCCAGAATGGTCAGCAGGATGGAAGGAAATGTGTGCCGCGACATGCACGCGCAGCTCTTCAAGAGCTCAAGGAAAGTGTTGATACGTTTTCCGTCTGCGTTCATCGTCTGCAAGGTCGTTCCTTGGCTGGCGGCCGAGAGCTTAGCCAACCACATCTCAAACCCGTAACGTGCGTCTGACAGGTTCACTTGCTCAACCCGTGTTCCGTGCTTCTCCTTGAAGTGCTTTACCACCTGCGCAGGAAATGTCGTTAGTGAAACCTAATGTACAGGGTGTGTGCAGAAAAACGCAACCCACATTCTTACATGTAACTCGTTGTCTACTTACCCGAGGAACTTTCGGTGGCGTACGATGGCGTATATATGCGTGCTAAAGCTACGAAAATATCCTGGAAGCCATCCTTAGCGTAAAAAAAATAAACAGAGCACGAAAACATCGGCTTCCATTCATTAGAATAGGGCGGTCATGACAGTGCATGGTAGTGCATGGCTGTCTCAGTGTGCAGGCACCGCTAGGGGCACTACCGATGAGCATCCATGTGGGACTTCGTTTCGATTGCTGCACCGATAGCTCCCCTATAGCGGTACCTGAACACAACTCTCCTGCGTCCGCCATGTTGCCCTATTCTGATGCACGGAGGCCGACGTTTTCGTTGCTCGGTTTATTTTTTAAGCTGAATATGGCCTCCACGATTTTCCTGCAGATTTCGCACGCATAAATGCGCCATCGTGCGCTACCGGAAGTTCGTTAGTTAGCTACACAACAAGCTGCGTGCCTCAATGCGGGTTACGTATTTCTGCACACACCCTGTATATCTTACGACATATTAGTGAATTTTAGTGTAACGTACGCTGTCGCCTTTGCGTATGTAAGGGGTAGCGTTGGTGGTTCTGCGCACTGCGCGAAGCTCCTCTTTCTGTTATGGGCGTGCGCGGAAGCATCAACGCTATCCCTTACGTACGCAAAGGCAATACCGTACGATGTACTAAAACTCTCTATTCTCGCTTACGTTCGTAACTGCCGATCGCATGTCTTTGTGAACCCTGGTGAAGAATCGACAGCCTTCATCCTCCATGTAGTATAACTTGATGGCTCGCAAGTCCACCTAACCAATAGGGTAAAGTGACTAACCCGAACTCGAGTAACTCTTTTCTCTCTACCTGGTGATCTAGCTTCATCTGGTTGTTGCTAGGTCCAGCCATGACCCTGAAGAGAGGTAGGAGGTCGCTGGCGTACCGGCTCATGGGTCCCGTTACGTAATGTTCCATCATGACGTCGCTGAAGTAGTGGCGATGGCCAGCGTTCGAAACGATGCCTGTTGGGGGATACGCTATGAGATGTACAATATTGCACGGAAGAAAAGGTCGTACATTCATTTGCAACTTATATAACTCACGACATATCGACCTTTCGTTTGGATGTACGTGGTTGGACCGAGCGATATCCTAGTACACTATGAACTATCCCATTAAACACCGCGGTCACCGTGACGCTGCCAATGTGAACAAACAGATGTAAATGCAGATGATTGCAGTTTCATAGCGCATTAACGGCTCCAACGCCTGCTTGTGATGCCTTCCGGCATGGGCCAAGCTGTCCACGGTTAATGAAGGTCAAGCTATAGTAAGGTAGTCGGCAATGAGAGGAAAGCGAAAAAGCTACCTACGCAGATGGAGACGACACGCACTGTCGATTAGCTACCTTGATTGCCGTTAATTACATGCCTGTTTACTTCAGTTCGCTCATTAAGGGGGCCTCAAAACTTACCAGGTGTCGGCGTATGTCCAAAGACGCCGCAGTACACGGCTGGTATGCGGATGCTTCCTGCAATGTCTGTGGCCACTCCAATAAGTGCCGCTCCAGCACCCAGAAGGCTGCCCTCTCCGCCACTGCTGCCTCCGCATGTCGTCCTTGTGTCGTACGGGTTTCGCGACCTGCCGTGCACTTTGTTGTAGGACTCGGTCCAGAGGCATTGCTGGGGAGTGTTTGTAATGGCCACGAAGATGGCGCCGGCTTCCTTGAGCTGCTGGATCACGCGGGCGTCTTCAGTGGCCCGTTCGCCGACGAAGTTAGGAACGCCCAAGTCGATGAGACAACCTGTATAGTTGAAGAAGCGCGCTGTAGGCATTAGTTGCCTTCGATTCGCTAAAACGTCTAGATGACGACAGCCAGGAGCGGAACCTGACCCCCATCCTTCTTTTTTTTTTTTAGGGGGGGGATTCTTTCTCGAAGCGCGTGGAGGGGAAGGGAAGAGAGGGAAATCAAATGTCTAACCTGACGATTTAGGGAATCCCCCCCCCCCCGGATCCACCACCCACGACAGCACGTAGGTGCTGCCTTCGTGCAAAGTACGCTAGTGTATGCATCCCGATCTCTTGCCACAGACGTTTGCACTGCACCACGGTGCTCTGAGAGTCTGTTGCAAGAACCAGCCGATATCTTACCAAAAATTATCGCCACTATGTACTAGAACGATGATAAGACACCGCTAACAACCACAGCTACCCTATTCGCGTCGAAAAGGTTGAACGGGCGATGAAGGAGCTGCTGCACTTTTGTAAACTAGTGCTGTACTCCAGAGGCACCTTTTCGACTCGAACTGACAAGCGCATAGTGCAAAAGGCTCTGCTGAATGGAATGTGAACACTTGCCTGGTTTGCACCAGTTCACAAAGTGTTGCCCAATAGCAGACATGCTATTGTCTCGTTCGCAGATGCGATGCATTAATTGCCTCACCTTTGACACCCACCGAGTTTTTTGTAATAAAGGGAACTCCGAGAAAGGGCTTAGTGACTTCTAACTCCTGCGGCGAAACGCCTTGTTTGACGAGCTCGTCCACCTTCTGCGCTTCCTCGATGGCCTCCTGGAAACTGCCATCAACGACAGCGTTCAGTAGCGGGTCTACTTGCTCGATCCGGTTGATGTACGCTCGAACCACGTCAGCGCTACGAATCTGAAAGTGAACCGAGGAAATGAGACATGGCTTAAAGTGCCACTACGGACTAAATCTCGAGTCTTCAGAATCCTACCAAAGTTACGTTACTGAAATCTCCTTGTCTCACTTTACGTTCCCACGAAATATTTTGGCTCTACGTGACGCGAAAGCTAGAGAAAATTGATTTTTATTTTTGAGAACTGTGACGTCATGTTAGGTTCAGACGGAGGAGCGCAGCTCTCACCTCGCTCTCACTTCGTGTCCTCCGGGGTGTACACTTTTTGCACTCCGTTGACGGAGCCCCATGCGACATATCACCCGACCGCTCCGACTTCGAGAAACCACAAAGGAGGGAGAAGACACCTCTCCCATCTTCCCCTATTTCGATCAGTGTCACGTGATTTCTCCACGACGTGACTCTCCCCGGACGCCGGCGTCATCGCCAGAACATGACATCATTGCAGTTTGTGGGCTTATGATTAAGTCTCCCGATCCTCGCGTGATCGAAACTTGTGGGGGCTCAGTACGTCTTCAAAAATTGACGGAAATACACAGTGTTAGCAAACAGGGTTGAAATTTCGCGGATAGAATCCTTTAGGCACCTTCTTTTCATGGACTAAATAATATGAACGCTGTTTTCCGAGTCCGGAGTGGCACTTTAAAGTATCACTAGTGACTAAAAACTAATAAATAGTGACTAAAAAGGGCGTTTTATTTCGTACTCTACTCGCTCAAAGACCTGGTACCCAAAATTCAATGGACATTGTGGAAAGAACGTTCTCTGGCTCTATTGTTCCACCCACAACCGCGTTTTGGAGTAGCCAGTCCTAACTGGGTCGGGACTAACCTCTCCATATTTTGCTTTCATATCCAATCCAACCCAACGGTCATAGTTTCTGATTCTCGGAGAGCAGATGACGTCACTACGATCTTTGGCGCCTGTCTCCCAGCAACACTGCGCGCACCCTCCCGGTGTCTGCACTCCACGTCAAGTTGGAAGGCTGCCAGCAGCTGGGGTGAGAAGACGGACATTGACCTTCGAGGGGCAATGTTGCCAGAAGCGTTGATAGACTGCATAGCCTCCAGCGTTATACCTCTCAAAACTAGAAATTAATTTCGAGAAGTTCAATTAGGACTAAAAATCAACCAGTCAACCAACCAACCAACCTCTGCGAACGACTCAACGAACGCACCTGACTACCTTGGCAACTTTCGTTTTCTTGTTTGTTTTTTCTTTGCGCGTGGAGTCAACGTATTGCACCATTTCACGGGAGTCACAGGGCGCCTCCGAAGGTGTCAAGTGTCACCCCGTGTATCTATCCAATGCCCATTTCGAATTGCACGGTAGTTATATCTCAGAACGCTGATTCACCAACGTTTCTCGCCGTATTCTTCACAAACGCAAAACCCGACGCGAGACCCGATCTTTGCGGCACGCTGGTCTCGCTTCCCGGTAATTCCCGCATTCTGGCATGCCGGGAAATTCCGGAAACACGGCGCGTGGACACCGTAATCGCTTCAAGTTATTTTAAGCATCACTTAGCATGCAACGGCGCACTCCGACGCGCATTTTTAGAAACCTAAAGCAGCGATGCAAGTGGATTAAAAGTAGTCTTCACATTCTTGTGAACGACTACAGGTTTTCCCGGCGATTTTAATCCAAGTGCCAGCTAGATTAATCCCAGTGCCAAACAAATTAATCCAGGTGCCATTTAAATTAATCCAAGTGCCATACAAAATAATCCAGGTGCCACTCAAATTAATCCTATATAAATGCTTGGGATAGTAGACACTTTGCGACATAGGTGGTGCGGTCTACTACGTGGAACCCAACTTTTTGTGAGTCACGTATGTCAGAGTTGCATGACATGACATATACTCACTGTTGTGGGTTATGGCAACTGTTTGTGACAGTTTTCGTCATAGCGTGACCTTCTAGGGCCTCACCGTGTCGCAGCTGTATGGAACGGTAATTTACGACCATTATTGACTACCAAACCTTTTTGCCACAATTTTGGCGAAACCGCTTATGGCGTGACTTTTTGGGACTTCTTCATGTCAGAGCTCTATGATAGGGTTGTTTAGGACCATTATTGACTACTACTACACCGTTTTGGGAGGACTTTTGTGATGCCGAGTGCGACTGCGGCGTGCCCTTTTGCCACTTCCTCGTGTCGGAGCCATATGGTGTGGTGCCATACAATCATTATTCACAACTACACCTTTTTGGAACAATGTTCTGGAGCAGGCTATGGCGTGACTAGTCAATATGGCGTGGTAGTAGTCAATAATAGTCATAAACCACAATACGATACAGCTCCGACACGAGGAAGCCACAAAAAGTCACGGCGTAGCCAGCATTAAGAAAATTGTCCCAAAAAGGTAGAGTAGTCAATAATAGTCGTAGACCAGCCTGCCATACGGCTCTAACATGAGGAAGTCCCAAAAGTCACGCCATTGCCTGCTCCGGAACATTGTCCCAAAAAGGTGTAGTTGTGAATAATGATTATAAGGCACTACACCATACGGCTCCGACATGAAAAAGTGGCAAAAAGTCACGCCGCACTCGGGATCACCAAAGTTGCCCCAAATCGGCGTAGTAGTAGTCGATAATGGTCCTAAACAACCATGTCATAGAGCTCTGACATGAGGAAGTTCCAAAAAGTCACGCCATAACCGCCTTCATCAAAATTGTGGCAAAACGGTTTTGTAGTCAATAATGGTCGTAAGTCACCATTCCATACAGCAGCAACATGGTGAAGTCCTAAAAGGTCAGGCCATACTCGGCATGACGAAAGTTGTCGCAAACAGTTGCCATAACCCACAATAGTGGGTATGTGTCATGTCATGCAACTCTGACATACGTGAGTCGCAAAAAGTTGGGTTCCGCGTAGTTGACCCTACCACCTTTGTCGCAAAGTGTCGACCATCCCAAGCATTTATATAGGATTAATTTGAGTGGCACCTGGATTATTTTGTATGGCACTCGGATTAATTTAAATGGCACTTGGATTAAAATCGCCGGGAAAACCTGTAGTACCTTCGGAATGTGCCGTGTGAGCGATCCCTACTAAACGACCTGGCAGTCCTTCCTGTCTTATCGTAGAAAGTGTGAATGTCCCTGTTCTGTGCGCCCCGACTCAGAGTTATGTCACACACGCGCACCATCCGTACTGAATAGAGAATGCTCTGTTTGGGTTACGCGAGTGACAAGGCCCTACAAGAGCCACGACACTGTGACGTAACATAACGTCACCTGCGCATTCCTTCAATGTCAGCCTTAGCCTTGAAGAAGCACATCGCACCTGCAAGTATTAATCGCGTCAATGGGGGGTTCGCCGTTCCACGTTTTCCGATCCTATCATTGGCGAGACGTGCGGAGAAAAAACTTTGAGAAAGTCCGACGTGACTGTGGCCGCGTTTGCTCCCATCCGTGGTGAAACTCAAGGTCAGCTTACGCCACACGAGGAAGTCGCCTTCACGTGCAATTACCGGGGCTTACGGGGAGAGCGTCCACACAAAAGGTATAATATCAGAGGCGAGCTTTACATTTCAAGCAGCCGCCGTTGCGAACTCGGAAAAGCGATGAGATAATACAGCATGCATAAGTGAAGCGCGGGCAAGCTGGAGGATAAACTCCATAGTAGGAGAAGCCTGACACTAACCGTGTATTCACACGGAGGACATCCTCACGGAAGATTCTAGTGGAAGGAAAAGCGAAAACACTGCTCACAGAGACGAAATTCCGCCCCATCCCATGTTATATCCAGCATTCACAAGGCGCCATTCATAGCAGACGACACTTGGCAGACGACATCGTCAGCGTCCTTTCTGTCGTCTGTTACGGAATATCTTGCGGCTGTGTCGCAGGACAGCAGAAAGCTATGACGTTTTCTTTTCTTCTTCTTTTTTGCATTTTCCGTTGTATTCTGGGGAATGTCCTTCGTGTGAACACACAGTTCTTCCTAGAGCTGCGGCTCAGGCTTCTTCAGTGGCGTAACCACGGGGGGCTAGGGTGGGCTCGGGTCGTTCCCCCTACCAGCCACAGGCCGACCCACGGTTGGGGGTCCGGCGCAGGGGCGGATCCAGACCTCGGTTTGGGGGGGGGGCGGTTTCTTTATCGGAGCGCTTAGTCGCGGGAGAGGGAAATCCAATGTATAAACTGACTTTTTTGGGGGGGAGCGATCTCCCCCCCCCCCCCCCCCTGGGATTCGCCACTGGTCCGGCGTGACGATCGCAAAAGTTCTGTTCCTGTTCTTCGACTTCTGTTGTCCTGTTGTTTCGACATCCGTTTCGTCTATAGCCCAGACTCAGGGTGACCCAATCTATCACCTTACACTAGCTCGCTTTGTTCTACATCCTCTCTGTCTTAACGCTAAACGCGGGTTGGCAGCCGCGTCTTTACGGGAACTCTGAGATTACTGGGATGAGTAAACCCCCCCCCCCCCCCCCGCACGTGCCTTTGGTTAACGAGTTTTAAGGTTGAATGACTCCAGTGCTGGGCTCAAGGTCTCTCTTCCTGACGTTGGACGTCTCGCCAGCCCCTGATAACCTTGAGCGGTGGGCTCGTGCAGGCGATTTGAATATTTCTTCAAAAGCGTTAAAATATGGGCGTGTTGGAGATGCGCCTAAGATCTGTGAAACCCACATGCCTTGTGCCTGTACCTCTCACGTGTTTCTAGAACAATGGTTTTTACAGTTACTGATTTTATAGTTATAGTCAAGGGTATTGTGTTACTGTTAAGTCTCGCTGTCTGTGGAGTCACTAAACCCTATTTAATGACTCCAGCTGCCGAAAAAAGCGCTTGCTTCGACTTTCTATGAAGAAAGCACTGTGACCAGTACATCTACCGCATGTGCTTCAAGCCGATGCTTTAGTGCAAACCATGTTCTGCCACGAAATTCTATAGGTACAGGAAAGTTACGTAAATAACTGTCAGTACGTCACGCTTAATACATATGCTGCTATCATATGCTCGCTCCAAAGCTCGTTTCCTCCTTCAAGCATCTCCTGGAGACACGAGGCATTACGTAATCCTCCACACGTGGAGAAATCCAGCAAACTGGCTTGGAAAGACAATAACAGCAGCAGGGGCCAAAGCACAAGGTGGCCTCGAATATTCGCCTCTGTCAGGTGATGGTTTCCCCCATGTCCGACAAGAAGCGCGTGGTGATTCTTTCTTCGTTCTCGGTGAATCACTGGGTACGCAATCTATTTTTTTTTTTTTTTTTAGTGTAAAAGTATTGTTCTATGCCGAACACCTTTATGGTGTAAGTTTCACAACACAAAGAAGGGTGTCTAGTAACACCTTTCTAAATGGTGTGTCAGTCTACAACAAGCAACATTTCAAAGGGGATATTCTACAGAAAACATAGAATAAGAGGGACGTATACAATTCCACGAAAAAGCACTGTTTCAGATGTCTTCCACAAGCACCCTTTTGTTATTGCTCCAATCAACTGAACCAGTGGAACAAAACGAGTGCACCGATTTACAGAAAAAAAAAACATCCCTTTTTCAAGTTGTAAGGTGTAAAAAGTGGAGAGTTCAGACAGTATTAAAGTGGGGGTAAAAAAAGTGTAGAAAGGTGTAAAAAGTTGAGATTTATAAAGTAAGGCGTAGAAGATTACAATGTGATGCAATGAATGTGAGAGGCTCCCAAATGTTGTTCTCTGTGTTCGGAGTAGTGCATAAACATAAATAAAGAGGCTACATAAACAAACATGCAAATGAATGCAAATCCCGCAATTATTGGTGTACTACAATCCGAGATGGTGCAACACATTCCCAATCAGTGCTCAAAGGTTGTGCAGTAGGTTTACGTGACAGTGAACGACGTCAGTAACGCTTAATTGATGGCCCTGCCCCGCTTCGAGACCCTAGACGGGTTACTATACATGCCAGAAACGAGGGTCAATTTAAGTGTGGTCGGCTCTAACTGGGTCTATACTGTCTCTCAGCTACTAAGAGCGAAATGGTGCATACACAGTCCCCTGACTTTTTCCTGTTCGACATTACGCAGTCAGTTGCGTAGAAAACGATGTCGCACATATCATTTGACCCAGAACCAGCCCAAGAGAGCTCAACTGACAAAATTTGTAGGGGCACATGACCTGAGAGAAGTAGTTGGAAGTGAGCACCTTTTAACAGCGAGACTTTACTTTGGTTCCACCTCGATTAATGTGTGCTGTTGAATCACAATAATAACAACAAGAAAAAAATAATGAAAAAGAAGCAATCTGAGTCAATTAGATTCCCAAGCAGCACGATGTACTGAAAGTCGAATGCAATAGGGGTGGACGGGTAGGTGGAAGGCCTTAATGAGACTAGTGAAACTAAAGAACATTGATAAGACACATACCGTCCACCCCTGTTGCACTCGACTTTCAGTACATTGTGCTGCTTGGGTTGGATAGAGGAGAGAAAAAGCACGTTTACCACATGACATAAATTAAGATTTGCATAAACTGGCATTTGAAACGTTCTTGGAAATCAAAACGAAACAGGTAACATAAAGTTTGAGTTTCCACAAGTTTCAAGGAATGGAACTTCCGCAAAAACTCCAAATTTCCAAGAAACTGAAAACCTCTGGTGAACACCCTCCTGCCAAACTCCGAAAAACAAAAAAACAAAAACAAAAAGAAAACGCAACCCTACCAATGGATAAACAATTTGTTTTCTTCCTTCAGACACGCCCCGCAGTCAAAGTCTGTACACACCAGCCCCAAATACGTGCTTTTTCTCTCTTTTTTTCGCTCGCTCAAACTAATGTCACTGAAACACGTACCTTTCCGTGCCGTATATCGTGCGCCAGCTCGACAGCGGGTCGTAGCAGAAGTCTATCCGCGATGGGGGCGAGACAGCTCTTCCGCCGCCAACAGTACACCAGCCAGAAGATGCCGTCCACAACGAGGTCGAGACACCGCAAGAGAAGTTCGGCCAGAAAAGTCCGAATCGCAGCGCATCCGCTTCGCACTTCCATGGTGGCCTGTCGGGGATCTGTACCGCAAGCCGTTCCTTCGCGCGTTCCTCTCTCGGAGGAAGTGACAAGCCGTCGGCGCAACATGGGAACAAACTTTCTCTCCGAGAGAAGAGCGCCGCTGCTCTTTCGCGGTGGAGGCCTGACGGGAGGTACAGCCGACTGAACATCCAGCAGCAAGTGGCCGGCCGTTGTTGCGAGACAGGTTGAACGGACCGAACCTGAAGTGGAAGAAGAGGGGGTGCGAATGATCAACAAACATTTGGCAATGGGAGCGACCTCCTTTTTGGGTGACCAGTCTGGAAGAGACGTCGTGGCGCGCCGGGTAAACAGAGGCTGCTCCAGTTGCATCCATCAAGCATCTGACGACATGTGAAGGAGGTATTTGTTTGCTCCGAAATCAACTCAACGTCAAGTCTTAGCGCGACATTTGTTTGCTTACTCCAAACAGACGAGGCGGGACACGAAACTTACAAAAAAAAAAAAAAGAAAGAAAAAGAGGGACAGAAAAGAAGTGAAGATTAAAGAAGGAAAGGGAAGAAAATATAGTATTTGTAGAAAAGTAATTTAAAAAAAATATCGTGGCTTTCGAATACGGATTACAATAGATGAGCCACCACGATTGTACAGTGTTGTTACTTTTGTAGTTTAGATACGTACGACCAGAGTGTAAGAAGCAACGTCTAATTTGCATATTGGTCCTAATACGAAGAATCATTTATACTCATTTTTAACTGCGTAATAATGGAGAATTTATCATTAATGCGCTACATATGCAACGTCCCTCAAGCTCAAGGCTCTCTCTCCCCATATGCATTCTGTATATGGCGCACAGTTGAAGCTTTTTGTCCGTAACCAGTGGTCAGATTTTAATGCGAATGGTATTAGTGGAAAGGGGACGACAAGGTCTGTAACACGTAAAGCTTGGGATTTTGAAATTATTCTCAGTTATTTCGTGAACAAAGTTTGGACGGTATCCACAAGAAGCCTAAGACAAATTCTAAAATTCCGGGCCCTACACGCCCCAGATCTTGTCGTCCTCTTTCCAACAGAGGGGGCGAGGGGGGGGGGGGATAGAGTGGCGGCACTTTGCTCGGGGAAAGGATGAGAGGGGGTGGGGGAAGGGGGGTAAGCGAAGAGGAAGGCTCACACGTCTGGTTCTACAGTTCCTTGCACTACAACCGACCGCGAGGGTCCACTGCCTTCAGAAAGTTCGGCAGGGCTCTCTGTACGGATTTGGAGCTCGAGAGGTTCTGCTCAATCTGGAGCTTTGATGTTCCAGGGTGCTTCCTGGAGTTCCCGTCTGGCGTCGGATGTAGCCGGACACACCATTATAATGTGTTCCTCCGTTTCTGACTCACCGCATTGGCGACAGTTTGGATTGGAAGTGCGGCGAGCGATCTTTCCCACGATACCGCAGGTATCAAAATTTGACCGTGGATTGCCGAGAAAAAGCATCACATCGCGCGCCATAGAAACTGCACGCGGGAAAGGAAAACTGGTACCTGTCGTCATCCCATAACGCGCGTTAAATGCGTCACTTCGGCCCATGATTCGCCACGAGCTCTGACACGAGCCTATCAAAGCGGCTTTGGAGCGTGCGAACTTTAAATATAACGATAACGATCGCTATGTGAAAGGTGAAGATCGAGGCCCAGCTATAGCCGCCATCCTCTCAGTTATCTCAGCTCAGCAACGAGTGCTTACAAGCATCGCACGTCACTCGTGCTAGGTGATCGATTATATAAGGCGAACTATGTAATTTATTAACTGATTCAAGCGTCACCCACCACTTTCAATGTCCATATTCCCAACGTTGGCCAGAACCAATGACGAACGATGCATTTAGAAAGAAAAGTAAAACACAAACAGAACTATGTGCCTAAGGCGGCTCATTAATTCAGTTTTCCTTGTTTCTTACACTGCTACCCAGCCTCATAGTGCCTGTTCACCCTTGGGAGGTTTAAATAATTATGCAAAATACGAACGCAAGCTTCCACTTGTGTTGACTTTGTGACGTCATCAAGGCCACGTGAAATGGAGCCATCCATGGAAGAATTTCGTCCAGAGAGAGAGACAAATACGTGCCGACAAAGAGTTTAAATTTTAAATGCTGGTGACAACGGAAGAAAAACGCTTACAGAATGGTTCCTACCAAACGTTTTTCTTGTAGAAGTTATGTGGTTCCTCCGACTTTTAAGATTCGAATCTCCTTCTGGACACTTTGTGAGTGGACACTAGTGGCGGGTCCAGTGAAGGGGGGGGGGGGGGGCGATCGCCCCCCAAAAACTTTAGTTTATATATTGGACTTCCCTCTCTCCCCTCCCCCAATACCCGCTCCGACAAAGAAAACGCCAAAGGGGGTCTGGATCCTAACCCCTGGTGGACATAGTGTGTGGTCACTTTTGCAGAAATCATGATACACCATCATGTTGGTCGTCACATGGACAACCTCCCCTCGTTTGGATAGATTTTTGCCTCGACTCCGCTTACAAAGAATAGCCTGTGGTACCACACCACAGACTTCTAGTTATTGTTGCACCTCAAACCACTACCAGGATTCAGTGGTTTTCGTTCGACAACACATTAGGACAGATACACAACATAAAAGCAAGCCCAATGCGTGGGAAGCTTGGACGAGGGAGCGAAGCGCGCTCCTAACGGTGCGTTACTCGGTATGTCACCCGTATTGTGGCAGCCTAATACGTACCCAGCTACCCAGAAATGTTTTCCATATAGGAGCTGCAGCGGGAGTGTGGGGCCTGAATGAGGGGATACCAAATTTAGACCGCCTGGGGGGCAGGGTTTCATTTGCAAAATTGGACCGATGTTGCAAAGATTTGGCCTGTCTGGAACCAATACTGGCCTCCTCCTGCTGCACTATAAGGTGAACTAATACGGGTACTATAGGCTGGACGAATATTGGATAGGTGGAATGCCAGTACTGGATGCTGGTACTGAGATGGTAGAGTATGGGAAATGCAGTGGCCATATCTGAGCCGAAAACAGCCATGCCGATATTCGACCCCTCTTCAACCAGTTTGCAGTTGCACAATTGCGCCAATAGGGGCATTCTATCTATCCAATATATGCCTACTCTGGGATCCAAATCGACCGACTTTCAAGGAATATACGTAGAATATATTCACCTACGTCACGTTGTGACGTGGTATGCGCTTAAGCTCCTCCCACAGGCGGTCACCTTTTGCGGTAGTGGCATTGAAAGATGACAAACTGCGCGATTTTTCAATGCGACAACCATATATAGTTTTCGAAAAAGAAAACGTGAGAACGACAATGACGAAGTGTCTTCGGGATAAAAGAAGGAGATGAACGTGACCGAATTTCGAAACACCACATTCTAGGCTTCGTTTTCGAGTAAACGTTCGGCAGCTGCGCTGACAAAGTGACCACCACCATGGCGGCAAACGCGTTCGTTTGACGTCATGTGTGCCCATTTTCATCCAATATTGTTTTGCCGACGGCTATACATGTACACCATATATTGCACATTTTCATCCAATATTGCTTGGTCGCCGGCATTATGTAGACCAAATTTTCCACTCTCAATGAATGTATTGTTTGGCAGACGGCTGTATGCAAACTATATATTGCCAGTTTTCAAGGCAATATTCTTTGGCCAACGGTGATGTGTAGACCACATTGCCAACTTTCAGCCAATGTTGTGCCAATATTGTTTGGTCGCCGGCAATATATGCAGACCACATTCCCCATCTTGAGCCAATATAGCCTGTTTGCTGGCTATATGGCGACCATATTTCCAATGACCAGTCAATATTGACCGGTTGTTTGCAGCCTTGGACCAATATTCCCCTGCTGCAACGGTTATCGGAAGAATAATGGTAAACATGGTTCTTTATAGGACCGGTAATTCCAGTGTCCCGACAAGAATGGACCAAGTTACCGTGCTGCCAGGGAATTAATAGAGTTGTATTATATAGGATTCGAAAGTGTCGCACCGAAAGAGAAAGCTATACGCTGAAATCCGCACTAAAAGCTTCCATATAAAACGCCCTCTTCGCTGCACTTTACCCATGCACAACGCATGCGCTGTACAACGGCAAATACATTATTTTTCCACCCGCATGAGGTCACTGCCGCGCGCGGTCGGTTTAGTAGGCCGGTCAGGCAAATCTCGCCTTCCTATGCGCTACAATACAGAAAGCTGGCTTTAGAAAAGTGGCTTAAAAACGTGACAATGCATCCCCTAATCCGAGTTTGCCTTCTCCTTCAGTGGAAGCGCACAATGAGGCGTCGAGTGACTGCAGGGCCATTTATGTGACCGCCGACCCCTCGTATCGTCGTGTGCTAGCCTCGTCCCTATCGCCTGCTAGAATGTTGTGTCGTCTGCTAGATTGCCAGAGCTCAGTCGTCTGCCATTCTCGTCTGCTAGCTTCTACAGCCCTGCAGTGGAGACTTCGAAAAACCAAATACATAAATGAAAAGGAGCGAGCTTTTCTTCTTTTCAACGGAACCCGACGTCGCCGTCGGGACGGCACAGCGGAATAAATTGACTGAAAATTGACGTACGACACGACACTTCCGCCACCTTTTCTGTGGCGTCGAGTTCTAAGCGTCATAAACAGGAGTTACCCGAGCCAATCCTCCTTCTACAAAGTAGACACACAACAGAGTAAATAGTTATAGCACACGACACACGGCGAGAACGCTGTTGGCCTTTTTTTGAATCGCAGAGCGCTCCGGTCGCTATAGCAACAGGAATAAATAAACGAGGAAAGCCGCAATAATGTCGCTCAGAGTGTTGCCCATCCTGTATATCAACCTGGGAGGTGAAATGATGTATATCCTCAAGCAGAGGCTCAAGGCACAAAAGATATCGCCCGATAAGGCTCACAAAGGTAAGACCATACGGCAGTTGATTCGTGCACCGCTGTCGATGGCCCAAACTGTCAGGTACTGCCGAGCCGTATCACAATTTACATTTGAATTATCATTAACGTAAAGCGAAAAGTCATGAAACACAGAGTTTCTGACACCACAAGTACACACATAGGTTCAAAAAAGTTCAAAAAAAGAAAAAAGATTGATGGTTGACGTAGAGGGATTATTGAGTTTCCCACCCTGGATTGAAACCTGTGGGACATACGAACAGACAGTTATATGACGATAACACAGGGATCTACAGGCCCACTGCAGCTGTTCTCCAGTAGATAACAACGAGACAAAAAAGATGATGAGAAAGCCCTGCCACAGTCCGGCCATTCGGCTCTTCGGAGACGGTGCAGTATTGAGCCCTACTATTACTTTCATTGATGTGTAGCCGTTACTTCCAGATATGTTTTCCCGCCGATTTTACCGTATAGGGCGTTAGACATGCTAAGGGGCAATGGTACGTCCTGGGACAACTTCACAAAGAGCAGTGCTGGCATTTGCGCTCGAGCATCTTAGAAAAACCCAGGAGGAACACCGAAACAACAAGGGATCTACAAGGACAGCTAATAGGACGACACAGAATAGGAACTTCAACTAACGAGATTGGAAGGCTGTGACGTCACAAGATATTGAGACGACCCGACGATCGCACCTTGTGTACAAAATGTCACTGCAACAACTCCCCTCATGGCCTGTCTGGGACAGACGTGCACGACTTGGTAATCAAAGAAGCGAGAGAGAGTGCTCTCGCCTGTCAGCGTCAAGCAAAATTGATTGCGACTTGGACTGGTTCAGGCGGTTTAAACCTTATTCTCCCAGCACACGATAGTCTTCCTATGGGACCCGGGATTATTTTTGTGCCTCAAAACTCACCAGATTCTTTCAGGTACCCCTAACCCTACTCGCCCAACTGACTTCGGATCCCATACAGTTGCTCACCAAAGAATTGCTGATGCCGGACAATTGCTCGTCGCCTCTTTCACCATGCTTGTATATTGTGATTTTATTTCGCGTTTTTATGCGATGTGATTTTATTTCGCGTCTATACGGCGCTCATATACTTTTTTTAGCTTTCAAGGCTGAGCGCTTCACGCAAACGTCGACTTCTTACATACGGACTGACTGACACATATCTCTTCGCTGGCGGATTTCCTAGAAGCGGCGTTGTTTCTGCAACAGTCTGGTCGTCCTGCAGGACACTGTAAGCAGTCGACGTTTGCGGGAACCGTTCAACCTTAGAAACTGCTAGAAAAGAAGGTCAGCTAACATAAAAAAGTAAAAAGAAAAAGAAAAACGGCGATGCCAAGTTGCCGGTGGTGAGTAAATCAAAGAGTGGTATTAAACGGTAGGAGCAACTTATTTATTCACACACGGTAAACAAGATTTTCGTGCACGAGACTGTACTTCTTCAGGTTACCTTGTTCAGGTAACCTGAAGAAGTGCAGTCTCGTGCAAGAAAGTCTTGTTTACCATGTGTAAATAAATAAGTTGCTCCTACACTCTAAATCTTTTCACACCTTTAAAGGTGTAATAGCGTGCATGGCGCACGCCTTTTTAGGTGTAATTTTGGTAACATCATAATGGAGCACGGTTTCGCACAAATTTTCTTTACTCGAGTGTTGTCTGTCCTCCAAAAATTTATCTTGCAACATCTCAACATTGTTCAACAGTACTGTAGACACTTGCGCGTGCTCGATTATCGATAGCGATGCATATATGCATTAGCTCGTACCTACGATATCCAAGACATAATGAAAGCAAGATTTGCACTGACACTTGATCTTAAGTAATACTTTCCGAATTTTGTAAAATATCATACTGGAGATGCAGTGTTACGCAACCAGATTGAATGTGCATAGCGCACACCTTTAAAGGTGTGAAAAGGTTTACAGTGTACCGTTTAATATCATTCTTTGATAAAAAAGAAGTCAAGTATTCAAGCGCCATAGACTCGAAATTAAATCACATCGCATAAATAAAACAGAATATAAATCTGGTGAAAGAGGCGGCAAGCAATTGTCCGGTCACAGCAGTTTTTCGGTCAGCAATTGCCCGCGCCCCCTTAGTGTAACACAGGTGACGTGCACGTTTATTGTGCGGCCATCGCGGAGTATACCGTGCTCGTCTTCGCCGTGTTTGGTTTCTCCAAACTTTACACTCTCCCATACGGAAGTACCAGCAAACGTACGTAAGGTATTGCTTACATTGTGACTTTCATTCTATCGTGCAGTGACGACGGACATAGTGAGCACCATGCTGGGTCCCCGCTTCATATCGGAGCTGTTAAAGCCTCAAGAGCTCTACACCCAGAGGGCAGTGAGGTGCATCTTCGAGAAGCTTACGCACGCTTCTATCATGAGGCTCAACACTTCGAGCATGGACAAAGTAAATAGTAACAACTTGCGCTTGGCTCGCTGTTTTGCCCAGGTATATAGCTATAAAGTGAAGCGCGAAAATGAATTCATCCAATGCGACTCGATGCGAATTTTACAGCTCGGTGGCGTTATACCGCTTGATACAAGTTGACTCTCCCAGTTGCTGTCACTATTAGAGTCACTAAATAGGGGACGAGGACAACTGCGGCTGCGGCGTGGAAAAGGAATGCGATACTCTGTCCCCTATTTAGTGACTCTAGTCACTATATGCGGTGCTCTATACAAGATCTATAGAGCACATTCTTCTGCGTTGTCCACACTGTATAGCAACCTTCTCGAACTGCACACTCCGGGTCTCTTAACCAGCTGGACTCACGCCCCCTCCCCCCTCTCTTAAAATTGCTTGGTCCCTGGCCAAATGCAGCCCACCGACGCTGTGCCCTCAAAGCTCTTTTGACATTTCTGGACGGACTCCGAACGTTATTGTGAAGGGGCTCATTATTTCATTCCCCACCTCACCATCAGCAATGGGGTAGAGTATCGCCCGTGGCGATGAGACTCCCCCCATTCATCATCCTTAAAATAAATTGTTGTTGTTGTTGTCGTGAAGCGCGGCTGACATAAGCGTCACGGAGCGCTTTCCAGCGCCACTGCGGGGAGCAGTTGTTCTGTGTCACGCCTTTTACGCAGGATACCAACGTTACATTGGCATGCTTGTGCGTCGAACGAGGAATCCAACAGAGCCTTGAAATGACAAACACATAGCATTCCCAGAATTGCGGCACACACACTCTTAAAGTTGGCTTCACCTACACACTCGCCGCCCTCCATTGAAGCTATGTATCCCGTCTGCTTTCGATAGAATCACCATTAGCCCTGAGGGTTAGAGGGTAGCCTGAGGGCTCTAGTAGAGCTGTCCAATATATTTCTAGAGTACTTTTGCGGCTCTTACCCCTTTGGGAAAGGGCAAATCCTATTTGAAAGATATCAGACACCCGCATTTTCCCGAATTGTTGGTTAAATCCCGGGTTTATTTATCTTTTTTTTTTACATTGAATTGCGCCAGTCATGCGAGTTAAAACCTCCCAAACCACATGGAAATTACCTCCCGCGTCAGTGCTTACCTAGAGCTTACCAGCGAAATCGGCTCTTTGAGATAATCAATGGACTCGGTTGTCCTCAAACTGCTTTCGAAGAACTATCACTTGAACTATAAAACGACCTAGAAGTGTAGGTTTGGGAAGCTGGGAAGTTACACATCTCATTTTCTGGTCGACGTATAACTGTGAAAACATGATTTTGGTCATATCTAAATGTTCTTCACGGGCACTCGCTGTAAAGAGATATCACGTTCTCCCCAGAACACCACTCCTTCCTTCCTGCTGTCCTCTCTCCATCTTCCCACGTCAGTACACCGCTAGCTACCGTTGCTTCGATCGCTGCATAACACGGCATAATAATAATGATAAAAGGACATCCCATCCCTTATGATACCACTCATTGGCTCAAATTTCCGGCAAGGCACGTTTAGTGCCCATGTGCAATCAAAATTTACAATCTAACTATATTTAGTAGAACGTCCCTTCTATACACTTACGTCCATTGCTGACGTCCAGACGCTGAAGTGTCATTGTTCCAGTGTTGTTTTCAACTGTTTGCAGCTGTATGACCTGATGACGATGGTGTTCAAGTACCAAGTGTTTGCCTGTAGCACGCCCACGGACCTGCTGCGCATCACACTCAACCACTTGGACGCGATACAAGGCTACGTGGCTGGGACCCTAGCATTAAATGACGTCCAGCAGCTCATTCGTAAGGTGCGGCGTTATCGTAGTTTTCTTGCGCGACAGGCGTGAACCGACGAACCTATCATTGGATAGGCATCGTATGTACACAGCGTCAGCAATGATAATAGATTGTCTTTTCAGATACAAATGTTAGCCTTGAAGGAGCAATGAAACGTCGCAAAAAATGAAGGGGCCAGAACGCCTGCACCGCCTCATTATCTTAACAGACGATGTTGACGTAGAAGACGTATGCGTGACCGTTCATAATGCGACAGGCGGTTAGCTGCGGATGCTGCACCACGGCCTTCTCTGTCCCCAGAGTGAACCGCAAAAAGAAGGTGCCGTGCCGTCAGAGCCGTCGCGAGGCGAGTTCGCGCCCTAGGAGAGGGTGAGCGTGAAGGCCCCTCCACCCCCCACCCCCCTATTCTCACTGCTGTCAGAAGCACTGTAAAGATAGAAAAGAAAACGCTTATGTGTACTGCCGAGATCGTAAATTTCAATCCTCTTCATTGCAGCTTTATACTTAGGGAGTGACTTTTTCGAGTTAAACCCGATTCCGCCCGGTTATTCCCCCCCCCCCCCCGAACTGACCTCCGACCAATTCGGGTTAAACCCGATTTCTCCCCGAATTCCAGTCACTATGAAATCCTCAAGTGACGTTTCCACTGAACACGAACAAAGGTCGTCACGTGTAACACATGTAAGAATGGGTCACTTACTTTCCAAGCAATACACCGAGGTGTGTCAACACTGTCTATGCCTTCGGTGATTACCGCTGGAAGGTCACGATCTCGCAAAAACAACACCAAAAGGACAAAAAAGAGAGATTAGGAAAGGACTTAATAGACAGGAGGAGAAACAAAAACACCCGGTAATACCCGAAGGCACAATTATCGCCCGATTTCTCCCCGAATTACAGATTTAAAAATAGCGCCCGATTTTTACTCTCCGAATCTGAGAAAGGCCTTTAACCCGAAAAAGTCACTCCCTATATACTGTCCAACCAACCTGCAGGGACCTGTCGTTCGGCGCACTCTCTGGCGAGGGCGCACGGAGCGGCTGCCCTCCATGGCTACGGCTCTGCGTGCCGTAATCGTGCGTCTGGGCTCGAGCACTGCGTGGGGCGCATTTTGTTTGCGCCAGGCACAGGCCCGGACCGACGGCTTCATATCTGGCCCGGCCCGGCCCGGCCCGGCCCAAGCCCAAATAATTTCTAGCTTTCCCGGCCCAGATCCAGCCCCAGATAAAGTGGTCACCACCTTCCAAACCGCGTGCAAAGAGATAATTAAAAGCAAAGTTTCACCAGGATCAGCATAGCAAGCTACATGACATAAGTGCTCATGTTAACGATGCGGCGCATATGGAAAAAGCAGAATACATGACCGGAAGTCAGAACAGAAAGCACGTCTAACTCTGTTAAACTAGTAATTACATGGCAAATTTATGAACACGTGAGTTAAAGGTGTAGATCATTGACTGGGTGAGATTTGACGATAGCTGCACCATATATTTTTCAGGCTACGAGAGCAGCATATATATATACATACCGTTTTTGCAGTGAAGAAATCCTCTCGAAGAAAGTATATAACTACCAGATGACTAGTTACTTAAAATTGATTAAACAACTCTTTAATAAGGGAATTTCTGGCCAAAAGTCAATGGAAGACAATCCTCGTTGAAAGCCATTTTATTTATTTATTTCCTCGTCTCGAAACGAGCAAGTGTGTTGAAATACCAATCGCCGAATATTGCTATGCAAATGAGCCGAAACCAAAACTGCGCGCATCAGGAGCGTGTGACCTTCATCGCGGTAGACTTACCCGGCCCGCAAAGCGACGGATCCAAGGAATCCGCATGGAATCCACGTGGATCCACGCTCCGGAGGCGCGCAGTTTCGGCTCATTTGCATAGCAAAACACATTTCAAAGCTAGATATTAAATTCTAGCGATTCCCCCACCTTTCTAGTGTGGATAACACGCGGGCCGATGTTCGGGGTTGGTGGTTATTTTCTGTATTTCTTGTGTATATTCGCGGTAGATCACTTGTGCCGCGATGGTGCGATACTGTTCGGTTCCCCAATGCTCCACCTACTGCGGTGAACGCGGAATAAACATGTAAAAGCAGACGACGCGTCCACACTACGGTAGTTCTCCGTCCTCCGCAGCGCGCCGACACCGTTCGATCTCGGAGCGAGCGCATTGTAATCAAGGCATCACAGGGCTTTAGATAGGAGCGCGAATCTCACACCCCACCACTTCCAGAGATTCACACCTTTCAAAATATGCAGTGCGTTACACAGTGCCTTAATCCACGTGTAGCCCGTACCCGTATGCGGGTGGGAAAACCGCGGCACTCAAGATATCGACGCTGACGACGCTGTCAACGAACGGCAGACTTCGTGTGGGTCGGAAGAAAACATGGACATGGCGCAATCTCCGTTGGTCACATGATTGGACAAAGATGCGCGGCATGCCGTTTGAAATCGTGCATTGCGCGGTCGAGGAAAAGCGGAACGCGGAGGCGGCTTCTCCCGCACAGCCGCAAAAAGTTTCCGCTCCGCGCATACGCGTTACCGCGCGCTTTTGCCACATGTGGGTGTGTGGGTTTTCTTTCAAACTTGAACTCAATGTGGCTACAAGCAGTACAAGCTTTGTGTGACAGCCCTGAATTTTTCCAGGGTTTTCGTCTCTGGTTTTGGCGTCCCGTAAGTGGTGTGCGACACCCATATCTGACGCTTTTGTGGACGCTTTGGCCTTTCTGGCAGGTGCTTTCTGGGAGAGTTGCAACGTCTTTGGGGTGCACCAAAGGTGTTCGAGGGCGTGCTGGGAAAATCCCGGGTGGCAGCAGTAAACCGTGTGTCACCTCATGTCTGCAGACGTGTACGCACTTCCGTGTGATTATTAAGCCTGTGACAAAAATAAGTCAGCTTCTAGACGCGGGAGCTACACATTGCACAAACCAGTGACGGAGCAATATTGTGTGTCTGCGGAGGAAGTCTTTCACGTCTATATCCTGATCGGCGGATGACCCTGTCCTCTCCTTCAGGCCTATAAAGAACTGTCTGTGGGAGAGATGCAGATGATTCGATACTCATTGCTGAACTTCCTGCAGGAACTACGTGTTCGGGTGAGACCGAGTGTGCATATACTCAACAGTACCAATTGAGGGTATAAGACCAAAAATTCTCCTGCAGGTGTCAGTCTTTCTGAAGACTGGCATCCAGCTACCCAGCGGCCTGTTTATGATCCCAAAGTCCTTGCCGCAAGGAGTAGAGCTACCGGGGACCATCAGGTACTCCCTCCCTCACCTTATTCTAACACGCAGCCCTGAACCGGAGGAAATACCTGCAGGGAGTATGGGCCTGGTGGAAAGCTCCTCAAGGAGACTACCTTCCAAAGTGGATGGGAACCGGACAATGGACATTCGCTCGATCTAGGGAGCAACATGCAAGTATAAATCTCGACATGATTTCACGTGTACGGGACACGACCTACTAGATTACTGTTGCTGCATGTCGTCTGCAATGGTCGTATGTGCGCTTCTGCAGGTTCAAAATTTGAATTTCCATTATCCAATCATCATGGAGAACTTGCGGGTCGACGCAGAGTGCCCCTAGCGGATAGTACGACGGGGCCTGCATAGGACTTTCCGATTATGGCATGGTCGCAACAATATAGTACATGGTGGAGACATGAATGTTACGTGTGTGCACGTACATTCTAAAAATTGGCCGTTGGGCAATGCTACGACAGGGGGAGGGGCAAGGTTGAGGAAACACGTGACGAAGTGTCTGTCCACTCACAAGGCAGCAATAAAGGATACAGACCTCTACCCGAGAAACGTCATCATAACGTTGGTAGACAGACTGAAACCGAAACATATCGGAAGGTGAGGGCTGGGTTCCACGAATGGGCATTTGTTCGATGCCTCGTATTGAAAGGAAAGTAGGACCGAAGATCGCATCCCTTTCACGGACCATCGTAATCCCCTCAAGACCATGGCTTTCAGGCGCGACCTTGTTCGCCCCTAGCTTCGAGCGTAGTTCAACTCTACCAAACTGGTGGCGCTGTCGAACACTATGACGTCATTTGTTTACAAACAGGGAGAGGTCTATTCCTAGACCGACGTGGGTCCAAACGCGAAACTTGTCCCCTCGTTTGGGAGGGGGACCAATGAGGACGCCCCACGGGTAATAGGAGAAAGAGGGAAATTTTGGAGCTGCGCAGACTGCCGACCTATACTTGTATTTAGGGCGCCACTGCGCTGGACTTCGTCTTCCAAATCATACCTAATTTATACCATTGCAGTCAACGCGAGTCTTCACATCGCATTCCTCCCAAGTATTCTTTATCCAAAGCGGAAACACACACACACAAAAAAAGTAATAATAATAATTTGTAGTTTTGAGAAATAGTATGACGTATTGGCATGCGCGATCGGCCACGCGTCTGCCTACCATGCTCGTCCAACGTCGTTTCCAGTGTCCTCGGCATCAACTGGCAGTCTAAAAATGTGGGGCGGAGACAATGCACGAACGCGCGTGCACTGTTGCTAAGTGACAGACACAAAAGCTCGTGGTGACGTCATGTACCCTTGGAGGATCCGAAACTATGTAGTTTGGTCTTTCAAAACACTAATGGGAGCAATGGTATAATGGCATGCATTGGCTGATTTATAAATTACTGTAAACGTATTTCTCTTCGCTATGTATTAATTTTCGTGAATTTCGCGAATGCTAAAAAATCGCGAAAAACTGTACTCGCGTACAGATTGACGTTTATCCCGCGTAAGGAAACAACCCTGAATCGCGAAATTAAATACTCGGGGATAACTTCGCGAATGACTGAATGCGTGATTCGGGAAAATTAATATATCGCGAATATAAATACGTCCACTTTCAGTAGTAGACTCAACACTCCGTGGTAGCCATAGTACAACCACGGTCGCAATAGCGTATTACCAGACCAGGGGCGGAATCCAGAAACTGTTCGGGGAGAGAGTTCTTTATCGGAGCGCGCAGTGGGGCAGGGGAGAGAGGAAAATCCAACGTATAAACTGAAGTCTTTTTTCTTTGTGGGACCCCCCTCCCCCGGGCTGGCCACTGTACCATACTACCATAAAAAAGTTTGCTATCGATACTAGTATCGTTTGCTTATGCAACACAGCGTCTATATCCTTGCATTCGTACATCTAGATACAGCCCAACAGAGACCGATGTTCCAAGGGCCTCTTTCCCTATCGCACAAGAAGCAGGCAGTCTGCCAACAGAGGAAACACTGGAGGCAGAGGTGTAGTAAAACAGTAACTCCACCACTTTCAGTACCACAACGAGCATAGTTGTTTCCTTCCAGGACAATGCAGACTGCCAGGCTGAGCTAGGGCTTTTGCTAAACCTTGTAGGCCATAACACAGCAACAGCTTCTAGCTCAAACATCGACATATTTCAGGAACCAGTCCTGGGGTAAGCAGTCTCGCAAAACTACATTATAGCCTCTCTAGTTACTTTCCACCGTGTAGATTACGGCATCAGCTTGTGTTTTCTGCATCTTGTATGTCTTGGTGCAGCTACACACGTGAAAGTGATTCACTTCTGCACTGAGACACAGGATGAGTCTCTGGTACCAGACGCACCTTGTGAGAATGGACAAAGGAAGCAAGCAATTAATATACTAAGATTGCAGTATGCAAGCTTGGTGGCCAGTGACTCCCTAGTCATTACCAGCCTTTCCAGGTACAGTGAACCAGAGGAGCGGATCGTGACCATTGATGGGCAGGGCAAAGGAAGCAGTCAGCTGGACGAAGTCCTGGCAGAACTCTGCATTCCTGAGGAGGAAGCATCAGAAACAGACTGGCTAGAGCTCATGGACAGTGCTCAGTGAGGGACGTGTGCTGAGGTTTTTGAAGGACACATCTGATCCTATCGTGCAAAACTACAACTACACCCGCGTTCAACTAGAGAATGGCACAAAACGCAATATGCCAAGCCAGAGAGAGATACTCCGCTGGAGTAATTATATTGCAGGGGTTCGAGGTTATAGTGGTTAATTATAGTCTCGGTGTCCGCACACTACCTGGTGCAACATAGAGTGGTGCAGCTAGCTGTTGCAACCAGACCTCTGCATAACTAATCCATTAGCACGCTCACTCATGCTCAATTTGGCCAATGAACTGAGTGTTAGAGAGCGAGCAGAGAGCTGAATGGACACTGAGTGAGCGTGAATGAGCGAGCTGAGCGGACGGTGAGTGCGCGAGCAGAGAACTGGCCAGGCAGCGAGTGAACTTGAGTGAGCGCGAGTCGAAACTGCCGAGGTATGTAAACTGTCTATGTAACTGTGTATGTATGCTGATGTGGAAAATCATTGCGTTACGTTCTCAGTGCTCCTTCATAGGCGACACAACGACAGAGATTCCTTGTGAAAAGCAATAATGCGAGTGTGAGTGCGAGAGCCAAATGCTGAGCTGGGGATGAGTAAACTTGAGTGAGCGAGAGTAAAAACTGACAAGGTCTGGTTGCAACCAATAGGAAGAAGCGTAGGGTGGGGCCTAAATCTGCTCTTCTTAGGTTCAACATTAATATAGGTTGTCAGCTGGAGCTTAGAGTATGAATAATTGGTTGTGACTTTTTCAGGTTAAACTCGAGTTGTCCTTCAAATTAGGACCAATTTGGGCTCAACCAGATTTCTTCTCGAATTCCAAACAAACATTGCGCTGTGTCACGTGCACTATTTGGTAACATTATTTGAGTGCAACAATAAACTATGCAAATCACATTTGATGTTACGACACATGCTCCTTGCCACTCTAAACCACGATGTGCGCATGTTTCATCAATATATCCACTTCAACTGTGGGACGCTTACTGGACTGGAAGAAAACCAGTAACCCGATAACATCCCAAAGCATCAATAGCACTGTTTTCAATTTTCAAAACTAGATTTTTTTTCCCTCCTCGGATCAGCTGATCTGGACAAAGTGCCCCTTGTAAAAAAAAAAAAAAAAAAGGTTCTGATGCACTTTGAGGCAATTCCATTTCAGAACAAGTCAAGTGGACAAAACAACAAGTAGTCAAAAGCACAAATATCTACAACATTTATTCCCTTTCGATCAAAAATAGACTTATGTTAAGAGCAACAAGGCAATGTACAGCCTCGCTTTATAAACATTAACAACACCGTTTATGGAACACACTAAGAGCGCCCCTCCAGGAGACACAGTATTCAACATTATTGCCCCTGATCCTGCTGGCAACACAACCAAGTCAAACTTTGCCTCCCGATTCAAAAGGAAATCGGCATGTAACATTCACCAACTCCCCCGCGCAAATCATCCCTTTGTAAGAAAATAGATACTGTGTGATTCTCCATCTGTAAAAGGAAACTTGCTTCTGTGCCCCCCCACCCCAGATCGGTAAGAATGAGTTGTCACACTAGATAGCTCTCATATCTGCCCACGTCCACGCCAGGGCGGACTGCGGGCAGTCGCGTATGACACGTTACACTGCTGAAACGTTCTCGACAGACACCACTGAGGAAGATCACTGGAGTGACGTGAACACCTTTTTACGGATGGCAACAGTAATAAATAAATACGGGGCGAAAGATATGTGAACTGTCAGGGCGAGACCTCAGAGGACCACCAAGAATGGACGGGCTTCAAGACAGGCACGATTGGAAGCACTTCTTTACGGCATCCCTTGGAAAGACGGAGAGGCAAAAAGCCGTAAGAATGTGCACGACACGTCTCGCACGGGGCAAACCTTACGGGAACCTTACCTGGCAAACGGGATGTAAGACAGGGAGTACCAGGTCATGGCCACAAACTGGATGATGCAGAACACAATTGTTAGCGCAGATTTCTTCCACTGTAAGAAAAGTGCACGGAGATGAGCCAATCGCAGGGACATGAACTATGCTCTAAAACAGAGACTGGTTCCTTGTGTTACACGATGACTTTAAAGGGACAGTTCGCTTCGCAAGAATCAAATCTGTAGCCCTTGTTCCCACGAATTGCTCATTTACGGATTTACCGAGTCCATGCTACACTTTTCACCGAGATGAGCAGCATAATTTAGTGCCAGAGTTATCAATCGTTAGAACCCAGATGTTTTGAAATTCCCGCGCGGAGAGACGTATCCGCGAAGTTAGTTTGACAACATTGTGACGACACTGTGTTGCTTCGGTTGTACCTGCCGCAAAATTTTTTTACGACCTGCTGCGGAGACTACGTGACGAGAGACCTGATTGCCGCTCCCTGACAGGGCAAGCCTGGTGCCGGCTCTCGCGACAAAATACGCAAGGCTCTTGCAATACATCGATTTCGAGGAACATGGGTTGCGGGAAAGTTGTCCGGTGTCACAAACTTCTCCCTATTCCTTTGTTTCCATTGTTCTCACTTCAACTCATTATTTTCTTTTAATTCATTGCAATTACACTGGGGAGCGAACTATCTCTTCAAAGGATGTTGCAGGAATGAAGAACATACCCAGAATGCAGCCATCAACGTCAGCACGAGGAACAACTTGAAATGAAGGAAGAAATAAAATAAAATTTAAGCACACGTGCAGAGGTTGAAGAGGAATGGAACAGGGGAAGGAAAAGAGGAGGTTGCAATACACACTTATGGGGCCACCGTTCTCCAGGAGAACGGTGGCGGATTTCCGCTGCTCTTCTACCTTACCTGTTGTACGTTATCACACTTAATTTTGAATGCGTGACAAGTATGTTACGGTATAGAGCTGAACACTTTTAGTAGACGTAATGGTAACAAACACCTCATCTGACCTGATAGTATAATCGAAACGAGAACAAAGAGTTATTGGGGGCGGAGCCCTCTCCGTTTGAGACATCTGCAAGGCTTTGGGCGTAGAATTAACTTTGGACTTTAAATTTAATTCAATCAATTTTATTTTACCAGCTACATTAACTACCAGGTAAATTAATGATTACTAGGGATGTGCCAACCGAGGCATTTCGAATGTGAATCCCAGTGTTCAAAATGGCGAATTGAATCTTTCGAATCCACCAACCACGTTTGTTCGTTTCTTTTTAAAATTGGCGCCTGTGGACTCTGCCGAAAGCCTGATTGGCCGGTGTATCTTTTCTTGTATGTTTGTTTACATTGCTCTGGACTGGCATTCAGGCAGGAACTCTTACATTACAAGTTTAAAAGTAGCACAGTTCTGCTTTGGATTGCTTCTTAGTTTTACGGGAACAATTGAGACTCGAGAATTTATGTATTTCCTGTAGTCGATGAACAACATGTCACATACATTACACTTAAGAAGAGCGAATTATATATGGGTACATTTTCTCCCGAAAGTGAACTATTATTGAATGTCGTTTTCATTAAACAAATATATCATATCCTGCTTCAAAATACTTTTCAGTAGAAGTGCTTTTTCCCCTGGCTTTTTAAACTCTTTTTTTTTGTCTTAAAGAAAGGATTCGAAAGATTCGTGGATGCGCAGAACATTCCCTGGATTCGGATTCGGATAATTCTGGATTCGTCCCATCACTAATGAACACCCATTTGAAGGGTGGGAAAAAAATTACAGCTCCGTGCCAAAACGAGGCAAGGCTTCATAGAGAACGTGCACACCTGATGAACTGTGGAAAGTTATTCATCGAGTATTCCTATGAATATTCCATGAGCATATACGACAGTCATATATTGCTTATACAGTTGAACCTCTCAGTAACGAACGTCGATTTAACGAAGAATTTGCGTCGCCCATACACGTCCCCATGGACTCCAATATATTTCTGCTTGATTTAACGAAATACATTCGTTTGCTCGCCTCTATTTAACGAAGTCTCTGAGCGACGAAAACATTCAACAAGTTGTTTTTCCCCCTTCACCACGAAGAAGAGGAGGAGGAGAAACCCTCCCATCACCGTTGTCCTCATGAGAGTTTCCGTTGGTTACTGTGGTTGTCACGTGCCGTAGGCACACTGTAAAAGGAGCGTGCAGATATGTGCGACCGCTGCTGTCGGTAAGTTTCGGTACGCCGACGCCGTTTCGAGACCTGTTTTCGCGCATTGTTGGCCTCTCGCAAAGTCTAATGTGCTTTTGTTGATGCAATGGCAGTAGATTGCGGTTTTGTGCCGTTTTTCACTTTTTTTTTTGGTCAGCGCCGCTGATGCCGACGGTAATAAAATAGGCGGTGGCGCCGCCACCAGTCAAAGTTCCATTGGCGCAAATGTCTTGCTTATGTGACATGTACCCATTTCTCATTTTTTTTCGGTATTCAACAGCGGTGTAGTCTCGTTCTTTCTAGAACTGTTCATCATGTGCGCAAGTGAACCAACGTCGATACGGGAGCGCGCAGAAGTACCAGGAGAAAGCAGTAGACCGGAGATACGAAAGTTACAAACGCTCCAAGCGATACTGTGCGTAAATTACGTATTACCTAGCGTTATCAGATGAATAAAGCTCGATATTTTGTGCTCTTCACATATTGATACCTGTTTTATGACTAGGGCCCGGATTTTTAGGCACTAACAGGTAGCACTCTTCGTTGGATAAATCGTTCTAAGCCAATCAACCTTCAGAACCGTATTGTTTTATCTTCCGATTGGAAGGAATGTCGATACATAAAACAGTGCCCCATTTCTCAGCTTATCAGGAGACAGAGCGATATCATCCGCGATGATGATTGGCATACTGGGTGCTATGCGTTCAAGAGCGGCCCCTGTTAGTGCCTAAATATACGGGCCCTATTTATGACAAATTCCGGTTTGTGGTACGATCGGCGGAGGTATTGGTGGCAGCCATTTTTGTTTCACTTGGCATGTTCCATTTAACAAATTGTTCTATTTAATGAAACAAAGAGCCAGCATTTACAAATTTGTTATATAGAGGTTCAGCAGTATTTACACTTTGGTTATGTTTAACAAACATGTTTTGTGTTTTTCTACATGTCTGCAAATGTTTGCGAAAGGTTCGACACACTCAACATATATGAATTTGGTGTCTTGCCGTAGCTGAGTGCGCCGGCGTTGCCTGTTGGCGAAGGCAAATGCCTCCTGCTCGTTCGCTTCACTGCGCCGACGTCTGCGGTGCAGGCGATACTGACCCTCCAGCGATATTACAATTATACTTGTAAACATAGCCAACAGATGGCACCACAGTTCTACAGAGAAGTCTCAAGCACTTAAACATCATTCCCGAGACAGCACCATAAAGAGGGGGCATGAAAATTCAAACCTAGACCTTCGGACGCACGGTGCGCCTGTACCCTCAAAAGGGTTAATTAGCATTTAAAATTAAGTTAATTAATAATGAAATCAACTACATCAACCTACACCAAACCACAACGTCAACAGAGTGCACAAAGTCTATTAAGGCTAAATCATCTGCCCCAGTCGTGTGAGCTGTTCTCAATGGATGGTGCCGCTAGTGGCAGAGTCACGTGACTCACTGGTTTCTGTTGGCAGACTGTACTATAACCAAAGTTTCCTAACGCCGGTCTCCATCAAAACACCGTCAGGACTTCTTGTACATCACGAATGACGGTTCGGGTGCCCAGGTGACATCAGATAACCTACTGCTTTATTGCTGCTGCTAGTAAACACCAAGTCATATTTATGTGTAAGTAACTTGTCTGGCAAAAATTAAACCAGAACCTCATGCTCTTTTCATTCTCGATACTATTTCTCAAAATTTATTGACATGCACACGGTGTATCATGGTGCATTACAACCCGCCTCATGTCTGTTGCTCAGAGGACTTTGTACAACCGCAGACACTGTATTTTTTTTAAAGTTTATTTAACCGCGCCTGCCAACAGCCATGGCCTAACTACACATATAAATATAAACAAACCGCACTTCACGAGGAGCTTCCGGAATGGTTTCACACTTCTTGCCCAACATCCTGACCCTCAGAACCCGCTTGTACGCGCTCAACGAAACCCTGAATAGCCTATGCGGCCAAAGACAAACGAGGACGGAGTACATCAGCGCTGAATAGCATCAGCATTTGACCACGCTCTCAATCTCCTTCTCCCGTTACGTGCACCCCGAACAGGAAGCTAGTCGTAGTGGCAGCACTATGCAGCCCCAGCTAGCAGACGATAAAATTCTTCTCTCTCCTTTTTTTTTTTTTTTGTCAAGGTGGCCACAAGGGTGTGAATGGCTACATGAAAAATGTTGCTTGAATTGTGATCCTTAAGAAAGGACAAACAGCTTAACAGTATTATCAAGCAGGCCGTTCACCACAGAAACATTCTGTTGAGCATTTTTGTGTTGTCTCCATAGAAATACATATATTAATTTGAAGAGAAACAAAAATGTGCATAAATTCAACCAAGTGCTGCAGAGAATTGGAAAAGGTGTGATTCCATGCAGGATATCTCATAGTATTATCTGCGCGACGTTTGATTCCGTATGTAGAGCCGTTTCAGAGATAACCTTGATAGCACGAGCCCCACAGACATTACATCGAGGTGGTTCCGCCTTATGTGTCAATTGTATAAATGACTTAAATTCTACAGCGAAAACTGGGCTAGATTCCCAGGATACACTCCCAAGGATACTTCCAAGGAAGAACAATGGAAGACTGATATAGAATAACTGACCAGCATAACACAGGTGGCAATCGCTCTTGTAGGCGCAAACATCTTCTTGATCTGATTGACGGGACCCATCAAGAAGAGTGTGCTGCAAGGCAAGACAATACAGGCAGGGGCATACAGGCATGCAGGGAATTGGCACACGTTCTCACCTGCCTATGGCAGTCAAGTTGCCGAACGTGTAGAACACTGCAAACATCTTAAGCCCTCCCGGGAAGGCTAAGAATATGGAACCCTTCAGAAATCAGAATTAAACCGTTAGAATTATGGTTAGCACGGTAGACATCAGAATTAGCATGTAACTTAACAACGAAAAACCCATAACGAACGAAAAAGTTACGAAACGAAATAAAAGTTAGGAAACAAAATGGTATCTCCACCTAACATGTAAGATGGAATTAGAATTAGAATTAACACATCCTGGAGACCACTTCTTGAAGAGAGTTCACACATTTTTATGTGGCTAATATGTAATGTGCAAACTGACAGCATGCACATAGCAATTTCATAAAGCTTGAATAATTTTGGTACGAGCACAATTTCAATTCGAGAGCAGCATTTCAGGCAATAACCAGGGTTAATCGGGTACAGGGATGTGACAGTAAATAGCTGTAGCCCATGAAAAACTGCATGGAGGTTACCATGCCGATCTGACAAAGTTATCATGTCGAAGGGTTATCACTTGTGCAGGCAACTCCATGCGCCCTGTCTGATGCACGCACAATCTGTTGCTCGTTCCAGCAACGGCAGGACGGCACAATTTATAGCCACATTACTTGATGTGTTAATAACCGCCCCCGTGAACATGTTTGGGCAGATTACGAAACTGCACATCAAACTTCGAAGATAAGACTGTTTGCTGATGACTGTGTAGTCTACAGGAAAATCTATGGTCACAATGATGTAGCCACGTTTGTGCTAACTTCTATGTGCATTATAACATAGCATATAAAACTCGCAACTGCACAGTCAAGCCAAGGGTGTGCACAAAAAAAAAAACAAAAAAAAAAACTGAGAAATCTGTATTTACATAGGCTCACTTACCAACAGAGAAAGGACGAAACCGAGGACAAAGCAGATGGCAAAACCCTTTACTCGGGTGGACCAACTAAGCGATGAGTTGTCGATAATCTGGAAGACCAAACACTGCTGTCAGTACCTCTAAATTCCAGAGAGCTTGCAGAATAGGGATGTATGGCATTATTTGACATAACAGTGGCTGTAAAATACTAAAAGCGATAAAATCCCAGTGCAGGGGACACGGACAGACAAAACACAGACGAAGCACTGACTGACAAACACCTTTAATGGCAGAATCAATGCTTAAGTACACCAACTGCACCCCACCGACCCCTAGTTATGTACTTATGCGTTGTCTCTGCCATTAAAGGTGTTTGTCAGTCAGTGCTTCGTCTGTCCGTGTCCCCTGCACTGGGGTTTTATCACTTTTAGAATCTACCACCAAACAGCCCGGTTTTTATCGCTTTTTAACCTGTAAAACACCGTAGACTGAGAATACCATGGAAGACAAATGCTTACCGCAGCCAACTGTGTTCAATGGAAATGTTACAAACAGTCATGCAGGGTTACAGCACAGGTTTCAAACACAGCGCACAGAAGTAACAGCTGCAACTATACCGTTCTGCGTTGAGCCAGAGCAATAAAAACTGGTAGTTGTATAAAGTGTGGTAGATGGGTATTATTACATAGTATCAGATGAGAGTTAGTATGACTGCACAGACGATGTCACTCTCCTTACATACTCTTGCATAACCATGACCATGTGCACTGACTGTCTGGCATAGAATTTCATAGTGTACAGCAACACACCATATGTCAGTAATGTCCACTGCAAAGTTATCAACCAAGTTATGCCAACCTGAAGGCACAACCACTATCTCATGATTAGAGCCCGGTATTTTAGGGATTTGCCTAAAAATGCCTATGAACGCCTAAATGCGACATTTTTAGGGTTGCTTGCCTTTTTTATCGACTCTATTGAATTGTAGCCTTTTTGAGCATTTCTTAGATGTCATAATGGCCTTTTTTTAGAGGTGCAAGTGCGAGTGCATCTTTCAGTCTCATGCTGACTGCTGCATTTTGGTTTTCGTTTCTGCGTTTTGCACCTTTTGTACCAGATTAGCATGCCTATCTTTGTATTTTATTGCATATTTTGCTGTTTTTGAGGGCATAATTGCCAGCTATTTCCATCGTTTTTAGTGCCTAAATTTCCAGGCCCTACTCATGATGTCGACAACATGTCAGGCAGCAGAGCATATATTGTTTTCTGCTCCAGACCCTTTTCTTCTTTTTTCTATCAGCTTTATTCGTTCTTTCATGCTGGGACTACGGTTTATGCAAACTACAGCCACTACAGCTGTCAACACATAGACTGTTTGAAAGGGACACAAACTGTTCTCGTGAAACATTAATCCATGTTGCGGACGATAAGAGGCAAATATGTGGGAATATCATAAAAAGTAAGAAATAAAAAGGCCGGTCCACGTTTGACAAGCTCGTCTCGTCAGACACGTCGCACGCAAAAACTGTTTACACGTGTAAAGATGGGACGTTTAAAGCACACGGACGAAAATATTGAGAAGCATGTGAAACATGGTCCACGACTATTCCGCATTGTGATTAACAACATATTGTAAGGCGTTACGGACAAGAGTTGGGATGAGCTAATAACAAAAGTCACGGCAGACAAGATCCGTCACATCGGAATGGACGTGAAATCATGCGGTCGTTCTTCCTTGTTGATTTCCCCGAGTACTGTCGCCAGTTTCCCACCGGTGAGGCAACTTTATTCCGAAGCCATATTCTCGCACGACAGCAGCACACTTCGACCACCGGTTTGGCGAAGTGGAGGAAGCCTCTTGTAGTTCCTACTAAGTAGGCCGCAAATTCAACAGGTGGAATGAAACGTGTACAGCCCCTCCGCTCGCGACAAGAAACCTGGAAACGACGCTTTTAAAAAAAGGCACTTCACTCACTTGGGTAACGATTCCCTGTTCCTCATCTCCGCCCCGTTCCTCGCCGCTTAGAGCTCGCTTCAGTTTATCCATCGGTATTTCGTTCGTGTTCGGAGAGTTCGAGTGTGCCAAGAATCTACTAACAGCCGCTACAAACTCATTTTCTTACGCTACACAAATAGAAACATGAAACTGACATAGGCAGCGAAACGACTTCAACAAAAACCCAAAAGCTTGCCGTGCGAACTATCTAAAGTGAAGACGTAGGATAGTTGGTGTAGGCGGCGCCACTAGTCAGTACGTTGCTCTTCTCTACCTGTATCTGTATCGCCGATTCCGCCTGGAGGCTGGAACACGGTGGGCTGGGGCTGGAACCTCTCCACGGTATCTATGGTGAGCTAGACGGTATCCATTTGCAGAAAGAACAAAAGGTATAAAAGACGTGGCTAATCCACGCTAAGAGTATCAAGCAAGAGGCTAAATTTGGCGTTTTTTCCCCATGCCACTTTCTAGAACTGCACCTACCGCACGCTTTGCGGGTCTTTATGGGGTTTACCGTTTTATCTGTTATGCTCAAAGGCAAAAGGCACAGACTTATGCCTCCGACCCAATGAGACCCAAGCTATAGCAGCACCACTTACACACAAAAAATATGCTAGAAGATTACTGCTCTCATACAGAGACCTTTCATCACAAAAATCAGGTAGTATATCACTATAAAGCAATAAAATTCACTTTCGCCCTTTCCCATAGGACTGCAACAACAGTGGTAGTAGGTCAACCATGTTTGTGAGACTACCCACGAAATAACACTGTCAAGGCACCACGTCACAAAAACCTCGGAAGCTGCTTTATTACAAGGTATAAAACGGAGTGAATATACAAATTAAAAAGTCCTGTACAAATTTTACAACATATGTATATTTTTTGTACACTGTCTGTGCACCCACAAGGAGACTAAATCTGGTTCTTTTTGTTTAAAACGAAAAGCCTTGTTCAGGAGCAGGTGCAGAAAAGGTGTAAGAGTCCCCTTGTGCCTCTGGAGCAACAGCATAGTCTTGGTCACCCTGAAAGAGAACACACTCATTAGAGCTACAAGGACTATCTCTGTGCTCAAGACCAGACTTTCCCCAAAACCGCTAGCGCTTTATCCAGGGTTGTAGTGCAGGTTATTGCAAAAGAGTTTTCTGGTGGTGTTACGTTGTAACAGAGCTTTATACACGATTGCCAACGTGTGTCTGAAGCTGTAAGAGTTCCTACTGTTCCCTGCAGATGCTAGTCACCGTCAACTGCATTGCAGCACAAGTCTCAGTAGTCATAATTCGGAGTAGGTATACAGTAGTAGACAGATTTTGCAGACTCAACGGTGACCAGAAAAAAGTCAATAACACAGCAGTCCGAAAAACCAGACTATCACTAAATTCAATATTTTGCCACAGCTGCACCAAAGGAACATCCAATTAGGGACCAGATGCAACGGTGCACAAGTATCATGATGACCGCTTACATTTGCAAAAGAGTTGTAGGTTCGCCGCACATACAGTTTCCGGCCTTTAATTCAGACTTCAAATACTATTTTGGCTTCATCAAAGTCCCCACAGAGCAAATGCATTTTCACTTAAAAAAAACTCTGACCACTTTGAGGAGTCTGCGCTCGATAATTCGTACATATTTTAGCCCCACCTCATCTACTTTTTTGGACAAATTGTGACATAGAACTTCCAAGCCAGCCAGTCATTCCACACTGTCCCAGCGTGCAGTGTCCGCGGGAGACTAAGCACATGAGTGTGCAAAGTTGTCTTATGTGACCTGCTGCGCGAGAAGCTAAGGTGGTAAAATGTCGGCATCTACATCAAGTCTGAATCCAGGACAACGCTGGAAGCAGATTTTTGTTATTGCATACTAATTCGGACTGCTCGCCCTAACTTGTCTGAACTAACGGTCTGCGACCGTATTTGACAATCACACCACAAGACCAGGGCTGTCTGTTGGCAGTGCGGCAACCCTTACCAGGTCATCCCCAAAGTACTGTTCGATGATACCCAAGGCAACGTTGTACACCTCCACGTTTTCGTGCCTCTGGAGGGCCTCCACTTTGTCCAGACCCCCTGCCTCTTCCACCATGAGGCAGATCTTGTCCCGCTGACCCAGCTTGTCACCCGCTGCAAGAATGTTGCGGATGGCATCCAGGGCCACCAGGAGGGTCTTGGCCTCTGGGATAGAGAGCATCTGGCACACAGGGCCCAGTACCCCAGCCTGCACAAGGTACACTATCTGCTCCAGGGTGCCCCCCGAGGTCAGGTTGGTCACGGCCCACACAGCCTCCTTCTGGCCCTTGTAGTCGCCGGAGGCCAGCACCTCGATGATGGGCTCCACGAGGCCGCTGTCAATCACCGCCTGGATCTGAGACTCGTTGCCTGCTGTGATGTTTGAGATGGCCCAAGCAGCTTCCTGCACAGAAAGAGGTAAATGTACTGCACGTGGATGGTATTTGCCCTTCCGCTCAACAACGCACCTTCTGCACATTGGCCTTCGTATGCCGCAGGAGCTTGCGGAAACAGGGGAGTGCCCCTGCGTCGATGACGGTCTGCGTCTGCGCGTCGCTTCCGGTGACAATGTTGCCCACAGCGCGCAGCGCGGGAGTCAGGACCGAAACGGAATTCTGGTCCAGGAGCTCCGCCAAGCGAGGAACCACCCCGGCACCCACTACGGCCTCGATCTTCTCGTTGGAGCCGTCCGTCAGGTACGACAGGGCCCAGCACGCGTCTGCCACTACCTCTTTATCTGTGTGGAAGGAACAGCTAAAATCAGTCGCAGAAACTAAAGCCTATGTTACAGAAAGCTCTTTGGAAAGGAGGCTACCGTTATTTGGATTTCACGCAATTTCCCCCGCATTCCTTTTAGCTTGAGCAACCCCACAACACATTATGCTGGCTCTCGTATGACAACTGTTTTTCACTTAGTTATGCATAGAGCCTGAATTTTTCGGGAAATATTTGTTTCTAAATTCGGGGGGTAAAAATCTGCTAAATAAACATGTGCACTAAATTCATGCGAATTCGGGTGAAAAAACTTCAATTACGCTAAAATCGGGGAGAAATCAGGCACAGTTATTCAAACCAACTGTAGCGGTTTGGTACAAACGGTGTTGTAACTGCATTTTTCTGCCAAACAAGTAAGTTGGTGCATTCCAACAGACATCCCAGAGAGGGCAATTCGCCAGGTAAAAATCGGGTTTCACCCTAAAGAGGCAACCTTCAATTCGGGGGTGCAAATTCGGGGAAGAATCGGGTAAAACCCTAAAACTTCAGGCCCTAGTTATGCAGCGCAGAAATGGGGGAGCAGCTTGTTGCTTTATGTGCAAAGAGCTTTGCGTTCCACAGTTAACCCTTGGTAATGCCAATTTTTTCCACCTTTTGGCATGAGACAGCATTCCGTGTACCTGTGTGGTAAATGAGCTGTGCCAGGGTGGGCAGGCACTCGCGGACAGCCTCAAAAGGAGGAGGGGGGTTCTTGTTGCGGCAGAGGTTGGACACTGTCCACGTCACGTTTCGCAGGAAGGGGGCCTGAAAGCGAGAAGTCGTATCAGGTCAAACGGATGATTATCGAACGACACACTGGCTATGCCAAGGACCAAAGCTAGTATTATCCCAAGCTTCGAGGTAACAACTGATCACTGCGGTACGATCCCAAACCCCGCGGGAGAGTTAACGTGTATTCCCGCCAGCAACACCTGCATATAGAATTTTAGTGCAAGAAAAAATCTGCTCACTGGGCAGACATTCTGATGCATCATGCTTAGACCCTGAAGTTTTCGTGTTTATATTTTTCCAAATTAGGGGGGTAGAGATTGGGTCAATGAATTGATGTCGAAAATTCACGCAAATTCGGGCAGGAAAATTACCATCGGACTAAGTTCGGGGAGAAATCTGGCAATAAACGTTCACTGTACCGTTTATCCAGAGTGCCAGAAGTAAGGGGCAGTCGCATATTTTGTGAGAAACTAGTATGTCGATGCCTTGAGGTGCCTAGCCTAGGTGCAGTTTTGCAGGTAGAAATCGGATTTAACCCTAGATAGGTGAACCTCAATTCAGGGAAAAATTGGGTTTAGCCCTAAAACATCAGGGTCTAATTATGCTGAGAACTCTCAAATGCGATCACCGTCATGCACATCTTCACCAGGATCACTGCTACCAAAGCAACTACAGGGGAAGCCAGAGGCATGGGTACCCCCAGCTTTCACCGCCTCGCACAGCTACCAATGAATACATCTCACCGGCGTATCTGGCTTGATGAGGTTGAGCAGAGGCTTGACGATTCCCAGGCCGATCACCATGTCACGGAGGGCAGGACCATCGCCTGGAAAGGAAACGTTCCTTCACCACGTCCACCTACATGACCACACCATCCAACTTACCAGCAATGTTGCCCAGTGCCCAGACTGCCTGCTCGCAGACCGTTGGGTGTGGAGAGCTCAGCAGGCGGATGAAGAGGGGGACTGCTCCCACCCGCACTACCGCATCAGTCTGCTCCGCCGTCCCCGACGAGATGTTGGTCAGGGCCCAGGCAGCTTCAAACTGGAGAGAGGGACTGACACAGACGAGTATCTTAGGGATCTCTCCTAGCATGGCCTTGCTCGAATCAAAGATGGACATGTGATGAAGAATGTAGCAAAGACTAGAGGACAAACTGCTTTTGTTGCAGAAGTATGCAAAGTACGAGCTTGTTGAAAGTCCTTCGAGAGTAACTACTTCCTTGTACAGCCGTGTCTTACTACAGCTTAAAGTGACAGTCCATTCAAGAGCTAAACAAATGCTGTCACATGCTTTATGATTAGGGCCCCCCCCCCCCACCATGTTTTACGGTAAAACCGAACAATGAACTGGTAAAGTGCCAATTTAGCGCCCAATACCGGCACTGAAGAATTCTAAGCATCGGACACTCAGTACAGTTCTTCCGCGTCTCATCTTCATCTAAAATGCGAAAAGCGCTTGCTATTTTCCACCCGAAAATTTGCTTTCCCACCCAACATCACCTGATTTTACCATGTTTTACAGCTCCTGAAATAAAACCTGATTTTCACACCCCCCCCCCCCCCCCCGAAGTTCTCAGAAAACTTGCAACCTGAAAACACAGGGCCCTATTTATGATGCTTCAACTCTGAAAAATATTTCAAATCACAGCCAATTATTAACAATTGAAATTTATGCTCTTTTGGTGCCACAGCACCACCGTATCCAACTCCCAGTTTCTGTTCAGCAAGGCACCCTATTCTAGACAAATTTGGCAATTAGGTATGTTTTACCACATCTAAAAAAAACTGAAGTTTAAAATCACTGTTGCACACCGTTGTGGAGTCTGCCGAGTCACTGTAGCTCACGCTTGTCTCATCGTGAAACCGAAGCCCAACGCGAACATGTCACCCATGATGGGAAGTACAGTAAAACCTCGTTAGAACGAAACGCGATATAACGAAATTCGCGATAGAGCGAAATAATTTGAATTCCCCGGCAGAGGGCCATAGAGATCAATGTATTTTAACTTCCGCTACAACGGAACACTTTTTATCCGCCGCCTCGATACAGCGAAAGAACGAGATAAGCTTTATGACCCCAAAGCCGACTTTAGGGTCATGAAAACAAAGGGCGCAAGGAGCGTCCTGTTCCCGCGGTGGATGGCACGCGCGATTAGGGTCGGGAGGAATCTGGTGCCTACAAAAGGAAGTCTGAGTCATTGAAAGGTTAGGGATTTTCTTCCGAGGCATCTCCTTTTCGCGCTTGTTGTGAACTGTCCAGTTGCAGCTAGAGCCACTCTAGTTGCATCCAAGTAAAAAGAGCACGAGACGCAAGGCGCCATCGCGCGCGTGGGAAGCGCTTCGTTTGCGTGGCGGCGGAAGGGACGAAATCAGCCTAGATGATTTTCTTGACGGGGACAAACATGCCGTAGCAACGGGAGCCTTACGGAAAACGCACTGTCATAGATGTAGAAAGTTTGCGGGAGGTCGCAACACGATATGGAAAAAGCTGCGGCGTCTTCGGCGGCGTACGAACAATGTGTGACACCGCGTCTTCTAGGCACGACGCAGACGCGTATAACCGGCTATTTCACGCAAGAATAAAATACCGTAGGTGCACTTTGGCGCTGTATTTGTAGTTGTTGTCATTTTTCACGAAAAACTTTTCCGCATCGTAGCGGGAGTTATCGACGCTTATGTAAAGCGCGCGCCCTCGCAAAGGTCGCGATCCGTGACCTTCAATTCGGTACAACGAAATGTTCGATACAACGAAAGAAATTGCAGTCCCCGTGGGTTTCGTTATATCGAGGTTTGACTGTAATTGTATTGAGGCTCGAACATACAAAGGGACAAGCAACAATTCACGTTCCTTAGTTATCCCCGGAACCAGTGCTCTTCTGGATGGAACATTCGACATCAGCACAAGAATTTCAAATACGCACTACCCTACTCTCAAAATTAACTGACACCTGCAGACTGTCCCTTTAAGCGAGAAAAAAACAAAAAAAAAACAAAGAAAAACAAGAAAAGTAGGCAAGTATCACCGCACGATCCGACCAAACGAGTCAGTCCTCCAGTCTCCGCACATGTCTCAACACAGCCCACTTCATAAACAATATGTTGTCGGCACTGTCTCTCCGAATGTGAACAGCAGTGAATAGAGATTATAATCATCAGCAGGCAAGAGAGAGGTGCACCAAGAAAAGTCCCCAAGCGCATACCAGTCGTCCCGAGACAGGAACTGCACCAGGACGGGGACCACACCAGCTTCTATCATGGCGTCGATGGGCGGGTGTCGCTCCCGCGAGAGGACCTTGCGCACCGCCTGGGTCGCCTCCAGCTGCACGGCCGGATCTGTACTGACCAGACCAGAGATCATGTCCTCCAGGGGCATCTGGGCAGCCTGTTGCTGCAAGGGAACACCCCACTTTGAAACATCTACGTTTGGACACGTGACCTACTTGATTTTTAAAGCGACCATGTCATACGGACCCCTTCCCAGCGCCGCATTTGGGGCTAGCGGTGGCGCTACTCATCGGCCCTGGTTATTACTTCCTTAATTTCTACAGTGCTCTGTACTTTAGCTTACCTTAGTATTTTTGTACTGATGATGATGATGATGATTGCAGTTTTTATGGCGCATGAGCAACTAGACTAATATTTTTGTACTACATGCGGTAGATATCCCATGGAAGATCTTTCATTCTAAAGTTGAATATAATCATCCTTCCACGCGTTTTCATAAGAATTGTTGCTGTCGTCTGCTACGGTAATCGCGTATCCGCTTATGCGCGTTCAAAATTAAAATTTCCATCGTCCGATCCAGAGTTGGATTTCGTGGGCTGATAAGTAGCTCCCCTAGTGGATCGTCCCCACACGGGCTTCTCATTGGGTTCGACGATTATGACATGGTCGCTATAGTCTAGGTCAAGGTCTGGATACATGACGGAAAGAACCGCACCTTGTTCTGTTCTTGCAGGGGGCTGACCGGGTCCTCGGAAATGCTCACGTTGCGCCTCTTGAGGATCTGGTCATCCTTCCTCTGCTTGCGAAGCTCTATGCTGACTTCTGTGCGCCGTCGACGCATTTCCTGCGCGGACAACAATGGCTGTGAGCAAAGCGTCGTACCGAACCAAGAACCAGAATTAACTTGTTAGCTAGAACTGAACCGGAACTACCACCACCACCTTGGTGCTGAACTGGAACCAAACCGATCTGAAACCTTTGATTACCGGTTCGTGTTGGTGTGTGCCATCTGTTATCTATCCCATCGTCTGGTGGCGACACCCGTTTTATGTGACATAATACTCGAGATGTGGCAGACCATTCAGTAGCACGGGACATACACAAGGCCAAGGGTGAAGAAAGTTGTGCTCTCGCTGCATAATAAGAATTTTCGGTAGCTCTGTGCGCTGTGGTTAATGTTCAATTAAAATGTAAATATCTGAATCATTGAAAAAAGTAAATTTTCAGAAGGTCGTTATTAAGGTGCGGATCGCTGTATGTTTGGTACTACTAAAAAGGGGTCACGTACTGGGCTCCTAAAGGAAATCTGGGAATTTAAAATCTGGAAATGGAACGTAGAGTTGCCTTCACACCAGCACAAAAGGAACTGTGGTTGTCAGCCCAGTTATTAGTGATTTATGAGCAGAATAACCTGCAATGCAAGTTCCCTCCCCCAGAAGGCCAGCAATGCAGGGCACTCTCTCATTGGTCTCCCTGCAAACAGTTTGTACAATCATTGCGGGAGATCGTCTGAGGAGAGCAATCCTGGGCCCTTCCACATCGTTACTCCTGTTCCTTTTGCGTTGGTAACAAGGTAACAGGAACTTTCATTCCACGAGAAGAAATTCGTGCACTTCAGTGCCCCTATAATAAGGCGGTGCCAGCAACCTTTCCATTCGCAATGTACTGTACCTATTCAGCATGTCTGTGGCTAATTTGCCACAACCTATACTAGGGCCTTGTGTTTTTGGGAAAATGGGGGGAATCTGGTTTTATTTCAGGAGCCGTAATATAGGGTCAAATCGGGTAAAAGTGTATTTTCAGATTTAAAAAAAAAAAGGGCACTTCTCTGACAAGATGCTCAACAGATGTGCCGAGTGTCCAATGCTTAAGGCAGCATTCAGATGGGGCAGCTATTTGAGAGTTTAGACTTCCTGGCAGTCGGAAGACAAGAGGCAATTTCCAGCAACTCGAGTTGCTCGGAATTGCTCCGCCGACTGCAAAACACAAGAAGTTGCTCGTGCACCGGCCAAACAGCGAGGGGAGCATTACCACATGACTCCCGATGGAGCGATGTAATTTCGTTCGTGGGTCCAAATCCTGCAGGTGCGGCTGAGACATGATTTTTTTAAACTAACATCGCACAAACATGTCAATAGCCATATTTTTAAAGATTATGATCTCTTGGCATAATAAACTGACTAAAACTGGATAAACAGCAGCTAAAGAAAAAGACCACCTATTAAGACTCGAACCCAGATTCTCAAGGATGCTTGTGGGTGGAGCTACCGAGTTCCTACATGTGAACGCTGTCTCCAAGATGTCGGTTCCAGTTGCTGGAAAAAGTTGCCTCGTGCGAACACTGCCTTACACACTTTAGTACCTGTATGTGTGGCTGAATTGTGAATCGCTGAATGAAGCTTTGAGGGTATAAAATAAATTGGCACTATGCCAAGCTTATTTTCGGGTTTTACCTTACATCACAAGGCCCTACCAATACAAGTGATGCTCCAAGAAGACACCGCGAGCAGCTGAGGGAGTAGAGTGTGGATGATGGGTGGGGGCTATCTATGAATATAAGAGCAAACAAGCTAGCTGGTACAAGTTACATGGGAACTAGACATTGAAAAGCAGACAATTTGAGCAGCATGTCTCCAACTTACTACGTGCTGGGAAAAATATGCTGGAGATCCATATCAGCCCGCTAGCTCCATGTATGTGAAATCCATCAAAATTTTGAGCCAGGCTGGGGTACTGAGAAAATTCCGTGGCTCCACTGTTTAGGTTCGCTCTGTTCATGATACTTGCGCTAATATTGCAAGCACCGACAGCAAGTGCCTTTTGCTTGTACCAGTAAGTGTGACAACATGTGCTACCCTTGCGATTGAAAGAGCTCAACAAATGACTAAAAAGGCACTTTGCTTCGATGCGGTAGTCTTGCTACTGAGGAAGGTTTTATGGGAACTCATTTCCACCATTTTGCTAGTCCTTTGCTCGGTCAATCTCAGGGAGATTCGAGGTGCGGTAACCCAAGGAACAAGGAACTCGCGGGCCATGCCAGTTGTATTTGCATACGAACAAGAAAACAGACGTCACGGATGAGCATTGACACGACAATTATACCCACGCCACAGCGCCAACGAGATTGCGCAATATTAACCCCACTTGTGAACGAAGCGGCAACCAAATTCGGGGCAGTCCTCTCGTAGGTCCTACAAGGTAAATGCGCGCAACTATGGCGAAATAAACGCAGAACTATGAAAAGGCCAGGTAACGTTGGCGGGAAAAACGTTACGACGTTGCTAGCTGGTATGCGCATCCGTGTACAACAGCATAGTACGGAACACACCTCTTGGTCCTTCCCTTTGTTTTTGAAAGTGTTGATCCGGCTTGGCGTTGGCATCGTGATCTGAAACGAAGGAGGAGGCGTAAGCACATCGTTATTTGGACTCTTTAAATGCAACTGGTGTTACACAATGTTTGAGCCGTCTGGACAAGTGTTCTTTCACAGGGTGTGACCGTTATGTCAGGCACGAAAACAGCGTGCCCTCTCGAGTAAAATCTGCATTGCAACCAATGTCACGGAAACAACGAACAACTACGGCAGACCGGTAACCGCTATGGGCATTTTTGTACAGTACAATAATGGAACACGTTGTGGCTGTTAGGCTTAGTCGATACGGCGAGAAAATGTAGCAACCGTCGGCTGTTTGGCATGGGAACTCAAAGTTTCCTTATCCAGAAACTGTGAAGTGATCTTACCTGCTAGAGTAGCTTCAGATATTAAGAGAATTGATGGTGCACACAGTGATATCAAAATAAACGCCCTCGACCTCGTGAACAACGCTCGGCAGAGACGAAGCACCTTTTGACTCGTTTGAGTTGTTCAAACGGCTGACGCAGCCAACAGAGTGTCACAGTCCTGTTTTCCGATTGGTCCGGAAGAATGCCCATATTCAAAATTTCGTTTTGTGCCATCCTCATTGGTCGAAAGTATGGAGAGTCGTTAACCGTCACCGTATTTATTTTATTCTACAAAAATGGCAGAAAAAATCGTCTACAAATATGTGTCTGCTGTTTGAATAAGTAACTACTTGACAATTTTACAAACAATGACGTGGTGATAACTCGAGGAAACAAACAAGAACAGAAACAAGTGACGTAGCCATGGCGCTACAATCACGATGAAAGTGTGGCGTGTGGCAGTCACTAGCCAAGCCACAAGCTAAGCTTGCTAAGCCCCCAAGCCAGTCTAATCCAATGAGGCACATTCTTGTTCTTCCGTGGAGCTTTGTGAGGTTGTTATGGCCTTATCTTGGTTGAGTTGATCAGATGTTGGAAGAGGATCGCATGTCTTCATGAAGCCGTACAGCACGGTGCAAGATCAGCAGTGTGACATCGGCGCGCGTTGAGCTTGTCGATTAGCTCGCAGGATGAATTTGTCGGCCGACACTTGGAACGGGACATACGAGGATGCGGACTCCGCATCCTACTTGGTATGTCCGGCCTGGCTGCCCACAAACCACATCCTCTTCCAGATGGCCAACATTTTCTTGTTCCTGTCGTATATGGCCCCAGGTGGCATTCACGGACTGCTCTACTTGCGGATCTGCTTGGCCATCGGCAGTTTTTTCTTCGCCCTTTGGGGCTACGTGATTCTCTGCGCATTCGACACGCTCGTGTGGAACGTGTTTTTTACTCTCATCAATCTCGTACATGTCATCGTGCTCATGTATATTTTAAGACCTGTGCGCTTCTCGACAGACATGGAGAAGGTGTATCGTGAAATGTTTCAGCCTCTCAAGGTGTCGAGACAGCAGTTTCAGAGTGCTGTAAGTTGTGTGAAAGAAATTGTGGAACTGCGGCCCAAAGAGAACTATACAGTCGAGACGAAAACGGTGGCAGATCGCCTCAGCCTGGTTCTCAGCGGCAGGTACGATGATTCTTTCCACTTCTGTATCTCGAAACATGTGCTCGTCTGTGCTCAAATAAATGTTTTTTTTGTTTGTTTGTAGGTTTTTTCTCGTTTGGCGTAAGTGCACGTGTTTGACTCAGTGACAGCGAAATGCAGGAATGTTGTGTGTGCATGTGCAGTTTCTTCTTTCAATCCTTGCCTAAAACGAATGACAGTATGCTTTAAAATGTAATTAGCCAAATTTAAGTTGATGAAGACACCCGTCCAGTTGCGCATTGTGCACGGAACCTAACCACCAATTGGTGTCCATCACCGTTTTCTGTTCTTCCTATTGTCCTACACCCTCTCACAGGCTTGTCGTGTCACAACGCAAGCGCGCCCTGCAGGTTGTGGACAAGCACGAATTCCTCGACTCCCCAGAGTGGTTCGGGGTCTGCAGCAATGACCGTTATCAGGTACGAGCCCGTCTTTTCGGTGTACAGTCGTACTTCTGAGAATCCCAAGAGTAATCGTGCAAATGACACATCAGGTGACGATGACAGCGGTCGAAATGTGTCGTCTGCTGGTCTGGAATCGCGACAAACTCAAGCTTACCATCAGCGGAGACCCCTTCCTGCGGGCAGTGTTTGATAACGTGGTGGGCAAGGACGTGGTCAAGAAGTTGCTCTTTGTTACGTCCTGCAATGGGTTGGCCAACCATGAGATGGACGCTGCGTCAGAGACGACCAAGCTTCTCATTCAGATGAAGGAAGGGAAGGCAGGCATGGATGTTTTGCTCAACAGGCACTGCAAGGGTATGCCATGTATACATATTTAAAGCCCAGTGTTTTTGGGTTGAATCGGGGATGTAAGAATCAGGTTTTATTCCGTGAGCCGTAAAAAAGCGTAAAATCGAGTGATATCGAATAGAACAGCACATTCTCGGGTGGAAAAAAAAAAAGAGCTCTTCTCACACCTGAATGTGCACTGCATAGCACTCTCCAGTGCCCATATTTGTGGCTCAATTGGCACTTTGCCAAGTTAGTTTTTGCGGTTTACCCTTAAACACAAGGCCCTATGTGTATTACATATTTATCCCTGTTGGAAGTACCAAGAGGGTGCACTCTCTCCATTTTCAGTTTTCCCCAAGTATGACCTCTGAGCAAAAGTGATCTTACCACTTACAAACTATGAGTAGTTTATAAAAATTGTCAGCAGTTCATGCTTGGGGACTTCAACACGTCGAGACTGCAGGTTTACTTCGCTATACCCATACCTTCGCTACATGCAGGTTCACTGTGAAGAGGCTCTTACAAAAGAGCATTAAAATGCCACATGCAGCACAAAGGGTGCGATGCAATACTTTGTTTTTTTTTAACACTCTTTTATAGTTTTTTTTAAAAGTAAGTACTTTTAGTATTTATATGTTTAAATTTTTTTTTGTATTTTAAATGAAGTGACATTGTTGAGGCTAATGTAGTATCAAAACTAACGCAAGCAAAGTCAGCCAAATACATAAGTACGAACTATATACGACACACTGTCTATGGCATTCCCAAGTACATAGTAGAGAAAGTTGCTCCATATCTAACGACAGTGACAACGGCAGCGCAAGTGGTACTCGACTGCCTTCTTGCCTCTCCGCATCGCTATCTGCGTGCCTTATCAGTTGCGGAAGATGGAGAACGTCAGTGATAACGGCTGCGCAATATGCTTGCCACGTGCTTGGCCGGACCAGGCATGCCGACTTACGGGTCATTTGAACCTGTAACTCTAACTGGAGTGAGTGACTCCCGTACCTGCTGACTTGTCTTCAGTTTTTCTGTCTGTGCAAAGTAGCAGACGCAGTAGGTAATGATCTACAGTCTGGTTCACCTGGCGTGCCACAAAATTCTGTTGTCAAGAATACTTATCCTCGGCAAACTTTTGACTTACGAGCATTTTGATTGATCTTCACCAACGAGAAATTAAAACTTCTGAATTGAGTTCCTAAATTTTCCAAGTCATCGAAACAGTCTTTACTTTTTTGCAAGAAACACAAGGTGTGCATTGGATTTACCCCATTCTATTACAACATACATTCCCTACTGGTTGTACCCGAAAAAAATAAATAAAATAAGAAAGAAGACTGCTAACAGAAGCTAATTGGCCGTAGGTAGTGTGTTTTGAAGATTGCAAAACCTAATTCAGTTGAATGTAACATTATATGTAGTGCAATACCAGAGGCTCTCATGCAAACTTAAATGTGATATGATTGCATAATACAGTCAAACTCCTTTATAGCGAACACCTTTTTAACGAAAATACCACTACAGCAAATTTTTTTGCGGTCCCGCTGGAGCCCTATAGGTCCAATAATGGACATCCTTTTTAACGAAAATACCTTTACTGCGAATTTTTTTTGCTGTCCCGTGAGTTTCGTTGTAAAGGAGTTTGGCTGTAGCACCACATAGCAAAGGTAGCTAGCAGGAGGGAGTGGGGGCAGGGGGGTTAGCATGCGTCCTGGGTCGACTTCAGGGGAACTGTGTCGACATTCGTCTCAACAGTAAAACCTCAGATATCACAGCCGATGGCATATACAATTCTAAGGTACTGATGCCCGATAGCACGAGTTCAAAGAAAATCGTCAGCCGTGCAGCCGTAGCTTGCGTGATGAAAGGCTTGTCGACACATTTGCGGTGTCCGCTGAAGCATTCCCCCTTTATCCTGTGCAGACCGGTGCGACGTGAACCTGTGGAACCTGGGAGTGGCAGATCCCGAGACGACCGTATGACACAAGCATTGGAGGGTTCCATCTCGCGGAAGACGCAGGTCCCCGCATCCGCGCCACTACTGGGTCTAGAGATGCTGCTGCCCTCCTGTCGGAGTACCCTGCACAAGTGCCTGCCTCAGGACGCACAGCCTTTACGCCGTTGCCACGAAATGTTTGCAGACGCACGAAACTTGCATTTTATAGCTTTTTTTTCTCCATCTACAGGTTTTCCCGGCGATTTTAATCCAAGTGCCAGCTAAATTAATCCACGTGCCATGCAAACTTTATGGGGACATGGATTAATTTAGCTGGCACTTAAATTAAAATCGCCGGGAAAACCTGTAGTTTCTAGAAACTGTTTAGTCTCCGAATGAGCCGTGCGTTGCTCCGACCTCTTTGTGCTGGTCGCCGAAGGGTCAGTTGGATGCGCCCAGAGTCTGTTTGAAGTTTTATCATCTTTGTCAAGGTGTTGTTCGTGTGCCATCTCGATCGTGTTGTCTGTTTTTTTTTGAAGCTCCAGTAGCAGAACGTTTTCCCATTGCCAAAAGCACTAACGTTGTCCTGCAGCTATTTTTTAACGAGTTGAAAATGTGGAATGCACTGTTCGCTGATGTTGCATTTAGAACTGACTGTGTAATAGGAAAAAACAAATATTTTTGTTTAACAGTTCAGTGTTTTTGTAATGCCAAAAAATGAAACATAACGAGAAAAGAAAGTGCCAAAGGTCCCGTAGGAAACATTGTTTGCCATATTGCATTGGCTAGCATTTCTATGCTGTGATCTACTTCAGTTGTATGTTAAACGCTCTCAAAAATCTGGATGCCCCAGGGCAGTAACCGTGTCAGTTTTCTCTGGAGGAGAGTCAGCATATCATGGCACAGCTCAGCTGTTGTGTGTCTCCAAGATGTGTACATAACACCATTGAATGCTCAGTTGCTATCTGAATTTGTTGTGCTTCAGTGTCGTGCAGACTATGCACCTCATCAGCAGCCTGCCATGAAACATGAGATGCAAAACTACAGAAGCTTCCATTGTTCACGCGTTGTGTGTTTTTCTTTTCTTTTTCCGATACAGGGAACAATTTCGCATTCTTTAGCAGAGCCACAACGGCTAACATATCTTAAAGCTGAAGGGAAACTTTGGCCTGCTCTTGATGTTGTCCTTCGAGCAGCTTTAGAAGCGAGACGTGCAAGGCTGCCCTAGAGCATTGCACGTGCAAGCTAATTGTAACGAGAACAGCATGTGACGTTGTCGTACAGTGTAGCTGTGACTTCTCAGGTAACTGTAGCAAGAGTGGAATGTGCATCGGGCCTGACATTTTTTTAGTTATGCTTTTCAGCAAAATCGGGGGTAAATATCGGGTTATATATATTTTGCTTCAATAATTCCGGTGTAATCTGGTTGAACTGATCCCGATTCAACCCAGTTCCGGTTGAGTCTGATTGAATGTGGTGTAAACCCTCGGTTTACTTTGCATGCTACTACAGTGAACCTTTGTTAATCCGACATACTCGCTTTATAACAATTTTTCTCGGCATGTAAATCCCCCTCGTTAATATGACAATCCGTTTATCGGACAATGACCAAGGTTTTTGTCACAAGTAGGGTCAACAGGGTGTCTACCAACCTGGAAAACCGGGAAGAGTCAGGGAATAGTCAGGGAATTTTGATGTGACAGGAAAAGTCAGGGAATTTTGATGTGACTGGAAAAGTCAGGGAATTGTCAAGGAATTTGGGTAAGAAGCAGCTGAAGTCAGGGAAAATCGCAGACATGTGCCGTGATGACGCACAGCGAATCGCGAGTGCCGACCGGTGGTTGAGAGGCGATGCCACAGCAACGTTGCTGCGAGTAACAGTTGACCAGTATGACAAGCTCTGACGCAGAAAAGTAGGGTAGCCTCACTAATACTTAATAAATGGTCTGTTTTATGAGGGATCTGGTATCAAAACGTATGAGCAGGCACCAAGTTCCCTTTTGTTTTTGTCAGGGAATTCGCTTGAAATAGTCAGTGAAAACCTGGAAGAGTCAGGGAATTTGAAGGCTGCAGTTTGGTAGACACCCTGGTCAAGCACAGGCATTATCTTCCCGATATTATGACGTCCGACATGACCCTCACATGACCCTCCGAGTAGCCCCCGGGAGAGGCTGTCTCGTACCTCGCTCAGAGGGTGACACGTGTTAAAGTAGGGCGTCAACGTTTGGGATGTCCCCTGAAATCGCTGACCTCGGGATTATACTCGTTATCGCTTTTCAAACGACCAAAGTGCTTAAAAAGGCGGGCACCAGGTCACGCCGTGCTGCTGCTTTCACGTAAGGATTGCCGAAACAAAGCGGAAGAGGCATTTGACCGTCGGAATGGAGAGCGGCGTTACTCGAAGGAGACAGGCGAAGCCCTACAGGTTGTGTCGTTACTGTTTGAGCAGATAAAGGTCGGTAACGTGTCCGCAATCGATGGTGCTATTGTCCATTTAAAAAAATAATGACTGAAAATTGTTTGACGTAGTCATTGTTAACTGACTTTTCAGAAAATAAATCATAATTACGTCGGCTTTTGTTGCGCGTAGCGGTGGGTCCGGTCCGCGGAAGGGAGCGTCTCTCCTTAATACGACAATTCGCTTTAGGACTAAAATCTGCTAAAAGACTAAATGACTATGACTAAAAAAGGTGGGGTGGGGGGGTGACGGAAAGAGCTCCCGCACAAGGTGACTCGTACCCTAGCGACGCCACTGGTATGAGTATAATTGAACCTCTGTATGCAATAAGGGGATAAGTTGACCTATCCTCCCTTTTTACTATTTTCGCTGCAATGACATCTACATACCTGGATGTACCTGTCAGAGAAAATTTAGGACCGTATTGCAATTTATTGGCCTGCCACAGGAAAGTAAGAAACTGGAAATGCACTTGTGTCAGTGGGACGGACAATCAGATCAGGCCCCTTTTCTCAGTTTGGGATTTTTTGACTTCTCCCCCTTATTGCATGCAGAGGTTCAATTATGCATTTACCACACAGTTTCCAATGTTCTGTGTCTCTTGTGATGATATCGAAATCCCTGGTCCAGCAGTTTTCGGGGAAATACCAGGCTAAACTGTGTTTCGCCGATTTGAATCTCTGGGCTGGAAATATCGGGCATAACCTTAAAAAGTAAGGCCCGAAATATGCAGCCCCACGAATGGCAACCTCATCCACTTAAATGTATTTCGTTTCAGAATTCTTTACTGTAGAACTCTGTTAGTCAGTTTTAACAAAGAGCTTGCAAACGGTTTGGTGCTTCTTGTGTGAAAAATAATGAAAAGCCGTTTTTTTGTGGAATGCAACCATTGCATTTTGAATTTCTGGTACTCTGTAGGCAATAAGGTCAGGCCCTGTCGTGGGTATGATGTACCTGCCACATTCTTGCACACACTGCACAGAAAATCGTGATTTTTTCTTTGCTGCCTTTACAACCAGCGAAAGTATGCAAAATATGTAACTGTGGTGGTCCGAGTTTCCATTCGATTACTGTGCTTCTGCAGATCAGCAGCACAATGAACTGTTGTACAAAGATTGGCATTGCTAGAATTATGAATGAATAGTTATCCCAGGTAGCTTAGTTCAAACTCCTGTCTCCTGATTTGACATTATCGTGCTTCACATTAGATTCGTCATCATCATCTTCACTTCACTGTATTCTCCTTTGGAATCTAAATTTCGGAAAAATAAAATGGCATCATAATGAAACTTTGCACCTCTCAAGCCAGGAGTGCAGAGTGGGGATCACTCGACTCAGAGTCCTGAAATCTGGCTTAACGAGAAGTGCAATACTTTAAAATTTCAAGATTAAAAAAAAAAAGAAGAAAAATAAATTTCTATGGAAGGTTTGATCAGTACACGAACTTTTCTACACATGAAAAGTGAGCACAGAATAAGGTTTCAAGCATAAAATTAGGAATCAAGGAGAATAATTCATGTGCGCTCCAGGAAAGCAAGTTTCGGCTTATGGCGAATCCCACAGGTCGACCTGTACCACCCCCACTCGCTACCAAACTCGCTGCCCGAAACCGCCTGGCAGAAGTTGTTGCACGTTGTCGTATCAAGAAGTGAAGATGACAACGGTGCTTTGTCAGAGTTTCGGATCAATCCGAGCTACCTCAGGAGGGTAGGAGAGGGGCTCTTTGTAGCCAAGTGAGCGGCCAGTGTTACATGCAATTTCTATCATGTCCCATCACGTTCACTGAAGTCTGGCGATTCCTAACTTGCTTTAAATGGAACGGTTTCATTGATCAGGCGTTGATGCTTGCTGGCGAAATGCTCAATAACGATAGGATGACTGCTTTTTCTGTGGTTTTCCATCCAGTTACTGTGCAGAGAACATCAGCCGTAGACTCTTCTAGTGAAATTGTGCAAGTCATGTCTCGTCTCTCTAATGCAGAGAGTCGAACCGAAATGTTTTTCGGTTCGGGTTTAGGTCCGATGATAAGGATTCAGTTCCGGAAGGAGACTATAATGGTCGTTTTAAAAGATTTTCCGCGATATGAAAGGACAAGAGGCATAACCATGAATTTGGGTTGATTACCCCAGCGCATAGCTCATGTGTGTTGTTCACAAAATGTCGGCAGGAATATAACAGTCAACCAAGCCTGCTTCCTTAGCCCAAATCAATGAAATTATTGATTGACAGTCAGTAGTCGCGAATACTTGGTATGTTCTTTTCGTTCTGGTCAGCATGAGGGCGGCTGGCCCATTACTTTGTGAGGGGCTTGTGTAAGCTCACACGCACTATGTGTCAACGATCAGTTCTGCAGTTTGGATGGACACCCTCTATAGCTAAGGCTATATGTCACTTGAAGAGTGCTACCCAGTGATCCCTAGTCCTTATATATTCACGTGTGTGTGATAGACATTAGTAGTCATAATAGTTTCAAGTTACTATCTTTGTTGTTATTTTGCAACTCCAGAAAATCCAGAGCATTCCTACAGGGCACGACTTTTTTGGCAAGCAACAGGAAGTATACTAAGCTAGTACATAGAAGAAGAAAAACAAGACAGAAAAAAGTAGTTTTTATGTCCCTGCAGAACATGCAAAGTTCCGCATTAACCGTTATTTGAATGGGCTACCAGTATTTTTTTAATGCCTCAGTTCTGGTTCAGCTCCAAGATGGCGTCGACTGTTTCGGTTCAGTCAAAAATAACAGTTTTCGGTTCGGGTTCGGTTCGACTCTCTGCCGTAATATGTGTACAATAATTTTTTTTTTTACTCTCGTGTATTTTGGCCTATACACTTTATTCACAGACATTCAGTAATTTTACAACATGTCCTGGAAAAAAAGGAAATGAAAGGATGAAATTAAAATGCTTGAATAAAATATGTGAGTTTTTGTTCTAAATTTCCTAAGTACATACTGCACCACATCTTCCTTGTGCAGTTCTGCATCGATGCCCTCAAAAAGAAAATGGACAACTGAAATGGCACAAAAGTTCTATGAAAAACAAAAAAAAAAACAAAAAAAACGAGATCCTGCCTGCAACAAGAAGTGACTATGTACATTTTGGTAGATAGGACAAGGCTAGACTTTGGTGGATAAAATGCATCCGTTAAAGCTGGTCGTTCCCTGTAGTAGTTTGTTTTTATAAAATGTGTAACTGCACGCAGCAAACAAATTAAAATCCACTAAATAAAAAAACTTTGCGATTGTTTTTTGGCAGTCACGAAAACTGCGAGCTGCCTGCGCATTTTTGATTGGATGTTTAGCAACAGCACTAGAAGAAGAAGAAGAAGAAAAAAAAAAAAAAAAAAAAGACAGAAGGATTTGGAATGCAACGGCCTGACGGGCGAATACGACAGGCCTGAAACCATCACGAGCGCTGGCCTGTGTAAATGGTGGTGGGACGATGGTGCAAAATAAATACTGAAGCTTACAACGAGGAATTAGCAGTGAAATGTGGCTATGTACAAAGAGCGGGGGGGGACGACCGTCCACTACATGCCGTTGGGAATCTCCAGCTTGGCAGCGAGCTCTGCTCCGGGTAGATGATGCTGAAGGCTGGGAAAGTGCTGCTGCTGAAACGGTGAGTATTGCTGAAGCAACTGCGGCTCGTAATGCTGAGGCTGGTACAGGTGGTAAGGCTGGTAGTGCTGACCGAAGGGCTGCTGGCCGCCAAAGGGCAGGTCCGGCACGTATTCCTGCACGTACGGCTGCGGCTGGGTGCCCTTCGCCGTGGGGTGGCTCCAGCTGCCCTTGTGGCGCTCCCCCGCTTCGAGCTGGCCTGACATGGGAGTGTGCGGTGACTGTGGCTGAATGTGAGGCTGGAAGGGTGATGAAGGGAACTGCCATGGCTGATGCTGATGGAAGTCTGCAAATGACCTCTGCTGGAAATCTGGGTAAGCTGGGGTTGCTTGAAAGTGGGAGAAGTGGCCCTCGGACATCCTGTCCAGCATCTGCAGCGGTTCCATCGGGCGGTGCTGGGCAGAGGGCTTGTCCTGCTTTTCTTTGGAGGCGGTGGACTTGTCATTTTGGCAGCCGTACAGGTTGTTTGGCTCCATCGGGTACAGGCGTGGCTGGAAGGCCTCGTCGTGTAAGGTGTCCGCCAGCTTTGCGGGTTCTCCGTTCTGCACGCCGTGGTGGACGAGCTTCCCGGAATCTAAGCACTGGATTGTTGCAGTACTTTGATGGCTGCCGTGCAAGTGCTGGTTCTGATGCACAGCTGGCCGTTTGCCATCTGCTGCGTGATGCATGTTAGTAGCAGCACTCTGTTGATGCACCTGACGTACAGGATGCTGAAGCTCCAGTGCTCCGTGACTGCCGTGTTGCTGCTGAGAATCTACCATTCCTGGGCTTTGTAACATGGGCTGATTGGCCGTTCCTAAATTCTGGTGCATGCGATGCAGGGAATCGATGGATTCCGTGCTCCTGCGTATGTGCTTCTGAGAATCTACTGCCCCTGGATGTACCGGATGAAGGGCTTCTAAATTTTGGCGAGTCTTCTGATGAGAATTTACGGGCTCCATGCTGTCCGGCGCAAGGTGCTGCGAATGTTTACGGTGAACGGGATTCATGATGCTGGAATTCTGGTGCATGTGACGCACGGTGTCCACGGGTGGCGCACCCTGGTGGTTGTGCGTCTCAAACTCCGTGGGCCTCGCGCTCGGATGCGGAGGCAGCAGGGCATCACTAGAGCTTAGATGCGGGTTTTGGGAAGAACCCATAGTCCCTGGGTTCCAGTGCATGTGGCCTTCCAAACCCTTCATGCCCTGCAGGGAGCCTGCTGCATTCCCGTCCACCTTACGGTCCGCGATTGCGCTCTGTTGCATCGGCTGCGACGAGTGTCTCGGTTCCGGACTGGGGTGGGCTAGAGAGTTCTGACACCTCTGAGATTCCGCGGCTTTCGGGCTAGAGTGCAAATGTTGCGAGGTGTCTCTGCTCCCCTCCGCAGGGGACTGCTGAGAATGCGGGAAGTGCTGAGTACCATTCTGGACACCGCTCGGCATCCGCAAGTGCTGGCTGTTGAGCGAGACGGAATTGGCTCGCGGTGGTGAAGCTCTCTGCTGGCTCTGGACAGGATGGCCTCCCTCCTGGATGCTGTCTGCTGGGCTGTGGAGAACTACGTTTTCTCGCCGCTGAGACGCCGTTTGGGGGCTCAGTTCTTTCTCATGATTGGGCTTTGCCGGGTCACCTTCTGACGGCCTCGTCTCCGCCTTTCTGTCGGTGTCGGGCATGCTGGGCAATGTCGGCCTTTCAACTTTGTCTTGAGCCGTCTGCATCTTTAGTTGCACTTTGATCTGCTGACCAGACTCTCCCTTGAGGACAACGGGCTCAATTTTGAGCTGCATCTGCACAGGAGGGGCGGCTTCCGGTGGCCTTGCTGGCGGCTTCTGTTGGACTGGCACCTTGTGGACTATCGTCTGCTTCTGAATGAGCTGTCCTTTCTGGATCATTTGGATGGGCACTTTCTGCACAAGGTGACATCTCGGTTGAAGCACTGTTTTGGCACCGGGCTGCAGCATAGATACTGGGCTTCTGATCCGGATGGTTGGCTCCATTTTCTGCAAGATTGCCACAAAGAGAGTAACTTTTGCAACGAATGAGAAAAAAAAAGGCGAAGAAAATTTCAACAAAATAACTCGCGCTTGGGCAAGATAGGTACGTAAAGATATGGCTGAACTCACTATTCTCTTTATGTTTCGTTGTAGTAGCGAGCTTCCCACAGCTGAAACGAAAACAAGAGCTCAATGTTTCGTTGCCATACTCGAAAACAGGCTACTAGACTGACAAGGACTGCACTCCTGCAACTTGCATACGAGAGAAAGGGAGACCAGACAGATAGCAACACACACTGGCAAGGCAATGGGCAGTGTGCAGCCTACGTAGGAATGTCGTTGTGGGCAAAACGTATAGGTTGCACTTACGTTGCTTGTTTCCTTGCTGCTTTCCGATGTTCATAGTGAGTTCCATCAACTCCGCAGGTAGGGACCAATCTTTGGCATCGATGTTGGAACCGTCTTCCTTGAACAGCATGGGGACTCCCTCTACAAAAGCGCAAGCAATCACTGCTTTTCAGGTGCGATTATAATCTAGTGAAGGCCACTATGAAACCAAATGTGCAGATAAGAGGTCATTATGCAGAAAAGAATTAAAAGCATGCCGTCACTGAAATTCACAAATACAAATCAAGTTATCAATACGGATGTTTTCGCTGCATGGAACTGACAAACTGACCATGAATTATACATAGTAATCACTGATTGTTTAAATGAATCACTTCAACTGAGTACGGAAAGTGATGCACAAAAAAGGAACCGGTGATGTATAACAATGACGGTGCTACTGCTTTTTCTGCAACAAGTGTAGTGGTACTGTATATGGTACTGAAGCAAAAGCTCCCCTTAAGTGGCAGAACAAGTTAGTGCTGAAAGTCATACCTTTTGCTGGGTGTCCCTGCGCTTGGATCTTGGCCACTTGCTGGATGAACTTGTAGACGTCTGGAGGAATGTTTTTGCCTAAAAGCTGCACTTGTTCAGGAGGACCAGTGCCACCAACCCCTCTCTTGAAGGCCACCAACTGACTGTTGGCCCCTCCAGGCATTGTGTACTGGGGCACCCGCGTGCCATCCTTGAAGGACACCTTGATGTTTTGTCGCATCTCCTTGGCCTTCATGAATGCTTCGAAGCAAGGCACAGAGCACAGGATGCCCTTGTTTTTCTGTGCTGTTGTAGTCAGCTTCACCGGCTACAGAGAGAGCAGAAGCTGTCCTCTTAAAAACTATTTGTAATTGATAACACGTGTCGAGATAATGCTGCATTTCACAGAAACAACTAATCAATTTTTATTTTTTACATCCATTCGAGCAAAACTTGATATCATGTGTTTCTGGTTTTTGACGTTTTCTGAAAACGTTCGAAAGTATCGCCTTAAGGTAGAACTCCGCTACAAAAGCATGTCAAATGTAGTGCTATACAGTAACCTCTTGCCTATTAGGAACACATGACAAAATTTTATCGTTATATATCAGAATTATCATTATAGATGATCTTTCGTGAAACCTTTGGTCACCATCTCATCATTATAGATGATCTTTCGTGAAACCTTTGATTGGAACCATCTCAACAAAGGAGAACCACAAACGTTGAACGCTGCTGAGCATGCACATTTATTTGAGTTTGCAAAAGCATTTTATCTAGCTCCAGATTGTCATACAGCTTTGTGTCGAAAGCTTTTCCAAGGACAATATAACTGCTAATTTCATGCATTGCTCTGCACATTTTCAGATAGATGATTTCGTCCGTTGCTTGTCATCCAGTGGCATAGTCATCGTCATTCTCACTATCGGAACTACACGGTCCATTAGAACGTGCCTTGTCCATGGGTAATCCTTCAATGTGTGTCTGGGTGGCGACGCGCAACTGTCTGCCAACTCACATTTTGGAAGGAACGCCATTTCGCAACAAGGTTTTGCAACAGCACAAAATCCGTTGAGCACGTAATACTTTCAGTCGAGCCATGATGCACGAATAAATGCACTGCATTCTCACTTTAATGCTCAAGGAGGGTTAGGCTCTTCAAAATGCCACCTTTATCTCTTTTCAATGAAAAAAAAAAGAAAAAGAAAAGAACCTTGCTTCTGGATTTTCATACGGTTCACCAGCTGCCAGGAAATTTCTGATCGCTATATGTGAGCAAACTCTTTCAAGGTGATCATTATATCGATGTCTTATTTACGTGCACAGCCTCGATTTATAAACCTTCGATTTATGAATTCCCTCGTTTTACGAACACGAGCACGGGGAACCAAACTTTTTCCATTCATTTTTCCCTCATTTTATGAACCTCGATGTTCGAATAATGAACGGAATTTCTGGGAACCAACTAGGAGTTGCCCAGTGTTTTTGCCCTCAATTTATGAACGGATCGTTCCGAGGTCAATAGAAACCTTCAAAGGGATAATTCCGTGGTCTTATGAATGACGCCTGAACGGACAAAACGTTTTCCAGGTATTGCACCCTCGGTTCTTAACCCCTCGAAATCCGAACAACAAACTGGTTTTCCGGGGTCGCACAAGGTGCGACCAAGTGTTCCTGACCTCAGTTGATGAATAAGGTGGTCGCTGTCACCCGGAGATTAATAAACGGAGGTTAAAAATCCCGGAGGAAGTCCGAGACCAGTCTAGTGCGAATGTGGTGACATCTCTTATTTCCAAGATTGACACAGCGGAAGGCATGGTCCAAAGCAAAATTAAACAATTTAGTATTGCATAATAAACAGAGTGTGAATGCGCTAACGTCTGTTCTTTGTGAGATTGATACAGCAGAAGGCATGGTCAAAAGCAAAATTACACAATATATGGCATTATAAACACAATCCCAACTCGGAAATACTGTTGCATTTGCTCGATAGTACTCAGTTAACTGAATTTTCGATTTATGAATCCCTCGATTTATGAACGATTTTTCGGGGAACCGAGGGTGTTCATAAATCGAGGGTTGACTGTATTTCGCTTGCTCGAACTTGATCGTCCTACCTAAGTTATTGTTATAAAGAACATTGTAATAAACAGACTAGACTGTATTTAATTTTCCTGGTACAAAGAAAACGACACACAACCTTTATCGCCCTAAAGGCTGAACCGCATGGCACAAAAAACTGTCCGAACCGAAATCGGGACCAAACTTTTTTTCTGTGCATCACCGCATGCTACCGAAATGCACCCCGAATTTCGGCTCCTAAGACTTCCGACCTTGGGGGACATCGCCTTTCAACCATCCAGTTCAATGAGATAATCCCTGTATTGATAGGGGTAGAAGTCGCACATACGGCAACAATCGACCTGATTGCTACATCTTCGTTGTTGCTATGGTTCTTCTTCTGGCTGAACAGCCATTGGATGCTTCTACTTTTTCGGTTGGCGTTACTAGCCATTTTGGAGGAGAAATCTGGCTTGGGCAGATCGGGCCGAATTTGGCACGAAATTCTGTTCTCCGAAAATAGTTCGGTCCCGAATTCGGTTCGGAAAGAATTCGGACACTTTTCGGGCCATGCGGTTCGCGCTCAAGACAGTAAAATAACACCATTCTTGCATTTACTTTTAGCCTAAACATTACAGTCAAAGAAGTACAGAAGGGACAAAGAAGTGTGCATCACCAATTTATGCACTTTGGAGAGCTTTGCTGGCGACCGCATACAGCATATGCAAATTTTGTGGGCACATGGCTCAACTGCAACATTTCAAACATGTGACAGTTAGGATTGTCGAAAACTTTGCTTAGATGACCAGAGGCTATCAGGGAAGATCACCATGGGATATGGGACCACACACATCCTTCAATATCGGTTTCTCGAGCACATGTGCGCTCGTTCGTGCATTTATTCTCTTCTGCGCCTTGCAAGGAATAAACAGTGTTGTCCTGCCCTCGTCCTAATGACTCACATAGGTCAACGACGTCTTAACATCACAATTTAAAAATTTGTTACAAGAATCACCAATGTGTGAAACAGCCACATCCAAGTAAATTCCCTGCTGCCACAACACCTAACACCCAACAGTGTCGCAGCGTGAAATGACCACATATTGCTGTTGTGGTGAGTGGACGTCCTACCTAACTGGAAGAAGAAATGTTCTCACAGAGTGATGGAAAATGCACATCTGTTACACATACCACCACAACCAAGGGGTAGAAAATTTATGCAGGCGGCCTTCATCATCCTTGAGGAACACATGCTGCATATCTGCCACTGCTGCAGCAGTAACGACTTTATGTCATCTCATCATCATGCACTACGTCACTCATGCAATAGGCTGAGTCTCTGATTGCATCAATCAACTGTGAAGCCCTAGGGAAACTCGATTTGTTGCACATGACAAACATGCTCATTAGATCCATGACGAAAAACCCGAGACTGGGAAAAAGACGAAAAACAGACGACACAACACAAAGTCTCAAACCAGATAACACAGAGGGGACAAACGGAACAAAGCTTGCATCGGGGAATGATACAGATAAGATGGTTAAAAAGCAAGCGAGCTGGTGGCTAAGATCCATGACGAAAAACCCGAGACTGGGAGACTGTTGTGTCGTCTGTTTTTCGTCTTTTTCCCAGTCTCGGGTTTTTTCGTCATGGATCTTAGCCACCAGCTCGCTTGCTTTTTAACCATTTTATCTGTATCATTCCCCGATGCAAGCTTTGTTCCGTTTGTCCCCTCTGTGTTATCTGGTTTGAGACTTTGTGTTGTGTCGTCTGTTTTTCGTCGTTTTCCCAGCCTGGGGTTTTTCGTCAGGGATCTTAGCCACCAGCTCGCTTGCTTTTTAACCATTTTATCTGTATCATGCTCATTAGGAAAGGCGAAGAACTTACGGTGAGGCACTGGGCACAGAGCTTGAAGGGGATGCTGTCCCCCTCCTGCGGTGGTGGTGTGGTCTCGTTCCCCTTGGGACTTTCCGCTTTGACCGGTGGTTGCGCGCAAAAATTCTCCAGGGACAAGTACCCAGTTCGGGCCAGTTGATAGAAGCGACCCTTCTCAGGCAGCACCTGATGACCAAAGAAGCAGTCGGACATCTCTCAGATCTCCTCACACATGTTTCTTACTTACCCCCGTATTCCCAACCACCCCTGAGGGCTCCCTATGTAACCTCTAGCCCTGAGGGAGACGAATTTTGTTTTCCAAAGCGCCCGTATCTGCAAGGGGCGCCCCAAGGGCACGCGCCAGCCAAGTGAGCTCGCAAGCTCACTGTACGCTCCCTGAGGGACGCTCGCTTCAAAACAAACATGGATGACATGTGCATTTGTGGATCGCGTCGTGCGATTCGAGCGTTATACCCTCACGGTGGTATTGCCGTAGTGACGGTTCGACGAATTTGTGACTGGGAAAACTACCTTGTGCGGTACGACGAATATGAATTGAAAGAAAGATAAGTTGCGTGTGCATGAACACAACACTACAGACTATACTGAACATCAGGAGGGGCACGGACAATCCTGGCTTCCCTTGTCCGCCCATTCAGTGATTGTTACAATCTGGCCGTTTAATACAACACACACACACACACATAAGGAGACGATGGTGAGATGTGTACATATCATATCCGCAATATCCAACAGTTGTACAACATCTGAATACTGACACGAAGTAGCCCACCATACATGAAGTTTGCAAGTCGAACGCGAACAGAACAGGAGAGATACCAAAGTAGCAGACGACAGCCATCGGAAGCGGATATGAAGCGCGGTCCTGCGCATGCGCTTCTGCTTCGTTCTACGAGGAATCAGGCCGAATCCCCTTCGAGCCTCCCGACGGCCAGCCCTTCGCTGAGGGCGTGCACGTTTACGTTTGAGAAACGCATGCTGCCCTCAGGGGATGTTCGCCCTCAAGGGACCCTGGGCTAAGGGCGCCCTGAGGGCAAAGTTGCGGGTGGTTTGGGAATACGGCCCTTAGATTCCCCATGAGAATGCTGTTATGCGGGAATTACGCTTCAGCCGAAACTAAGAAACTGCAGTGACGGGCTTGTTAAGGATGCTACATATGACTAGGGCCTGACTTTTTCGGGTTTTATTTTTGGCCTAATTCGGGGGGTAAATATCGGGTGATATTTTTCATTTGAAAATTCGGGTGTATTCGGGTTAAATCCCGTTACAGCATATTCTGTCGTCAGGAATTTGGGTGATTTTTTTTTGTTTATTAAAAATTTGTCTTAACATGGAACTAATGTTTAGCAATGTTATCAAACTTTATTTTAATGGACGCTTATGAGTGTGCCACGAGACCCGGATGTTTTCGGGTAGATTCGGGTTAAACCCGAATTTTAGAGATTTCGTTCGGGGGGTAAATATCGGGCGGATACGGGTTTAACCCTAAAAAGTCAGGCCCTACATATGACTGGGCAAAATCTGTCAACTAAATTCACAGCCAAAGAAACTTTATAACCGGCGACTTCACTGCCCGTAGCTCCCTTCTTTCTGTCCTCACAAGCGTCGAAGACACAGATTCCAAACAAAACTTGCATACTACATTTCATCCTTAGTGGTACACGCTTGTGACGTCCGCAAGGGTGCAGCACCTCCGTAAGAACAGTATGAGATGTGAACTATGCTACATTTCTTGCTAAGCTACGAATTTCAGTTGAACAAAATTGCACAACATGAATTCTCTAAGTAACCCACAGGGGAGCACCACGCTGATCTCAGAAGCAGTTTGCCCATTTAAAATATTTTGTATCACCGCCCTTAAAGCAGCCTAAAACGTTGCTTAACTTCACTCATCAAGCACTCTAAGGGAACAAAAATCCAAAATAATTTTGCTGAACAATCTGTTTTGTTCTGGACAATTCGCAAAACATCCTCTAAAATCAACCACAAGCAGCACCATTTTCCCGAGATGATGTAATCACACTTAGCGTGACAGAGCGTCCACATAGCCATGAACCCGGGGTGTCACCGCACGTGGCAATACCCCGATACATATAACAAAATGGTTGCCAATATATCACTATTACATTACAGGCTCTATGATGCTGATTTCTACTAACTTTAAATATTCTCTCTTGCAATACAAGTCAGTCACAAACACCGTCCACTCGAAAGAACGCACGTTAATTGTTGGACAATATGTCGCAGCCAAAGTCCCCCCTTACTTCCCCTTGATTACAATTTATTATGTGCATCAGCTATAACACTACGGTAACCTTACTTAACGACACACATCAGTAGACACACCTTTGTTCCCTGAATTTGTACTACAAATTGAAGGTTGCCTTTCTAGGGTGAAACTCGATTATCGCCTGGCAAACTTGTAATGTAACACATCACCATTTGTAATGTAATGTAATTACATCACCATTTGTACAGTGCTGGACAAAAGTTCACAGAACATGCTCCGGCACATTCCTTCCTCAGAGTGACATACTAGCAATGAATGGGACTGTACGCACTCGCAAACAGGTGACTGAGTTACCTAAGTACATGTCTGCAAATCCATACAGTGCCATTCGCGTGTCACTCTGGATAAGGAATGTGCCGGAGCGTGTTCCGTAAGCTTTTGTCCAGCACTGTACCAAACCAGTACAGTTCTTCTGAGTAAAAGAGCCTGATTTCTCCTGGAATTTAGCACACTGAAAGTTTTTCCATCAGAATGTGCATGAATTCAGAGCACGTGCTGATTTCCCCCCAGTTTTTAACCCCCTGAATTGGAGAAAGAAAAAAAATTCCCGAAAACTTCAGCCTCTACACATCAAGGTCAGCGATACCAAGCCTGTTTACCTGAGTGCAGAAGTTAGGGTAGACCCGACTCAGGCCCGCGTCCTTGGAGATGTCGTACATCATGAGCGCGAGCATGGTGTTGTTCAGGGGAAACATGTGAAACCAGAAACGGGAAGACTTGGTGATGCCGTCGTGGGGGCGTTGGAACAGCGCTGGGCATGCCAGGTTCAGCTTGCTGAGGTACAGCTGGAACGTCTTGACAGGGCACAGGGGACTGTCCGGATCGTCGAACACGGGGGCACCACGAGACTTTCCCTCCACCTTCTGACAGAAATGTCCACGTAAGTGATGCAAAAATCGTGGTCCCCACCGGGTTTTGGAACGAAAATTCTAGGGTTCTCCTGGGACCTTTTAAGCTTCAGACCATGACCTACTAAATCATAGCCACCGTGTCATGGGCACCCCTTCCCAGCGCCGCATTTGGAAGCTAGCGGTGGCGCTACTCATCGACACATTTATTGCTTCCTCAATTTCTACAATACTTTGTACTTCAGCTTACCTTAGTATTTTTGTACAAGCGGTGGATGTCCCATGGGAGATGCTTCTTTCTAAAGTTCATTATCATCATCATACTACGCGTTTTCATAGGAGCTGTTGCTGTCGTTTGGTACGGTAGACATACGTCCGCTTCTGCGCGTTCAAAGTTGAAATTTCCACACTCAATCACGATGTAGATCTCGTGGATTGATATGTAGCGCTCCTAGAGGATCGTGCGGACAGGCTCCTCATAGAGGTTGCCGATTACTACATGGTCGCTATAATCTAGTAGGTCCTGGTTCAGACGTCAATTTGTCTGGGAATGCAAGACACTTTGTGCCCAGGACTTCAATTTTTTTTGCTGAAATATTTATAGGCTGCAAGTATCGCATGAGAGAATACACAGGGACTGCTGATCAGTTCACAGATGCAGCTGATAACCACTGAATTTTAAAGATCGTAGGACAGTAAGGAAAGGTGATTAATATAATAGAGGCTGCCGTGCATTTCTTGCCGCTGATTCCCATTCCAAAGAGTGCTAATTCCAGTGGTTTCGAAGCTACAGTTCTGACCCTGGTTAACCGTAATTTGCATGAACAGCTCCATGAGAACAAGAAAAAGATGCAAAATCGAAGGTTTTTGAAAATGGCATTTGGAAATTCCAGGGTATTCAAGGTCTCATGGATCCGTTGAAACCATGATAAATGCCTTCATTATGCAGACAATCAAGGCAACTGTCATTTGTCATCAATGTCCGACAGTGAACAAACAAATTAAAAGAAGTGCAGCAACATCATTGTGTTTTCATCAAATAATCGACCACTTAATTCAGTCCTGAATGTCGAAAGCCTAGGGTCCTCTGTATTTCTATTAACAGAGATAAAACGTTGTAGACATAGAACATGTCAGCCTGAAACATGTCTATGATCAAAGAGCTTGTGACAGAAAGAGTGGTGGCAGGAGAAGATATCTGGCAGGACATATGAAACATGAGACGAACAGCTTGAGCATTGATGGTTAGTGCAGTACTGTCAAGCAGGTTTCAAAGGTAACTGTGATGTTCACCAAATACTGCTACACAGCACAAGCATAGCACTACAAAATTTGTTAAATGTCGTTTCTCTGATCATTCTTTAGATCTTGCAGCTTCAGTCTGCTCAATGGCAAAAGCATCTTTATTTGACAATTGCTGAAAGTGTGATAGTATGGTTCTAACTATCTTCAGATTATTTCTTTGGTACGTTCATTTGCAAGCATTCTAATTATGAAGAAAGTTTGGGATCTGAACAGCACACAATGTCATGTTTAGACATGTTTTCTCTGTGGCCATCGAAACACCTCTCTCATGCATCAGGGGATCACGAACAGGTAATTTTTCACAAGGTGGTCCATTCTGTCAGAAAGGCACCGCACTACAGTAATCAATGTCACGCTGCACCACTGTTTGACAATAATATGAGAATTCTATGCGGTAAGCCGGTTGAAGCATGTTACATAACGTGAGATCTGCGTTGATCGCGATCATGTCCCGCAACATAAACTTACTACTTTGCACGTGAAGGTGCAAAATCCCACTGCTAGAGCCTTGTTAACTTTCATGTTTGACAAAATCGCGTGGATTTCAGTCTTGATCATTCAGCTTTACGAGTGCAGTGTGAGGAACACGTGCGTCTATTAGCAAAGGCACCCGCCAGAAAGTGAAAGTGAACGCACCCATTGCAGTCGTCTACGGCCGTCAGTTTGTGACTTGAGGATGACAAAAGATTCTCTTCGCATGGAATGTTGGTTCTCGATGCCCTCCGCACCCAAGTGGATCATGAGGTCGAACCACACTTTCTGCTGAAGGCCTCGAGGTGTATTGATTACCCGCCAAAAGTACTGGCCGATCTTTGTCAAGTCCTCCGTGCTAATGACAACAGCGTCAGCGGTCTGTGTCATATTTGCCGGCAGCTTGCTTGAGGGTCGCATCTTGCTCGCCGCCGCAAAAGAGTTGTTTGCTTCCACAAACGCAGGGTCTCGGCCCATGTCAAAATCGCTGCCAAACTGCGATCGGAAGTATTGAGTGAGGCCAAGATGAAACCTGCGAAGGGATCGCGCGTTGCATACACCCTGCTTGATTCGCGACTGTTCATAGAACTCTTTTACGAGGCCAGCAAGATCATCTTTACTCAACAAGCGGAGGTTTGGGAATCCTTTCTTGATGCACAGGTCTCGGAAACCCAGCAGGCCGTAAGTTCGCAAGCGTTGCTCATCGTCGGAACACTCGGCGCTGTTGGGGCTCTCGTCCGGAGATTCCATCCTTGGAAGGGCCACATCAGGAGGCGATCACTTTTCGGGATCGAGATACATTGGGCCGAAATGACAAACCGCTTTGTCTAACACTGACAACATCGGATAGCAAGAACAAGCAAGAAAAAAGAAGCAACCGAAGAACCCACGTGACCGCCTCACCCGCCATCTGTTGATGGCTACCTTCGAATTCCCCTCGCATGCCCTCTCCACTCGTCAATGATGAGAAGCGCAGGCAGGCAACACGCGGCTCTTTCGAAGAAATTCCACGCGCCTGGGCCGCATGCAGCAATGCGATGAAATGAAAGTGATCAAAACAAGTTTAGCTGCAGACCATATAGGAAGTATAGAACGAGGATAGTTTCACTGCGCATTTTCATGTGGCTTGTTGCATTCCAACACATGTCACGATTTGAGAGAGGGGAAATTCCATTTCGACAGGGATGGAAATTGATGTTCTGAGGCTGGAACACAGAAGAACAACACACAAGCCTCAAGGTAGGGAATTTAGCGGACAGTGAACCCTCATCAACACGAAGGAAGGGGAATATGTTTATTATGAAAGAGGAAAGATTAGACAAATGTCAACCTGGCCACCCTAAAAAAAAAAAAAAAGAAATGAAATAGACGGAACAGTGAGTCAATTAGTTGTTTCCCAATACCTTATTACCAGCAGTGCAACACCATAAACTGAAAGGAATGAAATTGTGCATGCAACAGTTATTATGCCACATGCCACATACAGGGTGTTTCAATTAAGAGTGACCCCTAATTATTAAAAAAATGTACTGGAGATAAAAATTAGAAACCTTCTGTGTCACAGTTGTGGTTTTTTGCCGCCCATACAGGTGGTTTCCATCAGTATACCTCATTAATTTGTCTAAATAATTAATTCTGTCTGAAGTAAAAAAATTCCCAAATTAGAAAGCCCATAACCACAACACCCCATTTCAGTCACAATTACAGGATCTTTCCACAAAAATTTGACACCCAAAAACACACAGAAACTGCCCGAAAAACCGTCGCTCATCAAGGCATGCTCGTTCAAGTTGCCCCGCCTAAAGTATGGGGAAGAGGAAAGGACAACACAGGAAACAGCACAGAACATCCGATGGCCCGTGATTATCAGTAACTGATAGCTGCGAACAGATAAGCTTGGGAAGACAAAATGCGTGATTGGGCCGGTCCCCGCCCTCCCTACCTTTTTTTCTGTTTTTCTCATGCTGTTTTCATGTGCCTATGGGAGTGTCTTCGGGCTTTGCCGACAGTGCCACTACACTCTTAGAAATGAACTTCACCGCATAGCATGCTCGTAGCCAACCACAATCTTGAAAGATATCGTTATCTGCCCTCATTTGTTGGAAACGGGAGGCGTACACCTTTTTTGTGACAATTATGAACAGCATAAGTGTCACAAAAAAGGCGTACGCCTCCCGTTTTCAACAAATCAGGACAAGATTATGGTTGGCTAGGAGCGTGCTATGCGGTGAAGTTCATTTCTTAGAGTGTACTGATAAAATCCGAAAACGGCCTTGCAGAGATGGCAAGTTTTCGGGTGTCAAAATTTTGTGGAAAGTTCGTGAAAGGTCCTGTAATTGCGACTGAAATGGGGTGTTGGGGCCATGGGCTTTCTAATTAGTGCAAAAAAACGTTACTTTTCCTTGGGAATTTTTTTAGTTCAATTAAGCTAATTAGACAAATTAATGAAGTACACCAATGGAAACCACCTGTTTGGGCGGCAAAAACTGCAAGTATGACGCAGAAACTTTCTAATTTTTATCTCAAGTACCGTATTTTCACGCGTATTAGCCGCGGCTTATGCGCAATTTATTTTTTTCGCGGACGCTCTGCAGCTTATCCGTGGGTGCGGCTTATCTGGTGACTATTTTTCCCTGGTACTTTCCCCATACCCCGGGTTAAACGAAAGGGCCGACAGTGCCTCATGTTTTTCGGAACAGGACCGCCCTGCCAGTGCACGAACAATACCGAACAGGGGCGGGTCCACTCCACATTCGAGTGGACGAACCCGTCAATCCACGAAAAACACGCAACAAGGGCACAATCCGATCTTAGTAGAACACTAGAACTGACCTCCTTTGTTATACATCATTCCGACACCGGAATGTGGACAGGGTTTATGGCCTTCCCTACGGTCTCCTTTGTCGGCAGACCCACAGGAAGGGTTCAATACACCTGACATCGGGATAAAACGTGGTCAGCTAAGCGTCAGTTCTCATTTGACGAGAGCAGCAGCATTCGTGGACACGGGCACGGCAGTTTGAGGTGAGGCATGGCTCCAACGCTGAGGCACAGCCACGACAGCGGCTTCAAAGTAAAAGTCGTCGACTTCGCGGACAAGTACGGGAACAGGGCAGCTGGCAGGGAGTACGGCGCTGACAAGCGTTGAGCGTCTCTGTTGATTTTGTATGTGAATCACTGGTTTAGCGCACAAAGCAGTCGCGTCGTATTACCCGCGGCTTATCTGCGAGTGCGGCTTATCTGCAAAAACATTTTCAAAATATATCTAAAAACGAGTCCTGCGGCTTATCTGCGGTGCGGCTAATACGCGTGAAAATACGGTACATTTTTTTTTTAATAATTAGTGGTCACTCTTAAGTGAAACAGTGTTTCACCCTGTATAGATACATGCTTAATGACCTCATTACTTACTATACTGTGCCAATTTTTTTTTATTGCATAACTAAGAATGGTTGCAATTTTTTAGTGAATGAAAAGGGGTCACTGCTGTCCGGAAAATCCGCTTGTAGAGACATTTTTTGTTTCACAGTACAGGAAATTTGAACGTTCAAAGCTTTGAACTCTCTCTTGTTTTATTTACAAAAAAAAAAAAAAAAAGAAGACATGAATGTGCCAAAATTTTGACACCACAGTCATCGTTACTGTGTGGTGCAGTTACAACAATGTGGTGTAATGATTTAATACAAAGGAAAAAAAATGGTTGTCTATAACTAATTGTCATTTACAATCACACTACATCAAAGACATCAGCAACCATAGGTGCAAGAGCTCCCCCAGCGTGTGGCTTCAACTAACCACACATCAAACATAGCTTCTTTCCCTGAATTACACACATTCCATCAACATCCTTCAGACGCCAACACAGTGAGGTTCAACTATGGACCTGCCAATGTCCTTGCACGTGAACTTGGCTCTACCAGAACCCACTTCTGCTGTTCCGTTACCACAATCACTTCACACCCGAGGAAGTGTTCACTCTGCATAAAAAAAAAAGTTCCTTAGCAGTTTCCTCACAGGGTATGCCTGATGTCCTGCAGCAACTTCAACAAGTAACATCCCAGCTGTTCATCCTCGTGGGCCCACGATACGCAGACTACCTTGTTGGACTCCTCCGACCCGTCCACCTTGATGAGGGCCGACAGGATCGAGATGGCTCCGTCCGACAGCAACTGGATGGTCTCGTCCTTTATATTGGCCTTCAGGGCCGCGTAGATGGCGTCCAACGTCCTGGCCACCGGACCTCTGGCCGTTACATTCACGGAAGTGGTGAACCGCATCTCGTGACTCACCAGCCCAAGCTCCTGCATGGCCTGCGCAGGGTCCAGCAACCGCAGGCCATTGTCCTGCATCACCAGGGCGCCGTGGATGAGTTTGGCCCTCTTGGAGTCTGAGCTTCCCTGCAGGGTACGTTTCAGCAACGGAAGCGAAACGTCCATGGGGATGGTGTCGGGTGTCTCCATCTTGACGGTCTCTCCGTTGGCGGGCATGTAGCACTCGATGCCGAACTCCTGGAGCACTTTCTTGCGTAGGAACTCCATCTTCCTGGCTTCTCCGTGAACGAGCAGGACGTTGGCCGGCTGGCACTGGTGGATCAGCTGCATGATGCCCTTGGCATCGGCGTGCGCGCTGAATGACATGTACTGCACGGACATGTTCACTTGAATGACTTGCCGATTTTCCAGCTCCACTTTCTTGGCTCCTCCTAGGATCTGAAATGGGATGACCGTAAAAGCAAGTTTGATAAAAAAGAGGTAAACAATGGGAACTAGACGAGGGAGGCTGCATTTATGGGCAAGCACGAAGCCTCCAAAGCCCAAGAATCAATGAGATCAAACAACTCTGGAAAGAGGTGCTGATGCCTTTTTCATGAGCTGTTTGATTTCATCGATATAAAGGTAATGCCAGAGTTAGAGTAACAGTAAAGTACATTTTTCTCTGAGAACGGTATCACGTGAAGGTTTTGCATGCAATTTAGTGCTTTGTGATTGCCCTGTGAGGCGGTCGAAAGAAAATTCTTCAATAGATCAGACTCTTTCTAGATGCACAACTAACCGCATCTGATGTACATTTAATGAGTCCATTTCATAGGCTTTGAGTTACTTGTCTGGATATACCATTTACTCTAAAAGAATACCAATCTTGTTTAATACACTTATACTGTTGAGTCATGTGTGTTAAAGTCTTGCGCTGTTCTCACATTTGTTGCAAACCAATGACCCCTTCAAGTTTACTTATTCGTCATCATGTACTAAAAATTCAATACCTTCTTTCCTCTCCCTCCCAGTTTTATGCCAAACACTGATATTGTGTTTTTTTTTTACCTTATGTCCAACTGTGCCAGCCACACAGTACCCTGGCATAATAACCATGTTGGCCTCGACCGGCGCCCACTTCTTAAAAATCTGCAGCGACAAGCCCGCGTGTAACATGCCTGGAGTCGCAAACACCACCATGGGACCCGGGTTGTCCATGTAGGCACGGTCAAACGGTTTGATGTGCTTAAAATCAAACATGTTGCGCTGAACGAATGTCTTGCGGATCTTCTGATTCGTCCACGTTATGAACATCTTGTAGTAGTTTGTGGCCTTCTCCGTCAGCCCCACAGCGAAGTAGATGGGCACCTTGAGGTTCATGCGGTCCCAATAGGTCTCGAGGAGGATGCAGAGTTCCTGGGCGCGACCCAGGGCAAACACCGGGATGAGCACTTTACCGCCTTTGTCGATGCAGTCGTGCACCTTCATGAGGAAGTCTCTCTCGCGGCAACGTTTCGAGTCACGGATGGTGGTCGCGTAGGTGGACTCGGTGATGAGGAGGTCCGGTCGACACTTATCGATCCAGGCAGCGCCCAGGTGGCGGTCGGGGGTCATGTTGTAGTCACCCGTGTACACCACAGACTGGGAGCCAACCTTCACGTGAAACATGGCCGCGCCGAGGACATGACCGGCGTAATACGCTTTAATCTCCAGTTCGTCGTCCACCTGAACGCTCTGATGAAGATTGACGGCAACCACTTTCTTCATGCAGTCCTTGATCATCTGCGAAGTGAAAAAGTTGGTCTCCCCTTTGCGCTCGACGGCGATTTTTCGAAAGTCTTCGAGCAAAATCGGGCAGATGGCCTTAGTAGGATGCGTCATGTAGATAGGACCGGCGTAACCGATCATTTCGGTCATGAATGGAAGGGCCCCGCAATGGTCCAAATGAAAGTGGCTGATAATGACGCAGTCCAGATGTTCGTTTAGAGGTCCGCCGTCTTGCGTGATGTAGGAAAAATCGGGAAAGCGTCTTTCGTCGTTGTAGCCCATATGCATGCCGCAGTCGAGCATGATGTTCTTGCCTCCAATTGTGAGCAGAATACAGCTTCTGCCCACATCCTGACCGGCACCCAACGGCGTCACACTGATTTGAGGCATCTTTTCAGTGAGAGACTCTTACTGCAATGATTCAAGGAAATGAAGATCGATGCGTTGACGACATCATGCGCACATGTGACACTGTTTGGCGTTGAGCATTCGTAGATTATGGATGTTGCTTGAGATTATCGCAATCCTAAATCCACCATCCCATGCTTCCGATGAAAAAGCAACAAACACACAACGCACTAAACACCGAGTGGATACTAGTGGCTCCGAGTGGCTACAATATTGGATGTCCGCCGCCGTTGCCAGATGTCAAATCACAAAACCGCCAGAATAAAGTAAGAAGAAAATTACTAATGAAGCTTAGGATCAGAGGTGTGCATCCTCACGAGGAGGGCAGATGAGGCCCTCACCTCACGCACATTGAGGTGAGACGAGGAAAAAATTTTCCAAAAGAGAGATTGAAGTGAGGTGAGGAAAAAACTTTCGAGAAGGAGGTTGAGGTGAGGTGAGGAAAATTTTTCGACAAGGACGTTGAGGTGGAGGAGATGTTGCGCGGAAAGGGACGGTCTCGTACAGCCGGGGCGATTCCGAAACTTAGCCAAAAGTAGCTTCACGAGTACTGTACACATACAACCGTCGAAGTTTCATTCGGAATAACCAAGTCGTTTTCGAGGAATTTGTCAAAACGTGCCGTATTAGCAGACGACGAAACGTGCGCTTCTCTCATGCATACGTCACGTATGACGTCGGCCTGCGGGTACGTCGTCGTTGTCACGGTAATTGTAACTTGCAGAAGCACCTTGGGTTGAGTCATCCAGTCATCCCCTTTGCTCTCGAAATGGGGAAACTCAGGCATATACCTCCGCGAGCGGAGAATGTAGTCCGAGCATTGACTGTGGGGTGTCCGATAATGTGAGCCATAATCGGATACGTGGAAGCTAAGTCACGCGTTTTCTGTCCGCGAGTACTTAATGCGGTTTTTAAATAAACACGCACTCCTTCCCCATGTACGTCGTCAGCGAGACTTCATTTCGAAGCCTGATCAGTGTACAACGGGGCGTGTAATGGAAGCGCGCGTAATATATTTTTGGTCTGAGCTGTAATGCGACCGCGCGCGCCGATGGCCGGTGACTTCAGATTTGTGATTGTGGGTGGGGTTGTCCTGCGACTTTTAACTTGTCTCTGAGGATTAACATAGTTGCTCTAAACCACCATGCTTGCCACTTCTCAGAATGTGCATTTGTCACCTGAGAACTGAAAGAAAATGTACGAGAGTTGCCGCGGTGCCCAGTAACTTCTGAAAGTCGTCTGCTCACGCCGATGCACTAGCGCGCGCAAAAGGAGAGGATTTCTGTATCTTATCTGTATCTGTATCCGCAGGGCGACGTGACTGTTCTTATTGTTGCCAACACAGATCGCGGCATGCTGTGCAATCTTTATCAATTTAATTCGGTTATTTAATAACTGTGGCGTGTTTTGTCGGGTAAATTCGCAGTATTCCATTTTCAACAAAGGACAATCGAATGGTACACTTTGTGAGAGGGGCAGGGGGTATGAGACCGTCCCTTTAAGAGAGCCAGCTTTTTCTATTGCCAAGGTGGCAGGAATGGTTTTGTACTGTGAGCACAGGCTCTCCGCGCTAAAATGAGTACGCTGTAACCCCGTTAGTTTCAGGCTTTCAGTTGAGTCAGATCAGATACATGTACAAGTGAATGCGCTTTATGTATTTAGTTTAGATTTAGATTGATTTCAGATTCGATTCGCCGTTTTGGGCACTGGGGTTCGGACCAGGCCAATGAGGCTTTCGGCAGACTCCGGAGGCGCCAGTTTTAAAAAGAAACAGGTAAACGTGGTTGGTGGATTCGAAAGATTCGATTCGCCGTTTTTGGTACTGGGGTTCGGATCAGGCCAATGAGGCTCTCGGCAGATTCTAGAGGCACCAGTTTTAAAAAGAAACGAACGAACGTGGTTAGTGGATTCGGAAGATTCGATTCGCCGTTCCGGGCGCTGGGATTCGGATCAGATCAATGAGGCTTTCGGCAGACCCCGGAGGCACCAGTTTTAAAAAGAAACAAAATAACATGGTTGGTGGACTCTAAAGATTCGATTCGCCGTTTTGGTCACTGGGATTCGGATCAGGCCAATGAGGCTTTAGCAGACTCCTGAGGCGCCAGTTCATAAAAGCAACGAACGAACGTGGTTGGTGGATTCGAAAGATTCGATTCGCCGTTCCGGGTACCGAGATTAGAATCAGGCCAATGTGGCTTTCGGCAGACTCCGGAGGCGCAAGTTTTAAAAAGAAACATGTAAACGTGGTTGGTGAATTCGAAAGATTCGATTCGCCGTTTTGGGCACTGGGGTTCGGATCAGGCCAATGAGGCTCTCGGCAGATTCCAGAGGCGCCAGTTTTAAAAAGAAACAGGTAAACGAGGTTGGTGGATTCGAAAGATTCGATTCGCCGTTTTGGGCACTGGAGTTCGGATCAGGCCAATGAGGCTTTAGCAGACTCCTGAGGAGCCAGTTTTCAAAAGAAACAGGTAAACGAGGTTGGTGGATTCGAAAGATTCGATTCGCCGTTTTGGGCACTGGAGTTCGGATCAGGCCAATGAGGCTTTAGCAGACTCCTGAGGAGCCAGTTTTCAAAAGAAACGAAAGAACGTGGTTGGTGGATTCGAAAGATTCGGTTCGCCGTTCCAGGCACTGAGATTAGAATCAGGCCAATGTGGCTTTCGGCAGACTCCGGAGGCGCAAGTTTTAAAAAGAAACATGTAAACGTGGTTGGTGAATTCGAAAGATTCGATTCGCCGTTTTGGGCACTGGGGTTCGGATCAGGCCAATGAGGCTCTCGGCAGATTCCAGAGGCGCCAGTTTTAAAAAGAAACAGGTAAACGAGGTTGGTGGATTCGAAAGATTCGATTCGCCGTTTTGGGCACTGGAGTTCGGATCAGGCCAATGAGACTTTAGCAGACTCCTGAGGAGCCAGTTTTCAAAAGAAACGAAAGAACGTGGTTGGTGGATTCGAAAGATTCGGTTCGCCGTTCCGGGCACTGAGATTAGAAACAGGCCAATGTGGCTTTCGGCAGACTCCGGAGGCGCCAGTTTTAAAAAGAAATAGGTAAACGAGGTTGGTGGATTCGAAAGATTCGATTCGCCGTTTTGGGCACTAGGGTTCGGATCAGGCCAGTGAGGCTTCTGGCAGACTACGGAGGCACCAGTTTTAAAAAGAAACCAACGAACGTGATTGGTGGATTCGAAAGATGCGATTCGCCGTTCGGGGCACTGGGATTCGGATCAGGGCAATGAGGCTATTGGCATACTCCGGAGGAACCAGTTTTAAAAAGAAACCAACGAACGTGGTTGGTGGATTCGAAAGATGCGATTCGCCGTTCGGGGCACTGGGATTCGGATCAGGTCAATGAGGCTATTGGCATACTCCGGAGGAACCAGTTTTAAAAAGAAACCAACGAACGTGATTGGTGGATTCGAAAGATGCGATTCGCCGTTCGGGGCACTGGGATTCGGATCAGGGCAATGAGGCTATTGGCATACTCCGGAGGAACCAGTTTTAAAAAGAAACCAACGAACGTGGTTGGTGGATTCGAAAGATGCGATTCGCCGTTCCGGGCACTGGGATTCGGATCAGGCCGATGAGGCTTTTGGCAGACTCCGGAGGCACCAGTTTTAAAAACAAACAAAATACCATGGTTGGTGGATTCGAAAGATTCGATTCGGCGTTTTGGTCACTGGGATTCGGATCAGACCAATGGGGCTTTAGCAGACTCCTGAGGCGCCAGCTTTCAAAAGAAACGAACGAACGTGGTTGGTTGATTCGAAAGATTCGATTCGCCATTCCGGGCACTGAGATTGAAATCAGGCCAATGAGGCTTTCGGCAGACTCCGGAGGCGCCAGTTTTAAAAAGAAACAGGTAAACGTGGTTGGCGGATTTGAAAGATTCGATTCGCCGTTTTGGGCACTGGGATTCGGATTTGCGAATCTCGAATCCCTGCCTAGGATTCGCTCGCGGACTCGGTTGGCCCGTCCCTAATGAAAACATATTTTGAGTCAGTGCTGGTTGTTTTACTCCATTGGCAAGCGCAAGCAAGCTTCCAGAATTTTACAAACGTTTACTATGCTACACAATTTTTGGATCTTACTACATATACTTTGCTTGCTGCACGTATCAACAGTGCGACGACCTTCCTTGCGTGAAGCTAGCTGAAGCAAGACCCGTGCTATAGTTCATCAAGATTTGTATTTTCTGTCCGTCCTGGAGGCTTGTCGTTGTGGCGATGTCAAGAGTCTTGCATGGGCTGGTCTTTCCGGATATGTGGACTACGGATGGTTACAGGAAATCACAGTTCCCAGCAGGGGCTTCGGAAGTCCTTCAAGGCAAAGAGGGGGGGGGGGGGGAGGGCGAGAGCCTCTGAACTGAACTGAACTGGAGGAAAGCAATGCGGTGCACGGTTCTGCGTACGGCAAATACAAAAATGGGTGTCCTGATGCGCTTATTAGAAATGACTCGTCCACGCAATTCGATGATGCTGGAGGCTGTAACCCATATGGGGGAGGTCACCTCGCGTTCTTGACGTTAGAGCAGCACAAATTGAAATATTTGTTGATGGTTTTACAAAGTACGGTAAGGCAAACCGATAGAAGTACACTGTAAGAAAATATTCCGTTTCAAAACTGGACCGAATGCTGCTATCCGTTGATGCCAGCCAAGTCCCCGTAGTCTTCCGTTACGGCTCTGATGGTAGACGGCGAATGTACAGGAATGCACCCGTAACTGAGAAAAAACGGTGTTGAGTCTGTTGTGAACTGCCAACGGCTACCACTCAGTAAATAGTACATCATCATCACGGCTGAAGTGCCGTTTGGGCAAGGTACTGCTATATATCAGTAAGTATAGGAAACTGTACTCGTGATGTGCCTCTTCATTACGGCAGCAATTCCCTAATTATAATGACGGGGCCCTGTGCAGTAATGAAACGATGATTCCGCTTTAAAACAGGGATATATGCTGTCGACCATGATGCTAGCTGGTTTCCTGTTGTTCTCCTTTGCAGTCCTTATGATCAATGCGAGATGTCCAGAGATTTTGTTTCATGGTTAATTGTTCAATTCTCATGTTTTGTGTGTCCAGAGAGGATAGCTTTTCAATAATAACCCTTTATTTTGGAAATTAGTGAAAATACTACAAATAACTTGTGCATGACTTTGGTGGCGGAACACTTGACTGCTATGTATCACACGAGCTGAAAAGAAAAGAAAGTATTACTGAGCCTCCTTAGTCATAATACTTCCACAACAAATTAAATTATTTGATGAATAAAGAAATGTAATATGCTCGTAGGAAGCATTTACAACTTACATGTTCCCACTTCTTGCTGTATTCATCTGCGGCCCTCATTGCCTCACGCATTTATGTATGTAGCCCTCTTGATTTTTTTATGCCGCTGGCTCCCTTCGTTCTCAATGATACCAACCCAATGGTGCCTAAAATCACAACCAATTAATAAAATTTCCTTATGAGTATTTAAAATAATTGCATGAAATATTCTTAGTTTCACATGGTGTAATGATCAGTTACAATCACTTCATTTCTCTACCAACTATTCCAAATAAGTTTATGAAGAACACTACACGTCCACCACTGCAAGTGGCACAACAAATTTCTGAGCACATAGATAGAATTTTTTTTTTAGCTCACTGTCCACACGGCTGGCTGCAAGAAGCCACAGAACAAAACTTTCAAGACAATAGTTTTTGTGTTGAATGTGGTGGTGTTTCGTCAGGATGACTCATGGAGGAATTGGTGCTATAGTTCTTGGAAGCAGCATTACGTCCCTCTATGGTACAAGGAACACCACTTGCAAAATCTTCATGTGATAGCAGATGTTCGAAAAGAGCTCGACGAGAAGAAAATTTTTGCAGCAACAAAGCGCACCCGTATATCACCTACCAAGAGAGTGCAAAAAAGGGATCCATTTATAAATAGCCTTCAGCTGTGCGAGCATCAAACCGTTACTGGTGAAAATTTTGACGCCGCTAAGACTAGTGATAGGTACATTTGTTTGGAAAGACTGTGAAATGTGACCTCTTTGATGAATTGCAAACTGTAGAGGATCGGAATTTTGCAAACAGGAGGCCTTCCTATAGTGCAAATGCAACAGATTTCAATGGAAAGTATAACAGGCCATATCGGAATGATATATCCACTTTGGAGATTGGGACACTTTCAGGTGAACATTCCACAACAGAGGAATTCCGTTTACTCCAGCCCCAAGGGGGGGGGGGGATAGAGTCACAACATTTACCAATTTTTTGTGCGAGATCACAGCAAAACACAAATTATTTCAGTAGCCTCCCCCTGCACGACTGAACGTTGGGCAACTCTTTACGTTTCTGCTCATGATCTACACACAGTGACACACACAGACACTGCTTTCCTGCTGTTGCACACCGCTGCTGAGACGCGTATGCAACGAAACAATTTTTGCAACCATGCTTACAAGTGGTGCTCGTATTTGACTTGGTATAGTGGTGGAACAACGAAACAGGTTTTCAACTCACCTTTGCTTTGCGGGGGTACAGTCGGCCCAAGACCAAACACTAGATGCATTTCCAAACACTTAAAACTGCACGGAGCGTCTCATGCGTCTACGAGGAAAGAATTTCGCGGGCTTCCAGTTAGTGGCTCAGGTGACAATGCTGTATTGCTCCGCGCTGCGCACTCGCTGACGGCGAGACGCCGGCGTCCTTGAGCCTGCCACATTCATCCGAGGAAAAAGTTAGGCCCGAATATTGCGATATCACTGTTGGATCGTTTAAAAACGGTAAATATGTGATCGTCTTCCATATTTCTGCTAGTATAATCGTGACGTGGTCTGAACAAAATATTTCATTTTCAACGATATTGCTCTACTCATTCCTGGAAAAGACGACGGGATAGCAACGGGCAACGGTTCATGTGCCGCTACGGAATTGGAGCAGCAATGAAAAGGAGAAGCTCTGGTTCCGTGGGCGGCGTTCCGTAAATTTACGGTCTTTTTTAACAGTGTAAGCGAGCGGTGGCGTGATTCTTTATTTTCGTTTTCGTTTTGTTTCGTTTTTGTTGCGTTAGCGCAATGGTTTCGTCTGCGAAGAGTGGCTGCACTATGGGCTCTGTCGGCAGTGTTCTGGCCACGACTCAGGCAAATGCAGCAGACATGCCTCATGAGCTACCAAACGTACCAGGTCCTCGCCGCAGGATAAGAGATTATCTTTCTAGCCACGAATGCTTCCCCGCGTTGACCAAAAACAAGGCGACGTCCTTAGCTGGAGCGCAAATCTGCGTTTTCCTGTGCCGTCTAAGCAAGGCCACTGAATGGCGTGTCCCTAGTCTTCGTGCAGCAGGTCCCCCACATACAGTTAAGAGTATCAAGTACCTATTCGTGCGAATTTCGTTGTCTGTACCTTTTAAACCGGTGTTCGTCATCATTCTGCGGTAACAGAGCTGAAAACGAATCTGTCTCAGAGGACACGTAGGGATGAAAGATGAGGTGGCGGGACACTCAGTGCAAAGGCTCAAGGGGGGGGGGGGGAGATGGACGACAGCGGCCCCTGGCCCCACGTTCCGACGCCCATGGTTCCCAGAAGGATCCTCAAGTTTTACAGAAGGTGGTATGAGACAAGGGCCGTACATGCATCGGCTTGTCTCAGCAGCATTTCTGTGCATGCCATGGTGTACGTGTTGTCATGTTGTACAATCTCGAATACAGCTTCCTCTTCGTTCGTGTGCCATGCTCCCAAATGGCAAACAGGAAGCCTTTATTTTTTTCTAACATGAAGTACAACATGGCTATCGTACAACCGTAAAGAAATAAAATTTTAGCCGAGAGTGAGGCCTGCAGGATGGCCCTTAGGTGCCATGCCGTCGGAGATCATCAGATTGCGAAACTTGTCACGAATCGTCGTGCAGGTCAGTGGTCAACACTGGGCGAAGGGCGAGCACAGCTCATTCATTCACGTGCGAACCATCCGCAAGCACCTGGGCGTTCTTGAGTCTGAGAACTTTCAGGAAAATGGATGATCCGCAAGGTATGCATGTATTTACGGTATCGGTATGGTGCGGGAGGTGATTTATGTGCCTAGTGAAGATGGACATGTAAAAATGTTAACTTTTTTTTTTTTCAGAATTGCGCCCATTACGCCGTGGACAGCTCCCTGAAGGGTGAGTCCCCAGAAATGTCGATTGCCTAGAGAGTTCACGTTGTTGTATGTTCATAGTGCTGTGCCGAATGTCCGTGAGGATGAGAAGCCGGCAGACAGGTAGTGACACCAAGCGACCTTTCGTGTACCAACATGCTCACTTAATGTATGTAATGTCAATCGCTGTTCGCAGTAACAGCCCTCCAGAGTTCGACGCGCCATTCTTAAAGATCGCCCTGGTAGGAGGATGCATACTGCTGGTTGCTGTCATCGTGATGGTCACCAGCAGGGAGGAAGAGCTGCGCCATAATGCTACTATGGGTGGGTTGAAAGCCTCCATTATTGGGTGTTGATTAAATGCGTTGTCTTCCCATAGCCCGCGGCAGTTCTTCACCCGTCTATGTACATCATGTCGTGAAGGGCAGCTCTGCTGGTAAGGATTTTACGCACTTGTTGTCAGGCGATCGAGAAGAACATCCAGCTACTATCCGTGACGACGGAGGTACGCTATGTTCTTATTGCTGTTGTACCCAAGCTCAGGCTTCGTCGTTATGAATTTTGTCCACTAGCTTGCCTGTGTACACTGTATCCTGTAGACAAATCCTGATCCTGATGCGGTAAGAAACAAGCCGCCATCAGCCGCATGGGCAGCCACTGGCACGTCTGCGGTGACTGGTTGAAGCAGACGACATTGTGACGTTGAGCCACGGCCCATTAGATTATAACGACTGTCATAGTCGGCAACTCCTGTGGGGAGCCCGTCCACAGAATCCGCTAGGGGCGCTACTCATCGTCCCGCGTGATCTACACAATGATTCGACATTGGAAATTTGAATTTTGAACGAGCAGAAGCGGACGTACAAATACTGTAGCAGATGACAGCAACAGCTCATATGGAAACGCGTAGAATGATGATGATAATCAACTTTAGAATGTAACACCTTCCTTGGGACATCCACCGCTTGTACAAAAATACTAAGGTAGGCTGAAGTACAAGTTGAGAAAGTAATATCTAGGCTGATGAGTAACGCCACCGCTAGCTTCCAAATGCTGCGTTGAGAAGGGGTGCCTGTGACATAGTCGTTGTAATCTAGTAGCTCGCAGTTTTGGCATATATTGCAGGCAGGAGATTTTTAAAAGCGTAGCATTGAATAAATCTAGTAGTTTTTGCGTAGAGCAGGCTTCTAGGCAAAGCTAGGTGGAGTTGGCTACAAGCGCTACGCAGTGCCGTGTATGCCAAAGGAAGTCTGGCCATTAGGAGGAGCCTAAAAAGGAGGCTAGACCTCTTAATCAAACTGAGCGTTTTTCATTGGCTGCTGTTTTCTATGCGAGCCGCCATGACACCAAAATTTTCCCGAAAATGGCGGCGTAGCTTCGAACGGCGAAGCGAGGATTTCATAAGTTTTTTTTCCCCCACAAATTACGTAAATTTTATTCCGTAAGTGTACATACTGGTGCAATTATCTTGCAAACCACTTTTAAATTACGCTCCAGTGTCTATGTTTACCTGAAAATATGTTTCGTCACCCTTGTTAGGCCTGGTAACGACAGCGATCACAGGCAAATTGCAAGAAAAACGCTACAGATGGCCAAAAATTTGCGTTTTATGAGATACTTTTATTCATGTACACACCTTTGCCCATTCTTGATTCAATCTTGTTATATTTCATATAGTTAAAATACGTATAATACCGGCAGTCTGTTCAAAGTAGCGGTTCTGCTGGCCAATCAGTTCTGCTAGCAAGCACTTCTGCTTCTGCTACTTCTGCCCTTCGGCGTCTTCCCGACATGCCCCTCTCCATCCAGATGGCGCCGTTAAAAGTGGACGCAAAATCCATTATGTTGCTAGGTCGTCAGGGAATATTCTATTCAATCTAATCCAATCCAGTTTTCCGAAAATGTCGGCACCCAGTGAATACAGGTAATACAGTGAACCCTCGTTAATATGACCCCCGATAATATTACATACACGCTTTACGACTACGTATACTCTTGGGGAACAATGTTGTGAAACCCCCTGCAAATCTCCCTCGTTAATATGACAATCCCGCATTATGACCCAAATTTTCGGGAACGACCGCGGTCATAATAATGAGGGTTCATTGTAGCTTGGATAGCCTGGGATTAATAGGGAACTGTATTTTGGCTCGTGATTGGCCAGAGAGCTCAAAAAGTGGGTGGAGCACTAGGTATAGGCATTAATGGCCAGACTCCCTTTGGCATACACGGCACTGGCGGAACGGAACAAAGAAAATCAAAACAAAAGCTGAGGTAAGCATGGTGTCTAACCGAAACTGGTTCACTATTTCTTTGCCGTCTTGGAACCAGGGTGTCGAACCGCGAAAAATACGGGTTCGGTTAGGATTCATGGTGGTTGGATTTCGTTCCGGTTGAGTCCCGGTTCGGCCACGTCAGAAGTCGAACCGGTTCAAGGCTTCAATTTGATATCTCCCATAAAACTGCTTTTATCAGGAAATGCGTAGTTAATAGTAGCTTACTGCTGCTGTCTGCATTGACGTTTTTAGTGATCAGGTACTCCCTTTAGTGAGAGAAAGGAGAAATTTATGAACACTTGAAAATAGCGTCCACGCTGATGAAGCTGTTTAGTCCACCTATTTTCTGTTCCCGAAATCTTTTTTCACATACACAGTGCCGACAAGAGATACACTTAAAGGAAGCCTAATAAGAGGGGCATCATTTAGACGACGCCATTTGCTGGCACACTGCATTCGCAGCGTGAATCGACCTGAAACCGTACTGAAGCATGGCGAAAATAAGTTTGCCGGCCTTGCTCTGTCCGAGCTCACAGCACTGTACCAAGTAATCCACCACAAAGGCAATGTGTCACGACACAGCTGCACTACCAGTATAAGCAGAACTACACCTTTGAAACCACGGCAAATCAAACAGGCACCGTCCTCCTTTAACACTTCTGATGTTCCTGACTTGTTTAATTTTTACTGCTCACGTGTAGAGGGAAATGTTGGGCGCTTGCTTAATCACATACTCGTCCACCTAGCGGACCCCAGCAGAAGCACTCAATGAATGATAGTAACAGCAGACGACAGGTATATTTCGCGCTGACCCGAAACTGCCGCAACTTCCCTTCGTGTGCGATGGAGTGTCCCGGCTTACAGAGCTCAAACAGCAACAGAACTGCTCAATTTCGCGGTGCAAAACTACCGCGGAGAAGAATATTCAATGTCGGGAAGAGGACTATCTATACTCTATATGTCGGGAAGAGGATCTATACTATCAATCGAGGAAAAATATACTATCAAAGGAGCGGCGTGAACGAAAACAACGAAGACAGCAGGAAACCACGGGCGAGTTATGTTATTTGGACAATTTTTGAAGCGTGTCTCGTGGAAGAAGGCATGAAGCAGGGCGATTTGTTCATCGGCAATCATTCTTTTCTGCGCCATCTTGAAGACGACGCGAGCGCCTCTATAGGTAATTGGAGAGGCGAATAGCGTTACACAAACGGCCTACTCCATTGCTGCTTCATTCGTCCGCGTGACGCTAGCCGCGGCGCTCACAAGGACAACTGTGCTTCAACGTGAAAGCGTATTTACTATACGTCCTCGTTTGACTGCTAGGGGAAAATCTGCAGAAACCCATGATATGGGGACCAGTGTGTACTCGTTCGGGGGTTGAGAGACACTTGAACTCCTATGCTGACTTTCATGTCCAAACCGTTTCGTTGCGAACCGGTTACCGCTATTACTTTTTCCGGTTCTGCGCCGGCTCAGGCTCAACAGTGTCATGAAAATCTGTTTGGTACGGTACGGTTACGGTACGGTTTTCGGTTCGGGTTCAGTTTGACACCCTGCTTAGAACTGAACCTGAACCGGGACTAATGACAAGTCCTGTTCTGAACCGGTTCGACAAACGGTTTGGCGTTATTTTTTGTGTGCTTAAGGTGCCTGGATAAGGATGATATCGAAGGTGTGAAGATTATCCTGAAGAGCTAAAGCCTACCTCATATGCTGCAACTGTTCAAAATTCCATCTACATGCGAGTATGGTACACGATGCTCGTAATGCGCTTTCATGCGCTTTGTGTCTACGTTTGAGTCGGTCACCAGCTACGGTCGTGTTCGTTGTTCGTGATTCGCCTTCTGTAGACCTGTGGTGCTGTAGACCTGGTGTGGCACAACGAAAAGCACGTACTATGCTATTATTTTACTAACAGTTTCTCTTATGATTGCGTTCAACAACACTAAGCTTTCACGTTGTCATCAAGGCATCAATGCTTGATGTCAAACGCTGTTGACTTAATGTACGTGTTCGTGGGTTCCGCACATTCCAGCGAACTACCAGAGGACGTTGACACATATTTTTCTGCTTTTTCTGCTGAACCGTTATGAACTCGAATAAGCCGGTTCGGGCAGGTATCTCTACGCTCCGGAAAACTGAACTTGAAGCGCATTAAAATACCTGGCCCGTACCCGTAATTTGTTCGGTTCTACACCCTGAAGCTAGGTGTATTAAAAGATGCTCACACAATCTCACGCAAGCACAAACTGTTCTGACGAAACTGTACCCCGTATATGGAGATATCGGAGCTACGTAGTGATCTGATTTCGAGATATTCTATATACTTTCACTCGCTTTCTCTTCGATAGAAAACATCACGAACATTAGCAGAACCATTGGCCAACCCGCTGCATTACCAAAGCCCGCAGTTCAAAGTAAGTCAACGTTAGCTCTTGTACACAGGAAATGTCCAACATATGGTTGCCTTCCGAATTAGTATTGCACCAAGAAGAAAGCAAGGCTTCGAGAGCGGCCATCGACAGAATACTCTGTAAGTATCATCACTATTGCGTGCTTCAAGCAACAAGTGCCACTGTATTTCTTTACAGTGGAGGCTAAACCGCGGCTGTCGGTCCTTCGTCCTCAAGGTATACTGTCTATATATATGTGTGCTGTCTTAGTACCATGTCTGTATACTTCAACGCGCCTCGCCCTTGTAGGAGCCAGACCTCTTTTGTGCGTGGTGTCTCCAGAAGCAAAACACCCGCTTCAGTTTCCCAAGAAGTACTGCACTCACCTTGTCTATTCCGATGTCGAATACGATCTCCGAAACACCACCTTCACTCCCGTTTGCGGTAGGACTATTGATCATCTATGGTAACGATGCTGTTGTCGTGACCAATATCTGTGATTTTGATCCCAGAGGCCACATTCGCCGTCTTACAAACGCTCAAGGCTGCCTCCGAGATGCAGTTTCTGGTGAACATGGTCCCACGCACCCTTAAAGCCTTGACTCGAAAGAGCGAAGAGCGAGTACGCTTTTCGGACGCGGTATCACGCTGGCTCACCTCATTCGGTTTTAACGGCGTTGCATTTCTCGGTCAAATCGAGGATTCTGCCTCACTTGAAGCCCTTGTGACCACTATACGCTCTCTAAATAGTGTTCTGGGACCACTCAAGCTTGAGATCGCCGTCGGCGTAACAGTACAGGACTGGGATGGAAACCCGATGCTCGTTGCTCGAAGACTGGCTGCCGTTGGAGAGTAAGTATGAATGGACGGAGCGCTCTTTCTTTCCACGTTGGGAAACTTCAGATTCCGCTGGAACTTCAACGGAGGACTGCCGTCACTTCCGCATCTTGCAAGACCGAGCAAACAGTAAACATTGTGTGTTTTCGCTGAATTTGCCGGGTTCGCGCAACTTCCGCCATCGTACCCGTTTAAGATCAACCAGTGGAATTCGCCATAAGTGCATAAGTGACTACTGTTTAATAACGGGAATCATATGTGCAGGATGCACGTTTCCGTTCTGTATCACAGGAGGTACGGGCTTACGGCCTGTAGCACTTGAATTAATGCCCAGATTACAACCTCGTTGATGCCCTGCATGGCAGAGGCTCATAGTACGGCTTCTTCTGAGGTCAATTGCAGAAGGTAATCGTTGCCAGGCCTTCAGATTTCCTGACGTCATCTGGGTACAGTGCATGTCTCCTCACGTAACACTGCAACGAAGATGACGTACACAAAATATGTTGAGAGCAGAAGTATGCAAGCTAGCAAGTGCATGCGTTCTCTATAGGTGTCATATCATCGAGACTGAGGCAACACAGGACAAATAGACGATCAGCGTGCTTCGTGTACGTGTCTTGCATTGCTTCAGCCTCAAGGACACCTAGACAAAGAGTGTGTGTGAATCTCAAATGACACGGCTACTTCGTATCGCACCCAGGCACGCCGACTACCTTATTCTAGAGACTCACTACCAGGGAGTCCTGAACGAGACCTGTCGCACGGCATTCCCTTCAGTCTTCTACTCTGACGATCGTCATACGCCATCCGTACCTATTGTTAGTATATCCTATATTGTACACTCAACATCCATTGAAGGCAATGTCCGGTTGCAGACTCACGCCTTGTCCTGGATGACCAGCATGCTTCTAGACCAGAAGTCACAGGTCAACACATGTTTTTCGGTAACGCTTGCAGCGTTGCTCTTCAAAGGTGCCGGAAGTCCTCTGGCAGCGTGCAAGACCAGTCATCCCGTCAGTTACATGAAGGTGGGGTACGCCTGAGGTGTAGTTTTGGGGACTGAGGACGGGGGTTGTAATGTTGCTCGCAGATCTGCAAGGACTCTCAATGGACTGCTGGTGTCACTACTGACGTGGATGTTTTGGCAGAGAAACGACTTGGCAACGGACAAGTGGAGTCTCACGAAGCACCTGCTCTTCTTGCAGCCAAGGTATTATAGGGAATCCTATTGAGAAGAAAGGCACAAGGGCATGAAAATTACATTATGGCATCGTGGAAGACCATGCAGCCAGTAGCGTAGTCAGGAATTCTTTTTGTTGGGGAGGGGCAGCGTAAATGCGGCGTAAAAACAAATCTGGCTGACCACGAATGATGCGCATTGACATAGCAATGGTGAGGTGATCATTTAAGCGAGTCAGCGTCCACCATGAAGAAATGATCCCACGCATACATGAGCGGCTCGTTCTGTTTTTCTCGTGAGGGACCAAAGCCCCCCACGAGAGCAGCCACCCCTTGCTTCTATCCTGGCGTGCTGTATCTCAGTCAAGCCTACTGAGCATTACTGAACACGAGAGGGAAAGTGCAGAGGGAAAGTCTATATTATTTCCATAGTGCTATATAAATTGTTGATGCAAAAGTGAAGTCTCACAACAGTTCTCTCTGCGGAGAAGTCGACTACACCACTAGACACCTGTGTTGCATAAATATTGGCACTCTATGGTCCTGTTGGTGAGGTACTGTAAAGCAGTAGAGTTGTAACATCAGAAAATTTCTGTTCGATAGTCTGATCCCTCGGTACTCTTACGTCCCAGTTTCCGTCCCAACTGCGTCCACTTTTTTAGGACATTTGCTGGACTTTCTACCCTCCTATGTTGCGAAATGGTTGACAAACATGTTCATAGTGCTGTAGGGGCAAGCTCCAGTGGAAGTCTTTTGTACTCTAAAGGTATCACGCGCGATCTCTATGTTCCCGCTCTCATGCGTCGCTGCTTACCAAGTGGATATGGACGATTACGAAGGCGAATGCGGGAAACCGTTTGGCCGACTGAAACTTGTACGCCAAGCACAAGTAAAGCCCATAGCGAGCGACGTTCCTCCTTCTGATATCCCTCCAGGACCGGGTGAGTCACTGCCATTGCTTACTCTGAGCAACTCCGAACTTCCTTGCTTTACAGAGATAGTCAGTGAGACTTCGCCCATAGGTAAGCTCATCCTTGGGTATGGATTCATTGTAACAAGAAAGCGAAATCTGCCGCTATAACCCCTTTTTCGTATTTATGGTTAGGTTGTCTGCTGGAGCTTTTCAAGTTAACGGCAATTTGTTTTATTTCACCAAATTCTGCGATATCATATGCAGGTAGCACCGACAGTGAACGACGTCGACGATGTATGGCCCCTGGAAAAGGTGCGTCAGTATGAGCACGCGTTTAATGCTAAATGGCGTACATGACTGTGTGCGACATGGTTGTGCAGAGTCAGCGCGCCCGTTGGTATGTGTGCTGTCCGACCGAACCTCCGTACCTCGTAATTTTACGAAGCAGCACTGCACGCACATCGTGCTTTCCCTGCGACGGTATCCTACAGTCGACGCCATGCGACATGTGTCGTCAGGTGAGTGTCTCGTTGTGAAGTCCTGACCATGCAGTTTGGATTCTAGAGCTGTTGCTTCAGACGTATATCAGCGACTAAAGGGGCGTGACGTCAAGGTATTGGTCGCTCTGCACGAGGATGTTCTCCTGTACACAAGTGCTGATAAACTCGCGGAGTCTACCGCTGTGTTGCTCAGGGGTACACAGCTCGACGGCCTGGCTTTCCTTTACGTCAGTCAGACGGCACCACAGCTTCACAAACTCAATCTGAAGCTGCAGGTAGGACAGCTGAAGTAACAAGCGCATGCTTTACAAGGTCATTCATGTGGTGCCATTGGTATTACAGACCTTGCACAGTTTTCTGAAGGCAAGCGATCTCTGTCTGCTGCTCAGCTTGCAGCTATCCGGGTACATCGCACAGCCACGACTCGTTGATAAGGCGCTGCGTGACGTGTCGAAGTAAGAGCGCGATTTAGTGGCTTGCCTACTGGAACTTACCTGTTACTAATGTAACGGGGATAACATAGCTTCAAGCCCAAGAGATCAGTCCAGATCGAAAGTTACGTTAAGCCGTTCTTTTTCTCTGCAGGAATGTGGACATCCTTGTAGTGAACAGCCACTATCCTGGGAGCTCCGACGTCTGTCGAGCTGTGCACACGTCCGTGTACAAGCAGAGGCTAGATTCTTGTGTTCCCGTCGTTGCTGTGGTATGTTGATGTGCTACTGATGTGAATATCGTGGAATAAGCACCCTTCTTTGTACAGGAAACTGCCTTGTCATGGTTAAAGTTCATCGCATCCACTAGCGTTGAGGTACCATACCTGTGTTTTTCGGTGGATCTGCGCGTGTTCCGCTATGCTGGCAAGGCGCCACTTGGCGTCTGCGACTCGGAGGAACAGCTAGAGTATTCCAAAGTGAGTATAAAAAACCGCGTCGTTGGCATGACAGCGGTCTAGTAGATCGTACGCTATCGCTTTGTGCACGCAACAAGATAGCATTGCTACACTTGCGCCTGCGCAGTGGTACTGTATGGAAAGACGGCTTGCGAGTGGACGCTATTTTTCAGGAATAGCGTGCGTACCCTAGAAAATTTTACGCGCGCGTCTCGCAGGACTCCGGCTAGTATCGGCTGCTGTTTGGACTTGGAAATGCACAGAAACTACAAAATAACACAAGAAAATTACAAAAAATGACAAGAAAATTACAAAAATAAATTCGCGCGCATCGTCTTGTCAGTTATAATATTTCATCTGTCTGTGTTATGCGACATAGTTGTAGGCGATTGCTTGGTGAGCCTAGGGCCGAGAATACTCAGGGAAAGGTCTTGAAGACAGGAGCACGGTATAATAAAACGTGTTTTTGCTTCGTTGAACATTGAATTCGTAGCGTACGCAACACGTCAACCTACGACCCACAAAAACTTCGCATTTGTAGGTGTGCTCCGAAACAGGATGGAGTACAGTATACGATGTCGCCACTGATAGTCTCATGCGACGTAAGGACACCGAGCTGGAGACATTTGACACTGCAAGCTCTCTGCGGAGGAAGGTAAGTCTGCTGCACACTTAGTAGCGCTGGAAGCAAGGCTCTCTTTGCAGGTAGAATCGGCCATAGCAGATTATCCGAAAGCGTGCGTCGCAGCGTACAACTACGACTTCGACGACGTGGTCGGGTTTTGCAAGGTCCAGAGACTTCCTGGTATTCGAGCAGCGCTGGGTAAGAACAGCTGAAGATGCCTTTCCGATCCTCTCCACATTCGCATGTCTCCAGACTACTTCCTGCTTCAATAACGATACGAGTATGGTTCTATAGAGCCATTGAGGAAGTCAGACGTACGAGTGTTCAAAGCCCCTCCTATCTCACGCGGATCGTGCCCGAGCCTCGCGCCCACTTTCTTTCCACCCGGTTTTGCATCAGAGGTGCTGAATCAACTACAGGCATGCGATATTTATTCGTACCCTTTACTCCGCGGTCCAACCACCAGGAGAACTGATTTTCAGATAAACTTCCACATGAACAATGTATGCTCTGAACAACGACAACAGCTTCTACTTGATCTTGCCCCTCTGACCCCATAACTCTCGCTACGTCCCCCTCTATCTCTGGACTGGGGGCGAATGTACAGATCTGGACCTGAACACACAGATAACATCCAGTGTGTCCAGACATCTTGTACATTACTTCGTATGACTAACTGCAGTTCTGCAGCTATTTCAACGCTTTTTCATAATGGTAGCGAGTTCTTCGGCTAACTGTGTTCCGGAGGAGCGGGACATGGTCGCATGTGTACAAAACGGGAAGCCATGTTTGTTGTGGCCTTGTTCCCACTGAAGGCATACTACATGGACGCGTCTCATTTGTAGATATTCTGTTAATTCCAGATCGAACGATTAGGCCCGCTTCGCAAATGCTTCGGGAGTACGATGGTAAGCGTTGTCCGGTAATTACTCCGTCTCGTATTGAGGGCTTTGTGTGCGTTGCGCAGAACCAGTGTCGGTGCATGGAGATTCATCAAGAGGTGGGATCACTCCTCATCGAAAGGCGACCAACGCATGCAGCTGATATTTTTTTGCAGTGGCCTCTAAACCGCTGGTGTGTGTTTTATCGCGGGTAACTCATGGGGTGCCTGTCATTCCACAAGCCGAGTGCACACATGTCGTACACAGAGAAGCATGGTACGACGTCCTCTCTGGAACTATCCACATCAAAGGTACCTCTTGTTCTTCCCTCTTGTGCCTTCCCTGTACTTAACTATTACATCAGGAAACGTGTGTGAGAGCAATACGGTAATGTTCAGCACAGCTTCACAGTCTACTTGGCCAAGGAAACTTACATATTCAATAAACGAGTTTTAACGATTCGCACTCCCTCTGCAGCTAAGGAAGCCCCAGCGATAGTAGCATCGTGATGACGTTAGTCATGCGTACGAATGTGAGCGCAGCGCAAATGATTGCCTTCGAGTTCGTCTACTTCGCGTTCGCACTACAACTTACAAAGCGAAAAGTAAAAGATAACTACTCTGATCTTCGCTCACCTCGCACACGATCACAGGCTCTCCGCGACTTGCAGATGCCGTCCCACTCACCCGCCGGCCGCTCTTCGACTGGACTTGTCCGCGCTGAGGGGCGCTCAACTCTTTCGTGTCGGATTTTCGGCGTTGTTGTTGTCGGTATTGAACGAGAAGTAAAACGGCACTGTAGTTTCGGAATCGACCGGCATGAATGCGACGGTCCCTTTCGCAGTCATTTCGCAGAGCAAAAGCACGTGAACGCTCACTCGGATATGACTATGTCAACATTTTTCTTCAGAATCTTCCCTAGGTCTTATAGCAGAGCGGCCCAACATAAAACATGTGGTAGATCTGGGCGGCGAGATCTTCCTCAAGAATGTGCTGGGTGGTAAGCCGGTCGTGCTCGAAGAGATAGCCGCAAACATTGCAGTCTCGTCTCGACGAATGCACCTCGACGGGATGGCCATTCTGGACTTCAACCGCACGTCTAAGACCATAGCTTCGCTCGCCCCTGTACTGTCGGTATGTTGTCATATGCTCATGCCCTCTCACGCGTGTCTTTTTGAGCATGGTGCTGGGTTAAAATGCAAAAAACCGAGGCGACATCGGCAACAGTTCGGCCGCAGTTGACGGCAAAACTACAGAAATTGCCAGGGATCTGCAAGTCCTTCCTTCCACTTACAGATATTCCGAAAGGCGTTTTCTCACGACCTGATCCTTATCCTAGGATTGGAAGTGCTGGACGGATCCCTCCCAACGCGGACCATGACAAGGCGCTTGCTGAACACCATAAAGTGAGTGCAGGGAAACAGGAGCGTGTCAGTCAATGAATATACCGTTCACTTTTACAGACTCGCAGACATCACAATATTTCAGACCCACTATAGGAGTGGTCGAGGGTACTGCCAGGTGTCCTACCCTTCCGTGTACGAGTACAAGGAAGGCAACCTTGTTCCATTGGTAGGCGCGGCCTCTGCTCTTAGACAGCGCGCCCCAGAGCTCTGGCTTTTGCTGTTTTAGGCCACCGCTCTGGACTGGATGAAAGACCTGGGGCTACCGCACACATGCATCTCCTTTAACATGGCCGTGCTAGAATTCGAGAGGCTGAACAGCGACATCCGCGACTGTCAGAGAGTCTCTCCCCGGAACTACTCAGAGGTGCAGTAGGAAGGCTACCTGCTGTGGTTCGGTTTTAGGAAATTTGTGGGAAAACAGGTTATGCAAATTTCGAATGTCACACGTAATACTTGGGCATCGTAAGATGCCACCTAATGTTTGACGCGCCCTCTGGCTCTAACAAAATTCCGAAGAGAAGTGTGTATGCTGCTCGAGGAACTGTCCGACGAGGCCATCGCATTGTGAACACATCATGGGTACAAGCCAATTGCCGGCTACACTCTGGGGAGTATGGGGGAACCCCCTTGGGGATGTTCAGGCTCGTCACACATATGACTCCCTTTGCTTAACTCGCCATTGTTAAGTGTGTCCCTTCGACTCCCCTGCCTGAGGGCGTTATCCTGATGCCCTTCCTGCTGGTGTTCCCTCGAGTGCCCTATCAAGCACCCACCCACCAAGTTTTCTACCCTGTCATGAAGTGGTGTTAATTCATTGATGTTACTACTTTTGTTACGTTCTTTGGTGGAGATTCGTTGCACCGCATTACAAAAACAATACTGCCGTCGAGCCCAAAACGCGAACAAGCGCAGTGCCTCTCCTGAAATTTTAACCCGAAAATTTTACAAATCACTTCAATCAATCAATCAAGAGAACAAATGAGCGAAACGATGGCGGACATAGGCCTCATCAACTCGTATTGCATCTGCGATAACTTCATGGCAGTAAGCGTTACAGAACAGAACCTTTCTATTGGACATTGCGTTTCCTACTGGACCTGCCGCTTCCCTTGTCATTAGTAGGGCCCGGATTTTTAGGCGCTAACAGGTAGCGCTCTTCGTTCATCATTCTAGGCCAACCAACCTTCAGAACCATATTGTTTCGGATTGGAAGGAATGTTGATACATAAAACGGGGCGCGCCCCCTTTCTCAGCTTATCGGGAGACAGAGCGATATCATCCTCGATGATGATCGGCATATGCGTGCTATGCGGTCAAGAGCGCTCCCTGTTAGTGCTTACAAATCCGGGCCCTAGTCATTAGAGAGTATAACGAACATTTTCCCTCAAATGAAACGACCGATCCGGGTATATATACAGGGTGTCTCACGTAACGTGGCAAAAAATTATATTTAAAAATCTAGACGTCGGAAAATTATGGGGTCAATGGTATTCGCCTTCAGAGGGTTTTTGCCATCGTGTCAGGACACTTTTATTAATTTTTTGCGATGAGAAATTTAATTTTCCGAATTGCCTAGTCAACCTAACATTTTTTCGACAGATTCGGGAAGCACGGGACGGGTTTAGCAAACCACGGAAAAATTGATTTCGCGGCACAAAGGTATGGAGCGGTAAAAAATTGGGAAAATATCCCATTTCGTGCCTCGCAAATTGGCGCTCGCCTTTCGCATTCTGCCACAGCGCTCCGGGAAGCGACGCATAAAAAACGGTAGCCCCACCCTTTCGCAATCGGCCCTTCATATCATGCAGGTTGGCGAGCCGTATCACTAAAGCAAAGGATAAAAAAAGCGAAGAGTAGAACAACAAAAGAAGATAAATGCAATCACCAAGTGAACCTGTCGCTGATAAGATGAGGGCGTTGAGAGTGGAATTAAAGGGGCGGGGCGACTGTTTTTCATGCGTCGCTTGCCGGAGCGCTTTGACGGGATGCGAAAGGCGAGCGGCATTTTGCGCAGCAAAAATGGGATAATTTTTTCCCGCTACTTACTTTTGTACTACGAAATCAAATCTTCCGTGGTGGGCTAAACTCGACCCGTGCTTCCCGAATCTGCCGAAAAAATGTTAGGTTGACTAGGCAATATCCGGAAAATTAAATTTCTCATGGCGAAAAATTCATAAAAGTGTCCTCACACGATGGCAAGAACTCTCTGAAGGCGAATACCGTTGACCCCATAATTTTCCGACGTGTAGATTTTGAAATATATGTTTTTTGACACGTTACGTGAGACACCCTGTATAGAGGGTGTCCGGTGAGAAAGTGTCATTAAATTTCTAAAACTAGGTTTACCTTCAGAAAATTATGAAACGACATGGAATACACAAACACATACTTTTGCCACAGATTCAGGCCGTTTGCATTCACGTCACACATTAATTAAGCTAATTCCGCTAATTGAACTCGAAAATTAGCCAACAAAAGATGCCAAAGATGCCAGCCAAAAGTTAACGTATTTCTTGATGAATTCGGAAGCCAATGGCCATAGCACACTATTCCAACTGATATTACAGGTTTTTTCTGAAGATGTGTACAAAAATTTGGCAGCCGCAAAACAGTCATTTGGCAAGGCGTGTTTCATGAAATTTGCGTTTGCGTAAATGCTGGCTCTGCCTTTACCGAGACAAAGTGGAAACAGCCACACCCGATCGAGGGCATTACCGTGGTAACCGACGTTATCAGTGGCTGGGGACTGACGGTATGCACGTTGATAAGGGCGGAAGGCATGATTATGTTCTTGTTCGCATAGGAGGGAGGGTATTTGGATGGAGCGAAAAGTTCCGCAAACGTAAATATCAGCGAGCGCACCTCGCACGGGGACGGTTTTGCGGCTGTCAAATTTTTGTACAAATCTTCAGAAAAAAAATATGATTTCGGTTCGAATAGTGTGCTATGGCCATTGGCTTCCGAATTCATCAAGAAATACGTTAACTTTTGTTGGATAATTTTCGAGTTCAATTAGCGAAATTAGCTTAATTAATGTGTGACGCGAATGCAAACGGCCTGAATCTGTGGCAAAAGTATGTGTGTGTGTACTCCAAGTAGTTAGAAATTTAATGACACACTATCACCGGACACCCTGTATATACAGGGTATTTCAAAAAACGTGTCATTCGGACTTTATAAAAAAAAAAAAAAACGGGGCGATGGGAAAATACGGGGTGAACGGCATTTGTGTAGCAACTGAATTTGCCACTTTGCAATTATGCTTTCATTTGATTTTAGTTAAAAGAAATTGAATTTCTTTAATTGAACTCCAAAATTTCTCAGGTCAACCTAACGTTTTTTTTTTTACAGAATTAGAGAGCCCGGAGCGAACTTATTCAGATCCACCAAGAAATCCCCTCGATATTGCAAATGGAACTGCCCAAAATAAGTCCCGAAATTGAGGCTTCAGAGTTTCGGATCCGCCTCTTTTTTCCCGGCCTCTTTTTTTTTCGGCCTTCTATCTTTCATGGGGGCAGGAGCATGTCCTGCTCTCCGCGCATCTTTGCCACTGATTTGGTGCGCCGTTGAATACCCGAAACTCTGAAGCCTCAATTTCGGGACCTTTTTTGGGCAGTTCCATTTGCAATATCGAGCGGATTTCTTGGTGGATCTGACTAAGTTCGCTACGGGCTCTCTAATTCAGTAAAAAAAAAAGAAACTTTAGGTTGACTTGGGAAATTTTGGAGTTCAATTAAAGAAATTCAATTTCTTTTAATTAAAATCAAATGAAAATATTTTTGCAAGGTGGCAAATTCAGTTGCCACACAAATGCCGTTTACCCCGTATTTTTCCGTCGCCCCGTTTTTTATAAAGTCCGAATGACGTTTTTTGAAACACCCTGTATATATACCGGGTGTTTCAGTTAAATCCCCGGGCTAAATAATTCGCGAACGGGTGCACCAATCCACGAACTTTCTTTTTTACAAGTATCTGTCCGATACCACCTACAAGCTGCACACCGTGTGAATGAGCGGGAGGCGCTCATTATTAAAATAAAAATGCAAATGAGTTTCGTCAAAAAGCGTATCTTCTAAAGCAGGGCGCTGTCGGCATTAAAATGGGTACTACCCCTTTTGGGACCTTCAGTGGACACCTTTTAGAGAAAAATCTGCCACCGAAGCGGGTCATTTGTTGCAGTAATTAATTGGTTTCGGTTTACGTATTTTTGTCGCGGCTGGTCGCGGCGAAGCTCAAAAGGGCGTATTTCATTGGTGTAATTCATTGGTGTAATTCATTAATGTAAGGACGTAATTTATTGATGGATAAGGGAGTGAAAGAGCGTCCTTTTGCGCTTCGCCGCGAGCAGCCGCGACAAAAATACGTAAACCGAAACCAATTAATTACTGCAACAAATGACCCGCTTCGGTGGCAGATTTTTCTCTAAAAGGTGTCCATTGAGCGGTCTCAAAAAGGATAGCACCCATTTTAATGCCGACAGCGCCCTGCTTCAGAAGTTACGCTTTCTTACGAAACTCATTTGCATTTTTATTTTAATAATGAGCGCCTCCCACTCATTCACACGGTGTGCAGCTTGTAGGTGGTATCGGACAGATACTTGTAAAAAAGAAAGTTCGCGGATTCGTGCACCAGTTCGCGAATTATTTAGCCCGGGGATTTAACTGAAACACCCGGTATAGCGGGTGTTTCAGTTAAATCCCCGGGCTAAATAATTCGCGAATCGGCGCACCAATCGAATAACTTTCTTTTTTACAAGTATCTGTCCAATACTGCCTACAAGATGCGCACCGCGTGAATGAGCGGAGGCGCTCATGAGTTTACTGAAAAGAGCTAACTTCTAAAGCAGGGCGCCGTCGGCATTAAAATGGGTACTACCCCTTCTGGGGCCTTCAGTAGATACCTTTTAGAGAAAAATCTGCAACCGAAGCGGGTCATTTGTTGCAGTAATTAATTGGTTTCGGTTTACATATTTTTGTCGCGGCTGGTCGCGGTGAAGCGCAAAAGGACGCTCTTTCACTCCCATGTCCACCAATGAATTACGTCCTTACACCGATGAATTACACCAATGAATTACGTCCTTTTGCGCTTCGCTGCGACCAGCCGCGACAAAAATATGTAAACCGAAACCAATTAATTACTGCAACAAATGACTCTTTTTTTCTCAAACAACAAACAACAACAAATTTTTCTCTAAAAGGTGTCCACTGAAGGTCCCAAAAGGGGTAGTACTCATTTTAATGCCCACGGCGCCCTGCTTTTTTTCACGAAACTCATTTGAATTTTTATTTAAATAATGAGGGCCTCCCGCTCATTCACGCGGTGCGCATCTTGTAGGCGGTATTGGACAGATACTTGTGAAAAAAGGAAGTTATTCGATTGGTGCACCGGTTCGCGAATTATTTAGCCCGGGGATTTAACTGAAACACCCGGTATATTATTATTGGAGGGTTACGTCGCGAGACAACTGAGACTATGAGCGACGACACAGCGGTCGGTCTGTGGATTGCTTTGATCAACCTGAGGGTTCTTTTACGTGCGATGAAAGCTCACTTACACGGCACCCCGTATGTAACGTCCCTCGCGGAAGACGGCGTGTCTAGGCAACTTGTACCTTAGGTTGTCTGTAGGTTGCCTGCCACCAAGTTGCTGGCGTCCTCGGCCGGGTGCGATCCCCTGATCTCGGGATCAGAGGGCGAACACGCTACCGACTGAAACATTGTAGAAGCAGGCATCTTTATGAGCACAAGAAAACAAGATGTAAGCCCCAGCTTGCTTGTAGAGTTGCAATACCTGTTCCTCAGTACGTAATAGTACGTAATGTTGGATACTTTCCAATGATATCTGCCACCAACGGCTTTTGTTGGTACAGTCAGGACTTGCGAAAAGTAGATGTCCTCTGCAGGGATACAATTACTTTGATCAGGCAGAGGCTTGTTCATCTCTTGTTCATCCGTATGAATAAAGGTACAAGGCTGCAGTGTTGCGTACTGTGGAGGAACCTCGTCATAAACAGTTGGGAATGAGCCTAACACTCCTTCCTGAAGGGAGTGCACGCAACACCCGGCAAAAAAGAAAAAAGGAGAAAACAAATCAATTACAGAAGACACTTGAATGCAAAATGCATTCTCGCGGAGGCGCGAATTTTCCCACGTCGCGTGGCCTTCGCTCTCCCTCCTTCCCTCTCCGCTTGCACAGAAAAAAAGAAAAAAAGAAGAGAGCAAATTGAAAACTGCACAACGATGACATAACAAAACCAGAGAATGCATTCTGCATGCTGCGTTCTGTGTAGTTTGGTCCCTAAGAAAAACGGGTGTCCTGCACCTTCTCTGCTTCTTTAATAGACGTGCAATGAGAGTGGATGGAAGAGGGATGACGAGACATCGGAGTCGTTCTCAGCGGTTCGCGAAAAGGGCTCTGTGTGGCAGTCTTTTGAATCCGTCCAACTCCTCGGACAGAAGGTATTGCGGAGTCTGTAATCTCTCTGCAAAGCAGAAAAACGCGAATTTGATTTTACGTCCAGGTGGAACGCGCACTCGATCAGCACCCAGGTGCCTGTGTGGCAGCGTTCAATGTCGATCTCGAGGATGCCACTCAAGCTTGCGAAGCTCATGAAAGAAGATTCGCCCGAGTCTCCGCGATTGCAGAGAGTATGTTACCTCTTGGCTCTGACACAATGGAGAGCAAATTTGTTGTGTTTAGGGTACGTGAAGACTGAAGCCACCGTTAACCTTGCGTACCAACAGCTTCCTCAAATGACTGAAGGTGAGTACAGTTGCCAGAATGTGCCTTATCATGCAAAGTGGCACATGTCTGAAATTTTACTGTATAGCAATATGAATATATGTTACAGGAAGAGCTGCAATCGTGTCTGCGGAGCTTGTAGGTAAAGTTTCAATGATCATCCATATATGCTGCTGATGTTTTATAGCGCTGGACATTGCAGGTTCTCCACCGCTTCATCCTGTTGACACTCAACCTTCGAGAACTGGTATGTGACTACGTCTCGCAGTATTTTCAAAACTCACGGCCACCCAACCGTATTTCCAGAGCGTCCAGTGGCGTATGAGCGTACAAATGAGAGCAAGCTTAGTAAGTACTTCGTTATAAGAGGGCCCTCTCGCCGCGAGGCCTTTCCCTTTGCGTTTCCATAAAGTTTCGCTGGATTTTCTACCTTTGTTAGTGAGGCCTTCGTAATATTCCGAAGCCTTCTGCTCGGTACAGCTATGCGATATCCGGATATCTGCACGAGCGACTTTATCGAGCGAGGTGTCGGTGTGCTAGAGCGCAGGAGGAGGCACGCGCCAAGTAATAGTAGCAGTATTACTAAAAGCTGGATGGTGTACTGGAGCAGTGTGTCTGCCTGATGGGGCGCCTACGGACTAAATCTCGTGTCTTCAGAATCCTACCAAAGTTATGTTGCTAAAATCTTCTTGTCTCACTTTACATTCCTGCAAAATAGTTTGGCTCTACGTTTTTATTGTTGAGAACTGTGACATTATGTTTGGCTCTGACGGAGCATACGGCTCTCATCTGGCAGCGTTGCTGCCCTTCGCGTCTTCGGGGAGCTCACTTTTTGCACTTCGTTAGCGGCGCCCCACGTGACATATAATCCGACCACTCCGACCTTCGAGAAAACAGAGGGAGAAGACGTCTCTCCCATGTTCCCGTCTTTCTGACAGCCTCACATGACTTCTCCACCACGGACGCCGTCGTTGTTGCTAGGAGACGAGTGCCCCCTCCGAAACATGACATCATTGCAGTTTGTGGGCTTATGATTACGTCGCTCGCTTCACACGAGGCTCAACAGATCTTCAAAAATTGACACAAATGCACAGCGTTCGTAAACAGGATTGAAATTTCGCGTATACAATCCTTGAGGCACCTTCCTTTCATGGTGGGAGTGACACTTTAATAGCTTTAGTTAATAGCGATGATATCTATATACCACTACATACATACATAGAGTGCCTTTAGCGCTTCTATTCTTGCTTCTTTGTCTGACCTTGCAGGAGGAGGAGATTCTGATAAGGGCGTGTAGGGCCTGTCGATCGTCAAATTCCGGGCATTGCACGCAGTGGGTTTCTTCGGGGAACGCTGCAGCGCGTGCAGAGGTTCGAACGCGCAAGCCTTAGCCGTTGTTGGGTGGTTGTTCGAAGCAGCGCACCGAGCCTAATATGGCGAATGGCTGTCTTCCAGTGGACGCCCAAGTAATTGGAGTAGATTTACACGTAAGGTGAGTCAGCCAATAGTGTTGTGAATGCTGCACGTGCCGCAGGGGAGGACTGCGGATAATTTCGACTATTTGGCTTGTTTTGAGGTGCACCGGAGTAGAGCCCTGCGCGGAAGAGGTTTTTGGCACCGCATCCTACCCGCACCCGCGCACACGTTATCCGCATCGGATCCGCATCCGCAGCATACACAACAGTTTACATCTGCATCCGAATCGCTGAGCAAAACGCACCATCCGCATCCGATCCGCAAAATCCGCGTGTTTCGAAGGACGCGTAAAAACCGCCGGAAGCATGTTGGTATAATTTCGGATGCTTCCATGCTGTCACGGAAGGACTCACGACGACAAGCACAGGTAAACCTTTCTACAAACGCGATATGGAGAGTCCTCTGGAACGTGTGGAACGCTACCTCGCCGGTGCTCGCGTGGTTCGAGACGCCAGAACGCCTCCTCTCCCGTCTTGGCCGTGCACGGCCAAAGGTGAACCCGAGCATGCGCTTGCTGTCAGCGCGCAATACAAATAAATTGCTGATGGAAAAATTACAGCACGCGGTATATCCGCATCCGACCCGCTACCGATCCGCTGCTTTCGCATCCGCATCCGAACCGCATCCGTCCTCGAGCCATCCACATCCGATCCGCACACCGCAGAAAGTGCTAAATTTTCATCCGAATCCGCAAGTATTTTGCGGATATCGGCGGATGGTGGAGGGCTCTACACCGGAGATCTCTAACACACGGTGATGGACGCAACGTTTACCTCTCCCACATTGCTACCGTCCTCTGCCGGGGTTGAACCTGAGTGTGGTCGCTCAGTTCCAGCATAGGTGTCGATAAGCGCAAAACTAGTCTGTTGGATAGAGGATCGATTTCCATAGGATGTGAGCCCGTCTTTCTGCACGCGCCAAGAAGATATCGCGATACGCACAGAGTATTTGGACGACGCTGGAAGAAACGAGGAAAGACAAAACGCGAAAGAGGGCGCTCAAAGCGATGGTGCTAGCAGACGACACAAGCAGACCAGGAGCGAAACAAGGAACATTCTGTGCTGAGCAGCAGAAACCTTCCTGAGGGGAAGAGTGTACTAGAGCACTGCACGGGCCCGGGCCCGACCCGGCCCGCGGGCCGGGCTGGGCTTGTTATTGGCTGTGTGCTCCGGGCCGGGCCGAGCCCGGGCCGACAAAATACGCCAGCACCGCGGGCCGGGCCGAGCCCGGGCCGTTAAAATACGCCACCACCACGGGCCGGGCCGGGCCCGGGCCGACAAATATGTTCCCGAGAGTCAGGCCCGGCCAGGCCACGCAGCTAATTCCACACATTGGAGATGCATTAGTTCATATCATCATGCGCTTGCGTCATTCCTGTGCATATTTTGCAAAGACAAGCAAAGGGTACTGCATTATGCATATGATTCGACCCTCTAGAACATTCTCCAAGCCACTTTACATTGCTCCTCACTCCTCACATATTTCACGATCACTTTGGCAAAGCTTGGTGAGAGGGATAGGGACTGGGAGAAGCAGTATGTCGACAGCATGCTCTATCTCCGCAAAATCTTGACAGTGTAACGATAACGCCCCGTGCGTTCTGGATTTAATTTGGTCTCGTGCGGTTACGGTGTTAAACCGCCATCACTTGTATGTTTGTCTTCTCTCCTTATAAATTTACTTATAAATTTGTTTGATAATCGCCAGAAACGCGTACGTCGTGGCTAGAAATACTAGGCCGGGATCTACTCGCCGGGTCACCGGGCCGGGCCGGGCCGGGCCGCATAAAAATATGAAGGTCCGGGCCCGGGTCGGGCCGGGCCATTTTTTGATGCGCCCGGGCCGGGTCGGGCCCGGAAAAGTCGGCCCGTGCAGTGCTCTAGAGTGTACGCGAGAGGACGTGACGTAACCTTTGAATGGTTACGTGCATTCAGGGAACTCTGACGTTTCTCTTTTTGTACTATCGTCTCCTCCGCCATTTCGTTCGATAAAGTTGCTCATGCAGACACTCCGTGATGAGAAGGCACAAATCTCCGCGCAAATGGAGCATGAGCGTGGACTGGACAATCTCGTTCCGTTCGGCGTTCTTTTGGAACTATTAATTTATTTTACACTATAACGAGCAATCTGGTGAACGTTGGTGCCACAAGTGTTCTGTTTCTGTTCTGAAAAGGCGCAAGTCGTCCATTCGTTTGCTTCATGAGTCGTGAATGGGTGGCAGCGAACAACCCTCCTCCGAGTCAATGCACGCACGTCGCCTTCTGGCAAGAGACAGCTGGAGGTTAGAACATTAGGAGGTCAAGTTCTTGTACACAGTTTCCATGAGTTTACTTCTAGTGAAAGAACTCCTTGGCCAGCTGAAGCGGAGGGTGAATTCTCAAGTTAAATACCTACTTGCTGAAGAACATTTCATGGAACGGAACAATACTCGGTTGGCACTTGCTGCTAGCGACTTCGACGGCGTAGCCATCATCAACCTCCGGATCCGATCCACCGCTGTTGAAGATCTTGGTGGTTTTCTGGAGGTACGCGATGGAAAACTGCCGCTGCTAAACTGAGTAAAACCAGCCTATGTCTTCCGCAGACCTTCCGCAACCTTCTGCCTAAAGAACACATACTGGTCGTGGGACTGGAGGTGTTGGATTTTCACCAGGACGCCGCCTTGATTGCTAAGCGTCTAGAACACGTTCAGAAGTGAGTAACGTAGGGGGTAAGCCTATCGTAGAAAAGTATCGTGTATAACCACCCGCATCTGCCTAGGCAAGCCGACATTGTCATCCTTCAGACTCACTTTAGGAAAGGGAGCTTCTGCCGAACGGCCTACCCTTCCGTGTACCTCCCATCTAGTGACAACTGCATTCAAACATCGCCTATTGTACGTATAGTAGAAGGCTGCTGATATGGTTAAGAACTGAACTACTAGCGATACCTGCAGGTGATGGTGCTCCGATGGATGGAGCTCGGGTCTTCCCCAAATATGTGCGTCTCCTTCAACTTTGCCTCGCTGCGGTTCCACCTTACACAAAGCCCGGGCATCGGAGAACTGTGTCAGAATGTGGAGGAGATCAAAGATGTAAGTACGCGAGTCTGGACGGTGCATTCAGGCGGAGTGAGCCAAACGCACTGTAGACTATATGCCTCATCCAGTAATACAAAGCCTCGAACGTTGGATGCAACTGCTCATTTTTAGCCTCATTGGCGAATCAAATTGCTTGCTAGAAAAATCATTATGCAACAGTGTATTTCCCCCGTTTGTACCCAACAATTCCCTCCATAATTAACTGGCGAAGCTAACGTCCAACAAACTTGGCAGTCGAAATATTGGTACGTTTGCCCCCGTGAACTCCGCTCACCCTGACGTTAGTAGTTGAGGACAACTGTACCGTAGAACCAGGAGGGCGAGCACTGGTGTTCGTCGCGCAACTTGCTACGGGAATTTTGTCTCTGTGCATTAGAAGTGGACAGAAGGGTGGTCACGTGACTGACCATGTAGGGGGGGAGGTCAAATCATCAAACATGTGGTCGTTGTATGGGATATCGGTTTGATGAAGCTAGAGAGACGCGTGGTCCCTTGACCTACTTGCATAGGCTATTGGCGCAACTCCTCCATGGGGAGTAAGTACGGAAGGTCCTTTCAGTGTCGTGTAAACCGCGAAATGCGCTATGTACGTAGGTCAGCTCTCCCCAGCAGCGCAGCTCTCCAGTTTCCCTCACACTCCTATTGACAGTGGAGAGACCTGATTGGTCCCTCTCCCAAATATGGAGGAAACAGCTACAACTGCTCGAAGTGAGGTGCACGTAGGTTCTTAAAACGTTACCCTCCCCTACCCCCATGCCTCCGCACAGACGAATTATCTTAGCGCGCATTTGCGGACACTGAGAAGCTGTACTGCAATAATTTTACACCTTAAAGGGTGTAAAAGAACATGTGCATGGCGCACACCTTTTAAGGTGTAACGGAACACCCTCAAGAAATCAAGGGTGTAATTGTATGGAAGGGTGTCATGTAACCTGCAAATCATTGAAGAGGCAGCTGGAAATTATTACAGCTTCACTGCGAAAATATAGTGTTTCTAGTTTTTACAGAAGGCACATGCTTGGTACTTTGGAGTGTCATTGTGGCTATCTTGGCATCACTCTTCGATCACAGCCATTCAAAATATTATTTAAAAAGTCAAGAATATACTTTTCTCACACTGAACTTGTAATACTTTCCAGGCATACTACTCAGCTGTACTCTGTGTGAAGCAAAAATAGGACATTGCAGACACATGTTGCACAGCACACGCATGTTATATAGGTGATTGATGTGGGTATATGCGGGCATCATACATATCAGACACAATCACAGGAACTGAATAGTTATGCTTTTATTAGGTTGACATTATGCCATGCAGCATACATATCCTACATTACGTAGGCATGAAGGTATTCAAACGTATCACTTAATACAGCTTTATCACATAGTAGTAATTTTATATTTTCCAGTCATCTAACCTTGAGGGGTTAGGTGACAGTGTACCAAATGTTGAGTAACTGTGCATTTGGTCTTTATATCACAACTTGTATCACAAGCTTAAGTTCTGAGTACCACAAGCACTCCAACACTGCACAGGAACAGGAATACATTTAGCCTGTGTTATGGAGACTGTCCCACCTCCAAATACACAATCTGTTGCACACTTACCACACCCTTTTGACAATGTCTCATAAAAGGGTGTAGTTCATCATAGTTACACCCTCGAAAATTTTCAAGCTAAGGTTTTATAGTGTAAAATAGGTGTAATTCATGAGAATACACCAATTTTACACCTTTAAAGGTGTGAAAATATTTAGAGTGCAGCGGAGAAACGTTTCACGACTTTCTATTGCCTCATATATAGTTGTGCGGTACCGAAGAGTGGCAGAAATCGGAAGAAGGGCAGTACTCCCTGGCTGCCAGCCGTTACCTAGGAGATATCTGGATTTCTCATGAAACAGAACGGCTTCTTCAGCGAAAGGTTTCGTGACTTTGCCCGATGCGTCGATGTCCGAAAGAAAGCACGTGGTGACCATATGATTTCCTGTCGCAGGTCAGCGGAGCAATGTCGATCTACCCTAACATATGCGTGGCTGCTTTCAACACTGACTTCGACGGGGGCAGTAAATGCCGCAAAGAAGCCTACAGCCGTGTGAACGTTACGGCCGTTGCGGCGGGTAAGCACTTATTGTCGAACGTCTATTTTAGACGTGAAATGACTTTAATGTGTTCCACTAGGCTACAAGGAAAAGGATCTTAACATTCAGAGTAAGTGCTGAGAGTCCTCATTACATCGACGTGACTTTGAGTTTGCCTTATGTTTTTTTGTCAATTCCTTCATTCAGAACCCAACGTGGCGCGTCAGTGGGGACCCCTGCACAGTGAGTATACTGTCAACATAACTCTAGAACTGCCACACCATTCCAATCTGGACGATGACAAAACATGAGTATATCTGAGTTGAGCGGAGAGCAAAATGACACTAGGGTGCAAAGTTCGTTCTGCAAGACCACAGTGGACAACGCAAAAGGCGCGACCAGTGCTGAGAGCGAGCGCGCTCCGTCTGGTGCAAGAGTACGGATGCGCGATGCTTTGTATCAATTCGTGCCCAACCCGAGATGATCCAATAAGGCACGGGCACGTAAATGACAAAAGAGTGATGTACACTTAACACTACATATTGGATCCTTTCGCCACCTCAACGACTATATACGTATCTTTGCCTGAGACCTGCACCTACTCATCTGTGTATTCATATCTGAGATGGTCGAGCGGCCTGATTGGAATCTTGTGCGAAAGAGTGACCCAACTGCTTGCTTGGTGCGCGTTTGATACCACAGTAATCATAAGGTGTGATGCTAGAACGAATGTTGGGAGGGAGAAAAATTGGGTGAAAGCAAATGATTTGTAAGGATCCGATGCTCTTTCCCAACGAAGTTCGGCAGGAAATGGCAGGCTAAAGCCACGTCTCTTTGGCGCCACTCCGCCTCAGCCTTCCTGGTATCCAATCCAATCCAGTACAAGTCGTCTTTTTATGCAGAATTTCCGTCTTTCATGTCGTTTGACGTCAGGGGTTTTAGCGTATGAAGCATACCATTTCCAAAAGCATAGAGCCAGAATATCTACTGAGCAACCTTCGACATCTATGGCTCTTCCACGAGTTTCGTCCCAGCGTTCGATCGCCAAGCAACGGCTGTCAACGTCGTCGTGTTCCTCAGCTGTTTCAAACCTAGTCAACTGGTGCGGCAACTTACTAGTCTTGCAACTTCACCACAGGAGAGCGACATGCAAATCTTTCTTTTTTTTTCTTCGGGTCCTCGATACCAGTAGTGATCACTGATTAGCATTTCAGGGTCGTAAAGGACTAATCAACGTACTGAAATACAAATCGACATTTATAAGTATTGTTATAGATATTGCTACCGAGATACAACAACAATATATTGCACCGTTCTGTCGCTGGGCCTCGAGGACACAAGACTGAAGACTTCCTGCTTGGCAATGCCGTACTTTCTTTTATCATTCATAGTTCTTGGGTTGTGGCTGCCAAAGTGATTCCTGGTTTTTGTGAGCGTTGAGCTCACCCGCCGTCTGCGAGAGCGGTTCTTCAACTGTTTCACAACTGCCAACTAGTGCTGCAACTTTCCAGTGAGCCATCACCAGTCAGTCAGTCAACTCCACCACACAGTTACCATAGGGAAGGTCACCAAAATAAATTATACGCCCCCCCAAACCCAGCAGATCTCACCAATTGGGGGACATTGTACTACCTAAACGTTCTACTGCGAGTTGTTGAGATATCCTTTTTTCGGTTCCTTGGTTTCTACGCATTACGATAGTCCTATGGTTGGCGCAAACAAGGACGCAGCCATGCTACCAATGAAAGGGTTCTTGTTTTCTTTGTCTTTCAGAGCCGAGGAAACTAGTGTGTGTCTGTACCGGTAGTGACAACCCAAACGACATTCCGACAGACTACTGCGACTACTACGTCTACGGGTTTATTGACTATGACACCAGTACCTACATGCACATCTTCCCCGATGTCGACAGCGTGCGGCTGATGCAGAGATTCAAGCGACCAGGAGTGAAACTAATAGCAGCTATTGTACCGCTGAAGTTTGCTACTTTCCTCAGAGACATGGGAGACCAAACCAAAGGCGAAATTTTGTTCGCCAAAATGGTGGGCTGGTTGTTTGAATACAACCTCGACGGAATGGGGACGGTCTATTTGAAGACGAGTTTGAGCGACTGGGACTGGTTGTCACACTTCGTCCATCACCTAGGGTGCAAGTTACATTCTGCTGGCTTTGAGTTCGTCATTGGCGTAACAATTACTGACATGCAAGAAACGCCGATGACAAAGGCTATTGAAAACATTAGATTGATATCCAGGTGAGCATCTCTCAGCTGCTTTGGGAACGTTTGGTTCACTCGGTTCAGAAGAAGCACCGCGTTAGTGTCACTTGTTTACTTTGGTCATGATGAGGTGCTTCATCGTCAGAGGCGATACCCTACCCTGTTGCTCGTGGTAATTTAGTTGCCCAAAGTGTTCAGTAGTGCTTTTAGGACTGGTGGTGGAGGGCTGAGATTGACCATAGACCAAGCAATGTCGTAGTGAGAGGGCGAGGGTCGAGTAATACCCTAGTCAGACAGCATTTCAAATGTCAATTGCGAGAAATGGCCTTTGTTCGGGGGCGCCTGCCAGACAGGCGGGAAAGGAGTGCTCCTCAACTGACTAGCCCTTACCGGCTCCTTTTTTCGGTTTCGTTTTCCCTGTCTGCTGTGGAAATTTGAAGTTGGTCTGTGCGCCACAAATCAAGATGCAGAAGCCATATGCACTTCTCTAAATAGGATCTAAATACGCTTACACAGTTGCACTCCATTATCCGCATTTTATAGGTTTTCCTACATTCAGCTGCGAAGGTAGCGAGGGTACAACGGCATAACACTGTTGTCGAGATTGCTCCTTTCTGCTCCTCAAATGTCGTTGGGGGCCTCCTTTCGCGTTGATGGTCATTTCTTAGAAAGGTCCTTTGAGCTGCCGTCTGACACGGCTGTCAGAGGTCATTTTTTGCAAATGAAAATTCCCCGAAGTGCTTCGAGCATGCCGTCTGACAGGGGTATAAGTGTGGCCCTGGATTGGTAGTGGGGGCAAGTGAGAATGCTCGTTCGTTGCACTGGCTACTATTACGGGCTAATACATGAAGTATTATTCCATAAATATTGTCTGGTTTAGCGCTTTTCATATGCATGATGATAGGGACAACTCCGGCCATAAATATTGCGGAGATCATAATCTCATAATTTTTTTCTAGGGGAAAACCAGCAGTACAATTGAACCTCTGTATGCAATAAGGGGATAAGTCGAAAAAGCCCAAACTGAGAAAAGGGGCCTCATCTGATTGTCCGTCCCATTGACACACATGCATTTCCCGTTTTTTACCATGCTGTAGCGGGCCAACAAATCGCAATAAGGTCCTAAATTTTCATTGGCAGGTGCATACTGGTATGTAGATGTCATTGCAGCAAAAATTGCAAAAAACGGGATAAGTACGTAGTAAGACTTATACCCTTATTGCATACAGAGGTTCAATTAGTCATACTGGTTGGAAGCGCCCGGTATTTAGAAATACATCTGTGCAATTCCAGCACCACAAACGTGTAATGTGCTAATAGTTTTATTGCAGAACATGCAGGCATGCACGCGCGCACACATATGTTTCAAACAATTTTTTTTTTACTGCAATATGTCGGCGACTTCATTCATGATGACCTTCACCGACCTTCATCACGGGGAATGATGGGAGGTTGAATGAAGGGCTATATGAGGAGAGGTGAAGTTGAACTAGAAGGAAGGGTTATGATGTGATGTAGTAGGTTTTGAAGTTATAGTTCGTGTGACCGGTTTTGAAGGTGAAGTGATTGTGCTAGTACTTTGTGCGAATTTTGCGGCCTCTTTGCAAAGTTTAAAACTGGCTTTGATATCAGCACTACGAGGGCACTAGTTCATATTAAAACGGTCTGGTGCTACTTTTTACGGTCTCCACTTCTGCAATCCCTGTGAAATTTAAAACGTTTTTTGTTATCATGACTCTGGCACCAGCGAGGCGAGGGCACTAGTACATATTAAAGGGTCCGGTGCTACTTTTTGCGAATTTTGTGGCCTCCACTGCTGCAGTCCCCGCGAAGTCTAAAACCTTTTCTTCTCATTATATGACATTGGCACCACAGCGGTATGAGGGCATTGACTCATATTAAAGGGGCACGGTGCTAATTTTTACGAATTTTGTGGGTACCCATGATACAATTCCAGTGGATCTGAGAGCAATATTTTTGTAATTATGACTTTGGAGCCAGCGATGGATTGGTCCTTTAGTTGCTTGTATTAGCGGATGAAATATAAAACGTAAAGCACGGCACGGCACCCCTTTAAAATGCACGATACCAACGTGTCGTCCGCCAGTACCAAAGTGGTGAATGGCTGGCAGCAAATTTTACGTAGTGGACAGCACCCGCAGTAGCAATAACAAAGTCACGGGAAGAGTGTGGGTGCCCTTTAAAGTGTGCTACTGCCCTTCTTCCAAAGTCTTCCAAAAGTAACAACGGATTTACTCACGCTTCGCTACGATCGTAGTGAATGAACCCTAAAGCACAGCACATCACCCCTAAAATGCACGATAACATGTGAATCACGAGTACCAAAGTGGTAAATGGTAGGCAGCAAACTTCCCATGGTTCACAGCACCTGCAATAGCAATAACAAAGTCACGGAAAGTGAGTGGGGGTGACCTTTAAAGTGTGCTACTCCTCTCGTTGTAAGCTTCAAAAGTGACGGATTTAATCTCGCTTCACTGCGATCGTATAGTGCATGGGGTATGGAACCCTGAAGCACAGCTCGGCACTCATGAGGGGCGCTCACGAGGCCCTTCGTGAGTGAGTTTGCGCCGCCATGCGGCGGACGCGATATAAGCCCTCGCCAGGATTCAAATTCTAAAGCCATCATCGACTTCTGAACCGGTCATAGGAATGCAACTTCAAAAACGTGGTGATATCCGAAGTTCAAGTCAGCGTGATGGGTTTTGATATTGAACGAGGGGCTGTGACGTGATGGGTTCTGAGGTTGAAGTTGAATGAGGGGCTGTGATGTGATGGTCTCCGAAGTTGAAGTTGAATGATGGGTTATGATGTGACGGTTCGTGATGATGATGTGATGGGATGCGCGGAAATCGTATCATTATGTGATGTCGAACGAATTTTTAGGAAAATGTCGACATATGCTAACTGCACAGAAATACAGCCTAGATAGATGCCACGTGATGATGATGATGATTATTAGTATTTTAATGGGGCAGCAGCAACGGAGGCTAGATGTCACGTGCATTCATAGTCTTTATAGTGCTCAGCAGCAATATGGTCTCATTCCAACAACCCCAAATTTCATCACCCTTCTTTATAGTTACGAGTCCGTGCCACTCCAATCCACGTGCCTCACAAAATATTCCTTCTCCATGTGACGTGGACATATCGTAGAACTAATTTCTTGTGTCTTGCCTCTTGTCAACAGGCTGTCTTGCAAAAAGGGGTGAATGTGCGCGTGCACGCCCGCTGTTGCTAGCAGAGCCTGCGCGCAAGAGCCTCCGATGACGTAGTCTACTTTTGGAGAATCCGAAACAATGCAGTTGTGTGCCAGACTTCGAAAATTCGTTCAAGCGCGTAATGTTCGCCTAATTCCTTTTTTTTTCTTTGCGTACTGAGCCCTTGAGCGGGGTTGATTTTTATACGAAAATAATTTCTTAGTCCGTAGTCAAAAGGAGCTAAAGGAGTGCGAAATGTGAGCCATCCGGAACACGCGAAAGGCAACGATGTTACCAGCCATCGGAGCATAACGTCACAGTTCTCAAAAATAAAAATTAATTTACTATAACTTTCACATCACGCAGAGCCAAAATATTTTGCAGGAATGTGAGGCATGATAACAGGCATGATGTTTTAGTAACATGGTAGGATTCTGAGGACACAAGATTTACCGCGTAGCACTTTAAAGGGACAGTCAAGCCGCCTGTTATTGAGATGCGTAAGCACGTCAAACGCAAGTTTTTCCCCATTACAGCGCCGTAGTATTTTTAGATGAACAAGTTTCGACTTCATGATGACGTAAGCATGACGACGTACCTTTCCGTGTATAACAAGGGCGTGCACCCGAGAGCTTGTAATCGACGGCGCCATTGCTGGGCAGAACAGGCTTCGGAAGTGTAGGGAAGGTAACGGTTTGAAAAGAGCTAGCTCTAAGATTCAGTGATTATTATGACAGATAAGGAGGTAAGTCACTGTGTCAAAGGCGGATCGGCAAGCTGTGAAGTGACACATACACTGCTTGTGGTTTCTAGGGCTGTCGACATTCTCATAATTGAGAGTCACATGGGTTACGATTTCCCCAAGGAATGCCACATACACTTTCCAAGTCGGATGAAACACACGGAACCGGTCCTGGGAGATAGCATCACTATTGACAGTGTCGCCCAACACGTGAAGCTTCTCAGCGATGCTGGCGTTGAAACACCCATCTGCTTTTCCTTATCGATGGGAGTGCGTACCTATGAACTTGATTTGAGGAAATCAGGTAGTGAAAAACCAGGGGCTGCATGCGCCGTTTTCAAATACGACAACTACAGCGTCGTAAGTTACTTTTTGTTGTCCCTGTGCTGAAAAGTTCCAGTTCAAAGCTAAACAAAAAAGAAGAGATATAAGGGTCGGCTACTGTGCAGGATGTTTGACGTAGAACGACAGACATGCTGTCTATGACGGTTGACTTCAGGTCGTAGCATTAAAGGGGCACTAAAGTTTGTCTTCGCGATATGGACGATACGAAGAACAACCTGAAAACTTCCTTCGCTCTTTTCTCTATAATCAGCGTATGGAGAAACGCTTCTCGGATGCCGGCCTCGTCTTGCGAAGATGTCCTCGCACAGAGACTGAAGTGTATACCTCAAGGATGCGGATTTCTCCAGAGACCGAACCAGGAAGATAGTTCTTCATAAGCGGCCAATCGTTGATCAAGATAAGCTAAAGGAATCCAGAGCCGGGAGACAGTTCTTTCCGCGTAACTTCTATGAAAGGCCACTGCACTGTGCTTCCCGGGCAGTTCCGTAGCCTGCTGGCGTCAGCCGTTCACTGGGTCGTCGATTGCGCTTTCTTACTGCAGTAAATTCTGTCGTTCCAGTTACATCTTCCCCAACCATGCGGTATAGTGATCGCATAGTTCACGCCTTCAGGTCGAAGCACGTTCAGGTCGCTCCTCATGTCAATCTTTGAACTTTGTAACGTATTGCTGGTCTTATCCACCCTGTCACTCTGCCTAAAATATCGTCCGAAAACGTCTCATAAATTCCCGTTTCAGCTTAAACCATTTCACTTGATCGCTAGCACTGACTTCGAGCGTTTGTCGAGGTGACGGCTCTCGCAGCATCCGCCCAACAGGACTACCTTGTGCCGGTGACTGTTTTGGGTGTACTGGAACAGGTTGCTTTGCTGAGTCGTCGCTTGACACCGTTTCGTCGCGTCAGGAACTCGTATTCTTGCTCGAGGAAATCTAAAAAAGCATCAGTAGCGGCACAGCACTCGGCAGCTACTTTTGCCACCCGGTTAAGACATAGCGCTGGGCAAGGAACCCACCTAGCTAGAGTATTTTTCTGTCGTATCCGGGCTTGAAGACCTTGGTACTTTCCGCTCAGGGACGCAGCATTGTCGTAGGGCTGTCCTTCCTTCCTTCCTTTATGCCATGTGCGTCGAGTAAGCTCATTAGAGGTTCGAACGTGTCCTCAGCATTATGCCTCTGGTTAGGCACGAACCGTACACGATGGGAAGTAACTGCCCCGAGAGTGAAACACATAACAGACGCTCACAACACAGGCCTTAAGGTGCCTAAGAACGTGAACAACGGATTTATGGCAGTGAACTCTACGAATTTTCAGCTGGGCTGGTATTGCTTAGCTGCACGAAAGTTCTTGAACATATGTGATTTTGGCGCTGTAGCGGTGACAATTGCAGCGGTGGGAGCCCCCTTTTCGTGGGGCCCCTTGGGGCATGTGCCCCGTCTGCCCCGCTTCAATCTGACACTGATTACGACGTATCCACTTGTCGTTTTGACGCGAAACCCCTCATTACACACACCTCACAACCAGCGTGCGTCGCGAAGTAGTGCACACTTGTTATTCTTGAATAAGAGTAAAAATGCAGGCTAACTGGTGATAGATGACGAAATTTGACTGAACGCCGAGAACAGGGAACGAAGTCAGTGTTTTCCTTGTGTCGGGGTTCTGTCAAATTTCATTTGTTATTCTACCTGCGTTGCATTGAGAATGTATTCAAAATAATGAGCATTGAGTACAGAATATACCTGCTTCCAGTAGCCTATGTGACCCCTATGAGACGCCTTCAGAGCCCCTTTAACGCCCCATGGCCTTGGTGATGTAACGTTGCTGATAGCGCATGCGGTGGCACCTAAAACCTTCGCCTTCCTATATGGGACACATCGTCTTTGTATTTTCATCGCATGTCCGTCTAGCTTCTCATAGCCAAGGTCGCTTGGCGACGCTAACACAAAATTACAGAAATACCGATATTGTCAAAATATTCGCGCTCCGGCACACTACTTCGTGCCGGACTTTCAGATGTGAAATTGACATCCATTTATATTACTGAGAGGCACGCTGTAAGTGCTACGGGCGCTGACTGTACGGCGACTGGCCTCATTTGCGCATCATTATCCCTCCCCCCGCACCATTACCCGTGCCGCGTGCACTATCACGTGAAACTTGTCTATACTACGCCCCCTCACTCCACAAGAAAGTTCTACGCCAAGAAAGGTTCGACGGTCGTGCTACTGAAGAGCACCGCTGAACCATTCCAGGGCAAGCTCACAGGGGAGGGATCGGGATAGTTCGCTGCCGCTAATAAGAAAAACGGGAAAGACTGCGTGCACAGTGCACTTTCGGTCCGGTCCTGCTCTTTAGCACAGCTCTGCCGCGGCCACCAATTTGTAACTGGTACATTGTACTTGCGTAGTACAGACGTCGTGTGTAGATGACGGCGTCTACCGTATCTGGTACAGGTATCACGCATTGGTACGCCACGATTCAGCACATGGGACGCTGTGAAATGCATCATGTGTAAAATGTATGTGGATGAATGGCACTATTGAGCTTTCAGACATGCGACACCATGGAACATTGGTCCGTTCCCGTAGTTGATGGTCACGCCAAGTCCACTTGGAGATGGAAGCCAAACATGGTACAGACCTACGACACCAAGGAAAACATTTTCGCAAAGGTCTTTCTGGTCGTAACGTCACGAGAGCTTTGTTAGGCATGAATTGTGTTACAGGTGCTAGTAGGCAACACACACTGTGCGGCTGTGTATGAGGTTGAGCTCGACGACCCCTACGATGCTTGTAAGTCCGGCTACAAATTCCCGCGGGTCCAATATGCTCATCAGACACTCGGTAAGTAAATGCAGTGTTTCATGTCGGTATCTGTTGAATATTTATGGAAACCCTTGTATTGTGTTCTGGTGTCTGGGGAAGAAGCCGGATGAATGGGCCGCCGATATTTCGCAGAATTCCCGAGGCCTGTCCCCCCCCCCCCCCCCCCAAAAAAAAAAAGTATTGATAGCAGCATGTTCAGGAAATAGACAATGGGTGGTCCGCGGTGAAGGCTGGCTTTATAATTCATTATATGCCTTCATTTTTTTTTGAACTAGGCTTGCCACTCAAATGTTGGCCACAGGGCGGTCCAAGGGCTGATATAATCCACACCAGACAACGGGAGGCGTCTCAAAAGCGCTCGTTGACTGGAAAGTCACTGGGGCTTGCGCGGAGGGGTGGGGGAATTGTTGTCCAGTTTCGGTTTTTATATTTCTAGGAGCATTGTTATAATTATTGTATTCGGCTCTGCGTGCAGCCTGCCTGTTAGAATGTGCTATGCTCATGACTTTTCTTTTCACCCACCAGAGACCATGGCTAAGTTATGGCCAGGTATGTGGACGATTATATGAGGGGCGTTCAAGTCAAACCGGGGCGTTTCATTTTTTGCAAAGGTAAAATTAACTTACAGGCGGGAAATTAGTTTTATTTTACAACGTAATTTCGAGCTGCCCTAATGCACTTGTCCCAGCGTTACACGAGGGCTTGGATGGCAGCAGCGTAGAAATCCTTACCGGCGCGTATAGCAGTCATGACCGGACCGCATTCTTGACCTCGTTGTCGCAGCTGAAGTGGCGGCCCCCCAAGGAACGCCTTCAGTGGCCCAAAGAGATGGAAATCCCTGGGGGCGAGGTCTGGACTGTAAGGGGGATGTGGCAGTAAGCCCCAGCCAAGTTCCTGTAAGGTGCGTGTCGTGAGATGCGCGGTATGCGAGCGTGCATTGTGCTGTAGGAGGAGGACTCCTTTGGTGATGAGGCCCGGCCGCATTTGCTTCAGCGCCTTATGCACATCCCTGAGAACCTGGCAGCAATATGCACTATTGATGGTGGTGCCAGTGGGCAGAAAGTCAACATGAATAACGCCAGCCTTGTCCCAGAACACCGTGGCCATGACCTTTCCCGCAGACGGCGTGCTTCGGAAGTTCTTGGGAACTGGCGAGCCCGGATGCGTCCACTGTTTTGATGCGCGGTTAGACTCTAATAAAATGGTGCATCCACGTTTCACCGCACGTGATGATCCGATCAAGGAACGGCTGTCCTTCAGTGTCGAAACGGTACCTTAGCTCTTGGGAGATTTCTAGTCTTCTCTACCGGTCAAACACGGAGAGCTGCCTCGGGACCCAACGGGCGCTAACTTCCCGAACCTGGAGGTGTCCATGAATGATAGCGTTCCCACAGAATGGTCCGTCTTTAGTGCCAGTTTTATCGGTCGGTCCTTGATGATCAGGCGCTCCACAAATTCTCAGGAACTCTGACACTGGTCTCTGAGCCGCCCCGGCCGGGATCGTCCTCCTGTGATGTATGGCCGTCTCGGGATCGTTTGCACCACTCAAATGCTTTGCTGCGGCGAAGTGTATCGTGGCCATAGTGAGCCTGAAGACTTCTGTGAATTTCAGATGACTTTACGTTTTCGTTCACGAGAACCTTCATGATAATTCGCTGTTCGATGTGCGCCCTCAGCTCGTTGTCGGCCATCTTGTTCAGCACATGTCTTCTATTTTGCACAAACTTTGGACCACCACGTGGTGAACACGGAGGCCTGTCGCGTGTGAAAATGACAAAAAAAAAAAGTAGCGCGAGCTATTTGTACACTCAGGAGACAAAGTCCCGGTTTGAGTTGAACACCCCTCGTAGTTTTGCTTGGTAGGTTGACAGTTTCCATATTTCAATTGCAGAACCGAAGAAAACTGTCACGGCGGACGGTAGGTTACTTTGAGCCCCTTGCCCAAGCTACCAGAACCATTTGAAATGTATTGGTTTCAGAACCGGTGTTGATCTGCGTCGTTACTGACAAGAAGCCGACTGTAAACGCTCCTTGCGACCATTTTGTGTACTATGCTGCCCGTTACGTTGGTGGAGAGGTTGGCCTCGAAGACACGTCATGTAAGTTGACCGCGTGCTACCATCATTTGGATTCAGGAAATTTGCTTGCTTTGTACCACCTCACTCCTTTGCCACGTGACATATACCGTGTGTTCACACTAGCTACGTTTCCACGGAATGGAAGAAAAAGAGAAACCTGCTCAGGGAGCTGAAGTTCCTTCGCGTGCCAGGCATCTGCCAGGCATATGTAGACAGGTTTGGAAACTTCCATAGGACCCTGCGTCCTCGGAACGACGCCATGATAGCGACAGTCAGCTCCGTCCATCCGTTGCGAGCACTGCTACTATTGGAAATAAATGACGTCACAGATGACTTCACCAATATGAGTAACGAGAAGTGCAAAATTAGCCATGGCGTGTTTACATTGGCGCACCTTGTTTGCGCTAATTCTCTTTTCGTGATCCAGCCATACTCACCCAGGGCAACAATAGCAGACGGGAACAGAGAAGCATATCACGTTTAATGACGCACATCAATTGGAAAGGGGTACAATTATTTTGACAAAGCAGAATAGTACATGATGACCACACAGAAATTAGGAAGGTCAATTTCTTAAGGTCAACTTCTCACCTACAGGCTACAGCTAAATGTACACGTGGTTACTAGCAGTTCGTCACGGAGATGACACGTTGACGTCACATTCACGTCACGACTACGTCATGGAGATGACAGTGTTGTCGGGTCGGATTTGTTTTTCCCCCGCCTTTGCTACCTGGCTACCTTGTGTTATGTTGAGCATCCGGTGCCCGAATGTCGGTATGGCAGAATTCGTAGTCAGAAAAATATTGCGGGAGGGGTTCTATGGGGGCTGTACATGGGGAAGGAAGATCTACCACTTCTTTCCCTCTCCCAAATGCGCTTTCAGAGGTGCGATTTCGGGGGGAGGGGGGTTGAACTCGTTTCTATGAACCCCGTCCTTTTCCATGACGCCGTAGACGCTTGGAATGAGGGGATGGCCACCGGAGAGCAGCAAGGAAGCAAACGCATTCAGGTAAAACGTCACTTCCCGCTTGCCTGCCGACGTCCATCAACGCGTGTTTAGCGCCACCACCGAACGTAGTTCGAAAAAGTCGCAGTTCTAAAAACCCTACAGCAGAACACAAAGAGAAAAGTTGAAATGAGGAACAACTGCTGCTACTTTATTCTGAGGCCAGCGTCTGCAAACCCGTGCTGTCACGAAGCATCCAGGATAGCGATATCGTCCTGATATCCTCGCAATCGAAGCCGCGGGTGTCGTGGCCCCTAGAACGTGTCAGCAATGTCATAATCAGCGAGGACGGAAGGGCACGGTCCTGCGTAAATGGGCTGGCAGATTGGAAAAACGATCAGCAGGCCCATCCAGCTGCTACACAATATAGAAGCCGACCAAGCATAACTTGGGGGATGGGGTGGGGGATTGTAAAGGAAGATTACGAAGAGAAGTTTCGTGGGCTAACGTAGCTCGTGAACCCGAGCCAGATCCTTGGTCAGCGCCTGTTCCCCTATACACAGACGTCTTTACGCATTTATACAACGGAGCCGTATGTGTATTGTTTCTCAACCCCTTTAGTAACCTTATGTAACGGACCAAGTTATGTAACCTTAGAAGTGAATACGCCAATAGAAACTGCTGAATGTGCCATCTAAATTATACTGTCCCTACTGTGTAGAACTGAGGGCCGTACCAGGTCTAGAATAATATCAGCAGGGCGACTGACCGAGTGGCTGTATTCTCGTTTGGGCCTCGGCAGAACATTCTGCACGCGAACAGAGCGAGTGGACTGTCGAGGGTGTGCCCTGTTCAACATTTAAAGGAACAGTCGCAACCGTCGCGGTCGAGTCCGAAACTAGTGTGCCGTTTTACTCCGATTTCATAACCGACAAAAAACTGAAGGGCAATTAATGTAATTAATGCGGTGGAAATGCGTTAGCACTCAGCCAACTCACCCACTGCCACTACCCACCCTTATCCGCCTCTGTCCACCCCTAACTATCCCGAACTAACTATACACAGCCACAACAGCGGCGCTGCCATAGCGCTGATGCCATGGCGCTGCCACCTACTGCCATATTCAAAATGCTCACGCAGTTTCTCGACGGCTGCGACAGCAACGCAGAGCCGCAAAAGCCAGCTTTGCGTGTCCCCGCCATTTTCAATAAAGAGCGAGCATAACCGAGCGTACGTTCTAGGCGCGTTCAGTTTGCGATAACGCTATTTCTCACGCACGCAAAGCTCCTGAGCCCACTATTTTAAGCTCCCTTTTGGTTTCGTAGGTACGGTACCTTGACAGTGGCGTTGCCAACGGTATATACTAAAACCCGCTGCTATCTCACTTGCACTTAACGCTAAAGAAAAGTTCGATTGTAAGATTGTAAACGTGTGCGTGGCCCAGCGTCTCTGTTCTATACGTCCTTGCAATATTCAGCGCTTACCAGTGACTACGGGTGAACATCAACTGTCCCAGTTTCTTGATCTATCCTCAAGAGGCCTCCATTCTTTTTTTCAGACATCCCATTACAGAGCTCTCCCATGGCGCAGTTCTTGGGGCAAGGCGACAACGATCGCCGCTTTGTTTCCCTCGCTCCGCAGAGTCCTTCGTGGTTCAAGGAGATGGAACAAGACTACGCTGCGATGACTGAATTTGAGTCCTCCGTCCCTAAGTTCCTGCTAAAGCACGCCCTTCGTGGTTTGGCGTTCCTGAGGCTAAACATCTACGACGAGGATGCTACAGACATGTGGCGCTTCTTGCAGAAGGCGCACTGCGAACTATCTCGCACTGGTCGGAAGATAATGCTGGGAATCCACCTTAAAGATGACGCCTCACCCACACTCCTAGCTAAGCTCAACATCTTGAGCAGGTAACTGTCGCCTGCATCATTGTTAGATCCCAGTAGCTGGCAGTGTCTTAAAATAGTGCCAGTGTGTTGACAGGGACAAAACGTGACACGACAAAGAAAGTGGGGGCACTTGCGCAGGTGGTATGTCTTTCATTAGTGTTTCGGATATTTCATTAGTCTTTGGGAATTGTAGAACGCTGTCTATAAAGATCTTGTACAACTTGGTAAGCAACGTAAAGTGCAGACGCTGAGTGGACAACACAACATTTAGTCATCACAAACGTGTTAGCCACAGTGGTCAACAAAATGTTATTCAGTAAAGGTGGTGGGGATCAAACCCACACCACTAGCGGTCAGACTGGCCGTCCGATGTAAGTGAAAACGGGAAAGATCCCTCAACCCTAATATAAAAAAAAAAACGTCCTTGTTCGCGCTACAACAGCTCATACAGACAGGTCTCTCTTACACTATGTTCCAGGGCAGTGGATGTCTTCATTGTGGAAACTCACCTGGAACTCTTTCCCACCGCAACCAAGTGCGCGACTCGGTATCCGTCCAGCATGTTTGGCACCTTCGCCGACGCTGGTACCATCCCTGTCCAGTTGGCCACAAAATGGTTCAGCGCCCTGCCTAAGCCACAGCCCTTGCTCTGCTACTCACTTTCCATGGCAGCCTTCCAGTTTGATAATTCGCAGACCCCCGTTGGGGGCCCCTGTCATGGGGCCAAACTGGTCGACATCAGTGAGGTACGTTCTCGCTCGCATGCACCCCTAGGGATACTAACCTACGTTCCGTGAGTGACTCACTATCCAAGCAGCACTACTGGTTCTAATAACTAATTGAGAGTTAATATGTAAGTACTCGTCTGTATCTCTGCACAGTAATACTGTTTTGTCACGTGCGAGCACCACCCAAATATATTCAGCATCGTTTCTGTTACCGGATCCCCAGTTCTTTCGAGTAACAGAAAACACTTCAGCTGGTGATGCTCATGCATAAACAGCTTTCTTGTAGGGTTATGCTGGTAAACATTTTGATACATATTTTTTTCATCCTTTACTTATTTATTTGTTGTACTTTATTTATTTGTTTTACTGTTATATTTATTTATTGAACTCATTCATGACTCTGTTGCCAAATCATCTAGCCTATCCAGGGAGTCCTTATTCACCCCGAAACGCAAAGAAGACTTAAGTAATGTAGTTTTATCCACTACATATCATAAATCACTTGTCAATACCAATTCCATTCTTAGACGCCACCTCAATATATTACATGCTGACGAGCAATTAAAGGAAGTTTTTCCGACTCCCCCATTAGTAGCATTCCGTAGATCCAAAAATTTGCGCGACATCCTCACGTCATCATGCATCATGAAGCGCTCGCCGGGTTGTTATCCCTGTGGTAGTGCACGGTGCCAGACCTGTAAATTTATCGCGCCGTCCACTATTGCCCGTAGTACTTTGGGTGACTTCTGTTTGAAAATTCGTCATTCACTCCACTGTAATTCACCCAATATTTGTTACTTGATATTCTGCTGCAAGTGCAATTCACAATACATCGGTGAAACCTCCAACACAATGAGAAAAAGATTTTACGGCCACAAATTTGATATCCTAAATGCCCGCCAAACGCCTGTCGCCATTCATTTCAATCAACCTAATCACGATTTTGAAACTGATTTGAAAATTTTATTGTTAGAATCTGGGTTCCGCACCGACATCAAACGTAAGAATAGGGAGTCCTACTTAATTTCGCAATTCAAGTGTCTCACACCAAATGGTCTGAATCTTAGTCCTGGCTCGTTATATCCGCTTATGCCAATCTAATAGTTATATATCTATATTTAATTGTGCACAATTCTTGAATCTTCGCTTCAGTCATCGTCTGGCACTCCGTTAGATAATCCGTAACCTTCCCCTTTGTCCATTCTGGGCCACTCGTTTCCCATACTCCTGACCCCCCCTTCCGCGAAACTGGGTTGGCGAGCCTTTTTGTTCACAATAACACCTTTTACTGTTCTTAAACGGTTAGAGGTCACTTATCCGTCTGCCCAGCTATTCATTGTGCACAGACATGTGGCACCATACCTCCTTCCCCTTCCCTTTCTTTGTACAGCTGTATGTTTAGTCGTGTATATGGCTATACTATATATACTTATGTGTGTCACCACTTGACTTTGTACCTGAGGAAGCGTGGACCTCCACGCGAAAGCTTGTACAAATTAAACTTAAACAAAAATCTTCAGTGTCGGTTTCTGTATTTTATTTATTTCACCATGATTTGTCATGGTACAGAGTCATAGAAACTGTGTGGTCACACAGCCATGGCTATTTGCGACAGTGGCATTTCACACTAGAATATGTCCTAAAAAGCATCACAAGAGAATGACACACTACACGAAAATCCCCGAAAGACACGAATACATAAGCATAGGGCGTAATCGGCATAATGAAAATTTACTATAGTTCGGATCTTCAGACAGAATCTGTTTTCGATGAAGCTGTAGTGCTGAAGCTGGTGGTGAAACGAGAGAAATGTTCAGCCTCTCCATATAGTCCTTACATGCTCTGGTTTCTTACAAGTCTCATCCAACTGGTGTGAATTCCAGTAGTACCATGAAGTGAGGCATTGAGTAATGCACATATGTAGCGTAGAGACCATTAAAGACACTGATAGAATAGTTAGGAAGAAAGCGAGCTGATGGTGTAGATCCATACTGACGAAGCACGGCCCAAGACAAGGGACATGAAAAAAAAGAAAAAGAAAGAAAGGTGGTGGTGTTTCGTTCGGGTTGTTTGTCCTCTTTTGTTTTCGTGTTCCTCGTCTCGGGGTTTCTACATCCCACGTTGGCAAAAATGTTGCCGTGTTAGAAAAAAGGTACTACTTAGACAAACAATAGCACGTGAAGCACCCTATAGGGTGGGGCAAGACGCAACATTTTGGCTTCCACGCCGCCAGGCAGGGACGCTTACTTAACGTTCGCTCGCAGGTCAGGTATACGCTCGCAGGTAATGTTCGCTCGCAGGTGTGCGCTCGAAGCTAGAGGTGAACAAAGTTGCGCCAGAAAGCCACGGTCTTAAGGGGATCATGCGCTTGCAAGAACCAATTGAAATGACCGATGCTCTTGCTCCTCTGACGTCAGGGTCAGACGATGGAAGTGTGTAGAAGGGTTTGTAGCCCGCAAATATGAAAGTAGAAAACTAATTATTGCTTCCTTCCTCTCAAAAATGGAAGCAGAAACTTTAGGTCGTGAGACGACTGTATTTCGAACATAGGATGTTCCTTTACTGGGAAGCAGTACAACACTGTACAGGTCAGCTTCAGTCTACACTCACCATTTCGCTAGACCTTTCGCTTACCGATTTTCGCAGCTATTAAAGTGTCGCAAGCATTGTTTGAGAACCAAGGGTGCAGACCTAGGCAACGGTTTTGCACCGGACAATATTACCTTGAGGTGACTCTGAATAAAAATACATGTAGCAAAATAGAGCAGTGTTTCATGGGTGAGCGCTGTGATGCACTTGGACCCCCTTTCAGACATGCAAGAGAGGGCACCCACCTGCACAAGCCAGTCACTTGGCTGTCTCCAGTTTCCAGGCTATGAGAAACACATTAACCACGTATGACTCCAAGACCGACTTAATTCTCAAGGTAACTACCTGTATATTATCTGCAGGATAACAATATCAGGGCCAGCGATAGGGGCAGCAGAGGCGTATCATTTTGGATGGTAGCTATTCGCTGCGGGATCGACCTACTGTCCCCTTTCTACTGTGGAGAACACGCCGGCCAATATCATTTGTGCCGCGACGGTACGACACTGTTCAGTTCCCGAATGCTCAACCTACTGTATACTGAACGCGGAATAAACGTATAAAAGCAGACGACGCGTCCACACTACGGTTGTTCATCGTTTCTCCGCAGCGCGCCGACACCGTTTCATCTTGGAGCGAATATAGTTTGCGTTATCTAGTGCTGTTCCTAACGTGCCCACTAATACTCTGTGCACCATGCAGGTCGACCTAGCAAACACACAGTGTTTGGCGGCGTACGATGTGGACTACGATGATCCCGAGGGTGCTTGCGACGTCCCCTTGTCGCGCACGAAGATGGTAAACGAGTCGCTCTGTGAGTGCCACGTACATGTCTGACGCACAGAAATTATATTAATGTGCTGAGGGGAGATCTGTGGGAGGGGAGGGAGGGGGGGGGGAGTAGAGTAGTGTTTCCAAAAGTGTTTTTGCTACATTAAGACATTATCACGGCTATGGTATTGTGGTATTCACGGCTATGGTATGGACAGTGATTACTGCTTTTTTTGTGTGTATTTAAGCACGGACGTTGTAGGCTTTGTGTACGAGTTGGATTTGGCAGTGTCCGTTGTTATTTTCCACAACGCTCTGAAAAGAAGAAAAACATCACGGAAACAACGGTGCATTGTTTTGAATCTGAACATGGTATGAAGCATAGATTGAGAAGTTACCCGAACTCGTTACAAGTTAAGGTACCGTGCGAAAAATGTAACTAAGTTAATAACGAAGTTCTTTAGCCTGAAATGTAACTCGCAGTTACTGAGTTACTTCCAAGTTACTTCGGACACAAAATAGCATTACGCAGGTGCAGCGCGCGTTAGCAGTTGAGTTACACCTTGAGTTGCCTCCGGAGGAGTGCAACACGCTTAGATCGTTTTCGTTTATGTCGAACAATAGAGCTCTCCCTGTTTGTAAACAAATGACGTCATAGCGTTCGACAGCGCCACAAATTTGATAGAATTGAACTACGCTCGAAGCTAGAGGTGAACAAAGTCGCGCCCGAAAGCCACGGTCTTGAGGGGATTACGATATGGTCCCTTACAGAGACGCGACCCTCGGTCCTGCTTTTCTTTCAATGGGAGGCTGCGAACAAGTGCCCGTTCGTGGAACCCAGCCCTCTCCTTCCGATTTGTTTCGGTTTCAGTCTGTGTACCGATGTCATGATGACGTTTCTCCGGCAGAGGTCTATTGGAACGCTTTGCATCTTACTTCCTGTGGGCGTACAATGGTTCAGCTTCATTTTAGTGGCAGCGGTTCTTACTTCCTGAATAAAATACTGTCATTGATTGAATATCACATTTTATGGCAAAAAAATGCAATGAAGGAACCGGAGAGAAAGCAAGAAAATACGTGGACGTGAGTGAAAAGTAACTTGGAACTTAACTTAAGTTACTTTGGCAAAGTTACCTGAAAAAGGATCGAGTTCCCCTGAAAGTTAGCACGGCGCAAAAGTACTTAGAACTTAGAGACAGTTACAGAGACAGAGACTAGAGACAGAAGAACTTAGTTACAGTAACGAGTTACCTCGTAACTCTGGTATAAAGTAGAGATGAGACGAAACCAGAATTTTTCGAATCCGGATCCGAATCCAAGGAAGGTTCTGCGGTGTTTTGAAGCAGAATGATACCTTTGTTTAATAAAAACAAATTAAATCATAGTTCAATTTCAGGATACCCATATAGTTTTTCGGAAACTTAACATGTTGTTCATCCACGATAAGAAATCCATAAATTCTCGAGTCTGAATTATTTCCATCAAACTAAGCAAGAATGAAAAGCAAAACCATACGGTACTTTTAAACTTGTAGTGTAACAGTTCCTGTCTGAACTGTTTCAGTCCAGAGCAATGTAAACAAAGAAACAAACAAACAAACAAAAAAACAACAACAAGAAAACACCCGTCGGTCAACGAGGCTTTCGGCGACTGCGGAGGAGCCATTAAAAAAATAAAATAAATAATGGTGGTTGGTACATTCGATTCGCCGTTTTAGGCACTGGGATTCGGATTCCCGAATCTCGAATCCCTGCCTAGGATTCGCGGATTCGAATGGCACATCCCTAGCATAAAGACTAACGAATAAAAAGTGCGTTGTAGTTAGAGTAGAAAATACTAAAAAATACTTGAAATAGTGTAGAGATGCATTTCGGAAGTATTCAGTAAGGTCATGAAATACGAATAACATACTTAAACGAACTTTAAAAACGATAAAATGCATTAGTGAGTTTTAATACATTGTACGCTATCGCCTAAGCGTGCGTAAGGAATTGGATGGTTGTGGGCACGGCGCGAAGCTCCGTTTTGTGCGTGCGCAGGACCACTAAACTAGCACTAAAACTCTGCTACTTTCGTTCATACGGAGTGGCATGCTACGCCACGCGAGAATGGTAGGAACGAGAAACCTATGGCTGTGGGCAGGCCATCCTAGTCACAATGAAGTGCAGGAAAAGGGACACGAGTACATGAACTCTCCAGGTAACTGTGGAGAGCGATGAAGTAGAACATAGAAAAAGCGAAAACGTTACCGTCTTGAAACCAGATAAGAGCGACTTTTAGAGAAGTTCCGACTCAGTATCGCTCTCAGCCAACCAGAGCCAACGCCACCTAGACACAGAAGGCCTGCTTAATGCCCCCTCTCCCTCCTTCACTACGTGGACACATAGTCAGAATTCGTCTGCTAGCGCAGGCACAATTCACCATTCTGCGAAGTCAAGAACTTGCAACTGATTACAGCTTGCAAATTTGAGCCTGTCAACGAGTGCAACACGCGTTCTAGAATATCAGTCTCGAAGAAAATATGGGAACGTTTTTGCGCATTTTTTGTTTTCCCATTTGGTACACAGCAGAGGTGGGGAAATTACTTTTATTTTGTAATGAATTACCATTACTCATTACTTGTATAAAAAACTAATGCATTACATTACTCATTACTTTTTGGATATTAGTAATGCATTAGTAATGCCATTACTTTAACGAAGTAATGGCATTACTCTGGCATTACATTTACGTTTTAGGGCATAAGCCTCAAAGGTGCTATGCATAAGTTTTTTCCTTGCTTTTTTTGCTATAGGCAATAGTCACCCGAGTGTCCCTAAATCGGTGCCACTAAATCCCCGCAGAAGCTAGTCTGATAGGCAAAAGCTATAGATAAGATTTATTGCAGATGATGCCTTTTCTAGCATTATGGATCCGGCGGATGAGGCCCAGCTATACAGTTCTGTCCTGGCAGAAAAACTACCCCTGACAGCACAAGAGAAGCTAACATGGTACCATACCAAAACAGTGAATCCCTACGGCAATTGTTACGGATTACCCTCATAGAGGCTATGTTTCTATTTCATTGATTTTCCTTTACTCCAAATGCGCACAAGAGAAAATCGGTGATATCATCATGTAGACACTTGTGACACACACCGCCGACTGTTGAACTCTTGCAGAATTCCCCAGGCTGCGCCTTTCTCTTTCCTTGTTGCCTTGTGCTCATTGTTAAAGGGGGGTTGAAGAAAACCTGGATGTTCCCAATCTTCACGTGGCGCAATGAACATTCGACAAAAGTAATGAGTAATGCCACCCTGCATTACTCAGTCGAAATGTAATGCATTACCATTACTCATTACTTGCTGGCAAAATGTAATTCATTACCATTACTCATTACTCAAAAGTAATGCATTACCGGTAATGCATTACTTTGTAATGCATTACTCCCCACCTCTGGTACACAGGGACGTTCATTACCCGCAGACGACAGTGGCTGCTCGTCTCCATGGCCACGACCGTTGAAAGCACGTTCGTGGTTGGCTACTGCCGTTGAAAACACGATCCTGATTGGCTGACTCTTAGATGTTACGTCACGTCGACGAGTAAGCAGGCTTCCTCTATCTAGGTGGTGTTGCCAGAGTGCAGCCCGATGATTCGGAGGCTGACGCGTTTTACGGGACAACGACTTTGCAAGCTGACGACTTTCTTTCCGAGTCCGTCTCGTGAAATCAAAATGACCACCCGACGAAGCTCCATTATAGTTTATTCACTAACGCCACTCCTCCAGAGGGCACTAGCTTCGAAAAAGCAACATGGCCCCCATTATGTAGGTTTCGGTTGGCGTTCGCTGCCATATGCTATTCAGAAGACTATTAAAGTTGAACAAAAGTAAATTACTTGAGTGTGGTACAAATAATATTAACGCAGTACAACTGCTTCGAAAGAGCAAATATACGTTGAATGTGATGCGTGGCCTGTTGAGTAAAACCATAAGGACGTATATCATGTCGGCAAATCTGCCAGCGACGGTGGCGCTCCCCTGCGGATGACCTCATGTGATTAAACCCTATAGCTCGACCACTGTTTAGGTAACCTCATGAATAACATGGAAGCGCTTGACGGTGGAAGGTGATTGGAAAAGAGATAAAGGGGTGACACAACAGCTAAACGAAAGAGCCAAACGAAGGGAACGTCACAGACCCATTTAATTCCTCCCATCGTTCATAGGTGCCGCCACACTAGCGTTGTCGGAATCGTATACTGTCGAGGCGCCAATTTCACTAAAGCCAGAGGGCCGTACTAAAGCTCTCCAAAGGGAGCTCCTGGATATAGGGAGCAAGGGCTCGCTTATAATTCTCTGAAACTCTCTAGTAAGAAGTTTACTGGATCATAAGCACTCTTCGGAAACGATAGGATAAAGGAGGCCACGTGACGTGACCCACTTGAAAAACAAAGCTTATGTTTTCGGAGCTTTCCCGCGAATACCTCCCAATCTACTAAAACTCGCCAATAACGAAGGCTGCATACAGAGTGAGTTGTGGGAACGGTTGGAAATGTGGCTCGTATGCGTGGCCCTAATGACATGTCTTCCTCATGAACTGATGTGTGGTCTCCTGTCCAGGGGCATAGCACACAAGGAAGATGTCAAACTCCGGCTGCAACAGAATACGGTTCTACTACTGGTTGGCTATGACAACCGTAATCGCTACCGTAGTACTCTTGAAATGCTGAATCTCAAGGGATAACGTCTTCTGTAATAATGACAGGGATTGTGTTTTCAGATGAAGTCGCCAAATCCTACGAGCTGACTCGAGAAGAATGTAAGTAACCATACGAAGAGAAAGAGAGTGCAGTTGTTCTGACCACATCTTTAACTGCAGACGCTCCACACCGAGCAATAAGGCCTCTGAGCACCGAACGTAAGCAATAAACTAGGGGGGAGGGGGGCAGAGACTGTGTAGTTGGTAAGGATTCATATCGAAGAAAGGAGCCAAAAATAGCCATAGGACATAGCTGAGGCTAATAGGGCATAATTAGCAGCTGTACTGTCTCGCTGTGCTCTGTTGTTCGTGCCAATTTTTGAGGTCCTTTTTGGGTCGCACCTACTTCAGCAACAGTTTCTGTGTTTGTCTGTCGAAGCCTACGACATCAAGCAAGAACGTCGTTCCCGCTGTGCGTATTTAGGGTGTTTTATCACATATATATCTTTTTTAAAAAGCTGCGAGGGAAGCATTAATGCCATTTTTGAGGGCAGGTTACGCGGCAGGGCGGACATCGTGTGTGAAAAACAGCCGCGTAACTATATTGGATGACGAAGAACCTAAAATTCAAAAATCAAATTTTTTAATTAGATGTTTTCGCGAAAATGGGGGACAGCAGAAATTTAAATCCACCCTCTTTCTTAAGAATCATGAAACGAGCACTAAACAAAACGATATAATTCCTGAACCGAGTCCTGATATAAGTCCTGAAACGAGATATAAATCTTCAAACTTTGGTATGCCAATGATGCGAGACCAGTACTATGCGCTTCTCGAACGCAGAAACGACATCGCTTCGGCTTATCTGAGCCGGAAGGCGGCCATCTGGACAGCAGATCAGCGCTTATTCTAATCAGCGAGTTGAACAAAACGCCCGCAAAACCATTTCTCTGTTTCGGCGCTCGAGAAGTACGCGGTGTCAGTGTATGGAGAAGTCCATGGTGCACTAGCAAAATTTTGTAATAATTTCCGTCTCGAAGTACGTGCTCGTTTCAAGATATTTAAAAAGAGCACGAATTCAAATGATGGCAGGCTCCAATTCTACTATCTCGCATTTTCCAGTTTACATCTAATGAATAAGTTACTTAATAACTTACTTAGTTACTTTTGGTAATTAGTCGTCCAGTAAATACAAGCTCTTTTGCACAGGGTGTCCGTCTTGCAGCATAACCCCGTTGTGAAAGCAGCATCTCTTTATAGTTATCCTATAAAAATTCCGTAAAGGATAAAAAAAAAAAACCTGTAGATCCGAATACATCTCTAAACGTGGTTGCTTTGCAGACATTACGATATGTGTCTTCTCCGAAGAAGCCAAGTATATCGACCTGGTGACGTTCAGTGTGTGCGACTACATTGCCATCGAACACTTCGAGCTCGATTCAGCGCTCAAGGTGTACGTCAACGGTACGGAACGTTATTGGAAAACTTATGTTAGGTCGTGTAGGGCAGTGTCTTTTGCATAGTTGTGCTTTTTGATCCGCTCTTGCCTCGTAAAACCCTAAGGCACATTTACGGGACAGTTCACTGTGTGAGTGACAGTGCCACGAAAAGGAGAAAAAAATTCACTGGGGACTTCGCGGTAAATGCGAGAGAAATGCGTTAGCATTAAGCGCCTTTTCCGGGTCTTGACTTCCGGTTCGACTCCGGATTACTATATGTAAGTCTACTTAATTGACCTTGAATTAGCCTCAATTGCTCCTAATTAGCATGTAATTACCCTTTAATTACCGAAGGTAATGGCTTCCATTACGTATACTTGCTTTAATTACTCTCAATTCCTTTTAATTGACGTCAGTTACCTTACATGTAATTACCTCCTGTAACCTGCCGTTAGCCTGGGCAATCTTTAATTTAATGTAATCTATCTCTTAGTTACGAGTACATATATCTTACATTCAACTTTCTTTCTTTCATAACTTTTAATTCCCTTCAATTACCTGTGGTAGCCTGTTGTACAGCATGCATAGATAATTGTAGGCGAGAGACTCACTCACCTGTTGACAATGTGGAAGTCATGATTCGCTTTCCAGCCTATATCTTGGAACAAGTTCGACGTTACAGCAACGATATCACGACGATTTTCGTAATGATGGCGACTGCTGAGGGACTTGTGAGCAGGTATAAGTCCGGGCAACGCATCGACGACGTTCTCAAGGAACTGGTTGTGTACATGACTGATGCCGGGTTCTGGGGTATCGCCTTTTCCTACAACAAGACCATGCCTACAGATCTTGTGACGCAGGCCGGCGTTCTGGCGGTGAGCAGCCCTACGCGCTAGATAGGAAAATTATCAATAGCTGCGTTTGCATAAGAGCAACACAAGTCGACTGAAATTGTTGAGGCGATCTACCGTCTGCATGGAAATCAGTCTATAAAGACCCATTGCCGGTCGTGATGCGGAAAATGAAATAATGAACCCGTTCACAACGAGGACCGAAGTCCTATGGTGTCAAGAGGTCAAAATGGCTTTATGGGCAGTGCGTTGATGGGAATGAAATAACCTGGAGAGAGCGGTTCGGGAACGTTGGTTGTGAGGGCAATGAGGAAGAATGTGATCTAGATCTTCTGGAGCGTCGCAGTGGCAGCATCTGGGAGAGACTTGTCTCAAGCGGTAACGCCACTGAGCTCTGAGCTGTCAAAGCCACGTCGGGTCACATTCGATGTATTATTGGACGAATCGATGATGAATCTTTTAGATGAAGGAACGTGGACCTCACGTGTAGTAGTTGTGGTCCCTTATTGAAGAGCGGCACAGTCAGTCTGTTCTACGTGCTCGAGGGAAAAGGGAAAAGCTGAGGGGGCTGCGCGAAAGGCTGATCCACTTGCGTAGCGTATAGCTGATAGAAGGCAGCAGTAGGAGTACGAGGCGATACGAGTGACAGCTGTAGGATTATGGAAAGAACGACGTGTCGAAACAACAGGAGACTGAAGGAGAAAGCTCAAAGGCTGCAGAAGTATTGAGAAGTGCAGAAGACAACGATGAAAGATGAAAGTCACTGAAAAGGTTAGCCAGCTGTAGGGATCGAACCCACATCTTCTAGATTGCCGGTCCAGGGCTCTACCAATTGAGCTAAGCTAACATGCCTCTCCAGTGACTTTCGGGGTGCGTCATCTGAAGGGACGACAAACCAGCCACTCACTCTCACTCACCCTCCTTTCACTCTTACATTTTTGCTCACTCATACACACATTCATACGACGGAAATCGACGCAAGCGGCACCTGTTGAACAAGAGATAAACTGATGTTCTGAGGCTGGAACAACATAGAAGGGACAGATACAAACAAAGCCTCAAATTGCCTAAGAAATCAACGATGAAAGATGAAAGTCACTGAAAAGGTTAGCCAGCTGTAGGGATCGAACCCACATCTTCTAGATTGCCGGTCCAGGGCTCTACCAATTGAGCTAAGCTAACATGCCTCTCCAGTGACTTTCGGGGTGCGTCATCTGAAGGGACGACAAACCAGCCACTCACTCTCACTCACCCTCCTTTCACTCTTACATTTTTGCTCACTCATACACACATTCATACGACGGAAATCGACGCAAGCGGCACCTGTTGAACAAGAGATAAACTGATGTTCTGAGGCTGGAACAACATAGAAGGGACAGATACAAACAAAGCCTCAAATTGCCTAAGAAATCAACGATGAAAGATGAAAGTCACTGAAAAGGTTAGCGAGCTGTAGGGATCGAACCCACATCTTCTAGATTGCCGGTCCAGGGCTCTACCAATTGAGCTAAGCTAACATGCCTCTCCAGTGACTTTCGGGGTGCGTCATCTGAAGGGACGACAAACCAGCCACTCACTCTCACTCACCCTCCTTTCACTCTTACATTTTTGCTCACTCATACACACATTCATACGACGGAAATCGACGCAAGCGGCACCTGTTGAACAAGAGATAAACTGATGTTCTGAGGCTGGAACAACATAGAAGGGACAGATACAAACAAAGCCTCAAATTGCCTAAGAAATCAACGATGAAAGATGAAAGTCACTGAAAAGGTTAGCCAGCTGTAGGGATCGAACCCACATCTTCTAGATTGCCGGTCCAGGGCTCTACCAATTGAGCTAAGCTAACATGCCTCTCCAGTGACTTTCGGGGTGCGTCATCTGAAGGGACGACAAACCAGCCACTCACTCTCACTCACCCTCCTTTCACTCTTACATTTTTGCTCACTCATACACACATTCATACGACGGAAATCGACGCAAGCGGCACCTGTTGAACAAGAGATAAACTGATGTTCTGAGGCTGGAACAACATAGAAGGGACAGATACAAACAAAGCCTCAAATTGCCTAAGAAATCAACGATGAAAGATGAAAGTCACTGAAAAGGTTAGCCAGCTGTAGGGATCGAACCCACATCTTCTAGATTGCCAGTCCAGGGCTCTACCAATTGAGCTAAGCTAACATGCCTCTCCAGTGACTTTCGGGGTGCGTCATCTGAAGGGACGACAAACCAGCCACTCACTCTCACTCACCCTCCTTTCACTCTTACATTTTTGCTCACTCATACACACATTCATACGACGGAAATCGACGCAAGCGGCACCTGTTGAACAAGAGATAAACTGATGTTCTGAGGCTGGAACAACATAGAAGGGACAGATACAAACAAAGCCTCAAATTGCCTAAGAAATCAACGATGAAAGATGAAAGTCACTGAAAAGGTTAGCCAGCTGTAGGGATCGAACCCACATCTTCTAGATTGCCGGTCCAGGGCTCTACCAATTGAGCTAAGCTAACATGCCTCTCCAGTGACTTTCGGGGTGCGTCATCTGAAGGGACGACAAACTGGAGAGGCATGTTAGCTTAGCTCAATTGGTAGAGCCCTGGACCGGCAATCTAGAAGATGTGGGTTCGATCCCTACAGCTGGCTAACCTTTTCAGTGACTTTCATCTTTCATCGTTGATTTCTTAGGCAATTTGAGGCTTTGTTTGTATCTGTCCCTTCTATGTTGTTCCAGCCTCAGAACATCAGTTTATCTCTTGTTCAACAGGTGCCGCTTGCGTCGATTTCCGTCGTATGAATGTGTGTATGAGTGAGCAAAAATGTAAGAGTGAAAGGAGGGTGAGTGAGAGTGAGTGGCTGGTTTGTCGTCCCTTCAGATGACGCACCCCGAAAGTCACTGGAGAGGCATGTTAGCTTAGCTCAATTGGTAGAGCCCTGGACCGGCAATCTAGAAGATGTGGGTTCGATCCCTACAGCTGGCTAACCTTTTCAGTGACTTTCATCTTTCATCGTTGATTTCTTAGGCAATTTGAGGCTTTGTTTGTATCTGTCCCTTCTATGTTGTTCCAGCCTCAGAACATCAGTTTATCTCTTGTTCAACAGGTGCCGCTTGCGTCGATTTCCGTCGTATGAATGTGTGTATGAGTGAGCAAAAATGTAAGAGTGAAAGGAGGGTGAGTGAGAGTGAGTGGCTGGTTTGTCGTCCCTTCAGATGACGCACCCCGGAAGTCACTGGAGAGGCATGTTAGCTTAGCTCAATTGGTAGAGCCCTGGACCGGCAATCTAGAAGATGTGGGTTCGATCCCTACAGCTGGCTAACCTTTTCAGTGACTTTCATCTTTCATCGTTGATTTCTTAGGCAATTTGAGGCTTTGTTTGTATCTGTCCCTTCTATGTTGTTCCAGCCTCAGAACATCAGTTTATCTCTTGTTCAACAGGTGCCGCTTGCGTCGATTTCCGTCGTATGAATGTGTGTATGAGTGAGCAAAAATGTAAGAGTGAAAGGAGGGTGAGTGAGAGTGAGTGGCTGGTTTGTCGTCCCTTCAGATGACGCACCCCGGAAGTCACTGGAGAGGCATGTTAGCTTAGCTCAATTGGTAGAGCCCTGGACCGGCAATCTAGAAGATGTGGGTTCGATCCCTACAGCTGGCTAACCTTTTCAGTGACTTTCATCTTTCATCGTTGATTTCTTAGGCAATTTGAGGCTTTGTTTGTATCTGTCCCTTCTATGTTGTTCCAGCCTCAGAACATCAGTTTATCTCTTGTGCAGAAGAATTTGCGCGATGACAAAGTTGTGTGTAACGTATCTAGATTTCAAGATTACAACTCAGGTGCGTGTGGCGCTTCAATCGCGGATCAGTTCTTCTGTATATTGTAGATTTCTACGACACCCTTAACGATCAGTCGACTGGGGCCTTAAATCTGTGAAAGAAATACAAGTAGACTTTACTGAATAAGTTGATCTATATAGTCTGCATGTAAACGGGTCCATAAGGTGGTCACAGTAAGGGGCGTTACAACCAGCATAGCGTGATAGGAAAGAACAAAAGCTCATGTTGACCAGTTTTTATTGCGCTAGTGCATCTTAGTACAGATCAACGTGATGAGTCACTTTCCAGAGTTATTGTGACCTCGTAAAAGGAGCGATGATAACTCTCAGTTCATGTGAAAGCCAGAAAGGACGAATGCACACGCAAATCAATAGCTTGGTGTCCCTGATAGCTAATTCCAACTACAGCTCCGATAGGTTTTACGTCTTCATCGCCAGTATGAAACGTAGCGGATGAGAAGAATGCCGTGTGTTGATTAAAATGAATGTTCTTCCAATAGAAATTGCGTGACGCAATGAAAATGGAACAGAGGGCCTTCTACGAAATCATGTTGGTGGTACCATTTACCACCAAATGGATTATCTGGTCTCGGAGTGCCGTCTTCAGGTATGCAGACTTCATTGTACCATATCATGCCGTCTTACGTTTAACACCGCATGACTGCTGCTCTGCAAGGAGCATGACATGTTGGTATAGTGTAGTGCTTTTTGCTTGTGTACAAATTGCGTTTCATTGAGTCCGTGAGCGCTGCGTCAGTATGCGAACCGACGCAAGCCCTTTAGAAAGCGACGGACGCATTTTTGGACGGAACCACGTAAGAAATGGCGGTCGTTGTCCCGGTAACCGTGCCGCAGCGCCCTCTTATGTTCTCTTACTTCATGTAGCCGGCTGTGTGCCGTTTCTCGTATAATATCGCCGCAAAAGTGCGGGCGTGAATTGGAACCCCATGAGTCCGTCACACAGACACGCTGACGGACGGACGTATTCAAACGCAATAGTGCGGACCTTTAGGATTTATACCTTATTAGATACATAATCCATGACTGGCTTGAAAACTGACGGGTGGTTGTCATCTACCAGCGCAGAAAGTGGTCCAATGTAAGGGGCACTCACTCTTGTGTGCCACGAGGTTACTGCGCTTCGTCGTGCATGCAACCGGTGGACGGTACAGAACGATTGGGCCTACTTAGTGTCCTTAGTGATTATTATGCGGTGAATTATTTTATACCTTAAAGATTCAGTGCTCCAAACAACAACGACGACTGTATTTTTAAGATGATGGATGGGGAGTTTCGTCGCCACGACTGAAATGTAGTCAGTGCTCCAAATATAAATGCCCTTTCAAGAATTTTCGAAAGATGAGGTCATGGAGAGTTGGCGTCTGTCTCCTAGCGACAACACGAGCGTCTCCGCTGTTCAACCGACTTTGCAAACAGTCTGTGGTTTGAAATCGGTCAGTTGTGACGAGGATACAGAAAAGGCATTTCGGGCAGGAATGTCCGCGTATAAACAGTGTGACCACACCTGTTGACCGCACACAAAACACGAAATTAATTTTCTGACGTCACGAGAGTTAGTTCGTATATAGTGACGAATTACAAGTAGGATCCTATTCGCTCCGAGATCGAACGGTGTCGGCGCGCTGCAGACAAACGATGAGCTACCGTAGCGTGGTAGCTTCCTTGCGTCGTCTTCTGCTACACATTATTCCGTGTTCAGTGTTGGGGAACCGAACAATATCGTACCATCGCGGCACAAATGATCTTCCGGTGAATATACACAAGAATTACGGAAAAGAACCATCAACTCCGAACATCGGCCGGCTTGTTATCTACACTCGAAAGGTGACGGTGTCGCCCCCTATACGTCGCCCTCGCAGCGAATAGGTCGCTGCCGACCATAAAGTTAACACAGGAAGACTGTAGAGAACGTAGCTGGCGCGCCGTCAATGGGATTCTCCTATCCCCGAGCATGACCGCCCGGGCTCGGCATTCCGTTTATGGACAGTGATAGTGGACGAATTTCTGCCTCCTAACTACAGCGGAGCTGCTCCGTTTGTTGCCAACCCTGTGCAGCGACGTGGGATAACAAACGGGGAAACTGGGCCGATGGAGGGAACGACGTCCAGCGTAGGAAGCGAGGCAAGCCGTGTAATTGCGCTGATTACGCACGAACCTTTGGGATACGCGAATAATTTTGTGCTATCGGAATCAAAAAGTAAACGTTGTCACATCAAACGTGAATCATATATCTGAGATTGCCTGCGGCACCACCAGCCCTTTGCTTTCCACCGACACGGATGAAGACGTTTACCGCCTATGACGTGTTGAAGTGGCGCTTCTATCAACAGCGAAATCAATAAATCGTTACCCATTGTAACGAATGTAGGCATGTATTTCCGAAGACAACAGTAATCCAAAGATGAATTAACACATGGTGATTTCGGGTGATGCATTTGGGACACTTATTTCTGCACCGAACCCTAGCGGTGAATTTGGGCAGTGCGGTCGGAGCAAGAGCCGCGTGTTCGGATGATGCACTACGGAGCGGTTCGGTCGCCCCAAGAGCACTTTTTTTTTGGCTCCTGCTGCGAGAGGCCGAGCCAAAACCGCCCTCAACTCTCTTCTTCCGCTCTCGACGGCGAGCATGCGCATATATGCGCCTCGTGAGTGTCGTCTGCTACGTATTGCTCCTGCTGCGGTCTGCCTGTCACGTGGTCTGTCATCTGTTTCTTTTATTGCGTTCACCATTGACGGCATGGATCTTTACGAAAGTAGTAGCGATCAAAGTTCAATTGATACCGATAATGCGAATGACAAAGAGGATGATGTGACCTGCTTCTCGAAAGCTATGCTTGTGATCAGACGAAACTGCGCGACGACGCCAACGACGCTGCCGAAAGTTCACGAATGCACACTGCGTAGCGAACGCAGCGACCCTCGTAGAAGAGCGGTAGAGCGTCCGACAAATTCGGGTGATGACTGCCCCAGAGCGACTCCCGTGTAGAGCGTGCACCGGACCCGGGCGCTCTCGCTCGGATTACCAGGCACATCACCCGAAATCGCCAACAGTAAGCAGTCATCGATGCTGCTCTGCGAACCAACGGGAACCGGAAATGGTAAAAACGAAACCACCCGCTTGGTCTGTCGAGTTTCGTGATAATAAAGTGACGAACGAACGACAGCACACAAGCAAATGATGTAGTGGGGGAATATTTACTGCTTAGTTGTTTAACAAATACATATGAGATACGCACATAGTACGCCGAATTTAGATATCAAGTGATGAATTTAGGAAAACGAGCACGTCAAGTTTAGCGGAATGAAGCAGTCAACGCAAGGCAACGCCTTCCATGACCAACGGATGGCGGCTCCCTTGTGGTCACGCTTCCTTGAGCGAGTCCGACCGCCCTGCTGCCGACGCTGCTCATATTTTGCCCCTTGTGACCAGGGGCTTTTCTGAGTTGCCAGGCTATGGCTGGCATATCCTGTCCCTGTTCTGCCGGAATCCCTGACTCTACCACTGGAATCTCTAGACTGACACCATCAATATTATCGCAGCACCGAGTACAGAGTTAAAGATCTTGTTGCATCAAGTAGATCTCTTTTCGATACCACAGCTACGTGGACCATATCATCTTCCTTACTCACAATGATGACGCCGAGGGACGGTGCAAGATAAGGTTCTCATCGAGCTACACTGTGGACAACCTCACCATCTCCAACGTGGTATGCTAACCTTATTCATATATGCTACGGACGTGGTAGTGGTAGGCAACACGTAGCCCTCATGAGGCACTGCCCTCTCTTGTCGCTGACCCAGAGATACAGCGTGAAAAATCGGTTGGTAATTTCGCTCACCGCGGTGGTAATACGTGAACGTCAAACGTGAAAATCATCGGGAAACGAAATTTACCTTTCCTGTGCGTACAGTGATCACAACACTTTATTCTTTCGTTGCAGAAGCAAGTGCTAGAACCTAAGCTTGTTGTAACTTGTTGTAATAAATTACCACGCACGAATTGAGGTAACCTTTTGTTGCAACACCAGCCTCAATGGCTCAGTCGGTAGCGTGTTCACCCTCTGATCCCGAGATCGTGGGTTCGAACCCGGCCGAGGACGCCAGCAACTTAGTGGCAGCGTACATGTTGCTTAGGCACGACCGATGTGGCGTCGCTCATGATCTCAGTTGTATCGCGACGTACACCCCCAATTATTTTATTACTTTTGTTACAACGTCGCCGCACCAGTGGATTTTCTTTGACTGCTGCAAACCAGGAAACAGCAGGAAATAAGTAATATGAAATGCTCGTTTCGGTGACTTATTATTTCCAACTGCCCACGTCAAACATCAACCCGCGTACATATATCAGTGGTTTTCGGCAAGCCTCGATAGATACCGAAATCCCAGCCTAGAATAAAGTTTGATATCGCCCAAGCACACATCTATGTTACATCATTGTGTTACAGACGGACGCTGCGATACTTATGGAGACCCTACGGAAGTCCAATAGGAGCCTTCCTCACATGTGTTTCTCCCTAAGCATGGCTGTACTGCAGTTCGATGTAAGTACTGATACGAGAAAGCACGACATCAGGTTGGCAATGATTTAATGCCTAAGAATGACCGATCCAACGTGACATGCAGTTAGACGTAAGTTACATTTACATGGGCCATTCCATGCGAACTGTTCCATGGGTGCTGCATAAACAGCACAAAGATCAGGGTGCATTTTGGGGAAAGGGATCTCAAATACGCAATATTAGCCTGGAATACAAAATCACTCTACCGCTAAATGGCTCTAACGTAGCTTGTTTTTCATTATCTGTTGAGGAGGTGGCTGAGGTGGATGGCCGAGGAGGTGCAGGAAGAATTGCCTTGTATTGACATTTGTAATTCTGTGGACAATTCTGAATGAAAGACGAGGTGACTGCTGTGCTGCCATTGGTGACAGGTGATTGTACTAAGTTTGATCGCTGCTGTCATGGACATCGTTTATTCACGGGGCTCGGGAGCTATCTGTGGTCTTGATGGTTTCGTCTAAAATGGCTGCTACGTCATCTCGGATTCATGGGCGTCTAGGTTTTGTCGGTATCAAAGCTGGGGCACCGACGACCACGACAGCAGCGTTGGAGCTAGAGCACAGTAGGAACAATCCGGGGTAGTTGGTATAGGTTCATGATGACGAATAGCAGCAAGAAGACAAGGACAGGGTAGAAGGAGACAGGAGAACTGCTAGAGGAGCTAGAGGCCCAGCAGTAGCAGGCAAGGAGACAGCGGTTGTGCAGAAAGATGTCATGCCCCCGCACGTCCACTATATGATGCATGCGGTGCATATGTATGCATATGCTTAGCATGCATATGTGAGGCATTCATCAGGGTAGCAACCCTGATTTATTGCCAATTAACGACAGCGTGGTAAGGCTGGAACCTCGTTGTCCTCTTGTTACACACAGCACAATCACCTTTTCCTCAATAAAACCAACCTTTCCGCAGGGTACCAACGAGGATTCATACGTGGGTGATCCCTGCACAAAGATGTCGACCGTTCCTTATGAAAAGGTCAGTATAGCGTTTTGTCAGGTGCTCGAGATCTGAAGGGAAAGAACCCGATATGCAACCTAATAAGGTCAAAATGGAGATTGAAGCTGGGCTTGTTGGTATGAGAACAACACAGAGCAACGACAACAATGGACGCGAGCGCTTCTACAACTGATCTGGCCCAGTTCACATACTTCCGAGGAAGAGCAATTTCGAACTCACCTTTTCCATACCTAAGTGTCATTGTTGGTTCCAGACACAGGGGTGACACAAACCCGCCGTTGTTGTAACTACCCTCAAGCGGGTGCTTTCGGCAAAGCTGCCATCTTGTCCTGGTAGCACGTCATAGGAAACGACATTTTGAGGTCATGTGACTTTGTATACGTGTCGTTTTGCCGCTTACCGACATATTTTCGCGTCATAACACCAACAGATGAACGTATTTTGCAAGAGTAAACTATGCGATGCTTCTTCTGCAACATATGGTAGCCCATTTAAGTACAAGTACAGTACAAGTACATCGCAGCGGCTCAGTGAATCTAAACGCGCGGTCGTCATCACATCTTTGGAAATCGTCAACAGTCGAGGCCTTATGTGTAAAACTGCGCGTTTTACTGCGAGATTATCGGGTAAATATTTACCGTGATCGAAAGACATCCAAAACGTCGTTGCAGAAACAACAACCGCATTGTTTACAAACGGTTTGGCCGCCGATCACGGGCGCCGCCATCTTTGAGGTCACGTGTGCCTTGACGTTGGCTGTGACGTGCCACCAGGACCTCTCCAGGATGCATTGCGTTCGGCCGGCACGTTTTCGTCTATACGGAGTAATACATCGGATGCCACTCCTGTGGTTCCAGAGCGTTGGTAGCATCCACTGAGCAGGCTTTGTGGGGTATAGTCGTCGTTCCGCACCAGGACCCTATCAGCGAAAGCTCATACTTGAGGGGGGTTGCAGGCAGATGTCACTTTCTTCCACGCGCATCATTTAACCAATGACACGTCCCATTAACAGGCTTGTCCGAAGGACGCACATGAGGACGATGCGGAGTCTGCCTTTATGAATATGGGTAGCTACGTGCTCACCTACGAAGACGAAGAAACGCTCGCTATGAAGGTAAGCCTTCACCCTGTCAGCCGAAACGGGACGAGACTAGAGGTCAGCAGAGAACATGGCACGCGCCGGCCATCATGCCTATAACTGTGATATTGTCTCAGAGGGGTTGCGACACATCTCCCCCAAGTTATGCCAGAATGTGAAAGACATGGTCGTTCCAAGGTGAGTATCGAAACGCATCCGGTCCTGGCATCAGTGCAGGAATCCCCGGCAATGAAGCAGCACCCGACAGGTCACGTTCCAATGAGTACCAATAGGAATTGCCGTAGCTTTCACTCACCTGACGTCGGACGCGTACGTGCGTTCGATGATTTGTATCTGAATGCTCTGGCGTGCTGCACAAAGCCTGCTTGATGTTACGAAGAACATTCGTAGAATCGTGTATTCAGACGAGGCGATGCCCCTACGGAATATTCTACTCCTCGCGGGGCGGAAGTTCCGCCACATCTTGTGTTGAGTATTCGCACGGAATATGGATAGTGGCACAGTGCACACATTGCAGACGACACTGTCGGCCCTGTCGTCTGCTACGATATATCTTGTGGCTCAGTCGCAGGATATTCCCCACGATTACCAGTGAACGCTCGCGCTCAGGTGGCAGCAGAAAGTTATGGCGTTTTCCGCACCTTCCTCTGGGTAATACGGCTCGTATGAATACAACGAAAGTATCACAACCCTTGTAACATATCCAGAAAGGTGCTGATAAAGAAGAACGTATTGATACAGAAGTCCCTTTTAGTGATATTGTATAGTACTGCGCCGTAGCGATTGTGAGCCTTATGATCTCTGACGTCCCCTGCAGATGGTCGCCCTTTCCGGCTTTTTGCCCAGGGTGTGTGTAGCTACATTTCATACGGATATGGAAGACTTCAAGGGCGACTGCAACCACCGTCCCCACGCGTCACGTTTGCGAACCATAAAATACAGCCTAAGTGAGACGTCATTGGGTGGGATCTCTGCTAACACAACTGACACAATCGCTTTTGCAGGCATACCGGAAAGTGTGGCAAACAGACCGCACCTGAAGAGTGAGTGGCATCTTAATAATGGTCTGCAGTTAGTCGGGTGCGACGTAGTGATAAGTCTTCATGAGTGAGGTGTGCATAGTGATGTGTGCACCGATGTGTGCGAAAGGCCGATTAACATAAGACGGGCATGGTTTGCCAACCATGATCATCGCGTCAGGCATAAATTATGCTCTTATATGGTAAAAAAATCTTGGTCGATCCATTGGAGGACCCGACGGAAATGCGTAAGCATTAAACTCTTTTGGGAACTCCCTTTCACATCGCTACATAACCCTTCACACGACCCTACACAACGCTAACGCAACACAGCATTCTTAGGCTTTCGGGCTTCCTCTGATTCAGCTTGGCGGCGCCATCTCGCAGTCAGGCGCCTTTCGCCGCCGCCCCTCCGCACAGCTTCATAGCCCATGGCATGCCCACGCAGACGCGTCTCAACCGGTCGACCACCAGCTCTTCCCCCCGTCCTCTCCTTTTCTAATTCTGTCTCCACGCACCGCACCGTGAGGCAGGCCCCGCGCAGGCTTTCCACGCCGCGATGCTTGTGTACCGAGGACACTTATGCTGACGCATTAAAAAGAAGAAATCGACCACCAGATTTGAACTGTATAGATAGAGGAGCACGGCGCTGGTATACGTATGTCATCACACTATGCTTCTAGAAAAAGGGGTGAAGTAGAATGCTATGTAATAGACCCCAGCAAGAAATATGCACGAAGCCTAGTGGAGATACGCCTAAGATGGCAGCTATATTTCCTTGACAATGAAAATGAGCTGTAAAAGTAAGTTAGAGACATGACGAAAGCTTTTCTTTTTGAAAAGCTATGTGACAATATGTGATGGCTTTTGCAGTCGGGTATGCTTCCAGGCGGACATCCTGTAGGAAAGCGCATGTGACTACTGGACGACTGATCACCTAAGTTTCATAAATTTACCTTAATTGTTTCCGGGCAAAATGCGAGACAGCAGGATTTGAGGCAATCATTATTCGAATCCACCTTTATTTTTAATATCAACAAACACGTTGATGCACATGAGCCGAAATCAGAAGTGTACGCACTTCTCAAGCGAAGGAACGACATGACCTTCGGCTTACCTACGGCTTTGCCTCGGCCTATATTGTGCCGGAAAGCGGTCTATCCGTCCAATCAGCTCTATCGCTACAAAACACGTGACCCTCGGATGCGAATGCCCGTCGCTCCTTTTGCACTTGAAAAGTGCATGGTTACGATACTCATTGGTCAGTAAAATTTAGCGATTGTATATCTCAATATACATGCACGTGGATTTAAATAATAACCTACTCCAAGTCTGCTATCTAGTATTTCGCCGCGATGCAACTGTGTGTGACCACGAGAGGCGTACAGACGTGGACAAAGGACAGCAGGAAGAAGTGGGGGAAGGGCGGGTTAGGATGCGTCCTGGGCTGACTTCAGGGGGAACTGTGCCGACATTCGTATGGAAAGTGGAAAACCGGTGGAAACCCTCCTACAGCACAGCCGGTGCCGGGATTCGAACCCTACGTCACGTCCCAGTCTCGGCGTGGAAGGTAATCATCCTAACCACCACGCTACGCAAGCTGGTCAGGAAAACATGTATTTAATTAATGAATTTTAGGTAATTAGTCGTCTAGTAGTTGCATACAAGCTGTCCGCCTGGCCGCAAACAGGTATAGCTGTAAGAGGTACACAACCTTGTAGTTCGTATGGGGTAGTTAATGCGTGGAGTCAGTGTCGCCCGGACGGGGTTGCCTCACTGCTTACACGCCCGAATATACCCTCGCAGATCCGTTGCTATGCACTGTTGGAAAGGCAAATATAGTGAAGGCAATCCATACGGGACTCTGCGATATGTTCATCTTTACTGACGTAGAGTACGACGAGGCAAACCATTTAGTGAGAGCTGCCCACAACCGTAAGTATCAGAAGAATACGTCGGCTGCCTTCTTCACAATGGCTTTGTATGCAGAGGAAGCCTTCGCTGAATTCATGGCCTCCCACGAGGGCTCTTTGCACGATCCAGCGCGACCCAAGCGAGCAGTTGCTTTGGATGCGGGCCAACCGAAGAGTGGGGCGTACGGTAATATGAAGAAACTGGAAGACCTTGCTCTGCACATGGCCCTCTGGCTCAACTTGACCAAATTGGACGGACTGGCCATATTCGGCGACGTTCTGTCACAGGAACTGCTGATACGTCACATATTTTTCATGGAGGTATTTTTGACAAAAGACAGTGTATGAAATCTCACTGCCGGTGTCTAAACCGTGTAATCAAATGTCATGACGTTAGTTTTTGCAAAGGTGTGCCGAAAGCTAGGACAGCGAAAGCTAGGACAGCGAGGCACGAAAGGGAAGGGACACATTTCACTGGATGAAACGATGGTGGGAAAACCGTGCCTTTCCCTTTCTGCACCACTACCATCTTAATGGGAGGATAAAATCCTACGGAATCATACAGAGCTATAGCGAGTGGATTCTACCTCCGTACCATCACTTACGGTCTCATTTGCGTCAGCAAATTAGACGTTTATACAATTGGACCGTAACTAGTGATTACGGTGAATGTCGACAGTGCTTCCGTAAGATGTCTGTTCATTGCTAAATATCCAGATTTCAGATTTAATATAGTTTTCAGCGCAGTGGAAGCCCGATCGAAAAATCCATCAGAGATAATCCTAATGAGACCACTAGGCCAATAGGCCTATCGTAATTTCGGAGATTTCCAATATGACTAATGGGCCCTTAGGACCTAATAGCTTGATAGGAGCTTCACAGTACGAAATGCGCGTTTTTAGTAAAAATTAGCATTTGTTTCTTTCTGCCTTTTTTCCAACCTCTGTCACCGCACGATTTATTACCTGTTGCTTCGGTTCCTTTTTGTTTCCCGGACTTTTCATGCGCGCGGCGTTTCGAGAAGACTGTGCCTTGTCGCATTTGGATGTAGTGTCAGTTTTTAAATTCCGAAGCGAACACAGCTTCGTTGACGGTGGGAACGCGATTAACTGCTGACGGGTCCAAATGACATTCTACGGTATGCGTGCGTTGTGTTGTGTTTTACGGTGGCTACAAGAAACCCTTCAAACACGGTGCACTACCAAGGCTCTGCCTTCGTGGTGCAAACGAACAGCACAACTGCAGTTCAGTTTAATGTGCTGTTTTGAATGGCCCCATAGAAGTTCTACCATCTAATAACAGTGGAGTCTCACACTTTACCAGGAACGAGCTTGATCATTGCCCGTTCGGGTGCCGCTGCCGCAGTATCGGGCTCGAGTTGCCTCGCAGTGGAAGATGCATGCTCGTCCGCGTGCTGAGGCATGGTTGTCGCCGTCCTGTCGTTCACGGGAGTTTAGACCATTGTAGCTGCCACGTGACTAAATTTACCATTTCTACGAGATATTCTCTACGAGATTTCTTCCCTATAGATAGTTGTCTACTCCGCTCCGCGAGCCCGTAATTGGAACACAATCAGAAAAATGTTTGCAGGATGCTCACACGAGCGAACTTGTGGAAGAGCCGAATAGTGTAAACTTCTGTCTTTCGTCGATAAAATCATCCCCAACGAAAAGTGGGACATCTAATACAGATATCGGAGCTGTTTTTGCCCTCCCGGGGGCACGGGTATTTTGTGCATCGAATGTTCGCTTCATGGTTCCTCCGGCCAATCAGGAGCGTCCTAGAAACATCACCGTGACGTCATGCGCATTGGCTTGTGGAGCGTCTATTCCAAGTCACAATGAATCAGACGACATAAACCATTAGCAGCTTGACGGTCGTCAGTCTATCGGCACGACAGGACAATGTGACCTGCCATATTGAATGCTCGAAAAATGTCTGCTAGTTCGTTGCTAATTTCTTATAATCGCTAGAACTTTTACTGCAAGGAAGCACTAAAGCACAAGACTAGGACACGACAGGATGCGGTTTTCGTGTTGTCTTTTGTAGTCTTGTCCTTTACTGAGTACAGTAAACTAAATAGTACTGAGTTACTGAGTACAAGGGACAATACTGTAGTGTCCTTTACCTTACCTTTCATTGAGGGTTTTAGCGATTGTAAGCTATGCCAGATCTGTGATGCCCCATTTGGGGCTCCTCAGATCTACTGCGAGGCGTCGTCTGTTTGACCGTCAAGCCTCGCTCACGGACCATTGGGTTCTCCTGTGGGGCCACTAAGCTCACCGGATGATGATGTTAGATACTCTTTGTCGAACCGCCAGGGGCCCTGTCGTACCGTCAGGCCTCCCTGTGGGGCTATTCGGCCCACCTGACGTACTGTGCGACACCATTTGTCGGACCGCTAACAGTCCTTTTGGACCACTAGTTGCTAATGGCTCGATAAGCTGGATGAATGGTTCATCAAAATATTCTGATCGTCCATTATAATTTCCATGATGGAGAATGGAGATGGTCCATTAGGATGACCCATTAGAATTTGTGGTGGAGTCTTGTGTGATTTTTCGGTCGGCAGGCCATGCACATGTATTATTCACAAGATACTGTAAGCGCAAAGAGACAAGAAATTCTCCACAGCTACTCCAGTATCTTGGTGTGCTGAGAGGCAGGGCAACAAAGATGACATTCTCGTGCAACCTTGTAGCGGATAAGGCAATTAAACATAGGACAAAGACAACAGGGGCATCACAACGCCCAGATACTTCAATTAAGTGATGGCAGTTGAAGAAAAGGCACCAGCAATGGGACACTACGTGTTCATGTGAATGTGGGAGTGACTAAGAGGAAGTGTTGAGGGTGAGTGCGTGTCCCCGTGTTTCCTAGTGTGACCTGGTACGTTGAAGGAAGGGTATCTAGCATGATGTAGCAGAGTGTGTGAGTTGGAATCCCACAGCTGGTGCCTTCTCAGTGCCATTGGTCAATGGAAAGTTGATACTGCACGAGCTTTCGCCTCATTTCATGTTGAACAGACCATGACCTTGTGCTGACTGTGCTTCTGCTGTGGACGTAACAACACCGCCTTTTTTTGCTTTCTAGAAAATGCATTCAGCCTTCGTGCAACGCAGACGTGAAATAATTCTGATCTACGGCTCCTCCATCGTCGAGGGATACAAAATCTGGCCGAAGTCACGCATCGCAACGTAAGCGTTTCTTTCGAACGTTTTTTCATATCTTCGATTTTGCCTTTCGATTCGACTTTGAGCAATTTTCGAGTTGCTGGCTGTCGGCCGACACCGGCCACCTCCAGCAACTCCCCGACCGAAATCTTGATAAGCTGCTCGTGCAACGGCCAATCAGCGAGGGGAGCATTACTACGGGACTCCGATGGCGTGATGTGATTTCATTCGTGAGTTCATGGGTTCGAATCCTGCAGATGCAGCTGAGAAATAACTTAACTTGTAAATTTTACTAACGCTACAGAAACATATTAATAGCCATTTGTTTGAAGGTACCGATGATCTTTTGGCGTAATAAGCTGACTAAAATTTGATAAACAGCGGAAAGAAAAGACAGCATCAGTTCGATTCGAACCCACATCCTCAAGTTGCCGTAATGTTCCTTGTTGTTGGAGCTACCGGGTTGCGACGTGTGAACACGGTCTCGACGTTGCTCGTAAGGCGCCGGTTCGAGTTGCTTCGAGTTGCTGGAAAAAGGTGCCCCGTGTGAACACTGCCTTAGGCGGACGACGACATCTTTGACATAACAAGTTTGCTTTTAAGAACTGGCGACTGATCTTTCGCGTTGGCGCACCAGAAGAAAAATGCATGATCGAACGAAGCATGAGGCAGGTCCGTGTACCTTTCATAGAAAAAGGAGACGCGGATAGAATGGTGTATCTGTGTTGGGCCTTGTGACTCTCTGGTGAAACGAACAGTGAACGTTATGTAGAAGGGAAAAAGGGGAGGTATTGTCTCCATATTTTTCATATTACCAAACATATCCTAAAATCATGAAGTGGAATCTGATGCTAAACTGTGAAGGCGATCGCAGCGCGTTCTTTTTTTAAATGCTTCCGACCTCGCATTAAGTAATGTCTTCTGCAGTCTGCAAAGTCGAAGGAGCACATGCAGGATGCACCAGTGTTATATCTCCTACCGATTAACAACTGCACTCTGTACCATCTTGTCATATCTGTCCGCCGTAGTTGTGATATTTACAATATACCCAAAATACTCAGCCTTTATAACACACCACGTGCTGCACCTGTTTCAGCTACGTCGACGTGATGGTCCTCATGGTTCACCGAAACACCTGGACGAACTCTCCGTGCATAATAACGATGCCGAACACGTTTGACACGACACCCGAGTCTAAGCAGGAAGACATCTATCGGAACAGTATCCGCGGTCTGCAAACCGTCGTGTCCGTGGTACCGGCGGTTACCGTGTCCCTCCAACTGGCAGTACGCCAGTTCCGCACGGATAAAAAATGGGTGATGCACGAAACCTGTCTCTTCGAAACTTGGATCCATTACGAAATGGTAAACAACATCGTACACTATCGCTTTTACGCACGAAAGGCATAGCGTTGGTGGTTCTGCGCACGCCCATAATAGAGAGAGAGCTTCGCGCATTGCAGAGAACCACCAACGCTATGCGTTACGTACTAGAACTCTCTAGTTGCTCAGTTTGCGTTTCTAAACTTAGTAGAGTCGTCCAGAACGAAAATTACTATCGCTTAGGATCCACGAGATTGAAAGAGTACTAAAAGAGCACAAGAGCAGAGAATTAGGTCTTCATCCGCAGTAAGGAACAGCCGTATGGAACGATCTATGCTATTCCCTCTCCTTCTCTACCCGACAAGTACAGAGCGCTCTCGGGGCATTCGTCACCATCACACGCTAAAAGCATGATAGCTAACCTACGGAACGACAGCACTGCTAGCACTCTGTATAGGAGTTGGGTAGAAAATGAAAGGGAACACCATATCGTCTCTTGTGGTTGTTCCTTATCTTCCGTCACCCAGAACCAGGCGGATGAAGACTTAATTAACAGCTGGATAGCGAAACAAAAGAGGGTGCTGCTATGCTGCTGCGCGCCCAAAAATATGCAAACCGTTGCCAATTAATCACTCGAAAAAGTGACACGGGTCTTTTTTCTGGAATATTCTTCGCTGAAGGTCGTTATTCTGTAAAACAGAGGTTCATGGAAAAAAGGAAGCTTTTCGATTACAAATTATTCACCTGGGGAACCTTCGAAATCTCGGCTTATTTAAAAAGTTCTCTTTTAACAGATAATGCTTGCGAAACAAATGACAGGACGTTAGCGGTCTTGTGTCGTAGCCGCCAGTATTTTTTGTCATTGTGCCCTGTGAACTACACGATACTAATAAGCTAACCTTTAATCGTGCAAAAATTTCTCCTTGCCCAATGGAAGACGCCGTTACTCTGGAACGAAATTCATCGGTTGCTTTGGATTCATGAGTGAAAGAGACCGCATCAAAGTAACGGCGTCTTTCACACCGCGAAGATAGTTTGCCAGTTAGTACCGCTATAACTATCAGTCGCTTACAACAGTCGTGATCGCTTACTGTGAGTGCACTGTGAGAGTTCCTCCCGCTAAGTGAAGAGACGCTCCAACTCTCCGGATGATTGGCACTAATTTTCAGACATGTGGAGGACCTACAACGAGCGTGGGAAATTTCAGCGGCTCCTACCAGGCGCGGGATACCATGACGTTCAGAACATTCGAGACAGAGGATTCCGTGCGAATCAAGGTAAGGCTTCCTTGATGATGAGGGCGAGAAGTGAACGATGTGACCCGTGCAGGTCACGCTGTTTAACGAATGGGTGAAGGGTATGGGCGTGGTCCTCTTCAACGTCGACTTTGAAAGTCCTTTCACCAACTGCAGCACCATGAGGGACGACTTCTCCAGGCTAAAAGTAGCTCATCGGACTATGAGTATGTCTTCTGTTTCGAGATTGTAGAACATTAATTTCATTGGATGTGGACGCTGTCGCTATAGGCGTGACGCGGCATCGAACTCTACTTGAAACGCGAACAACAACGTTGAAGAGGGAACAGGAGTAAATATTGACGAAGTCCGGCGCAGTGGTAATCCCAATCCACCAACGAAAAACAATCGCACCAGTTGAATTCGCCAGAACCTGCTATTCGTGAGCATGAGCTTGATTCGCCATTAGGTGAGCAGGCCCAACGCAGTTCATCGGCATTGCAAGGTTTGGAAGGGACCATAGATCCGGCAGAATGCGAGGTTCCTCTGGGGAACAAGAAAGAACATTCCGTGACGGAGCGCGTTTATCTAGAACTGGGTGATTTTACGCAGAGTCAAGCAGGGTGGTCCGGTCGACCTCTCAGATTTTTTCGTTCCATTGAACCTGGCTATCAGGGGCGTTTATGTTTACTCGTTAGGAGGTGCTCGGAGCGGATATGTCATCACGGAGCTGCGCTTTAAGCAAAAAAGGTAGAATTTCCTACCCAAAGTTTCAGCAGGACGGTACTTCTACCATTTCGTGCCAATGCACACGCGACTTCTCCACCGCGGGTATAAGCGGCGGCGTCCCTTTCCCTTCCTCCTCTCTCTCACGTTTGCTCTACGAAAAAAAGGGTAGAATTTCCTACCGAAGCTGGTAAAACGACAGTTTCTACTTTTTAGTTTCTTTCTTTCTACTCTGCAGTTATAGCCAAGAGGTAAAACTGTTTGGAGTGGAAATGTGGTTGCAATGCAGCTCTACCGAAATGGGTAGAAAATCATACCCTTTTTCTTAGAGTGTGCTCACTACTAGAGAGAGATCACTAAACAAAACAAAGAAAGCGCTCGTTTACACTGCCGAGATTCAAATTCTTTTCATTCCCGCTTTATTCGCGACTCCAGATGGCGGAAGAGTGCAGTTCTTCCTAGCAAATCGAGCGTAAGGACTGCGGTGTGGGCCGAATTATGTTAATCTGTTTGAGCTTTTAATATGCAAATTGACATGCTTCATGAAAAATTCCGAGGTTCAAATTATTTTCATTCCCGCTTTGTTCGCGACCCCAATGAACCATAGGTGGCGCACCGAACTTCCAAGATGGTGAAACGGGTGCAGGCCTCCCGAGCAAATCGGGCGTAGGGACTGCGGTGTGGGCCGAATTATGTTAATCCGTTTCAGCTTCTAACAGGCAAATTGTCATGCTTCATGTAAAAATGAATTAATTTTCTCTGCTGGTCATGTCATATTCTGCACTTGGCAGTTGAGAAGTTGGCAAAAAGAGAGAAGAAGAAACGAAGGAGGAATTTTAGAATGGCGGCAAAGCCAGGATTGGTTATTCAAGAAGAGTGACACAGCATGTGTTATGGAATGTGTATCAGTAGTCTGCAAGCCATACCATTACAGACGATAGGGCTAAGAACAGACGGCCACTGAGGAGATGTAGACGGGACGAGCGCTTCCCTCTACGTCTTATGAGTGGTCGTGTGTTCTTCGCAGGGTGCCGAATCGAGCCCGAACCGAAAACAGTACCCGAACCGTTACTTTTGCCGGGATCGAACCGTCCGTAGTAGGTCTGTATGTAGGTCCGAACATAGAGTCAACCGTGTTGAACACGGACCGGAGCAGAACTGAAAAAAAAGAAAGAAAGAAAAATAGCGGTAACCAGTTTGCAGGAAAAAGGTTTCGGACTTAAAAGAAGCAGCATAAGAGTTCTGTGCCTCTCAATCCCCGATCGAGGACATATTGGTCTTCGTATCATGGATTTCGCAAATTTTCACCTAGCCGCCAAACGAGGACGCGTAGTAAGTATGTTTTGAGCGTCTTTCTTTAACACGTTGAAGTGCAGTTTGAGCGCCTTATGAGCGCCGCGGCTAGCGGCTCACGCATGCGCTGCGGCGGCCGTTCCTGCTCGCTTATGGAATTTTCTTTTCTCCTCGGTTTCTCCCGTCCGACCGATTTCCGGTTCGATGACGCGCTTCCGCGCAACTCTGGCTCTGCTTCCAGCGAATAAACATAAACGCTCCAGATGAGCGCCTACTGCAATCAGCTCCACCGCCAAAGAACACTTGACCCTCCGACGCAAACGCCCATTTAGCCTTTTGCGCTTCAAAAGTGCGTCGTTTCGGCTCATTTGCGTACCAACGTTAATATCCAATAGGAAGACCAATAGGAAAAACTCTTTAATTAAAGAGGCACTGAGGTGACTCCCAATTTTTTTCCATTTTTGGGTGCAGAGTATTTATTCTCCAACGAATAAAATGAGTTCCTGCCAAATAAGTATGGGCGCAGTTGACCTACAGAGCGAGTGCGAGGACTCTCTTGCGCACATCTCTTTTCCGCGTGAAAAGAGGGCATCGCAGAACCAGAGGACGTCGTGACGTATGCTACTCCCGTCACGTGACCAGTGACGTGCAGCGTGTAAAGCATAAGCAGCGTGTGCTCTGCGAAAAAAAAAAAAACGGCACGGCACGGAGCGTTCACTACGTCACAAGCGCATCGTGTCGGCCGTCCGCGACTGCTTCCTCCCATTCGATTGCACACCTGTAACGCACCGCAGAGCGAAACTATTTTGCTTTGTGAGTCCGGGTGGACAGCTTGGCAGACGAGGCAGTATGCGCGCGCCCTGCTAACTGTCACCACATTGCTCCTTTAAGGGATTTCGGTCAAAATCGAGATAGCAGAAAGGGAGACAATCCTCGTTAAAAGCCATTCTATTCTCTCTCTCTCTATATATATATATATATAAACAATAACGATCGTGTGCCGTGAAACATCCATCGCTGAATTTCGCTAACCAAACAAAACCAAACCAAGCCAAACGAAACCAAAACAGGACGCGCCTCAGAAGCGCATCACCTTCGCCGACGGATCTGGCCTGGAAAGCGGTTAATCTGGCCAGCAGATCAGCACTTACTCCAATCATATCTATCCTCCAAGGCACGTGACCCTACGACGCGGAGTGGACCGTGTGCTCACTGTGCTCGCGGTCGCCGCTGTTTCGGCTCATTCGCATATCGAAATTCAGCGATGTATATTTGAACGCGCGTGCGCGTTTCAGGATTTTTTAAAGAAAGGAATGGCCTTCAACGAGTATTATCTCTCATTCTGTTATCACGATTTTGCAAGATATCTCCTAATTCAAGAGTAATGCTTTTTAGGTAATTAGTCGTCTTGCAGTTACATGCTTTCTTCGAGAGGATGTCTACCTGGCCGTATAACTCAACTGCAAGAACGACATCTGTGCTGGTCTCATAGCTTTTCTTATAAAAAAATCTGTATATGACATAAGAAGTCGTCCTGTATAGTTGCGTTGAACTTAAGAACGGCATCTCGAGTGCTGAATGAAAACCTTCCGATATATTCTTACTACATATATGAAAATAAGCTTTATAAAACAAACACCATGTAATCTGTAACAGCGGCCTCAATGCCGTTCTTACGTTGAGCACGACCATACAGGTTGATGAAAGTAAAATACATGTGATATGTGTAGCTTTTTTTTATATTGTGCTTATCGTTGAACAGGAGCCATACGTCCCTTCAATTGACCAGTTAGGTCAGACATCAGGCCAGATTCATAGTAGAGCAGAACTTGATAAAACATTCAGCTATCCGGCCAATGTCGGTCATTCCATCAGGGGGGGGGGGGTATCGTGCTCGGTGATATGCTTCTGATGGAACAAAAGCGAAGCATTCTGACTTTCACGAATCGCGGCGCACTCTGTCTAGCACTACACTTGTACTGTATTTACTTTGCAGATTCAAATAAAGGCATCAACGAGGACATTCCAGGTAAGGGCCCTCCCTTGCGGAAGTGCTTTTGATGTCTTTCCTCCTTTCAGTCCCGTTTCCGCCGGTGTTTCCGAATTCGACGGCCCCTGAACCAATTGGTATGCATTGTCTTTAATTACTTTACGGCGCAAGGCGTCATACGTGAGTCCTTCCTATGGTGGACGCCATGTAACCTCATCGTGTAAAGTCATAACGCTTGCAAGATTGCCGGTTGCAGATGTATTCTCTCTCCAAGCACCGATTCTTAGATATTTGTTTCCCTGACCCCAGTTCCCTATAATTCATTATTGGCGTCGTAAAGAATTGGAATCCATCGAGTTTGAAATTCGCGCGTAGAAAACGTATCCGCTACATCAGGGGTGTGGAAATGTGGGCGTTTCCCTTGGCGCGCTTGGTATGCTGCAGTGCATATCTAAGGAAGAGGTGTAGCAGAGGACGCTGATATGTTACGGGAACGTCACCAGAGTGCTTGAAGATATTCTGCGGTAGTTCCTCCCTCTTGGTTCGTGTCCGCGCGACGAATATACGAATATACGAAAATACAAATATAACACAAGAAATATGTCGATTCCTTGCGAAAGAGCTCGCAGGATGGCTGTTCGGAATCAAATGGCTCCTGCCGTACATATGTCAACGATGTCAGGGAGCGAGTTTTTCCTTTAAAGTGTCACTCGGAAAACGGCGTTTATTTTGTTTAGTCCATGACAAGAAGGTACCTCAAGGGCGTGCTCAAAGGTTCTATACGCGAAACATCAATCCTGTTTGCGAACGTTGTGCATTTTTATCAATTCTTGAAGATCTGCTGACCTCCACGAGTTTCGATGACGCGAGGAGCAGGTGTCGCCCAAAGATTGCAGTGATGTCATGTCCCGCGTCCGCGGAGGGTCACGTGTAGAGTTGGGAATCCCGAGGCGTTTTCACGATCTCGGGATTTCGGGATTTAAAAATTCTAATCCCGGGATCCCGGTACGGGTCCAGAATTTTCAGCAGCGGTTTTCATAGTCATATTTCCAGGGGTCATTACATATGGAGGACACTGTCTAAAGCTGCGAAACAGGAGGGGTTTATTAATTTTATTGCCTGCTTTGATTTTCAATGTTTTTTAAGGTTCAACAAACAAAGCTTTCCCACGCAAGCAATGCGACCTTAAAGTCCTCTGTCGCAATGACCACTGCCTCGTTACTCATAAAAATGCCCTCAGGAAACACAGAGCGTCGAAAGAACTGTCGTCAAGGCGTGATCGAACTTTTATGCAAAGGTTTCCTGCCGAGCTGAAACTTCTTTCCGATTCCACGCTGGTCGAAACAATTGATCGCAGGCAGAGATTTGCTTCTTTTGCTTCTTTATCTATTTATTTAAGTCTTTATCGCATCTCTTACATTTCGCCGATTGTCCATCTACTGCACGTAAGTAGTAGTACCACACACTGCTGCTATCATTACATTTTGCCTCAACCTCGAAGTAGAGAACGGCAGAGATTGTCACGCTTCGACCAGTTACTGGTGATGTAAGGACAACACGCGGACGCTGGGCTTGCGTCCGCGAGACAGTCGGACACGGGTACGGCCGCTTCCTCCAGCTCAAGAAAGAGAGAAAACCGTGCACTTGCCGGTCCCTCCCTGGCAAAGGACTAAGCTCTTGCGTTGCGCTGGAAACTTTTTGCGCACGGAGGCTCCAAAGAGTGAATCAAGGGAACCATCATTTCCATCGAACTCCTGCACAGCGCCTGCAAGTTGAAGCCATAGTGGGTGCTTTTGAAATTCCGGAATTTTTGGTCAGAAAATCTCAGGATTTCGAGATCGAAAAATCGTGCGTGATCCCGGGGACACCGGGATCCCGGGTTCCCAACTCTAGTCACGTGGTAGAGAAGGCACGCGACGCGGATCCAAAGAGGAGAAAATGGGAGAGATGGTTTTCACCTCCTTGCGTTTCCTCGTAGGTCCGAGGATATGTCACGTAATAGTCAAGGGGGCTCCGCTAAGTTAGTGCCAACAGCGAGCCCCCTCAGTAGACGACGCTAAGGGTAACAACGTTGCCCTGTGAGAGCCGGGCGCTCCGTCGGAGCATAGTATGACGCCACAGTTCTCGCGAAATAAAATTTAATTTTCTCTAACTTTCGTGTCACGTAGAGACAAAATATTTTTCGAGAATGTAAGGTGAGACGAGAGGATTTCAGTAAAGGCATGTTTCGACATATAGCGACTTGCGGTATAGCGCTAGAAAATAGCGCGATATTGTTCTCCTCGCAGTGCTCCAAACCGCTTGCCGGAGTTCAGCTCGTGTCATCTTTATCAGCGCTAATATTAGCAATACATTCGTGTTGGCCAATGAGGACGCCCTTTAGCGATGACGTCGCGCAAGTCGTGGAGTTGTTTTGCTTCCGCATTTCACGCCACGGCGACGGTATTGGAACCGGCGAGTCTGTCATCCAAAATGTCTGGTAATTTCCTGTTCAGTCAGTTGATCGAATTTGTTCGTCTGAATGCTGTTGAACTCCGGAGGCGACATGATGGGAGAGATCGGAAACGACAACCGAACTTCCGCTAAATTATAGCGCTAGCGCCGCTTTGCAAGTGTGAACCGTCCGAAGACAGTGAGCGTTGTTTTTGCGCGTCGTTTGGTAGCGCTATATTAGCGCGCTGCTATATGTCGGAACAGGCCTTCACACGACACGAGCAACGACACGGAGACACGAGATTTAACTCGTAGGGAAACTTTAACAAACGATTTCGTTTTTTCTTTGCAGCCCGACCGGATAGACTATCAGACAGTAAGTTCTGTACCGCTATGTAAGGAATGGCATTAAGATATAGGCGACGGGTGCTTCCAGACCCTATGGCATGCATCTTCGGGAAGCACACCACTATGTTTCCGAAAAACTTCCCCAGGCGGATGTGCGACGCCATTATTCTCATGGCATTCACTTACTACGGCCCTTCCAGTAGTGTTCTGCATATCACCAACAGTAAGGCACATTGACGTGGGGAAGAGTGTCGAAATGAAATGTCTCTTTTGGTTATTCTTCAGCCCGGGCGCTCAATGCGTTCTTGTGGCTAGAGATGAACATGAATAAAACGCCCCACTACTACCTCGGATTCAACCCAGAGTCTTTCAAGCGTCGTTGGATCAGCGATCCTAGGATTTTTCAGCACTTCGCCGAAAGAGTGGCTGCAATGATGCAGACAAGTGCACCCAGAGTTCACGGCATCTTCATTCAGCACGGGATCCTCGTTGGTGACGACCCCCAACATTTCTCAACCATTATCCTCGTGAGTGCACTTGCGGTGCTAGGAGGTCAGTTGAGTCCCATGTGAAGAAATCGCGTGATGCAATCTGTATGAACTCTGGTCCCTACCGGCTTTGCACTGCCAGAGACTCAAACGCGTTAATCGAGGTTGTGCCTCGTTTTCTGCGTTATGTGGGCTTTGCCGCTAAGAGGACGCTTGTCTGATGGGGTGGGGTGTATTAGGCGGGGTGTTACAGGGAGCATCCCAATGAAGACATCTGAGGGATGCTCGTGTGTTTGGGTGGGAGTTCTGTTGGAATGCATCCCAGACCAGGAGAGATGGCACATCCCTCCCTCTCCTGTGCCACAATCACCTCTCGCATCCCTCTTTCGCCCTCCCCTGGGTGCACCGAGCCGCCACTACAGAGCAGGCTGACCGCAGCTTCGCCCCCACATCACCTCCCGCACCCAGGACGCTTGACTGTACGAAACCTTTTTCTTCCTTGCACAGCACAGAGCAGGAGATCATGATGTAGCAAGCAGACAAGGACACAGAAAGAAGTAAACATGACGACTGCAGACTCTCAACTGATGCTTCATCATAGAAAACAGCTTCTTAAATCCAAGCATCAAGGTCATTGACTATGAACTCCCCCCACATTGATAACACTGAAGGCGCGGACCTAACAATATATCCAGGGGATGCTATCCAGTCGTCTGAAAGATTGCACTCAACAACTTGCCCATATGTGTAGAACATCCATTTTCACATCTGTCAACGTGACTGAAGGGGAGCTGACGCATCTATCATTACTTTTAATAATAATTAGGGGTTTACGTCGCGAGACAACTGAGATCATGAGTGACGCCACAGCGGTCGGTCAGTGGATTGCTTTTGCCCACCTGAGGGTTCTTTAACGGGCGATGAAAGCTCATCACACGGCACCCCGTATTTAACGTCCCTCGCGGAAGACGGCGTGTCTAAGCAACTTGTACCCTGCCACCAAGTTGCTAGCGTCCTCAGCCGGGTTTGAACCCGCGATATCGGGATGAGAAGGCGAACACTCTACCGACTGAGCCACCGACGCCACGCATCTATCTTTACACGTGGCAATAACAAATGCCTCCATTACCTCCCACACCAACTGATCTTTATGCATTGCTAGCACCTCCGATTGACGAAAAAAAAAAGTCAATCTCCGGCAATGTATGCTCAAGTGAGCGGAGGGGGGGGGGGGGGGGGTTTCTTCGAAGTGAAGAGCCAAAGCTTAAGCCCAAAGTTAAGGCATCTACATGACTGTCCAACATTGCATCTGCCAATCTGGAGCGGTATGCAGTAGACTATATCCAGCTTACAACTCACAAATGCCCGCCAATGTTTGACATTACATTCTGTTGGCCCATTGGGTACGTTTACTTATGCGCAAATAGACTTACTTCAAGGGAGCGGTAAACACGACATTACTCCACTTCTTGCGGCAACTTTTTTGCAAGATACCCATACGGGATGAGCACCGGACTACCACTTAGCCCGTCCGGGTTGCTGGTGACAGTCTCTCAAGAGCATGACGAAGAGAGCACTGCCAGACGAAACGCTAGATAGACACACACCGATGCGCTAACTTCGAACACTTTATTTTGGAAAAGGTAACCCACCCCAAGCAGCAAAATGCACTGAAAGTCGAGTGCAATAGGGGTGGACGGGTAGATGAAAGGCCTTGAACAGATTCATGAAACTACAGAACATTGATAAGACACATACCGTCCACCCCTAATGCACTCGACTTCCAGTACATTGTGCTGCTTGGGACCCTCTTAAATACACGTCATCCTACCGGTTGTTTCCTTCACTACTACACATGTCGAGGTACGCCAACTCCTTATCTGACCTAATTTCCTTATCTCATGGGCCTCTATAATCTATCTAATCGTTCTTTCACGATTTCCCCCGTACACACACAGTGATCCAACATCGGCTGACAGCCACATTCCCTGCAGTGCACTGCTAGTCAGCCAACCCGGTTGTTCTTAACGTTTAAGCGGTGCTCACACAGTCCGTCGGTCCGGTCTGACCGACATACGCTTTCCTGCACGATATGGTAATCCCGTAAGTCACGCTCTGCTTGCGTCCTACATACAGGAACCTGTGCTGTTTCATACACTGCTTCTCCTCTTGGTCTGTGCCATTCACCGTTCTACAAAGCTTTATCAGCTTCGCAGGGGCAGTGGGGGGGGGGGGGATCGTGATATATAAAGGCTAGAGAGATTATAGAGGCACATGAGATAAGGAAATTAGGAGAAGCATGTGTTGTTCCTTCCATAGCACTGTCAGATAAGGAACTGCGTACCTTGACATGAGTTGTAGTGAAGGAAACAAACGGTGACGTATATTTAAGGGGGTGAGTTATCTTTTTCTAAAAAAGGTGTTGGAGTTATCCAAGCAGCACAATGTACTGAAAGTCGAGTGCAATAGGGGTGGACGGGTAGGTGGACGGCCTTTAACAGACTCGTGAAACTAAAGAACATTGATAAAACACATACCGTCCACCCCTATTGCACTCGACTTTCAGTACATTGTACTGCTTGGGTAGGGTATCGGTGTGTCTCTGTCTAGTGTCTATTGTGTTTCGTCTGGCAGCACTCTTTTCATGATATTCGCGTAGCAACAGGCCCGAATTTCTTCACTGTCCTTCAAGAGGATCTACGCGGTTGACAACAAAATTTGCTCGGGTAGCCCGCGTTCCTCATTCTAGAAAGTCGCATTGTAAACTGGTAGAGGCAGTGTGCGCACAGGACCTATTGAGAGAAGATCTCATAGATGACTTAACTATTGCTCTCTTCACAACCTTGGAGTGAGCCTTTTTTTTTTTTGTTCTTGGATTAAATCTCGAGCATCCGACAAGGAAGAGCCTTTCAATCCTTTAGTAGGATTTGCCAGACTGAGAATCTGGATGGGCTCTACAAGGCTACTAAGAGTAAGAAAGATAGGCATTATAGAGTCTGAGAAAAAAAAAAGAAGAAACGGGGCAAAGGTCAGTGTCATTCTTCCTACAAAGACAACTTGACAACAGACCCATTTGTAGTGAAAAACTGTCTCTATCGTGCAGTTTCTTCAGCAGTATGGTGCAACGGGGTCGGAATTCTTGTCTATAGGTGTCGAGGATTTATATATTCAAGAGACTTCAGAAAATCCCAGTGCGCCTAGCGCCGCTTTGAACTCTGGGAGCTTACTAATATGAAAGAAACGGGTGGCCTCCAAACTGGTCTTCCTTACTGGTTGTCCACGACGTGTCAAGGTCAGTGAAAGAGAAACGAAGGATTATTCTTCGTTCCCCCACTCAGTAAGCGCCCAGGATGCAATGCGAGCGCAAGGAACACTGGGATTTTCTGAAATCGTCTATTCTACGTGCAGCTGTCTTACAAGCGGTTGAAACCCAAATAGGGAGACGGGTGCTAGTGGGGTTTCAGAATGCTACTGGTATGTCCGTGAGTTTCTTGCCTTTCGGCTACTGTGACCAAACATGAAGATATGTTTAACATCCAACGAATGCAGCGCCCGCATCGGTTCAGGTCTTTCGCCCACCTTCTGTGCAATTTATCTTGGCAAATGTGACGAACGTATCTAAGTGGAGTTGAGCAACCAATGTCAGTGCGATGTCTTTATGTACATGGTCGATTTCTATTTTCATGATCAAGGCTCTGAGGTAGGACCTGAGGCAGTACTGGATGTGGTCAGGAATTGTGCAGAAGGGCTTAAGTTGGGGGGGGGGGGGACCTCTGAGGTGTTACAGGCTTGCGCTTGGAGAAAACGCCGCACCATACATGCTGGAGATATAATCCGAGAATAAAGGATTTCTTCCTTATGGGTCAGCTCACTTCAAGGTTGTGAAGAGAGCAACAGTTGTGATCTATGAGCGCCTCTCCGACGAGGTCTTGTGCACACACTGTTTCCACCAGTTTTCAAATGCAACTTTCTAGAATGAGGAACACTGCTCCCCAGGACAAGTTTTGTTGTTCACCGCGGAGATCCTCTTGAAGGAGTTATCACCAGGCACGCGGAGAGGCAGCCGTAAGTGCAGTAAGAAAAAAAAAGTGTGTACCTTACTCCTTTCCTTGCCACATACAGGGTGTCCACCGTAACTATAGAGGTAATTTTAAAAATAGAAAAATCACTTTTTCCTGTTTTAACTAATGGCGATGTACTCCACGCCCAAAGCCCACCTTAGGAGGGCACAGGCAAGCGTCGATGAATTAACTTTTAATTATCAACGATAGAAGATTGACCCAATGAGAACATCGAACCCCTTGGAGTCACTAGTAGCATTCCCGTTTTCAGAACAAAAATCGAGACAGTTATAGCGCAAGGAAAGAGCCTGGAAATAAGGCGATCTGGTGGTCGTTTTTCGACGCTCAAGTGGAAGCGCTCCGTTTTCCTTTCCTCTGAATGCGGGGGAGGCAAAACACAGTCGCAAGGGGGACAGATTGGTGCGGCAGCTATTTCCCACCTCCGCATACACAGGAAATGAAAAGGGGGCGGCTTCTACTTGTGCGTCGAAAAATGACCACCAGAGCACCTAAATTTCCTCACGTTATAACGGCCTCAATTGTTGTTCTGAAAACTGTAAACGGTACCAGTGACCCCAAGAGATCCGATGATCTCATTGGGTCAATCTTCTATCGTTAATTAAAAAGTTAATTAACGAAAGTTAATTAATGCGCCGTCACAGAACCTTGCCTAAGCCATCTTAAGGTGGGCCTTTAGGTGTAGAGTACATCGCCATTGGTTAAAACTGGGAAAAAGTGATTTTTCTTTTTTTTTTAATTACTTCTATAGTTATGGTGGACACCCTGTATATCACTCCCCTTTCGGAGAGTACAATTACTCAGAAAAGCGTTTCCTCACCCCCTTCAGACCCTATAACTGCCTACTGGAGAGTAATATTACTCTCTAGTAGGGAGTCTGCTCACTCCCTTCAGACCCTATAAGTGCCTACTGGAGAGCAATCTTACTCTCTAGTAGGGAGTCTGCTCACTCCCTTCATACCCTATAACTGCCTACTGGAGAGCAATCTTACTCTCTAGTAGGGAGTTAAAGGGTCTGAACGGAGTGAGCAGACTCCTTAGAGTAAGTGTACTCTCCAAAAGGGGAGTGATATATGTGGCAAGGAAAGGAGCTTTCTAAGAGTGTGGTAGACCGGTGCCCATCCCGTATATTCATAGGTATCTCACAATCTTGTTGCCGCAAGGGGTGGAGTGAATGTCGTGTTTACCGCTCTTTGCGCGAGATTAAATGTGCCAAAGGGGCCAACTGAATCTAATGTGAAATGTCTGCAGCCATTTGTTGGTTGTAAGATGGATATAGTCTACCGCATACCGTTCCAGTGTGTCAGATGCTATGTTGGGTAATCTTGTAGATGCCTTAACATTAGCGTTATGAAACATGCCTCTTCACTTTGCCACTCCGGTCCCTTTTCGTGCATTGCCGCGATTGTGAGTGTTCACCTTTTTTCAGTCAAACCGAGGGGTTAGCAGTGCATAAAGATCAGTTGATGCGAGAGATAATGGAGGCATTTGTTATTTGCACGTGTAAAGATAGATGCGTCGTTTCTACGCATGGGCAAGTTGAGTGCAATCTTCCAGCCGACTGCATAACCTTTGTCCTCTGGGTATTGTTAAGTCCGCGGCTTCAGTGTTATCAGTGTGTGGGGAGTTGATAATCAGTGACCTTGATGCGTGTATTTAAGAAGCTGTTTTCTATATGATTAAACCTCAGTTGAGAATCTGCACTTGTCCTGTCCTTCTTTCTATGTCCTTGTCTACTTGCTGCATTTCGCCATCATGAACTTGTACCAGCTACCCCTTATTGTTCCTATTTTTTGCAGAGCAGGAGAGGCAGCGAGTATAGCTTCCACCTGTATAGAATTTCGGTCGTGCTTTTCTTATGTTTCTTTTCGTTTTGAATATGCAAAGCGGATGCAAGGATGAAGCGATTTTTTTTTGCTCTCCAGCGTTTTTGTTTCGGAGTACAACCCAGTGGTGTCTTTTTGCGGTCACCCTTGATTTACTGGACGTAACTAATTTTTTTCAACATATATCAGCTGCATTGTTTTTAAACATAGTAGGACTATACAATTTCCTCTTTGTGCAAAGCTGCGAGGCTGTGTCTGGCATCAGTAGTGAATCCGGGAAGCAAAATGTTATAGGAACGCTACCAGTGTCCACTATCTTTCAGCGTACTCGCAAAGAGGTGAAGAAATTTCGACATGAAGGCGTATTCCTGGTTGGCATGGCTGCACTGATGCCCCTGTACCCCAGAGACTGGGAGCAGGTCATGTACCTCGTACAGTAAGTAGATACGGTGCCACTAAACACGAGCACTAGCTGATTCAGTTTCTAAATGCAGTTACACCAATATAATGGTCATGTTGTCGCACCGGCTTGAGCCTTCGACAGGTCCATGTCGTGTGGAAACCCCGTCCACGATTCAGCGGAACGAGTATACTCTGGGTATCTGGGTAAGACCTTCGTTGTTTGATATCCTGCGACAGAAACAGTTGTATTGAGAGTTATTGACAGGAACACGCTATATAAGCGTGACTTATCCATCATTAGGAATAAATTGGAACCGAGATCGAGTATCAAGACGGCGGGTATAAAGTAGCTTTGCTGATACATATTCCTGCTCGACACGTAGCGCCTAGAGACGGTCTCCTGCTCTTGCCTGCAGTACTGGCCCTGAGAAGGAGTGTTTAAATCCCCGCGTTGGAGGTTTGCTTGGAGGAACGCTTGCTGGAGTGGCACATAGGGACTTCGCAAAAGGGTTGTGAAGCTTTGAAGTAGTTCGTTGCCTCACTGCAGTATACTGTGTGCTCACTATTATCCGCGCATGTATACTCATGGTATTTCACAGTTAAACAACGTTAAACTTTATTTAAAAACAACAAGCACACTTGCTTTGTAAAGTAGTATTGGATCAGCTCAAGTAGCCGACAACTCACACAGTCATCTGGACGCCATTAATTAGCAATTAGAGCAATTTGGGACCCCCCACAGTAATTAGGATCATTCAGTGAGTCATTACACTAATTGGGGAGCATCTAAGACGTGTCCAGACCACTGTGTGAGTTGCCGACTACTTGAGCTGATAAAAAAATAAAAGAATAGGGAGAAAAGAAAAAATAGAGATAGAGTGGAGAGAAGAAGTTTAGTTGAAGATCAACGACGTCATCTGGGAGAAAGCGGTCGGGAACGGCCGCTGACCTACGCTGGGTAACAGAGCACAGAGGCAGGTTGCAAAGCATCTTCAGCTGCGACCACAACTTCTGGACATCCTGTGACGTCATCATGGCATGCCTGGGCTGGTTAGGACAGATCTGGACATGCAAGGAGAAAAACACTCAATACGAAGGCTGTGAAAGCAAGAGTAAATATGTTAACCATCAATAGCTAACAACAAAAAGAATCAGACACAGAAGCAAAGCAGCCCCCCACAACAGCAGTCACGGGGAGCGCAGAACAATGTGACTGCTCCATCTGACAGCCAGGCAGAGAACTGACTCGTAATGCTTTTTTCTCCTGTATAAAGCCCAGCAGCTGCACCCCCTAGCGGTTACTTTCTCAACTAATCTCACGACAAAATTATTCAGAATCATGCGAGCGCTACTCTCGTTCCCAAGGCAGAAGATAGAAAAGGGCGAGGAACAGCAACCAGCGCCCGACAGGAAAATATCAAACAAAGCGGGGACAAAGTTGGCGAAAGAATTAGTTACACAACAAATCAACCCACCAAAACAGGAGCGCAGACCGATGCGACCCCTCCATGTGACAGCCAGGCAGCAACTGAACGAGCACGGTGACTGCGGAGGAACCGAGCGCACGTCTGCTCACCGCGACAGCCAGCGAGCAACTGACTGGGGCGCCGCGCCGCGGCCGCTACGCATGCGCGCGCTCTTAGCGCCCTCTGCGGCAACCACCTGCGAGAGGCTAAGAGAGACGAGCATTCCTGCGCTCTCTTCTTGCGTTGCTCATTGGTCGTGACGTCGTCCCGACTGTCCCAAGGCTACACCTTTTTTTTTTCGCACGGTCGACACAACTGGACAAGGTCAATCTGCAATGAAGCCATGGCATGACGTCATCATGCACCTGCGTGGCTCAAGGACGCGTACGCTCTAGACAGGGGGCCTATTATTTATTGAATCACTATCCCAAGCACCATGCATGAAAACTGATCGTAGTAATTCCAAAGTCTTACTAAATGAGACTTGCAGAAGAACAAAATATCCTAACACGTAACTCCATCAATGGCTAATAAAAGGACTTGGCACTCAACAAATCAACACAGAGTATGGGTAACAAGGAGTGCAGAACGATGCGTCTACTCCATCCAACAGCCAGGCACGGAACTGTATCGTAATGCTTTTTGTCCTCTATAAAGTCATGCATCTGTCCCTCTTGCGGTTGATTTCTGAACTAATTTAATCGCAAAATTAAGAATTGTTCTAGCACTATTCCCATTCAGGGCAGCACTAGCGTCATCATCAAGACATGATTCTTTCTCATCCAAAAAGAAAAAATACAAAGCGTCAACGAGGAATGCATGCATGTCGAGGCATGTCAGGACATGTCAGGAAAAATCGCACGACTGTTGGGCAACAGAGGAAAACAACGTAGGCAACGAGATTTGGCTGAGGCAGACCACACTTAGGGACGACACAAACATGTAAGCCTCATACGCCCGGAATCATCGAATGCAACAACTCAGGGAAAAGAGTTCTTTTCCCTGAGTTGTTGCATTAGAGGAAAACAAACACAGACACTTGAACAGTGTGAAAAGACACTCACCATCATCGGACACGTACACTACGGTTCCCTCATTATAAATGCGCTCGTCACAAAATCCACCTGCATCATCGAACACCATTCACTAGTGACGAACCACACATCCGAACCCCCATCAGAGGCAGACTGAACCCCACCGAGGCTACGCTCTTCCACTGACGGCGAACACAATTGCTAAGAGCAGAATTAACGTGTCCACACCCGCCAGTGTCCAAGAGAAAAGTGAATCCTTGCGCCCCCTGCAGGCTTTGCTCATTGCTCGTGACGTCATCCTATTGTCTCAGGCTTACACAATTTTTTTCCACTGATGCTCCTTTGGACAAGGTCCACCTGAAACAATAGTGTCGCGGTATGACGTCATCATGCAGCTGCGTGGCTCAAGGACGCGTACGCTCTACACAGGGGACCTGTTATTTATTGAACCACTACCCAAAGATTATTTACTTTATTCTACTATAATGATTGCATAGGGAACATTTGCAGAAAAACACTATACATGAGAGGAGATTGTAGGAATGAAGCATTTCATTCCCAAAGTCTTACTATACAGGAAAAAACAAAAAATAATGGTTCAGCTAGACATGTTGATCCCATCCGAGAGCCAGGCAGGTAACTGAAAAATGACGCCCCCTGAATAAAGTCACACACCTGTGCCTAAATGAAACACAAAATTATTAAGAATCATTCTAGCTCTACTCCCATTCAAGGCAGCACTGTCGACATCGTCAAGAATGTTTCTTTTCAAAAAGAGAAAAAGCTACATGCAGAAGGAAAGCATGTCAGAACAGGTCTGGGCATGTCAGCGCATGTTTGTCAGACAAGGGGGAAAAAGCCAAAAGAAACACTTGAACAAAGCAGAAAACCAACATCAAACTATTTCTAAGCACACGCACTCCTCTTATTCAAACACAGTGCTCATCATAAATCCGTCCAGGATAATACACACCATTTTTCTATTGCGACACTTTTTTCCAGTAACAGTCAATGCATTGCTATAGACTGTCTGAAGAAGACAGCGGCAATGACAAGGATTCCTATTATTCTCTCTTAGCCTCTTGTAGGTGGTCGCTAAGAGCGCGCGCATGCGTAGCGGCCGCGGCGCGGCGCCCCAGTCATTTGCTCCCTGGCTGTCGCGGAGAGCAGACGTGTGTTCGGTTGCTCCGCAGTCCCCGCGCTCGTTCAGTTTCTGCCTGGCTGTCGGATGGTGCAGTCGCATCAGTCTGCGCTCATGTTTTGGTGGGTTGATTTGTTTTGTAACTAATTCTTTCGCCAACTTTGTCCCCGCTTTGTTTGCGATTTTTATGGCGGGCGCTGGTTGCTGTTGTCCGGGCTTCCCCGCCAGTTTCTATCTCCTTCTGCCTTGGGAACGAGAGTAGCGCTGGCATGATTCTGAATAACTTTGTCGTGAGATTAGTTGAGAAAGTAACCGCTAGGGGGTGCAGCTGCTGGGCTTTATACAGGAGAAAAAAGCATTACGAGTCAGTTCTCTACCTGGCTGTCGGATGGAGCAGTCACATTGTTCTGCGCTCCTCGTGACTGCTGTTGTGGGGGGCTGCTTTGCTTCTGTGTCTGATTCTTTTTGTTGTTAGCTATTGATTGTTAACATATTTACAATTGCTTTCACAGCCTTCGTATTGAGTGTTTTTCTCCTTGCATGTCCAGAGCAATCCTAACCTGCCCAGACATGCCATGATGACGTCACAGGATGTCCAGAACTTGTGGTCGCAGCTGAAGATGCTTTGCAACCTGCCTCTGTGCTCCGTCACCCAGCGATGGTCAGCGGCCGTTCCGGACCGCTTTCTCCAAGATGACGTCGTTGATCTTCTCCTAAACTCCTTCTCTCCACTCTATCTCTATCTATTTTTTCTTGTTTTTAGTTTTTATCAGCTGAAGTAGTCGGCAACTCACACGGTGGTCTGGACACGTCTTAGATGCTTCCGAATTAGTGTAATGACTCACTGAATGATCCTGATTACTATGGGGGTCCCAAATTGCTCTAATTGCTAATTAATGGCGTCCAGATGACTGTGTGAGTTGGCGGCTACTTGAGCTGATCAAAAAAGTGCTTCAAAAGTGCTAAAATTATGCCCAGATTCGCAACCGTATACTTCCACCATTTGCTCCACATCATCTAGGGCAAGTCACAACCGAACCCGTGATTTAGGTGAACTGCGACGGCCAGTTCTCACATAGCGACGCCTGATGCGACGTCGTGAGTGGGCGGCGGAAGTAGAGGTGCATATCCGCCACCCTAGCGGCGCTAAACTGGCCGCCGCTAAACTGGCGCCCGCCTGGTGCTAATCTGGCCAGGGCCAGTTTAGGGCCAGTTAGGGCAAGAGCGCACGATTTTCATGTTCCCACCAGAGCGGCATTACGTCGTCCAAAGCAAACGAAAAATGAGGAGGCATGGACTTCACTGATCGTCACTATATCGTTCTAGGGAGCTCTCGCCGACGTCGTGAAATGGTTTCGGCATGGCAATTTTTCGGGGAGGCTCGACGTCGCGCCTCTCCCAACGCTCGAAATGCGCGTCTATTTCTAGCGCCTCACGCCGTCGCGTCGGGCATCGCCAAGTGAGAATTGGCCGTAATGGAGAAAGAGCCCGGCCGACGGAAGCATATTGGCGTTGCGGTGCCGCTGAAACAATGGCCTTCGGTTGACGTTGGGGCTGACGTTCGCGTTGCTACCAATAACTTTGGTAGCAAATTAAAAATATTTATTCCCTGACACGCAGCCGTCGCCAGTTCGGAAATACGTTGAGAATGCGCCGCCGTCATGACAATAGCCTTCGGCGCACACATCTAGAAGGAACATAGATCCTGCTGCTTGACGAATTAGGGATTATTTTCCACCCGAGCCGTTTTGCTGCAACTTTGGTAGCAAATTAAAAATATTGAGTGTTCTCTGTCACGTACATAAGTTGTTGCGCTTGGTTTACAAGCAAGAAGCTGTTAAACTACGCAGTCAACATAAGATTCCTGTCTGCTGCTTTGCGATACCTTTAAAATCGCCGTTGCCGAAGGACAGCCCGTGTATTGTGGTCCTGCGATGAGACAGATTTACTACTGCATGTATAAAACTGCTTCCGTATAACGGTTTCAGAAGTGGACCCAGAGCGTCATGGTCGCCATGGTCAACCTCGCCCATAGGAAATCTCTGCCGCCTATGTGCTTCAGCATCAATATGGCAGTCATGAACTACTCCGTCCCACCGTACACACATGACTTCGGTGGATTCTGCAACGACGAACAGTGGACAGGTTATGCACAGGTACGCGAGTCTGGCGACAGTTTCCCTCGTAATCGCCTCTTGTCTCGTAGAGCTGCCCAACATTCGGAACCCCCACGTACGTGTCGTCCAGTAAGCTCACCGCGTACACTCGGACCCGAGATGTCTTCAAGGCCTTCGAGACCGAAGACACTTTGAGAATAAAGGCAAGTGTCTGAGAAGAATGTCCAAGGCAAAATATAACAAGAATAATAATAATTCGGGGCTTTACGTCGCGAGACAACTGCGATCATGAGCGACGCCACAGTGGTCGGGTGTGTGGATAAATTTTTTGCCCATCTGAGGGTTCTTTAACGGGCACTGAAATCCCACACAGGGCATACCACATTTAACGTCCCTCGCGGAACACGGCGTGTCTGAGCAATTTGTACCCTTCCACCGTCGCCGGCCGGGTTTGAACCCGCGATCTTGAGATCAGAAGGCTACCGACTGAGCCACCGAGGGCGGCAGGCAAAATACGATGGTCGCAGTAGTAGATAGCAGAGGGCGGTGCAGGTCGGACGCAATGGCCGGTTTTAATGTAATCTGTGATATTTGTGTGGTTGGAGATTGAGATGAGTGGTTTGGCAAACCGACGTCGTGGTCGGCATGTGACGCAGTCATTGGGAGGCTTGAACTGTAGTAGCCAGGAAACTAATCGCCATTAGCCATAGCAAAAGACATTCCCTGTTCGAAGCCGCCTGCGGCAACCGTTTGAAGCGGACGACACTGACCGTATACCCACTCACGTAGCCAATGACGGAAAAGAGGCATATGTAGCAGGACTTTAGTATTGAATGTGGCTTCATCAGGGATCGGAACCGAATCTGAACCCGAACCGAAAACCGGAAAAAACCGTTATTTTCTGACGAACCCGAACCGAACCGAACCCGAACGATTTTTTTGCTTGTCCTGAGCCGAACCGGGACTGAACCGAAAAAAATTGATACGGTTACCGGTTCGGGAATCGGTTCAGAGGTGAATTAATTGTACTACTGACCGACCTTTTTTTTTTTCACACCTGAACGGTTATCTCACATCTTTCTCTTACAATCGTGTACGGTGAGCGTAATACCCCTGTCACACGAGCATTTTCGATCCTGCTCGACCGAACCTGCTTCAACCCAATGCAGATCGGATGGTGCTACACGGCCGCTTCCAAGCAGGATCGAACTTTTGAAGCTACAAATGATGCTTACATCGGTATACGATAAATTACCACTAATATCGCTGTTATATAGGAAACGCGAAATTAATGAGTTCCGTTTATTCATTTGCCTATATCCTCGACCCCGCGCGACAACAGCCGGAACAGCTAATCGGATACGTACTCAGACGCGGCTCTGCTCAGACGGCGACGGTTGCGCCGCCTCTCGCGCCACAGGTCAACCATTCAATGCGCATTGAAAGTGGCCGTGTAGCAGCGTCAAAACTCGAGCGTGCTCGGGAAGTTCGATGCAGATCGGATTCGAGAAGGATCGGAATGCCCGTGTGACAGGGGTATAAGCTTGCTTGCATGTAGCAAAATTACTGCCCGTGGACCGGTTAATCCGAGGCCGAAAAAAGTAACTGTTCCAATCCCTGTAAATGCCCCGACCGCTGACAGATTTTTTTTTGTCTGTGTATGTGCAGGGGGGGGGGGGGTTCTCCCTGAGCCGAACCCGAACCGAACCGATATACCTGAACCGGTTCAAGCTGATAATTTCGGTTCAGCGGAGCTAAACCCGAACCGAATCAATATGCCTGAACCCGAACCCGAACCGAACCGAAAAAAATACCGGTTCCGATCCCTGGGCTTCATCGGTCCTTCAAGGCCATGCCATTTATACAGTGTCTTTTTATTCGTTAGATTGCTTTATGAATACGCTGTGAGAGCAGCACAGATGCCATTTGTGCGGTCTGGGCACAAATGGCAGGCCGGACCTCTTTTCGTGTACGGGCGTTTTCGGAACGTTTCGGGCGTTTACGTATCGGGACATTCAGCGAAACATATTCCAGAAGGAAAAGATGAAACCGCTTCGAGGATATTCCGAGTTTTTACTTTCTCGTGCGGCGCAGCGTAACAATGCACTCTCTTGCTCAACTGTCCGACACTAGATTACACGTGTGTTGATACGCACAATATTACCATATTCCGCGTAAAAAAAAATTGCAAATACGTAAACCGAAACGGAGCAAAGCAGAAGGCGGCAAAGCGAGTTTTGTCCTGGAATATGTTTCGCTGAAGGTCCCGATACGTGAACGAACAGTTCCGAGAGCGTCCAAAGTAAAAGTTAAAAGTTAGCCGCTCACTGCTCAGATCATGACCGATGTCTGAAGTATTTTTAGCAAAAAGTAAGTTCTTCGGTGGCGCAACCTGTTTACGAATTTCAGCTGGTTCGACCATTGTGGAGCAAGCAGTGCACCTAAGTGCCTGTACCCACCGACCAGTGAAAATTCTCGAAGAGGCAGCTAACATGTATTCTGGCATGCTATAGTGTTGCTAGGCTTTTTTTCCGGTTAAATGCCTTCCCCGGTTTCACCCAGGTGGGGGGTATTGGGTGCTTTTTTTAATAATGTAATTCATGATCAAATCGGGTGCTAATCGGGAGTTATCGCGCTATTTTTTTTCTGCCTGTCCAACAAGCCGGATGCTGTGCCAATAACCTCAAACCTCGATATAACGAAACTCATGGAGAACATGATTTCATTCGTTGTACCGAATATGTATCGATCCGTCGAGCCTGACGAAGCCAGCAGTGGCAGGGAATAGAAATGATTTTGCTGTACCGCGAATTTTGTTGTGTAGGGCGTTTCGTTATGTCGAGGTTTGATAATATCGGCCAAACATACATGTCTTGTCATTAACAAGCACTACACGTTGTCATATCAAAGTACTTCGGGTAGTTTACTGTTGCATTTGCATGGGTACAAATTACTACGAGATAGTCCAGATGATACCTGGTACCATGGTGTCCAGCCGTACCCGAACCGTTTTTGTCGGGAACCGAACCCGAACCGAAATTTTCATGACACTGTTGAACCCGAACTGGAACAGAACCGGAAAAATAACGGCGACCGATTCGCAACGAAAGTGTTCGGACGGTTCGGAAGAAGCCAGCATAAGAGTTCACGGTCCTCTCAATCTCCGAACGCGGACACACTGGTCTCCATATAACAGATTTTGCAAATTCACCGAGCAGTCGAACGACAACGTATGGTAAGTACGCTTTCAACGTGTTTCAACAAGCTGAAACGCAGTTGCTCTTGTGAGCTCCGCGGCTAGCGCCCCACGCACGCGCTGCGGCGTCTGCTCTCCAGAGGAGGCGCCACGCCGACGCTTGTCACACGCTGGGCTTCCAACGAACGACGCAACCGTCTTCTGCTAGCAACCGCTGTATTTTCTGAAACGTGAATGGCCTGCCATCGTCCGCTGAATGGAGTAGGCCAGTTATGTAGCTCTGTAAGAAAAATGTGATTAAGCAAGCGCTGAACGTTTCCCTTTACGCATGAGCGGTAAAAATTAAACAAGTCAGAAACATGAGAAGTGGAGAAGGAACATACGCAGAACGGTGCCTGTATAATTGGTGGCGGTTTGAAAAATAAATGTAGTCCTGCTTACTGGTAGTGCTATTGTGTTGTGAGACATTGCATTTGTGATGTGGATTAACTGGTACGGCTCTGTGAGCCTCGGACAGAGCAAGGCTGGCAGACTTATTTTTGGCATGCTTATGTACAGTTATGTATGGCGCAGGATCGTCGTATATGTAAAATGCTTTGTGTCTTATTGGGCTTCCTTTACGTGGATGTTGTTGGCACTCTGTGTGCGAAAAAAGTTATTTGGGGTACAGACAGTAGCAGGACAACACAGCTTCATCAGCGTGGACGCTATTTCACCCATTTCTCCGTTCTCTCGCTAATGGGGAGTACCTTGCCACTAAAAACATCAGTGCAGACAACAGCAGTAAGCTATATGGGAAATATAAAAGGCAAGCGTTGAACCGGTTCGTTTTTTGGCACGGCCGAACAGGAACTGAACGTGAACAAAATCCAAGCAACGCGAACCCGAATCGAACCCTGTATTTTTTTTTGCGGTTCGACACCCTGGATGCAACGCGGCTGGAATCCAGAGAGGAAAAAAGTCCAACCCTATAGATTACTACCTGTATTTCGAAGGACCCCTGTAGGTCACGTACCAAAGGGTTGCCTGTGGTTTACCATAATAGGTTCGAAAGGGAGCACGTGACAGTGATTTGTCCTTGTCCGCAGACAGAAATTGCTTCCCGTGACTTTCCGAAGGTGTGCGTAGCTGCATACAACGTGGAGTTCGAAGACGAAGGTGACTGCAAACAACGGCGTGCTTTCTCCAGAATGGCATCTCTGCGGAGAGCGCTCAGTAAGTAGCCAACGAGATGACACCCCAACCTATAGCGTGCCATTCTTTTCCAGACAATATCATACCGAAGGTCGGCGTACTCAGCAGTAAGCTTTCCGGCTTTACGTCTCCTTCTTGACATTGAAGTGATGAGTGAAGGCCATCAATGAGATAATTTTGCCATCGACAGCGTTGGCAGACATCTACACACAGCACACACGCAATTATACCGCACACATTCCTCGTCCCTCTGCTCTTGGCCCTCATCTAGCCCTCGTCGAAGTAATGAGCGTAGGCCATCGATGAGATGCGTTTACTATGGATAGTATTGACATATGAATAGTACAGCACATCTTTATTGATAGTCCTCGTGTCCTAGTCCACGTCTAGCGCCTGTCGAAGAAACCAGCAGGGTGTCGGAGCCAACCGAAAACCGGAACCGGAAACCGAAAAAAACCGCTATTTTGGTGCGAACCGGAAGGGAATCGAAACCGTATACGTTTTTTTCGCTCAGGAGGGAAACCGAAAAATATATTTAACGGTTTTCGGTCCAAGAAAAAACTTCGCCGGTTTGAACTACGGATAGGCGAATGAAACAGACGTCGTGTGCTCTGAAGTCATGTCATGGATACTATACGAAGGTTACCGTTGCGGTGGAATCTATGTCGATATACTATGACCCTTAGGCTCCCTTTGTAATGGTTTATCATTCGCGCACGCACACAGACTTAGAGGTACATGTGGCTCTCTAGCAATGTGCCCTAGTGTTCGTTTTAATTTGATCCCCGCAAACTCTCCTCAACTAAACAGCGACCCAAGGCGGCTGCATAACGGCTTCTTTATCGGTAATGTCGCGCAACGCGTCCCTTGTTTGAGAGCAGCTAAGTTGAATACATTTACGTATACGCGAGGGCAAGCTCGTGCGAAGTGGCAACTCTTTTGTGGACAGGACACGAAGAAAATAAAACGGAGCCGTCGAGCGCGTTTGTGAGTGAAGGTGTTCCTCGATTTGCGTCCTACTCGTGCGGTGGTGCTTGCTGGCAAGACAGTAGCAACAGACATTCGGATGGGACGCGATCGCTCCAATCCAGCAAGAAAGTACTCTACGTATGACATCACGACAAACAAGTCCGTTTGTAGCATGCCCTTCAACAAAGGAGAAAGCCCATTTGAACAGACAGTAGCCTACAGGAACCAGGAGCTACCAATTTCACAGCTGTCTATTAATATTAAATACCATGTATGCGGAATAAATGGGTTTACATTTTGTAACCGGAGCAGAACCGGTACCGGATCGTTTGATGTAACAGGAACGAAAACCGGAACGAAAAACGTTTCGGTTCGACACCCTGGAAACGAGTGTAGGCCACCGATGCAATACTTTTGTTGTGGACACCATTGGCGTTCAGATATGCAGAGGCTCCTATAGTCCTCGGCCTTCGTCCTCGTGCTCTTTCCTTAATATTTCTTCACCGGTTCGCTGGGTTTTTACCTTATTGATACTACACTCTTAAAAATGAACTTCACCACATAGCACTCTCCTAGCCAACCACCATCCCGAATGACAACGTTCTCGCCCCTGATTTGTTGAAAACGGGAGGAGGAGCCTATTTTGTGCCGTGCATAATGGGCACAAAATAGGCTCCTCCTCCCGTTTTCAACAAATCTAGGGCGAGAACGTTGTCATTCGGGGTGATGGTTGGCTAGGAGCGTGCTATGTAGTGAAGCTCATTTTTAAGAGTGTACGTTTGTTATGCGTAATGTAAGGATACCAACACTTTTTGCATAACGTGTATGATGTGACCACCTGATTTTGAGAGGAACGTGTGGTGTTCTGATTGATTCTTCCGAACACTTCTATTGTAGGACGCCGTCGGGGCGGTAAGTACGCAGTCGTTTTCTTAGTCGTTACCTTGGAGGAAAGAAACTAAGGAGCTGCCCTATGCGCCCCTCCAAATGCAAGCAGGCGTGCTGACCTGCGCACGGCATTGTGCTTAGTTGCTCATACACAAGACCTATAAACGTCACGGCAACATGTCATAAAACATGGCGTCCTCTATACTCGTGGCGTATCTTACCTGAATACGGAGGCGAGCGGCGGCCGAAAAACTTGCAACACAAAATCGATCATCTCAAGATCTGTATGCATTGAATCACTAAATTGCTAGAAGACTTGGGACTAATGTTTAGGAACACCGGAATGTCGATTTCTCCATTTGATTGAAATTTCAGCAGCAAATAGGAGAGATCCTTATAGGTACGGGGGCCGCTCCGATCAAGTAATTCGCCAGTGCCGTGTCCCGCAAGCTTTTGTCCTAAGCTGTATGTAAGTCATCGTGACATTGCCTGGCTTCTCTTCTGTTCTGCTGAGCTTTCGCTAAGATTTGTTACGCGGCAAATATAGAAATGCCCCATCACCTTCAAAGTGTTGTGCGAATGGACTCCTAGAAGGCCAGAGGTTTCCTGAAGATTATGTTTGCTAAACGTCCAAGCCTCCGCGCAGACCGCCATAAAACAGGGATCACGTGACCGGGCAACTAGATGGGCGTTGCATCGCCAGGAGCGACCGCTGCAGGAGTTCCACGGCCCGCCGTGTTTATAGCCCTCTCCTTAGTTCCTTACCTCCATGCCCGTTACTGGTATCAATGAAAACGAAACATGATGTATTTTCGTGTGTTCCAGCTTACTATTTCGACCCTTTCAACCCTTCACCGCTTCTTCCGAGTACCGAAAGAATACAACGTAAGGCCTCTGTACACCTATGACGTATCATTCGTGAGCGGAATCTTCATTGCAGGTACATACATATACGGCGAACCATCGTACAAGAAGAAGAAACGAAGGCGCTCATGTGCGTATAATTTTACAGCGTTTTACTTACGTCTTCGGCCTTAGTCGTTGCGCGATTGATGGCGAATTCCGTTGGCGGAGCTGCGTCAAAGTTGTACTGCAGGAAAATACAAACATTGCGCCATTGGCAGAACCAGGTCAGCCGTGCATTTGGGGGAGGTGCATCGTGTATTGCACTGGGGGAGGTGAGGCAAGACATTTGCTCTAAGAGGCAAAAGCTTTTGACACATCGATTTAGGGGAACCGTCATGCGGCAAAACGCGACGGAAGAGAGCACCCGTGTGTTCTAGAAGTAAGGGAGGCAATGGTGCGGAGAAGAGAGTCAGAGACCGTCAGTTCCCGCAGAGGACATGTCACTTTGCACTAGGGACGTAAACACGTACGACAGAACAGGGAAGATTGTAGGAGCTAAGCTAAAGAAGTGCTCGCTACAACAGCTGAATCGGAACTGAAGGTTTATTCGGCCGGGCAAAGCCCGTGGAAATCCGGGTGAATCGGTCAATAGCAGTTAGGAGGTAGCGCTGACCACAGGATACAGGCAGCGGCCAGAGTATATCCACGTGGACATGGTCAAAACGGGAGTCGGGCGGTAAAAACCGTCCAAGTGGTGCAGATGTGTGCCGGGTAACCTTGGACCTCTGGGCGATTCCACGCGAACTGATCCAGCGGACCTGCTCGGCCCTCACAAAACGATCCCAAATTTTTACGAAAATTTTTTAGCAGTCCCTAATAGTGCAAAACGACACACCACGAAACATTTCTTCAAAAAAAAAAAATCTTAATGTGGTGGGTGCTACACACGAGCAGAGTTCGATGCGCTGACGAAAACCGTGCCTGGCGTGAACGGCAACTGCGGCTCATAGAAAGCACCTAGAACTCTGCGGTTTTCTTGCGTATAGAGGAAACTATGCTCTACACAGCGTGCAAATCTCGGTTGTCGTGCTGTAATCGATGCAGGTATACAAAGGCCGGAAGTTTCGCAATTTTCCTCCTACTTCGCGACCATTAAATTAAACCATTAAATTTTAATGAATATTTTTTCCTGCCAAGGCCCCAAAGAATACTTCACCAGGAAAAATCGCCAGACACGTACCTTTCATAGTCATTGCAGGAAAAAGAGGAAGTATGCGATTTTTCCAAAATTCGCTACAATCGAGCGTAAAACACGCAATGAAGAGGTCGGAAGATACGCCTGAAACCAACGCAGTTTTATAGAACGAGCCTTCCTCTACAACATATTAAAAAATCTCGAGGGTGTTTTTTCGTGTACAGGAGAAAATATTCTTTTTGTAGTAGAGGGTATTACGACCACAGTGACCCACGTTGCATGTGTCCAGTGGAGTGCTATATTTGTTTCTTGGGCTCCTGTTTTAATGCTTTTTACTTTCAATTTTTCTCTGGTCTGGTCGGGTTTTAATGAGCAAGCAATATGCTGTGGCACAGACTTCTGCAACGTTACCATAGCCTTTGCTTCTGCACCATAACAGGCCCGCGAAGACGAATGGGAGGCATCTGGTTACCATGTCTATAAATCGCTGAAACGTCTGCGCAGCGTTACGAAGGCCGAACGGCATGCGGAGGAATTCGAAGAGACCGAACGGGGTGGTGATGGCCGTCTTCGGAATGTCCTCGGGAGCAACTGGTATTTGGTGGTAGGCCTTCGAAAGATCGATCTTTGAAAACTTCTTCATGCCGTGGAGGTGGGCCGTAAAATGCAGACGTGTCAGAGGATATCGATCCGGAACGGTAACAAGGTTCAAAGCGCGATAGTCCCCGCAGGGCCTCCAGTCTTCGGTCTTTTGGGGGACCATATGAAGAGCCGATGACTAACTAGCAGAAGAAGGTCGTGGTCCAGCATGTGTTGAAACTCAGCCTTCGCAATTTTCACCTTCTCAGGAGCCAGGGGACGTGGACTTGAGAACACGGGTGCACCCTTGGTTTCGATGCGGTGAACAACAACATGATGCACGGGCTTCGTCCAGTCCGGGGGTTGCAGAAGCGAAGGGTACTCGTGAAGGAGGTCTGCGTAAGGCGATGACACAGAGAGGTGGAAAACGTCACGGATGGCAAATGGCGGCGAAGGAATGGTGAGGATGGCTCGGACACAGAGGCGTGTGCTGTCGTCGACGAGCAGACGACGGGCGACATTAACAGAAAGGCCGAAGTGGTCCAACAGTCCGCCCCGAGGATCGGCTGCGTGACATTAGCGACGAGAAACACCCCCGGGAATATTCTTCGTAGGCCGAGGTTTAGGCGGATAAATTGTTCCTTGTAAACGGGAATGGCGGTGTTGTTGAGTTGGAATGTAATCAGATGGAATAACGGCTCACACCGCCGATCATAGGAGGACGCTGGTATGACACTGACGGCAGCCCCGGTGTCAGCAAGAAACCTTGTCTTGGTTGTGCAGTCGACGACAAAGAATAGGCGACTTGCTGCTTGAGACGGGGAAACGCTGGCTGTCATAATCGGTTCCCGGGGGCATTTCCCGACCAGCCAAAAGGACGTGTGCATCGGATAGCTGCGTCGCCGAAGCGCTCGTGATACCAACACGGAGGTGGGCTGGCACTGTCGTGTGGTGATGGGCTTTGTCGCCGTCGGGACAACTGCCGGGAACGGCGTGAGCGAGAGGATCTGCGTGGAGATCGTGGACGGTTGTCAGGAGAGTGCAGGGCAGCCACAGTCTCGGAAAGGCGCTGAACCTCAGTTCGCATGGCAGCTACCTCTGCCACGAGCTCAGCTGGAGAGGGTGAGGGTGGGTGGCAGTCATGCAGAGGGCGATCCGGACCGCGAGACGGTCTGTTGGTGCCGGAGACTGCGGCTATGCTTAATCCAGGGAGAGCAACCTCCATCACCTTGTCTGCATGCTCAGCCAGCTGGGCAAGTGGCAAACCGCCGGGAGTGGAGAGGACCATCTGGACAGTAGCCGGCAACCTCTGCAGGAACAATTTCTGGAGCAGGGATTCATCAAGAGTGGCTGCTCTGTCAGCGAGAAGGTTCCGCATGGCTCTGAGCAGCTGAGACGGTGTTCGGTCGCCGAGCTCTTCAGCCGTTAACAATTGCTGAAGCCGCTTGCGCTCAGATAGCGTCGTCCGTTGGAGAACGGCTGCCTTGAGGCGGTCGTATGGAGTGGTGCCGGGTGGGCCTGATATGACCGGTGACATCCAATGCGATCTTGGGTGGCAGATGCGATGTGCCTGTACTGGGTCAACTGGTTGGTGATGCCAGCGAGGAGAATTTGAGCCTCAACTTGCTGGAACCAGATGAACGGGCTCTGGTGCCAAAAAGGCGGCAGCCTAACGGCGATGTGGCCCATCGCTGGTGGTGTTGGCTGGATGGCTTGGGCAGGTGCGGGATAGCGGGCAGGACGAAAATGAGGTTCCTCAGATGTTTCTGCGGGATGGCCGGGGTTCGAGTTCTTTTCGTGTCACCAGATTGTAGGAGCTAAGCTAAAGAAGTGCTCGATACAACAGCAGAATCGGAACTGAAGCTTTATTCGGCCGGGCAAAGCCCGTGGAAAAAGGAAGACCGTGATAACGCGCCACGAGAAGGTGTGGAGCCAACTTCGTCGAAGCGGGGCGCCACAGAAGCACTTATTTCACATCTCTCGTATGGCAAAATTGGAGGGTTACAAACAAAATTGGAAGTGCAGTTACATTGTAACAGTAGTACACAATGAAGAAGTTAGGGGAGTACTACCAAACCTTTGGGGGTGCTGGGGGGGTGGGGGGTGGGGTGGATAAACCACTGGCCAGTCCATGTCACATGCTCGTCTTGTAGACCACCTGCGCACGGCATTCATTTGCATGGGCTCATTTTAATAATTGGAGGACACCGCAGCTAAAAAGTATGAACGAAAAGTAAGACGAGCTCGCATGCAGTAGGGCAGTGGTGGGACCCACATCACAAGCATCGAGCTGTATGTCCGTGAGATGTCAATGTGGAGTTGCAACGCAGAATGCGCTCTTGGGCTCGCAGTGGCAGTTCTCAATGTCTATATGCGTCGCAGCGCGCCAAGTGGGAGTTACAGGAAGGGGAAAGGTTTATCAAGCGCCAACGATTTCGTCATGTGCAGCAGAACTGGGTGGTTCCAATCAGCTGTGGTACGGTCTGTACTTTCTAGACACTTGTGTGGCGGCGCATGCACAGGATCTCTACCCTCCTCTTCCAATGTCTCAACGCGTGCTAATGAACGAAGTGAAATCGTTCCTGGTGCATATATAGCCATAGCCAATATCTCATCGGCAATAAAAGCTGCTTAACCAAGAAAGCATTCCAATGTAAGCAGAAGTTGTCGGTGAGATACGACTGCGGTTGAGACCGGTCAGATTCCTCGTTTGATACGGAACAGAATTTGCCTTCGAAAGGGCCCGTATCGATATGCGTTGTCGATAAAAAAGAAAATCCTGCACAGTCATGACTTGGATTCGAATCAGTTTAACAGCTAGTGTTCTATATGCCATTTTATAGGGCATTTTCACAACGGAAGCCACGTCCCTACGAATGCATCGACAGAACCAAGTAAGTTTAAGGCATATCGCAGGTACTTGTAAGCCAAGTAAGCACTTATTTCTTTGTTCTTACGCTTAGCATGTTAACTATTATACCACGGTCCGTGGTTATACTACACTTTTTACTATGCTAGTCTGGCGAGTAAAGCTCTCGCATGAAAGCAACCTGCTTTGTGCTGAATTCGTGCAGCACCCAGCGTGTGCTATTTCAACGCTCCCGCTCCGGGTTTGCCTTGCGTTGCGAAGCACGTGTGCACATATGTCATCTATGACGCTCCGGACTACGATGAAGGAAGAGGGAGCTTCTATAGCGCAGGTATATCACATCCATAGATCGGTAGATTCCATCGCATACGTGATGGAATGTGAGGCTGAAGTACTTAAGAGTAAATGTCTTTCCAGATGGAACGTGGGAGTCCGCATTTGCAGCCGCGGTTGCCAACAGTATGAATTTGGTGATTGGTACGACAGCCGAGACCCTGTTGAATTTGTACTACGAGGGTCCGGTGGCACTGGAAGCTTTCTTGAATTCCATTCTCAACCTAGCGGCGAGAGCAGATGGTCTTCTAGGCATCAGCGTGAGCATCCTACCAGAAATGACGGCTGCCGATGCAGATTACTTCCCGGATGTCATTCGAGTGAGTTGTCAAGACTACGGGCATTGTACCCGTCGACAAATACCAGCCCCTGTTGGTTATCTTGATCTGTCTTGTAGAAAGTACGAACATCATTGGACAACATGCACTTGGCGGCCATATTTGTAGTATCTCCTGCTGCTATGGACAACGCTGACCTGAGGAAGCTAGTCGCCGAGTAAGTATTTCTACGAGTCGTCATTCGGGAACTGAACGCGGTTATAGCAAAGTGTTTTAGCTGTGGGATAAACGGAGCAGTGAGGTCGCATTTAACGTGACTCAAAACCCTGTCTTATTCGTCAAGCTGCCTATGGGGGGGGGGGGGGGAGGGGGTCACCATGTAAAACGTTTTCCTTTTGCGGTGTATTGCCACTGCGGAGTCAAATTTACAAAACACACACGCACGCACGCAGTCCCAGGAAGCAGCCGCGGACACGATCTTCGCGTGACGTCCTCCTCCGTTTATTCCTTCCACGCCATGCTTATACCCGCCTGAGCTACGGAAGTCAACGCCACGAGTCACGTACCAGAAGCACAGGCTGCGTGAGGACGTTTCCTCATTCACCGGTACGCTCTTTCAAAGAGTGAAGGATTTTTGAAAGGTGCGCGGGAGCAGAGCTGTCGCGCGCCCACTGCAGGTCACGCGGGTTCGTCATTCTTTCGCAAGAAAAAAAGAAAAAAGCGAGAGGGAGGGTTACCTCAGTGCTCCTCTGAAGTATCACTAGTTCTAAATGTCCTGTATTCAGAATCATAGGGGATTCGTGTTATTCCAGCCAGTGGCGTAGCCAGACCTCCAAGGTAGGGGGGGCTCGATACGAAAACTCGCCCCCCCCCCCGCTGATCCTGTGTCGACAACACACACATTCTTGTGCACACTGCAAACTGAGGAAAAAGGAACGAAAATAGTTGGTTTAGAAGTTCACAGTACGATTACATGTATAGGCTGTCATGACCAATGAGGTGGTGTCACGAGATTGGAAGTATTTTGAAAAGTAACATGAAAAACGGTTAGGAGTGGTTTTCATGTTACGTGTGTGATTCCCTCTTCGCGGGCTCCTTGACAGTGTTTTATTTTTTTCCCCTTTTCGACGTATTTTGAAAAGCTCATACTTTGAAAGCCATTCAAGAGTGCTTCTTAGATAGACGCCATGAACTGTAAGAACGATCGTCACACTGGTCCCCCCCCCCCCCCACACACATATATTATGTTCTGGGATTTGCACGATTTGTGTGGGTCGGTCCGTGGCAGGTAGGGGGGGGGGGCTCGAGCCCCCCCTAGCCCCCCCGTGGCTACGCCACTGATTCCAGCCCACGTGTCTGACGTTGTACTTTCGCTAACTATTGCTTCTCCATTGATGCCGAAGTATCATAAAGTTAATTTCGCGTTTCGAGAAGTATGACGTTATTCGCGCCTAGAAGTTTGGGAGTCGCCCCCTGGTGTTCACTGAACGAACCTTGTCGTGGGGATGTCCCCGGGCAGTATTCTCACATTGCATTGCGTATAGAGGCATTGCACGTGTTAGGGGCTGTCCAGCATTGATAACCGCATTTTTATTCCAATATGACAGTTTTTACTGTAAGTAACAGAAACGAAACCGAAACGGGGATCCCCACCAAGAGACGGCACAGTGGCGCCCCTAGTGAGGGTCACTAGGGGCGCCACTGTTCGCGTTCGCATCACCGCGTTCGCATCTGCGATCCGTCTGGCAACATTTGCTCCTTCGAGGTCGATTTCCGTTTACTCACCACTGCTCCACTGCTGCTGGGAGGCTTCCAATGCAGCGCGGAGAGCAGAAGGTGCGCGCTCTGCCTCTAGGCATTCTCCGTGACGTCACCTTCTCTTGCAAAATCCGAAGCTGGTTCTTAGGAAAGTTAGTGGAAGCGTGTAATGTACACTGTCAGAATTTGTTTCGTGCACAACCTCTTTCAACAACGTTGATATACAGGGTGTCCACGCTAACTGTGAACATATTTTTTAAAAATATGTATAACACTTTTTCCAAGATGAAATCATTGCAATATAGCATATGCTGAAGGGCACTCCTTAGCAGGGCATTAGCAAAGTCCAAAGGCAATGTCTTAATTAACTTTCGTTAACTAAGTTTTTAATTACAAACGCCACAAAGTTGTCCCAATGAGAACATCTGTTCCTTTCGGTCACCTGATATCGTAGCCGTTTCCAGAACAAAAATCCGTTCGATAGAACGCCCGCAAAAAAATCGTGAAGGAACGCCATTTTTTCTTTATTTTGTTCATTGCGCTTCTTAGAAGACGCGTCTTTCTTTCACACCCAGTGTAAGAGGGAGAAAGAGCACACTATCGCCTCTCGCGTCCTGGAAAAAGATTAAAAGGAAACAGAAAATGCAACCCAAGATAAGGCCAGTTCCGATAGAGTCACCCGATACATTTCTTTTTGTTTTGTTTCCGTAAGTTAAATCTCATCTTCGACGCATGAGGCGGCACTGTGCTCCTTCCCACTCTTCCGTTGGGGATGAAGGAAGTCTCCGAAGATGCGCAATTAAGAAAATAAAGAAAAAAAATGGTGTTCCTTCACGCCTTGGGAAAAAGTGTTATACGTATTTTTTAAAAAATATGTTCACAGTTAGCGTGGACACCCTGTATATAATAAGAAAAAGATACATGTTTTTTATGGGGAACACGCAATTTTCAGTGCGGCAGACACGATCGTGTACGCTGGCAACGTCGTTGCCAGAACGGTTAAAGGAAATGTCAGTACGATCAACGGCGGCACTACAGGACTTCCCGGAGGAATCCTCAGGAGTGAGGAGAAGAATAACGAGTACAAAAAATTTCCCGACGGAGATGCTCCAACGAAAGTATGAAATCGGTAAGCAGTAGCACGTGGCCTCCGACTAATGTTATCACGGCGCAGATGTCGTCCATGGACGGGCTTCTGGAGTTGTTCCAAGCAGACAGCGATAATTCCTCGCTGTGCGTGAGCATCAACTTGGCGGTCTACGAGTGCACGGACGACGGCTGCAGGAAGGCCAGCTATTCTGATGTAGGAACAATTAATCAACTCCGCAATTTCACTCACTTATCTTGCAGACCTGCAACCTTGTTGGCACCGTGGATCCAGACTATTCCACAATAAGAACAAAGGTTGGGTCCTCCGTCTTCATCTATGACGACGAAACAACGCTCTTTTCTAAGGTACGCTATCCGGTGGTCTCAGCAGGAGCGGACGCCTCTTAGTGCAGCAGGCTTCTTGGAACCGAATGGTGCCAGAGCATTTGTCTGACTTCTACTGGTTGCGCGTGACGACGTCACAATTTCATACGTAGCTGAACTACTTCCGGCAACTGTACCCGTTCGCTTGCGTTGCTCTGCTGAATGCTGATGCGGAGGATCACGGTCGCACGTGTGGGGCGAGGCTATCCTTCTCTCGACTGGCTCAAGCTCGAAACATGCTGGGTATATAAAGTGTATTTGACGGCTAACAAGTGTCGCAGAAAGTCTATGGTGACGTCATTGCTAATACGGCAACGTGATTTAGACTTCCTGACTGCGCTGATGCTATGTAGCGGCTCACCTTCTGGTTTCTGCACTGCTTCTAGTATGAGCCAGGAACATTTGCTAAAGATATTTCCAAGAAGGCGATGATAGTTCTTAATCCCGTAATTGTTGCATGTTACATACTATTTGAAAGTTGCAACGTTGTTCCATCCGGAGCATAGGTACGTGGCCGACACAAAGGACTGACTGGATGTTCGGAACGCACTGTGCAGCGCCAACGCCCACGTGTTCATAGCATGAGGTAGCACAGAGGCAGAGTGGTCAAAATGGGTGTGGGTGCTCCTCCTGAGAACAATTTTGTGTATCCATGAACTTCTGTGCCATAGACTTTCTGGCGTACACTATTTCACTCTTGAATTCAACGCGTACGTAACAAAAACCTCTTTGTAGATGGTGGTGAAAACATCACTTCGGGTGAGTCGAATATCTACGTTGGTCGTTTACCCTGCAGAAGACACCGATGAGAACTACATTAATGCTCTTCAACTGTTACAGTTCCCCTTCGCTGGACAACAACAGAAGCACAAACAAGAACACCAAAGATAACGAGTGCAGTGACGGTACCGTCTTTTAAAGACAACGTGCCAGTCACACAGAGCGGATCACCCGCCCTACATACTACGTCGGAGACTCCACGGAGCACAGTCTCACCTGCTGGAAGAGCAATGCCATACTCAGAAGGTACACTTGTTGCTGCCGATAGTCTCTCGTCTATAAATTCAGTAAACTTTCCTTCGTTTGCAGGCACTGAATTCTCCGGTACGCACAATGGTAGTTCAGTTCCTTCGTACAATGAGGATGTACTTACACTGCTTCTCGTTGCAGCCACATTGATCTGCCTCTCTGGACACGAAGCCACGCTTGCTGACGTAACGCGTATTCCTGCAAACCTCTGCAACTACATCGTGTATCCTCCAGGCTCTTATGACCACCGACGGCGCACCATTAAAGCTGCAAAGCCAACCGGTTCGTACCACTGTTTTTTCTGCAACTGTGCCTGGCACGCTGTCGTTTTGCAGATGGGCATAGAGGATCTCGCCTCGTGCTCACTTTGAGCCGATCCAGCTACGTCGATAGATGGGTGGTCAACGCAACTGAGCTCGTTGCTTTCACAAGCACCCTGTTAGCCTTTATACGGAACGACCAATGGGCAGCTTTTGGAGTATTCCTCGAAAATCCTAACTATACTTCCAATATAATGGCCGTACATTCGGTAAGGCCATATATATGGTACGAAATGCCATTTCTATGAAGACACTCAATGTACGCAGGCCGTCCTAACAATGCTGAGGCAAACCAAACCGACACCGTTTCAACTGGTCGTAGGCAGCGTCCCGCTTCAGGACGGGAGGGCCTTCTTCGGACTAGTCCTGTAAGAATTCTGCGGTCTTCCTGTACAGCTTCTGCTCAATAACGTTGAATGTTCTGCAGCGGTGCAGACTTGTTCGTCATGATGACTCAGCATATCACAAGCAAGCAGTGCACTGTTGAACCTCCGACAAGAACCCCAGCCTTGCGTGCTTTCATCGCTGACCAAAGCGACGTAAGAACGCTTGCAGGGTCATGTAGCCCCTCTTAATGAATATTGTTCGTTTCAGAACAATTTTCCTTCTCTTATTTATCTTTGGCGAAACTCGGGGGTACTACGCGGTCTTATTTGCGCCCCGATTAATTTGGGTGTGTTCATTTACCAACTGAAAGGTCCAGATTTTGGGAACACGGGTGACCATTGTGTCATGGAAGCACATGAAAACTACGCTCAGGTAACAAGCCAGAATTCAGCTGACGATCCATGAAGCTCATGGACTTTGGTTTTCCAGACGTGTAACAAGACAACAACCACGGATGCAAACGCTGCCTATTCCTCCACTTCAACGCACCTGACGACGTTTGAAAATGAGGCTACAGTAGTGCTTCGGGTAAAATGTTCATGTGATATTCACGTGTCAAACGGCGCGTCGATTTCTTTTGGTTACAGCCCCCTGTATAGTTACCAGGTGACAAGGTGGCAAGCACGTCACATATCGGTCTATCAGCGTCCGCATGCGACATTTTGATACGGAACGGACTCCATAGAAAATTACGACAGAAATCGTTGTGCAGATTGTCAGTGAAATGTGACAGGGTTTATGAGCTTACCGCGGGAATTCTCTTACTGTGGATAGTAGAGGCCTGTGGAGACTAAAGTAGTCGATGCAATCAGTAGCTTGTCTATGACCCTGACGAAGACATTATCTAGTGTAACACTTCCCATACGCGCTGTAGGGATATTATCGGTAGAGACCCCCCTCATGCGTGAGACGCCGGACGCGCATGAAGCGGATCCGAGAGAACACAAACTTTTCGCTTACCTCGTTCAGGGCCGGCGGCAGGTGAGAAGGCTTCGCGGGGTACACAAAGCCGTTGTTGCAGGACAGACAAGGAATCCTGCCGGCGGACAACGCCGTCTTACACGTTGCGCACATCATAAGCCCGTCTACCCGTTCGTGGGAAACACCGCCTATAGGGCACAATCAGGGAGCTTCAGTGCTTCACAGCGCCGACGTCCGCCTTAACTACAAGCGGTCGCACAAATGGGCGTTTCCATGCGAAACGATGCAACGGCCCGGCCCTCACAAAACTATCACGAATTTTGGCAGTTCCAAATAGTGCGAACCCGTACGAAAATTCCGGATGAGCCAGACACGAGCCCAGATACAGGCCAGATCCGGTCTGAACTGGATCCGTTCATGGCAAATCCTACTATATCCGGCTTTAACCGTCACGTGCCGGACCAACGAAATGTCCGGGTACAAAATAGGCAGGCCGAATTAGGGTCAGATCATAGGAAATCCGACTCTATCCGGCTTTAGCCGACACGTGCCGGAGTCAGTACCAGACTCGCGTATAGAAGGCACCATTCGGAACATATTTTCAATGCGGAAACCTTAAAATACATTGAAATGTAAAAACCTTAGTGTAGTCGACTTTCCAGTCGACTGTAATTAAAGCTTGTTGTGGGATCTTTCATTAGGTACGTCGAATGAATGTTACAATGCTTTAGCCGAATAATTTAGCCAAGAGAATTTGCAACATTTCCAAAATGTAGCAGCCCAGCCCCTCGCTCCAACCCGCTAATAAAAGAACATGCCGCAGTATAAAGTCAAAACGTTCATTTCGTACACTAGCAAAAGCAATCTAGCACAAAGTAATAACGATAAACTACACACAATTGAGAATGACAAGGCTGAAGGCTCGTACTCTCCGTTCTTTAATTTGCAACCTTTGGGTACTTTAGACCTGTGTAACTCAATCGCTACAAATTTACTTGGGCGACAAGCAGATATAGTCCCCAGAACCCTTATATATTTCTTTAGGGCGTGTAGCACATCGATGATTTCAACTGTGAACCTTCCGTGGTAACTGGTATTACATGAGCAACCTTGAATCCTGAGTCATCATGTCCTCTATAGGTAACAGTCGTTTTACAGCAATAGACACTAAGTTCGCTGAACTGATGAAAAACCTACTTACATGTAAAGCACTTCTAGTCATTTTAATAAAATACTTATTTATACTTTTATACAGCACACACAGTCACTAAAACAGACTACTAGCAGTTACAGCTTTGCAATTAAGGTGCACCAAGGCTTGGAATGAATACTATCCCAGCGTGGGTATCCTAAAAGTACATTTCTGTCATGAGGAAATTCAAGACAACACGATTCATTTCGACAGTGACTTTTTTTATTTGTGCAAGATATCAAGATATCGAAGGAAACAAATCTGGCCTGATCATATTAGCGGACCTGGAAATGTTAAGCCCCCAGGGGGCTTAATCGCTTCATCGTCGTTACGGTCGTTATCAGCTAACGAGCGGCGGGAAATTCAAAAAGATGGGCACGTGACACATTGCGCGTGACGTATCCCACGCCCTTCACGTATCGCGCGAAGAGCCCTGTGCACGTGTTTTGTCACATGCCCTTCTCGAGTGCTCCGCCTCTCGTTAGCTCCTAACGCGTGCAAGTGATTAGGACGTCAGATCTGGAAATCACCCAATTCCTGATCGGAACCAGATCTGACTTTTTCGTAAGGGAAACGACATACCACGAAGCGTTTCTTCCCGCATCTCAATGTGGCGGGTGGTAGATACGCGCGAGGGTCGCAGTGCTGATGGAAACCGTACCTGCCGTGAATGGCAGCTGCGGCTCATGGAAAGAACCTAGAACTATACGTTTTGCTTTCGCGTACAGAGGACACCATGCTCTACACAGCGTCGCAAATCCCTGTTGTCACGCTGTAATCGGTGCTGGTGTACACAGGCCGGAAGTTTCGCAATTTTCCTCCTGTCTCGCGAACTTTTTGTGGAAAATCAAACCGTTAAATTTTAATTAATATTTTTGTTCGAAGTTGTCAGAAGTACTTCAACACGTAACTTTCGTAGTTATTGCAGGAAGATATAGGGCAAGTATGCAATTTTTTCAAATCGCTACAATTTTCGCTACAATCAAGCGTAAAACGTGCAATGAATGGCCGGAAACAAGGTCAAAAACTTCACCACCCAGTTTTGCAATACTTTATGTTACAGAAGGACGAAGACTGTGGAAACCTTGCAGAGGTCTGTGCTACGGGGTACATGCAAATCGAAACCCAACCAGACCAGAAAAAATTTGAAGCGTTTAAAGACAGAAAACCCCACCGAATATACGCAACGTAGGTCAATGTAGCCAATGGTCTTACTACCAAAAAATTTTATACAGAAAAACAGCCTCGAGATTTTATTATATGTTGTACAGGAAAGCTTGTTCCATAAAAGTGCGTTGGTTTCAGACGTCTCTTCTGACCTCTTCATTGCGTGCTTTACGCATGATTGGAGCGAATTTTGGAAAAAGTGCATACCTCCTTTATCTTTCCTGCAATAATTACGAAAGTTACGTTGCCTTGCGATTTTTCCTGTTGAAGTATTCCATGAGGCCTTGGAACAAAGAAATATGGATTAAAATTTAACGGTTTGATTTCCCACAGAAAAAAGAAAAAGAAAACGTGAAATAGGAGGTAAATTGCCTGTTTACACCACCACCGATTACAATGTGAAAACCGGGATTTGAGACACTGGGTAGAGAATGGTTTCCTCTATCCGCGAAAGGAAACCATACACTTCTAAGTGCTTTCTATGAGCCGCAGTTCCCGTTCACGCCAGGCACGATTTTCGCCCGCGCTGCGACTTTCGCGCGTGTCTAGCTCCAGCCACATTGAGATATCGTCAAGAAAAATAATAACGAAAGAACGAAGCACGAAGTCGGAGTAACTATTTAATACGTGAGCTTTCGGGCACAGCCTGCCCTCTTCAGACAAAAGAAGCAGTTAACATTGAAGCAGTTAAGACAAGAAGCAGTTAAAACATACTCTCTAAGCAAAAATGGTAGCATTTCCTTCCCAAACTGGTAGAACGACAGTAGTTGCACCATTTCGTGTCAATCCACGCGCGCCTTCTCCTCCGCGAATATAGTCGTCGGCGTCCCTTTCCCTTGCTCCTCTCTCTCACGTTTGCTCTAAGAAAGTAGAATATTCCTATCCAAGCTGGTAGAACGACAGTTTCTACTCTGCCGCTATACCGAAAAGGTAAAATTGGTTGAAGTAGAAATGTGGTTAAGTAGAAATACAGCTCTACCGAGATGGGTAGAAAATTCAATCTTTTTGTAAGCAATGTTTTTAGATGGTAAGAAACGTATCGTGGTACGACTTTTCGCACTATTAGGAACTGCAAAAAAAAAAAAAAAATGAGTTCTTAAAAATTCTTCAATGGTTTTGTGAGAGCCGAGCAGGGCCGTTGTATCGTTCGCGTGGAACCACCCCACATTGTACACGCCGCGCGAAATTGATCGTTTAGAAAATATTTCCCAAAGTACTTGTCGGACACGTTTGCGATCTCTGCTCGGTCGCCGCCCCGCAGCCGGTGTTTCGGCTGCGGAAGCACGGTACCTCGTGTTTCCCGCTTGCGTTGTAAACGTATTTACCGTCCCTCGTAGGTTTCACGAGACTTCCTGGGCATCTAGTTTGCACTGTGAATGAGCCGGTCTCGGTAGCTCAGTTGCTCACACTCACCGTAGTTTTGGCGCTCTATGGCCTTTGTTGCCTTTGTGCCATTAAACCCATAATCCATCCATCCAGCTCAGTTGATAGGATGTTGGCCTGCTGATTCCAACGCTGTGGGTTCGGACGCGGTTGCGGACGCCAGAAACTTAGTGGCAGCGTACAAGTTGTGTTGACTGGCCGTCTTCTGCGAGGGATGTTAAATACGATGTGATGTACGTCGAGAATTCAGGCCTCAGGTGGGCAAAATCTGGGGTGGGCAGGTGGGCCTTAGTTCTCAACGTGATACGTCTCTCGTTGGCGTGCAGCTGAACCCTCCTTTGAGCAGTTGATTGTTAACCAGGAGTCAAAGGGGTGTACTTCATATTTGTGGTCGCAGTTTTGTACAGATTATAAATGTCGCACTGATGAGCGTAAGGTGAAAGACATTTAAAAATAAAACGGATGAACAACAGAAAATGGAAGCATTAATAAATGAGTGACACTTTCGTGCACAAGTCATTCCTGGCGGCGCGCTCACCGATTGTCCTGGTTCTGCTGCCGATGATTGCAACGTCAATACAGGACTGTTGTTCGACGATGTTCGCCGCTACGAACAGAAATAGGTTAATGAAATAGTTAATACAGTGAACGTCACCGTCATCTCTTTCACACGTGAAACTTCAGTATAATGCGGTCGCTTTTCGGAGCAGGGTGTCGTTGACATCGTAGCAACGAGGATCCCGCAGACGTGGCAGAAGGCACTATCACGATCTTGTCTTTTGCAGATGCAGGAATTTTATGACAAGATCCCTGACCCTTGCGTGGCTGCATTCTACGCGGATTCCGAAGACTCTAAGGGGTTGTGCACACCAGCATTCTCGAGACTCAAGGCCATACGAGCGCGACTTGGTTTGTTGTGTTATTCATTCCCCAATGCATTTTAATATTATCTTCCTTTCAGACGAGTACGGTGTCTCCAATTCAAGTACGGGATTGAGTAACTTCACCGGGACAACTGGTGGTGATGAATTGTGTACCCGCGTGCACTCTATTCTCACCCGATTTGATTCCACAGGTACACCAGGAAGTAAATCCTCCGGAAGTGCTACAGTGACAAAGCCATCTGCCAGACGATTCAGCATGCATCCAACGTCATCCAGAGCAACGAAACCGAGCAGAACTACTACCGTGCAACCAGTGGTATCCAGAACAACATCTAGGGACGCAATGACGATCCCAGAACACACAAGTGTTCCACAATTTGGAAGTAAGGACATAGACAGAGTGCGCGGAAACTGCAAAACAAGATGGCGAGCTGGATTACGGTGCGATGTGGCGTCATTCCTTCTCATTCTCGCTCCTCTCTGTTGCAGATACTCTCCTGTGTTTCATGTCACCACCGTTGGCAGTTTATGTCAACTTCCCTAAGCTCGTCTGCGATGTCATCATATACGACGCACTCTGCCTGAGAGGCGATAGACACGAAGTAATCGGTGCGTGTTTGTTTTATACAAAATCTCGGACTATCTAAGAATTATACTCCATCAGATGCCGAATGGAAGACCTTCTTAAACATAAGGAACACGCCCCAGACTGAACGCGAGAAGTTCGCTGCAAACCTGGACAGCGAGTGCCTTGTGAATGCAACAAACACTGATAAGGATGCTGTTAAAGCTGTGGCCATGGATGCAGCATCCTTGCTTACCACTTATAATTTATCTGCTGGAGCCGTGGTCGTCCAGGACAGTCGGCACGAGTCTGCCGTGCCGTATACTATCCTTTTGCAGGTGAGGTAACTAAAATCGTTGTATGCGACAAGAACTGTGTAAAATACTTCCTGCACACATTTTAATTGTGCTAGAGGGACGGCTTCTCTTCTGGGCTCTTAGGGGATGAGGATGTAAGCACGACTTAATTTGCACTGCCGGTCACACGATGTTAACTTCATGGAGGTGTAAAGCGCTCATTACTGGAATAGTGTACGTGACAAACTGGTGCAAAAAACCCACACCTGTAAGTAGCCAGACTTCTTAAGAACGTCCTTCGGTTCTTCGGTTAGGTGTCGGTGGCTTGCCATCAATCCATCATGAGCGACGTTTCGGGCTGAGGGTACACAGGCCTTGATTTACCAAGGTGGCGTCGGTTCCCTCAGTTCAAGCGCAACACATTTATGTAAGTCCATGAAAGCTTGCAGGCCTAGATGAAAATTTTTGTATTCGCAACAACTGCAGGTTAGGAACTGTGTGCCATTGGGTGGAGCAACTCTAATAAGGGGCGAGGAGGCGGCTCTAACTCGAATTGTCTATACCGGGTGTTTCAGTTAAATCCCCGGGCTAAATAATTCGCCAACGGGTGCACCAACTGAATAACTTTCTTTTTACAAGTATCTGTCAGATACTACCTACAATCTGCACACCGTGCGAATGAGTGGGAGGCGCTCATTATCTAAACAAACATTCAAAGTGTTTCCTAAAAAAACATCACTTCTGAAGCTGGGCGCTGTCGGCATTAAAATGGGTACTACCTCTTTTGGGACCTTCAGTGGACATCTTTTAGAGAAAAAGCTGCCACAAAAGCGGGTCATTTGTTGCAGTAATTAATTGGTTTCGGCTTACATATTTATGTCGCGGCTGGTCGCAGTGAAGCGCAAAAGGACGCTCTTCCACTCTTAATCACCAATGAATCATGTCCTTACACCAATGAATTACATAAATGAATTGCACCAATGAATTACGCCCTTTTGCACTTCACTGCGACCAGCCGCGACAAAGCAGATTAACAGAAACATATTAATTAGAGCAACAAATGACCCACTTCGGTGGCAGATTTTTCTCTAAGAGGTGTCCACTGAAACTCCCAAAAAGGGATAGCACCCATTTTAATGCCGACAGCGCTCTGCTTTAGAAGTGATGTTTTTTGCGAAACTCATTGGAATTTTTATTTAAATAATTAGCGCCTCCCATTCATTCACACAGTCCGCAGCTTGTAGGTGGTATCGGACAGATACTTGTAAAACAAAGTTCGTCGATTGGTGCATCCGTTCGTGAATTATTATAGCCCGGGAATTTAACTGCAACACCCGGTACATCCCTGGTGTACTGTACACAAAAATTCACACTTCACGATACATTACAATGTAACTTTTGACAGATACCAGAGGTCCATTCCCACGCCCTGTAACTCCTGCTTGCGTTCGTGTACCTTTTGCTCGTTGTTTTACTTTATTTGTGGCTCGTTTGCGGTTCGCGAATTTCTTGCGGCGCATTATCTGTGCCATGAAACCGTGTCTGACCCGAAATGTACAGTTTGCCGTCATGGCTGGCCAAGTATACCAATACACCGCAATGCTCATGTATCTACCTTCTATGTACCTTCTATGTTCCTCTATCACCCTTTTATGCGTCTGTATCTCGCTCTCACTTTTCTGTCGCCTTTACAATCACAGCAATACCGGTCCCGAATGAATGAGCTTAACACGGATGGTACACTGATCTTCGGAGCATCTCCAGACTACCTTACGAACAAGATCATTTTGAAGACAGTTCTCCAGTAAGTTGCTTACCACCTAAAAATTTTCGCTACTGCAAACTTGTCCATTTGTACCCAGAACTGTGGACATCCTGATCTACGTCAACCATCACACCATCATGAAGGATGAGCTGTGTAGAGTGAGCTACCCAAGCGGCATGTTCTTCGAGAACGAGGTATTATCTTCAACTGCATTCTGTGAAACATCTCAACGAATTGGCGTTATCTGTTGTTCTTGTATTGTCGACTGTCCCCTATGTTTGTCCTTGTAGAATGACCGCGCCCTGGAAAGCATGCAACAGAATCAAGACAAAGTAGTTTGCAAGTCGGTCAGCATGGCGGTCTTCCGTTTTGCCTTAGAAGGAACGAACGACACCTTTGGCTCTCGATGTCGGCAAGAGGTCGTGGACAGTTATGGACAGGTAAAGATGAGTTGCTGCACGCGGTTGCTTCGTGGCTGTTAGGTACGTTTCTGTCCACACAGCTGTACTATTTTGCTTTAATGGAGCCATCAATGCACCTGCTAGAGTTGTGTCCTTTGCAAGGAACTATACTGAGCTCATTGACAAGTCCATAAGAATAAAAGGACCTGAAATTGCCATTCCTCTTTGATGACATGATCTCTCGTGCCTTAGGTTTGTCCTTCGCCAAGAGTCGGAGCAGAAGACGAGCCTGCCTGGTTTCCCATCCACTACAAGGACAGGTTCAACCTGATCACCTACGAAAGTGAGATGACCCTCCAGGAAAAGGTTAGTCCTCACACAAAACAAGGTAACTGCCTTATCCCTCACGTTCTGTATCTTCTGCAGATCCTGACACTGCGGAAGTCAGTGACACGCGCTTGTATCGCTGCCTTCCACGTCGAGCTTGAAGCAGCCACAGGGATTTGTCCGCACCGCCCTGGCTTTTCCAGGATAAAGGGAATGAGAAACGTCCTGGGTACGACACAAATAATAACCGCAATTTATGACCCATGTCGTCTCTTGCCTTAATTTTCAGACAATCCTGTAGATTACGTTCCTCCGAACGTACCCGGTATGTTGTGCTGAGCGTGTAATGTGATGAGGAATTTGTAATTTTTTTTATCCCCTTTCAGATCACGAGACAGGGACAACCGGTAAAGACTTATTTGTCGATGCGTTCATTATGTTCATGTGTTCAACGAACGCTCCCTAGGTACCGTTTCAACGATTTCGGGCTATAGAAGGCTCGCCAATGAACCGAGTGCACAAGGTATTATTGTCTCTGTAGGTATCTTATCATGAGCACCAACAATTTATCTGCATTTCCAGCTCGGCTCGTCTGCCTCGTCGCTCCACCTGTAAAGTCATTGCAGGATTACCCGTCGTACTTGTGCGATTACATCGTTTACCAGAGCTTGGGTTATGATATTTCATCCAAACATATGTCCTTGCCAGGTATATTTTGTATGTCGCTCAGAAGCCGTACATCATCTGACACAACGGGTTCGCAGACGAAGTATCTTGGACGGGGTTCTCGAAGATGAGGAAGCCCCCTTCAACAAGGCTTATGGTGTCTGTTGACAGCCAGTCCGTCGTCAATGTAACAAGAGCAAGTGCCGCCAACTCCTTCGTTAATGAAGTACAGGTCTGGCTCCAGAAACACCACATTGGAGGCGTGGGAGTGATCTTCGATTCTCAGGAAGATGCTCTGCATGCTCACCAAACATTGAAGGCGAGTGCACAATGCAGCGTTGCCTGTACTCCGACGGAATCGTAAACTACCGCTCTTTCCTTGGGAATCCCTGAGGAACTAACTCTGTGGATCTATTCTGTAGATCCCGCGTGCGTTTCGATACAAAGATCTCGCCCAAAAAACAATTTGGTGCTAAGTCTGAAATTACAGCTCAGTGCCCCGTAGAAACGTAATAGAATGCGGAAGGAAAGTGCTCCCTTCTATGTCTATGTATCAAGTAAAGCAGTAGCAAAGCAACAAGCAAAAAAAAAAAAAAAAAAAAGAGGAAGAAAGAAGAAAAAAGACTTGTCCACGACAATCCTGCAGCCCAAATAGGGCCTGCAATGCTTAGTAGGGCAAGGCCTTCTCGTAAACTAGGGCCACCGAAGGCAGGCTGTACTGTCCTTGTTAGGTGGATGCGCCCAAAATGCAATACTGCGAACATACCTGTATTCCTGTCTTAATAGTTCACATAAATGATTATCCGGTACTGCAGGTCCTCCGCGAGCGCCTCGACCAATACGAACAGGGAACATACGTACTTCTCCTAGGAGCCTCTGCTGCTCTTCCCGTTCAGCTTGTTCAGTAAGTGTTGATATCTCACATCGTACGTACACTCGCACGTGAACCTCGTTTAGGTTGGCCCATACATTTGTGTTCGTGACTAACCACGTTCCGAGCGCAACCTCTTGTAAGATCAGCTACCCATCCGTCACCACGCACATGTCGACACTGGTAAGCTTTGCCCGCTGTTGCCTCGCTTTGTCAACTGCGACCGTACATTTCAGTCGGAGCCATTGCTGCTGGCAAAGAGCCTCAGGGAAGTGGCAGGCAACGTGAGCGTCTGTCTCTCTATCAACCTCGCCGTCCTGGTCTTCTGGCAGGAGAATATTGACAGGACTGTCGGTGCAATGTGCAAGCGAGGCGCAGAGACTGACTTCGCTGAGGTGTGAATTGCAAAAATGTTTGGCCTAGTCCCACCTACCATTATTGAAAAGTTAACTTACAAGGTAGTACAGAGTGTCATTGTTGAGGGCTGAAGTTCTCGGAATGAAAACACGTGCGCCTTGTGAGTCTGCAAAGGGGAGGGAAGTGCGCATGGTTAATGCGCACGTCAGCCTCCTACTGTAAACAACGGTAATTAGCCAAGGCAGGCTACATTTAAGGGCAAGCACGAACATGTACGTGCCCAAGAATTAGGGACAAAACGTAAAGCAGGCTTCACCTAAAACGGCTCCCATAGAGCCTGTGTATTCTGGAACGAAAAGCGCGTGCTACATATTCCGCTGGCAGCGCTTTGCATTCGTTCTCTAATGGCATCTTGCCTCTGCGAGGACAAAACTTTTGAGCATTTTTTTGTGCATGAATAGCGGCATCTTCAAGGTTCCATTCGAGTTCCAAATTTTGAACCTGTAAAGGAGCCTTCAATCGCCCCACGAACGCGTAGCGGCGAAGCCTACGTCCAAGGCCACGCGCAACCACAGGTTTGGGAAATGGCTCGCCGCAGAAGAGACTACAACAGATAAAGAAGACAAACAAAAAATAACAATACGAGGAGCAAATATTTGTGTGTTACTTCACGTGGTAAGGGTACAGGACATAAAAAACTAAAAACTTGACAGCTGTTAGGAGAACTAACATCGTTGATGTTGTTATAAAGAGCAAACGTGTGTACATTATGGCTGTTACGAAGTCTGTTGGTATCTGCTAAACAGTGAGCAATCAAACAAAACATAAAGGTGTGGTCGGAGTGAAAGTCACAACAAAAACAACAATAAATGATGACGATGAGATGGGCTGTTTCACTGCGGAGGTGCGTACCCTACCCCATTGCACGTGGAACATTATGTGAAGATGATGAAGGAAGACATGTACTACTTTGCATAGGAAAATGTGATATCTGAGGTTCCACGATGTGCTAGGGTTGTCAAACCAAGTTTATCGAGGGTAGGTTCATAATTATAGACACCACTGTGGCGGTCATAGAGAATGTACAATGACTCCAATGGATTCGATGCTGTCATTCGGTCAATCTCTTATCTTTGAAAATTAGTGAAGCTAATTAAGTATACCATTTTAGTTAGCCATCGAACACTGATGCGACTGGCTAGGAAAGATATCCGAGAGGACAGGTATGTTAGGCGCCCAAACGGCACGTCCGGGGCTCTCATAAATTTTTAATAGCAACTGTGGCACCTAACAAAGGACAACCTGTATATCCTCATGCGTTTCCATACTGACTCCCGGAAGAATTCGAGGCTCGTTCGAGTAGACCGAATGTACAATCGGATTTATGAAATAGCGCACAAAAAAAAACTAAAAAAATTGGACATATGGTTGCAAAATTTGAGACATACACAAATAAAAGATATGACTAAAATTGGCGGGCTAAAGTGTGCCTCACTAACCAACATTCAGTTTGCTTATAGAAACAAAGTATTCTGAGGCACGATAGATCTATAACTTGAGTGAATGTTGGCGTGGATATGTCGCGGTGACGTAGATGGTGTCGTCTAGACGAAAAAAATGCTGAAGGCTTGAAGGTTCGGCAGTGCAGAGATCCTACGGATACGCATGTAAGATGAGGGAAGTAGGACAACCATACACGCACGCGCATGACGCTTTGTATAGACTGCGGTTTTCTTTCTTCTTTCTCGCGCTCTCCTTTTTCCTTTTTCTTTTCTTTTTTCTTTTTTTTTTGTGGGGGGGTGGGGAGCTTATTAATACCTGAAGACAATTTATGATACAGCTATAGGATGTCAGGCTTCCTCGCGAACGCAGGAACCTCTCTAGGGAGGAAAGCGCAATTGTAAAAGGCGGTCACGTGTTCCGTATTATATTATCCGTTTGTATTATAACACATTACTCTGCTCTCTTTTGATCGCAATCATGCTCGTTGCCTTGTCAATGTCATCTGCATTTTTTAGATACTGTAGATATGTCGAAACTGCAAAAAAAGTTAAGAAGTCACGACTTTCTATTGTTTGAGTTTGATTTGCGATTTTGTGGCGACTTTCTGTTGTCGTCATCTCTCAAAATCTATCTATCAAAGTTTATGCACAATTTCAGACAACGGAAAAAAAAGAACATATCATGCTGGGTTCCTGTCTTTATTTTCCATACTTAATACAGCTAACGCCGTAGTGGCTCAAATCTACCCCTATTGCAGCCTAATGCCGCGTGCTTTTCGACAGCCGTACTCCTGGCTTTTCTTTTCGTCAGTGGAGAGGGATCTAGCAGGTGTGCTGCCTTATCAGCGTATTTCTTCTGAAGATTTACTATCTTGATCCAGCCGTCGTACATGCTCGTGCTTTCAGCAGACTGATTGGGACTGTGTTGTTCGCTATAGCGTCTTTTTTCATTCGTTCATCTTTGTTTCTGTAGGTGTGAAGAAAAGTTTATTGACTAGTTGATAAGCAACTGCGTGCACCACGTACAAGTGAGTTGTGTAGCATCGATTGCTAGTACGTATGAGTTGAATAAATATGAATGAAGCACGATGAACATTTGATTTACACATAAGAGTTAGTGACGTCTTCATGTTGGGAAAAACTTTGCATGGCTGCATATGCGATCACAATGTCCTCCTTTTAACGTTGAAGCCAAAATAATCGGGGACACTTCAAACCACTTTACTCGAGTTGTGACGCAACATTTGCCTCAGTTTGCCGTCGTCAGGATCTGTGGACGTCGTTCCATATTTCCGTTCTTAGCTCACCTCGCGTCATAGAGTCCACATCTAACATGCGTGACACGGATGCCACTGCCTCTTGGATGCCACCTTCTTCCCAGTACGTGACGTCACGTTTCTGATATCTCCTAGCCTGTAGCGCAGATGAATTTGCTTCTATGCTTTAACATATTTTAGCCCATCCAATGCTGCGTCCCATTTGTTTGTTCGCCGATGATGTAGGTTCTCTAAGGCAGAATTTTTCTTTTCTAGTCCTTGGCTAGAAGGCCATCCTAGTCAGCGCTGCTGCATGTGGCTCACCGCGGCGTGGTGCGAAAAAACATGTATAAACGGGGTCACGCTCTACTGTCCGCGTCCGCTCGTTGGTGGTAACCAAGGTCGTGCTGAAGACTGGGAGGTGGTGGGTTCGAATCCTACCGCCGGCTGTGCTGTCTGAGGTTTTCCCTGGGTTTTCCGAAGACTTTCCAGACGAATGTCGGCACAGTTCCCCCTGAAGTCGGCCCAGGACGCGTACTAACCCCCCTGTCCCCCACTCCTTCCTGCTATCCTCTCTCCGTCTGTCCACATCTGTACGTCGCTCATAGCCACAGTTGCTTCGCGGCGCTAACACCCAATCAAAAAAAAAAAAAAAAAAAAGCTCTACTGTCCGTACCCCTTGCATTTGTTTCCCAGATCTAGAAACATAGTTAGGACGTTTAACGTCTCCTGACGCAGATCTTTCCCTGCAGTACCTTGCTCAAAATTCTTTTACCACACGTCTGAAAAGATCCCATAAGTGTACTAGTTTATCTCTGGTGTCTGAGGAAAGGACTGGAGTCACAAGGCGTGGTAGATCATCAAAAAGTAAATCGACATCCTTTCCTGTTAATGATGTGAATTTAGCAACTTCCGTTTTGCTGTCAGTGAGCAGTATGACGTTCGCGCTAGCATCCTTTACAATGTCAAAAGAAGTTACAAAAGAAGTTGCTTTTCCTGCTGCAATGTCCACCAGTTTTCTCATGGACGTGTAATATATTCCTTGCATATTCCCATACAGATTATCGAATACCGTTTTAGCAATTATTCGTTCTATGGCGTACAGGCAGTCTGAAGACATATAGGAAGGCCCATCTGTTCGCACTCCCGTCGCAGACTCCCAGAATTCTCAGCCGCAGAAAATACGGGCACGAAAGCTCTTGCATACAAGAACAATAGCAAGAACGCGCGCAGAGCGAATAAGCTTTGGCAAAGTCGTAGCATACTTCCTACTCAAGACAAGACCGCAGTGCTATCAGGTCCAGTAGATATCTTGATGAACAAGGAATGATTTCATTGGATGAAGTATGGAAGAAAAAAAAGACACTAAAATCAAACAAAACAATAAGTCGGTCATTACTTTTGTGCACGGGTTTCGTTGATAGCTGCTTTAATCGCCCTCGCCTTTCTGTCTGTCATGTAGTTAATGCAGAAGCCGTGATGAAGCGGGCAACTCAACAAGATACAGATAAAATAATAATTCCGCGCCAGGGGAAATAAATAAATGAGTCTGTAGGTCTCACAGCAAAACAACCGTCCATCTTCCGCGTACATGCTTTGAGAGCGATAAGAGCGATAATCAGCTTCCTTTGCGGGACTCGCCGATGCCACTCGACTACTGAAGTTTCTCTCATCTCTCTCTCTCTCTCTCTCTCTCTCTGTTATTTTTTTTTTCTTACAGCGGTTGCGGACCGGCCACTGCTGCACGGCTCATGACGTACTCGTACCGGGGCATCAAGCGCGGAATTATTATTTTACACACAAATCTCAAACAAATATAATCAAACAAATATGAACACGTCCGTGAGAAAACTGGTAGACATTGTAAAGGATACTGGCGCGAACGTCATACTGCTCACTGACAGCAAAACGGAAGTTGCTAAATTCACATCATTAACAGGAAAGGTTGTCGATTTACTTCTTGATAATCTACCACACCTTGTGACTCCAGTCCTTTCCTCATACACCAGAGATAAACTAGTACACTTATGGGATGTTTTCAGACGTGTGGTAAAAAAATTTTGAGCAAGATACTGCAGGGAAAGATCTGCGTCAGGAGACGTTAAACGTCCTAACTATGTTTCTAGATCTGGGAAACAAATGCAAGGGGTACGGACAGTAGAGCGTAACCCCGTATATACATGTTTTTTCGCATCACGCCGCGGTGAGCCAGATGCAGCAGCGCTGATTAGGATGGCCTTCTAGCCAAGGACTAGAAAAGAAAAAATGTGTCTTAGAGAACCTACGTCATCGGCGAACAAACAAATGGGACGCAGCATGGGATGGGCTAAAATATGTTAAAGGATAGAAGAAAATTCATCTGCGCTACAGGCTAGGAGATATTAGAAACGTGACGTCACGTACTGGGAAGAAGGTGGCATCCAAGAGGAAAGAGGCCACGTTTAAGTGTCGAACTCAACCAGCGCGTGTCACGCATGTTAGATGTGGACTCTATCACGCGAGGTGAGCTAAGAACGGAAATCGGGAACGACGTCCAAAGATCCAGATGACGGCAAGCTGAGGCAAATGTTGCGTCACAACTCGAGTAAAGTGGTTTGAAGTGCCCCCGATTATTTTGGCTTCAACGTTAAAAGGAGGACATTGTGATCGCATATGCAGCCATGCGAAGTTTTTCCCAACATGAAGACGTCACTAACTCTCATGTGTAAATCAAATGTTCATCGTGCTTAATTCGTATTTATTCAACTCATACGTACTAGCAATCGATGCTACACAACTGACTTTTACGTGGTGCACGCAGTTGCTTATCAACCAGTCAATAATCTTTTCTTCACACCTACAGAAACAAAGATGAACGAATGCAAAAAGACGCGATAGCGAACAACACAGACCCAAGCAGTCTGCTGAAAGCGCGAGCATGTACATCTGGATCAAGATTGTAAACCTTCAGAAGAACTGCGCTGATAAGACATCACACCTGATAGCACCCTCTCCACTGACGAAAAGAAAAGCCAGGAGTACGGCTGTCGAAAAGCATGCGGCATTAGGCTGTAGTAGGGATAGATTTGAGCCTCTACGGCGTTAGCTGTATTAAGTATGGAAAATAAAAGACAGGAACGCAGAACGATATTTTCTAAATTTTTTTTTTCGTTGTCTGAAATTGTGCTTATTTTGATAGATTTTGAGAGATGACGACAACAGAAAGTCGCCAAATAATGGCAAATCAAACAAAAACAACAGAAAGTGGTGATTTCTTAACTTTTTTTGTAGTTTCGAGGTGAACGACATATCTACAGTATCTAAAAAATGTAGATGACATTGACACGGCAACGAGCATTATTGTGGTCAAAAGAGAGCAGAGTAATGTGTTATAATACAAACCGACCACGTGACCGCCGTTTACAATTGCGCTTTCCTAGCTAGAGAGGCTCCTGCGTTAGCGAGGAAGCGTGACATCCTATAGCTGTATCCTATATTGTCTTCAGGTATTAATAAGCCCCCCCACCCCCACCCAAAAAAAAAAGGGAAAAAGGAGAGGGCGAGAAAGAAACGAAACCACAGTCTATACAAACGGTGTTCAGCCACTCGGAGTTTCGGAATATATAGATCGGTTTTATAGTTCAGTAGCGCGTGCGTGCATGGTTGTCCTACTTCCCTCATCTTACTTGCGTATCCGTAGGTTCTCTACACTGCCGAGCCTTCAGCCTTCAGCATTTTTTTCATCTAGCGACACCATCTACGTCACCGCGACATATCCAAGCCAACATTCACTCAACTTATAGATCTATCGTGCCTCAAAATACCTTGTTTCTACAAGCAAACTGAATGTTGGTTCGCTAGGCACACTTTAGCCCGCCAATTTTAGTCAAATCTTTTATTTGTGTATGTCTCAAATTTTGCAACCATGTCAATTTCTTTTTTTTTTCTTTTTTTTTTTTGTGCGCTCTTTTATAAATACGATTGTACATTCGGTCTACTCGAACGAGCTTCGAATTCTTCCGGGAGTCATAATGGAAACACATGAGGATATACAGGTTGTCCTTTGTTAGGTGCCACAGTTATTATAAACTTATGAGAGTCCCGGACGTGCCGTTTGGGCGCCTAACATAACTGGCCTCTCGGATATCTTTCCTAGCCAGTCGCATCAGTGTTCGATGGCTAACTAAAATGGTATACTGAATTAGCTTCACTAATTTTCAAAGATAAGAGATTGACCGTATGACAACATTGAATTCCTTGGAGTCAGTGTTCATTCTCTATGACCGCCACAGTGGTGTCTATAATTATGAACCTATCCTCGATAAACTTGGTTTTACAACCCTAGCACATCGTAGAACCTCAGATATCACATTTTCTTGTGCAAAGCAGTACATGTCGTCTTAAGCTGTCGTTGGTCCATTTTCTGCCGTTCATTTTAGTTCTTGTGTTTTCATCCTTCCTTCATCATCTTCACATAATCTTGCACGTGCAATGGGGTAGGGTACGCACCTCCGTTGTGAAACACCCCATCTCATTGTCATCATTTATTGTTGTTTTTGTTGTGACTTTCACTCCGACCACACCTTTATGTTTTGTTTGATTGCTCACAGTTTAGCAGATACCAACAGACTTCGTAACAGCCATAATGTACACACGTTTGCTCTTTATTACAACCTCAACGATGTTAGTTCTCCTAACAGCTGTCAAGTTTTTAGCTGTTTATATCCTATACCCTTACCACGTGAAGTAACACACAAATATTTGCTCCTCGTATTGTTATTTCTTGTTTGTTTTATTTATCTGTTGTAGTCTCTTCTGCGCTGAGCCATTTCCCAAACCGGTGGTTGCGCGTGTCCTTGAACGTAGGCTTCGGCGCAACGCGTTCGTGCGGCGATGGAAGGCCCCTTTACAGGTTCAAAATTTGGAACCCGAATGGAACCTTGAAGATGCCACTATTCATGCCTAAAAAATTGCTCAAAAGTTTTGTCCTGGCAGAGGCAAGATGCCATTAGAGAACGAATGCAAAGCGCAGTCAGCAGAATATGTAGCACGCGCTTTTCGTTCCAGAATACACAGGCTCTATGGGAGCCGTTTTAGGTGAAGCCTGCTTTACGTTTTGTCCCTAATTCTTGGGCATGTAAGCCTCCAACGCATAAAGGTTCAAGCAAATCATCATCGCCATCGAGGAATGCTGTTAGCTGTGTGCGAATCCAACTATTTGAAGTCGAATCGGAAATCGGGTCGAATGGGGGAAAATGCCAAATACAGAATTGAATATCAAAGATTCGTACAAATTTTACAATATGAGCATTTTGCACTCAAATTTTGCAATTCGTAGCTCGTTGCTTCAGTGTAATTTTCCTCGCATTAACTGTCACAACAGAGAACGCAGTTCCTTTGTTAAAAGTCCCTACTCTTTAATTTTACGTGATAGTCTACTGGGGTAATTATTTTGATTTCAAAATTTGATGTCTAGTAGTCATGTTACACCGACGAGGCTGTAATTGTTTCTGACCACCCACAGATTACTTGTGAAACAAATTGGCATCCTGCCTCAGCTTTGCGATGAATGTACTTTAGCTTCTTTGCTGGATTGTGTATGTCTCGCCTGAGGAAGGTGTGTTGCTGAAATTTTAAACGTAAGGAACGTCTTTAAGATATCCTTTTTTTTCCCTGGGCTGCAGGCATTACTCAAATATTTTTAAAAGCAACCTCCTAGATATCGGATCAAGAGATCCCCGCCTGCACCGCTCAAGTGCACATGGGAGAGACGCCGACCCTTCCTTAGACGAAGTATACGTAATTAACATGGGCTAACGTTGTCTTAAGCTAAACGACAACGGTCCACCTGTGTTGGTCCCGGATCACTGGCAATTACGTAAAGCAGGCTTCGCCTCACGCAGCGAAGCATCAGGTGAAGCCCACTTTTGTGGTGTCGTTCATGTTTGGGGAATAGCTGAATACGTATTGGAGAACCCGAACATTGGGGGGGGGGGGGGATATTCAATTCGCGAATCGAGTACTTCGAGTGACTGATATTCGATTCGAATTCGACAACCTGAATATTCGCACCCCCTCTAAACACTGTATCTAATGCGCCATGTCCCAAATGCTCGTCCGTTGGACCAAATTCGCCCACAGTCAAGCACCACACTGAGTCACTCCTTAACAAGTGCATGCATGGAATACTTAACCAAATATTCATAACAAAATAATAATGTGCGTTGAACACGTGCACGCAGTGCTCTCACGATCGACGGTTGCAAGTTTTGGTGGCTCCAGTTAGCGTCTCACGCATTCGGGACCGGAAGTGGATCATCCTCCACACAGGGAATTTTGTTTTACCACCAACTCTTGGCCCCACATTTTTCGCCTGCAACGTACAAGTGTAATCGAGTTCTTACATCTTCATCCTCCACAAAGACCTGTGAACCAGTTCCGCCTGCACGAAGCTTTTTTTTAAAACCCTCGTTTCCCCGATACATGTGTTCAACCTTCGGGAGGTGAACAACTTCTTGATGTATACGAAGCAAAAGTACAGCCTTGGGGAGTTCGGCTCTGGATTACATTTCCCGAAGTCGTGATACGCATAGTAGGAACATGCTTAAGGATCACAGTGGAATTCTACGTCTCCAAAGGTTCCGTAGGATCGTTTACGATGGTGCACACATCTCACACAGGGGGATAGGTAGTGCGATGTATTCAGAACGCACGTCTACTAGTGGACACGGCTGGTAGCTCTCGATCGTCAAGACCATGACCATCCCCTATCCATTCTGTGCAGCTCTGCAAGCAAGCCGAATTGAAGATAACCCCAGACAAAGAATGGATGAGCGCCTATCTTCAGACTGATGAAAACAACACGTTGTACACATTCGAGACAGAAGACATGTTGGCTACTAAAGTGAGAATACTTCGAGTCGTACAATGGAAGGTATTCTTTCACACTCTGTCCTTATAGGTGTCCTTCTACAAGTCCTGGTTCCCGGACATCTGCGTGGCCGCCTTTCATACGGAACGAGACGTGTATGCGTATCCCTGTCCTCGTCTGCCACCTTTCTCGAGGCTTATGAAGATCGGGGATGCTCTCTGTACGTCACTCTCATCGCTGCTATTGTCAACTAATTCGCAAGTTCTCTTTCAGACGGTAACCATCAGGAATCAACCTCTTAATAAAATATAATACATACCCATCGTCGTCTTTGATATCGCACAACGAAGCCACAAGACTTGCTAGTAATAGGGAGTTTTTGTCGGCACGATGTAACACAGGAAGCTGTCCAATCCAAAGCTTTCGGAACCGTTAACAACTTGCGTTCTGTTTGAGCGTAATCGATAAAGGGTACGAAAGTAGTCACTTGCAGTGCATGTGCATGCATGGTAAAGGTTATTGGAGTACACTGTAACAGTTTTTCACACCTGTAAAGGTGTAATAATGTGCATGGCGCACGCCCTTTTCGGTGTAATTTTGGTAACATCATAATGGATTACGGTTTATCACTAATTTTCTTTACTCGCATGTTGTCTGTCCTCCAAAAATTTTTCAGTATCTTTCAAAGTCTCAACATTGTTGAACAGTACTGTAGACACTTGCACGTGCTCGATTATCGGTAGGGATGGATATATGCATTAGCAAGACGATATCCAAGACTTAATGCAAGCAATATGACACCTGATGTTTTGTAATGCTTTCTGGATTTTGTAAAATACCATCCTGGAGGTACAATGTTAGGCAATGGGCATGTGCATGGCGCACGCCTCTAAAGGTATGAAAACGCGTAAGGTGTGCACGTGCTTTCATTGGAACGCACAATTATGGGGTGGAGGGTACAAAGGAGGGCGGCTAGGATGTGTTTCCTGTGCTTCCGCTTAGCTGTGCGGACCTATCCACCGACTCCTGTGCACGAGAGTACGTGATTACTGCTAGGCTTACTACTTAGATATCGCCTAGTGAATGATGTAGGGCAAGGTGGCGCATGATGAGACGCGGGACAAAGCGCGGCATTTTTTGCTCTTGACGGCACTTTTTTCAGGCATAACCTCCTATACTACATGCCTACCCAATGATCCCGTAACACACGGGCACCGGTCGTCCACAATAGTGGCGCTAGTTTCCTAGGTCGGTGATAGCTACCTCGATGCGATATCAGCAGTATTGGTCATGACGCAGTCTTCCTACACGCAGATTGCAGTTACAACCGGTGGCGTCTGACAGGCAGAGAAATGACATGCCATCCAAAAGAGACTGTGCCAACGCTAACTGGCACGGTGTCTTTCGATAACCACTGGCTTATGGAGCAATGATACAGCCTGCACAGCATGGGCCCATCCAGGACGCTTATCTCCGCAAAGAACTGTAGAGCAACGTATGCACCGAGCACACGGCAGCGTACACTTACGGGGTAGGCAAAGGTTGTCACTGCTCTGACTGTCCGTGCTTTCGACATAGGAAACTGTCGTCCCCCGTACGGTTGCGTGAATGGCCGCATTTTCGTAATTGGGCAAGCATGTAGTATATAGGAGGCTATGTCTTAGGCATGCGTTGCTAGCTAGAGGTCTAGAGTAGAGTCACTGTATACGAGGAGAGTATCGCAATCAGCCCGCGCCGTCTGCTACGGCGCCCATGAACCTTTCAAATCACCGTTAGGTAAACATAGGATAGGCCGTGTCTCTCACTCGCGTCCCGTCTATTCTGTTTTTTTTTTCTTTTGTGGTGATATTTTGTTGTTTTCTTATGATGGGGACCCTGACACATATTCTACGAGCATGTACGACACGTGATCATCAGTGATTAAGTGATAAACGCGCGAGATCGCGAGCTGCTTGGTCTGCTTATTTTGTGACCCGCGCACGTTCCGTGACAGAAAACTTGCTCTTTTATGTTTTACTATGTTATGTACTCTATTTTTTACAAGGCATTTGTTAAAATACACAGGTGAAGTGATTAGAATGAAATGTTCGGAAAAGTTTCAGCAAAGCACTCCTCTTCCGTCTTCACCTCACTGAAGCGACAGCAGCTCGCATGCCAATGCTTTTAGATCCGCATTTTGCTTGTTGGGGCTTTTTCTTTTGTAGCTCCTCGTTCTTTTTGGCGAACGATGTGCCAAGATGCTGGGGACTGCTCCGGACTTCCTCCGTCCATCTGCCCGCCGCTTCTCAAAGTCAACAGGAGTTAAGTGATCCTACAAGTCACATTTCTTTTCCTCACACACGAATGAAGACTTTCCCACTAACCTGCCAATGTACCCGAATTCGTTTTATAGCTGTCTTGACAAGTAGCTTACCTCACACAAGCGCGTGTTTTTCGTCGGCACAAAACTTTTGCGCGCGATCCTGTGCAGCCACGCCGATCGCCGCTTCTAGTTGTCTCTCCCGTATGGTATCGAAAAGAAGCTCTTTCCTGATTCTGTCCGGTCGCTGCACCCGACAGCACAGCTGCAAAGCATGTTGAACGCGAGGTACGAAGGTGAAAATCACAGACGCCTGCCTTCCACTGCGTCACTCCGGCGGGCGCTTGGAAGGTTCATGAAGGGCGAAGAGCCACGTGACGCGTCTCGCCCAATCGGAGGACGGGCGGTGCATGGAAAAGGGATGCGCTACTCTTCCATCCCTAGTCTAGAGGTGTGCACCGCGCCGCCGCCGATTCAGTCGATTGGCGCGCCGCTTCCGTTCCCATTTTTAGAAAACTACTGGGAGAAAATATAGATCCACCATCATGATGTGCTTTCTTGTTTCTGTGGCCGGTCGTTCATTGTTTGTAGCAAACAGTAGCTTCGGGCGTAGACATGACTCTCAAAAATGGAAGATCACGACATCCAACCACGAGCACAAACACACAGGACAATCTGGGATGATAAAATGTGTATGTGTGTGTCAAATCCCGTGCGTAGCATATCTTGTCCGGAAAACATGTTCTGAAATCTTTTAGAAATGAACGAGGTATTTACGTTTGAAAAATGATATTTCATCTTCATCTTCTTTGGTGTTACGAATACAGAGGCGGCGTTTTCGAAAGTATTATATTTGGATTGAACTGGACGATTTTGCTGTGAAACGTAACTGATCTTGTAGATCGGTAATCCATGTCCAAATGAGTACTCCGTAGGCTGGGGTAGGCGTACTAGAGCATTTAAATAGATCCGAAGCCCATTCGTCTACCCTCCAAAATGGTACTGCTCGCACTGAAAATACCCTCATGGTATAGCATATCACTTCTTACTAACCCATGCTCCAGTGCTTTTGGCATACTCCCTGTGAAAACCGATAAAGCAGGAGAGAAACAGGCAGTTAGGCTACAATCAGGTGCCTTGGCTGGGAACATGTGTCCACGGAAAAAACGCTGCGGCTACCCGTGACAATAAGTGTGGAAAAGTTACTAGGGGTTACCTACACTTACGTGAAAGAGTTCAATAATAAGACAAAAGCCTGTCCCACGGGTCGGGTCGTGTCGGTATCCCACTGATGAACAACTTCGTTATCCAACACCAGTTCCACCAGGATTCTCGGGATAACGGTAAAGCACTAAAATAAATAAATATAAAAACAACAACAACCACCTCATTAAGAATCGTCGTAGGCAGGTGACCATGTGTCCTGTAAAAGAAACATAGTTGTGAATTCTAATACTTCTTTCACTTATATGACGACATAAGCGTCATCGCAACGACACCGAGTAAGAGTGGACATGGAAGTATGAGGCCAAAGTACAGATGACACCGTCGCAATGTGAGGAGGAGATCGGCGGCTACAGAAGGCACTCTGGTCCTGCGACGATTGATCACCCCCATGCCCATGCCCATGCCCATGAGAGGTATCCATCCACGACGTGAGGCGTTCTTTGGAAAAAATGTAAGTCGAGCAACTCTGGTCTGTGTGTGTATTCTATATCTGGCATTATTTTCCAGGAAACGATCGTCACATAACATGAAACACCTGGGACTCCTCCAACCGTCGAACAACCTCTGCTATAGCCCGACTACCTGTCTGTATGGCAGTACGACCCCTCTTTGTGCAGCATCGGAAAAACCCGGAAGAGAGCCCATGAACGTCCTTGTGAGTCGAGTGACCGTGGAACAAGGTGCAGGCATCTATCGACCAACTCAGATGTGTTTGTACGTATTCAATAAAGATGTTTTCGTGAAAAAACACAGTCTCGTCAAAGTTATCCAGACTGTTTAATGCATTGCATTTTGATAACCAAACAGTGTTTAAATAAATCAGTGACAAAGTTCGCTATGTAGACTGCTTGCAAACGTTGCTGCTTCCGCAGTGCATACTTAATGCGAGCAATGGCACGAGCGAGAAGGTCCACGATGTCTGCAGAGACATAGTTGAATTCAGTGGATGAGCTCACAAATTCACCCATCTGTCCCAGGGGTCCGTCCGGAACTGTGATGGAAACGTTCTTGTAACAGGAGTAGATCCGACGCGCCATCTCCTGCAGTGGCCCCGGGATCTCTCCTATATTGCCAAAGCCCATCATGTCTATGATGTAGCGAAAAGAAGTGATGACGAGCTCGTTACGGGGATTCTCCCTGTTGAAGCACTCCACTTCTTCCCAAGAAGCGTGGATACGGGGACAAGTTTTTAAAGCGTGGTGGCTAAACATTTCCACGTATTGGTCACGCGAGCGCAGTGTATGCTGCCTTTATGGAGCGTTTTCAAATTAAGAGTCCATACTAGTCGGGGAGCAACTCCGATTTGGGATTTTCTCGACACTAGATGGCGCCACGCTCGCCGTGCCTTATCACGCCGTTCGCCTCCGACTCCGAAATAATCCCATTGTGCACGATTGAGGTCGCCAGTTTCAGGCTGCACGCTCCCCTGTGCTGTTTGTCGAGAGGTAAAGTGGCGGACATTGATACGGAAGGTCCGCAGTTCGATTCGAGACATTCATGTCTTTTTTGCATGTCTCCTATTGCTATATGGCTACTTTGTTATTTTTATTTTGTTGTTACATATTTATGCTATAATTATTCTTTTCACAAGTCACTGGTGTCTGTACTGACTGATTATGGCATTTTTAGTTGCTCTTCGTATTGTTGTACTACTGCATACTTACTATATGCCGATGTACAAGTGTGATCGGATAGTACGGATAGTAATATGGGCAATACACCATAGATACACACACAGATGGTATTATATACGAAGGTTGCCAGCACTGAGTCTGAGCACTAGTCGATTGCCAATTAAGGTCAATTGTGGCCACGGAAAGGTTACTTCATATGCTACCAAAGCTCGCCCGATGTCGGTATCTCGGAGGCTCTCAACTGGATGTACTAGAGGCTGTAAATTAGGCTATAAACATTGCCTGCACACAGCGCTTACAACGCCGGTCTGGAAAATCTAGTGCTCAAAACACTATTTTTTTTGTGAGCTCGCTTACAGACAATGTACCTTGATAATACCTCTATTATTCATGCAAAAATGACATTTTGGTATGTATATTTCTGGTAAGTGAGTATTATCAAATATCTGAATTTATTTTCAAGGCGTTGGTGCAAAATACTTTTCAAAATTTCCGGCGTAAAATAGACTGCTTATTATTACCCGGAAACTTCAGTAACATATTTTAAAGACTCCTTTCCCCCCATGTTCTCCCTTCTTTTTCTTTCACATTACGCCAGCCCAGAAATGATGTCAGTGGAAAATCCCCAGTGACAAGGGACTTTCTTTTGTCTCGGCTTGGTGTGCCAGTATGCCAAACTGTACAAAGGAGGTGAAGGGCGACCAGCTCCGGTGGCGCAGCGGTAACGCGTGCGCTTGGAGACTGGGAGGTCCGCGGTTCGAATCCTGGGGTTTTTCCTAGGTTTCCCTCAGATGTGTAATAGGCGTATGCCGGCACAGTTCCCCTGAAGTCGTCCCATGGACGCAGCTATCCTCCCCCCGAGCGGATTCCGCTCGGTCTGTGGTCGCCTGAAAACTATCTGTCACCCCAGATAGTTTTCAGGCGGACTCGCCCTAGGACTGTGGGAAAACTTTGAAAGGGGGAAGAAAGGTTTATAGCTAGCCATAGGACTATGAGCATCAACGCGCTCGTGAAAGAGGGAAATAAATCTTCTTCTTTGTTGGGGATGAACGTGTCTGCCTGGCCGAGAATAAAACACTCCCGAAAACTTGAGAAGTTTGGAACTGACTGAGGCGTGCACTCGTAGCGGAAATAAAAGGAAATGGCAAATTATTGTTATGGGAGGCGACGATAGAATTTCTAACATTTTTTCAGCATTACAAACATTACAGCACAGTCCTGTTGAATGTTACTGTAAAGAATGACTATAAATACCGGCTTGCACTAACTGGAAATATGAGATTCTCATTAGCCTTCTGAGAAGGTTCAAACAGTTGACTGAATCCGCACAAACTCGAACCAGCAAAATCGGGCAAATTAACGTTTCATGTGAAGCCAATAAGCTCGTCTCACTCTTCTATACGTGCACCGTGCGCAGAGAGAGAGAGAGAGAGAGAGGTTTGTTGAGGAGGGTTGTTGGTCTCAGTGTGCTTTTCTTTACATTGCACAGGCACGACTATGCAGGCTCAGAGGATAATCCCTTTACGAGCAGCTAAGCAACCTTTTGTACTGGTCTCCAAGGCCATGCCCTAAGTCAGGAAAGTAATGAGAAGAGAGAGAGAGAAAGAGGATGCAGGAACTCGCATGCCATCCACACCCCCACGCCACCCATACAAGGCCGCACTATGCTGCAGATGCACGTTGCTTGCTCGGCGGGCGGATACCATTCGCGCGGTTTTTCCTTTGCATCACCAGATGGCGCCACAGAGTGATATGGTTCACTGAGCTTTCAGTCGTTGTGTATGTGTACTCATATTTCATGCTTTTTTTGATAAAAAACGAAAAGTGGTAGACATATAAATTTGGTGTCTATCAATTCCTGAAATATTTCGAGACAAGTAAATGGGAAGCTTTTTTCCAAATGGCTATAGTAGTTGAATAAAAGCCTGTTCAAAGGGGGACGAGAAAAATAGTGTATTTTTTCACATTCGTGACGTCACCGTAAAATACATATGACTTGTATCAGAAATGTATAAAGGTTATCCGATTCATCTCGTCTTTCTCTTTATAGTGAAACCACCCGCGTTAAAATCTGCGTGGCGGTTACCGAGAAAGAGCATAAAATATGTTCCACAGGAAATACAGTGGCACAGAGGGCAGCAAAGAAACGGAGCAAAACGGAGAAGCAACCCATTGCCGGCAGGAGTGCGCACACAGAGAAAGGAGAGAGTGGAACCGAAATGGGGAGCGCCTGCGATGGGATGATCGATCTCCTTAAGCCTTTTCTTCGTGCTGTCGCATGTTTAGCATTTGCCGTAGCGGCTAGGCCTTTTCTCCAGTGTCTTGTACGCACATGTTTCGACTTGTTCAGCAGTGTCGTTCTTGTTGCAATTTTTACCCCCACTAGTATTTTGTTGTTCTCTGTCTTTCTCGCATAGAGCTATGACGGCGTCATCTGGTGCGATTCCTTGCAACTAGGTGTCCACCTGTCGTCGATCTCTGCAACTACTGGCCCTCAACAAGCAAATAGCAGTCGGTGGTCACTCTGGAGTGATTTCCTTGACACGGCATCGTTGATTTTTGAATAAATGGTTTCTCTCCACTCTATTTCTATCTATTTTTCCTTTTTATGACCACTAGTTGCCGGCAAAGTACAGGGTGGTGTGGACACGAGTTAGATGCTTCCCAATAGTGTGGTGAGTCTCTGGGTGGTCCCAATTACTGTGGGAGTTCTAATTAGCTATAATTGCAAATTTAATGGTGTCACATTCCCTTCTGTTGCCAGCAGCCTGTGGTCAGCGCTTACTACTGTGGTCATGGTGGCACACGATGGGTAAAAAGTCTCACTTTTGTTACACAGGTACCTACTGTAGGATTAATCCTGCCGCAACATGCATACCTGCCAACTTGGGAACATCCAAATTAGGGAGATTTCAAAAGCGGGGAGGGGGGGTAGGAGAAAGCCGATGTTGGGAGGCTTTCATTTGCATATGTAACAGGAGCCAACTTGACCTCAGCAGGCACATCAGGCAAGTTTTGCAGCAACAGACTTTGCCCTCTCCAAGAAACTATCTGGGTGTCAAGTTGTGATAAGGTCGTCACATTCAACACTAATCGTTCAGCACTACCTCAGTAATGTGTCTGAAATTCAAAAACCAATCTGGACTTCCCAGGAGAGCTTAAACATAATAGTTGAACAAGTCAGTTAATGAGTCATTAAAAAGTTGTTTGCATAATATGTCAGAACCATCAGTCACAGTTGTACATCGCTGTGGTCAGTTCAGTGCGCATATCATGAGCTCTTGTGCGCGGTTTCCCATTTCACTGACAATTGCAGTTGACTTAGTTTAAAGCACAATCCTCCTCCATGCTTTCAACTCGTGACGACGGCATCGTCGGGACTTGGGAACACGAATGACCAGGGCCCGCGCAGATAACATTGTAGTCCTTGTCTTGCTTTCGTAAAGACTGACCTTTGTCTTTGCATTTAATGTGGTTCTTGTGCTTGCTCGACGTAACATGGGTAACAATGTCGGTCCACCCTCCACGCGGAATGCTGATGTCGCATCCCTAAACTGTGCGGAACACATGGTGCCCTTCCTCATGCGTCCCAATTCATCTGTGTATTGCTTCAGACACACGTGTACATACTTGTTTCGCTTACACTGAGCCGTGATGTGCAATATGCAACGCGGAGACAGTGCAAAGGCACCTTTGTCGCCCGAAAACATGGAGGAAATGCCCGGAAACTAGAAGTGCTAGAACTAGAACCATAACCCTTCAACTCTAAGACATAGAGTCTCCGCAAAGAGGCAGCGATGCCGATGGCAATCGGGCTGGTATTGGATTGACGTTTACGTCTGTGTGGCCAGAGAAAAAGCAGGCGTTCGAGATATAGAGGGGGAAACTGCATTTTCCGGGAGATTTGCTTCTCGGTCGTACAATCGTACAAACCGGTCTGAATCCGGGAGTCTCCCGGATGAATCGGGAGAGTTGGCAGGTATGAACATCATGCAGAATGCACGTCACTGATGAAAGCTTTGCCTCCCACTTTTTGATCGTCCTGGAATCTGCTCGTCGACTAGTGCTCCTTTGGGTTACTGCCTTCACGGCCTTGAACTCGACACAGCGGTATTCCTGAACCTTCTGCACTATGGTCGTGCATTTATCGGAGGAACGTCATCTGCATTTCGAAATGATCAACATCAGATAAAAACAAGCACCATAGAGGGCCTCGGTAGTGGGCATTGTGGCATCGTCGTAGACACGGCTGAAGTCTCACTTTGTCATACAGGTAGTTACTCTATAATTAATCCTGTCGCCACATGATGCAGAATACACGCCACTGTAGGAACGAGAGCGGAATTGATGTTCTGAAGCTGGAACATAGAAGATGGACAAGACAAAAGCCTGAAGTGCCCAAGAGCAATAAAAGAAGGTAGGAAGTTTTGCTTCCCACTATTCATTGCCCTGGGACCTACTCATCGACCAGTGCTCCTTTGGGTTACTGTCTTCACGGCCTTGAACTCGACGTAGTGGCATTCCTGAACCTTCAAGACTATGCTTGTCCAATTATCGGAGGGAGGAACGTCACCTGCACTTCCAGATGACCAGCATCAAATAAAAACAGGCACCACAGGGGGTCTTGGCAGTAGGCATGGTGGCATCGTCGTAGACCCGATGGCTAAACATCTCACTTTTGTCATAGAGGTGCTTACACTAAGATTAATCCTGCCGCAACATGATGCAGAATGCACCCCAGGCGAAAAAATGAACTGGGAAGTCAACTGGTACCAGTTCGTTCCCAGTTGCCTCCAACTGGTCATGAACTGGAACCAAGTGGGATCAAACTGGCGGCAACTGGAAACTAAAGTGGTACCAGTTCAAGCTGGGCTGGTGGCAACTGGAAAGTGAAGTGGTACCAGTTCAAGCTGGGCTGGTGGCAACTGGACATGAACTGGTACCAGTTCAAACTGGGCTGGTGGCAAGTGGACATGAGCTGGTACCAGTTCAAGCTGGGCAGGTGGCAACTGGAAAGTGAAGTGGTACCAGTTCAAACTGGGCTGGTGGCAACTGGACATGAACTGGTACCAGTTCAAACTGGGCTGGAGGCAACTGGACATGACCTGGTACCCGTTGAAGGTGGGGGTGGCAACTGGAAAGTGAAGTGGTGCGCCAGTTCAAACTGGGCTGGTGGCAACTGGACATGAACTGGTACCAGTTCAAACTGGGCTGGAGGCAACTGGACATGACCTGGTACCAGTTGAAGGTGGTGGTGGCAACTGGAAAGTGAAGTTGTGCGCCAGTTCAAACTGGGCTGGTGGCAACTGGATATAAACTGGTACCAGTTCAAACTGGGCTGGAGGCAACTGGACATGACCTGGTACCAGTTCAAGCTGGGCAGGTGGCAACTGGACATAAACTGGTACCAGTTCAAACTGGGCTGGAGGCAACTGGACATGACCTGGTACCAGTTCAAGCTGGGCAGGTGGCAACTGGAAAGTGAAGTGGTGCCAGTTCAAGCTCGACCAGCTGACATGTTTGGGAGAAGTTTCGGTTTGGGGGTTCCGGGATAGGTTTGTAATAACATATATGAAGATTACGAAAGAAAGGTTGGGGGGACGATCGCAAAGCAACTTTATAGTAAAAAAAATCATATTTCTATTTTTTTTGAAGGTGCGCTAATGTTAACAAAAGCTAATTTGGAATTATTATGTTTGCATATTTTGCGCGTTCCTGCTCCACTGATGAATGACGCGTTTCAACAAGATGTAACGGTCGCTTGCTGCTTCAAGATGCAGCGTTCGCGCTTGTCTGCCGTGTTTTGACTTTTCGCGTTCGTCTCAGCATGCCCCAAGTGACATTTTTGCTCTTAATCTTATTAGCGTGACATGCGACAATATAAATTACAGTGAGCGTAATCGGCTTCAGTACGACCAGACAGGTGTCATGCGATTGCGGCTCTGTTGCAGCTGCGAAGACTGCTTCATCGTGAGTACTATGCTCAAGTGTTTTTTGATTCCTGCGAATAAAGCAGAAATATAAATAATGGTACCGTCCTGCTGCACGTAAAGTTTGTCTCCCCAGTGTGTTGCACGAGAACATATTGACGCGTTTCTTTCACGACCAACGCCCGGTTTATGTAAATGCGATGTTAACGTTAACAAAGCAACTTTTTGCACACCACACGCTGTGAAAAGTGTCTCTTGGTTTCTCGTTCTTTTATTCATCATGTGCCGTTAGTCTGCGCGTTCCCGCTTTTAATGCATGCCATTCTGTGTTTCAGATCCTTCACCCTGAAAACACGGGTTGCTCTAGAATCCGCATAGCTCACCAGAGTACTCGTGGCGTGGATCGGAAAAGCATGTGAGTCTGTCTGAGTAGTTGTGCCTTTCAATTCATGTTTTGGTGATAGTATTGTGCTTCACAGGACGACCGCGAAGCAATATGTCGGACTCCACAAGCGCCTTCTGTAACGGGGGATACACAGGAAAGGTGAGTGTCTGCGACATATGTGTGTATAGTGAACTAAATGAGTTAGTAATGATAGCTCTTCTGCGCTCTATACGTAGAAAAACAACTGATGACATGACTTCCACGGCTGCCGGAATGCTTCCTGTTTTCCTCAACCGTTTCTGTAAAGTCAGTGAGAAACTGCATCGTGAAATACAAAATGTCTGTTTCAGAAGTGCACAATAAAATAATTCATGTTTATTTCAGTATCATGCATCTGTGGGTTTCATCATGGAGATCCAAATGAGTTCCGCTTGGAGGAGAAACGTTGCTACTTCGGCTGCGACCAGTTGCAAGCTGGTATTTTGAACTGGGACCAGTTCAAGCTGGGACCAGCTACCAACTGGTTTTGAACTGGTCCCAGTTCAAACTGGGACCAGCTCAAGCTGTGTTATTGAACTGGGATCAGTTCAAGCTGGGACCAGCTGCAAACTGGTTTTCAACTGGTCCCAGTTCAAACTGGGACCAGCTCAAACTGTGTTATTGAACTGGGACCAGTTCAAGCTGGGACCAGCTGCAAACTGGTTTTGAACTGGTCCCAGTTCAAACTGGGACCAGCTCAAACTGTGTTATTGAACTGGGACCAGTTCAAGCTGGGACCAGCTGCAAACTGGTTTTGAACTGGTCCCAGTTCAATAACACAGTTTGAACTGGTCCCAGTTGGAAAATTTTTCATCTGGGACGCCACTGATTATTATTGTTCTGTTACGATAACAAATATCTCTCTCTGCTGCATGCAATCTAGTGTGTTTTCCGTGTTTTGCAAACTTCGAAGTGTTGTTGAAATGACACTATTAATGAGCAGTGATGTAGAAGGAAATGCAGTCCCTCAAGATGCCATATTGGATTACCTAAAGAAACTTTCAAGCAACACAAAGATGTACTTATGAAGGGAATTGCCTCAGGACGAGAGCCGCCGATATTTCGAAGAGAGACTGTTCTTCGTCTAGGCATTGGGACTGTGCTCTTGCACGGGCAAGGGGCCGAAGGGGCTTTCGCAGTCTGTATTCGAAATATCGGCGGCTCTTGTCCTGGGACAATTCCCTTCATATTTCCTTACTGGTTTGCTGGATGTCTACCGGTCTAGGGTTGTACTTAGTGATTTGAAAAAAGGGTAAAGACCAGCAAAAACATTCTGAGAAGCTGGACGGTCTTTCGCTCAGAGCTCAGAAACTCGAAGACGAGTAGGAAAAAACAACAACTTTATTACGAGATGATGACTGGGGAGTTTAATCGCCAGAGGCAATACTCTATCCCATTGCTGGTGGTGACATGGAGAATGAAATATTGAGCCCCTTCACAATAAGGATCAAAGTCCTATGGTGTTCAGAAAGGTGTGCACAGTCTTGAGGGCAGAGCGTTGGTGGACAGGATGTGGCCAGGGACCAAGCAATTTTGTGAGAGAGAGGGGGCGAGGGTCTATTTCGTTAAGGGATCCAGAGAGTACGATTCGGCAAAGTTTGTAGTGTGGGCAATGGAGAACAATGTGCTCTAGATCTTCAACAGCAGTGATTGCAGTGGGAAGAGTCAACTTGCCTCAAGCGGTAACGCCACTGTGCTGTGAAAGCCACATTGAGGCACATTCGATGAACTAAAGCGGCATCTTGACGAGAGATATGTCGAGGCATGTGGACGAGCGCTGGATCAACTCTGCTCAGCATGGTGGGGGGGGGGGGGGGGGAATGTCAGCGGTTCATTGGCGGGTAGCCAGAGGAGTCACGAGGCGTCGAAGTACGGACAGACGATCTCTTGTCAGTAGGGCCCTGCGCGGATGAGATTTTTGACATCCGCATCCGACCCGCATCCGCGCAACCGTTAGCCGCATCCGCAGCACACACAACAGTTTACATCCGCATCCGATCCGCTGACCAAAACGCGCCATCCGCATCCGATCCGCAAAATCCGCACGTTTCGAAGGACGCGTAAAGCCCGCCGGAAGCATATGTTGGTATAATTTCGGATGCCTCCATGCTGTCATGAAACGACTCACGACGACAAGCAAAGTTAAACATTTCAACAAACGCGTTATGGAGAGACTTCTGCAACGCGTGGAACGCTACCTCGTCGGTGCTCGCGCGGTTCGAGACGCCAGAATGCCTTCTCTCCCGTCTTGGCCGTGCACGGTCAAAGGTGAACCCGAGCATGCGCTCGCTGTCGTAGCGCAATACAAATAAATTGCTGGTGGAAAAATTACAGCACGCGGTATATCCGCATTCGATCCGCTACCGATCCGCTGCCTTCGTATCCGCAGCCGATCCACACACCGCAGAAAGTTCTGAATTTTCATCCGATTCCGCAAGTATCTTGCGGATATCCGCGGATATCCGCTTCCATCCGCGGATGGTGCACGGCTCTACCTGTCAGCAGTGCAATACGCGTCCGTCTCCGAGACGGGAGAGCTGCTTCTGCGGCGCTGTTGGCCTGTTCGCTGCCTTCGACACCGCGATGGGCTGCAACCCGTTGGAGAACCAGCCTGTGCCCTGCTTCGTAGACAACTTTGTAAGCCATTAACACATCCATAACCAACGGTGCGGATTAGCCTCGGATGCAAGAATCTGCAATTGCTTGCAGCGCAGATGTTGAGTCCAGTGATTACGACCCAAACCCACGGGGTAAAGTGAACGAAGTGCTGCAGAAAGAAAAGTATGGCATAGACTTCCACAGCTGTGGATGAGGTTTGATGCGAAAGGCGACGTCCTTCTACCACGCCTTCAGATGGGATGACGAGTGCCGACGCGGTCTTGCCATTTCGAGATGCGCCATCGGTGTATGCTGCGGCAGAGGTAGAAAACTTTGCGTCTAACAGAGCATAAAAATGGGCTCAAAGGACTTGAGGGCGAACCTGATCTCTGCGGTCCTGGAGGTCCGGAAGACGTGCGAAGGTGGGAGGCACAGACAGAGACCAGGGGGCGTTCGGTGGTGTGACGTCCTTAGGTATGAACCTATGAAGCCAGTGAGAGCATGGCGTGTCCTCTGCGCTACGCGATGGAAATCACTTTCAGGACGGTATCGAATTTTCCTGAGGAGTGCGTGACGAGGAATGTGCGCACGCGAACGTAGGAAGTGTCGAGCCGTTTCTCGGTCACGGTGGACTTCCACAGGGAGTTCACCAGCTTCAGCTAGGACTTGCAGTGTTTCAGCCATTCTTGGAACTCCAAGGCAGCAGTAGTAAGTACTGGACTCTCACAGTGCACAACGCTACAAGGCTTCTGGACGCCATTAATTAGCAATTAGAGCTAATTGGGACCCCCCACATTAATCAGCACCCTCCAGGGAGCCACCACACTAATTGGGGAACGTCTAACTCGTGTCCAGACCACCCGAGCGTTGTGCACTATGAGAGTCCATAAAAAAGAAAAAAAATAGATAGAGATAGAGTGGAGAGAAGGAGTTTAATTGAAGATCAACGGCGCCATCTTGAAGAAAGCGGTCCGGAAAGGCCGCTGACCGTCGCTGGGCGACGGAGCACAGAGGCAGGTTGCAAAGCATCGCAGCTATGACCACCAGTTCCGGACATCCTGTGACGTCATCACGGCATGTCTGGGCAAGTTAGGACAGCTCTGGGCATGCAAGGAGAAAAACACTCGTAATACAGAGGCTGGAAAAGCAAGAGTATGCAAACCATCAATAGCTAACAACAAAAAAAATTAGTTACACAACAAATGAGCCCACCAGAACAGGAGCGCAGAACCATGCGACTGCTCCATCCGAGAGGCAGGCAGAAACTGACTCGTAATGGTTTTTGTCCTGTATAAACCCCGCAGCTGCACCCCCTAGCGGTTACTTTCTCAACTAATCTCACAACAAAATTATTAAGAATCACGCCAGCGCTACTCCCGGTCCCAAGGCAGAAGATGATAGAAAATGGCGGGAATGCCCGGACAACAGCAACCAGCACCCGACGTGCACGGGCATGAAAATCGCAAACAAAGCGGGAACAAAGTTGGCGAAATCATTACTTACACAACAAATCACCTCACCACAGTAGGAGCGCAGACCGATGCGACTGCTCTCGTCGACAGCCAGGGATCAAGTGACGACGGAGCGAACGACCGCACGTCTTCTCCCAACGAGAGCCAGAGGTGGACTGACGTAAGCGCCACTCTACGGGTGCTACGCATGCGCGCGCTCGTAGCGCCCTCTGCGCGCTCCTACCGCCACCTGCGAGAGGCTAAGAGAGAAGAGCATTCCTGCACCCTCTTCTCTCGTTGCTCATTGGTCGTGAGGCTAAGTGAGAAGAGCATTCCTGCGCCCCCTGCTGGCCGTTCTCATTGGTCCAGACATCATCCTATTGTCTCAGGGCTACACTGTTTTTTCCACTAATGCTCCTTTGGTCAATCTGCAGTGAAGCCACGGTATGACGTCATCATGCACCTGCGTGGCTCAAGGACGCGTGCGCTGTAGACAGGGGACCTATTATTTATTGAATCACTATCCCAAGATTATTTCCTTTATTCTTCTATAACGATTGCATAGGAAACTATTGCAGAAGAGCACCATGCATGAAAACTGATCGTAGGAATTCCAAAGTCTTACTAAATGAGACTTGCAAAAGAACAAAACATCCTAACATGTAACTCCATCAACCGCTAATAAGAGGACTAGGCACTCAACAAATCAACGCGCGCAGAACTCAGGGCAGCACTATCGTCAAGGCGACAATGTTCCTTGTCAAAAAAAGACAAAATACAAAGCGTTAACAAAGGAAAGCATGCATATCGGGGCATGTCAGGACACGTCAGGACAAATTCGCACGACTGTTGGGCAACAGAGGAAAACGAACACTTGAACAGAGTGAAAAAGGCACTCACCATCATTTTTCCCGTTCACAGCATTCCCTCATTGTAAATCCGCTCGTCACAAAATCCTCCTGCATCGTCGAACACCATTCACCAGTGACGAACCATACATCCACACCCCATCAGAGGCAGACAGAACCCCACCTAAGCTACGCTCTTCCACTGACGGCCAACGCCAGGATCATAATTACCGTGTCTACACCCGCCAGTGTCCAAGAGAGAAGTGAATCCTTGCGCCCCCTGCAGGCCAGTCTCATTGGTCGTGACGGCATCCTATTGTCTCAGGGCTACACAGTTTTTTTTTTCCACTAATGCTCCTCTAGACAAGGTCAACCTGAAACAATAGTCTCTCGGTATGCGGTCATCATGCAGGTGCGTGGCTCAAGGACGCGTACGCTCTAGACAGGGCACCTGTTATTTATTGAATCACTATCCCTAGATTATTTCCTTTATTCTACTATAATGATTGCGTCGGGAACTATTGCAGAAAAACACCATAGACAAGAGGAGATTGTAGCATTTCATTCCCAAAGTCTTACTGTACAGGAAAAAAAAAATGGTTCAGCAAGACATAAAGTCACACACCTCTCCCCCTCGCGGTTACTCTCTGAACTAAATGAATCGCAAAATTATTAAGAATTGCTCTACTCCCATTCAAGGCAGCACTATCGTCAAGAATATGCCTTGTACAAAAGGAAAAAAACTACATGCAGAAGGAAAGCATGTCAGAACAAGCCCAGGCATGTCAGCACATGTTTGTCAGACAAGGGGGGAAAAAGCGAAAAGAAACAAAGAAGGAAACCAGCATCAAACTATTTCTTCTTATTCAAAAACAGTGCTCATCATAAATCTGCCCAGGACAATACACACTATTTTTCTATTGCCACACTTTTTTCCAGTAACGGTCAATGCATTGCTACAGACTGCGTGACGTCATCACATCCTGTCTGAAGAAGAAGACACCGGCAAAGACTCCTATTATTTATTGAATCGCAAGATTATTTCCTTTGTCCTACTCTTAATGACATTGATTCTCTCATTAAAATTCAACAAAAAAGCACCCCGCATATTATCGATTTTCACCCCAAAGGCTCATCATGGTCATTAGAATTACAGTAAACTGCCACTGCTCTTTTAAAATAATAAGTGAGACCACTCAACATCACCTCCAGGCTTATGTAATACATGACCCTTTCTATGCTCATACATTCGTTGTCTGAGGCTACACCTGCGAGCAAAAAAGGCGCGGAAGCCGGGTGGGCAAAGTTCCATTCACGCACGCCAAAGCACAAGACAGAACGCCTTTACGGGAACACGATAGCATTCCTATACTATATTAATGATTATTGCATTGCAGTTTAGAAAAACTACAACTAAACTATAATTTTAGGAGCCCAACTTTCTATGGAAACTATAATTGCCCTATTACTTGGATCGCTACTAATGAAGCGCTCCAATTTTTTCTCTCTTCCCATTTCAGCCTTGTCATGCAGGGAAGCAGACTCATATCCAAAATAATTAATTTACACTGAGGGTGCCGTGCTTCAGGAGTTCCTATCCTGCGCTCAGATGCAAGCATTTCTTCACGGATACCTTTAACAGCTGACTTCCTCACCATATCGAACACCCAACAAAATCAAACAAACAAACAATCAGAGAAACCCTCTTCTCAGCTGCACCATGCGACTTTCTTCTGCGTAAAATCGGTGATTTGAAGAAGAGAGCAGCGAAAAATTGCGCGCACTTGTGCTTTACTTCAAAAACCTGAAGCATATGCCAATAAACCAAGAAAAAGACACTCATGTCTGCTATCTGATAGTGCCACATACACAGACGCATTGTCGCAAAGAAAGCACAGGACAGGGATACACAACTTTCCTTAGGTGAGCAGGGAAAAGGCTTAAGACCTCAGGGATAATAGCAGAGTCACTGGACATCGCTACGCGGCTAACACAAATAATAAGATCATAGCGGCGGGTAAAATTGCAACACTGCTAAACAAGCCCCAACATGTCATCATGACGTCGCAAACCAGGAAAAAGAAGCACGCGCGCACACACAGCAGCTCAGGAATGCACAAGGAGAGGTGCTTTATAGGAATTTCTACTCCACACACTCAGATACCAGCATTTCTGCACAAATACCTATAACGGCTGACTTCCTCAACATATCGAGGAAAGCGAATACTGACACTCAACATATAACAAAAAACAAACAAATTCCATTCTCATGAACTCTCCTTTGCCGAGCGGCTTTCTCCTGCTCTACCTGGATGCTGACTGTTTCCCCTCATCTACATTCTGAGTAAAAGCCGTGAAAGGAGAAAAGAACCGCGAAAAATTACACGCATTTGTGCTCCAATAGCTGTAACTGCAAGAAACCGTAGCGCACGCCAATACACTGAGAAAAAGACACCCATTTCTGCCACCAGATAATTCTTGCATAATGCCACATACACAGCCGCATTACCCTTGCGTAAAGAAAGCACAGGACAAGGATACACAAATTTCCATAAGTGAGCAGTCGAACCGCTCAGAAATAACCGGAGAATCAACGCTTATCGCAACGAAACTCGACGGCTAGCACAACATGACACCAACAACATACTAGCAGCGGGTAAAATTGCAACACTGCTAAACAAGTCCAGACATGCCACGATGACGTCACAAATCAGGAAAAAAAAAAGCACACGCATGCACGCACAGAGGACAACGCATTAAACACACGGAGCGCTCAGGAATAATCGTAGCGTTACCGCACATCGCTACGAAGCTCAACGTCTAACCCAAGACGACAGCAACAAGATATTAGCGAAGAGTAAAAATTGCAACACTACTGAACAAGTCTAGACATGCGACATCGCATACAAAACACTGGTGATCGGGGAAAAGGCCTAAGCCTGCGGCGGATCATCATAGAGCATACACAACTTCATTTTTCTATTTTGCCTAAACTAAACGCGGTCTGCATGGAAAACGACGTACAAATTTTCTTAAGGAGCAGAGAAATATAGAAATTTCTACTCCGTGCTCAGATACCAGCATTTCTGCTCAAAAACCTGCAAAATTAAGCACTGATTACTTCGTCAAGATATCGAACACCCAACAAAATCAAACAAACAACCGCACTTCCACTGGTAGAACACTATTCAGCTTTTACGCCGGAGGCTTTCTTCTACATAAGAGTAGAGAAAATAAGGAAAAGAGCAGCGAAATATTACACGCACTTTTGCTTGACTTAAAAAACCTGAAGCATATGCCAATAAACCAAGAAAAAGACACTCATGTCTGGTATATGATAGTGCCACATACACAGACGCATTGTCGCAAAGAAAGCACAGGACAGGGATACACAAATTTCCTTCAGTGAGCAGGGAAAAGGCTTAAGCCGTACCGCCTAGGAATAATCGGAGAATCACCGCTTATCGCTACGCGGCTAGCACAACATGACAACAAAAAGATATCAGCGAAGGGTAAAAATTGCAACACTACTGAACAAGTCTAGACATGCGACATCGAATGCCAAAACACTGGTGATCGGGGAAAAGGGCTAAGCCTGCGGCGGATCATCATAGAGCATACATAAGTTCATTTCGCGTAAACTAAACGCGGTCTGCTTGGAAAACGACGTACAAATTTTCTTAGGGAGCAGAGAAATATAAAAATTTGTACTCCTTGCTCAGATACCAGCATTTCTGCTCAAAAACCTGCAAAATTAAGCACTGCTTACTTCGTCAAGATATCGAACACCCAACAAAATCAAACAAACAACCCCACTTCCACTGGTAGAACACTATTCAGCTTTTACGCAGGAGGCTTTCTTCTACATAAAAAGTAGAGAAAATAAGAAAAGAGCAGCGAAATATTACACGCACTTTTGCTCGCATAGCTATAAGAGAAAAAAAATAAATAAAAGAACGACGCACACGCTAATAAACTGTGACAAAGACACCCATTTCTGCTATCAGATAATTATTGCATAATGCTAAATACTCATTTGCATTGGCCCTGCGTGAAGAAAGCACAGGACAGGGATACACAATCTATCTTAAGCGAGCACGGAAAGTCACTTCTACTCGAACAGCTTAATACCATAAAGTCTGAATTTTTGCAAAGAAAATAAAGCTTGAACAACGCTACGAAGGTGACAGACACATACTAACAAAAAACAAACAAATTCCATTCTCATGAACTCTCCTCTGCCGAGCGGCTTTCTCCTGCTCTACCTGGATGCTGACTTTTTCCCCCCTCACCTACATTCTGAGTAAAAGCAGTGACAGAAGAAAAGAACCGCGAAAAATTACACGCATTTGTGTCACAGGACAGGGATACACAAATTTCCTTAAGTGAGCAGGGAAAAGGCTTAAGTCGTACCGCTCAGGAATAATCGGAGAATCACCGCTTATCGCTACGCGGCTAGCGCCTGAACAGCGCTACGAACGTGACAGATACATACTAACAAACAAACAAACAACAGCAGGACCGGCGTCGGGCACTCATAAAATACCCTGCCCAAAACAAAGACTTCACCAGGTTCGCGAGGCAATTCCATTAAAAACGCTCGTCCTATCCTACAGATAGCAATGCAAACGCGACTGCCCCTATTTTTTAAAACCACTATTTCACGCAATAGTACATAAATGTATCACTCGTGTCACACGAAAAGGCAAACACTTACCTGTCAAGTGGGGTCCCAGCGCGTGCGCGCGCGCACACACACTAACATTTTCACACTCACAAACACAAAGTCTATTTTCACAACCACATCAATCCATATTATTTATCAGGTCAATAATTATCCTACCATCGCCAAAAGACGGTACAGACATGTATGCTTACGCAAGACAATCGGCCCTCGTTCCGGATGTAATAGGATATCGCCACTCGGCCGGCGCGAACCAATAAAGAAAGAAAGGAATGCATGTTCGCTACGAAGAAAACGGTGCCGTGCTTCTACGCAGCGATCATTATACAGACGCGTAAATGTGAACATCATTCGCTACACACTGTAGCTCTCATCATTTTTAAACCAAACCAAACCGTGTTCATAGGTCTTCACTAAATAGGTGAGCCGATAATGACTCCAAATAAAATCAAATAAAATAATCATTCCAGCATCGCTGGCTGCAAGCTTGGGTACCCAACAGAGCAGCGCGCTCCTATCAACACGCCTTGGGCTGACCTTACACACCCGAAGCCTTTTCTGAATACATTCTGCCGGCGCTGGAATAAAAGATTTATCGCGAGGGTACTACAATGGTGAGCTCTGTTGCTGTTTAAGTGATAAAACAGTGCGCCCGAACCGCGAAGCGCGCGCGCGGGCCCGGTCTCGCGGTTTGGACTCGCGACGCGTGCGATTCCCCGCGGCGCGAGCGCAACGCGGACCCGTTCTCGCGGTTTGGACGCGCGCGATTGCCCGAGTAAGCGCACTGTTTTATCACTTAAACAGCAACAGAGCTCACCATTGTAGTACCCTCGCGATAAATCTTTTATTCCAGCGCCGGCAGAATGTATTCAGAAAAGGCTTCGGGTGTGTAAGGTCAGCCCAAGGCGTGTTGATAGGAGCGCGCTGCTCTGTTGGGTACCCAAGCTTGCAGCCAGCGATGCTGGAATGATTATTTTATTTGATTTTATTTGGAGTCATTATCGGCTCACCTATTTAGTGAAGACCTATGAACACGGTTTGGTTTGGTTTAAAAATGATGAGAGCTACAGTGTGTAGCGAATGATGTTCACATTTACGCGTCTGTATAATGATCGCTGCGTAGAAGCACGGCACCGTTTTCTTCGTAGCGAACATGCATTCCTTTCTTTCTTTATTGGTTCGCGCCGGCCGAGTGGCGATATCCTATTACATCCGGAACGAGGGCCGATTGTCTTGCGTAAGCATACATGTCTGTACCGTCTTTTGGCGATGGTAGGATAATTATTGACCTGATAAATAATATGGATTGATGTGGTTGTGAAAATAGACTTTGTGTTTGTGAGTGTGAAAATGTTAGTGTGTGTGCGCGCGCGCACGCGCTGGGACCCCACTTGACAGGTAAGTGTTTGCCTTTTCGTGTGACACGAGTGATACATTTATGTACTATTGCGTGAAATAGTGGTTTTAAAAAATAGGGGCAGTCGCGTTTGCATTGCTATCTGTAGGATAGGACGAGCGTTTTTAATGGAATTGCCTCGCGAACCTGGTGAAGTCTTTGTTTTGGGCAGGGTATTTTATGAGTGCCCGACGCCGGTCCTGCTGTTGTTTGTTTGTTTGTTAGTATGTATCTGTCACGTTCGTAGCGCTGTTCAGGCGCTAGCCGCGTAGCGATAAGCGGTGATTCTCCGATTATTCCTGAGCGGTACGACTTAAGCCTTTTCCCTGCTCACTTAAGGAAATTTGTGTATCCCTGTCCTGTGACACAAATGCGTGTAATTTTTCGCGGTTCTTTTCTTCTGTCACTGCTTTTACTCAGAATGTAGGTGAGGGGGGAAAAAGTCAGCATCCAGGTAGAGCAGGAGAAAGCCGCTCGGCAGAGGAGAGTTCATGAGAATGGAATTTGTTTGTTTTTTGTTAGTATGTGTCTGTCACCTTCGTAGCGTTGTTCAAGCTTTATTTTCTTTGCAAAAATTCAGACTTTATGGTATTAAGCTGTTCGAGTAGAAGTGACTTTCCGTGCTCGCTTAAGATAGATTGTGTATCCCTGTCCTGTGCTTTCTTCACGCAGGGCCAATGCAAATGAGTATTTAGCATTATGCAATAATTATCTGATAGCAGAAATGGGTGTCTTTGTCACAGTTTATTAGCGTGTGCGTCGTTCTTTTATTTATTTTTTTTCTCTTATAGCTATGCGAGCAAAAGTGCGTGTAATATTTCGCTGCTCTTTTCTTATTTTCTCTACTTTTTATGTAGAAGAAAGCCTCCTGCGTAAAAGCTGAATAGTGTTCTACCAGTGGAAGTGGGGTTGTTTGTTTGATTTTGTTGGGTGTTCGATATCTTGACGAAGTAAGCAGTGCTTAATTTTGCAGGTTTTTGAGCAGAAATGCTGGTATCTGAGCACGGAGTACAAATTTTTATATTTCTCTGCTCCCTAAGAAAATTTGTACGTCGTTTTCCAAGCAGACCGCGTTTAGTTTACGCGAAATGAACTTATGTATGCTCTATGATGATCCGCCGCAGGCTTAGCCCTTTTCCCCGATCACCAGTGTTTTGGCATTCGATGTCGCATGTCTAGACTTGTTCAGTAGTGTTGCAATTTTTACCCTTCGCTGATATCTTTTTGTTGTCATGTTGTGCTAGCCGCGTAGCGATAAGCGGTGATTCTCCGATTATTCCTAGGCGGTACGGCTTAAGCCTTTTCCCTGCTCACTGAAGGAAATTTGTGTATCCCTGTCCTGTGCTTTCTTTACGCAAGGGTAATGCGTCTGTGTATGTGGCACTATCATATACCAGACATGAGTGTCTTTTTCTTGGTTTATTGGCATATGCTTCAGGTTTTTTAAGTCAAGCAAAAGTGCGTGTAATATTTCGCTGCTCTTTTTCTTATTTTCTCTACTCTTATGTAGAAGAAAGCCTCCGGCGTAAAAGCTGAATAGTGTTCTACCAGTGGAAGTGCGGTTGTTTGTTTGATTTTGTTGGGTGTTCGATATCTTGACGAAGTAATCAGTGCTTAATTTTGCAGGTTTTTGAGCAGAAATGCTGGTATCTGAGCACGGAGTAGAAATTTCTATATTTCTCTGCTCCTTAAGAAAATTTGTACGTCGTTTTCCATGCAGACCGCGTTTAGTTTAGGCAAAATAGAAAAATGAAGTTGTGTATGCTCTATGATGATCCGCCGCAGGCTTAGGCCTTTTCCCCGATCACCAGTGTTTTGTATGCGATGTCGCATGTCTAGACTTGTTCAGTAGTGTTGCAATTTTTACTCTTCGCTAATATCTTGTTGCTGTCGTCTTGGGTTAGACGTTGAGCTTCGTAGCGATGTGCGGTAACGCTACGATTATTCCTGAGCGCTCCGTGTGTTTAATGCGTTGTCCTCTGTGCGTGCATGCGTGTGCTTTTTTTTTTCCTGATTTGTGACGTCATCGTGGCATGTCTGGACTTGTTTAGCAGTGTTGCAATTTTACCCGCTGCTAGTATGTTGTTGGTGTCATGTTGTGCTAGCCGTCGAGTTTCGTTGCGATAAGCGTTGATTCTCCGGTTATTTCTGAGCGGTTCGACTGCTCACTTATGGAAATTTGTGTATCCTTGTCCTGTGCTTTCTTTACGCAAGGGTAATGCGGCTGTGTATGTGGCATTATGCAAGAATTATCTGGTGGCAGAAATGGGTGTCTTTTTCTCAGTGTATTGGCGTGCGCTACGGCTTCTTGCAGTTACAGCTATTGGAGCACAAATGCGTGTAATTTTTCGCGGTTCTTTTCTCCTTTCACGGCTTTTACTCAGAATGTAGATGAGGGGAAACAGTCAGCATCCAGGTAGAGCAGGAGAAAGCCGCTCGGCAGAGGAGAGTTCATGAGAATGGAATTTGTTTGTTTTTTGTTATATGTTGAGTGTCAGTATTCGCTTTCCTCGATATGTTGAGGAAGTCAGCCGTTATAGGTATTTGTGCAGAAATGCTGGTATCTGAGTGTGTGGAGTAGAAATTCCTATAAAGCACCTCTCCTTGTGCATTCCTGAGCTGCTGTGTGTGCGCGCGTGCTTCTTTTTCCTGGTTTGCGACGTCATGATGACATGTTGGGGCTTGTTTAGCAGTGTTGCAATTTTACCCGCCGCTATGATCTTATTATTTGTGTTAGCCGCGTAGCGATGTCCAGTGACTCTGCTATTATCCCTGAGGTCTTAAGCCTTTTCCCTGCTCACCTAAGGAAAGTTGTGTATCCCTGTCCTGTGCTTTCTTTGCGACAATGCGTCTGTGTATGTGGCACTATCAGATAGCAGACATGAGTGTCTTTTTCTTGGTTTATTGGCATATGCTTCAGGTTTTTGAAGTAAAGCACAAGTGCGCGCAATTTTTCGCTGCTCTCTTCTTCAAATCACCGATTTTACGCAGAAGAAAGTCGCATGGTGCAGCTGAGAAGAGGGTTTCTCTGATTGTTTGTTTGATTTTGTTGGGTGTTCGATATGTTGAGGAAGTCAGCTGTTAAAGGTATCCGTGAAGAAATGCTTGCATCTGAGCGCAGGATAGGAACTCCTGAAGCACGGCACCCTCAGTGTAAATTAATTATTTTGGATATGAGTCTGCTTCCCTGCATGACAAGGCTGAAATGGGAAGAGAGAAAAAATTGGAGCGCTTCATTAGTAGCGATCCAAGTAATAGGGCAATTATAGTTTCCATAGAAAGTTGGGCTCCTAAAATTATAGTTTAGTTGTAGTTTTTCTAAACTGCAATGCAATAATCATTAATATAGTATAGGAATGCTATCGTGTTCCCGTAAAGGCGTTCTGTCTTGTGCTTTGGCGTGCGTGAATGGAACTTTGCCCACCCGGCTTCCGCGCCTTTTTTGCTCGCAGGTGTAGCCTCAGACAACGAATGTATGAGCATAGAAAGGGTCATGTATTACATAAGCCTGGAGGTGATGTTGAGTGGTCTCACTTATTATTTTAAAAGAGCAGTGGCAGTTTACTGTAATTCTAATGACCATGATGAGCCTTTGGGGTGAAAATCGATAATATGCGGGGTGCTTTTTTGTTGAATTTTAATGAGAGAATCAATGTCATTAAGAGTAGGACAAAGGAAATAATCTTGCGATTCAATAAATAATAGGAGTCTTTGCCGGTGTCTTCTTCTTCAGACAGGATGTGATGACGTCACGCAGTCTGTAGCAATGCATTGACCGTTACTGGAAAAAAGTGTGGCAATAGAAAAATAGTGTGTATTGTCCTGGGCAGATTTATGATGAGCACTGTTTTTGAATAAGAAGAAATAGTTTGATGCTGGTTTCCTTCTTTGTTTCTTTTCGCTTTTTCCCCCCTTGTCTGACAAACATGTGCTGACATGCCTGGGCTTGTTCTGACATGCTTTCCTTCTGCATGTAGTTTTTTTCCTTTTGTACAAGGCATATTCTTGACGATAGTGCTGCCTTGAATGGGAGTAGAGCAATTCTTAATAATTTTGCGATTCATTTAGTTCAGAGAGTAACCGCGAGGGGGACAGGTGTGTGACTTTATGTCTTGCTGAACCATTTTTTTTTTCCTGTACAGTAAGACTTTGGGAATGAAATGCTACAATCTCCTCTTGTCTATGGTGTTTTTCTGCAATAGTTCCCGACGCAATCATTATAGTAGAATAAAGGAAATAATCTAGGGATAGTGATTCAATAAATAACAGGTGCCCTGTCTAGAGCGTACGCGTCCTTGAGCCACGCACCTGCATGATGACCGCATACCGAGAGACTATTGTTTCAGGTTGACCTTGTCTAGAGGAGCATTAGTGGAAAAAAAAAACTGTGTAGCCCTGAGACAATAGGATGCCGTCACGACCAATGAGACTGGCCTGCAGGGGGCGCAAGGATTCACTTCTCTCTTGGACACTGGCGGGTGTAGACACGGTAATTATGATCCTGGCGTTGGCCGTCAGTGGAAGAGCGTAGCTTAGGTGGGGTTCTGTCTGCCTCTGATGGGGTGTGGATGTATGGTTCGTCACTGGTGAATGGTGTTCGACGATGCAGGAGGATTTTGTGACGAGCGGATTTACAATGAGGGAATGCTGTGAACGGGAAAAATGATGGTGAGTGCCTTTTTCACTCTGTTCAAGTGTTCGTTTTCCTCTGTTGCCCAACAGTCGTGCGAATTTGTCCTGACGTGACGTGTCCTGACATGCCCCGATATGCATGCTTTCCTTTGTTAACGCTTTGTATTTTGTCTTTTTTTGACAAGGAACATTGTCGCCTTGACGATAGTGCTGCCCTGAGTTCTGCGCGCGTTGATTTGTTGAGTGCCTAGTCCTCTTATTAGCCGTTGATGGAGTTACATGTTAGGATGTTTTGTTCTTTTGCAAGTCTCATTTAGTAAGACTTTGGAATTCCTACGATCAGTTTTCATGCATGGTGCTCTTCTGCAATAGTTTCCTATGCAATCGTTATAGAAGAATAAAGGAAATAATCTTGGGATAGTGATTCAATAAATAATAGGTCCCCTGTCTACAGCGCACGCGTCCTTGAGCCACGCAGGTGCATGATGACGTCATACCGTGGCTTCACTGCAGATTGACCAAAGGAGCATTAGTGGAAAAAACAGTGTAGCCCTGAGACAATAGGATGATGTCTGGACCAATGAGAACGGCCAGCAGGGGGCGCAGGAATGCTCTTCTCACTTAGCCTCACGACCAATGAGCAACGAGAGAAGAGGGCGCAGGAATGCTCTTCTCTCTTAGCCTCTCGCAGGTGGCGGTAGGAGCGCGCAGAGGGCGCTACGAGCGCGCGCATGCGTAGCACCCGTAGAGTGGCGCTTACGTCAGTCCACCTCTGGCTCTCGTTGGGAGAAGACGTGCGGTCGTTCGCTCCGTCGTCACTTGATCCCTGGCTGTCGACGAGAGCAGTCGCATCGGTCTGCGCTCCTACTGTGGTGAGGTGATTTGTTGTGTAACTAATGATTTCGCCAACTTTGTTCCCGCTTTGTTTGCGATTTTCGTGCCCGTGCACGTCGGGTGCTGGTTGCTGTTGTCCGGGCATTCCCGCCATTTTCTATCATCTTCTGCCTTGGGACCGGGAGTAGCGCTGGCGTGATTCTTAATAATTTTGTTGTGAGATTAGTTGAGAAAGTAACCGCTAGGGGGTGCAGCTGCGGGGTTTATACAGGACAAAAACCATTACGAGTCAGTTTCTGCCTGCCTCTCGGATGGAGCAGTCGCATGGTTCTGCGCTCCTGTTCTGGTGGGCTCATTTGTTGTGTAACTAATTTTTTTTGTTGTTAGCTATTGATGGTTTGCATACTCTTGCTTTTCCAGCCTCTGTATTACGAGTGTTTTTCTCCTTGCATGCCCAGAGCTGTCCTAACTTGCCCAGACATGCCGTGATGACGTCACAGCTGACGTCACAGGATGTCCGGAACTGGTGGTCATAGCTGCGATGCTTTGCAACCTGCCTCTGTGCTCCGTCGCCCAGCGACGGTCAGCGGCCTTTCCGGACCGCTTTCTTCAAGATGGCGCCGTTGATCTTCAATTAAACTCCTTCTCTCCACTCTATCTCTATCTATTTTTTTATTTTTTATGGACTCTCATAGTGCACAACGCTCAGGCTGGTCTGGACACGAGTTAGACGTTCCCCAATTAGTGTGGTGGCTCCCTGGAGGGTGCTGATTAATGTGGGGGGTCCCAATTAGCTCTAATTGCTAATTAATGGCGTCCAGAAGCCTTGTAGCGTTGTGCACTGTGAGAGTCCAGTACTTACTACTGGCAGCAACAAAGGCTTTGGGCAAACAGGGTCCGAAGGGTATTTAACGACGTTGTAGAAAGCCTGTGCAAGATTGGAAGACTGTAAAGCACAGTCGCACTCACCAGAGCCGCGTGAATAGCTAGAAGGGAGCGTTGATCACAGCCGCATCCTAAGCCAGAAAGATGTTGAATTGCAGGAAGCCGTCGCTGCACTTTGGTTTCAAGGTGCTTAATGTGGCGAGCCCAGTGCAGGTTGGAGTCCAGAACAACACCAAGGAAGCGATGCGAACATACAGACTCGAGCTTCTTTGCACCAACCCAAAGAGGGAAATTTATTATAGCCTTGTTAGTGAAAGGCGCGACGTACCTTTCGGGCGAAAGGTCCATTCCAAGTCGCATGAGGTAGAGATGGGCATTATTTAAGGCTAGCTGCAAACGGCGCTGAATGGCTGGTGGTGACTTGCTTAATGTTCAAAGGGCAACGTCATCGGCATACACAGAGAATGCTACTTTGCGTGGAATTATCGATTTTAGGCCTGCCATTACCACATTAAAGAGTGTAGGACTCAGAATGCTTCCTTGGGGTACGCCTTGATGAACAAGGTGCTCAGGGCTTTGGCCGTGGGATGTGCGGACAGCGACAGTTCGGTCCGCAAAGAAATCGTGGAGCCAGCTGAAGAGTCCACCAGATACTCCAAAAAACAGCAAGGCGTGGAGCACACAAATGTACCAGACGGTATCATATGCGCGCTTGTTGTCCAGGAAAACCGATACAACGATCCACCGATGAGCACGAGCATGTTGGACTGGGGAGAGTAGGTCGAGAACTGGATCCATGGAGCTTCGGTGGCGACGAAATCCAGCCATTTCTTGCGGGAACACACCTTGTTTTTCGATCCACCAGTCGAGGAGATGCAAAACCATTCTCTCCATAAGTTTTCTCATACAACTTGGCATGCTCACAGGGCGAAAGGACGAGAGGGCATTTGGTGGTTTGCCTGGTTTCAGGATGAGAATAACTAATGCCTCCTCCCAGGTGAACGGTACGGATCCTTGTCGCCAAGACGTATTATAAACATAAAGGAGAGCTTGGAGTGATCGTCCGTCAAGGTTTCGCAGAGCGGCATCGGTGATTTTATCTGGTCCTTGGGACGATCGCATATATTCACAAGTTTCAACGCAGTCTTCAGCTCGATTATAGTAAAGTCGCGCTCCATAAAGTCTCCCGTGGACGGGGCCAGTCTTGGTGAATTTCTGTCGTCAAGCTCTGGACAAAACTGCTGTGTACCGCAGTCGTCGAGGCAGCCGCCGGTGTCGTTATTACGACGGGGAAATCTGTCGCTAGCGCGATTTCGTCTACACCCTTAACGATAGCCAATGCCGCGAGAGGATTCTTTTGTGGGGGCGCGTCCTTCAGAGCTCGACTTACCCTCCAGATCTTTGTGGGCGGGTCAAACGGTGAAAGGTGTTGACCAAACTTACGCCAACGCTTCGGGTCTTCTTTCTCGTGTCGAGTTCTCGTGTGACCTTAGCTTTCATCTGGCGGTAAGCTACAATGTCAGGAAGTTGCCCAGTTCGGCGAGCCGTTCACTCTTCTCGGCGACGTATAACGCTGTTCTGCTCTCAGAGGATTTTTGAGATTGATAGGTTGTATAACCATTAACGCGATGTGCAGCATCCATGCCATGTTCGCATACAGCTGTGAAAGGGAACTTGTGCTGGTGGAGATGAGATTGAAAATCAGGGAGCTTGTTACGTAGGCTGCGAGGATTCCACTACTATTCCGCTATGACCTTTCTATACAATTCCATCATGCGGCGGTAGAGATAATGCCTCCAATGCCAGAAGCGCTTGAACGTCGGGCAGTTGCGACGCACCAGGAAACGCAGAGACAATTGCCTTGACTGCCGTGAGTACCGCTGAGAAGAGTGTCAGAGAAGGCACAGGTTCGGTGGTTAATTGTGGTAACTGTCTTCTCATGCCTGATGAATCTGTCACACCGGCGTAAGTGCGCGTAATCTGCCGTGGTGGACCAGGGCTTGTCTGGTGAAATAAGGGTGAGCAGGCAAGCGAGCTGGTGAAGGTTCGACGAAGGCATACGTCGTCTTGTCTCGTCTTGTCTACTCTCTCGTCTTGTCTACTTCTTCGTGTGTTATCGTTCCCTCAAGCTCAAGGTATGCCTTCGTCGGACCTTCACCAGCTCGCTTGCCTGCTCACCCTTATTTCATCTATATACCCCTCTGCAAGCATACCTAGTTTCGTGCCCCCGCCTCCGGGCTTTTCCCCCATTTTTGCACCTCTCCACCTCCAAGCCAACCGCACAGCCTATCACCTGGGTTGTGTTCTGACCAACTTGGATGCCAACCTCTGTCTACTTGGCTTCGCCCTTCGGAAGAAATTTGCACCCCCGGACATCTTTGGCCCCCTTTTTTACAATTGCCTTCCTTGGTCCTACAAGAAAAGACTGCTACGCTCCTCGAGGAATGTGCTCGCAAGTCAGCGATGTGATCTTGAACAGCTAGTGCATCGGTTGTGGTCCTTAAACCATGGTGATGATTACCGCAAGTCCCCAGCTTTTCTTGTTTGGTCCTGTCGCTTGCAGACACAGTTTCAACGCTCTTGGTGGACATTACGTTCTGCCTACAACCGCTTCTATTCTTCGAACCGTGCAACCACTCAAGCCAGGCCGGAAAAAGAAACTCAGTTGCTCAACCACTCCAGAGTTCCTCTCTCGGAAAAAACTATCTCCCTTCTTTCCAACGGACCCAAGTTTGCTGTGCATGTTCCTCCTTCCAGACTAGACTTGGCCTCAGTCCTGCACAAGGCCACAAGGCCGGTTCCCACCTTTCTCAACCTGGTGAGCCAAGACAGCCCATCATCCAGAATCTCCTGAGAAGAGTTGCCAACGCTTACACCATCGATGATCTTCCCCTCTTCCCAAGTCGCTCCTGGCAAAGACGGATCCTTTCTGATCTCCAACGTAATCAAGCCACCCTATTGGAAACTGACAAATCTTCGAAGTTCTATGTTCTCCCTACCGCCACCTTCGGACAGAAGTGCCTTGAGACGTTAAGCTCTGTTCTCCAACCCTATGACGGCGATCTGAAAGAACGTAAGAGCAAGGTACTTGCCCTCCTCCGCTCGCATAATTTCAAACAATCCACCATTCACCAGGTGAAAAAGAATAAGCACAACACCTTCTCGGTTAAGTTTGTGGTGAAGGACCATAAGCCACTTCACCCTTTCAGGCCAATCAATGAAAATGGCACCTGGCAAAAGGTTATCTCGTCATACATCAATAACGCCCTAAAATGCATATTCTTACCGTCTTCCCTGTCCCTCAGGAACTCGGAAGAGCTACTTACTTCCCTCTCATCTCGTCATGGCAACAAAGTTTCCCTAGTTTCTCTCGATATCAAGGATCTATACTTCTCGCTTGATTCGTCCCTACTCCTCATCAGATTAAAAGCCGCCATCGAAATGGATCTGATCGGTTTCCGGACTAATGCTGGCATTCCCGCATCTTCATTCCTCGAACTAGTTTCCCTATACCTTTCCTCCACCGTAGTAAATTTCAACTCGCAACTCTATACACAATCTAAAGGCGTTTGTATAGGCTCGTCTATAGCACCCAAGCTATCCGAAATTTACCTCTCCACCCTCGATGAAGCCTTCACTAAAGGGGCTGACACTCTAAATGACACTGTCTTAATCAGACGTTATGTTGATGATATCCTTGTAGTCGGGCCTGACCCTGACACTGTAAGACAAGCTTTATCCGTCGCTCAGACATCTTCCCCTGAGTTGCAATTCACCGTTGAAGTTCCCAATAACCACGCACTAAGATTCCTTGACATTACTTTCCACACTGAAGCTGGGCTGTGTTGGTCCTACGGACGCGTAGATCCAAAACCCCTCCTTCCCTATAGCAGCAACCATCCAAAGGCAGTAAAACATGCCGTAGCAAAAAACCTGCTGTCTACATGCATAAAGAAATCCTGTCACCACCATGTTTCCTCTGCCATTACTAACCAAATGTCGAGATTGACACTTGCTGGTTTTCCTCTTAGTTCGGTTATCGGTCATTTAAAAAACGCAGTTTCTCAGACCCCTCCCCACAAAGCTGACCTCACCAATTCCGACTTGTTGTTCTTCCCTTCTTTCACGCCGTTTCGCATGCCATTGGTAAATCCCTCATCGCCAACGGGATACGCGTCGTCTACACTGTAGAAAACAAACTGGCCAGCCTAACTAATTTCATAAGCGATTCCCTCAAAGGTTGCACCGTTGAGCATTCCAAACCATTTGTTGACTGTAAACAACACATTGTGTACTCCATCCCCCTAACTTGTGGGAAATCCTATGTGGGCCAAAGCAAACGCTGTGTCAACGAACGTTTACTTGAACATTTCAGCGCTGTCAAAAATAAGAGCCAGTCCTAGGAATTGGCCAAACACGTGATCTCCTGTCAAGGTTGTGCCCCCGTTTTCCCGCGGACCAAGTGTCTTTACACTGTAAGGGATGATGCTAACCGGGTCATTCTTGAAGCCGCTGTAATAGGCTCGGACAATGCTTGCGTCAGCCAGCCTTCTGTCCTTCTCCCTGAGGCCGTTTCTAACCTCCTCTCTCCCTCCTGACTCTTTTCCTGATCAATAAATGTTTTCATTGCTGGTTTTGAGCCTCGTCTTGTCTACTTCTTCGTGTGTTATCGTTCCCTCAAGCTCAAGGTATGCCTTCGTCTTGTCTGGTGGCCGGTTCTGAAGGGCTTCGCCGCGATGTTGTTCTGCAACCTTCGTTCGCCTTGTGCAGACCGAGGTGGGAGTGCAGGAGAGTCGTGTTCATTCGTACCAGACTTTACGGTGGGATCACCGCCTCTGGAAGCGTCAGATGGAAGTCGCCCGGTCTTGATGTCTTTTTTTGGCAGCGGTCTTCACGGGACATAAACAGAACGCTGCAGGATAGCTGGATCTACAGTTAGCACACGTTGGCTCTCTGTTATTGTTACAGTCTGATCATATGCCACACAGGCCCAGCGCATATGTCACACCTAGTGGCACCTCGGCAATTTCGAGCAATATGGTCAAATCGTTGACAGTTATGGCACTGCATGGGGCCTTCTATGCATACGTTAACGATGAAGGTCCGAAATCCGAGGGCAATTCGGTTTGGAAGAGGGATTGTGGGTTGAAAAGTTAAGATGACGCTGCGTAATGGGGTGAACACATCTCCGCTCATCTTTTGTCATGGATGCCGAACCTGTCGCCTTGCAGATACAACCCCTGCGTCTTTCAGGTAGAGCACGAGATCGTCATTGGAGTACTCTTTAGGTACAGCATAAATCTTGCCCATATTTCTGGCGTACGATTGAGGTACTGATGAGGTACCACTGGGATTCCAGTTAAACACTTAGCCGACAAAAGGTTGCGGGCAGCCGCTTCAGACTGGACGGAGACGAAGAGAGAACCATCTCGGTGGAAACGGTGGTGCATAACCTATTGTTGTGCTAGCAGGCGTATCTCGCTAGCGACTACATTAGGATTGACCTTCCAGAAGGAGTAGTCACTAGTTGCTGGCTGAAACAGTACGGGAATACCATCTGCTTGGTTCTTCCTATAGGTGGTAGTGGTGAACGGGTCATGAAGAGAAGACGCAGTGTCGGCATCGTTCATCGCAACTGTCTGTTGGGGAGTGGCCGGTACCGAAGTGTCCATGGTGGTATCGGGAACATTCATGTCTTGCGGATTGTCAGCATCATCCGAGGAAGGGCTCTCCACCCGTTGTCGTTCGGCAGGGCTGGGGGAAATGTTGACCCGTAGGAAGTGTCATACAGACGTCGGACCTCCTGTCTCCGGTTTGAAAAATCCGACAGAACTGCATCAGGAATTCCTGAGGGTCCGCGAGGAATTCTTAACGGCTCCTTAGCGGACCCTAACGGCCCTTTAACGGACCGCCAAGGGAGCTTGAGGGACCATTAGAGGCACCTAACAGCCCGACACGGCTCCTTGCGGACAGACAGATGGCCTTTTGACGGGCACTGGAGGAAACGGGCTCTCCACCAGGACAACCTAACGGTCACTTACGGGCATCTAACGGACCACTACGACCCGTTAGGAAAGCCTGGCGGCACATACAGCTGCTCAGTATTCCATTAGGATTATCCAATAACCCATACAGATTGTGTGACTATGTTATCAGATTGACTTGGTGGATATTGACCAGACTGTATGCTGATTATATACTAATATAATTGGGCTCAATTGTACGCTTAAGGTCTCATATGTTCCATTTGCATGTCATGCACGAACAACTTCTTTTTAGCGCGCCGTTATCCCAGTGTGTCATTAAATTTCCATAAAAACTACACTTGATAAAAACTTGTGCTTGCATGTGACACTCTTGAATGTTTTTGGCACCCAAACAATTGCCCCACGAGAAAACAAACAGACCCAACAAAAACTACGCAACAGAAATAGTAAAAAAATTAGTAAAAATTCTGCTTTAGCCCCGCCTGCGTGATTGTCGCAAAGAAGCGAGCGCCAAATGTGTGTCTAGAGGAGAAAATGTTCTCGCCGTTTGCCCTCTTTATGATAAGATGGAATTGTCACCAGCATCAAGGTCAAAGCAGGGAAGCCAGAGGTAAAACAAAGGAGGTGGAAACACATCCTCCTCACCCCGCACCTCCTGCGTGCTCTCCTTTGCGACAATCGAGCAGGCGGGGCTAAAGCGGAAATTTTCCTAATTTTTTTCGACTATTTCTGCTGCGATACTGTGCATAGTTTTGTTGGGGCTTTGGTTATCTGTGGAGGACTTCATATTTCTGTAATGAAAAGTGAGTTTCGCTGGACAATTTTCGAAGTTAATTGAATTGACAAAAATAAATTTCTCCAACTAAACATTGTCCAAAGCCTTCCGTAATGGTGGCCAAAGTTCCCAGAAGACAATTGCCGAACGTCCCACAATCCTCCGGCGAGTATGTCGCAGTTATAATTTTTTATCACGTTAGTTGAAACAAACACCCTGTATATTTCCCAATTACTTGACACCCGTAAAATTGCCATGTGTGCAAGCGCGCTTTCGTATTAGGAATCGGCAGCGCCCCCAAGATCCCACCGCGCATTAAAACAGCACGGAAAAAAAGAAAGAGAAGAAGGGGGCGGAAGCGGGACTGACTCAATCATGCATTATGTCTTAGGTTATCTGTTCGCAGGCATCTGATAATCACGACATCAGATGTTTGTCTGTCGTTTGTATACTGCTCTGTTGTCCATCCTTCCCATACCTTAGACGTGACAACTTGAACGAGCGCGCCTTGATGAGCGAAATTTTCTTTCTTTTTTGGTGTGTGGTTGTTTTGGTGTTTTCGTGTGTCAACTTTTTGTGGAAGATCCTGTATTTGTGACTGAAATGGTGTGTTGTGCCATGGGCTTTCTAATTAACGCAAAAAACGTTACTTTTCGTGGCAAATTCTTGAGCTCAATTAAGCTGATTAGACTAAGTAATGAGGTACACTCACAGAAGACACCTGTTTGAGTGTTTGGGCAACGTTACCCTTTTATTACCTCAAACCTGCCTAGTAACTTTACCTTTTCGAAAGCACAATACGTATCAAGAGTCCCTCCTGTTAGCAACTCCTAAGTCCTGTACTTTCGACAGAAAAGCACTTGGCAGGCTTGAGGGAGTAAAAGGGTAACCTTGCAGAAGAGGGCGTTGCTCTCTGAGGTTATTTAAGAGACAGGTTTCTCAAGCAGCACAATCTACTGAAAGTCGAGTGCAATGGGGGTGGACGGTATGTGTCTTATCAATGTTCGTTAGTTTCACGGGTCTATTCAAGACCTTTCACCTACCCGTCCACCCCCATTGCACTCGACTTTCAGTACATTGTGCTGCTTAGGTTGTCAATAACAACCTTGTTCGTCCGTCTGTGCTGTGGGTTGTGTCGTCCTTTTGTTTGTTGCACGGCACGGGGTTTGTTATCACTTGTAAAGTATGAAATACCGAACAGCCCAATTTTTAACAATTTTCTATAAAAGCCACGTGCCATGCGCGAGCACCATAAGCATCCATAAAACGACTGGGAGCTTCACAGGTGGACGTCGCTTTCCGTATATCCGCCGGATGTCGCGTGTCGGCAGTTTCAAAAATGTTCCTACTCTTGACGGAATTCTCTGATGGAATTGAGTGTTGCGAGAGAGACAGAGAGAAAAAAAAAAAAAAACGCTCGATTGCACTGCAGAAGAACGATTCTCGATGGATCTACAGCATGTGTAAACCAAAATGAGTAAGAAACACAGACTTTGTGGTAGCCTTCAGTTCATACACCAAGCCATTCCTCGCGTCAATGTTGCGTGCAACAAATGTAGGAATTGAAGCAAGAGCAATTAAATTCTGTCATGACAGGGGTCGGAAAAGACAGAAAGAAACAAATTGTATTTTTTTTTTACATTTGTACAGCTCCCATCAGGCCATTAGACCCTTAGGTCCTAGTGGTCCAATCAAACCGCTAAACCGTTAGTCCTATTGAAGATGTCCCAAATTACGATAGGCCTATTGGCCTAATGGTTCCATTAGGATTGGCTCTGATGGATTTTTCGATCGGGCTAGGTTACGGCGGGAGGTCCGTGAAACGTTAGATTCCTCCTTTCCAAAAACCGGTGACTGCAAAAAAGCCAAAGCCTGTAAATTTTGACTATATTCCAGAGCAACGGAAAAGTGCCACCTTACCCTTGGGCTTCTTCTTACTTCTTGGACTTCTTCTTGGGGGAAAAACAGAAACTCTTCAACGTGCGGTTTTTAATGTTGAAAACTCTATGCAGGAACCTAGAGATAAAATTGATGATTATGAAGAACTGTAGAGGATGAATAATGAAGTATATTACGGGCTATAGGAAGGTGACAATGAGAAATGGGAACAGCGAAATTTGAGAGGGAGCACCGATTAGGTACAAAGCAGTCAGGAAGGACGAGGAGGCCCGTTACTGCAGTAGGTTCTTCGTACAAGGGGAACGATAGGATACTATGAAGTGAAAGATACTATTTCTTGGGTTTAAGTTAAAAGGTACGGCCTCTAGAATTCAGGAATATTACTCGCGGAGCGTCAGGCTGGCCCGTCACAAACTGGGAATTCGAAAAATACCAAAGCGAGAACTTCAAGTTGCGTTTCAATGAGCTGCATACTGCAGGCAAGGTATATGATTGTCACCGAAACGTGGTTAGACGTTGACATTCATGATTGGGAAATTGTACCACCGTCATACAGTATTACACACAAGGACAGGGCATCACGACACGTGGCTATTATCCTTAAAAATGGTATGAATTACGTCCGTTTTGCTCACATAGATGGTGTCGAGTACGGTCTGGAGCCAGTTAACCTCTGTTGAACCCTCGGTGATTATGGGCGGTGTATATCGTCCTCCTAAGATCTTGTGCATTACATGTACCCCATAGCGAGGAACAAGTCAATATCTCTAGCTGGTGATTTTAACCTGCCGCAGATTGACAGGGATGACATGGTTCCAACCGACTCGACCTTTAAAGTATATCTGATATATGAGCAAATGCTGCATTCAACCTTAGTTTTAATCAAATTGTTTACTAGCCAACACGCATTGTGGACACTTGTCCGTCAATTCTTGACTTGGTTTTCCTGTCTGGTACGTTATCTAATAGAGAATACCACTGCACTGTTTTGGATGGAGTATCTGACCGCAGAATGGTCACGCTGGATGTTAAAGTCAATAATATTGTTTGTGCAGCTAGAAAGACATTGATTTACGATTTCTCCAAACCCCCAGATGCAAGCATTCTTGATTTTTTGGAGGAAGAATATGACGAGTTTTGTGATCTCTCCATCAACCACAGGTTAAGTGCAAACGATCTTCGGTCGTGCGTTGCGCAGAATAATTATGAATGTTTAAACAAGTTCATTGCCGAGAGGGTTAAGAAAACAAGAAGATTACATCCGTGGGTAACGAGGGAGCACCTACAGTTAAAATGAAAAATAAAAACGTTGCGCCGTAAAGATAAACTAGCGAACGGTCCCTATTCCACGGGGAATCTTTCCTGACTAAGGTCGCATTATAAGAACAAACTTAGTAAACTAAAGTTTGAGCATTACAACCGTGACAATGCAGAACTTCCTCAGAGATAATCCAGCAAAATTTTGGCGCCACCTGTCACCAAGGCCGATGATGGTTGATAAGATTGTGGTAAACGATATTCCGGTATCAGATAAGATCGAGGTTGCTCAACATCTAAACCCATATTTTTTTCCGCCATTTTCACAACTTATAATGAATGTAAGCCACTTTTCGTATACCAAACCCCTTTAGCACTGCGGGATATAGGAGGATATCAGAATCAAGAATTTTTTCTTCGAGTTTTACTCTTAAACTCCAGAAAGGGTACAGGGATCCGATAATCTACCCAACATATATTTTAGGAGATACGCGGAATGGATTAGTAAGTTTCTATTTGTGATTTTTAACAGGTCCCCTTCTAGTGGCATTGTTTCATAGCATTGAAAAATTGCAAAAGTTGTCGGGAGTTAGATCTGACCCGTCGAACTATCGACCAGTACCCTTACTGTGCACGTGTAGTTAAATTCTGGAGCACATAATATTCAAGCACTTAACAGCGCACGTCGATCTCATTAACTTCTTCTATCCCAGTCAGCATGGCTTCTGAAAGGGGTTGTCAACAGTTACCCAGCTAATGGATATAGTATACATAACAATATGCTTCCACCATAAATCAAAAAGGGCAGATAATGGTACTGTGACGTTACACGTAAGGTTTGTCTGCGCAGTGTGGCGACATGTTGCACGTGCCACAGGGTAGGACTGCGGATCATTTGGACCACCTGGGGTGCTTTTGACGTGCGCCGGAAATCTCCGACACACGGTGCTGGAAGCAATGTTTACCTCCCCCACATTGGTACCGCCCTCGAACCCGCGATGTTGAGCTCAGCAAGCCAGCACGTTACCGACTGAGCTTAAATTTCTCCAATGCGTCTGACCAGGTCGCTCATTCTAAATTGTTGCGCAAGTTGAAAGCTGTATTACAAAATGACAAAGTACTAAACCGGATGAAGGACTACTTCGTATAGTACGCCCGGTTCTTTGCTCTTTCTGATTTTTATAAATGATATTTGTGAAAACTTGCCAGTTTATTGCGATGTTTGCCGATGATTGTGCACGTAAAGAATAGGGATGATCAACTCAAACTTAACGACTGCCTTCACCGTGTTTACGAGTGGTGTGAATCCTGGCAGTGTTAATAGTAACACGAAAAAGAATAAGACGCCCTTTGATTTTCAGCTATTCGGTAAATAATGCGTCCATTGCCCGTGTGCAACTTTACAAATATTTAGGGGTGTCCATAACTCATGACTCGCGGAAACTACACATGGATGGCGTGCGCAGGAAGGTGCCAAATTGTGGTTTCTCAGGAGGAACCGGAAACATGCAACTTCTGCTACTAAACTAACCGCTTATAAAACTTATGTCCGTTCGGTACTCGAATGTGGATCCATATTGTGGGATCCATACACAGAGTGCTTAATTACGAAGCTAGGAAGCATACAAAAGAGTGCACACTGAGGTTAATTTTTAACTGGTACCGCCTAATGGCGGTGAATGACCCGCCACATCATCATCCCCTTTATGTGTGTGTATGTGTGTGTGTGTGTAACTAGTACGGAAGAAACTCGTCAATAACAAGACTATATAGACAATCTAGATTACAACCCTTAGTAGCGACGCGACGGATTAACAAACTTCAACTCTTTTACGAACCACTGCACGATGAATTCAGAATTCAGGCATCAGATTATGTGACTCCTATATCTGGCCAGCGAACTAGGAAGACTCACGAACACCAATTCCAAAAGTTATCACCCCGTAACGGTCGTTTTAAATTTAGTTTCTTCCCACGTACCGTTTTAGAGTGGAACCACCTGCCCGCACATGCGGTTAATGTTGACACTGCTGGGGCATTTGTGCGTGCGTTGAATGAACTGGTCGAATGAGTATGTCATATGTTGCACTTTTCGTTGTGTTAACAACTTCCACGTGGATTGTACTTTTTTTTTGTCCACTCATGCCTTGAACCCCAATTGGGGGCTGGCAGTATGTCTAAAAAATAAATACGCAAACTAAATGAGGTATACATATTTAGTTTTGTGGGCCAAAAATACAACTTTCGCGTGAACGTGTACGTCACACGCATGAGTGGGCCAGCCATTACAATGCGAACTAACGGTACACTAGTGGCAGTCCGTCTTTGGAGCCTTTTTAGAGGGAGCGGTATGGACTGTCCCACACCACCTACAGAACCATATGTCCTGACTCTCCCGTATAGTGTAAATCCCCCTGCCTAATTCAGAAACACCCCTTTTCTGCACATCCATCTCGAAAGTTACTTTTTGTTACTTGTGCCCCTTCAGTGGTCACAATGTTAAAGGGAGACTCCGCATCAACATGTTGATGTAACAGTGCGACATCAATCCGTACCGTGTGATATTTCAGTGAATACGATCTCATCCCCAAGTGGCACAGATAATTAGAAATGGAATATTTTGCGTTGAGTGATTAGGCGCTCCTCCACGGAAGAGCAGTTCAGCAACACTGGGCTTCACATCTCTTTTCCTAAACTTTTCACGAACCTTTTCCGAAAACCTTGATATCCGCCATCTTGCCCTCACTGGGCTGCCACCCGCTGTATTTCACGGATAATACAACGGTATGTGTTGCGGACAGTTTTGAACGCGTACTACAGTCCGCACCTCACGCAGTCGAAAAGGGTAGAGTTTCAAACCACGTGCCTCACCAAAAACGGCAGCAACCGCGGTTTGTAGCAGCCCAGAACAAAACGAAAGCCGCCTGCTTCCGAGAGTACGGTAACACGGTTCGAGGGTAGGTTAGAAAGGAAGGGCTTTATGTAAGTTTTGCTTTTAATGCTGGTGAATATTTTAGAACAAAATCTAGGATTCAGATGGCTGGTTGTCCATGTGGCACGAGGAAGTTACAAAGGGCGTGCAAGAAAAATATCCTGTGACCCACATGGGACTACCGGTGACATCACGCAGGGTACAGGTATGGTGAGCTCACCATAGTACAGGTGGTAGGAGAGGGAACCTTCAAGAGTTTCGGTTTCGCTTTCACCTCATCGTCTAAGCTCCTTTCGCAAATGACGAGTCCCCCTACTGCCAAACGAACTTTATTTCACATTTCGGAAGAATGTACCGAACTTATTCACACAGCCATTATAGCAGGTTCGGATTGTCCAGAGGGGATTCGGATTTTCCCCTGCCATACGGAGGAACCCCAGAGCTTCGAGAGCTCCCAGGACAGAAGACATAAAAGTAGCTGAGAAGGCAGACTCAACGCACGCTCTGAAGCGCGTGCCACACGTTGCGCTGTTCGCGAAGTAGTTGAGCTGGTTGTGATATCCTGATCTCTCGGTGAAGCTCATTTTTTCTGAAGATGGGTGAGTCTGTCGTTGCTTCTTGCCTATCGTAGACTAGTATGTGACGAACAAGGATGAATGATTCTAGATGAAAGCCCCCACCCTTCTGGTCAGCCTACTTGACTGGAGGGTCCAGTAGAACAATAGAGGCTTCTCCCGACCTGCAGCTGTTGGTTTCATCTGTCGTCACCGTATAGCTGGGTTTAACATTTTCAGATGAAAATTGCGCCTTGTTCAATGCTACCAGTTGAAATTCGGCAGTGCTCCGCGAACGCGCTACCGTCCTTAACGCTGCTCGTGCATAGTATACCGCAGGGATTTTCCCCGGTCCACGCAAGACAGAGCAGAAAATGCAGTTTTCTTTCTGATCCAGTACACAATAGTAAGTTTAGCTGCATCGGAAGAGATTCAGGATAATGCTTCACTATCACTCAACCGCGCCTATTCGTTCCGTGGCGGAAGTTCTCTTAGTGATCGTTGATGTGACAGCTTCCTAAATCGTGTCGAGAGATAGTAGATCGTAAGCCCTCCATGTAAAGGGTACGATAAAGAACCGTTTAATCAAGTAGTCGAATAAATACCGAACCATTACTGTGAACAACTTCCGACCAACTGTGACTGTGAACAACTAGTGACAACACAGTGCCATGGCAATTCTGGACACCACACGATCATTCGTACTTGCTAGAAGATTACCTCGCAGCAGACACAAGGGACGACGATACATGGGTTCTGAGCTGTTGCTTCACATTTTGTTGGCCTGATGTACTTGCATTAAGAATTATATTTGTCAGGCTACGTATAGATTCCTCTTCCTCTTCGGACATCAACCAAGGGTTCTCAGCTATGTGCATAGGCGGGGCAACATGGCGAGCCGAAGAATTGAGAGTGAACGTATGCTTTATTTACTAGTCGACGATTTTGAATTTGAACATCAGTGTCATTCACTAGAACTGAGCGTCGGAAGCCTGCGCTCTGTCTCTGGCGAACTGCACTTCACGCGTCAACGTTCCTCGGACGGTGGGCGGGATTTCCATTGTAGAGAACGTCACGCTGAAACCTGGAGATGCGGGCAATACTAAAAAACAATAACCGAAATTCTGCTGAACAATAACCGAAAAGTAGCTGTTCGTCGAGATCCTCCAAGAAAAAACGACGAGTGGATGACTGTGATGTGGATGACTGTGGAAGTGTATGTCATGTGTCAAATATTCCACATTCCTTTCTTTCTTTCAGCGTCGGAAATGTCTGAAGCGTCAAGCATGTCCTCCATGTCAGGTGAGCACCATACTACCTTCCTGGTTCCTTCCTTACTGGTTCCTTCCGTCTTTCAGGTTTGGGCTCCGAGGTGGGAACTCAGGAGGGAAACCCGCAGAGTAAGTGTTTGCTTTGTCTGACGCCAGTATGTGTAAGGCCTAGCTGTTATCGGACTTCGCGTTATAAACGCTATTGCGTGCATTGACTTCACAGTGATTGCCTTAAAATTCTGGTCCCTATCCATCTGAAGCTGTGACAACGTGGCATGCACACAGAAACTGCTAGCTTGGCGCCCGTGTAAGGTCACGTGAGTTCTCGCCCAAACATGGTACCCAGAAGCCAGTGGTTTCAGTCTGTTGGACCACGCTAGTGGCATTGTGAACGCTCGTGATCCGGTTCCGTTGTTGCCTAACCCATGCTAGCTTCGATGTGCGGTCATTCGGAGCGCGGATGTGGCGACACCGGACAGTTGGGCAACCAGCTACCCAACGGTATCGGGTTTCCCTCAAAAAAAAAAAAAAAAAAGTAAACGCTAGGTGGCGAGGACAGCGCGATGGCCACGCTTTGATGAAGAGGACGAAATTGATAAGAATATGGTAAAGAAGCCAGGATTCGTCAATAGACAAGGTCAAAGACAGTCGTGACGTTGCCCACCTCTGAGGCCGACAACGGCGAGCCCACTCACCACCCAGCACCCACCCCCACCCAACACCACAGAGATAAAACCTGATAGCTTCAGCGACTTGACGTAACAATTACGCGCGTACTTTCTGCGGCCGTAGCTGTTTAGACGAGCCGCACGTTTCAAAGTCGTCTTCAGCGATTGGTTCATATCTTGGCTGGCTGCGGCGATTGGCTCTTGCGGGAGAAAGAGTAAGAGGAGGGATTAAGCAGGCTGCCTGTATCGAGATGGCATTGGCTATGCCCGCGGCTACTTCCGGTCAGGCATCCCATTGGTCAAGAGGGACACGCGTCCCTTCCTGCATTTGGAGCGGTGATCGTCTAACCGAAAACCTCGACAAGATCACTGATTTTCCATGTGGAGGGCCCTGGCCGTTTTTCCACTCGTCGAGCAAACTGGGTATGGGGATCCCGAATTACGCAAGAACACGGCTTCTGAAACTTGCAGTCACGCGGACTGTCGCCTAGCAGAACCCATAGATGCTAATCTTTGCGGATTATATGCCTTAGTGCTGCAGTGCGTACTTCCTCCTGCTTAATTTCGGGCGTTTATATGTGCATGATTTGTGCATTTCAGGCTCATGGTAAGGACGTGTGGTATCATGCATCGCGGCTAAGGTAAGGTAGGATCGCAAGCTATATATGAATCCACGAATCCCATGAATCCGTGGAAGGGGGAGGGGATAGTCCTTCAACATGGCAACTGAGGCAACAAGGGCGTGAAGCTCTAGAGGTTGTGCTACAAAAGAAGTAACACGAAGGTTGATTTCGCTTCTCTTCCTGCAGTAACGTACGAACGTACGTTTAATCAAACGTACGAAGTGCACGGATACGTTACCAGGAGCGTGGAAAAATTCTGTGGACATTAGTCTCGGGTTTGGAACTCCGCGGAGGATTTCGTGTGCTTTACCTCCCTGATCTTATACTCGCTTATAGCAACCGTTCGCCTTTTGTTCTAGGGATAACAAGAAGTTTCTTTTCGTCCTCGTTCCGTGCGGGCTGCTCCTTGTAATAGGAGGCGCAATTGGAATCAGCTGTAAGTATCCAAGCTTTTTGTGTATGTGCTATACAGGGTGTTTCAGTTAAATCCCCGGGCTAAATAATTCGCGAACCGGTGCACCAATCGAATAACTTTCTTTTTTACAAGTATCTGACCAATACCGCCTACAAGATGCGCACCGCGTGAATGAGCGGGAGGCGCTCATTATTTAAATAAAAATGCAAATGACTTTCGTAAAAAAAGCGTAACTTCTAAAGCAGGGCGCTGTCGGTATTAAAATGGGTACTACCCCTTTTGGGACCTTCAGTGGACACCTTTCAGAGAAAAATCTGCCACCGAAGCGGGTCATTTGTTGCAGTAATTAATTGGTTTCGGTTTACGTATTTTTGTCGCGGCTGGTAGCGGCGAAGCGCAAAAGGACGTAATTCATTGGTGTAAGGACGTAATTCATTGATGGATAAGGGAGTGAAAGAGCGTCTTTTTGCGCTTCGCCGCGACCAGCCGCGACAAAAATACGTAAACCGAAACCAATTAATTACTGCAACAAATGACCCGCTTCGGTGGCAGATTTTTCTCTGAAAGGTGTCCACTGAAGGTCCCAAAAGGGGTAGTACCCATTTTAATACCGACAGCGCCCTGCTTTAGAAGTTACGCTTTTTTACGAAACTCATTTGCATTTTTATTTAAATGATGAGCGCCTCCCGCTCATTCACGCGGTGCGCATCTTGTAGGCGGTATTGGACAGATACTTGTAAAAAAAAGTTATTCGATTGGTGCACCGGTTCGCGAATTATTTAGCCCGGGGATTTAACTGAAACACCCTGTATATACAAATGTTTCACCTGAAGTGAAAATTCTAACTGGCGTTGTACACGCCGGAGGACTGTGGGACTTTCGTCAATTACCTTCTGGGGACTTTTTCCGCATTTAGAAAGGCTTTGGATACTTCAAGGAAATTTATTTTTTCATTCGAACTTTGAAAATTGCCAAGCGAACCTCACTTTTTTTTTACCCACATGACCCAACAAAAGTATCGCAGAGTATCGCAACAAAACAGTAAAAATTCCGCTCTATGCCCCGCCTGCTCGATTGTCGCCTGCGCCTGCCTCAAGAATTGTTGCTCCTTTCTGTTCCTTTTTGTCCTGCTTTAACCTTCATGCTGGTGACAGCCGTCTTATCACGAAGAATGCGACACCAATGGAGGCGGGGACACTTCCTCCTCCAGACGCTGATTTCGCGCGAACTTCGTTGCAAAAATCCAGCAGGCGGGGCTAAACCATAGTTTTTACTATTTCTGTTATGCCGATACTGTACACAGGTGTTGTTGGGTCCATGGTTATCCGTGTAGGACTGCATATATCCATCCATATTTCTGTAAAAAAAGTGAGGTTCCCTTGGCATTTTTCAGAGATCGATTGAAAAACTAAATAACTTCCCCAAAATTATTGCACAAAATCCCACAGTCCTCCGGCGAGTACGTCGCCAGTTGGAGTTTTTCATCAGTTTAGGTGAAACACCTTGTACTCGCGATGTTCGCACGTATGGTTATATCCGCCGATGTGCAGGGATATTAGCGCGATATCCGCGTTTGCGGATATAAATAAAACGTTGTGAAACAGGTGAAACAATCGGCGGTGCGCGCATTTCATCCGCAAATGAGCATTAGTGTCGCATAGGGGGAGCTACAACTGACAACACGTAGTCAAATAGTGTGTTGTTCCTTGCATTTCTGTGCCTCTGACCGACATTGTTAGAGCAGCATACTGTGCTGCTTCTATGCGGAACGTTTTCCCACAAATGTTTTCCTACCAATGTTCGGGATTTGAGGACACAACCCGGATTTAAATCAAATCCGCATTTTGCAGAAGACTATGTATAAAACAAGTCCGGACTTAAATGCATTCGAGTAAATCAAATCACTTTTCAGCACTTTAATTTATTTTCAGCACTCCAAATCAAATCGCTTTTTAAATCCACCACAAATCGAGGAGGAACTAACACCTCTGCTGAACAGCTGTGGGATAGCTACAGAATGGACGGATTTTTAGCCAGAATACAATATTCCTAAGAGTTGCTTAATTAAAGAGGCGAAACATGGAAAACTACCTACTTCAGTTGAGCTCCGTGAGCTGCGACAGAAGGAAATAGGAATTGATTGCAGGACGAATATTGTGATACGGGAAACGCCGTACTCGTTGCTTCCTTGGCGCTGGCCTTCGTACGGTACACCTGTCACATGATACATTAGTGACACTGTACAGAATGATACTCTTATCACTGTTGATTTTTTCAAAACTGGAGGCGTACGCCTTTTAGGGACACTTATGCGGTTATAGTGTCTCGAAAAGGCGTAAGAAGACGAAGGCGTGCGGTGAAGTTCTGGTTGAGTATGCGAATGAATGCAAAGGACTATGTCAAATAAAGGAATAGTAGAGCAGCATAATCATGCAGCACTGGGGAAATTGGTGTACGGTTCGAATAAGATAGGCATATCCTCCTTTTCTATTTGTTTTTCGCATGAAGTATAAACCGCATGAAGGTAAGCAGCGTGCAGTGTACGGGCAAAAAACGGCAAACCCAAATCCAGATCCTTGAGCAAGTGTGATCCAAACCCAAATCCTGATCCTAACGAGACCGCCAATCAAATACCCTACACTACTACCAACGACTGCGGATGTACGGTGCAACCCATCATTGCTCCTGACACTAATGACCATGGACCATGTTTTACTAGAGCTCTGGACGGTTTTTCATGAAGACTGAATGACGATGGTCAATGAGAACTACGGGCCTCAGGATGATGGAATAGAACAGAATGGTATGATCGGCACTCTTGCAACCCGGCTTTGTCCCTTCGGACCGCGGTCGTGGGCCCATGAGAACAATGCTCGATCGTAACAGCGGATAGAACCAATACCTACGCGGTTGCGAGTCTTACATGAGCGGAGACTGTGATGATACTGTCAGTATTGTCCGCGCTTCCCAGATGTACCATGGCAGAACGACATCACTGCCCTCTATGATGGCGCCACTGCTATACTCTGCGAAGCTGCGTTTAGCGACGAATATTACTCGCTATAGCTAACGCTTTAGGTTCAGCACGTCCTGTCATATACGTTGTCCGTGAGTAGTTGCTCTCTCTTGAACACCCCATGAAAAGCTTATCGTTGTGTTCGAAGGGAGTTGCCTCAGGACAGGAGCCGCCGATATTTCGAACAGAGTCTGTTCTTTTTCTCACACAGTCTCTGTTCGAAATATCGGCAGCTCCTGTCCTGAGGCAACTCCCTTCGTACTTCTTTACCGGTTCGCTGGATTTCTACCCATCATCGTTGTGTTCGGTTGTTTGCACTATTTTAACGGTGTGAGCTCTCCTGGCCGGATGTACGAAGAACTGCATGTTGATCTGTAAAGGCTACCAGATACAAGCAGCGTAAATATACAACGCTAAGTATGTTTAGCACCGATATAGGGGGCTGGATACGAGTACCCTGTAGGATAACTGGAACTCCGAACGGCTATCGTCTCGCTGTAAACATTGAACAGGCAATACGATATCTGTAATCTTTTCAAATGTTTTATGACTAAGACTGGCAGAAGATTTGGATTTCATTGGCGGCTTCACCATGAGCAGAATTGTGAATTGTGTGTCAATTGCGAATTGTTGTATTGCGAATTATGATTGTGAGTTGTTGTGATGTAGTTTCTGCAGTGCTGTGTCATTATGCTTCTCTCCCATCTCTTTACTTCACATAGTCCTTTCGATACTATCGTACATATACTGCGCAGGAAGAAATGTATCACGTGGCAGGCATACCGTACCAAGACCAGCGACAAGGAAGTAATGGCGGCGTTTCCCGCCGCAGAATATTCGTCCTGCAATCAACTTATTTACTTTTTGCCGCGCAGTGTATACTTTCGTGTTCCGCCTCCATTTCATCACGCAACTAATAGGCATTGTGTGTAAAAATCCGAGCTTCGAAAACCATTCCGCGGCTGTTCAGCAGTCTTAGTTCCCCTTCCGGTCGTATAAATGATTTAACGGGGATTTGATTTAGCGTCTTCAAAATGCATATTTGATGTAAATCTCAAATCCATCTGAAAAGTGTCGTAGGGAGATCGTCCTGGCCAATTGATCTCAATTCGGAAATGTGCACACTAAATTGTGCAACATGGTCGCGGTGGGAATTGCGGGCGAAAACGTCGGAAAGACCTTAGCGAGGAAAACTTTTTCCTGCCGCAACGTCACTCAATGACACGGCGCCTCGAGTCAATGGCGCTTACTGCGAGATTCTCCTTCGCAACCTTGCGCAATGAGTACAATGTATGAGTACAGGTATACCTTTACTCTTTATACTCTTTATACCTACAGCCATGCTCAGTAGCGGCGCCGGCGGAGAGGGAGAAGAAGAAGGCTCAGAGTCTGGTACAGAGGGGGATAACAGTGTGGTTTACGACCAATCTGGGGCCCCAAGCACACCGAGTAGGACCACGTCGACTACGAGTACGACCACGTCGACTACGAGTACGACCACGTCGACTACGAGTACGACCACGTCGACTACGAGTACGACCACGTCGACTACTACCACCACCACGACCACTAAAACACGTAAGTGTTTTACCTCTTCATATGTCAGAAAGAGTTCAGATGGCTACATGTGATCTAAAGATACGTAAATATACGTACACAAAGGTAATCTTCAGTTTTCCGTATTACCACCTGAAGAATTCCCAGCGAAAGCGGGGCTGTGTATAGGCCCCCTCGTGCGGAACTTGCAGTAATGAAAGGATTGTCTGACTGTACAAGCAAGACAGACAAAAGAACGCATAACGTGATCATATGTGGTGATTTTAATCTTGATATCAGCAAGTCCTTTGTGATATGACGTTTGAGTACAACCGATAAGCCCACCAGGTTACTTCCACAACTGCATCGCTTTTATAGCTAGTGTTTGTGAGCCGGAATTGCATCTCCTCGCAATATCATTCATCTTGGTGCCTGATGCCTGGAGAATAGCTAAGATTGCACTAGTGCCTAAAAAGGGTGATCCGCCTTGTGTCCGAAACCACATACCTATTTTGAGCACATTCTTCGCCGTCATACGTCTGCCTTTTAGAGGAACAGCAATATGGTTTCAGGAGAGGTCATTCCACTACTTACTAGTTAATTGAGTTTGTCCACGATATATCACTGTCAATTAACAGACGTCAGCAGACGGATGTGGCTTTTCTGGATTTAGAAAAAGCATTCGACAAGGTGCCACATACAAAGCTGTTAAATCGCACTTCATATTTAAGTTGGAGCCGTATAAGGAACCGTCTGAGTTCGCTGAATTTAACAAGAAGTAGTTACGAGTACGTTCTGGAGTACCTCAGGGATCAGTTTTAGGACGGGAGAGCGGAACCCAGCAGGACCATTATTTCCGTCCACGCAACCCCACTGAGGCCCACGATACTGTATAGCAATGGTCAGGAACGCCGTTATGACACGCTCAATTGAATCGCGAAAGACTGCGCGGAAACACTTTTCTGCGGGGTACGATAAAATGGTCCCGGGAAAAATTGCTCCGTTGCGGAAACGCCTGCTTGGCCAAAAATACTAGCCGCATTCCATTCAATGAGCAACGAAATATCATCCGGTGCACTGGTTCCCTGGAGGCTAGTATTTTTTTTACTGTTGGTCAGACACTTGGTTTACAGTTGTCCCCTGCATCTTTTCTGTGTCAAGATGATGTGGTAAGGGGTTTGCACGCTTGCCCTCCTTGGCAAAATGCTGGGTACGCCCATGTCAGTATGATTGGGGTTTCCGCTGTACACACACTCACATGTTACATTGCCCTTACAACTCAGCTTCTTCTGGAGATCAAACCACTGCAAACAACTGCAAAATCTGACCAACAATAGGTAAACACTAGCATCCAGTCTCCAAAAACGTATCGTAAACTTGGCCCAAAACGCGCTCCGTTCTTGAGCTCGTGAGCGTCACTGGATTTGTTTTCGCTCTATATGCTCTTGCCCTGTAACACCAAAGAAAGCGCAGATATGCCGTTGGTATACTCTTGGTATATATACTACGTTGGTATACTCTCAAACCACTAGTCTCCGTGCGCTCCTTAGCCTCGTTCCCAGCGACGACATAACAGGAGTGGACTATCAGAATCGCTCTTCATAATTGTGGTAGTGGTAGCGACTGACGATAACGTAACATTCCATATAACTAGTCATCCGGAGTAGCGCATCAGCGGTCGAAAGATCAAGGGAAAAGAGGATTGCTTGTTTCCACGTGCGATATGCACAGTTGTTCACGTGAGGAATGCTGGCCGACGCGATATCTTTTCTACACTAGTTCCCGATCGGGAGAAAATGAACCGCGGCGAAATGCAAACACAAACGAACACGAAAGTGAACTAAAACACACACGGGAAAAATGCAGGGCAGCAGTCACACGTGCACAGTTCCTGTGACTATACCACGGGGTGGCAGCGCTAATGGCGGCGCCCATCCTTGAGTCGCGTTTTTGTTATTCACAAAAACACGATTCAGAGGCGCACACACCGGACATTTTTTCATGTTCGAGGCCAATACTGAGAAAAAAGTTTATATGCTACATGGAATGCGAAATATAAGGGGGTCGAGCCGGGGGGGGGGGGGGGGGGGGGCGGCCTGCTGGCCGGTTTCGGCTGGAATGGCCCCGCTTCTATGTTCCTCATTCAATGGCGTGTATGTTCAAAAACTTCAAAAACACTTCATTAAATCAGGAGGGCGAATGCTAGCACTTCACGGTCTATCATCCGTTTCATCAGCTGTTCACAACGGCGCTGCTGTATTTTTCGGCGGACGGAACCCCGTGAGACTATTTCTGCCCACGTAAACGGAGTTTTTACAGAACCCATTTTCCGCATACTAGGAACCCTGAAACGCAAATGTGTTTTATAGCCACACGGTCACGTGTTGAGCCAGCCCTCCGATGGAATGGCGTTAGATGAAATGGCTAGACACCATTTTACAGCACAGTGGGGATATAACCATATCGAAAGCAATAACGCATGGTTGTTGGAATAATGTGAAAACAATGCAACACTGTTTTCTGGTGACGATAATTTCAATTTACATAATGCTTGAATGCTAGACGGTGATGTATAAATGCACAGGTACGTCAACTGCCTGAAAAAGAAGTTTCTCCATACTCGCCTTGCATCGCCAAATCCTATTTTTTCACTATTGCCCCCTGACACATCCATTTTCAGACATCACGGAAAAGCATGGCTTTGACAAAGCCCTCCTGTAGTCCGTTCCCTCCCACACTGTCACTGTGTTTCACTTCGAGCGATGCTCTGTTGCGAGTCAGGTAGCGTTCGTCTGCTCACCGTAACCGCAATCTCCCACTGTGACGGCCACTTTAGGACAGGCTGCCGAAATAGCGGTCCTATGTGGCGATCTCATGGCTACTTCTAGTGCCCGCGATGTGCAGCCAGCGTGCGATTGAAAATGCGCTCACGACAAAACGTTTGACATACCTTCACATATCGGGTGACCGAACAGAGCTGTTGATAAGTGTAATATTGGTGCTAAAATATTCAATAGAAGGGGAAGTGGGCCAAACATTTCGTCTGCGTGCCATAACATTAGAACTGTACACAAATCGAATGTCTGATATTGATGATTTTCATGCTCCTCCTATGCTCTAAATTCTCGCAGTTTCAGTCCAATCTCCCCATGAGCTTTCAAGATCTGTCGAGGAGCTACCGAGCAATAAGCCGCCAAAGTTTCTCCAATAAAAAATGCATGGGGCTCCGCGGGCCGTATTTAGAGAATGTAGCTGGGATAATTACAGGACTATCAAGTCTTCTTCGGACTAGACTCTGCATATGTATGGTTTGTCCACATGCATTAATTGGGCCACGTACAAACACACACACAAAAAGGCAAAATGCAAAATACGAAAGAAAAAGAAAAGCAGCTATGTAAGTTCAAAGGCTCTACATTGTCAACTGACCGTGCACCAAAAGCTCTTTTGTGTACACACATCCACAGCTGTGCAGGCTCCAAAGTCTCAAAACATCTTCCATTGTGGGAAAGGCACTGTGAAGCTAACAAATTCAAATAGGATGGAAAACTATTTGGGAGAGATCGATGCGCATCTACCCTGCACTATAACGTGCATCTAAGATGACATACTAGCATTTTTCAAGGGCTGTGGATAACTCCAGGACGTCTCAGATCTTGAAAATGCCATTTTTGAATTCCAGGGTATTCAGGAGTGTCAAGAACCAGTGCTAACCATGTACAGTGCTTGCGCCCTGTGAAATATGAGCGCAGCCTTACGATTGACTCCGGTACCACATAAGGCATTACCGTAACCTGGAAGGAAACATTGGGACGAGCGTAGCCACCTTCGCATTGCATTCTGGGATGCTCCTATCTACCGCTCACGTGATCCCAGGGGACCTATTCTCGTCAAAAGTAACCGAGCTCGATTGCTTTACGTCACGAACTGTTAAGTAGAGCTACCAGACTCCGCCCATAGTCTCCGCCTTTATTTATCCCTGGCCGGTATCCCTAGCCGTTATCCACCGGTGTCTCTAGCGCATGAACAGTAGGAAGGTCGCGCTTTCCTATGACCTGGGGGCACCATGTGCTATACTGAAATAAGCGACAGGGGGGAAAAGGAGGGAGAAGCGTGGGGCCTAGGTGTAAACGTGTATTACAATTGATGTGATATGGTGATATTCCGTTCACTGTGGAATAACCTTCATGCGCATAGATTGCGAAACACTGCGCATTTCGACACGTTGGGAGTCACAAGTGGCGCCACACTGTAGGCTATGCACTCTACGGGCACATATCGCACGTCGGCACAAATTTATCTTTCCCGATACAACCTACAACTTCCGCTTCCGGCGAGAACACGCGGAGAGGCGGCCTCGCTGTAATATGGGCACGCCGACAAAGCGCGAAGGTTGCGCAGGATCAAGGGCTCGACTATTGGTTGAGGACGCGTGGCATTCACCTCTGTTCACGCCTTCTTCGCGTAACGACCAATGATAGGCGATTACTTTGACGAGAATAGCTCCCCAGAAAGCACGCCACTTCAAAGAGCAGACGACGTGCAGTTCCTGTTACTCTGATCACTCGTGGTAACGGTGACTACTTAGGTATACATGTTTGTTGCTTAAGTGGTAAATACTGTACACAACACCATTAATACGACCACCAAAGACTTACAGCAATAGGGGATATGAAATGAATCTACGGCACAGCGCCTTGCAACTACCAAACGAACGCACACAGGGGACCAAAACAACCGATCGAGCTGCTTTTCGTTGAACAAACGCCGCAGCCGGGATAGGAACACGTTACCATAACGTTGTTTCCGCGATGGTGCTCACATTTTACGCACAGAGAGCTGCGCGAGAACCAAAGCCTTGAAATCGAAACGAGAGGATCACGTGGTGCACAGGGCGTAATGGCGGACTCTGGAGACCGCCAGAGTGGGGCTAAGCTAGTCTGGCGGGAAGGGCTACTGCCGGTGGTCATTCATTCATCCTGCGTACCACACTGATGTATACGTAACACAACGAACATCGGCGTTTCATGTCGATGCTTTTCGTTTTCCCGACAATATGATCCTGCATACAAATCCGGCAGTTGCACGCTGCCATGAAGGAAGGAATACTAAGGAGGCCACATACCGCATTTCCCCTCCGAGTATTGTGGGAGAAGTGGCTTCAAACTTCCGCCATTTGTTACCCACAAACAAGCGGGCTGTAGCGACTGACAAGATGGCGTAGATGCAGGCCAGCTGGCCCAGGCAAAAATCTGGAGTGGGACCACTTCAAAGTGGTTTATTGGACAGGTCCCACTATGAATGTGGGACGCCTTAGTGACTGGGACCAGTTGAAAGTGGAACCAGTTTCACGATGGTCCCACTTGAGATGTAACCAGTGGAATTGATCCAGTGGCTCTGCTAAGTGGTCCCGGATCCGGCAACTTAGCAGCTGGGACCACTGAATGCATGACCGAAAATAATGCGTAGAAATGCACATATTGCTCAAGTAAATACCGTTTATTCTGCTAAAAGCATACACTGAGCAGAAAGAAATAATCAATACATCTCTATATGTACATGGCATGTGTCTAGGTCTCTGTGCGATGGCGGGGTCCCATAACAAGCGACAAGCGACACGCTACAGATTTTGCCGCTGTCGCGGATGCTGGGGCTGCTATTCCCCGACTCATTTGAGAGGCGACAGGGACGTGCGTCGAAAGATTGCTTTGGAATACGAATATATATTCTCAAGTATAAAACATACAAAAGTCGAGCAGTTTTTGTTTATGAACAAAAGTAAATGGGAACGAATTACGGCTCCCATACTCATAATAAGGGTGTGTGCGACAAACTGGTGGCGCTGCGATGCGGCCTCCGGAGAAAGTACCTTGCGTGATAGCCGCCGGGTAGCCAGCTTTGTTTACATGTGAAGTGCGGGCGTGTTTTTTTGCCAAACTGGAACTGTTGCGAACTGCGCCAGCACCTAAAAGAACTCTTCATTAGGTACCAGATGTTTCATTTCTCTTGGTTTCTATGCTTCCAATACCACCGAGGGCACTAGACTCGCAGCGAATAGAGTGACTCGCATATTCTATTTCTTTTGTTCTAGTTTCAATGAAACTGAATGAAGACCTGCGAAATGATCAATGATTTACAGTTGTCACTTTCGTGACGCTGAAACGCCGCTGGATACTGTATCACCGTCAAATGCACCGACCAAATGGCAACCTATTTCGAGATAATGATTGAGGTGTTTCATCGCCAGTGCCCATAGCCGATATTGCTCCCGGTAATCTGGTTGATGAGTTTCACAGTGAGAATGGAAGTTCTACGTTGTCCAAAAGGTTTAGCTTTACTATTAACGAACCGACCATTTCGCAGCTGTCGTGCCGCAAGCCTACGGCGGTAGCCGAAGTAAAAACTCATATAATTTCTTCGTTGAGGATCTCTTTAGCGTTCTTGTATCTGAAGATCCTGGAAAAACTGCAGTACAAGTCTAGACAATAACTTGTGACCTCACGTGTTTATTTCTATGGATAAAACGGACGCACGAAGTAGATTTCAGTTGATGAAGCTATGTGTGTCCAAAGAGGACGAAAGGAATACAAGACTGAGTCAAAAACATGATATTACAAATGGCTGGAATCAGAGAAATACATGTATATAGCCTTCGCTAGCAAGCCAGGATTTTGTGAGGCGTCAAATAACCATCCTCTCGACGTATCACTTACAGCCGTTTTGACCAGACAGACGTGAGTGGCTGTTCTCCTACCGCACTGTTAGATACATTATAAATACCGTGGTTGCTTCTGTGCAGTGTGTCTCCATTTGCTTCGTTCGCGCCCCAGAAAGGTTCCACATTATTTGCACTTCGAAATTAGCCCTTCTAATTACGGCGGTCGCCACGCAAGCTACGGTTCCATTTGGGAATGCATAGAACGGGCGACGTGGTATCACGTCGGATACTTCTAAGACCGCCACTGGCGGCGCTGTCGCGACGGAGCAGCACGCCCCCTTAGGTGTCGCACGGTCCCTATACTCATCTGTATAATTTCAGGTTTCACCGATTTCTCAGATGGTGGCGCTGCAGTTTGCGCGGTTGTCTTGACGTCTGCTCCGAAATGGCGAAAGGGCGCGCGTTGTCCGTGAAACGGTTCTGCGAACGGCAGATAATGCTTTTGAGAAGAAAGCAACTTCAATTTCAGTCCTCCCGCGTAAATAGCTTTCCCTCGCGGTCCTCCTCCCCTCCACCCACGCCCTTTCCCGCTCACCGCCCTTTCCATCTGCCGTCAGATCTGGCGGATTTCAGCAAACGACGGGCAACAGTTTCTAGCGACACGCGACAAATATCTACTGGAAGTAGATGCAAAATTTTGAAGCCGCGAGAGAGCTTTTTTGCCGCTGGACAAGGGGCGCACACGTCGATTTTGTCGCTTGAAGCGTGTCGCCGCCGCTTGTCGCTTGTTATGGGGTCCCGCCTTTACGTCTTCTTAGCGTCAAAACTCTTCCGGGAAATCGACAATGTGTTGCACAGGAACCATTGTCATCGCATTGCCTTCGAAAGCGCACTAAAACACAAGCAAATACTGCACAGGAGATACACCACCCTTGTGACGGCAACCGAAGACAAAACCAAGTTGCAGCGACGCCAGGGGGTTGAATGTGTAGTATATTTCTATTGTCGGGAAAAACTCACGTGACCTCTAGCGTTGAGCCAATCGTTGGACGACGGTTGAGTAGCTTTTTTGCTTTGCTTTTTTCTGTCTCCCTGGGTGACCTGTGACGCTGGCGGTGCTTTCCCCCTTTTCCTCTCTCATCTGTTCTCTACCCTGCCCCCGCTTTGGCGGTTCTGGGTGGTTGTGGATTTCGTTCGCGTCGAGTGAAATAAATAACAAAACGCGGAAGCGTTGGCTGTTTCTGTTACACAAACTGCTTTATTTTTCTGAAGTTCGCCGAAGCAACTTTGCATTCACTGATAGCTGATGTTTCACGTGGAAGATTTCACAGTAGAACTACAGTGTATTGGCTGCACAGGCACACACATTCAGAGATCCGGCATGACAGAGAACATGCATGTCCATATCCCTGTGCTGCTTGTGTAGGCGCCTGGTTGACCCGCCACAAAGGAACTTGTGCAGCTGCTATGCAGAAAGATGTTGCGTCAACCACTCATGTAGATGCTATTCTGAAGCAGATATGGGTTGAATGCTTATACCTGAACAAGAAAGATGGGGATCAGAAACGTGAAAACATTCTACCTGCCAAAATGCTGTGTATATGCCACAGGTGTCGCGCTATGGTATGCTAAGCGGCAGAATGGAATAGGAACTGAGGTACCTGTCAACGATTGGGTACCGGAAAAACGCACTATTTGTCCTTCTTGAATCGTTGTCGCACCAAGCAAGCGAAGCAGACCTGCCTTCCAGAGCCGGTATCGACAACATGTTAGGGAACGACACTAAAAACCATCCAAAGCGGTACCGGCATAGATGCTTTGCTTGCGTCCCTGCTGCACCCAACACATTTCGAAACTTTGCCCCGGGACCGCCGACACGGTGTCGCCGGCTTGAGCGCGCCAAGGAAAGTTCATAATTTCAAACTAACCAGTGAGTGCTCGCATACCGGGGGAGCGGCCTCAGGAGCCAATGGGCTCGTGACGGTTGAGAACTCTCGCTTCCACGTAAAAATTCTGATGTTTCATGACGTTTGATGACGTGAACAGCTCGCAGCGCATCACTTTAGTCCGCAAGTGAACTCGCGAGTTTCATCCCAATAGAACTGCACCAACCCAAAGAGGGAAATAGCCTTGTGGGTGAAAGGGAGCTCTTTTCGGGCGAAAGGCTCGAAGGGTCTTTGTCTGACAACTGGTCAATTTGTGGTGTCAGCAGTAGCAGTCCACAAAGGAACAATATAGTAGAATAGACCTCTACCCTCGCTGCCTAGAAGAAAACTAGGACCAAGGTCGCGTCCCTTTCAGGGACCATTAGACCCCTCAAGACCGTGGCTTTCGTGCAGGCGTGAGGTTGTTCGCCCCTAGCTCCAAGCGTAGTTCAACTCTACCAAATCGGTGGCGCTGTCGAACAGTATAACGTCATTTGTTTAGAAACAGGGAGCGGTCTATTCGCCTTCGTCGACGTTCTTTTACCTTGGCAACCCGAACATGACGTGATATCACCTCAGTAGTCGTATGTGTTTATGGGACTACACAATCCTGCGGAGGAATGAGTTACTCGTAACAAAGGTACTGGTTGCACCAGGCTGAGGCATGGATGTGGCGCAACCTACATGAGGAAAAACCGTGAATCGGAGATACTGCTCCACACGTATCCCCTCTTAACGGTACATAAATCCGTTTCCTGCACCTGCCACGGCAATGGCGCACGGACGTAACCTACTCAACACATCTTTTCTCTCTGCAGCTCTAGATCCACAGTTGATGGTCTGTACAAGCTCTTCTGTTACCTCTACTGTGCCAGATGGACTGTGCCACTTCTACATGTACAGGCCATCATATGCTCCTTTCAAGATTTCTACTCTGAAGTTCGAATTCTCGACAACACGCTTTGGCATTGATATTGAGCAAGAGTAAGTTCTAGATATTGCACTGTGGGGACCTCTCAGTACCCTTTTTAGTTACTCGCCAACGCGCCAACTTTCTCCACAGACTATGCACAACTCACACCACCGCCAAACCACACCAGCACGCAGTTTTTCTTAAAAGAGCAGTCTGAGACCCTAGGGAAAAAAAGGAATGTCCGATCGTTAATAGCGTATTCACGCAAAAAAAAAAAAAATGAGCGTAGCAGAAAAATATCACTGGCAGAAGTGATTCATTCACACGAGGGTGGGGATCTAGTCTGAGCTCTCGAAATATTACTGTATAGCAGATAGGATAGCTGGGCACAAAGACATCACTTTCCCTCATCCGCCAGATAATGTAATTCACCACTGTCCGCATGACACTACGTATCTCTCCTGGCGCGCTATTGTCTCTAGCGGTCCTATGCAAATGACGGACTAGATCTTTTTCTCTCAAGCTGAAGGTTTAGACGTGTTTGCGCCATAGGTTATGAAAGCTGTGCGGAGGAGCGGCGGCTCAAGAAGGCTGTGTAGGGTTGTGTGAAGGGTTGTGTAGCATTTGTGAAGGGGCCGACCATTATATTTTTGGCTACGGACGCTGTCTCGGGTTAGCGTTGCGTAGGCCACGTGTGAAGGGTTGTGTAGAGTCACGACCATCTCTATAATACTCGACTATAACACTCGCCCATTCGCCTATGGGACTTCCGTCCGCGCCTCGAGGAGCGGAAGTGCCGAATTTACGCGCGGAGCGCCCGCCAGGGGCGCCACTTGCGGGACCCAGAAGAGCGCCTGTTGTAGCTCAGCTGTGTGCAATATGAGTGGTCCTTGTGGTTAATTCTTCGTGCGTACATGTGTGTGTATTGTCGCAGGTTCTCTGTTTATGTAGAGCTAAGAGTTCTGAAACTAAATACTCAGAAATAGGCTGTGCTCTAAAGCGTAGGTGGCATGTAAAACTATGAAACTATGTGCCGTACATCGTACACATAAACTTGGCAGCAGCACCTTGTGTGTTGGGCCAGTTATCATGTGTTTATGATTGTCAGACGCAAGCGTGTTCAGACTGACACCTGTTACGACGTCCAACAGAATTGGTTGTATAAGCAAGCACTTTAGCAGTTGCTCTAGCAAGCAGTTTTAAATCAGCAGTTGCTTGTTTTGTTTTCCTACTTATTGGTCCCTTTTTATTTTACTTTTACACTTTTTCTTCTTTTGCGGTTTGCCATTACAATGCTCTAACCTTTATTATGCTGTTCGGATAGAAGCCACTCTGAGAATTTTTCTTGATGGTGGCGTTTCTCCGACGCTACCTTTTGGTGCCTTTTTTGCGTTCGTTTTGCACTCCTGGGAGATGCCAGACTGTGTAAACTTCGTGATCACTAAACGTAGGTACCGTAGCCACGGTGCCACGTCTGAGAATTTTGCGCTTTGCGCCGATGCTAAAGTCTTCGGCCTTGAAATGCCGAGAACACGCAGAGTTCGAGCTAGCATGCAGGCCAAAAAGCGATTTTTTTTTCGCTGTTGTTGCAGACAATGGTCGCGGCTGATTACTTTGTTGTACGAAGCATCTCCATCAAATTTAATACAAACCTTTGCTCATCGGAACCAGTGAAGATGCTGTTCTGCTTTGCGAATCTGGTTGTACGGCCGAACACAATAATAATATTAAAATTACCCTGATAATCTAACAAATAAATGCTATTTTTCCTTGCTGACTTGCTGTTATCTTCATCGTTATTTCTGTAATTCCAGATGACATCTTCATCACAGTATTTATGGTACTAGTTACGGCATTTAAATACTGTATATTTTATATTTAAATACTGCTATCGAAAAGTATTTATGAAGAGTATTTAAACACCCCTTTCATCGAAGTATTTTGTATTTATATTTAAATACTCAAAAAATGCATTTATGTCCACCCCTGGTCGGAGGCCACGGTTCATTATTCGTTTTTTTCAGAGGTGCGTAAAAGGTACTATATTAGATAAAACTATTTATGGTACACACTGCCATCCATAAAGTGCACCCCATATGAAATGAAACAATCGCAATTCGCAATGAAGTTACTTGTGTCAAGACGCCGCGATATATTTCGAACCACTCCTCCCGTAAGACAGCATTTGAGCGGAACTCGTGGAATGAAATACTCGTGTTCGACACTGCTTTCTTCGGCTTGCAAAGCGGGACGGTGCAGTACATCATCACGTCTGCACCATGCACAAACCATGCACTGGAGACACTGTCCACCGCGTGAAAAATAGCAAAAACCAAACGCGAATGACGGCAGCAACGGCATCCGCATAGCATGCGCCGTCTGCCGAGGGTCCCGTACTCAAGCCACAAACGCGCGGCGGCCGCTTGACGAAACTACATCAGTGGCGCTGGGGCTAGGTGCGAGTGTGATGGTCGTGTATTATTCGCGACTCCAGTGAACTATAGGTGGCGCCACGAAATTCCAAGATGGCGGACGAGTGCAGGTCTCCGGAGTAGTAATAGTTAGTAGTCTGCAAGGTAATGCCATTTTTTAGTTTCTCCTCCGATAATCCCGTAGTATGTGAGTGCTGCAAATGAACAACAGCTCCGTTCGAAGTGTAGTGTCTCTAGGAATTCTCATGATAGTTCTTGTCCGAACTTTGATGCTCAAGTAATCGTAAAAAATTGTGATGAACAGGTTAAGGTACACATGGGCATTTGCAAGAACTCAAGAGATCGTGTCTTTGTTTGGTTTGGTGATGACAAAACGTGCTCATATGACGTGACGTTTGCATAACTCTGACTGCATGTCAAACGCATACGTGAACGATACATATTTTCAAATCCCGTGGCACACACGCGTATATCTGACACTTTGTCTTCACTTAACACCATACATGTGCAATTATTTAACATGCCATATGATGCGCGGCGAAAATCTGAGCGCTGCGAACATGCTCTGGCACAGTGAAGTATATATTCTTTTTCTGCACTGCTCTTGGAATTCACGTACAACTTGGTTGATACTTTTATCTTTGCGAGTCATTCGTTGATACGTGTGAGACACCAGACAGCTTTCTCTCGCAGAGAACACCCATAGTGGATGCTTGTCTACGCCGCATTAGTACGGTGATATTGTTTACTTTGCATGAGGTTTGAAAATGCATACATGACAGCAAGACAAAGACATGCCGATTCCTTGTTCTGTATTCCGATGCGATGGGTCAACACATATGAGAATTCCGTTCTTCTTGATTTGGAAATGATGAAAAGGAAGCGTGGCGTATTTCCAACATGCTGAGAAGAAATTCGTACTGTAACATTCCTGTTTTCAATTTCGATACATTCTTTGTTGCCGGCTTTCTGTCCATAAGCAGGAGAAACGTATTCCGCTGTACTGCTTCCCTGCCCTGATGCGATCTCGAACCTGCACTCGCAGCTTTTCGAAATCTCCGCCAGGTGGCTACGGCTTCGCTGGAGTCGCGAATAGAGATGGTCGTGTGTAGGGTAAACATGGCGTTGGAAACATGGTCGTCTAAGCAGTTTGCCGCCAGCAACTTTCTACGGTTCTTTTCGGTTGCAACGCAACGGAATCGGGAACTCGCGTGGATTGTGGTCATCCCTCGTACAAAAGGGAATGGGGACGTGCAGGTGCAGCACAGTTGCGATCGTTGAACTAGTTCAATAAGTTGCAGACAGAAAGAAGGCACTCTCTTGAATCGCTTCGCGAACAGCTCGAACCACCACTGTGTATCGCCTCATGTGACACTCCGGTACTCTTCGTTAGATGGGGACGTATATAATCAACATAAACAATGACTATTTAACACGCGATCGCATTAGCATAATGACCGTAATGGTGTATTGCCCGTTTACACCTCCGTTTGTCGTTTTATGCCTCAGTCCAGCATGGAGCATGCCAAGCCAGAAGCACACGAACTTACAGTAGCGTTACGTCAGAGCCAATGGGGAATGACTTGGGGCTCAAGGGCGGGAGTCTCTTGCCACTGAGGCCATTTTATAAATTGATTGTAAATCAACTGATTTTGGAAATTTTGAATTGCGCTACACGGACAACAAACCAAGCTATTTCCATTCTTCCTATCTTTCTCGCTAACTCTAATTCACACAGGAGGCAGGGGGATTTATAAACTACGTAAACAACGAGAATTGGGCGAGGCAGACCACAATTAGGGACGACACAGACACATAAGCCGCAACACCCAGAAATTAACTCGGGGAGAGAAGTGTTGACGCCAGTAATGGAACCTGGGTATCTCCGGTTGGTTGTCTCCCCCCCCCCCCCCCCCTGTATATATGAGGCACTCTACTAGCTTAAGGGAAATGGCGTGCTGGTGTGGTGTAGCGTTTGGCATATCTGACCGGAGACACACGTTCGATTCCTGGAGTCAGCACTTCTTTTCCCTGAGTTGTTTCTGGCCGTTTGAGGCTGATGTGTATGCCTCGGCCATTTCTCGTTCTCGGGCCGAGTCTGCCGACACCACAAACCACGACCATCTCCGAATCGGTGGCCGACCGGTGGTAGTGTTCTAGCCAATGAACGCGAAGAGCAATGCCGTGTGGCTCCCGAGGACATGAATAGATTTCGTCCGGGGTCAAGTCCTCCAGGGGTAGCTCATAAATATTTTATTTTTGCTGGCGCCACCCACATCAATGGGATTTTTTGACGATACTGATGATCTTCGGGTGAAATAAACTGACTGCATTTGAATGTCAGTTGAAAAAAGAAAGAAAAAGCACCAGCGATTGGATATGAACCCATACTCACATTCTCGTAAGATTGTGTGCGGGTGGAGTTACCGGGTTGGTACGTATGAACATGGAGACGTTCGTTTTCGTTGATGCAGAAGTTGCCCTGTGAACGGCAGCCTTAGTGACCAAGTCTGCATAAAACCCAAAGCCACTTGGGATGCATTTCGAACAAATCGTGTCTGGTGCGCATCACGCCAAGTCCATGGTAGCTGTACAGGAAATACACAGGGTGAACGTTGGGCAAATACACTGGGCGAAAGCATCCTGATATGTCTTTGTTAACTGTCAGGCCGTCAACCGCATCAACTTGTCTACTTGTTCCGGTTTGTAAGATTATCCCACGTATCCTATCCGTGGGGCTTTTTTGTTGTTGCTTTTAACGCATGTGCGTCTGCGCAGGGTCCGATCAGACGCTATGAAACAGCTAGACACCCCATCTGGCATGACCTCAATTAGGGATCTGTACCGAAACGGGACATTGCACTTCAGCGTCCTTGACTTTGACATCACAACGAAGACGTCGAATGCCGAAGTGGACCAGTTGATAAAATTTCTCAAGGTATGGCAAGCGTGATTTCGTTGTTATGTGTCCGCGCCTGCTGCGCAGGTGGGGATATAGGGGAAGCCCCAATGGAGAGGGAGCGCGTGTTTATTTAAAAGCCGCATTAAATATTAGCGGAAAGAAAACATGTGACTTAGCTTCCACGGATCCGATTATGCGCCACATTCTCGGAGACCCCACAGTAAATGCACGGACATTCTTCGCTCGCGGAGATATAGACCTTATCGCGTTACTCTCAAACCACCAGTCTGTGTGCATAAAACCCATTGTGTGTGCCTAGTTCCCAGCGACAACACAACAGGGGTGGGCTGCCAAAATCGCTCTTCCCATTGGGATGAATACTGGTGGTCGACCGATGACCAATACTTATGACCGATAACAACGTAACATTCCCTATAACTAGTCATATGGGCAACATCTGAGTATCGTATCAATGAGCAACTTATTTATTTACACATGGTAACGAGCCTTTCGTGCACGAGACTGCACTTCAGGTATCATCGTATAATCGTATGGTCGAAACATCACGAAAAAAAGACTGCTTACTTCCGCGTGCGATATGCACACTTGTTCACGTGAGGATATCTTTTCTACACAAATTCCCGAGTGGGTGAAAATGAAAGGCCATGAATAAACACGAACGCACACGAAAATGAACGAAAACACACATGGGAAAACGAAGGAACGCGGCAAACGGCAGTCCAGATGCGCACTGTTCCTATCACTACCACGGGGTGGCAGCACTAATGGCGGTGCCCATTCGTTGAATCGCGTTTTTGTGTACGTCTGAGCGTCCTCATTTCGAAAGCAGAGGGGATGACTCAACCCAAGGTCCTTCCGCAGGCTGCAACTACCATGATAGCCATGACCACGATCTACCTAGTATTAAGAAGGTCGTGGCCGTGACAACGGCGACTTCCGCAGGCCGTGACGCGCGCGTGACGTTGGCGTTGACGCGTTCCGCAGGCGCGTGACGTTGCATGAGTGAAGCCGGTGAAGCGCAGGTTTCGTCGTCAGCTATTACGGCACGTTTCGACAAATTCCCAAACCGACTTGGTACGAAAAGTACTTGTGTACAGTACTGTGCTAAGTTTCGGAATCCCCCGGCTGTACGAGGCCGTCCCTTTAACGAAAAAAAAAAAAAAGGCTTCGGTGAAATGCTTTAACCACTAACACAAAGCGGACGCACAACACTCAAAGCAGCAGTCGCACGTTGCGAAGGTTACATAGCGAAAACAGAATGCAAAAATATTGTGCTGCTTTTATTGGGCCCGGCATCATATGCCGGTGTCGATTGGCATCCTTCAATCGACAGTCCGTTACTTAGCGTTGGTAGCAAGCACAAAACTGGCCATTTGGTACACATAAAATACCGCACAGCAGCAAACAGCTGATGAATGGCGTAGTTTCAGAACAATTTAGACCAATGCACATGCAATGCATTTGACGAGCAATGCACAGTTGATAGCGACAGTGTTACCTATTAGGTGGAATTTTTGACGTGAAACATTTCTCTTTTCGGTAAGTAGGGGTACATGTGTGCTAAAACCGCATGCAACGAAAACATGTCGCCTTTGTGACTCTTGCAGCTGTGTAACTGCATGGCACGCGCAATTCGTTTGAGTATCGTAGCGTAGATAAAAACAAGCCATTACTCAAGCAAATCATCCTTCGAGTCATGGAGCCAGATACCGCTGGTGCCGTGTGACGTGGTCGACGCTTACAGCGGTATTTGTTGCCCATAGCTTATCAACGCTTTTGCCGATTAAGATGGGCCCAGAAGTTAACATTTCCTACTTCTTCGGTTATGGCGCCCCCTCGACGAACCCCTATGTGCCATAAACAGCGGGAAGATGCCAAACGCATTCTATCACCAGCCATGTTCAGTGAATGGTCCCGGAAACTGAGGGAACTCGCGATAGGGGTAGGGGTAGGGTGGGCGATAGGAGTTGGCCACAGCACGCTTTAGAACTGTCTTTGACGTGTGCGATCGAATGTGGCGATGGCACGGCTAGGTTCATGCTCTGCCACAACTGCTCAGACGTGTGCAGATACAAGCGCGTGCCCTCTCTGCGCAAGAGTAACGGGTACAGGTACCCGTCATACCCTACACATCTGCCCAGACTGAGCCCAATCGAGGAGCGGCTGGTGTCCCCGATACGTGGTACACAAGCCGCTGTGTAGCGAAAATATCACTGGGCGGCGTTGGAGAGCGAAAGATTGAAAGAGAGATTGAAAGATTGAGATTGAAAGCTATCGAGCCATTGGATACCCATCGCGTGCCAGAGTCATCACACAATGCTAATTCGACGAGGCTGAATGCCCCGACATCGCCTCTGGGAAGAGATCCAGCATTCTGAACCAGGGTGTAGAACCGCAAAAACATTTCGTTCCGGTTCAGTTACGGTTCGGCCGCAATAAAAATAGAACAGATTCGGAAACTGATTCACAACACCAACCCGGTTCGCGAACCGGTTCAACGCTAAAACTGCTTTTCTAAAAAAATACGTGACTAATAAGTTAATATTGTTGTTTGCATTGACGTTTTTAGTGGCCGGGTACCTTCTTAGCGATAGAAAGGAGAAATGGATGAACATCTGCCCGCTGGTGAAGCGGCTGAGTCCTCCTTTTTTTTTCTTTTGATTTGTTCACCCTCACAGTGCCAGCTAAGTACGCTGCCAAATATAAGAAGTCAAATAAGTGGCAGATCCAAGAGGAAAAGGGGGATCGCCAGCCTTTCCCTCTCTCCCCTCCCTGTGTCCCTTTCCCCCTTTCCCTCTGTCCCTGAAGAAACCGTCCCTGAATCCAGGGACTTGATTCGGAACGTAACGTAACCACATTTCACCATCGGCAATTAACCGAAACCGTAACCTGAATCGAAAGCGTAGCGCGCCTGCATAGCGCCGGTGTTGCGTTGGAAGCGGGTGGTCATTGCCGGTTGAAGGCGACTGCAAGTCGCACTGGGAGAGATGTCGATTTGCGCTAAGGCTTGCCAGGGCAATAGTTTCCAGATACAGATCGCATCCTTGCCCCTCAGCATCAATCTCTTGATCGTCAACAATTGCGGTTATCTCACTGACAAGAAGTTGAAAACTCTATAAGAAGAGACAGGAAGGAGTTTCAGCACTTAGAATGTCCTTGATGTTGTCGTAATTCGTGATCGAACCAGATCTCGTTGTTTTCTAAGGCGGTCTATATAGTGTTTTTTTTTTCTTTTTCCATGTTCCAGAAGAGACGTGGGTTCCCGGGTTTCGGCACCGAAATTTATGTAGGAAAGAACAATTTCAACTTGACAACGAGCAGCTTAATTGTCCAATGTTCTGGGACGAGCCCAGAAGAAACTAGTGCCGAATCAGTCGTCCGTCGTAGTGAAATGGAAACATGCACGCGAATGCCAGAAACACCTGGCAGATCCGTGACACGTCATTGTCGTCTGTAATTTGTTACAAGCACCTTTCACACAGATGAAGGCACTTACGTAGAAGCACTTTCACCTTTCCTTTCCGTCATAGAGCACTGCACGGGCCTAATTTTTAGGCCTGTGCCCGGCCCGGGCACGACTGCTACGGCCCGGGCCCAGCCCGTAACCGACTGTTTCCATGCTCAGGCCCGGTCCCAGCCCGCAACTTGCGACATGTGACCGACATGTGATCGAGCATCCATGTGACCCAGGCACGCTCACGAGTTTTGACCCGTGCCACGTACTGAAAAATGTACGGTCTCAATTCTTGGCACATGATATCGGCTCTGGAGGAGAGCTTTCATCTCAAGAAAGTCTACGAGTTGCAGAAGGATATGATAGTGAAACCAGTGCGCCATCTCAGTCGCAAACATGTCTACCCGACCAATATCAATGTCGCAACAGCAGTGCAGAACTCTGCCGATGTCACCGCCGCTTTGCCGCTGCTGCCAGGCTGGACACAGCTGCGACACGTCGTTTGCATCTACAGACCCAAGTATTACATTCATGAACAATTTTTATCACTGGTTTGTTGTTCATGACACCAGCAACACGACACAGCACATTCGACAGAAATTTCCCGGCACCCGACATTATGGCGACGTAGAGACAGACTGGAATGGCTAGAAGCTTCGTTTCCAATGTACGTTGAGGAGCTGAACAAGCGCTGTGGGCATAGTGTGAGTTCCTCAAAAAGGAAACTTATGAGGCACTCCTTCTCAACACCTACTCTATCGTGGCCTACATTAAGTATCTGCTGAGAGATGTTTGTTTTGACTCGCAACTGAGGATGTCATCTGGATGCAACGACATCCTGGAGGTTTGCACTGACCTTGTTGACCCAGAGAAAGTATTGAAGACCGGCATTGCAGCAACTTCCAAGGACTCAAATGTTGCTCACAGCGAAGATCCCCTCTCCACAGTGACTGCATCTTCAGCAAGGATTCAGACGTGGCAACCCCAAGAGCTGCCCTCTGGGTACTGACTGAACTCAGCTACTTTACCTCAGCACCATAGATGTCAGCAATAGTGTACGTTGGTGGATACATAGCTCGCATTGAAAATGGAATGCGAGTAACCAGCCGTTATTGCAGTACAAACGTTGTCAGGACAGAGGTGGGCTCCTCTACCCTTCAAACGCGATACTGTTTATTCGATACTCTTAGAACATTCACTGAGAGGCCCCTACGAGAAAACCTAACTCTCCAGAAGCCATTGTGCAGTCAGTTCCAGCGCTGTGCTGCTCAAAGCCGTTTGTATATATTCCATGTAAGAAAAAATAAAACAAACTTCCAAACTTCCAAACTTGTGTGCAAAGCTGACACTGGCACTGGTTATACTGACATTCGGTGTTACTTATAAGAATGACTCCTTCAAATATTGAAGCTTGAAGCTTTGATCATGTTCAACCAATTACCTCATTCTCTTAAGCATCTTTGCGCAGAGAAGTTGTGCACAACGGGAAACAGTTATCTCATGCTGCAGACGATCGCCGGCATCTGTGAAAAAGCAGCAATCGCTGAAGCCGCCAGCAACCCCATACCTCCCTATCTGAGAGCGTATCTTCCCCAGAGCAGTCGATCGCGGCCCTGTTTCGGTGGCTGCGCATGGCGGCCAAGCATTGGTACTGACCGTGACTGTGGCCTGTGGCGGCCTCTTCTCCTACTCTTTTGCCAGTCACGGCTACAGCGGAGCTGCTCCGTTTGTTGCCAACCGTGCGCAGTCACGTGCTGATGGAGGAATATGATAATGGGAACCCCCGTCCAGCGAAAGAAGCGACGCAAACCATGTCATTGTGTTGAGTGCGTACGAACATTTTGGATGCGGGCAAAACTCGGTGCTATCGCTATCACAAGCTAAACGTATTCATGTCAAATATGAATCATATTTGATCTGAGGTCACCTGCGACACCTCCTTGCTTTCCAGCGACACAGATGGACATGTTTACCGCTTATGATGTGTTGAACCGCCGTTTGTATGCTTTGCGTGCGAAATAAATAAATCGTTGCCCACCGTAACGAACGTCGGCATGTATTGACAACAGTAATCCAAAGGTGAATACACACAGTTGAGTCATCTTCATGCTGCTCTTCAAGCCAGCGGGCAAAACCCAAACCATCCGCCATTCCATGCTCTGGTCTGCTGAGACTGAGCGGCAATTAGCGGAATGAACCAGCCAACGGAAGGCAACGCCTCAGTGTGGAAGCAATCACTAAATAGCTAGAAGACGTACGTACGTCATCGTGACATTGCTTGGCCTCTCTGTTGGGAAAACCTTTTCGGAGGCTGCCGCTGACGTCGCTCCACGGAAGACTGTCACGTGATTTTGTCGCGCGAGTTTGGTGTGGGGTTTTGTATCGAGAACAGCGCTGATAGCTAAACCATTTAGTGAAAACCTGTGTAGGGGTTAGGTCAGGAGTGTATACCGGAAAATCGGAAAACTCACTCTGCAGACTGGCTTCCTCGTATGGGTTTCTGGACGCCCCCCCTCCCCTCCCTCCCTCTCCTGGAGGCCCCGCCGCGAAGCGCGGTTAACGCCCTACGCTATATCGTACGCCTCTGTCCTACGGCAAATCGTACTTGGACGTCCCGGTTGAATGCCCGGTTGAATGCCCCGACGTCGCTGTCGACCATCGTGACCGTACTCCTCTCGGCTTGACGGCGAATCGTTTTTCCCGCAACCAGCGAGGGTGCGGGGAGCCTGAACTAAACATACACCTGGAGTTTTTTAATGCGATACAGATTTTTCATTAAAAACTAAGGGCTAAAGACATGCCGTTTTCACTTTGCCGGCGGATGTTCTTGGCCATATGTTGCTCGACCGTCAAATGACTAATTACCTAAAAATCCCAATGATAACATCTCTTCCTTTCGATGGCCTGATATCGTAGCCGTTTTCAGAACAAAAATTTCACCTTTTTTGTTTGTTCATTGCGCATCCGCCAAGAACGTCCGCCGGCCCAGAGATGATGACAGCAAGTGAAAACAGCATGTCTATGTCGTGCTGTGCATACTGATTTGTGCCTCAAGTAAATGTTTTATCATTTTCCTAGAGATTGAGCTTCTTGATTAAGCCATCAGACTACATTAAACCACCTTGATTAAACCACCAAACCATATAAGTGTAAATCTGAGTGTAAAATGTAAATAGAATTTCAAACCATCACACATTCTGGAGGAGCCGTCAAACCACCAGACATCTTGATGATCCATCAGACTTGATTACAGGCTCTGATGGACAATCAGAAATTCTGATGGGGCAGGCAGGGTTCCAAAAACGGGCAGGGTTCACAGTGACTATTCTTCTGAAGTGAGCAACTCCACAACAAAAGAATAGAAAAAAAAAATATGGCCATATCATAGTATCTACCTGAAACCAGGGTGTCGAACCGCAAAAAATACGGGTTCGGTTCGGGTTCGGGTTCGCGTTGTTTTGATTTCGTTCCGGTTCAGTTCCGGTTCGGCCAGGCCAGAAATGGAACCGGTTCGCAAACCGGTTCGCAGCCCCGAACCGGTTCGCGAACCGGTTCAACGCTTCCGTTATATATAGATGGGTAGAAATCCAGCGAACCGGTAGAATGTAGGAAGGGAGTTGCCTCAGGACAGAAGCCGCCGATATTTCGAACAGAGACTGTTCTTCTTCTGGGCCCAGAAGAAGAACAGTCTCTGTTCGAAATATCGGCGGCTTCTGTCCTGAGGCAACTCCCTTCCTTCCGTTATATATGTTCCATAAAACTGCTTTTATCAGGAAATGCGTGGCTAATAGCTTACTGCTGTTGTCTGCATTGACGTCTCTAGCGGTGAGGTAGCCCTTTAGTGAGAGAAATGAGAAATGGATGAACACTTATTGCAACTAGAGTTCACGCTGTTGAAGCGGTGTAGTCCTGCTACTTTCTGTTCCCAAAATATCTTTTTTCACACGCACAGTGCCAGCAAGATACACTTAAAGGAAGCCTAATAAGATGGACAGCGTAACATAGACGACAGTACTTGCCGGCACACTGCCTTCGCAGCGTGAATCGATCTGAAACCGTACTGAAGCATGTCGAAAATAAGCCTGCAAGCCTTACTCTGTCCGAGCTCACAGCAGTGTACTTGTTAATCCACAACACAACGGCAATGTGTCACGACGACACAACTGCGCTACCAATATGCAGAACCACATTTACTTTTCAACGCACGACCAATCAAACAGGCACCGTTCTGCGTACGCTCCTTCTCCACTTCTCATGTTTCTGACTTGTTTAATTTGTGCTGCTCACGTGTAAAGGGAAATCTTGGGCGCTTATTTGATCACATATTCGTCCTGTAGAGCTATATAACTGGCCTACTCCATTCGTGTTTCATTCGTCCGCGTGGCACCTGGTCTCTGAAGAGTACACGCCGCACCGCGTGCGTGGGGCGCTAGCCGCGGCACTCACAAGGACAACTGCGCTTCAACATGTTAAAAGGACGCTGAAAGTATACTTACTATACGTCGTCGTCTGACTGCTAGGTGAACAGTTCTGAAATTTATGATATAGGCGCGTGATGATGATACCAATGTGTCTTCGTTCGGGGATAGAGAGGAACTCTTATGCTGACTTCTTTTATGTCCGAACCGTTTTGTTGCGAACCGGTTACCGCTATTATTTTTTACGGTTCTGCTCCGGTTCGGGTTCAACAGTGTCATGAAAATTTCGGTTCGGGTTCGGGTTCGGTTCCGGCAAAAATAACGGTTCTGGTACGGTTTTCGGTTCGGGTTCGGGTTCGGTTCGACACCCTGCCTGAAACCTCAAGTGCACTTGAAGGAAAGGCAGAAGCAACTGTTGGCATTCTGTGGCTGGCATTCTTTGCCACGCTAGGTGTAATAATGTACGCTAGATATGCCCATCAAACGCACGATGATATACAATACACTGAATATGCGGTGGGGACAGGTAAAACGAATAGAACACATACATATTTCACATACATTTCAGTTTTGTGGGAAAGGCAGACCAGGTTTGTCCGAAGTCGGCAATCAGCGCGGAGTGACTCATCTTTCGTCTATGTCATCTTAATGCCCTATAGAGCGCCAAAGCTAGTAAGCCCAGAGGGTATAGCCGGATTCATGAAGCGGAGGGTTTTTGTGGCATAAAGCATGCGTGTTACATCACAGCTACGAATCTCACTGGGGCTCCGTATATTCACTTCGCGCACGAGAATGATCAGGCGTAGACTTCGAACTGAAAAATAAATGTAGGAACGAACTGCACGAGAGTACAATTGGTTCGTTTTGGTTGGTAAGTTGAAAGCATTTGCAGGACATCATCAGGTCCCGATGCTCCTTTGAAATGCACTCGCTGATGCGAGTGACTGCAGCGGTTCGTTGCTGCGGAGGACGTCAAGAACAGGACGCCGCAATGATAGGTGAAACGTTTAGAATATGGCGAACAAACTCGAAAATCTTTGCGACAACCCAATGACGCGTCATATTGTGACGTGTGCGAACGACAACGATGACTGGCGCGTGATGGGTGCTCGTACAGACACTTGACCAGTTTTGCTACACCTTTCAATTGGTGGAGGTGCGCATCGATTTCCCCTCCATTTGATACACGGCTTCCCTGCACTTCAGCCGCCGGCTTCGTGGCCTTCGGAGTCCCCTATGGCTGGTGACAACGACCACGACCACGCTGTCCCGAATTCCGTCCCCAACAATCCGACATCTACTGCCACTACACCTGACCCCTTCTTTCGATGCTATCTTGGCTCAACGACTATCAACGTGTAAACGATGTCAACGCCTGAGACGATTCGTTCCGTTTGGCGAATGTCATTTTTTACTTATCTGGAACAGCGAAAATATGGTTCGAGAATCACGAAGACAGCATACGCTCGTGGGACGAATTCAAGACTCAACTTACTGCGATGTTCGGAAACAATTACCATCAGAAAAGGGAAGCCGAAGATATTCTGTCGTCTCGGGCGCAGCTATCTAATGAGACATGCACCGACTATATCGAAAACATCCTTAAGCTATGCCGCATTATAAATACAGTGATGCCGCAAGACCAAAAACTCGGCCATCTCCTCAAAGGCATTGCTGAGGTTGTGTTCAACTTTGTCACCCTCCGGGGTGTTACGTCTGTATGTGGGCTGGTGTCTGAAACACGCAAGTTTGAGGAACTCCGCCGGAATCGCATAATCACACCACAGGTGCTGCGTCTCCCTAATGTGGTGCCTACTGTGGCCTCGGTGCACAGCTCCACTGACTATTTCGAGGCACTCATACGCCGTATTGTCCGTGACGAAATCGAGACCGCACTCAAGAATATGATTCCTGTGTCCCATCCAGAAACCAATGTACAATGATAACATTGTCCAAGACGAACTCAGACGAGCGCTTACGCCTCAGTTCGCCCCCAGCACAGTCACAACGCCGCAGCAAGCGTCATTCGCATCTCCCAACGCATGGACCCCCCCCTTTGCTGTTTGAGCCCCGCTATCCGGACAGCGCAAGCGGTTGGATACCCGTACAGCGTAGGCTGCCTAACCGTTACGCGCCCTCTCGCACTGCCGATAACCGTCCCATATGTTTTGGCTGTGGGCGTGTAGGACACGTTCGTCGATACTGTCGCTCGAGCAATCCCCATTGGGGAGCTACTGACGGTCGGCTTCCTCAAGACTACACCAGCGGCTCCGCAAACGTTGATACACCTGCTCGACCCTTCTCGCCTGATCGCCGCCAAGCTCGCCGACTATCGCAGTCTTCCTCCCGCTCCTTCTCGTCTCGCAACCGCTCCCCTTCACCGTCCCTCCGGCCCCGGTACCCAACGGGAAACCGGTAACGGCGACCGTCGAAGGCCAGGCTCTACTGCAGTTACGACTAAAGCGCCTTCCCCGGAAATCTTATCTATGAAGACGAACGTGATAGAAGTAAATGTGGACAATCTTACTGTACCTGCACTTGTTGATACGGGGGCTTGTGTTTCTGTGATGAGCGACGATTTCAGACGGAAACTGAACAAGATACTGACACCCATTGGACAGCGACACCTCCGTACCGTGAGTCGAGAGCCGTTATCCCCGCTTGGAATGTGCACCGCAAGACTATTGTTCGATGAGGATGTTGTCCCAGTTCAGTTTGTTGTCCTCGCGAACTCTACCTACGACGTCATCCTTGGTATGGACTTTTTAGCCGCGCATGGGGCCCTTATTGACTGTGGTGCCAAGAGCTTCACATCTCACCCTTTCCTCACGTTTTCTTTTGGGAAGCCGACGCGATACCACCAGTGGCCGGTACAAAGCTTAAGCTTGCAGCGACAACCGTAATCCCCCCGTTCAGCTGTATTGGTGCTCACCTCGACAGAATACGGCACCCGGTCCAATGACCGGCCCTATGATGTAATCACTGAGCCAGCAACCAAGTTACTTTTCCAGAAAGGTGTCATTTCCCCGAACAGCATCACAACTATTGACCACAATACCGCGCGGGTCGTGAACGCAGGGTATACCCCGGAACTACTTCCCCAGGACACCGTCGTAGCCTCGTTTGTTTTACCCGACTGTTGTGTTGATGTCGATTCTCTGCTTGAAGAAACACCCAACCAGTCTTCCTCCATACGAGAGACAGTGTCTTCGTCTAGCCGCGGCGATGCTCTCGAAGAGCGGCTGTCCAAGATGATAGACCCAAACCTCGATGACGGGCAACGTGGTGAGCTGCTCTTCGTCTTGAAAGAATACCAAGCGATATTCGATTTCGAACGACGACAGGGTCGGACTTCTCTGGCACGACATTGCATAGATACTGAAGGCCATCGTCCAGTTCGACAAAAGCCTTACCGCATATCGTTGACTGAACGGCGCATCATTCAGCAACACGTGCTAGAAATGCTAGAATCCGACGTTATCGAGCCCTCCAGCAGTCCGTGGGCCGCACCTGTTGTTCTCGTCAAGAAGAAAGACGGCTCATGGCGTTTTCGTATCGACTTTCGTAAACTCAATAAGGTCACCAAGAAAGGTACTTATCCCATGCCACGGATCGACGATGCACTCGACTCCCTACAGGGATCCCGGTTTTTCTCTTCTTTAGACATACGATCCGGGTACTGGCAAATTGAGATGGACCCGAAGGATGCCGAAAAAACGGCCTTTGTTACACCCGACGGCCTCTATCAATTCAAGGTGATGCCTTTCGGTCTCTGTAATGCTCCGGCCACATTCGAGCGTATGATCGACAACGTACTCGGCTCTCTAAAATGGACCTCATGTCTTTGCTACCTCGACAATATTGTTGTTTTTGCTCCGACGCTCGAAGCTCATAACCGCCGCCTTCGAGACGTCCTGTCCTGCATGAGCCGTGCCGGCCTAACACTGAATCACAAAAGGTGTAACTTTGGTTGTCGCCAGCTTACTGTCCTGGGCCACTTAGTTTCTCCCGAGGGTGTTCGACCCGACCCTAAGAAGACTGAAGCTGTCACTCTTCCCACGGCCCACCTCAACGAAGGCCGTACGCAGCTTTCTTGGCCTTTGTTCGTACTTCCGCAGATTCATTCATCATTTTGCGGACAAGGCACGTCCCCTGCATGATCTCCTAAAGAACGGTGTTGCGTTCCACTGGGATGACCAACGCGAAGAAGCCTTCAATTGTCTGAAATCCGCATTAACATCAGCACCTGTATTACGCCATTTCGATCCTAGTGTGCCAATTGAGGTGCACACGGACGCCAGCGGAACGGGGCTTGGCGCCGTTCTGACGCAACGTTCTCATGGTGCCGAACACCCGGTTGCATTTGCGAGTCGGTCTTTAAGCCCTGCTGAACAAAACTACAGCGTCACCGAAAGAGAATGCTTGGCAGTCGTATGGGCGCTCACGAAATTCCGACCATACCTCTATGGGCAGCACTTCCGGGTCGTCACGGACCACCATGCCCTTTGTTGGTTGGCTACCATCAAAGCTCCTTCTGAACGGCTAGCTCGTTGGTCCCTTCTTCTACAAGAGTATGATTTCGAAGTTAACTACAAAGCGGGCAGCAAGCACAGGGACGCAGACGCTTTGTCTCGCTCAGCTGTTCACCATCTGGCCAACACTAACCCGTCTCCAGACTCCGATCCGTTCGCCGATCTGGACCTCCCTGAGGAACAGCGCCGAGACCCTTCCTTGCGCCACATCGACATTCTTGCGGCCACCGCACCGCTCTCACCACAGGATTCCAGGCAATCACGGAACTTCGAGCTCCGCAATTCTGTCCTCTGCAAACGGAATTTTGATCCGTTTGGCCGGCAATATCTGATTGTCGTACCCCGTCATCTTCGCCGCGACCTTCTTCGCCACATGCACGACGATCCGACGTCCGGTCACTTGGGCTTTGCCCGCACGTACGACAGAGTCATTCGGCGTTTCTTTTGGCCTGGGATTCGACGGTACATTTCTTCATATGTACGTGGTTGCGCTGACTGTCAACGTCGTAAGCCCATGACGTCTTTATCTCCGGGGTTACTCCAACCCCTGCCACCGCCCTCGGCACCTTTCCACCGCGTTGGTATTGACCTGCTGGGACCTTTCCCACCGTCTCTTGATGGCAACCGATGGGTCGTCGTTTGCATCGACCACCATACCCGGTATGCAGAGACCAAGTCGCTCCCCTCTGGTACTGCGCAAGACATTGCAATGTTCGTCTTGGAGCAGGTGATCCTTCGCCATGGTGCACCGCGAGAGATGCTGAGCGACCGAGGGGCTGCCTTCCTGTCAAGTATGATTTCTGAGCTCCTGAAGGCCTGCAAAATCAGACGTTTGACCACTACGGCATACCACCCTCAGTGCAACGGCCTGACGGAGCGCTTGAAACTGTACTCTCGCCGACATGATATCCATGTATGTTGATGCCTCTCATACCAACTGGGACACTGCTTCCGTTCATTACGTACGCGTACAATACGTCGCGCCACGACACCACCTCGTTCAGTCCTTTCTACCTCATGTTTGCTCGGTACAGTGAGACAACCCTGGACACTCTTCCCTTATCTGGATGACTGCTATGCTAGCGATTACGACACTGAACTCATGGGCAGGGCTGAAGAAAGCCGTCAGCTAGCTCGCACCTTCACGCTCTATGCCCAAGATGTGCAGCGGCAGCACTATGACACATCCCACAGGAGCGTCACTTACAAACCCGGAGATCTCGTGTGGCTCTGGAAGCCCGATCGTAAGGTTGGGCTCTCGGAGAAGCTGATGCGGAGATACTTCGGCCCGTACACGTTCTTCGACAAACCTCACCTGTCAACTATGTTGTTCAGGATGCCAACCTCTCCCGGCCCCGAACACGCTCGTCAGCAAAAGAAGACATCGTTTACGTTTGTCGACTAAAGCCCTACTTTGCCCCCTCCTGATTGACCAGGATGATCAATCCCTCCGCCCGGGGGTATTGTGACGTGTGCGAACGACAACGATGACTGGCGCGTGATGGGTGCTCGTACTGACACTTGGCCAGTTTTGCTACACCTTTCAATATGACACCCATGAGAGCTGACCGGATACGGAACCATACGGAACGCCGTGCAGGCTTGAAAGGCAATCTCTTGCAGGTGTGTTCATTTTCATGAAAGGAATTGACAGTATTGCGTGGCCATGTTAGACGTTGAGCTAATTGTGAGTATTGTGAATGGCCCTCATGTTGACTTGCCTGTGTGTCACGTGCTGGTGCGTCGGGATACATGTTATATACGAGGGGTGTCAAACCAGGACTTTGTCTCCTGTGCGCTATTCCTTGCGTCAGTTTCACACGCGACAGGCCTCAGCGTTCACCACGTGGTGGTCCAAAGTTTGTGCTGGACAAGATGGCCGACAACGAGGTGAGCGCGCACATCGAACAGCGAAGTTTCATGAAGTTTCTCGTGAATGAAGGCGTAACGTCATCTGAAATTCACCGAAGACTTCAGGCTCAGTATGGCCACGATACACTTGAGTGGTGCAAACGGTTCCGAAACTCCCGTACATAAGTGCACTACGATCCCGGATCAGAGCCTAGTGTCCTGTGTTCCTGAGAACATCCAACGTGTGGAGCGCCTGATCCTCAAGGACCGACGGATAACATGTATAGAACTGGCTCCAAAGACTGACCTTTCTGTGGGAACTTTGAACACTATAATTCGTTAACACCTCCAGTTTCGGAATGTTAGTGCCCTTTGTGTCCCGAGGCAGCTCTCCGTGTTTGACCGGCAGAGAAATCTCCCAAGAGCTGAGGTACCGTTACGACACTGAAAGACAGCCGTTCCTTGATCGGATCATCACGTGCGATGAAACGTGGGTGCACAATTTTACTCCCGAGTCTAAACGCCCATCAAAACAGTGGAAGCATCCGGGCTCGCTAGCTCCCAAGAAGTTCCAAAGCACCCCGTCTGCGGGTAAGGTCATGGCCACGGTTTTTTGGGACAAGGCTGGCGTTGTTCCATTTTCTGCCCAGTGGTACCATAATCAATAGTGCATATTACTACCACGTTCTCAGGGATCACTGCACACCAGTGTTGTACCCGTTACCGAAATATGGTATGGCGGTACCGGTGCTCGTAAAAGTATCGAAATACTGATACTGGCCTATACGTGGCTGTTCTGTGAACAGCAAAGGACTGTCCGGCCTTGCAGAGGAGTATATCGCCGGTCTGGCAGTTGCATACTGGCTTTTATGTACAGTAGGCGTGCCTTCAATACCTTCACCGTTTTCGAGTTGCTGTGTCTGCGGGGAACAACCTGTGCCCACAACAGAGTTCTTGACGGAGATAGACGGTGACGTATAGATCGGTGAGGAAACAGACGCAAACGAGTAGACGCACATATGTATAACGGAACCCTGGGATTGAGGGGACAAACAGTCGCTGTCGCTATGAGTTCCCTTATCGATGGCAGTTCACCTGCATTGAGAGTCTTATATGCTTCTTGTATGCAAATGTTGTACTAATGCGCCCGTAGAATGAGTATCTACGCCTGCACGAGCGTCAGTAGCTGGCCTTCTGTACTTAGGATCGCAGGTTCGATCCGGGTGTGGCACGAGGTAAAATTTTTTCCAGCACCGGTGTCGGTGTTTGGCTGCGCTCGTCGGAAGAAGAAACTGGTGGTAAAAATGCAGCAAGACGCACTAGGCTGGCATCTATTATTATACCATGCTGAAAGTGTGTCCATGTGAGCACCCTTAACGGCGTAAAAAGGTTTACTGCCAATGCTCTTCATATTTCGGTTTCAGTTTGCTATTGTCATCATTTACGAATTAATTACTCGCGCAAAATGAATATGAATGTTGTATTTGGTATCGAGGGGGTGGTTCGTGTTCGGTATCATGCTCGCATTTTCCTTTTTTTTCTCCTTGCGAAGCCTCCCTTTAATGTGCATTGATGGACTGACCGGAAATATATCCCCTGTATTCACTTGAAACATGCCATTTGTCCGATATCCCACATAACGGTCAACTTGGGTGCAGTAGGGTGGAGTTCCAGGAGGGGGCCTGGCCCTCCGTGGGGAAGTTTGAGGGAGTAGGGGGCTCAGGCCGCTACCCAATTCCCAACAGTATAAACCCATCGAATTCCGATTTGCAATTCAGACTCGCTTACTGTACACCGAGACATCTATTGTCTACACCTAACGCCAGGGAGCGAGCAGACCACGTCAATCCAGAGCCACACCCGTCCGGTGGGCAGCGGCAAGTCCTACATGGATGGTCGACTGCCGCAGCTTAACTCCTACGTGGCCTGTGCGTCAACAGGCAAGGCTGCAGTGGGTGGTGGTGGTGGGTAGTTTCGATTGACACTCGGATATACTGCAGCCTTACCGACACGTTATGCGCGACGTGCGTGCTGTCATACTCGGCGAGGTCAGCAAAAGGGTCAACATGTGTAATGCACAGTTGCAAGCGAGCAAATTACAGAAAACTACGAAGCGCCATTCTGTGTGACGGGTACCTGTACCAGTTGTCGCCCGTTAACGCGTTAGTATATAAATCGCCACGCGGCGGCGCGGCGTAAGGCGTTTCACGGAAATCCGCGGCGGGAATGCGGTGACTATTCTCATACCACCCACACATGTGAAGAGTAAGACAGGACAAACATTCAGGTCATTAGCGTGCGGCTGGCCGATGTGCCGCTGTTTGATGGTGCCTTTTACTGCATCTTAAGTTTTTTGGTGATCTCATTATGTTGCAGACAATCAGCAAGGTGCAGTTTGATGAGAGGGAAGGAAGGAATTTCGGCTACCTGTTCGTTGGTGTCTCCCCCATCGGAAGCGACTCTGGTAACACGATCAGAGATCATGTTCAACGTATTATCGAGTAAGTATCTGTACATATACGAAACCCACGAGCATCTAGCAGATTTGTTGATGAGGGTTTGCTGCAGATCAGAAATTCCGGAATGCACTTGCCGACCTGTCTATATGCGGATCATCATCGTCTATATGCAGAATTTAGTGGATTAGAATTTGTAGTCCCACTTAACCTCATAATTCATTTGTAGGGGCTAGAACTGAGCTTCGAAGAGTATGGTTTTGAAGGCACCTGTTTGCACCTATACTAGAACCGCACGGTTCAACCTTCAGGCAGAACAACATATTACAGTGAGGGCCAAAAATTGCGCATGGTATCGTATGTACTCTTGATTCCTGGAAAGCGTGGAGGGGTAGTCCTCACACGTCACAGGTGTCACAAAAGGTGCGTCGACCTCCCGTTTACAGCGGCGGCTGTTAACGGGAAGGTTCCCCAGAAGGTTTGCGTCAGCAAAAGTAGCTAACAGGTGCCGCTTGAAATCTCAACGCTTGTATTTTCGCTTGTATTTTGTACCGCAATGCTGCGGAAAAGAGCGCGTCCAGAGCACTTTAACCATGCTACCAAGTTGCTGGCGCTCTCGGCAGTGTTCGAACCCGCTACCTGGAATCACAAGCAGGAGGGAGAGCACAGGTTAGCTAGTACATCGTAAACATAGGCAATAACCTTTTTTTTTCGTGTCTTGGGATTGCTAGGCGGACACGCTACCCACCGGTTTACCGAGGATTGCAATGAGTTATACCTCGGGATTTCGGTGTGTCCGCCAACGTTCCAACGGTCCAGTCCAACGTTGCGGCAGCATACTCACTCGCATTTTTTTCCCTTTGAATTTGAGGCACACGACTTCCGCACCTTATTCGATTTGTTTAGACATGTACCAAGTCCCATATTCCCGTGTTCAGACGCCTAAGGTTGCGCTGCGAGCAAACTGCATCCCCCGTATGGACCATTTCCACCTAGTGACCGGGTTTCAGTCAGACGGATCTTTGACATGTTTCATAAAACCAAACCAAACAAACCACAACCTTTAACAAAACCAAATTCATCAGGGCTATCAGTGAAATCATTGAAAAGTACATATTTCAGTGAGAAACTGCGATAACAAGCTATAGAAAGACTTCCTTGCATCTGTCATTTAACTGTAGAACACCTTGTTTATGCGTGGAGAAAAGTACTGAAGCACTGGATCTAGGCTCCGCAGCGCGGTTACCTCCTCCTGCTGCTGTTCACCTCGAAAAATGTAGTATAAAACTGAAATTATCGTAAGCCTCTTTCGGCCTTTGCCGTCATACAACTGCACCACCAACTGCATTCAACTGAAGTATGGAAGTGAGCGTTATGAGGATTGTGTTTGTCCTTCTGCAATCACAACATCGTGACTGTAATGCTGCACTGCTATCTATAGATGTCGACGTAGGTCCCGGTTTCTTGTGCACAGCGAATTCTTCTGCGCATGAAAATTCTATATTTCCGGCAGTTTTAAAACACCATAGTTTAAACATGTGTAACCTGTTCTTCCTGGCTAGCAAACCGGTTTACACATCTAGTAAGCCAGACTAGAAACTACCGCAAACAGAAAATAAACGTGTGGCAGGAGGAGTTGCCTTCCTGTTGTATTGTATTGATTGTATTCCTATTCATTAAGTTCTTTGTAGACCTTGTGGTCCGCTACCACGAGCTTTTTTGGGACTCGGAATACTCCGCAGAATCTTTTCTGGGGGTCGCGACCCACAGTTTGGCAAACACTGGGTTTTATAATATTATCTCTTTGCAGGGAAGCACGTCCTGACGGTATTTTATTCCTGACCACCTATGTCCGCTTGAAATCCCAAGGAAGCGAATGCTTCATTGCGGCACCTTCGGTCTGGACTGTGCCGACAGGAACAGCGCCTCGCCAGCCGACATTTGTAAGTGATACCAGCAATAGTGTTTTGCCTTGCAATCAGGGCAGACTGTTTTGGGCTGTAGTCACAGTATTTACAGCCTCTGTTAGTTATCCCGGTTGCTCCTGAATTTCAGCAGAGCCACGTGTCGCTGTAATTACATATTATAAACCTAGAAGCGCATAGGGGAGGACCCGAGAAAGACTTCTCACGACGTAGGTAATTTCTAGCGGCGAGTGGGCTAAGGCGTCCGCTCGTTGGTGGTAACCAAGGTCGTGCTGAAGACTGGGAGGTGGTGGGTTCGAATCCTACCGCCGGCTGTGCTGTCTCAAATTTTCCCTGGGTCCTCTCTCCGTCCGTCCACACCTGTACGCCGCTCATAGCCACTGTTGCTTCGCGGCGCTAACACCCAATCAGTGAAAACAAGAAAAAAAGTGAAGTGAAGTGAATTCATTTATTTAGAAGAGTAGTGCGCTTCCGGCAACGCACGTTGTTGTGATTACCTCCTGCTTATTATTCTCTCCCTATTATTACCCCCTTTTGAACAGATGCGGAAGGGTTGCGCCGTAATTAAGGCCGCTCAATGAGGTGCCGAACGGATGCATCCCGCGTGAAGGAACAGCGAAGGGAATACCAAACACGAGCAAACCAATAGACGAGTTCAGAAAATCCCAGTACGCATGGCATCCTGTGCGCTCGCTGAGCGGGGGAACGAAGAATAATCCTACACATTTCGCTTTCGCTTACCTTGACACGTCTTGGACAATGGACCGGTAGGGGAGAAATCGGAACAGTTTGGAGGCCACCCGTTTCTTTCGTGTTACAACTCCCACAGTTCAAAGCGGCGCTAAGCACTCCGGGATTTTCTGAACTCTTCTATTGAAGTTCCGTTCCCACTCAAACGATGAGGAGCGGCGAGATCATTTCGTGGACCACACCATAATAAACCAAAGAGAACGAATCACACTATGAATAAGCGAGTCAGAAACAGAATTATTCCTCCGCCAACGGCGCGAAGCGAACGGATCAGGGAGACGACTGAGTGAGACACATGAGCACAGCGCACAACCGAACCGACGTCCATCGCGAACGGATCACTCGGAACCAATCACTCTTTGAATTAAGACGCACAGTAAACGAGTCACTTTGACTGGCAACCACCAACAGCCAACCGTTCGTCAGTTTGGTCGTCGGCCAAGTGATTCATATGATTCATACCACTCAAACTGATGGCGATTTCGGGTGATGCACCTGGTAATCCGAGCGAGAGCGCCCAGGTCCAGTGCACGCTCTACGCGAGAGTCGCTCTGGGGCAGTCATCACCCGAATTTGTCGGACGCTCTACCGCTCTTCTACGAGGGTCGCTGCGCTCGCTACGCATTGTGCGTTCGTCGTGTTCGTGAACTTCCGGCAGCGTCGTCGGCGTCGTCGCGCACTTTCACCTGATCACAAGCATAGCTTGCGATAAGCAGGTCACATCATCCTCTTTGTCATTCACATTATCGGTGTCAATTGAACTTTCATCGCTACTACTTTCGTAAAGATCCATGCCGTCAATGGTGAACGCAACAAAGAGACAGATGACAAGACATGTGACAGGCAGACAGCCGCAGGAGCAATACGTAGCAGACGACACTCGCGAGGCGCACATATGCGCATGCTCGCCGTCGAGAGCGGAAGAAGAGTTGAGAGCGGTTTTGGCTCGGCCTCTCGCAGCAAGAGCCAAAGAAGTGCTCTTGGGGCGAGCAAACTGCTCCGTAGTGCACCATCCGAACACGCGGCTCTTGCTCTGACCGCACCACCCGAATTTACCGCTCGGGTTCGGGGCAGAAAAAAGTGCCCCAAATGCATCACCCGAAATCGCCATGAGTCAAAAGGTAACACAGTCACTCAGGCTCGCTTGCGCGCCGCCCTCACCATACTGTCCACCACGACCTACTACGCGAATGGTACCGAAAGTAATGAGCAATCTTTTTTTTAAACCTAATTCTTTATAACAAAAATCATTTTAATCTACAGTCCCCCCTTTATTTTTCCTAATAATCGCCACTACTCTGTACACATTTGTCCCAGAATTCTGAAGAGTTCTGTAAGCTTGAGAATTTCCCTGCGGTAGAAATCCGTTCCAGAAATCACACATACACACACACACACACACATACACTCATGTTGACGCACTGCTTTTTGGATGACCTGCGTTGTCTCGTAACCCCCGCGCAGCTGTCACAAATCTTAACAGGGGGAGTAGGACGTTGCCAGATCGGGGCTGTAAGGTGGGTGTCACAATGCAAAGCAGCAATTGATCACCTTCATGCCGATATCCCTGCAGCAGTTCAGATCAAGTGGCTTTTCGCTGACCATTCTGGTCTTCGGTCAATAAGCGCGGGACCCACCAAGGACAAACTTTCCTGTAGCGTAGGCTACCAATCACCTCCTGCACTGTATTGTGCCCTGTTCCAAGTGTTCCTGCTATGATGTCCACAGTCACACGCCTGTCGTCTTGAATAACGGAATCAACACTCTTTGTTGTGTTCAGCTGAAGCTGCCCGACGGCGACCGCCACGATGCAGATTTTTGAAGCTTGTGTTCACACACACACTTTGATAAGCACGCTGAAGTCTCTGGTGAATTTCTGCAGCAGGGACTAGTTTAACGAAAAATTCGATGACGGCATGCTGACTGAACGCCATATCGTTGTCTGCCATCTTGCTAGGAGTGCTAGTGGTCATGTGATGCAATATAATGGCGTCACAAACTCTAGGTTAAGGTTTAGGTTTGCCTAATCCCTGGGCAGGTGACGTGAGGGCACCACAGGCAAAGAAAAGGAGAAAAAAAAACAGTATGAAGGTCGAAGCGGTTGTAGGTGGGTCGGTTCCAGGAATGTCGCATGCTGTTGGCGCTTCCGGTCCCTCCGACACGGTCGGTAAGTTTGTTTGCCTTGCCTTTGCTTTGCTTGGCTTGGCTCCGATGGCCGTCAATGGTGTCTCTGCGTCAGGTGCTTTCGACGGCGAAGGTATGCTCGGCTTGGCTCCTGACTTGGATTTGAGGTCGTTTCATAGAGCCTGTCCCAGCTCACGAGGTGTTTTTTACATCGCTGAGGTTTGTTGTTTCAGGTGGAGTTGTCAGTCCTAGCATTGTTGCGATGTCAAGGTTTGCTGGGCGACTCGCCTTGGTGGCTTGGCACCTCAACAGGACGTCCTCTCAGCACCACATAGGATACATACGTCATCGTTATGGTTAAAGAGCTGAGACAGTCTCTCTCGCGTCAGGAGGGCCTTCATTCTAGCATGGAAATACAGGCCGCTCGCGTGGCGTGGTCGTATGGGGTGGGCTTGTCTCTGTATGTGGCGTAGAGGTTGATTTGTTATTCCATTCTCTGGCACTGTTTGTTTTATCGCGACTGGTCCCCTTGGAGTCTATTCGGTTTATTCATTTTATCCAGTTTGTTTTTGTGCCTGTGTATCTTACATGGCGGAAAATTCTTTTTGCTAATCGATTTCGTGGCAGACGGATCAGACAGTATCTTGTTTTTGACCGTGCTTCTGTGCATTTGAAGGTTGACCATCCGACTTCCCCTTCTACGTCAGCATTCTCTGTGGCTAGGTTCCCTCCCAAAATTCATTTGCCTATCTCCCTTTGTTGGCGTTCCAGGATTTTCATGGTACTGGCGTTGTAGCATAGTGCTTCATTGGCGTAGGTGGCACATAGAACGGATGTAGCCTTAACTTGCCGGCGGATATGGGTTGTAGGAGTGGCGGGCGAGGTGCCACACGTGTCCCTTCCTTTTGTTTGTTGTCGCTACGATTGTTTTTCATGCTTCTCCAGGTAATTTAGTTCGATAAGCACCCCTAGATACCTGTACTGATGGACTGTTGTATTTTGTAGTGGGAAAGTTTCGTTCCCGTTGTTCCCCCCAATCTTCATTCACAGCGTCTTTGATTTGCTAATTCCGTGAGCCTCTGCCGTCCGAGTACATATGTCAAGGAGGCGATGAAGGTCTACTGGTGTCCTGGCGATGAGATCGTGTGTGTTTCGTGTTTTCTTCCCCTGTTTCTGGGTTCCCTCCATATTATGAGTAATATATCGCCTGCAAAAGCGAACGCAGGGATATGGGTGACAGTGTCCTCATTGAGGAAAATGTTAAATAGCGTAGGTGACAGCTCCGAAGGGCAGCTCTCAAGGGCAATGCCAATGAATGGCGCCACCTGCCGCCACATGCCCTATGGTGAGCTAGAATGACTGGTGTGGTTACCGGCCTATCCAATGCATGGGAGCGCTTGGTCGCGGCGGTGCACCCGGCCACGTGCGATTGTTTACATGGATGCGCTGAGCTCGCTGCGCGCCTTGCGGAAGGACTTTTGTGAAGATCCAAGTGTGTGTACATGTGCCTCTTCAGTTTCTAGTGAATGTGCCCTTCCCGAGAAATTCAGAGGTTCGCACCGCGCCGGCTAAGAAACAGAACAGTGCCGATGGATGGCTTATCAGGGCGTCATGAGCTCTAGCTCAGTACAAGGTCGTTGCTAGCTGCATGGGGTTCTTTCTCTCTCTCTTGCAATTGATAATTTGTTGCTTTACGTCGTGAGGCAACAGTGATCATAAGCGACGCAACAGACTTCTTTCACGTGCGCCCAACGCTGAGCACACTGCACGCCGTATTTATTTCCCTTGAAAAGACTGCGTGATATCTACAGGGTGCCCCAGAAAACGTGTCATTGAATTCTAATAAAACTACGCGACCTAGAATCATGCGGTCAACGGCATTTGTTCTTACTAGGTTTTTGCCACCTCCTGATGTGCATGTCATGTAACCTAAGTTTAATTATGTAAATCTTTGCGAAGTGAACTCGGAGCGTGCCGAATTTGCTCAAATTCATGATAATTGACAGTGATATTCAGGATCTATCCTGTCGGGAAAAATAGCCGAACATCATGCTTCACGGGACACTTGAGCGTAATCGCTGCCAGTCCGACGAAAGGAGGTTTGAGACCCAGCCCACAGAGTGATAGTAGAAAAAGTGACAGTTCCTGAAATTGGGAGAGGGAAGGTATGGTCCCAGGGAAGGTATGTTATCTCTTTCTACCATGCCGGTGTGGGCTGGGTTTCCAACGTCCTTTCGTCGGACTGACAATGATTCCCCTGAAAAATTCGTCGCGCGCTAACCTCTGCGAGCTCCGTTCATGAGCTGCGAGCATGATTTTCGGCTATTTTTTCCGATACGATACCTCCTCAACATTCTTGTCAATTAATTAATTAATTTGAGTAAATTCGGTACGCTCTTCACATTGGTGGGGTAAAAGTCACCTTTACTTGGCGAGTTCAGTTCGCAAAAATTACAACTTAGGTTACATGACATGCATATCAAAAACCTAGCAAAACCTAGGTGGCAAAAGCCTAGTAAGAACAAATGTCGTTGACACCACGATTCTATGTGGCGTAGTTGTTTTATGAAAATTAAATGGCACGTTTTCTCGGACACCCTGTATAAGCAACTTGAACCCTGCCGAAAAGCTGATAGCGTCCTCGGCCGAAATCGGATCCACAACCTATCTCCAAACCTTTGAGGGTTTTAATGATGCAGTCTCGATAAATTACTGATTGTAACGTACGGGTAGATTTGGTCAGATGAAGTACACTGGCTATTCATTGCAATCTAACCGTGATTGTTTCCTCGCGTTCGAAATCGGGTATGGTATATGAACCGCGTCATGGCACAAGTATGCAGGGATTGTGTATCCACTACACACCTCAGGGCCCCTACAGGACCTCACAGTATGACCGAGACAGCATGGTCTAAATAGAGAAATCAGCAGCAACAAATCGTTGGATTTTCTCACACCATTTCACAGTTTTCAGAAACCGTTCCTCTCAGTGACGCACAGGTTAGAGCATAGGTCGGATTCGTGCGCAGTGCAGGGCTGGGAAGTGGCCGGAATAAGTATATAGGGAAGCGCACCAACTGTGCGGATAAACAGTTGATCCCATATTGTCGCAGTCTTATCAGTTTTATCAACAGCTCATTGAGGAAAATGTTGGTCTGCTGGGTTCTGTTTAGGCAGGGGTCAGGCCCAGGTAAACACTCGTCGCTTCGTGCACTGGCCGGCTGACAAACTTATTGGATCGCATTGTGCTTTACCACAAGTACCGTGCTTTACAGACGATTGCCTCATCAAATACGGCGATCATATGTACTACACCGCAATGTATATGATGCGATATAAATTACGTCAAAGCATGCAGCAACCACAGATGCAACATCTCCACTTGCTATCGCTTCACGATAAGCCACCCGACGTTTTCTTGCCTTTCTATTCACCCTGTTCTGAACCCCTTAGCAGGTGCACGCACAAGTAGAAAGAACTTCGGCGATAATGCGCAGGCTGTTCAGAGTCACATCATAACTAATGCTTATTGCTCGCTATTCTCAGGAAATGAGACTTCATGTAATAACTGAAGGAAGTGGGTTTCGGAAACCCACTACTTGGTGCAACCCGTGTAGCCTGTACGTGTACATCTCGCACGGTGTTTTATTGCACACACCAATAGCGTAATAAACAACGTAATAAAATTTCTTTTTATATAACTAGTTGTACTCTGTACCCAATAACAAGCAATGGAAGAATATCGTTAAAATGAACATTACAGCGTCCTTGTTCCGTGAATATTCACCAGTGGGAACGCGTGAAAGTGCGGGTAGTCAGAAAACAATATTGCTGATCGAATTCCTAAAAAAACAAAAACAAAAAAACACACACACTAGATATTATGAAACAGCTTCGCAGCGGCGCTCGCGCTCGGCATGTATCATGATACCTGATAACAGCGAAAGACGATGTGTTTTTGGAAGTGATAAAGATTAGTGATCCTGAGATAACGGTGGTAACCCTGGATCCTGTATCAAAACAGGACGGTATACCCTGTCTGTGCTGCATAAAAGGTGGTGGCTATGTGGAAGGAAAGTTATGGTGGCTAAAAGGAAGTGTGCTGACATTTGTCTTAAAATTCTTGAGGAAAGCCCAGCCTCAGACAGCACAGCCTGCGCCCGGATTCGAACCCGGGTCACCTCCCAGTCCCGGCATGGTATGCTAGTATAAATGGCCAGGAGCGTCCTCGCAGGTTCAGCAGCGTTCGCGAAGTGGCTCGGATTTAACCCCGTTTGGGGCTGCTGGTTCTGCTGAGGACATCTTCCTTCCACTTTGGTAGGAGGAGGTGGTGGTTGTGAAAGGGATCGCCGTTGTCGGCCTCACAGAGGTGGGCAACGTCACGACTGACGCCCTGGGGGGAATGTGCGTCCTGGGCCGACTTCTAAGGGAACTGTGCCGACATATGTCTGAAAGCGTCTGAGGAAAACCCAGGAAAAACCCCAGGCAGCACAGCCGGCACCGGAATTCGAACCCGGGTTCCTCCCAGTCTCGATGTGACATGGCCAGCACGTCAACCACTGAGCCACGGGAGCTAGTTTTGGTAGGAGGGTACCACCTCCTGAGCACGAAAGTTATCTTTTCTTCTTCGTCATGATGTACATCGTCATGATGAAGTACAGGTCGCTGCTCAGCATGGAGCGAGCACTAAGAGCTGCTGCGTTGCGAGTGCGCCCTCGTTTTGAGAAACTCTCATTTCAGCCAGTAGGAAAGGTCGCTTCTGCTGGCACGTGTTTTTGTTTTCCCCCTTTGGTACTGTACTGTCTTTCAGTGTCAGGTTTGTGTATTGGTGTTCATGCTCTTCAATACAAAGATCGTGGCATCGGGGAAAGCCTGGAAAGGGGGGGGGGGAGCAGTGACCAAGTGTATAAACCCTGTTCCGAAATTGTAAGCGAAAGCGTTTGCTTGCACGACAAAGGTATGTAAGAGACGTGGGGGATATGTTTATTAAAGAGAGAAAGGTCAGACAGGCCAAGGCCGACTTGCTATTCACAAAAGAGAAAAAGGAAAAAATACCAAAGAAAGAGAAAAGGAGAAAAAGAAGCGGGGGGGGGGGGGGGAGACTGATTGCTCCTACCGGATGCGACCCTCTGTCTGAACAGGATGTCACCTTCTACTGCCTCTAGTAAGATGACACATACATCATGACGGTCATACTGTGAGGTCTAGTAGTTTGAGACTTTTGCTTGGCAAACGACGCTATTACATGTGATGGGGTAAATGAGGGGATGTTCTTCAGGTTGCATAATATGATGTCAAGAATTGGCCTAGGTATCTGATTCATTTTCCAAATACTATGCATGTATTAGTACATGTCGCTGGGAAATGGGGGCTAAAACAGTTTCAGTACCAGCGGCATGGTTGAGTGGGCTAAGGCGTCCGCTCGTTGGTGGTAACCAAGGTCGTGCTGAAGACTGGGAGGTGGTGGGTTCGAATCCTACCTCCGGCTGTGCTGTCTCAGGTTTTCCCTGGGTTTTCCGAAGGCTTCCCAGACGAATGTCGGCACAGTTCCCCCTGGAGTAGGCCCAGGACGCATACTAACCCCCTTGTCCCCCACTCTTTCCTGCTGTCCACATCTGTACGCCGCTCATAGCCACAGTTGCTTCGCGGCCCTAACATTAAAAAAAAGCATGACTATGGCAAGGATTTGTGTGACTTTCAGAGCGTGTATCACGATGGTGAATCTTTCGCGCCCAAAACTTTATACATAGTGCACCAGTGTATCACTGCACCATGCGCTAAACGCAGTTGTGTTGGGTTGTACAATAATGGGGTGTAAAAAAATCCTGCAGCCAGAATTTTAGCAACCTTCTAGTGTCTGAAAACGGAAGATAAACCGAGTGACCTTTCCTTGGAACGCATTGAGACCTTGCCTCTACCACAACATTCCAAAACGCGAAACTTGTCCGTCTGTTGTCCGTCTGCGAAGCGTTACGTATCAGCACGCCCACATTTTTTCTCTCTCCCCCTATCTACCGTTGATTGCTTCAATTTTGCCCATCGCGGGAACTCCCAGGCGCTCCCAGGTGCTCTGTGCGCATCGACTCACGTGGCCGTAAGGGCGCGAGAAGCGGCAGCGGGCCGAGTCCTTGGTAGCCACCTATCGGCAGGCCCGTCGTCATGAGACGGTTTCAGTCGTACACCATTCATTCTAGCTGACCATACAGACCACTTAGTCTGCTGTTAGCGCGTGGTTCACAACAAAATGTTGCTCATTACTTTCGGTACGACCGTCGTGTCACTATATAAGCTTCGCTTACAGTATCGTCACTGAGGAAAGCGGGCGAATACGGCGGCCATTTTGTGGCGCACGCCTTCTCGCGCGGCGGCGCAGTTCCCGTTTCGGTTCGCCACGCGGTGACGTTGCTTCATCTCGTCGCTGTGGGAAGTCTATTACTTATGTGCTTCTGTGACCCGTGTATTAGGTTTCGTTTAACGCTGAAAATACGTACGGCGAAAGATACCTTGTTTTTACCGAGCTACTAGGCTGCCGTTGTTAACGCGAGCGTTGATAAGCGTACGCAAACGCTGTGCCATGCCGACAGTACAGACTTGTGTCCGTTACAAAGAAAAATGAACTATATACCGTTACTTGTTACCAACATACAAAAGTAACGAGTAAGTAGGTAACGAGTCAGTTTTACGTTACCGACGCATAGTTACGAAAGCCAACGAACATGCCGTCACTTGCCTTTAACTCTTAATGAGCTCTCTCTTAACTCTCAACTCTAAATTAATGAGGAATTGCACTTCAGAAGAAGCTGATACTCGAAATTTGTCGTCTGTCCTTCGTGTTCCGTGTCTCTTTGCCCCTTACCATGAGTGTCAGCTTGCCTGGACCTTCTCTCTTTCCGAAGTGGGGGTGATGGAGCTTGTGAAAAGACAAGAAGACAAGTTTTCGTGCCACCGATCACCAACGGTTCCCAAAAACAGACGAGGGGCTGCGTCATAATTTAGGGCGCTCAGAAGCTTAGCAAAGACAAGAAACGGCTAGAAGCCGAAACGCGTCTTTTTGTAGCCATAGCACGATTGGTGCCCATTCTTGGGAAGGAGTGATGGTCGGAGATTACGGAAACAAGAGAAAAGGCAAGGGCCTTCGCTTAAGACGATTCAGCACGCCAACAACAAATCCAGCGAGGGTCTGCAGTAATACTTTGTGTCACACGTGGTCGTGGGTCACGCAGGTCAAATCTGCACACATTGCGCCACACGGAGTGCCGAAATGTGCGCTGAAAAAAAGGAACGAGTAACGTCAGTAACTGATTCCCTTCCTATTACCATTTTCTAAAAAGTAACTGAATCTTTACTTCGTTACCAAAAGAAGTAACCGAGTTAGGCACAACTCTGCGACAGTACTATTTACTCTATTATTATTTACACTATTTATCACTAATAGCCTGATTGCTTCGGTTCGCATGTCTAGTATTTGACTGCTCATGCGGCAGTCACACGGTACCTTTGAACGGTCAGTGAAAATGGTCACATGTAAAAAAAACGCATGTGCAATTGCATGTGTGCAACAATGTTTTAGTGTGCATGTAACAATGTTTGTCTGCAAACGCATGTTTGCAATTTACGATGTGGAGCCATGCCGCGATACAATGTTCGCTCTTTCTCAGAGGAAATCCGTACACGAATGTCCCTTGGCGGCACGGCTTTTATCTCATGTTTTGCGCCGCAAAAACTAACAGCGCAACGAAAGCCCCAAGATGACTGCGCACCACGTGTCTTCAAAGCCAATGGCCACCGTCGGCGGCGAGGTGAATGGGGCAAAAGCGTGTTGATACTGTAAGCAAAGCTTATATAGTGAACGCATCCGCAGTGAAGTGCGCATGCGCGCACACGGTGCTGGGCTGTGCCACATGTGGAGATCGCGACCCTCCACATGCTTATTATACAGTCATAAGTACACTCAAAGCGTTCTGTGATTACGTCTCACATTCAGAGGGCGCCGAGCGACCGCTGTTAAATGTTTTGAAATCAAAGTTGTTCTTAAAGTTCTTCGCTTAATCAATGAACGAAACATCCGAAACACCGATTTGTTCATCAAGAACAAATAATTCACTCCCTGCCCACCACTACATAAAACGTTAGCAAGCTATCATCCGGAATAACATCTGAAAACTGGAGCAGGCGCCCATCTTATACACATTGTGGAAGTCCGAGATAGGCGCCTCCTCCTGTTTTCAACAAAAATGAGATTGGAATGGTGGCTGGCCAGGAGAGTCATACGTAATAAATGTCTGAATGACGCGGGGTAGCTATAAACCGCCTGTGTTCCCTCTGCTGCCTCAATTGTGTTTATGCATTATGTGGTAAAGGTCTGCGCGCGATACCAGGGATGTGTGGGCTTGAAACTAATTTGTGTAGCTGTAGCTGATCATTGTAGCGTTATTGCAGCTAGAGCGAAAACGGGAAACAACGAAAATGGAAATGCAATTCTCGAATATGCCGAGATTTAATTCTGTGGAAGACGAAACAGGGCAGCTGTTTACAGGTGAAGACATGAAGGTGAAGATACAGGTGAAGGAAGGAATGAGCTGGTAATGGGCGATCGCGTGAGAGGAGCCTGGAACGTCGTCGGGATCGTTGGCGCGGGGCGAGGAAATATTCACCAAAATCTGTATTTCGTGTATTCACACTAGCAACATCCCCACGGAATATTCTAGTGGAAGAGAAAAACTGCTCATGGGGCGGAGGTTCCGCTTCGTCTCATGCTGATCATTCGCACGGCTATCATAGCAGGGCTCGGAATACCGTGAGTGGCATAGTGTGCAGATAGCAGGCTTCATCATTGGCGCTGTCGTCTGCTAGGGAATGTATTATTGCTCAGCAGCGGTATGTTCTCTATGGTTGGAAGAGCACGTAAAGACATAACGTTGGACACTCTCCCTCACGTGGCAGCAAAAATGTGGAAGATGCACAAGACGTCATATCATATTTATTTTAGTACACTGGGAATGTTGCTCGAGTGGATGTATGGTGACTCGTGGGAAGGAACCTCATTATTCAGGCAGATTGCTACACCACGATACCCCAAGCAGCACAGAATATTGGGCCCATATTGGCTGGTCATTGGCGATACGGGTCCAATATTGGACCCGTTTCGCCATGATTTTCCCTATATTGGCTGAAAATGGGCAATATGGGCCCCATATTGCCCAGTCTCAGCCAATATTGGGAAAATCCTGGCGATATGGGCCCCATATTGCCCGCGTCCACCCCATATTGACTGAAAATATATGGATAATATATAATAATATGGAGAATATATGGATAAAATTGGCAGGTTGGCGCCTGTGATAGCCTACTGGACGACAAATTGACTAAATGCGAGTTCTAAGGGTGGAGCAAGGACAACAGCTACGGTCCTTAGACGATACACAGACTACGTAATTTTATGACGATACCGTCAGTATCAAGTTGGTATCAAGAGTTATTACCAGCTAAAATAGAGGAAACCGACAATTTGGAGCCAGTGAATGCCACTTGGGCGACGATTTGGCGAAATGACTGAAGCATATAGATTGGGATGGTTGGTGTAAACCCACAAGCGACCAAAGAACAAACACGAAACAACACAGCGACTTGTGTGTGATCTTTCTCGTGTTTGTTCTTTGGTCGCTTGAAAATTAACGATTTACGAGTTATTACTACGTGAAATGGAAGACAATTTGACGTCTGCGAGTGCTGTGGTGATGCGAGTGGTGGCGTCTGCGAGTGGCAATGATTTGATCAAACGCGACTTCGTTGGTCCAAAGATTTTGGTGCAGAACTAAATACATTCAGAATCGAAGGCATGTATATTCCCAAACCCCAGCAGTGGGTAGGAATACAGAGGGTCACCGACACACGAGGCGGTGAAGAAGTAGAGAACGCTGAGTGAATTTTATTTTAGTGTATTTACAATACTGTTTACCCATACTTGTAGGTATAGTCGCAGGTGGATAGGTCACACGGCAATTTACAACAACACAAGAACAGACAATTACAACAAATGTTGCAGTTCTAAGTCCCATGTCAGATTTTGCCTTCCGCAGGTAAGAAAATTTGATTAGCTGAAGTGTGGGAAAGGAAAATCAGTGACGAAACCAAAATAACATTAAAACGAGCTTTTTTCTGGGAGTTCATTTTGAGACGCGTTTGGTGGTGAGTTATCGCCAGTGTTGTACATATCGCCGTTACAAGTAACGCCGTTACTGTAATCGATACTTTTTCGGTATCGGAGTGCGTATCGCGATACTTTTTAAAATTGGTATCGGAAGAGTATTTCCGTTACAAATTTATGGTAACGCGATCTCCGTATCGTTACCGATACCGATACTTTTTAGTGCCCCACCCTTTCTTCACCGACGACATTTCTCACTCTTGTTCATTGTCAATGGTTCGCCTAGCCCTCGACAAGAAGCCTGTGGACATGTCCAAGTGCTCCGTAACCGGAATTATAGAATTACTATACCAAACACATGTTCACTGCTTTTCTTAGAAACTGGCAAAATAACCACAACAAAAGAGTTGAGGTCAACGAACAGAGGTCAAGTCATTGACAGTATGCTCTGGATTCCACTGCTTAGCTGCCGTGTCGCGCTGAGTCACTCTCACATATACTGTGGTATTGTTAACTTCGGATAGGATTCCTTGGTAATCGGACTCAGGGTGTGTGGGCCTGACACTAACGTAATTGTCATACTGGTCTCTGCCAACTGCCGGAGAGACCACGGCCTGAAAGGATGGCAGAAGACGAGTTCCAGAACGAGCTATTGATAAAAGTCTGCTGTCTTTTTACTGCAAAACTGTTTACGTAAGCGATACAGTATTTCTATGTTGCATCATCTTCGTGTTTCAAACAAAAGTATCGGGCAAAGTATCGCGTTACTTTTTTTTAGTAACGGTAGCGGTATTCGTTACTTTAAAAAAAGAAGTATCGTTATCGGTATTTCGATACTTTTTACTCGGGTAACGAGTATCGGTATCGCGATACCATATTTCGGTAACGCGTACAACACTGGTTATCGCATCTCTGAATGACAATGCACGTCTGCCGCCCCCCGCCTGGAAAGGAAACATTTCCGCGACGTGATCGAGGGGGTGAAAGTATTTCTACCGAGGCGATATTTGTCCCTTTCAAGTTCAAGTTCCGATGCATCCTACATTTGTAGTTTCAACTACAAATGTAGGATGCATCGGAAGCACCGTACGGATCTTGTTGTAGTTTTTTTTATTGTGTGTTAGCGCCGTGAAGTAACTGCGGCTTTCAGCGGCGTACAGACGTTGACGTTATGCGTGGAAAATGTAAGGTGCTCCAAAAATAAATTGCATAGCAATCAGCGAGTTTAGATGAGCTTGAAACGAAATAACAATAACGCGGTTTGATGGTGCGACCCGTTCCTTCAATCCCAGCCTATACCTTTCAACTTGATCTCCAATGTTTATTGTAATTTTCAATAACCAGTTGTATGGATCCATGGGACTGGCATTGGATTGAGTATAGCCTCTATGGGGGAGTAGACACCGGAACAGGGTAGAATATCGCCGGCGGCGATTAGACACCCCATTAGCAGATTTAGAGATAACGCTAAACAAGTGCTACGCGACCTTGAGTACATTATTTATTTCTTGCTTAAGATGAAGCAATGCTTAGATCAGGATAATCAGGGCTCTCACACACGCGGGCCGCATGTGCATGGCTTGCAGTCAGCTATTCTGTGCCCCGAGGGCTCTTGACCACTAAATAGAATAAAGCTGCCCCCTGTTACGACTCGCTTCAATTCGCCACGCCACGTGAACCCGTTCCCACATTCTGCTGTCATCATCGCCTCAACATGTGATTAAACGTTGTTTTGTTACCCGAGACGTTCTTCTGCCTGGTTCCCTGCCTGCACGCTACTTTTGGACCTTCGGTCGCAACAACTGGTTGGCAGCGGTCGGATCGACTTCGTCGGATCATGACTTCTGGTTTGGGTGAGTGTTTGGTTCTTTCCATTCGTCTACCAGGCTGTTAGCTATATAGGACTGTGTGAAATTTTAGCTGCGGTTGGAGATTGTTGATTACTTTGAAGCTTTGTGTTACTTGAGGAAAACAATACGGTGCAGAGTGTAGCCGACTCAGTGAACGTGATGGATCTAAACAAGTTGCGAGTGCCAGATCTGTTAGCTGTGTGCGAGGAAATTGGCATAAGCGTGGGAAAGGCAAAAAGATAACCCCATATTATAGAACTCATCCGTGAGACAGATGCAGAGGACAGTGAGCTTCTAGAATGTTGGGAGTTGATTGTGGAAAGGCGGGAGCGGGAGGCAGAACAGAACGAACGAGAAGACAAAGGGCACATGAACTAGAAGTAAAGAGGCTGGAGCTAGAATGCCAGTGAGAAATGAAATGAGCTGAGAGTGCCAGTCGTGTTCACACCCCGTCTAGCGAGACGGGGGCAGAAAAATTCAAGATGAAAGACCTCATGCAGCCTTTCAAGTTAGGAGAGGATATAGGTCGATTCCTGGTAAATTTCGAGAGGACATGTGAAGAAGTCAGATTTTCACGCGAGTCTTGGTCGCAAAAGTTGTTAACGCTCCTCCCGTGTGAGGCAGCCGATGTTATTGCTCGACTAAGCAAACGGGTCGCGGAAGATTCTGAGAAGGTGAAAGCCGCGCTCCTCAAAAAGTACTGGTTGTCAAGTGAGACCTTCAGACAACGATTCCGTAATGCGTCTAAAAAGGTAAACGGATCCTTCCCTGAGTTGCTTACAATTTGAAAGCTTATCTGGTGGAATGGCTGAAAAGCGCCGATGCTCATGGGGACCACGGAAAGGTCGTAGAATGCGTCGCGCTATAGAACAGTTTTTCATTGTGTTTCTGAACCAGCCAAGTTTTGGATTCAGGATAGGTTAGAAAAACCTGATATTAAAAAAGCCGCGGAGCTGGCAAAAGAGTACGCGACGAGAAGGGGTTTAAGAGAGGACCAAAGCAGTCGACCCAAAAACAGTACAAAGGAGAACACTTCAGAAAAGAGGAACGGCTTATAGACGAGCCACGGGGGACGCTAAACAAAGAGGAAAGCATCCACGACGTAACAACCCAAAAAATGGAAAATGTAGACAAACCAAAGCCGGAAAGTGACAGGATATTTGAAGCTAGGAAACCCAGGGTGTGCTACAACTGCAACGAACCGGGACATTATGCCGCCAATTGTTCAAACGAAGTTGCGTTTGCGTATGTCAGTGGTAGTGCCCTGGATGGGAAATTATTGGACCCGTACGTGCGAAGAATGATTGTGAGCGGCCGGCCATGCGAGATTCTCCGTGATACTGCAGCGACTGTAGACATGGTCCATCCGGATTGTGTGACTGCCGCGGACTACACAGGCAGAAGCGCTACCATGGCAGCGAAGTGGCAGAAAAGCGCAGCGTACGACTTCCTCTTGCAAGGGTAATGATAGAAGGCCCGTTTGGCGAGCTAATCACTGAAGCGGCGGTGTCAGTATAAACCTTCCGCAACTTTACAAATACCACTTTTCTAACCAAATATTAAGAAACAAAAGACCAAATAAGACCAAATAATAAGAAAACGCGGGCAGTGTTTTTCGAAGGAGATGAACGAGGCGCGACAACCTTCTAAGACGAGGCGACGGAGGACGACCTCAAAATATCGCAATAATCAACGTACTTCATGCGACCTGGCGACATCGGAAAATGCAGAAGGGTTGGGTGTCGTGAACGACGCGAGCGGCGGCACGGCTGACATGAGCAGAACTGAGCAGACGTCACTTCATGAAACAAGAAATGACACGACACACGCAAATCGGGGCGCGAACACAGTACTTTCCCCAATTTATGAAAGTGTCTTCTTCTCTAGTCTTCACGCGTCTCTAGTCTTCACTGTGTAGATAGAGAAACGTTGGTATCAGAGCAGATGAGCGACCCCTCGCTCAAGGATTGGCGCAATGGCGTCAGCGACGGGTTAGCCGCGAAAAACAGGCGCTTTCAAGGCAGAAAGTACCGAACTGAGCAGCTACATATAGCTCACTGTGGCCCTAACACAGGACATTTTGGGGTTCGTAGGACAAAGCTACATCTGACACAAGGATATTACTGGCCAGGATGTTTGGAAGACGTTGACCTATTATACGTCAGGTCATGTAGCACTTGCCAGTGAATAGGAAAGCTAAGAGCAAACGGAAACGCAGACGGGCTCAGTCGCTGTTTTTAGTTTCACAGATGAGTCCTTGTTATGCTTCCAAAATTTGTAAATATGAAAATGTATATAATCGTATGAATTTTCGCATATGACAGAATGGCACGAATAACTGTGTGAGAAACATGCTTCATTTTGTAGTTGGCTGCACATCCCACTGAAGGGACTCTCTTAACGATTCTGGGATTTGCGGGGTTTTATAGGGCGAGTACTGCCACATATCAATGAAATCTGGTATACGACAGGAAGAACCGGCACTCGTCTGTGCCAGGGTTATGTTTTGATGAATGTTTTTCCTGTCGTTGTACTTCCTTTTGTTTGCTTCGTGTTTGTCTGAAAGACAGTGAAAGGCAGCCGCAGCAGAGATAACTCATCGGAGATTGCAAGCTTGTGCCAGCTGCTGGACAAGGCCACTGCAGGAAACATCTCATCGACTCAGCGGAGCAGCGACAGGAACTGCACCTCTCGCGATGACCAGCCCGGCGGCGGAGATGCTGTTACGACTCGCTTCAATTCGCCATGCCACGTGAACCCGTTCCCACATTCATGTCATCATCGCCTCAACGTGTAGAATAAGAATATTCAAAATGCGCCGGAAATGGAAAAATCAAGCTGAAAACGTCTTGGATCGTGAAAACAGTGCTAAATAGCGTTTCTAGAGCGATTGGCGACGTGGAGAATACGAATATTCAAAATGCGCCGGAAATGGAAAAATCAAGCTGACGTTCGGTTGCAACACCCCCCACCCCCAACAATGAAGTATTCAGAATGAAACCAGGTTTTCAGGCATTGTTTTTACCCTTGCTCGATGTAGTGCTGCTCCTGTCGACGTTACGAAGTACATTCACATTCGAGCAGTTCTTGTGACTCGTGAACCTCAACAAGTAGTTATAGCGATCTGGTCTGAACGTGCATTTTGATAAACTACACTAAGTAATATGATAATTAAGAAGTAATAGTGGAGACAAGTGCAGAGAATGGCATCATTTTATGGGCAAGTTTATGGGCTTGCAGCAAAGCAGCAGCCTCTCCGGATATCATGCGCGACAAACTATACGGAGTACAGAGGCGCAGAGGAAAAAAGGGAAAAAAATATAGATGGAGTAGTTATGTACGAGGGTCATTGTGTGAAAATTTTTAATGATTTCTTTTTCCCCGATTTATTTTCTTTTTCACATTGAAAATGTAAGCAAAATCAACAATACAGTGTGTAAACCGACAATTTCAGTGCTCCTGAACGTTGGGATAATCGTTCGTGAAGAGCTATGTACGATGAACTTGAGACGACTTTCAAATTTTCAATGTCTCATTTGGAAAAGAAGCTAGTCTGTTTCTGGTCGTGTGGCAAGTTTTTCATTGATCAATTGTATATGCGATTGCCTAATAACTATACCGCTCAGCTGTTTACGCGAAGTTGCTTTGCTTGAATTGCGGTCCTTTCCAGGGGTTTCACTACCCCCCCCCCCCCCACGAGGGATGTGTACACTCCCCCTGAATTTTTCCAACCACCCCCTTGTAATTCATGAGATTTCATGATACAGCTTGGCCACCAATGCATATACCCATAGATATGTATCCATAAAGATATACCCCCAATATGGTTCGCTCCACTCGAAATCACACAGACATGCATCTTATCACGCCGGGTACGGCATCTTTGCTTCTATGCGCATTGATGATAGTGCCAGCTGCAACAACAATGACAAAGAAAAATAAGTGAAATCAATGAAAAAAAAATATTCGGTGCTGATACGTGTTGCGCAAAGGACTAAAAGCTGATACCTGCCGTTTGAGTGCAGCATGAGAGCTGCGACGATATGGCAAGGAAAAAAACATGCCAAGATACAGGGCGCAAAAGTGAACTTGCACGGCAAATCCCCGGCAGTCCGAACATTTACACGGCAACAGACACCTACGAGCACTGGTGCGAAAGTCTGAGGAAAAGACATCATAGATGAAAATACATATCCGTTACGAAACCGTTTGAATTTCACTGTTCATGGTAATCAACCAGTTTTTCGCGTAGTGCAGCACGCATGGAGAAGTCCATGATTCGCTTACACGTCTTCGTGCAAGAAATGGCCCACAGTCTCCTCCTGAAACACTCGCCAACTTCTTTGAGAAAAGTAAAGTAACCTTTCAGCAACCCCGATGATGGCAGGGGCATCCAAGGAATACACCGCAAAGAGTCACTGGTGTATTCTTCATAGCGAAGCCATTATCAACGGCTTTTACTAGGCCCTTGTGCTGGGATTTTAACAGTGGTGACCACAAAATTTGGAAAAGGCGCCGGTAGAGCCCTTTAAAACGGGCGAAGCCCTTTGTATCATGGTGCCTAAGGCATATTCGAGACTGCTTATGGTATTGCCCTTCCCTCTGGGATTGTAACGGAGGCGTCTACAAAATCCGTAAAAGACCGCAGCAGAGCCCTTTAGAACGGGCGAAACCTCTTTAATCATGGTTCCAAGTAGATATCATCAACGGCTTATGATGCTCTTCTACTGGGATTGCAACAGAAGCGACCACAAAATTCGGAAAAGGCAGCAGCAGAGTCCTTTAAAACGTACGAAACCCCTTTTATCATGGTACAGCTTGCGACAAAAGTTTACGGAAGACCGGGGTGTTGCATTTCTCCAATGGAGCGACAACCTAGCAGCAAAGAGGAGTGGACATACATGCTCAGAGATTGATAGAATAGCCCGCCACCCGTTTCCTATTCGATCGCTTCGTGATAGCTTGCAGGGAAGCGCTCCGATGAAGAAATACGCAGGTGCCGTGTTCCGTAAACTTTTGTCCCAAGCTGTACCAAAGGCATATTCATGACGGCTTACGCTATGCCTTTCTATACCGGGATTGCGCAAGAGGGGACCGCAAAATTCGGATACGGCGGCAGCAAGGCCTTTTAAAACGGGCGACACTGCCTATATCATGGAGCGAAAGAAAGAAAATTATCAGTGGCTTGGTGCAATGCTATTCCGCTGGCGATCGCCAAATTCGGAAAACGTGGCACCTTGTATTAGTTGCCAAAGACTTATCAACAACTTATACTATGCCATTCTACCGAAATCATAACACAGGCGACCGCAAATATCGGAAAAGCATGCAGCATAGCCCTTCAAAACGGGCGAGACCCCTTGTATCATGCTGCCAATGACATATCATCAATGGCTGGTGCTATGCCCTTCTACTGGGATTGTAACAGAGGCTACCGCAAAATACGGAAAGTGCGGGAGCACAGCCCTTTAAAACGGTCGAGACGTATCATAGTTCAAAATTCATATACGTATTCGCAGCGGTTTATGCTATTGCCATTCTACTAGAATTATAACGGACGCGGCTAAGCGGCCTAAGCTAATTTTGTAATATGTATATGTGACAGTAAGATCACGGGGTTTGAACCCCGTACCTTGTTCCCCTGTTGCACCCTGAGAGGTCGTGTTTGACAAAATCGCTTCCAAAACGGCACTCGAAATGGTAAAATGGCAAAGTTCGTCAACTTGGGGGCTCAATATCATTTGATACATAAATATTAGATAAGATGTCCTCAGCTAATTTTGTAATATGTATATGTGACAGTAAGATCACGGGGATTGAACCCCGTACCTTGTTCCCCAATTGCACCCTGAGAGGTCGCGTTTGACAAAATCGCTTCCAAAACGGCACTCGAAATGGTAAAATGGCAAAGTTCGTCAACTTGGGGGCTCAATATCATTTGATACATAAATATTAGATAAGATGTCCTCAGCTAATTTTGTAATATGTATATGTGACAGTAAGATCACGGGGATTGAACCCCGTACCTTGTTCCCCAATTGCACCCTGAGAGGTCGCGTTTGACAAAATCGCTTCCAAAACGGCACTCGAAATGGTAAAATGGCAAAGTTCGTCAACTTGGGGGCTCAATATCATTTGATACATAAATATTAGATAAGATGTCCTCAGCTAATTTTGTAATATGTATATGTGACAGTAAGATCACGGGGATTGAACCCCGTACCTTGTTCCCCAATTGCACCCTGAGAGGTCGCGTTTGACAAAATCGCTTCCAAAACGGCACTCGAAATGGTAAAATGGCAAAGTTCGTCAACTTGGGGGCTCAATATCATTTGATACATAAATATTAGATAAGATGTCCTCAGCTAATTTTGTAATATGTATATGTGACAGTAAGATCACGGGGATTGAACCCCGTACCTTGTTCCCCAATTGCACCCTGAGAGGTCGCGTTTGACAAAATCGCTTCCAAAACGGCACTCGAAATGGTAAAATGGCAAAGTTCGTCAACTTGGGGGCTCAATATCATTTGATACATAAATATTAGATAAGATGTCCTCAGCTAATTTTGTAATATGTATATGTGACAGTAAGATCACGGGGATTGAACCCCGTACCTTGTTCCCCAATTGCACCCTGAGAGGTCGCGTTTGACAAAATCGCTTCCAAAACGGCACTCGAAATGGTAAAATGGCAAAGTTCGTCAACTTGGGGGCTCAATATCATTTGATACATAAATATTAGATAAGATGTCCTCAGCTAATTTTGTAATATGTATATGTGACAGTAAGATCACGGGGATTGAACCCCGTACCTTGTTCCCCAATTGCACCCTGAGAGGTCGCGTTTGACAAAATCGCTTCCAAAACGGCACTCGAAATGGTAAAATGGCAAAGTTCGTCAACTTGGGGGCTCAATATCATTTGATACATAAATATTAGATAAGATGTCCTCAGCTAATTTTGTAATATGTATATGTGACAGTAAGATCACGGGGATTGAACCCCGTACCTTGTTCCCCAATTGCACCCTGAGAGGTCGCGTTTGACAAAATCGCTTCCAAAACGGCACTCGAAATGGTAAAATGGCAAAGTTCGTCAACTTGGGGGCTCAATATCATTTGATACATAAATATTAGATAAGATGTCCTCAGCTAATTTTGTAATATGTATATGTGACAGTAAGATCACGGGGATTGAACCCCGTACCTTGTTCCCCAATTGCACCCTGAGAGGTCGCGTTTGACAAAATCGCTTCCAAAACGGCACTCGAAATGGTAAAATGGCAAAGTTCGTCAACTTGGGGGCTCAATATCATTTGATACATAAATATTAGATAAGATGTCCTCAGCTAATTTTGTAATATGTATATGTGACAGTAAGATCACGGGGATTGAACCCCGTACCTTGTTCCCCAATTGCACCCTGAGAGGTCGCGTTTGACAAAATCGCTTCCAAAACGGCACTCGAAATGGTAAAATGGCAAAGTTCGTCAACTTGGGGGCTCAATATCATTTGATACATAAATATTAGATAAGATGTCCTCAGCTAATTTTGTAATATGTATATGTGACAGTAAGATCACGGGGATTGAACCCCGTACCTTGTTCCCCAATTGCACCCTGAGAGGTCGTGTTTGACAAAATCGCTTCCAAAACGGCACTCGAAATGGTAAAATGGCAAAGTTCGTCAACTTGGGGGCTCAATATCATTTGATACATAAATATTAGATAAGATGTCCTCAGCTAATTTTGTAATATGTATATGTGACAGTAAGATCACGGGGATTGAACCCCGTACCTTGTTCCCCAATTGCACCCTGAGAGGTCGTGTTTGACAAAATCGCTTCCAAAACGGCACTCGAAATGGTAAAATGGCAAAGTTCGTCAACTTGGGGGCTCAATATCATTTGATACATAAATATTAGATAAGATGTCCTCAGCTAATTTTGTAATATGTATATGTGACAGTAAGATCACGGGGATTGAACCCCGTACCTTGTTCCCCAATTGCACCCTGAGAGGTCGTGTTTGACAAAATCGCTTCCAAAACGGCACTCGAAATGGTAAAATGGCAAAGTTCGTCAACTTGGGGGCTCAATATCATTTGATACATAAATATTAGATAAGATGTCCTCAGCTAATTTTGTAATATGTATATGTGACAGTAAGATCACGGGGATTGAACCCCGTACCTTGTTCCCCAATTGCACCCTGAGAGGTCGCGTTTGACAAAATCGCTTCCAAAACGGCACTCGAAATGGTAAAATGGCAAAGTTCGTCAACTTGGGGGCTCAATATCATTTGATACATAAATATTAGATAAGATTTCCTCAGCTAATGTTGTAATATGTATATGTGACAGTAAGATCACGGGGATTGAACCCCGTACCTTGTTCCCCAATTGCACCCTGAGAGGTCGTGTTTGACAAAATCGCTTCCAAAACGGCACTCGAAATGGTAAAATGGCAAAGTTCGTCAACTTGGGGGCTCAATATCATTTGATACATAAATATTAGATAAGATGTCCTCAGCTAATTTTGTAATATGTATATGTGACAGTAAGATCACGGGGATTGAACCCCGTACCTTGTTCCCCAATTGCACCCTGAGAGGTCGTGTTTGACAAAATCGCTTCCAAAACGGCACTCGAAATGGTAAAATGGCAAAGTTCGTCAACTTGGGGGCTCAATATCATTTGATACATAAATATTAGATAAGATGTCCTCAGCTAATTTTGTAATATGTATATGTGACAGTAAGATCACGGGGATTGAACCCCGTACCTTGTTCCCCAATTGCACCCTGAGAGGTCGCGTTTGACAAAATCGCTTCCAAAACGGCACTCGAAATGGTAAAATGGCAAAGTTCGTCAACTTGGGGGCTCAATATCATTTGATACATAAATATTAGATAAGATTTCCTCAGCTAATGTTGTAATATGTATATGTGACAGTAAGATCACGGGGATTGAACCCCGTACCTTGTTCCCCAATTGCACCCTGAGAGGTCGCGTTTGACAAAATCGCTTCCAAAACGGCACTCGAAATGGTAAAATGGCAAAGTTCGTCAACTTGGGGGCTCAATATCATTTGATACATAAATATTAGATAAGATTTCCTCAGCTAATGTTGTAATATGTATATGTGACAGTAAGATCACGGGGATTGAACCCCGTACCTTGTTCCCCAATTGCACCCTGAGAGGTCGCGTTTGACAAAATCGCTTCCAAAACGGCACTCGAAATGGCAAAGTGGCCAATTTCGTCAACATCGGGGCTCAATATCATTGGATATAAAAATAATATTAAAGTTGTCCTAAGCTGACTTTGCAATATGTATATGTGAAAGTAAGATCACGGGGTTAGAACCTCGTATCTTCCCCTGCTGCACTCTGAGAGGTCGCGTTTGACAAAATCACTTCCAAAACGGCCCTCGAAATGGCCAAATGGCGAATTTCATCAAGTTCGGGGCTTAATATCATTTGTGATAACGATGATAATAAGGATATCCTAAGCTGATTATGTATTTGAAAGTAAGATCACGGGGTTTGAACCTCGTATCTTGTTCTCCTGTTGCACCCTGAAAGGTCGCGTTTGACAAAATCACTTCCAAAACGGCACTCGAAATGGACAGTTTTATCAAGTTGTATAGTTTAATGTAAAAGCGATATACAATACAAAACGGTATTATTTGTATATACTCACTCAACATAATGTTGTCTGTTCTGTCAGCCCTTTCGAGTTATGGAAAAAATGACCGTTCGCCTTTCGAACTCGTTGAGACCAGCCGTACAGTCTCAGCGCATGCGTATTACGATAATAGTGGGACGTAGTCCGTCGAGCGCCTAGGAGGGGAACCCTGTCTGAGTCGCAATTTTGAAGGCCCTGGGTGCATCAGGATTAACGCTCACACATTGTGCCGTGGGTGCTATGTGGCCTGGAGGACGTACTGAACAAAAATAGGCGAACGACGTTTCCAGAATCTGACTGTCTTTGCCAAAAAATCGTAGTCTAAACATGGGCGCTCTGCAAAAATCGACGGAATCCGCATAGGCGCAATGCATTAAAATTAATTTGGCCAGGATGCACTAGGTTTATATTCTGCTAGCGCATTTCTTGTCTCCAAGGGTTCTTTACATGGTGTTCTTCTCTATTAGACGATGACACCTTCTACAGGGATTGCAACATTCTGTTTTGCTATTACTGGGCATAAACGCTGTCTCCCTGCCCTTCACGTCCTGTACGGTCGCTTCCCGCATAGCGCTGATCATAGTGGCGGAGTGCGCCGGCGGGGGGGGGGGGGGGGGGGGTGACCGCGAATTTTGGGATTGTTAATGAATTATATACAGTGTTCAAAGTTCCCACAGAAAGGTCTGTCTTTGGAGCCAGTTCTATACACGTTATCCGTCGGTCCTTGAGGATCAGGCGCTCCACAAGTTGGATGTTCTCACGAACTGAGCTTAACTGGGCTCTGAGGCGCACCGGCCGGGATCGTCTTGTACTGATGTACGGCCGTCTCGGAAGCGTTTGCACCACTCAAACGCTTTGCTGCGGCTAAGTGTGTCGTGGCGATACTGAGCCTGAAGTCTTCCAGTCTTCCTGAATGTGATTTCCAGATGACTTTACGCCTGTATTCACGAGAAACTTCATCACAATTCGCTGTTCACAATGTGCGTGCTCACCTCTTTGTCGGCCATCTTGTCCAGCACGTGGTGAACGCGGAGGCCTGTCGCGTGTGAAAATGACAAAAAAGAAGTAACGCGAGCCATTTGGACACTCAGGAGACCCTGTTTGACTTGAACACCCCTCGTACATACAATTGCCATCATGCCGCTTGCGTCGATCCCGTCGTATGAATGTGCGTATGAGTAAGAAAACATGAAACAGTGAGAGCGATTGGTTTGTCCCTTCATATGGCGCACCCCTGGAAGTCGCTGAGGAGGTGTTAGCTTAGCTCAATTGGTAAGAGCCCTGGACCGGTAATCCAGAAGATGTGGGTTCGAGTCCACCAGCTGGCTAACCTTTTCGGTGACTTCCTTCTTTCATACAAAATTGTATCTAACTGGAGTTATGGTGCCCCAGATAGGGGGTTTCAAATTGCGCATGGCGAGCACCCTGTAACTGTCGATCCTTCAACTTGGTTTTCGGCTTTACCAGTACGAAACAGGTACCTGTAACCGGTTTGCGACTGTGGTGCTTTTGATTCCACTTATTTGGTAAAGTAGGTGGTTGAAACTCGTGGGTCCCGAGTCATTCTGCCTCTGACTGCTGCCATGTAACGATGCAGGTTACTTCGTTGGACTTGCGACGGACACTGCAGATCCCTAAGACAACAATCCAGCTTCTGTCTCTCACACCTCACACCAGGGGGACATATATGACCTTAGATATTTACCATCCCCCTTCATTTGACTCCAATACAGCTTGCAACGTTTCACTTTCAGAAGACATGCATCAATACGTAAGTCCTTTGAAGTGTTCTTTTGGTCGGATTTTGACAACTAGGGCTCGGATCCCGGGATTTTGGCATAATGTCATGTTCCGAAATCCCGGGATTTCGCAAGGTCAAATCGATGAATTCCTGCTTTGTTGACAATGAATACTAGTCGTATAGAGACTGAACCGAAAAATATTATCTCACGTGAACTGCGCAGACCGTGGCGGACAACAGCCCTCAAGTAGCATTGAAACCCCTACGAGATCGGGAGGAGTCTTCTGGTCCATAAAGCTACACAAAGTACTGTGATTTTCTCTTCCTGCCTCCCTGTAGAAAAGAAAATAGCATGACAGCCCTTTCAGAAAACTAGCATACCACACTGGGCTCTGCTGCTCCACTCGAGAATACGGCAGTTACTGTGGACGAATGAAGGGAGAGAAATGCAAAGCGCACCATTCCATGTATTCTCACAAGACACGTACTTTTCCTCAGAATAGTCAAGCGGAAGACACGAAAAACGTACAAGGGCTCTTCTCGTGCACTGCTAACGGCGAGAAGTATTCTTGGGCGCAGCCAAGAGATATTCCGTAGCAGACAAGAGATGCACCAACGCAAAATCGACCAGCATCGGGACAGTAGACGGTGTTCGAAACAAACGCGCGGTGTAGTACACGGGAAGGTAAACCAATCTCGGTATTCATTGGAAGTGGCTGGCATCACATTGGCTCTCACATTGAAGCGGGATAAGAATAAAAATGAATATATTCCGTGTTCTAAATAAGCCTCGCTCAGAGACTCAGTTAACAATCACCAAGGACCACGTCTAGCGCTAGGAACAGGGTGTGCACATTGCCGGCCGCAGGATGTGGTGATGACGTGGTAACCCTGGAGCAATGTTACTAAGTACTCAAAACAGACATATTATTTTGGTATACAAATGACTGGCACAGCCATAAATTATGTAGATTAGGAAGGCATGTCACTTAAAATGTACACCAGGTGGCTCGACTCCAGGCACGGCCCCTCGATCGCTCCTCTGCTCCGTTGGTACGGCCTACCGATTTGGGGAGAACAATAGGAAAAGAGTAACGTGGAAATCTCGACATTTCCACGTGCGCCCAAGCGACTTGCGCATAGGGATATAAAATACAATTTAATAAATAAATAGTAATACATTTAATTACGTAACAACGAGAAATAGGAAAGGAAGGAAATACGTAGGAAGAATGAAAACAACTAACTAACTCTCCACTGTTCAGTTAGTTCCTTGCAAAGGTGCACACTAACAAATTTCACACCTCTTTAGGTGTTAAAAGGGCGTATTGCACAATTTACGCCACACACTTAACTGTCTAACACCCATTTGAGTGTAAAGGGGGTGTATCCTGCTGTTTACGCCCTTCTGTCTGCTTTTTACACCCCTTCGTGAGAAGGTCATCAGGCCCATAGGGTGTAAAAGGCGGGTCAGCTGCACACAGCATTTCTGTAATTTTAGCAGCGATGGGACTTACGCACCTTAGCTTCTGTTCGTTCTGTGCTGTGAGGATAGTCCATGCACTCCAGTGTTTTTAAATGTGGCACTGAACATCATGCACATTACTTAGAACTGCACATAATTAAATGATATGCTGCAAATGATGCCAGCCGACGTCTTACACAGGCCAACTACCAAGACCAGTAACTGTGGATATTTTATTTAGGGTCTCAGAGGTGAACATGGGCATGGCAGTAATGGACTGCACTTAATATGTACACAACCATGCAGGAAAAAAATTGATGAAATTCTTTCAATCTAATGCGGCCTTCGAATGACATCAGAATGGCAAAGCAAAAGCAGATTAAAAAGGGACAGTAGGGACCCCAGCGGGTATTTACGGTGGATTCCAGCTGAATAACGTTCTCCTCTCCGCGTACATACTGTATGTGCAAGGATACATCTGAAAATGAAATAGTTTTCGAGGAATTGAATTAAATCGAACACCCGAACCATATCCCGTTTCGGTTTCCTACTCACCGTGACGTCACGAACAGTAAGTGCAAAGCTACGGTAATTCGATGGAAGCGAAGTCTTAAGTTTCATTCCCATGCGCAGCATGAAACGCATCAAGGCAGGTACAAAAGTTAGAGCACGTTCCCGTGAATATATTCAGCAAAATCACCATTTGACAGAAAAATGACGTCACTACCGGTGTATGGTGCAGCCTACATTCAAGTCACGGTCTCAATCTTTAAAATGCTGTAATAAATTTTCAAAAGCAAATACAGAGGTACAGCTTTCTAAGGGGTGTAACAGACTTTACACCCAAATTGGTGTGAGTTATCAAACACCATTTTTACACTGGAAAAGGTGTAAATAAGTTTAGTGTGTGGAATTGCTTTTATTTGGTCTACTCAAACAGGCATATGTTTTCTTGATATTGTGGCCTTGTTTATTATGTCAGAACGTTTGAGCACTGTAGTGCACAGCAACGCAGTGCGGAGTACACTGCGATGACCACTGTGACCAGATATGTCAGGCATTCCTGACAAAGCTTTTGCTCCCATTTGCATATCAAAATTCGGGGACTGGTATTTTATCCACGTGCGTGTTCGATCCAGGATTTTTTGAACGTGGAATGGTTTTAAATGAGACTAGTCTCATTCTGCATCACGCTTTTGTCCGAAATTCCCTAATTAAGTGCTTTATTAATGAATTTAGCAATACGTGGCCATCATTGGCACACGTCTAGGGTAATTGATGAGAATCCTTAGTGCGGTCTGCAATAGCTTTTAGAGACAGAGAGCCTGTCCGGCTTGGTGAAGCATCAGCGAGGAACTGAGCTCATGCTTTATTGCTCGAGCGGACAGCATCAGCTGTCCTCGTCTTCGCCACAGTAGCCCCCCCCCCCCCCCCCCACGAAAGTGACTTCGTCACTCCAAGAGACTCTTTTGGGGGTCTTGCGGCGGATGCTGGGACGGCCGGCGGTGCTGGTGGTCGGGACCACTGGGGTGTCTTCGGCGTCGACGAAAGCCGGTTTCAGGCGGTCGATGGAGACCGTTTCGGGGCGGCCGTGGCAGTGTATGACGAAATATTTCGGGTGCCGCTCCAGGACGGGAAAGGGGCCGGAATAGGGAGGTTGCAGTGATTTCCTCAAAGCATCGGTCCGGAGGAAAACGTGAGTGGCGGAGGTGAGTTGCCGGACTGGTGTGCTCGCGTAGGAGTGAGTGTGATGTGGGAGAAGTGCTCACGCAGGTGCTCTACGTAGTCCGAGGGGTTAATGGCCGTTGGCGAAGTGGGCTCGAAGAACTGTGCTGGAAGGGCAAGGCTGGTGCCGTACACCAGGTCGGCAGCGGTGCAGCCTAAATCCTCTTTCCACGAGGCCCGAAGTCCCAGGAGGACTAATGGAAGACAGTCGTGCCATTTGGATGAATTGCCATAGGCCATGATGGCCGCCTTCAGGTGACGGTGGAAGCGCTCGACTATACCGTTGGCACATGGGTGATATGCAGTCGTGCGACAACGGTTGGAACCGAGGAGCTGTGTCAGTGATGTGAATAGTCGAGATTCGAATTGCTTGCCTCTATCGGTGGTGATCTGAGAAGGGACACCGAACCTTGCGACCCAGGTGGAAACAAAAGTGCAGGCGACCGTGGCGGCGGTGGCGTCTGGCATGGGTACAGCCTCAGGCCATCTGGTGTATCGGTCGATGCAAGTTAGCAGATATCGGTGATTGTTCGAGGGCTGCAGGGGGCCGACAATGTCGATGTGAATCTGCGTGAACCGGGCGCTCGGCAAGGGAAACTGGGAGAGCGGAGAAATGGTGTGGCGGTGGACTTTTGCACGTTGACAGGAGAGGCAAGATCGGGTCCAGTTACGGATGTCAGTATTCATGGAAGGCCAGAAGTAACGAGCCGTAATCAAACGCTGAGTTGCCCTGACTCCTGGATGAGCGAGTTGATGAAGCGCGGCGAAGAGGGGTCGCCGGAAGGCCTTCGGAACGAAGGGTCGCTCCGAGCCTGTGGATGTGTCACAGTAAACAGGTGTGTCTATTCCCGGAAAACAGATCTCACGAATGGCCCGGAAGGAATGGCTGGATAGTAGGTGTTGCAGCTCGGAATCAGATTGTTGATGATGAGCAACGTCGGCGAGGTTAATGTTCGGTCGGTGTTCCAAAGCCGATGTGCGGCTTAACGTGTCAGCTGGAACATTGTCGCTGCCTTTTACGTGCTTGATCTCGGCATTGAATTCCGCTAGGTACGCGAGATGCCGTACTTCCCTGGAGGAACGCCGAGAGCTACCTGGACGGTAGGCGAAAACCATGGGTTTGTGATCTGTGAAGATGGTGAATGACCTGTCCTCGAGGTAGTATCGAAAATGCCTGACAGCCGTGAAGGCAGCGAGGAGCTCACGTCCAAACGTGCTGTAGCGCTCTTCTGTGGGGGAGAACTTTTTCGAGAAGAACGCGACAGGTTGCCACTGGCCCTCAACGCGTTGCTGCAAGACTGCGCCGATGGCGTGGTTAGAGGCGTCCACCATTATAGACGTAGGTGCGTCCATGACTGGCTGGATCAAGGTCGTTGCCGACGCCAGTGCTTGTCTGGCTTCCTGAAAGGCTTGTAAGGTATCGGAGGACCAGAAAGCGTCGTGCCTCCCGACGTGGTCTGCCTCAGGAGCGCCTCAAGCGGTCGTAGTATTACCGCGCAGCGTGGAATAAAACGCCTATAAAAATTGATCATTCCCAAGAAACGGCGTAGCTGGGTGATGGACGACGGCAGAGGAAAGTTCTGGATTTTCTCGACTTTGTTGGTAAGAGGGTAAATTCCTCGAGCGTCTACTCTGTGTCCTAAGAACTCCAGGGCCGGAACTCCGAACTCGCATTTGTCGGCATTGATCAGCAGCCCATGGTCGGCCAGGCGTCCAAATAAAGTTCGTAAATGCTGAAGGTGTTCTTCGGGTGAAGCAGTGGCCACTAGCAAGTCGTCGAGGTAGGCGAATACGAAAGGTAGCCCGCGAGTGATATTGTCAATGAACCGCTGAAAAGATTGGGCAGCATTCCGGAGGCCGAACGGCATTCGAAGGACGAAAGGGGTGACTATTGCGGTTTTGGGAATGTCTTCCTCGGCCATTGGTATCTGGTGGTAGGCTTTCATTAAATCTATCTTCGAAAACATCGTTGCACCGGAAAGACCCGTGGTGAAATCAGATGTTGGGCAAGGGGCAGCGGTCGGGAACAGTAGCCAAATTTAGCGCGCGATAGTCACTACAGGGCCGCCAGTCACCTGTCTTTTTGGGAACCATGTGAAGGGGCGAAGACCAGCTACTAGATGATGGACGAATGATGCCGACAGCGAGCATGTGGTCGAACTCTTGTCGCGCAATAGCAAGTTTTTCGGAGCGTAGGCGACGTGCTTTTGCGAATACTGGTTGGCCACTTGTTACGATGTGGTTGGCGACAGGGTGCTTGACGGGCTTCGTCCAGTCACACGGGGCCGTCAAGGATAGAAACTGTCGTAAAAGATCGGCAAAAACATTGTTCTGCGGAAGAGTGATCGCGAGGCCGACAGATGTAGCGCGCGTGCTTACGCCGTTGACCGTGACGCCAGTAAGGTGGTCCACGAAGCTTAACCGTCCATAGCTTGTCTATTGGTAGACCAAACAATTTTTCACAAGGGGCTTGGTATGTGGTGCCTTACAATGTGGTGTTCCAGAATCCAGCTCATCCCAATGCTTCGTTGAGGGGGAAGGCCCTCATTACCAGGATCTAGGTCTCTCGGGTCTTTCGCGTGGTCTTCCGCCGGAAACGCCTGCATTACCGCCACTCTGGTAGAAGTTATCTTCTGAAGCTTCAGGTTGGCTGTGGTAAGCATAGCTTGTGTTCGCTTGAGGAGGTCGGTCGCCTGTCCCTCTGTGGGTAGAGTCCGTCGTTCTCTGGCGTCCGTCCCGTGCACCCGTTCACCTTCGTGTACCGTTCGTCGCAGGCCGTACGTTGCGACGGCAGGGGAAGGACTGTTTCCAAAGACGTGTACTCGCATTCGGTACTCGATGACGTCTTTGTTGGGGTCGTTGTCGCGATACCAGAGAAAACGCCAGATAGTCCCTATTTTCCTCCTTGACAAAGAAACTGTAAAACAACTGATGATGGCAATACGTACCTTCCTGAATCGGAGCAGGCAATTCTCACAAGGCTATTGGTTAAGTCCGGGCTGGTCAGTAGAACGTCGTTCAGGGAAGCGCCTTTGTACTTCGCGCTGGAGTCACACACGACTCGTATTTGTCCCGATTTGCGTGGGTGGTACACTACGAACGATGGGAGATACCAACACTCTTCATATTCCTTCATCTCTGGAGCCATTTCTGCATGACCATTTTTCAACATTATTTCCATTGAGCTCAAGAAATGCTCTTTCATTTCGGAGTTCTTGTTCAGCGCCCGTCTGAGTGTAGCGAATCTCCAGGCAGCTTGCTCCTTGTCGTTGGGCAGCCGACATCTGGGCGACCGAAAGGGGGTAGAGGTGCTATCCAGCTGTTGGCACCGTCCCTGCTGAACTCTTTGTCCATCAGCTGTACGAACTCGATATCCTCCTGCGACGGAGCCAGTTTTTCGTCATCTCTTGTTGTCCGAAACACCTCATCTGTAGGTACTGCGGAATCTGCGACGCCGCGGGAGGGACCGTCATTAAGGATAGGCTTCTCCTTCACGAGTAGGTGGCTGTTGGGCGTCCGTTTTCGAAGACGTTTGTGAGATAGGTGTAGACGCTCTCTGGCCGGTGTACCCGATTGATGCAGACGTTGCCTACAACGACCCAATCGAGGTCCAACTTCTGGGCATAGGGGACGTCGAGGGTGCCATTTCGTTGCTGGCGAACTGTATGCACACGGAGGACGTCCCTCCCCTATAGAAGCAGAATCTGGGCGTCTCCCTTACAAAAATGTTTAATGATTTTTTGTTGAAAAGGCCATCAGAATTTCCGATGAATCTTGTGACGAATTTCTGATGAAAATTGGCCGGTCTTTTGTGATTCATACTTGATGAGTGAGTTTCTCATTGGTTTATGATGCTTTACTGCTAAGTTTTCAATGCTTTCCTAATTAGTATATGAAAGGTTTGTGATTAGTCTACGTGCATTTCTGTTGTGTGGCGATATTGCCTACACACTGTCATCCCAGGGATATCCTAAGAGCATCATGCATGGACGGGGGTGATATCCCCAGGAGGGTGGATCTGATTCTCAAATCAGCCTCAACATGTCATTTTGGCATGGCATTTGGCAACGTCCCCTTGGTATCCTCAGAGCGTCCTCAGATGCTACGTAAGGACAGTGCCAGAGCACTGGATGAACCATTCTTTTTATTTTATTTTTTATGTGTTGACACATTGAACCGATATCCGAACCGAATGTTTTTTTATTGCACAGAAAACAGTTGCATACTGATCTCATACATATTGGTTAACTGTCGCAATAAAGTCGGGCTGCTCGTTTCTAGCACATTCCATAGCAGACAATAAGCGCAGCGGTTTAAAAAGGAAGCAGAGTGAAATATAAAAGACATAGAAAAACCCACTCCGAAAGGTACTAGAATTCCCCTCCGAAGCGAAAACAAATACTATTTGTTGATTGTTACGCGACCGACAGTACCGCTCGCCTGCAATACAAAACGAAAGGTGTGCTGTCCATCTTTCGATTACACAAAGAAAAAATACTCAAAGCGAGGAGTTGATTGAAGTATTAGCTCTGCATCACTGCAAAGTCTCAGTCGCAGTCGTAGTCTTGCTCCTTTTGTTTTGAGACATTCAGGTAGGATCGTGATTGTTCCCTTTTCTTTCTTTTTCGTTTTCTTTCTTCTCATTATATAACTTTGTTTTCGTCGCTGTTGAGGTGTATTTTTGACGTTTCGCTCACCACACTGTTTTGCTCACCACAGACATTTTATGGCCTCAGCTGCTTTATTATAAATTTGATATTTTAACCACAAACAGCAGCGATCGTGGTTAAAATGTCAAATTGTCAAAATGTCAAGGCAGATGTGGGTCAGACTTCGCGGATTCAAGCTCGAGAAGCAGGTCCCCAAGTTCTCTGAGCTTCTGGTTGTCGGTGTCGGGATTTCTTGATCCTCTTGAGAAGAGCGTTCTCTTCTGGACTGCCGTAGCATTCTTCCAGTCTTTCCCATACTAAACGAAGACCAGTAGCACGATCGTTGACATGCACGGACCTAAACCTCTTCACTTATTCCATTGACTGGAAACCAAGCCACTTTGACAGTAAATCAAGCTCTTCGGCAGCCGATATGTCCAGATTCGCAATGGCGTTGAGAAACGTTGCCTTCCAAGCGCTGTAGTTCTCAGGGCGATCGTGGAACCTCGCAAGCCCAGAATGTACGAGTTCTCTTCGAAAGTACTTGGTCAAGTCGGTCATCGCAAACGAACTGTCGTGGGCCTGTTGGCGAGCATGTGCAACGTCATCCACGGTAACAGCGTTATCGTTGGCTCGTTTAATTCTTCTTGGCAGTGCGGCCGGGGTGGCATTCTCGACGGTTGTCGGCAAGGAGCACTGACGTTGTAATGGGGCGAAGCGGACAGCTGTTCCGTTGCGTATTCCTTTGTTCGCTGTGCGTTGTCTTCAATCAGTGAACGTAGGCCTTCGCATTTATCGTCCTGCTCTGATGTTGCTGCTTCCCGAATTCTCGCCTGGGCCTCTGCTGCAGCAGCCTCCCTTTCTTGTTGCAAGCCGGCTTCGATTTTTGCCCTTTCGACCTCCAGAGCGGCCTCCTTGACGGCGTATGCTGTGCGAGCGTGGACAGCTTCAGCGTCGGCGCGGCCGTTCGCGGCGATCACGCTCACAGATAATTCTCAACAAATGAATGACTGCCGACAAGAGGCTTCCAGGAGCTGAAAATCCAGATCATGTCACCTCGTGTTAGAAGCGTAGGGAATTTCGGGAATTTCGACATACACTCTAAGAAAAAAAAGGTAGAATTTCCTACCCAAAGTTGCAGCAGGACAGTACTTCTAACATTTTGTGCCAATCCACACGCGACTTCTCCCCCGCGGGTATAAGCGGCGTCGTCCCTTTCGCTTGCTCCTCTCTCACGTTTGCTCAAAGAGAAAATGGTAGAATTTCCTACCCAAGCTGGTAGAACGACAGAGTTTACTCTGCAGTTATACCCAAAAGGTAAAACTGGTTGGAGTAGAAATGTGGTTGCAATGCAGCTCTACCGAAATGAGTAGAAAATCATACCTTTTTTTCTTAGAGTGAAGTAATTGACCATGCCGTCCATGATGTTGAAGCAAGCGCAAACGAAGGAAAGGTACCAGTAGCGTCAGTAACGAGTTACAGATCTTACGGTTATACGTTATCATAAGTAAGTAGGTTGTTACTTCATTACCGAAAAAGTAACTTGTTACTGGGTAACCTGTTACGTACAACTGTCTCTGCTCTTGCAAGAACACGCATGGTCGTTCTACGATCCTGTGCGCTCGTATAACAGATCAACGGTATTGCAGACCAGATGTGTATCGGCAGCAGTAATTGGTTTGTCGTTTCAGTTCTGCATCTACGGAGAGTACCACGATGATTATCTTAAAACAACCGGTCGCGACATTTGTGACCACGTGAGGCTGTCGCGAGGTGTGGCGTATAACAAGAAGTGGTACGAAGGGTACGACGATGTGAAACTTATGAAACTGAAGGTAAGGGTGTTCGCATGCTAGCCGGTAAACATTAACTAAACTGGGCATTGTTTCAGATGTGCAAAGCCTACCGCGAATACGGCTATCAGGGTGGCTGGGTGATGTTCGACATCTACAGGGATGATGTGAAGAAAATTTGCTTTGAACCGAACGGTACCTATGGATTTACAAGTGCGGTAAAGAAGTACATGTATGAACGACGGTCAAGCTGTGAAAGTGTGGACAGTGCGTGCAAAAGAGAAGAGCCCTACCACATTTGAACTGTACCTTTGGGCCACCAAGCGACACTGCATCCTGGATAGCATAGCTGATTGCAGTAGTCAATCCTAAATTCCTTCCATTTGCTGGTCATACAGATATGTGACGTAGCGTATCCGAAATGTGCGTAGTTTTTAAGGTCAACTGTAAGGTCAATTTGTCGCGCACTTCATACAGTAGTATCAGCGGAAAGCAAAACCACTGTTTCTAGCATGTACATTGTGTAGCGTTACGTACATAAGGATCCTCTATTATGTAGAAACCCCACAGAAAACATACAAATACACGAACACAATCTAAGTGGACAGTAAGTATCTGATTGTGTAAGTATCTCACCTCGATTGTGAAACGTTGTTGTGTGTCGTAGTAGTCGTGTGTGGATGAGATTCCTGTTGGAAACGACGGATTCACCTCCATGGATTGATGCTCTGCGGTGCTATGTTAGAGGTGGTTTCGTAAGAATTTGTTGTTCTACGCGCACGCAGTCATACGTCAGATTGGGTTATCTAGCGTGAGTAAAAGCACATTGCATATCCACGTTTGGCACGAGTGTTTTAGCGTTTGTAATGGGGTGCGTCACTATATCCTATATCCTGTTATCATTAAACATATCCCCCCCCCCTAGAAATCCAGATCCAAAATCACAAATTGCACCATTACTGAAGGCGTGCCAGCTTAGCGTATGTTCCATGTTCATTGATGGAAAGTAATTGGCCTGCAACATACAGACAAATACACTACAAGCCACAACACAGTCACTGAAAATGTGTGTTTTTTTTTTTTTTCGATATCTGCCGTGTGATCGCATACAGACTGCGCCGCAGGTTTCTTCCCTCAGTTTTCTGGACGCACATTGGGAGCTAAAAGTGACATATGGGTATACTTGCCCGTATAATCCGCCGGAGCGGCCGGCAGAATCCGTTCTTATTGGCGATACGTTTCATGATTCGTTCCCTCCGTGCATGCTGATATGCCGCTCGTATCCCACCCCGCACACGCAAGCACAACGGAGCATAACGCAGCTTCTCTGTTCATGGTACCCAATGCTTCTCTTGGTTTATTTATTTGAACTCTGCCCATGTACGCATGGATGGGACGAAAGACGCCTAAAGGCAGAAAAATATTCGGGGTACCCTCGACCTCGAGGAACATCATACGGTTTAAGGGGTTCGTCTCGCAACGGTAAAGAAGCACGCGTAGTTCCGGCTGGCACATGAAAGGAGACGCCAGAAAGATGATTAGCACAATCAATGTTGCCGTGTTGCACAGACCTTACCCTGCACCCTACGAAGCGCACTGATATAATTGCAACAAACATGACGAAAGTATACCTATAATACAAAAGTAAACTGCACGATATCTGCGATATATTCAACGAGATCCACATCACTCAGGCCAATTCGAATTTGATACGAACAATTGTGAATGTAACAATTTAGAGTGTAATCACGTACAAAACGAAATATAAACGCAGCGCAGTGACCTACATGCCCACGAAAACGTAACGCGCTAACGTCCGGAGCCGCGCGCCGGAGCTAAGCGGAGCGAGCAGCCGGAGCTAAGAGCGTTCTATGTGGCGAAGTTCTGTTTTAACAGTATCACTGTCAGCCACAGGTACTACGACTGTTCTGGTTCTGAGGGGCGGCAGCGGGTGTTCCATTCGTACTTGCAAGGTGAACAGCGCTGTCCGTGAAGGCAAAGATACGTTGATTCAGCCATATATCATCCTGCATATTCATATACGTGGACCTTTGGGATATTATAAAATAAATCAATAACGGCAGTGATTTTATTTTACATCCTATCCTGTTGCGTCCTCCCTAAACGAAAGACTGCACTATGACTTCCAGTCCTAATGGTGCTCAAAATCTATATGCAACAGTGAGAATCTGATTGCACAAGAACACACTGTATAAGGAGTATCGGCGCCAAGGTGATCCTGTCATGCTAGTGCAGTTTTCCAGAATCCACTGTATATAGAAGGGCCCCACTTAACAAGGCTATACGCCTCGATATCATGGCTTCATGGCTTTACTACATAGCACGCATCTAGCAAACCATCAGCAAATGACATCGTTCTCGCCCCTGATTTGTTGAAAATGCAAGGCGTACGCCCCCCGCTCAAGAGTGATAGAGGTAGAGGTCTTCAGCGTGCTATGTGGTGAAGCTTTGTTTTAAGAGTACAGGGTGTAGTAGTGCAGGGTGTTCTGCTCATTTTGACTGACACACGCACTGTGTGCAGTGATTAGGCAAGTTCTATTTTTCAGGATTAATTCTATTGAGCAACTACGCTGCTCTCCGTCAATATTTAACAAACAAAACAAAGCCTTCCTTATGAGAGTATCGATGTGTACACAATTACTATTAGTGTGCAGAATTATGATGCGGCCAAATGAAATATAGAAATTTTCACCTACACTCTTAAAAATGAACTTCACCACATAGCACGCTCCTAGCCAACCACCATCCCGAATGACAACGTTCACGCCCCTGATTTGTTGAAAACGAGAAGAGGAGCCTATTTTGTGCCGTGCATAATGGCACAAAATAGGCTCCTCCTCCCGTTTTCAACAAATCTAGGGCGAGAACGTTGTCATTCGGGGTGATGGTTGGCTAGGAGCGTGCTATGTGGTGAAGTTCATTTTTAAGAGTGTAGCCACTTGTTTATTTCCCTGTGCGAAAGTGAAAATAGTACAGATCAGCATTTGTGCCATTTCGAAAAAGAAAACAAAACGAAGAAAAATAAAGATCAGCGACCAGCGCAGTCTCATTTCAAGAACAGTCATAAGCGTTCCATACATGGAGTCTGTCAGTTTCTTGATCTGTTGACGATTTTTTGTGCAGCAGCAACCACATCCTCCCAGACACAGTTGAGATAGGTGGACTGCTTACTTCCACCGTAAATCTCCCGTTTAAGAAGGATCCACATGTTCTCGATAGGGTTTACGTCAGGTGAGGGAGGGGCCATACCATTATTTTTTCATCTTTGATGCCTTTACTGGCTTGCAACACACTGGAGTACTTCGATGGATGCGATGGAGCATTGTCCTGCATAAATATAATGGTCCTCTTGAAAGATGCAGACCTTCTCCTGTACCACTGCTGGAAGACTCTTGCTCTTGAAAGACCGCTTGCTCCTCTGAAAAGCAGCAGTAGGCTTGTGAGTTCATTTTGATTCCATTTGAACCCGAAAATGTCCAACTAGATCATATTTGATAATACCAGCCCATACCAGTAGCTTACCTTGTTGGCGTTTGAGCCGAAGTGGCTCTCTGTGCCCGTTACTCATCCAGTCATGGGCCATCAATCTGGGCCGTCAGGGTATTTCAAGCACAGTCTTGACATTTCAACTTATGTGTCCTGTTCATAAGTGGTCGAGTTTGTCTTCCTTACGTTGGCCATGTCTCTTAACACTGAACACCTCGTACCCCAGGCAGGTTGCAGTTATAGAATATGACGACGCTGGAGGATAATGGGTTTCTGGTAGCCTCACGTTTGGTTCTGGTCGAATGTTTGGCAGTCAATTGGCGTCTACTTTTTTTTCTTCTTCTGTGTTTCTTCTGTCTTCTGTGTGTGTGAGTGTTTCTTCTGAAACTGTTGACTATTGGGAACAAAACGTTTGATGGTTCTGGGATCGCGCCCCAATATTTTGGTAATATTTAGCTAGAGCGCTGCATCCCTTTGAAATACTCTTTAAAATGTTTAAACAACTAATTAAACATCTTTTTTGTTCCATTTTTCACGAGCAAAAGAGGCTGCCTAATAGTTAAACACACCTTGACACCATGATCTTAGGCCACGCCCTCTCTCACACACGCCCCATTGCACGAATACACATCACCTGACATGCCGAAGTCCAGTAAGCATTCAAGTTTATATAACTTGGAAAATATGCATAAAAATTGCGATATGGTCAAAATTCTCACTTGCCTAATAATTGTGCACACTGTATATAAAACTTCTATTTCACCATCAAAACACATGCTGCAGACATATTTTCCAACCTTTATATTATTATTAAAGCACAACTACTACCTAAAGTGACACAAAGCATATTAACGTTACCGTTACTCCATACGACAATATACCACACTGATTTCACGCAAAGCACTCCCAAGAAAACTACACGTAGTTCATGTACAATCTCTAGCCTTCAATATTTCGGGGCTTCAGAACAGCACATAGTACACACAAACAGCCATACGCTCCCGCCACATGTCGGTGCCAAGGAAGACAACGCCCCGGTGTCTATATATGTAGCATCCATGAAAAAGGATGACAATGAGTATTTACATGCGGTGAAAGAAGTCTGCAACAGGTCCTGCACTCTACGAAAAAAAGGTAGATGAATTTCCTACCCAAGCTAGTAGAACGTGTGGGGGGCACCACAATCATGGCTGCTAAGATGTCCCGGAAAAGGCCTTTACCTGTCATATGGGTTTGTTTGAGTTTGTACGGATGCCTCTCCCGCCAGTTTCCAACGGCTAATGGATACTGTATTGGGAGATGCGAAGTATAACATCGCAATGGCATACATGGATGATGTCGTAGTGTTTTCCAGAAATTTTCGAGAACACTTGGAACACCTGTCAATCGTCCTTGCAAGGATGAAGTGGGCGGGGCTAACCATCAACCCCCGCAAGGTGCAGCTAGCATAGCCTAGGATCAACCTTCTCGGCTTCGTGGTGGACGGACGACAACCGATGACAAGCTAAAGGCGATCATGGAGTATCCGGTTCCCGGCTGTGCTGAGTTAGCGCAGCCTCTTAACCGGTCGTCGTCCTACGATACACGCTGGCAGTGGGGAGAACAGGAACGAACTTTCCTTTCGAGCTTTCTCACGCAATCGCTAATACGGCCAGACTATATTTGCCCGACCTGAACGTACCGTTTGTTGTGCAAACAGATGCTAGCGATTATGGTGTTGGCGCAGTTCAGTGCATGACGCTATTCTCTGTCCAGTGGATTTTGCAAGTCGCACGCTGAATCCGGCAGAACGGAATTATTCCGTCACGGAAAAGGAGTGCTTGGCGATCATCTTCGCTCTCAGGAAGTTTGATCTCCACCTGGATGGCACCACTTTCACCGTCCAGACTGACCACCAGACACTTTCTTGGCTGCAGCGGCTCCACAACCCATCTGGACGTCTCGCCAGATGGACCCTGACGCTACAATGGTACGTCTTCAACATGGAGTACAAGCGGGGCTCGACGAACGTGGTAGCAGACCCGCTTTCCCGTGCACCTCTAATGGAGGGCGGAGAGGAAGGCACCGAGGCGCCTTCACAACTCTTGGCAGCAGCACAAGTGGCACGGGACGAGAGTATCTTTGTCGTGTGTCACGGTCGCGAGCAGATAGCCAACGCCAACGCGGAGGTACACATAACGTTCTGCTTTACCCTCTTCAAAATGAACTTCACTACAGAGCACGCTCCTAGCCAACAATCATCCCGAATGACAACGGTCTCGTGTCTGATTTGTTGAAAACGGGAGGCGTAACTCATTCTGTAGCCGTGCATAATAGATACAATAGGCTCCGCCTCTCGTTATCAACAAATTATGGGCGAGAACGCTGTCATCTGGGAAGATAGTTGGCTAAGAGCGTGCTATATGCTGAAGATACGCACCTATCAAATTTATCTATACAAAAGGTGTCACGGACAACACGTTGAAATCGCCGTTTGGAGCCGACACAGTCGGCGGGCTCGCTTAGTACAGTTCATAGCTCCTTGCAGACTTCCAGAAACAAACAAATGCTATCGTCCCTTGCTGATTTGTTCTTATCATCATCGTTATTTCTGTAATTCCAGATGACATGGTCCTCACACTATTTATAGTAGTAGTTACGGTATTTAAATACTGTATTTATATTTTGTATTTATGAAGAGTATACCCCTTTCAACAAAGTATTTTGTATTTATATTTAAATACTCAAAAATGTATTTATGCCCATGCCTGGTTTGTGGTTACTGATCATTTCACAAAGTGGGTTGAGCTGTTCCCTCTCAGGACGCTGACATCCCAGAGAGCATGAGAGCCCCGCTCAGCTGATCATTGACAGCGCAACCTACTTTGCAAGTAACCTAACATGCTGACCGAACGTGTTAATCGGAACCTGAAATTGCTGTACAGAATGCTCAGTAGAGAATGCTCTACACCTCCGGGATGGAAGTACCCGGCCTCCTTATCGAAGGTTTGCTGAGGACCTCCGGAGTCAACTGGACGTTGCAGCTCGGGCGGCTACGGGAGAATCTGGACGTCGCAAGGTTCGACCAGGCTCGCCAGTACAACCGAGGACGACGGAATCTCACCTAGAGCGTTGGTGACCTTGACCTTCGACGGACTTACCCGTTAAGTGATGCAGCACGCGGCTTTGCAGCTTCGCTCGCAGGTAGATGGGATGGTCCCTTCGAGGTAAGTTCGTGCTCCTCCGGCCTCACTTACAGGCTTCGTCGCTGTGACACAGGCAAAGAAACTGGGCCAGTACAAATCTGTGACCTGAAGACCCCGAGGGCGAAGAAGCAGGCATTCAGCTTCCTCCTCAAGACCTGAACCAGGATGCCGCTTCCGGACCTTTCAGTCGTTACAGTTTGCGTCCCCGCAGACAGCGCACGTAGCGGCCACTATCCCAGTCACCAAATTCCTAGAGCTCTTATATAGTTGGTCTTTCGTAGTGCGATTTCTGTTACGCAGACTTCAGCTATAATCTTCTGGGGGAGAGCCTTTTCAGGTTCCCTCGGTTTGAAATTACTTTCTCACCGTATTCCTTTTTTTTTCTCCTTTCCCACAGGAGACGCCACCCCGCAAGAGGGCCCAGGGGCCAGATCGCCTTCATCGTGCCCTGAACGGAGCCCCCAGTGCCCTGCACCAATGTCCACCCTCGTCAAGCAGATCTTTGGCGCGTCCATCGACGGAGCAGACACCAGTAGCCACTTGACTGTTGGCGCTGATGGCCGTCCAGTCTCTTGGGCATCCATGACACAATGGTCAGCTCAGCCACAAACTCTGCGTACAGACGACCCGCGAAGAGCCGTCGCCCCGTTTCGACGACTCCTACTGTCGGACCACCCGAATGACCCCGCTACCCTACTCTGAGGCGAGGCACATCTTGTGCCCACAATGCAGGGTTCCAGAAATCCACAGGACGACGCATCGACGAGGCCAACTCCATAAGTCAAAGACTGAGGCCACCTGTGTTCCTGGTGACCTGTCTGCTGCTTACGTGCAGATTTGCTCCGTGAGGACCCCCCGCAGGCAGACCGTCCCGCCGACGGCGTGCTTATCGACATGGACGATGTGTGACTGGTAGAACTGTCGTCGCTAGACTTGGAGGGGAGTGAAGTGTGGGGGCATCACAAACGTGGCTGCTCGAATGTTCCTGCTGATAAGAGGGGGGGGGGTCACACAAGAGAGGGTAAAAACACACGGCACAGGGGGATTCCTTGGGTTGGCGAGGATTCAGGCTGTTCTGCACTGTAAGTCATGTAATAAACTTTGCTTTGTTGTTGCTAGCACTTTTCTCTTGCTGTGTCTTCCTTGGCGACGGAACGGACCAGCTGACGCCCCGAAGTTGTGGAAACACGGGTTTCCACAAACGACAGTACCCCTACCATTTCGGGCCAGTCCACGCGCACATTCACCTCTGGGGGCATAAGCGGCGGCACGCGTTTCTCTTGCTACTCTCTCTTACGTTTGAGAAAAATCTGCTCTACTCTGGCGCACTGCAAAGGCGTATGAAATGCGATAGCATTACTAGCATGGCAGTAGATGGACTACTCCATTTTGGAGTTTTACTATATCGGCAACACACTATGTAGACGACGATGAAGGATGCTATCACCAGCCGTGTTTATATGAATACGATACAAGCGTATCGAATCGAGTCGAAACCGGAGAGGAGACGATACGACACCGTTTACATGGATGCGCATCGAGCCCAGACGGGAGGTGGCGCCAGGCCGTGTCATATCTGAACATTACAGGCGTACTTCCGCCACTACTGCCTTTTCCGGTATCCCGCTACCTTCGCACCGCACGTCAAAACGTCGGAAACGTAGCATCTACGCCCCGTTCTTAAGCTGTTTCTGTCAGTGTAGACCAACCTACATATCCAAAACTAAGCGTGGCTGGGAACTCCCTAATATCATTTTGTGATCCCGACTGGGAGTGGCAGACGACGCAACTAGCCCGCAGCCGAACGCCGCTTCCCATAATCATCTCTTCCTCCCTCGATGCGCATCGTCTGTTTGATGCGCATCGTCTGGCCATGAACCTGAACGTGTCACCGTACACGATCACTCGGACGATTCCTCGTGGTCTGGGTGACCTTCAATATAGCAGGATATGTAATCCATGTAGCGCACAGAAACATGCACATCTCGCGAACACAGTCTATCGTGATGCCGTTGCGTGTGGTCCGCACATTCACATCACCAGCGATGTTCAAATTGAACGTCTCTATAAACTGTAAATCTCATGCCGCTCGACTACCACTTATTCAGGAGTGACAAAATTCCAAAAATGTCGCCTCTGAATTAGAGGGTTTCTGCGCGGCTTTGAACCGCGTTCTCTGTGCTCGCCTTCAGGCGGTTCACAGAGGTTTGTATTTCCCCTCACGTTCTTTCACACTCTCTCCCATGCTATGTACCATCTTTCCCTCACTTCACCCATCTACCACGGAAGGTTGCCCCGAACGGTTGACAGAAATGTGCACAATACAAACCAGATTCACTTTAGTTTCCAGTGTCACGTTATCTCTGCATGGAATTCCAACAAATACAGCCACATACGTACAAAACGTATTTTTAACATACTTGACCGCGGTTATCCAACACTCCTGCGTTCGAACGGCTAGAGCGGGAACACTGACGGATGAGCAGGAAAACGAAACACATGCGCCCACGACAAGCACTTTTCCTGTTGAGTTGTCGATATCATAGCGTGATGTTCGGTGTCGATAGAGTCTTGCACGGAACACAAACTCCGTTGACACAAAAGAGTTCGGCACAAGCACGTTGCAGTCTGGAAATCAACGGAGGCCACGTTGTTTCTCTTGGTCCCTGTGACAAAGAATATGAATGGTGACCGTGTAATGAATAGAGTGTAGCAAAAGTACGTACCCGTGCCTTTCCACATAAGCTCGTTGCGGTCTGGAAATCAGAGGCGCGTATAATGGAAAACGAATGTGTTTCGGTTTCAGTCTGTCTACCAATGTCACGATGACGTTTTTCTGGCAGCGGTCTATTAGAACGCTTTGCATCTTACTCCCTGTGGGCGCACAATGGTTCAGCTTCATATCAATGGCAGCGGTACTTACTTCCTGAACAAAATACTGTCATTGATTGAATACCACGTTTCGTGGCAAAGAATGCCATGAAGGAATCGGAGAGAAAGCAACGAAATGTGTGGACGTGAGTGAAAGCGAGTAAAAAGTAACTTGGAACTTCACTTAAGTTACATTGGCAAAGTTACCTGAAAAAGGAACGAGTTCCTCTGCAAGTTACCACCCAAGCAGCACAAAGGACTGGGATTCGGCTGGGAACGTAACGAGGATGATGGGTTCGAGGCGGCCGATATCGCCGTCACGAGCCCTACTGCTTCCCGACTATGTGAGGGGAAAGAATTGAGAGAGAGGGAAAATACATAAAATTATTTCCCGATAGATCCCCGTTCGTGTCCCGGTCAGAATTCTTTCCCGATAGATTCCCGTTTGCGTCTCGGCCAGGATTCTTTCCCGATGGATCCCCCAGACAGAACAAATCGGTCCCACGGATGTCTTAAATTGGATATTAGGACATCCTGCGGAACGGGTCTAGCGGGACAAAAGACGTCCCACGGACACCGTTTTGTCAGCTCCTCGATCATCCCAGTGACTTCCTACGACGGTCCCATTTGAAAATGCGGGATGCGTGACGGACGACGGACGGAAGTACCCTTTCATGTTGGAATTGAAATGATTTGTTTATTTTTAATCACTATATGAATTAAATCACTATAAAGGACAGAAGTGGTTTATTTTTACGTATGATACATATACAAGGCACTTGTGTTGCAATGACGCTTGCACCCCGCAGCAGTACCGCCCATGAGAACATGTGCTACAATATACAGGTGGACAATTGTTGAAAAGTTATGTCCAGTCTCAAGCAGCACACAAAATGAATTTGTCGAATGTCTGTACAGCACACAGAAGTAACTCAGCCTAACCTAAGCCTAACGTTTCAGGGAAATGCATCGCGCAATGACAACACGACAAAGTTGTCGGTGGCGTAAGTCGAGGGGCCTGCCTATGGGTGTCACGGCATGTTCCTGGGCAGATTTTACAAGTAATTGTTAAGATATTTTACCTCGAACACTTGTGGGACCATAATATAAAAACATGCAAATTCTCATTCGGCAGCCCATACGCTACATTTTTACACAGGTTGTAAATCTGATTCGAAAATTGCCGTTTTACAAAAATCATGAGGACAGTCACTCACACAGTTACACTGTTATGCATAGAGGACATAGGATATAGGCACACGAATATTTTACAACCCCGTAACACGCCAAATTAGGGCAAACTCCACAGTATACCGAACAAGTAATCATAACAGGCAATGTTTGAATGGACCTTTTCTCAGAGCGTGGGAGCTCTCAGACAAGTGACAGAACGACATACAGCAGAACTATATTCCCAGAGCACATATGTCACATATTTTTGCGGTCCCACACACAGAAATATGCATAGAATGTTCAGTAATGAAGTAAATTATAATAAACTGCAAATTCTACCTCAACGTATCCCAAACTGAATCTGTGAAAAGTATAATGTGAGCTGACTCAGAACGAATGGAAAAATCGTAGCACTTCCAAATGCTGAAATCCTGATATTATGCTAGATCATAAACATGCTCTTCAATCCCTTGAATGAGACAAAAACACTTTACGGAAAATTAAATGCTTAATGTATGCTAAACCCTAAGCATCAATTCCCCAACACCCAAAATTACTCGATCGAAAGTGTTTTGTAAATTCGTCAGAAATAAGGATGTTGGTAGGGGCAAAACAATTGGAGTAGTCAACATGCAAGGCACATGTTCCTCTGTACACACCCACCCACAGACAAACGAGTATGTTGTGAAACAGTCTTTTCAATTTGTGCAGCTTGATGCTTCCTTGTAGGGAACTCATTGAATCTTTCGCAACAGGTGTTCTGATGCATCCTCTAAACCACGACTTGATTGCTTCTACGTTGCGTTCAACTTTGTGCAGGAATCGTGTCGTCATGCCAGGTAAAGCAACCTAAACATCAAAGGAAAGTTGACAGCGCTTGAGATTGAACATTTATTGTTGGTACATTGAGCTTCAAAGAACATGCATGCTAATCAGATTATCAAATCTGAAGCACATGCACTTATATTCCTCCAAAGTGGTAGATTGGAACATAATAAACTTACTCAGTGTGCCAAAATTTCAGTTTTTCTTGTGTTGCTTCCGATGGGAAGAGTCGTTTGCTTCAACTATGTCGGCGGCGTCACAACTGTACGCAAGGTGAGACGAGACCCAAGATACATCCTTGAAAGAAGATTCACACAAATCACATTCAGAAAACTAAAACACACTTATATTCCTCCAAGGTGAAATGTTAGTATCTAACTTAGTTACACAGCGTTACTCAAATAATGCCACGATGTCTGGTTTTCATGTGTGCCTGTTGACGTGAAGAATGAGCAGACGCTGTTTGACATGAGCTCTAAAATCATTCTGCAGTACCCTTAAATCATGCGTCTCAAGAGCCGTGCAGTATGATCTTCCGATAGAAGAAATTAAAGGAAAATCGAAGCAAGTAAAAGATGCACACCAGCATGAAGTTCAGCATAACTGACATTAAAAACAGCAACTGATGGTGTAAGGCAGGCCACTTAAGCAGGCGCTAAGAATAAATTTGACCACCACAAAGCATTACACCAAACTGATCTTACCTTAGCAGTTTCGAGGTATGCCCTTTTCATTGTGGTTGAAGCTTCGCACTGCAGACAGATGACCTGACAAGGGAGAGTCACTCGTGTGGCATGAAATCAGTCAAACGGCGCATGGATGCTAGCGGGAAAACAACTCACCTGAATTATCAGACTGAAAAGCGGATTCCGGAACACATCGGTTCAAAATCGGAACATTCAAAATCAGGCTGTCCAATCAACATTTCCACGGCAGACGCAGAGACCGCTTCACCATCGCACCTCAAACCCATTCAAACAGCACGGGCGGTTGGTCTAGATTTAGCAGAACAAACCAAGCACAAGTTTCGTACCCACGGTATTAGCGAATGCGAAACTTGTGCAAAGACACATAGTAATAATATTTATTCGTATTCCAGCATGCCGTATTGCAAAATAAATTAAGAAATGCCAAGAAACTGAATCTAGCCATCTACCTACACAATTTCCATTTCGAAACTACACACAGATTACGCACATGCAACGACCGTTGCGACCACGTGACACAGCGCAGGTGCATCCGTTTCCAGTCCTGGACGGATCATCGCCGGACAGCTTGAGCACAGCCATTTGAATGGGGATCGAGATATTCACATCCGTATGGGACTTCCCTAGGACATTTGCCAAGGATGCGGACAAAAATATCGATTTGGGAATATTATGGGACACGATGTTGTGTCTGGGATCCCCGTTAACGTACCGATCTGCTGTGGTGTACTGTGTAAGTATTTCTTCCCGCTCGTCTTCCGATGTTTATGCAGATTCGGTAACACGTGATCGGATGGTACAGCTTGAGACAAAGTTTTTGAAACACGGGTATTCTGTATTGGACTTCTCCGAGCCACCTTTGGGGAATGCTTGTTGAATAGAATCCTTGTGAAAAATCTGCTCAAGGATTCTGTTCAACAAGTGTTCCCCTTAGGCCGCAGGGGAGGCGTGGAGAAGTGAAATACAAAACACCCGTGTTTCAGAAACCTTTGTCCCAAGCTGTACGAGACAGCGAAGCATCCCTTCAGGAATGAATTTGGCTGTCTGGTATGAGGTAACTCTTTCAAACATTGGGCTTCAGTTCACTTCATGTATTGTATAGTTCGCTCAGTTTCAATGACTGAAAACATGCACACGCAGCAGCCTGAACAGAAGTATTAATGGAGCATCACTGCAAAGCAGGCAAGTACAAGATACTCGGGAAGAGTCGGCCACGCCCGAACGGCCGAATCCCCCGAAACGAAAAACTCACGTGAAACGAAACGAAGAGAGCTTTAGCAAGTCGAACTGATCGGACGAAAACCGCTGCACCGAAACCCGCAAAGACTACGCTGGAGCTCCCTGCATTTGGGCTACCGCGACTGCCATCGCCGTCATCTTTGTTTTGGTTGTCATTGCTGGGTGCAAATGGCCGGCGTGTGTGTTGTTAATGTTTCTGTGCTACAAGTTTTGCAAAGTTTGGTTCGGAGGGAGTATGGAACGCCGTTTTGTGGTCAACGTGGCCAGAGTGCCTCAAAAGTACTCCTGCCGCATTCTGGTCACTGTTATAAGTGTGATGCCCTGACACCATCCGCAGCTTTTAAGTAGATTCATGGCACATAAGGAACCTGTGATGTACACGATCGCACACAGTCCAGAAAAATGTAGCATTTAACCTTGCTTTCCTTGATTATAAAAAAAAAAAAAAAACAGAGAAAGAAAGAACACTAGAGAAAGGGTCGGCAACAGAGTGAGTTTTTTTTTTTTTTTTTGTTGTTGTTATTTGATTCCATGGATCTCTCGCTGTCAGATTGCACTGCCGCTCTGTTGACAATCATAACTAACTTATAGCTTAGCTTTGGCCAATCTCATGTTGCAATTTTGCAATTCAGTGATTCTTATGAAAACAGCAGCATTTCCCGAAAGATCCACAATCTCAAGAGGTAGTACGATTCTACCGTTGTCATATTTCGTCCGCCAAGCCAGCCGCCGGCTCTAAAGCGAAACGCACCGCCTCGAAAATATTGTCGCCACCGGCGCGCGTACGCGGTAGATCTCTGATTGGCTGTGCAATATATGTATAAATATTTGGATGCTCATTGGTCTAAAAAACTGGCGTCAGTTTCCTTCGCGCTGATTGGGCGAGAGTCATTTGACTGAGGAGCGAGCATCCGAACGCGCGAACCGCTGGCCATGTCACGTTGAGACTGGGAGGTACCCGGGTTCGAATCCCGGCTGTGCTGTCTGGGGTTTTTCCTGGGTTTTCCTCAGACGCATTCAGACATATGTCGGCACAGTTCCCTTAGAAGTCGGCCCAGGACGCACATTCCCCCAGGGCGTGAGTCGTGACGTTGCCCACATGCGTGAGACCGACAACGGCAAGCCCTATCACCATCACCACCACCACCACGCGAACCGCTCAACGGAAGCAGTCGAACGGAGGAGAAAGGAAAACGACAGAGGAGGACATCGCGTCTGTCCGGCCACGCGTGTTCTCTCGGGGCGAACTGCTAATGTGAGAACGGAATGGCACATCCATCATCACAACAGCGGGAAGACGAACATGACATGGAACCCCTGCACCTCCAAAGGACGGAGAAATCGTCAGAGAGGAAGTCTGCACACTTTCCGACGTACTGCAGGTGAACGGTAAGACAAGTTTGATTACTTTTTTGTGACTGAAGGAAGTAATGCAGGTTTATAACGTTAAGTGTGTTACGTACAACATTTACGAGTCACTCGGTACGTTAGCCGTGTTTCATTGTGCAGTGCATTGCCGTAACTTGTACATTTCTGATATGCCGTTAATCAAATTATGTGTGGTTATGCTAGTTGCCCCTCATGCGCGTCGCAGCCGTTCATTCACTGTGATCTACGAACATTCGTGACAAATGCCTTGGTGTTCAAATACGAAATCAAGATCGATTACCTATCATAGCAGTGATTTTCGTGCAGAGTTAGGATCATCAATATATTTTTTGTTTTGTTTTAGTTCTTCCGCAGCCATCGGCAACAACGACTTACATAGCTCAGCATTTGCTTTTGAACTGCCCTTCGATGTCGAAGCACCTAAAGCTCCAGTGAAGCCTGTTACAAGATGTAAAAAGTTATGTACTGTAGCTTTTTCGAGGCAGTTCCCGAGGGCAAATAAAGTTGATTTGTCATACACCATCGCTTTTTGATTGTCTGCTTTGGGACAGCATGATCGTCGCTCTACAGCAAGACATCAAGCGCCGAAGACAAACGGACGAGGCTGGGGGGGGGGGGGGGGAGGCAGGACGAGAGGAGAGACGAAAAACCCGAGGAGAGAAGGCGAAGAAGGTTGGGAAAGGAGGTCGGTCTGCGCATGCGCACTGGGCCCGAGCTTTTTCCCCGCGCTGGCCAGCGGAGACGCTGTGAGTCACTCTCCTGGGGATCACGTGGTTTGGGCGCCCGCCATTTTCCCTGGACCATTGCGTAAACGGCGGCTTCCGGCTGGGCCAGCCAGATGTTGGCTCCATGCCCATTTCAACACAGCACAGGGGTGGCGTCCAATGTATTCCTCCGTAGACGAAAGCGTGCTTTGCGAACGCAATGCATCCTGGACAGGTCCTGGTCGCACGTCACAGCAAACGTCAAGGCGCACGTGACCTTAAAGATGGCGGCGCCCGTGATCGGCGGCCAAACCGTTTGTAAACAATGCGGTTGTTGTTTCTGGACGACGTTTTGGATGTTTTTCGATCACGGTAATTATTTTTATCCGATAATCTTGCAGTAAAACGCGCAGTTTTGCACACAAAGCCTCGTATTCTTGACTTCCAAAGATGTGATGACGACTGCGCGTTAAAGGGACCGTAAACAGGCCACCAAGCATTTCTGAAATAATGATACCCCATGAAAGAACGCAGCTCATAACACCCAAATATACATTTCGTTCGGCTCGTGCCAGCTCATTGACCCGTATAACTGCTTTCAAAGATGAGTAACCAGCGAGCCTCTCTCCACATCGCATACGTCACATGGCTACGTAGCGTTTTGCCGTCCAATCGGGCGGCCCAGCTGCGCACATGACGTTTCAAATTACCAGCCAATAAACACACTTCGTTATCAGCTGTGAGTCGGAGCGCTCAGTTTGTTTGTGTGAAACGACGTTTTGCGCTCCGTGGTTCCGAAATTCAACGTCATGACATCTTCAACATCTCCGGCTGGCGCAAACGTCAACAGCTGGGCTGCTATCACATGACGCGATTCGAACCCGGGTTCCTCCCAGTCACGACGTGACATGGCCAGCACGCTATCCACTGTACCACGCGAACTGGTGACGCGATGCCGCGTGGATCAAACCAAAGTACGGCAGCCCCCAGTTGTCGGAACCATTCGAAGATGACGAAGATGTTCCATCGCGCACCTACCTAAGATTCCGGAACTGTAGTCCCGGATATTCATTCGCGCTCGTGGTGTGCTGCGTGCTACTGCCCAGAAAACGTAGTGCGCGTATGATACCTAAATTAAACGCATTTCATTCTCAGTTTGAGGCTGTAACTGTTTAGATTTTGAATAGAAGAGGACTCACGTTCATCTAGTCCAATTCCGCATTTGAAATAAAATTATACGTGGATTGGTGGGGAAAGCGCTACGTCAAAATGACGTAAAGTTAGAGCGCGGGGCGGAGCTAAAATGCGAAAGAGTGCAGTGAATATTTCATCCGTATGCAAGCGCCTTTTGTTTTTGAGCGTTAGGAATTGCAAGGAGTTTTCACTGACTAAGTTTCAATAATATAACACAAAGAAATGTGCACCTTTTCTACCTGTTTATGGCCCCTTTAAGATTTACCGAGCCGATGCCATGTACTTAAACTAAGGAGAAATGGGCTACCATGTTGCGGAAGAAGCACCGCATAGTTTACGCTAGCAAAATGCGATAATCTCTTGGTGTTATGACGGTGAAAATATGTCTGTAAGCGGCAAAACGACATATAAACAAAGTCACATGACCTGAAGATGACGTTTTCTATGACGTGCGACCAGGACAAGATGGCAGTTTTGCCAAAAGCACCCGCTTGAGGGTAGTTACAACAATGGCGGGTTTGTGTCACTCCTGTGCAACACAGGCTCACCCGCCCGCGCTCGCGCGTCGTCGCTTGTCTTCCATGCCACCAGCCAGTGCTGCCTGTCGCGCATGCGCTGTTTTTGTTGGGTTCGCTTTGGCTGCTGTAACGGCTGTAACGGTCGTTTCTCGTCGCCGCGTGTAGTTCACGTAATTGCGAGCGTTCCAGCAAGTCTAAAGCGTTTTAGAGGCTTTGTATTGTTGTTCTCACCTGATGCTGTCGTTCTTGCAACCTGTCTGATATTGCAACTGTCCGTAAGTGGAAGCGTTTCTTCTAACCGCGAGCAGACCAGTCGGTCTCGTTTGACATTGTCAAAGAGTGAAGACGCTGCCTTGCATGTGAAGCCAAATCGTTCTTCGCCTTCAGGATTCTTTCCGTTTCAGGTGTCGAATTAATGTAACTGTGAAGTAATATGTTCGACTGCGCCATGCATTCTCATTGTCCGTTTTACTCTATTTGCAGGGATCTGCACAACGACAGGGAGATAGAACGCCAAGTGAAGTCGACTGTATTCTTTGTGCAGACGACATGTCATATGTCTCTACACTGCTCTACATATAGGTGTCCTGCAATCGTATTTTCTGGAACGATATTTCTTGCAGGTTCAGCGTGTATGACGCAGCAGCCTCCAGCAAGAGAAACGCAAGCACCGTGTTCAAATGTGGTGGGGACTCTTGCTCGACATGACAACGCTTAGAAGTACTTTTTCGGAAGAAGGACAAGTTGGACCAGAAATGAGGGCCTAGGTGTGCTCTTTTGCGTTGTTGTTCACCGTTCGATCATTACCAATTTTTGTGCCCCCGTGAGTTCAACGCTCAGGTATGTTGCTGCTATCTCCTGTTTCGTGAGGGTTCTTGCCGGTACTCATATACCGCAGGCATGAGGGGCTTTCTTTGCAGAACATTTCAGGAAACCAAGACTGCAGCATTTTCAAGATTGCCATAACCAGCATCAATACAGCTCTCATGTCAACATCAGCATCAAGACAGCTCTGATGTTAACATCATCATCAGAGCAGCTGTGATGTTAACATCAGATCTGATGTGATTTGGGACACTGTCTTGATGTTAACATCAGCTGCTGTTAACATCAGCATCAGAGCGGCTCTGATGTTAACATCAGCTGGTGTTAGCATCAAGACAGTGTTCCAAATCACAGCAGACCTGATGACGCTTTTTTTTTTCAATAGGGTGCTTCTTCTTGACCATGTTTCTTTTCTTTTTTTTTTTTTTTGCTTATTGACTTTTTTGTGAAGGAACGCTGGATATGTGCACATCATTGACTGTCAGCTCTAGTCACGGTCAGCTGTCATTTTTGACAGTTTTCGTTGTAGTAATTGCTAGTCATTTGCACCAAAGGCGCTGGATGTGAACTATTTTCTCTTTCCTAGACTTGCATTTCTCCCAGTCGTTGGCCTTGTCATTTTTTCATAATTTAATTTTTCTCTCGGTAACTCTTGAGTTTCATAATCCCTACGCCGTGCATTTTACAATTTTTGATAAAGCTCATTCCACATACCGTGCACAGACTATTTTGTGCTGACATGCAGCAATTGTTCCGTTACGTCTAATATTACATGCCATTCATTTTTGTGTCTGGGCAGTACTGAAGCGTGAGCAGATAGGCAGACTGCCTATTACTGCATAACTTTGTTTTCTTCGAGAGACCACCTCTTACTGTGTACGTTTCCCCCCCCCCCCCCCCCCATTTTGAGACACCATTGAAGGGCCAGTGGTTACGCAGGCAGGCTGGATATTACTGTAGACCATTTCCACCCTTTTCTTTTCAGGCTACATTGCCAATGACAGTAGTTATGCGGACAGGCTGCATATTTCTGTATACCCTTCTTGTTTTGTTTTTCATTTCAGACGCAATTGGCATGCATTGGGTGATGCAGGCAGACTGCTTATTTAGTATGCACCACTCGTCGTTTAGTCTATTGAGGTGCTACGAGTGTTGTGTCAGTCTATTTCCTTTCCGAAAATAAAATGTTGAGCTCTACACACACTGTTTACACTCGAAATTATTGTAATTCTTAAAAATAAGCAAATTAATGCTAAAATATGCATGGGGGGAGCCCCTACCAGCATTATCGGGGATCCGTCCGGGACCTGCCGGGACCGAATACTTGCTGCCGATGTCGGTCCTTAGTCTTCACGGTGTTGCAAACTGGAGGAGGGACCGGTATCGGCTAGTGGCGTGCCCCCGACTTTGTAGGATTCTTTCCAGATGCTGGACCGGCTTCACCCCGGTCCTTGTGCTGCTTGGGCACCGCGCAAAAGTATCGAGTTAAGTTACAAGTTGCGAAAAAAAGGAACTTAGTTACAGTAACGAGTTACCTCGAACTCCGGAAAAAAGGCTAGTTACGTAACACGCATTTGTGGAGTCATGTGAAGAGCTACTTACGGCATGTTTCAGAAATTGCCACAAAACTAAATAAAAAGTGTAGTACGCATACATCATATCGCATTTCACTTCATGTGCGGTGATTATGATGTGAAGATTACCGGAATTAAACTTGTAAAAGTGCTGTACAAGCATTTATACGATGGTAAGATTCAACGTGCAGGCTAACTGGTCAAACATGGCGAAACGTAACCCCCGAGGCAGAGGAACACACGGATCCCTATGGATAATTTTTTTGGTGCTTGCCTGTGTGTTCCCCCTGACTCGGGGTTAGTTTAGTTAGTTTAGTTCAGTTTAGTTAGTTAGTTAGTATAGTTACTTGTAATGGTTTTCGTCACAGTCCATGCGTCACACACGGTCATTACGGTCCTGGTATAACGCACTCGAAAATTACGTGCACGATAATATACCTGCATGGTTATCCGTGCGTGGACTTTGAGCTGAAACGACATACTGGCCTTCTTATGTCCACTTTTAAGAGCACACGTGGGTACACCTGGTCTCTTTAGGCGGAGGTTTCAAGGTACCAACAAGTTTTACACTGTGTTATCAGATCCTGAGACTCGCTTGAAACGCTGCTCACAAGACTTCGCTGAGGCCAATAATTGCAATCTGTCGTTGCGGTTGGTCCCTTCGGCAGTCCACCTTTATAATTTGGTCGAATAGTCAAAGCAATCGCGAAAAACAAGCTCGAATCCTTACGACGACACCAGCCGAGATCCCCGAAAAACGGTTGAAACGTAATTTCCCGAAAAAGCCAGGTTGAACCGGGAATCACGCGAGCAACACAAGAACGCAAGTTCGACATAGCTCACCGGATATATGGGAAGTCTTGCCCAGGTTGAAGGGCAGTCATAAAACGTAAGGCATGCGTTAAGTGCAGGGTATATTTTTTATTTAAGCACTGTAGCAAAAATTATTAAAATAGAAATGCCCTTTCATGAAGAGATTTGATAGGATTCTGTTGTGTGGTGACGTCACGCCTTCGCACATTGTGAGTGGTCTCCGAGATCACGTCATTTTGTTGTGGCCCCGAAATGGATATTCTATATAAACGTACGCTTTCTCGGTCTGACGCTATGCGTGCTGCACTCTGAAGAAGTCGAATGTTTAAAATTCAAATAGCAGAACAGGGGTTTTCGATGCATCAATTTTCGCTTGTGGAGTCCTTTTTTCGGTGCTTAATCGACTGCAACCTCAAGGACCTCCCACATCTCCTAGGCATTGTCTCTTGAGGGGCGGATAAGGAATGGCTGCCAGGATTAGAGGCTCCCAGGAAGAAATTGCTGTCAGGGATTTAGAGTTCCTTCTCCGTCAAATACTGCCACCAGACTGCCTGTACCACTTCAGAGCGCATTTCTCCAAGTATGTCTTCTTCTTCTTCAGCCACAAAGGAAATGGCCCTTAGCCACACAGGGTGATTGGCCATTGGTGATTGGTGGTGGGGTTTAGGTGGTCAGGCTACACCATCACCGCAAGCCCTACACGGCAAGCCCTATCACCACCACCACCACCACCAGGCTACACCAGCAGCAAATATGTCTGTTATTTTAGTTTTTTGTTTGTTTACCTTTTCTTCGTACTCCTTTGTAGTGGTTCCCGTCACATCGAGGGACTTCGTAACTTCGAGGGTTCAGAAGACGTAAAAGCAGCAGAGAAGCTGAACCGAGCGCGCGCTCTGAATCGCGTGTGACCCATTGCACGGTTTGTCGCCCTGTTCCAAGGTAGTGCATTGCACATCTCTAGATTGAAGATGGGTAAGTCTGACATTTATCGTTACTCCTCGCCTGCCAGAACCTACTGTCTGACGAACAAGGATGAGTGTGATTCTAGATGGGTACCCCAACCTTAGGGTCAGCCTTCTAGACTGTTGAACACAGTACAACAATACCGCCGTCTCCATAGCCACAGCTTTTCTCATTTACCTACATCGAATCGCTTAGTTTTTGTTTTCCGATGAAAATCGCGCCGTGCTCGATGACGCCTGTTGAGATTGTGTTGTTGAGTTGTTGAGACGCGGTTCAGGTAGTATAGGTGGCGTGCATATGACGTCACACCATAGCTTTACCCGTGCTTTTTCCCTCTTTCTGGTGATCCAGCTTACGCAAATGCACCCCACCTATTGGGGGCACGCGCTACGAACGTTGCAGGTCAAAATCCTGGAAGGTCCCTTTCGCGCACTGAGAAATTTCTCGTGTATGTTGCCGCACTCTCAGAAAAAAAAAAGGGTGGAGCAGTTACACCTTTTGGGAGGTAATGGTTGTCGCGTACGTTGTGCCTAAAAGGTTGCAAAGTTTGATGTGCTACCTCACTTCACGGCATAACACGTTGTCCACCAACCATTGACACGAATGGGGGGGTTATCGCTTGTGATCGTGTGAGCGAGGGGGGGGGGGGTGTATGCCTTTTTGTAGCAATCTGGATATATGATAATTCCTTTTAACCCCCTTTTACACCCTTTATTCGACGCTATGTTGACCCAGGTGGCAACTATAGAGGTTAATCGCCTTCAGTGCAGTGGTCTGTAGGCGTCTTCTCCCATGGAATGTGCAGTGCTCGTTCCAGCTGATCGTACCACGAATGCGGAACTGTTATTTGTGCTATAACACACGTGATACACATTGACGAGGTGGTAAAATGTTCGGGACGAGTTCTTGAAGAACACATTTTTCTAGAAGAAAAAAAGGACCAAAGCCGTGTAGGTATGATTCGTCCCACGCAATCCTATCAGAGAACGACATATAGCCAACCAGTAAAAGAAAGTAACTAGAAAGTAGCCAAGCCACCATCGCCCAAATATCGGTGGCACGACAGCCTTGTAAAGTAGCCAACTTGGCGCAAAGTAACCATATCTTGCAACCCTCCGTTCTGCTGTCCCCAACGCCGCTCCTTCATAACGCACTGGCAACGTTACAGAGGACAGTACCAATTCGCTGAACATTGTGCACAACGGTCTACGCGCAACAAGCGGGGTGACTGGCTATGGACTGGCATAAGGCGGACTTTTACTACATCTAAATTCAGCGTAATGGCGTGAAGTGACGGGCATTCTCCAGCTGCTGTTTGATTTGGCAGCTTCCTAGATTGTATCGTTTTCGTATAGGGCGTTCCATCTCCGAAAACCTTTCAGTCACAGTTTCAGTCAGGGATGGTTACCGCGGAAAAGGAAACGGAAAACGCTAGATACCTAAACTCCGCAGGAAACGAAAACAGAAAAGGAAAGAAAAACATTTTCATTACATTTAAGGGGAATCGAAACATAAGATTCCAGCCCGGAAACGTTAAAGGGACAGTTCGCTCTCCAACCATCGATTCGTTGATTTCTGCCGCGGACGGTAGGGTATTTCGAACTTTATCAGGTCCGTGCACTATAGAGAATTCAGCTGGTCGTTTTCGTGCAGAAAATGTTATCGCCTCGATCGTTCTTGTTCTGCTCGTACCTTCGGGGCAACACACGAGATGTTCCACTGGTCGTTCGCGTGCAGCGTGCGTTTGCGAGAACTGAATCCGTGCGGGTTATGCCAGCCCCCCACAGCTCTCGCAAAATCTGTATCAAAATGCGTGTTACTGCGCACGGAGCAATCCGTGCCTCTCTATTGGTCGGACGCCACAAGCGTGTCCGGATTGGTTGCCAGAATTTGAAAACGGCACTTCGCGCTTCCTCGCCTGCGTGCTGCGTTCTCCTTCGGCGGTTTCATTTGAAATCTGAACGGTGGGCGCCGCGTTGGCGGTGTCTTTCGTTGGGAGGCAAGTGCGTTCGCCGATCGCAGTTTTATCAGTGTATTATGGTGCCTTTGATCGTGTTGTACTGTTTCTCGCCACAAGCATCGGTCTACGAAGAGCCAATCGGATTTCAAACTGAAGTGTTGTCGTGAATTCTGGCTCGATGAACATGTTCGAGCGCCGTCAGATCTGCATAGCGGTGACAAGAAAATACGATTCATGAAGCAGCATTTTATGTTTGACGTGTAGCAGGCAAGGGCATGATGATCAAGCGATTGTGCGCAAGTATGTGACAGTTGTTCGTTGCTGAAATAAGGTGTCGATATGCGTATTTTGCAAGTTTGAACTTTGTTGCAGTGTGCTACACTCTTAAAAATGAACTTCACCGCATAGCACGCTCCTAACCAACCATAATCTCGAATGATATCGTTATCTGCCCTGATTTGTTGAAAACGGTAGGCGTACGCCTTTTTTGTGACAATTATGAACAGCATAAGTGTCACAAAAAAGGCGTACGCCTCCCGTTTTCAACAAATCAGGGCAGATAACGATATCATTCGAGATTATGGTTGGCTAGGAGCGTGCTATGCGATGAAGTTCATTTTTAAGAGTGTAGGAAGGGCTACGCAATGGACTCAGTACGCTCAGTGCATGTATATGTGTCAACCTTCCGATTGCGTCAGTATAAATTTGTTCATTACGACACCTTTCACAGTTGTTTGGGAATCACGGAATAACTTTACGACGTGCGTGAAAGCTAGTAGACTTAGAGGTGAGGGGTAGCCGGTACAGGCCAGTATGGAAAGCAGAAGTCAGCAACAGCCAGAACCGGTCGGGCTGCGAGCCGGACGGAAAGACTTCTGATTGGAGGATTGAGGAAGCAATCGCTGCACTCTCATTGGTCGTGTGCCCAGTGTTGTGTGAATTTAGCTATACTATGGGCTCTATGGGGAGTTGTGGAGAGCTGGTTATGCGACGCCGAGAATATCGGCGGTGTGGACCGGAACACGAGCTCAAGTTCCGCATTCCGCTCCTTCTCACCCTCCTTTCCTCAACATGGCCGCATTGGAACCGGCAGACCTACTGCTGGTGGTGGATGCTTTGCATTGTAGTTACAGCTCGTTTTATGCTGAGGCGTTCGACAGATTTTTTTCTTCTTTTTATTTCACGGGCGAAGCGTCCGAAGGCGGAGGACTATACGTCGAGGACACTGTTTCGCGCTACTCGGACGATTATGGACTCCAACTCGCATGGTATGGCCAAAGGTTGTGAATATGGATTCTGGCATTGCCATGTATATGTTTAAAGGTGTTATTAAAGCGGTTGTCGTGCGGCCGCGACTCCATCTCCTGTATCAGTCGCATGAGTATTTGGTCAACACTGACGCTAGCACGGTCTCACTGTGAGCAGCACAGACGCGGATTTCCTGCACTGGTGCTACACCGGCGCACTACACTGGCCTGCACTGAAACGACGAGCTGAATTCGCTATTAGTTTCCCGCACCTCGAGCGGTACGACTTATTGTACACATTTCAAAGCAACAGAATTCACGCGAGTAGGCTTTCTCGTGGAGAAGAACGTACACGCTATATCTGCCTGAGAACTACGTGCCTTCAAGATGGCGTTCCCGTTTCCCTGGCATCGAAATGTAGCTTCCTATCGCCAGCACCGAAGCAACGTCGCGAAATTACACGTCAGCCGATCTTATATGTTCATCCCAAGGCGCCTGGCCGCGTTGCCGGTGCACAGGGAAATACTAAAAACTTGAAAAATACTTCGATTTAATACGAAAGGCATTGACGGGAAGTCGTTCATTGTCTGTTACACACGTCCAGCTTCATAGTTTTATTAGCGTATAGTTAGCGTTTATAGATTCGTTACAGTGTGAATTATTCCTTTATGGAAACGGTATTCACATCATATGATTCCCGTACCTTTCCTCTTCATATGCAGGCATTAATATTCTCAAATGTATAATTACAGTTGTGGCGAAATACGTGTAAAAATGCGAGTGATTTGTGCTTCACGGAGAGAGGTTCCAGCTGAGGCCTCACGAGCTTCTCGAGATACTACAGTAATCCGATCCAATCCGGACGAAACCGTAACTGGCTCTTGAATGCATCCTTAAATGCGAACTTCACTTCATAGCGCTCTCCTTTCCAACCATTATCTCACGTGATATCGTTGTCTGCCCTGATTTGTTGAAAGCGGGAGGCGTGCGCCCTTTTGTGACAAGTATGAACAGCATACGTGTCACAAATAAGGCGTACTCCTCCCGTCTTCAACAAATCAGTGCAGATAACAATATCATTCGAGATAATGGTTGGCTTGGAGCGTGCTCCGCGGAGAAGTTCTGAAGGAAGAAGTTAAGATTCTGCGCTCGAGTTTCTATACCAAGTTGGTGCCTGAGCCTGCCTGTGTCGATCGAGCATGAGTGGTCAGGGAAAACCACCTGCTTTTGTGCTTTCCTAGTAGAAGTTCTGACTGAGAACAGAACTTCACCACGTAGCACGTTATCCGCCTACCACTGCCACGAATGATAGGGTTATCGCTTCTAATTTGGAGAGAGAGGAGCGTACGCCTTGTTGGAGCAATTATCATATATCCAAATTGCTGCAAAAAGGCGTACGCCCCCTCGCTCTTCGAATCGGAAGCGGTACCCTATCATTCGTAGCAATGGTTGGCAGACAACGTACCATGCGGTGAAATTCTGTTGTGAGAGTGCATGACGTAAAACGTGGGGTTGGTTGCCGGGAACGAAAACGTGAAATACCCAAATTCTGCAGCAGACGAAGATTTAAACATCAACCAAAATATTTTCGTCACATCTTCCGAATAGCCTGGATACGGAAACGAAAAAAAGAAAAAGGAAACGAAAGATTGGTACCGACAAAGAGGCGGAACTATAATTGCTTTCGGTAACCAACCCTTGTTTAGCATATCGTAAGTCCTCTACGGTAAAGAAAGACGTCAAATCATCAATCGACATCGCGACACTGCTCGCATCGAAGAAATAAAGCTATTAGCTTATGCATTCAGAACCGCGACAATACGGTGATATGGCAACGTGGAATGCCACACAACGATAGATTACCTAGAAAAGTATAGGGAATGACGCCTTTTCTTTAGAAGATGATCGTCGAAGATACATGGGACATGAGCTGTTGCTTCACCTTTAGTTGGCTTGTTGTATTTGCAATAGGCATGGTATTTGAAGGCGAACTACATTCTCATCTACGACATATTCCGGCATCGGCCTAGAGCGTTCTGAACTGAGTGCATAGGTTGAGGCAAAGTGGGCAATACGTCACTTTTATTAGCTAGGACGCGGCGAGTCCAAGTTTCAGAGGTGCAATTGTACTTTGTTCACAAACCGGTGAGCTTGAATTGGGACATCAGGTTCATTAGCCAGGATCGGCTGTCGAAGGATTCGCGCTATGTTCTGCGCGAACGTCACTTCGCGCGTCTACATCCATCGGACGGTGGAAGGGACGCCTCCAGGCAAGCGATTCCCTTTGTGACGACGTCACGCTGACGCAGGGAGATACGACCGCACTACATTCGAAACAATAACCACCAGATTGTCGCAGCAGACCGAGGAGATCCTCGAATCAGACACCACGGGAACTCTACCTGTAGCCCTGTGTTTGTGAGTGAATGAATGAGCGCTTCAGTAAAGTGCATATTGTCCAGATATTCGCTATTCCATTCTTTCTTTCAGCTGAGGAGATGTCCATGGTCTCGTCCATGTCTGGTAAGCATACACTGCCCAAATTTTGTGGTTTTTACTGGTTCCTCCTGTCTCCCAGGGATAACCTCAGAGATGAGCACCCAATCGGCCGGCACAGGTGGTAACGTGCAGACCGCCGGCGAGGGCAGTAAGTACTTAGTCTGACACTGGTGTTCCAGGGACATTAATGCCGAGCTATTACAGCCTTTACAGCTATTAGAGCCTAATGCATCGCTAATGCCTAGCTGTTATTTGTCTTCGCGTTATAAAAGCCGCTGTGGTGCACTGATATCAAGTGAACGCGCATTCTTGGAAGCCGCAATCGAATTCTTGTTACGGCATCCATCTGAACTGTGGCAACCTCGAATGCACTTTCTAGCGTGGCGCCAGCTCCAGGTCCACGTAACACTTGTCACCCGAACTTGGGTGCAGAGAGATGCTAGCGGCTTTAGCAGACTGCTGTCTCGTCGTCTGCTATCTCATGTTAAAGGGAACGAAAAGTGAATATAAGCGTATCGAAACTTTATGTTCAGCGAAAAGCTTGAACCATCACTCCGCTGAAACCGCTGTAGTTTTTCTGTAATCGAATTTTCAATGATTGCATGTCCAGGGACCTAGTAGGAAACCGAGCAGTCTGTCAACAATTGCATCACCCCGCGCCATCTGTCGAGACGCATGTAATACGCGCACTTCAGCTTGCTAATCCAGCGAGAACGAAAATGGCAGAGTGCATTTGTGACCACTTTCTATGTCTAGAATGTCGAACCTCTCGAACATGAGTGCGCTGGAATTCCGCGTTTTAGAACACATCGCTCACACAGAACTTCTGTTAGTGCCATAGCGTGCTTCGCAGCAGAAGATTCCTCGCCCACAGATTTATCGGAGTCACATTCGTCCTCACCAGTACCTCACCGTGCCGTGAACACGGACTGGTTTGTGAAATTTACATGTGTCAGGAAGGAGCACTTGTGTAAGCCGAAACAAGCGCTGTCTTTTCGTCGTGCACGGAATACACGGAATACACGTCGTGCACGGAATACAAAGCATTAATTTTATAAACGCGGATGTTTCTTTCGCTTGACAAACGTTGACTACACATAATCGTTCGCTTGCACCTTGCCAATACATGTACAAAAACATAATAATTGGAAGCTACTTGTCCTACCAAAACGAAAATAAAAATTGATGTGGGAAATGCAAATCGATGGATGCTACGAACCGGTGTTTTTACTGCCGAGAGGTAGACAATGCGTGTGGAAAGCAGACAGACAATTGCATCACAACTAACGAATATTTCGAAATAGTGTGCCTTGACACCGAAGTACTGCAAGAGTCTTACATACATCCGAGAAACCGAAGGGCATGGCAACATACTCGGCAGCGATCTGTGGTCTTTACGCGCTGCTTGACCATAAAACTGGACGGAATACCCTTATTTCTGCAGGAAATTCTGTTATATCACCTGTCGGCTATTCACAAGGCGGATATGGGGTGCTCTGAGAAAGTATAATAGAAAGTATTCTTCCTGCCTTACTCGTGCATCCGTACGCTTTCCATATCAGAGTGCAGACACTTTTTCCAAGATGAAATCAATTGCAATATAGCATATATGCTGAAGGGCACTCCCTAGGAGGGCATTAGCAAAGTCCAAGGCAATGTCTTAATTAACTTTCATTACTTAACTTTTTAATTATAAAAGCTACAAAGTTGTCCCAATGAGAAGGTCTGTTCCTTTCGGTCATCTGATATCGTAGCCGTTTTCAGAACAAAAATCCGTTCGATAGATCGCCCGCAAAAAATTAGTGAAGGAACGCCATTTTGTTCGTTGCGCATCTTCGCAGACGCGTATTTCCTTCTTCCCCAACGTGAGAGGGAAAAGGAGTACAGTGCCGCCTCATGCGTCGAAGATGAGCTTTAACTTGCGGAAAGAAAACAAAAACAAATGTATCGGGTGACTCTATCGGAACTGGCCTTATCTTGGGTTGCATTTTCTGTTTCCTTTTAATCTTTTCCAGGATGCGAGAGGCGATAGTGTGCTCTTTCTCCCTCTCACATTGGGGGTGAAGGAAAGACGCATCTTCTAAGAAGCGCAATGAACAAAATAAAGAAAAAAATGGCGTTGCTTCACGAATTTTTTGCGGGCGATCTATCGAACAGATTTTTGTTCTGAAAAGGGCTACGATATCAGGTGACCGAAAGGAACAGATGTTCTCATGACCTGTCATCATCAAGATGACAATGACCTGTCATCTTGATGAATATGAGAACTTTTTTCGGGCGTGCTAAGTGAGCCAAAAGAAATGTACAATGAAGGTTGTACAAAAACAGCATATCTCCGTCGACTAAAATTTTATATATGTGGATGTTACCACATCGTGTAGTTTCCATCCAAAAGTAGGACTTGGCAAGGTTGTTTGGTTGTTGTTGGGTAGGTTGTTGGCATGTTGATGAGCTATACCGTTTATAGCACATCAATATAGATGAGGGGCAAACACAGTAGACAGCGTGATGGCTGCAAACTCTCAAGTGAAGATTTATTCAACAGAACAAGAAACTGAAAGCATGAATAGAAAAAAGGCAGTGCCCATGCAATGCGTGGAGAACCACATTAATCTCTGAGAAGGTAGGATCGGGAGAGCAATAAAGAGAAATAACGGTTGCGTCCCAGATAGGGGAACGCTGCAAATTTAGGACCGATATGATGTGGTAACCTTGCATGGCTCACTGCAGCTGTGACACACATTGAACAATTCCAGTAGTGGGGTCCAGTAGTGGGGCTTCAAAGACAATGAACTTTCGGTGTTTCACTGGGCATTCAAGTGTAGAGGATGCTTCTCTAGAAAATTAGTTAGCGTTCCCTAGTCATAACTACACCTCAACAGGAAGTATTCTTCTACCCTTCAAACAAGCTACTAGTTCTCATCGGTTTCTTCTCCTACTGTTGATGCCATACTAATCTTCTGCACCTGTCCAAAGGCCCCACAAATGTCACAAAGTCTGTAACACGTAACAAATCTAGTGCTTCCATCTGTGTACTTTGCATACCTGCTTTCAGCCATTTCTGCCAACTTAAGTGCCTGGATCACACACACACGAAGCACTCTGGGGCCATTTCAACTCTGGGAGGCCCCTAATGACAATGTTGACTACGGGACAAGTAGGATAACATAAGTTAAATGGAATACGTCATCGCTATATTATAATTTATACATGTGTGACGCCTGCACATACCTAGGACGTTGAGTTGAACTAGTCACCTCGGTGAAGCAAAATCATTGGTTACTGAACGGCAGTTTGCTTCGGACGCCTTCGCCATTCGCCTTCTACGGCATCTTATCTTCGTAGTCATCGGCAGCAAAATGAGCTCAGCACACACGACACGACTGCTGCATCTAATAGCAGAGTGTTTCGAACCACATTCGTTTTCGCGTACTCTCCTGCAGAATCTTGTGGTAGAAAACGCCCGCCGTCGAAGATGAACGAACATGATTTTTGCATCCCCGAACACATTAGGCATATGTAGGTATCTCGAATACGTGATACAGCAGCCAGAACATGTCATTCAGTTGCTGCTTCGCGCGACCAACCACCTACGACGTAAACAATAAAGGCGACAACACAGATGGCCTTGCAGATGGCGCGGCGGATCGTAGCACGTAGCGGCGAAGTAGCTGAGCGCTTTATTAACGTAGAAACTATAGAAGTGAGCGTCATTTTTAAAATGGCGTTTAGCTGTAAGATTGTGTGCGTCAACTTTATTCTCTACAAAATTAACTCTCGCGTGGTAAGGGTTGACCAATCCCTGGGAGCCCTGGACCGGAAACCGCCTAAACCCAAATTTCTCTTTTTCGCCGTTCGTTGGCAGCACCGTCCATGTTCCGGCAATCTTCAAAATATTTATACGTAAAAAATATGCCGAATTGAGAAGTAATGCTTTCTGTGTCTTATCAAACAATGATGTTGTGCAGTGGGCAAAAATATGGGGGTATATTTTTCACTTTACGGTCCCTTTAACTTGGACATGCGGTTGTTCGCGTTGCGGATGTGGCGACCTCGGAAGTCGTTGGGCTGGTCGTCTGTATCGAGGCTATGTTGAACAAGGGGTAGCTGGCGAATTCCTCGGCGCTGTGGAAAGTGTCGCGAGACAACGCGGAATAGCAATTACAGGACGACGGAAGCGAAAATAAGCTGCAAAGCTGTCTGCCTCCTATTGCGATGTGTACCGAAACAATCCGGGGTCCGACTTCGATTTACGTATATTAGTTGAAATGCCGCCATAATCGCGATATAAAATTCGGCCGCCCAGCACTCTGAGGGTCAGTTCTCACTCGGCGACGTCGTGAGCGGGCGGCGGAAATAGACGCGCATTTCCGGAGTCGGGAGAGGAGAGCTGTCGAGTAAAAAAAATCTGCCATGCCGAACTTCTTTCACGACGTCGGCGAGAGCTGCCGAGAACGACAGCTGGCGACCAATAAGGTGACACAGAAAGGCCACGCCTCCTGATTTTCGTCTGTTTTGGACGACGGAATGCCACTGTGGTCGGAACATGAAAATCGTGCGCGCTGACAGGGCGGCGGAAAAGCGCATCTACTTCCGCCGCCCGCTCACGACGCCGCGTGGGGCGTCGCCAAGTGAGAACTGGCCCTGAGCCCCGAGTGAGTGTCGCCCACGGCCACTTCTGGCCAAGCTTCTGATTGGTCAAGAGGGACACCTGTGACGTGTCCTTTCCTCCTGACGCGCCGATCTATTAACCGTAGACCACGTCGGAACCGGTCGGTATGTATCATTTCCCATGGCGAGAGCAAAAGTTCCCAGGCAAGTTTTCCGTCGAACAAACCCCGTATGGTATTGCGCGTAACAGAAGAATGAAACTTTGATGTAATTGTGTCTCAATTTTTGAAAACCGATGCAACGGCTGCCTAGCACACCCCATGGTATAGATGCTAATCTGTGCGAGCTACATGCTTTAGTACTGCCGCTGTATTTCCTCCTGCTTCATCTCAGACGTTCATGTGTGCATTTTGTGTAATTTCAGCTGCAAGGTAAGGACGTTTCTTGTCAGCTAAGGTAAGGCAGGTTTTGCCTCGACGAACCAATATGAGGAACACGTTCTGATAAATCCGTGGCTTCCTAGCGGAGTGATCCTTCGAAACAAGAGACAACTATAATAGTGTTCAACTGAACAAGGAAGAGGAATATATTGGAGACTCAATAGAGCGCCAAGAGAAATACCGCAGCACCACGCAACGTAATACCATGTTGCCAGCTTTGCAGCCAATACGGTTGCAGAATGAGCACGATGGATTTACATTATCTGGCGGAGGATCCATTATATCTGCGGCGGAATAATATTTTCATAGCTGACGGACTACATTTCTTTTCCTTCTTAAGTTGAACACGGCTCTAAGGCATCCAGGGCGTGTGCTGTTACAGGTCACAGGCATTGTACTGAAAATGAGGAACAGCAAGGCTAATTTCGTTTCTTTTCCTGTCGTAACGTTTAAATTAGCACCGAAGTCATTTTTGACACCCTGTTTTCTTCCAGTGTTCAGTAGGCCAGTAAGATGCACCATGAGAAGTAATTCACACCACGGAGTCATAATTATCGCAGAAATTGAATTTAAAATACGCCGCAAAAAGCGGCCGTGCGCAACGGTGGTGAAGAGGAGTACCAGCCTGTGATCTGCCTGAACCTCGCGTTGACGCTATAAGGAGAACGCTCGCTGATTGGCCTAGCTAAATGTTGTCTGCTACTCCGCTGTCCTCTGCTACTCGTCTGTGCGGGGTTCTGAAAAAGCCTTTCTCCTGGCTCGGTAATGATTCGGCCGCTCCTTCTAGCCCCAATTCTCCGGGAGAACTGGCAAAACTGGTTTACGGCGGCAAAGGGACAAGGTGCTGACCCCCACTGACCGGCAAACCAGAACGAGTTCTCCTTATCATATAATCGGTGACGTGCATCATACCTCCTCATCCTCGTTATAGGTGGAGTGGCCAGTTAAGGGTGAACGCGCGGAGCCACGTTTATGCGAGTTTTTTTCTGGGAAACAAACTGCACACATCAAAACCTATTTTGCTATTTGGTATAATGACACACACACTTTCATCAGACGTCTTAACCCGAATTTTTTTTTGGGTGGCCCTCTCTACTCCTTTAAAGGGACGGTCGTATCCGTCTCGGTCGATTCTGAAACTATTGTGCTGTTTTACTCCGCGTTTATCACTGATAATAACGCCGAAACTCGACACAAATTTGTGGCGTCGTTTCTGTGCAGCTTGATGCAGCACATGTCAAGAGCAGACGACGCATATTGAGAGTATCCTTTCTCGAAAACCACGGAAACGTCATCCGGACGAAAGGAGACACACGACCGGACTGCGCTAATGGGGGCGCGCTCTCCCGGCACAGCTGGCAGGCGGGCGTCTGAAGGGCGCGATCTCCTATTGTCACGTGTCCGCTATCATGTGTCCGCTAATCTGAAAGCAATGTCGCCTCGCTGCCGAGCGATTTTAAAGAAGACAGCATCGATGGAGTGGTGGTAGATTATGACCCGTATTCGACAGACCATTTACCACTTCATCCTGCTCGTGGTAGGGGTGCGATATTGGACATGAGCTGCACGACGACCGTTTCAGGTACGACCGGTATGACCGGATCGGGGGGGGGGGGGGGGGGCAGGCGTGTACGGCGAAACTTTCCCCACAGCGGCTTCGCATTTCTCCACTTGACAATGACAGGTGCCTCTCTGATCGCTGTAATCCCGGGGAAGCATGAATGAGCACCTTTGTTGCAGTTCTGTGAGGCAGATATCTGCTCTGTGACAGCGCTGATGATGCCCCCGGTCTTCAAGGAGCTTTGCGTTCTGAGAGAGCTGCTGGCAGTGTCCACGCCTCATTTTGCCGACACGACCACCGGATGCGATTTCTAGATCCAATGGGCAACAGGATCAGTGGTGCAGAAACTTTTAAGCTTTAGCCTCCGAAGTTCAGTCTACCCTCGTTTGTCCGGACCAGAGTTCCCTAAGGAAATATCCCGATAGCTGCTGATCCGTATCGATGACGTCCGTACAAAATGGGATACACCGATGTAGTTTTGAGGAGCTTTCGTGTTTGAACGGACGGCCTGATAGTACACGCTATTTTATGTTAATATTTGGATATTTAATGGTCAGGAGGAAATACATGTTGTACATGCAGTATTTTTTTTCGCTGTCTCTCTGTCTTCTTTTTCTGTTCCAAACAAATGCCTGCGATTTACAGCAATGGTACGTTTCCTGAAATTATTTGATCACACTCATTCACGGACTGGTTCTGGGAATTTCATTTATTTGAGAGAAATAATTCACATGAATTAACCATGCTCGAGTGAAACATAAGAATGCATGTATTACACCAGAGCTGTTACGCGTGTGTACCTGAAAGCTTCCTATAACACTGTGGGCTTCCTGATATAATATAATGCTGACGTGCACTGGATGCAAGTTTTTAAAAAAGTTAAGCAGAACCTGATTACATGATGGCGGTAGGTCTTACTCCTATAATTGCTTCTTTCTTCGGCAAATGTGAGCCGAACCGCCGTGATGCTCCATTATGTTAACGTGCGCACTAGGAAGACGAGATAGCCTGCACCCCAATACCACTTCATATACCGGGTGTATCAGTTAAATCCCCGGGCTAAATAATTAGCGAACGGGTGCACCAATCGACGAATTTCTTTTTTACAAGTATCTGTCCGATACCACCTACAGGCTGCGCACCGTGTGAATGAGTGGGAGGCGCTCATTATTTAAATAAAAATTCAAATGAGTTTCGTAAAAAAAACGTAACTTCTAAAGCAGGGCGCTGTCGGCATTAAAATGGGTACTACCCCTTTTGGGACCTTCAGTGGACACCTTTTAGAGACAAATCTGCCACCGAAGCCGGTCATTTGTTGCGGTAATTGGTTTCGGTTTACATATTTTGTCACGGCTGGTCGCGGTGAAGCGCAAATACAACAATAACAATACAATACAATAACAATAATAATAATAAATTGGAAAGATAGGCACATGAACACGATAAAAACACGGCACTTGAATGTCGAAGAGTGTGAGCATGTGAATATGTCAGAAATTATTCGGTTAATTGTAGAAATGCTTGAATGTCTGTGTTGAAGTACCTCATCCACTACAGTGCCCTTCAAGTTCATTAGACATGGTATTACCTCTATCAGCAGGCTGCACAAGACCCAAGGGTTTGAATATGGTGCGAGCCATGAGATATCGTAAAAACCTCATTAGAGAAAAGTACACTGCCACACATATTGCACAATTACACTATTACTACTAATACTAGCGAGTCTACTAATGCTAATACTCTGCTAGCAGACAACTACTAACACATACCAATGCTAAAGCAATGATGTTGAACACACTATTTGACGCAGGTTCCGTCATGCTGCTTTGACTGCTTTGACCGACCCTGTAATAGAAATACAGTATTTTATATTGGGAAAATGATATATGATATGGCGGCCGTTTACACTACTAAGCGTTATTTGAAAGAAGCACTCGAAACAGAAACTTTACATGTGCCTATGTGAGGGGCTCTTCATCAGCAATAGGCGCCAGCAAACACGAATGGAGACAAAATCGTGCCCTTGTGCGTGCACGTGCGTAGAGATGCAAACTGAAGGGGTTACGAGGGGGCCACCGAGAGAGCAGGCGTCGATTATTCAGTCTCGCTTTGGTTTTCCCGTCGATGTCCCACTGGGCACACTTTTGCCAGCCAATAAACTACGACGGGCTACTGCACACGATACCACTACATTTACCTTTGTTGCGTTCCATTCGAAGCGAACTGAAAGCGCTTACATCGTCCAGGGCACGTCGAAGCTTTCAACTTGTTCCGGGAACAACGTAGAGGTAGTCCTTAGCCGCTTTCGTTTTGGAGCGAACGCGAGGCGAACTTGCATAACGTCCGTCTCCAGATAAGCTTCGTCACCGAACAGATGGGCGGAACACGATGTCCTTGCTCCACTGTAGGGTACCGGCTGTGATATGCCTCCTATTTTCGTTTTGTGTCATTGCCTCTAGGCCGGTCAGTTCCGGCTGGACCGTGGACGAATTCGTGCGGCCAGTACTCCTCGACCTGATACAATCTCCCTTGGCGGAAAATGTCAGACTTCAAAAAAAAAAAAAAAGAAAAAAAAAACTTGAAATGTAGACGTATGTCACGAAGTCGAAGCAGACTGAGTCGAATCGTCAAGGACAATCGTCGAAGGAGAAACTCGGGCGGCCTACTGCCCTATCATTCGTCTGTCGCGTCATGGTCCGAACCACGTCATAGCGATGTCGTTGCTGGGACGCTCGCGGCCGTAAAGGCTGCGCTAACTTTAAAATGTGTTTTTGAAATAACTAAGCAATTATCGGAAAAGAAAATTGGTCAAATAGGTTGTCGGAGGATGCGGAACGTCATGGTAACAGTATTATGGTAACGTTCCCGGATGCGACCGTCCCTTTAATGGAACGCAAGCGTAATTCGTCGTACACATCGTACGGATAGTTTACCAGGAGCGTGGATAAATCTGTGGACATAGGTGTCGGAAGACTCTTGCGAAGGCTTTTTCTTTTTATACGTTTCTTGGTGCTTATAGAGTCCGTTCGTCTTCTGTTCCAGGGACTACAAGAAATTTCTTTTCGTCCTTGTTCCATGCGCCGTACTCTTTCTGATAGCAGGTGTAGGTGTAGTAAGCTGTAAGTATCCAGACTTTCTGTGGTATATGCTGCTGTGGTGTGCCGTGTGGTATGCAAGTGTGGTTATATCCGCCGATGTGCACGACTATCAGATCGATATTCCCGTTTACCGATTGAAATAAAACTGTCCGATCTTCGAAACGGACGTTCAAATAATAATAATAATAAAGCGGCTTCAAACAACTTCGCGCTCCCTTTAAGACGGATTTGTGATGGCCAAAGAGATCACAGCCTTCAGGATGATGGTGCTGCCCATGTTTGCCCCTTCTGACCGTTTGGACCACGAGAGCGATCACGATCATGATGAGAGTGGATATAAACGATATCTCCACATATGCGGTTACAACGAACGCATTCGTGGGTACCACATGCGAAGGTACGGTTGCTTACTACTTGCTACATAGTAGCCACGACACCGCCGTCCTCTATATGGTGACGCCACTGCTATATTTGCGTAGCTGCGTTTAGTGAGGAAGATTGCTGAGAACGATGGCGACTAGATCATCAGATAATGAAAACTACGATAACGATGACCATCGGACAATCAGATACGTTCGATCGGTAATCAAGATGCTTCGCTCAGTTCCTGTCACTGTCTGGGTTTTTCGATGACTGCAATGTTTGAAGATTCCGCGCGTGCTGTCATATGCGTTGTCCGTGGGTTCTTCCTCGCCCTGGAACATTTCATAAAAAGAAAATGATAACTGTCGTTGTGTTCGCTTGTGACTATTTATAACGGTGCAAGCGGAAGAGTCTCACTTAAAATTCTTAAAATTCTATCCTCGCTTAATGTACGATGATCTGCACTTTGATCCGTAAAAGCTACCAAATGGAAGAAGCGTAAATATGAAACGCTGAGCATGATGAAGGCACCGTAAATCAGCAGGCACGTTGTTAATAATGGCAGCAGGATTTGAAAGCTTATACAGAAAGAAACCCGCACTTGAAATTTTATGAGTGACAGAAAAATCAAAATATTTCTTAATCATGACTGAAACGCGGACTGCGGTAAAAAGACGTGGGGCGACACTTTGTGGGAAACAGTCGCCCATTCGTCGAGCAACAGTGTTACATGTTCCCAACCCTCTATCGGCTAGGTCATTGCCCTCATGGGCTAAGTAACTGGCTCCATGAAATTTAATTGAAAAGTTTGTGGAAGCGAGATACTTAGCGACATACGTTCTCTTAAAATGTAAGAACATTGATACAATGTGGAAATGAGTAACAGTGTCAGCAGAATCACCACGGGAGTCAACTACACAGAAAATTCACTTCGTCCGGCGAGCCAACGTGGTGACGGTACCGGTCCACAGATGTCGCGGTACGCTCCCATTGTTTTTGGCATGCTTATGTTCGCTGCACTATATAACTGCGGAGTTCTTGTCGGGTCTTAGAAACAGGGTTGCCCGTAATAATCAATATGAATTCGGGCTGGATTTGAACGAAATTTGTGGTGTTTGTATAATTAGCCCGCAGGATGCAGCAGCAGTAAAAAATTAATGCTTGCTGTTTTACAGACTGACCCAACATTGAGGCACTGTGTGCGAGTGCCCTGTAGGATAACGAGAACTTCCGAACCGTTATCGTCTCGTCGTGAACATTGAGCAGGTAGCAAGAGATCTATGCGCCGTGTTTTCTGACTAAGCAATGTGATCCGCCCGCGGGCATGTAAAAACGCAGCGCACTTGGACATCTTCCTTATACTTTGGTGTCAGTTTTTAGGAATATGCGCACTAGGGTCCTAACCGGGATTGCTGGCTGAAACGTGGGAAGAGCGTTAGCTGTTTCCTCGCCAGCTGGTACTGACTCAATGACACGGTGCATCAAGCCAGCGACGCAGACTACAAAAATGCCCCTTCGTCATGTAGGGTTTTTGTTCGGAGGATTTTGTTGATTCTTGTAGGATTTTGTTGAAACCTGCATTCTTGCTGAATGATTGTGAGAACGATATAGGAGTACACCTTTTGCTGTTTACATCTACAGCCATCATCATTCAAGGAGGGGGAGGGGCATCGGGAGGAGGAGAACCTGGTACAGAGGATGAGGATCAAAATGGTCATTACAACGACGCAAATGCGGCCCAGGATATCACTCCCATGTCCCCTACCACGACAACGACCACTACCACCACAACGACGACGACAACCACTAGGAAACGTCAGTATTACGTACCTCTATCCTCTTTCCTATTCCAGCCCCTCTGTCGTTCAAGATGCTTTCGTAGCGATGCTATGCGCCAAAAAAGTGCGCTACATATGAATGAATCTAGGATTTCCGAATGAATCCCGGAAATCTTCATGGTTACGTGTGCTTCCCCCTAATCTACGATGGATTCCAAGGCAGTGTGGATGGATGGATTCTTTTCTCATTTAAATCAGCGGTTGCTTGCGCCACCTAGTGTGCTATTAAGTGCGGTTTTACGAGCTCGAGTTGCCAAAATGTATGCTCATACCACCAATTGTTAAGTGAATCCTTCGTATTTTTCTGCTCGCTTCCTCCTTGCCACCTGGAAAACCCTGGTACCTCCCACACAAGTGCCTTGTGTAGCTGCAGAATGCGGGATACTGAGTATGCACACACTTTTTATTCTACATTCCTTGTGCGTTTCGAACGTTCAGGAACTAGTTGCGGTACACGCTCTTGGCTAGTTCCATCTCAAATCGAACAATCTGGTACACTTGATGTCTCGAATGAACGGGAAAAAAATATATGTTGAAGCCATCGGTGAGTTAGGAGAAATAAACGCTTTCCGAATTCTCTGCGCTGCGCGGTTCGGGAAATAGGAGAGGAGGAAAAAACTGCCTCTCATAAGGCGACGTCGTCGCGAGCGGGTTTGAGCGTTCGCTACAAGGCCATTTCTTCTCGCATTATAGTAATTTCTTGATCTGGCTTGAGAGCACTTAGGGCAGAATAGGATCCTTCGTTGGCAGTGCTGTACCGGTTTTTGTTTGTCTGCAAAAAAATATCAAAGTTGACTCAAAGTGCCGAAAAACACCATATTCACTGCAGCTTTGCGGACGATGTACAAAACGGATAAGACTCAGCTTTATGCCGTTTAATTTGTCATTCATAGGGCTATCCAATGATGTATAATTTCTTGCTCTACTCTGTAAGGAACGTAAGCGATACCTCTTTTAGTAGCACCATGCCACCGAAAAATGACGAATTTCGGAAGTCTTTATCTAAAAAACCCCACCAAAAACTTTCCTCGAAAATTTTATATGTTGTAGGTAGTTCCTTAGACTATGCAGAGAAGCAAAATCAAAATTCGGACTTGATCGGTAGGCGCACTGTGAATTTTTTGCCAGCCCTATCAAGCGGAGGCACCGTGTCCCGCGTGTTGCAAAATCAAATTTTCTAAAGGGACTTTCAACTTCTGTCTTCATATAAAAAGTAATTGCTGTCATTTGAAACCATTCTGAGGTTCCAAGGTTTCCTTTTCAAGGTTCTGAGCGTTTGCGTTCATAACAATGCTGTTCATAGTCGCTGAATCTAGATTGTAGAGCAACCAGATGTGCTCGCATTTTTTGCGGGATGTCACACATGCATTGCAAGTGCTGGGAGCCGGGGAAGAACAGAATGATTTTACATCTTTGTAAGAGGCATATCTGTTCAGGGTTATTTTAAACAAGCATATTTACTGTACGCATTATGGCAGGAGGGACGCAGTGACTTCCAGTATTATTTGAAACATTTCCTTTAATTCCTACGGCCCCATGACCTCGGACGGGGGAAATTGCACTGAGGAAAATGTTGTAGTGTCATACGCACACACTCAAGGCTAATTCATGGTGCCTTTTATGAACCTTGCCGAAACAGCTCGACTGGCGCCGCAGTCCAATATGTTATTCGGTTCGACATGCTGCCACCATGGGAAGGTCCTGATCGCATTTACTCCTTGAAGACACCTTGCGCAAAGTTTCGCCTACACACAGAAGACGCTTCACTCACTTCTCGACTACAGAAGTGCATGGAGTGCCCTTATACAGAGTGTGCGACGACATTTGCATTACTGTAGTGTGTCGTCCTGGTATCACACCTACCTGAATGGCCTCTTTGTTGTACATAGATGGGTAGAAATCCAGCGAACCGGTAGAGATGTAGGAAGGGAGTTGCCTCAGGACAGTGCTGATCGTGTGGATTTCGCTGAATATATATATATACCGCCTCATACACAAGAAAAAAGTGCTATAGACAAAGGATTTTCGCTTTGCTTCGGAGATCGGCATAGCTGCCATAAAGACTGTGGTTCCAGCAGATCAAGCCGAAGGCGTAACAGAAATGGGCCAGCTATGCAGAAGCTGCTTCAAGTACTTCACAGCAAAGGTGGCTGAATCACAACACGCAGCAATGTTGCCCACATTTGAAAGAAAATCTGACAAGAACCTGCCATCAAAAGTAACATTAAGGAAAGTGGCTTCCACAACGGCCTAAAGCAGTTCATGACACGAGCACTCTCATCCACCTGGAATGCTCTGCATAACTTTCGTTACCTTCTTAGCTTCGTCACCTTGTCTTCTTCGCTGTCAAGTTGTTGTTATTCTGTGTACTGTAAATATGCTTCGATATGATCACCGTGGACAAATATACCTCTTATAAAGACACAAAAGTATTCTAAAGCATTCTGTTCTTCACGGGCTCCCAGCACTTGCAATGCATGTGTGTCATCCCGCAAAAAATGTTAGCACATATGGTTGCTCCACAATCTACATTCAGCGATTACAACACTATTTTGAACGCAAGCGCTCAGAACGGTTTCAAATGATAGCAATTACTTTTTATGTGAAGACAGAAGTTGAAAGACCCTTTGGAAAATTCGATTTTGCAACACGCGGGACACGGTGCCACGGCTTGAATGCGCTCCGCGTATAGGGCTGGCAAAAAATTCACAGTGCGCCTACCGATAAAGTCCGACTTTTGATTTTTCTTCTGTGCATAGTCTAAGGAACTACCTACAACATATAAAATTTTCGAGGCAAGTTTTTGGTGGGGTTTTTTAGATAAAGGCTTCAGAAATTCGTCATTTTTCGGTGGTATGGTGTTACTGAAAGAGGTATCGCTTACGTTCCTGACAGAGTAGAGCAACAAATTATATATCACTCGACAGCCACATGAATAACAAATTAAACGGCATAAAGCTCAATCTTATCCGTTTTGTACATCGTCCGCAAAGCTGCAGTGAATATGGTGTTTTTCGGCACTTTGAGTCAACTTTGATATTTTTTTGCACACCAACAAAAACCGGTACAGCACTGCCAACGCAGGATCCTATTGTGCCCTAAGTGGTCTAAAGCCAGATCAAGAAATTTCTATAATGCGACAAGAAATAGCCTTGTAGCGAACGGTCAAACCCGCGCGCGACGACATCGTCTTATGAGAGGCAGTTTTTTCCTCCTCTCCTACTTCCCGAACCGCGCAGCGCAGAGAATTTGGAAAGCGTTTATTTCTCCTAACTCACCGATGGCTTCAACATATATTTTTTTCCCGTTCATTCGAGACATCAAGTGTACCGGATTGTTCGATTTGAGATGGAACTAGCCTCTTGTGCAACGTAGCGCGCTTATCGCAAGTGATTCCGTCGTGATTCTACATTGGTAACATTCTCAAGGCGTTGTTGAATTGAGCGTAACCGGAATAGGCAATGCCCCCGCGCATTAAACGTCAGCTTTGCCGATATCCCAAATAGTGGAAACTGTTGTGATATTCTGAAAGCCCACATCCAACTCTACAAAAGTACACGTTCATTCTTCCAGTTCAGTACAGTACCATGTCAAAGAAAAAAAAATCATTCCGGAACACACATGGGCGCAGCCACTTTGATGACGTAGATGCACCCGAACGTGCCTTCGTACTTTTTAGTGGATTCCAGCTATGGCCCTTCGTGGCTTCACGTATCTGTGCTTGAAGATGGCGGACAGCCGGGTTCCACTGATTCCGCGATGAGTAAAAAATGCAGCGGCTGCGAACTCCTTCGTGAACGAAGCTCTGTGTGATGTTTGAGTGGAATTCGTCGTTTGTGTTTTGTGAGCTCGAACAATTTGCGTCAAGTCGCGTTTCCGATAGCCCATTTACAGCGCTTGCTCAGCGTACGGTCAATTATTTCGAGGAAATAGACTGACGTTTCGGCAGCCGTTTTATCAAGAAAATGGCAAAGCATGCATGCAAAAGCATGCTATGTATTTGAGGAACCGCATAATGCTATGGGACGAGTTTTACGTACGATTTATCAATGTGTAACACCGTCGACATCGTTAGGGAGCGATGTAAAGCAAAATACCAATCTCGTTGTAAACTTTTCGTTGGATTCTGTGCATTTTCCTGAAGCTTTGTTTTAATCACACACTCCCACGTCATGCTGCAAAACAAACTACATACTACTCCTACAAACTACTGCATTTCATGTCTAACACCTGGATTTTGTTTTTAGTGAGTACCGTACCACAATAACATGCACACGAAAGCTCCAGTAGCCATGTGGTTGCACGCCATGCAAACGCAAAAGAAATACGAGAGCACATATTGGCCACCTAGAAATGTTGTTTCAGGAGTCCGGAGAGTTAGGGCATAGCATAGGTCATAGCATAGAAAATAGATACATCATTATTTACATTTTCCATCAATCAGCATTGTTGGGATCTGGTGCAAATTTAAATGTCAACACTGAATGTACTTACAAACTATTCCTATATATTCAAGTGGAGACATGACAATTCGCTTTTTGTACATTAGCACAGTACAGCTTCAAAATTATTGAGCTGTGCAGGATCAGCAATCTCAGGAGAGGAATCACATAAAGCTCCAATAATAGACCGGACGATAGAAAGCTTCAAAAGACAAAATAGTTACAGAAAAATCTGAATAATCGAATAAGCCATTGTGATTGAATAAGCCATTCTGAATAAGCCATCGGGATCTGTGCTACTAAGAGTACGTACAGTTCATGAATGGAACATGTTACCACATTGTATTGCCTCCATGTGACCACTAGAACAGGCAGCTTTCCGGGTAGCTCCTTTCGTGTTTTTCGATGGTCTTTTTTGTTGTTGTTTTTGTTTTTGCACCAGCAAACATGGTCATAGTGAAACACAAGCATCCAAGGACAGGATGAGACAGGTACAACACAACTGCTAGCTCTCACTTGATATATTCATTAACAGACTCTGGAATATACACATACATGCTGCTAAACAAATGACAATTTAACCATCGGAATCACACACAAGAAAAAAGGGTTATATATCTTCCCCTCTTCTCGTTCTATTTCACAGGCCGCCATAGTATCACTCTGAATCCCTCTGAATGTGCTCGTGCATCCCCTTTGAGAAAACGTATCCCGGACAGTAGCAAATCGAACCACTTACTGCTTGCACAAGCATCTGTCTTGGATCTCTCAAACCACTAGGGCTCTCACATAGAAACTACCCCTGTTCAGCACAGTAGGAAACACAAATTCGTAAATAGCATCTGTTGATTTCGCCGTACATATCCCACATATAGAGGGTGATAATACTACATATTGTATGATAATGTCAGTAACACAAGAATGCTAGATTTGAAACTACTCTTGCTTCGTAGTAGTTTTTGTGTGAAGCTACGCAATTCCTGTCCACATGTTTGATCTGCCAGCGTGATAATCCCCTGAAAAGCAATTCTTACATGGCTGGAAATACCGGTTCTAAAACCTATCCCTAACATGTGTAGCATCAGGGTGCAAAACAAAAAGGCATCGTGGAAAAGACAAACACACACCGGGTATGTTCTCACTGTGTAACATTTGCTCTGGCTACGAAAATCAACATGTTCCACATTAATAAACATGGCTGGACATGATACGCAGGTGAAAGCTAAGAAATATCATGAGTAGTTAAATAAACAATTCATGAACACTTGCAATAACATAACATTCATACGCTACCATTCCTCCCACTTTAAGGAATTACTGAACTATATTCCTACCTACATTGCGTGCCATTGCACGCTCCTTTGACAGCACAGAATAAAAATACAGTGAATATAATTTATAGCCTTCCATTCACGCTTAATGGCCGAAGTAGTAGAGAAGGAAGGCCACTGCTGTGTTGTGTTGAGAAGCACCACTTCCTGTTTATCATGTCAAAATGAAATGTGCCTGAAGTGATCCAAAGTAACTGTTCTGAACAACAACAACTTTATTACAAGGTGATGAATGGGGAGTCTGGAACATACAAACAGAAAAAAAAAACACTACACAAGCCGCAACATTAACAGATTGGCAAATGAGCTGTGGCGAGCTACACCTTGGGAGAAAGTCCCGAAAGTCCCGAAAAGTAATTCACGAAAAGTCTGAGTACCTGAAATATGAGATCCGTGACTGGTAGTAGGAGGGTCCATGTTCAACTTCTGGTGCTAGCAGTGATTGGCTTTTTCATGAATTATTTGTTGAAGTTCCTATATGCATGAGAACATGAACGACTCATTAACCACTGAATACTGATGAGCTGATCAGGGGTCGTCATCCCAGAGAGACTCCCCTTCTTCCATGTGTCCCTAGGGTTGCTCACCACTGCAGAAAAAAAGAATACTCTATGTATACGTAGTATATACTATATACAGTACAGTATATATAGAGTATACTAGTAGTATAATACTGTATAATGATTTTGCCCAACAGAGAGAAGACGATTGAGAGCATCTAAATTTTAATGAGACGAGACTTTCACGCAGACGGCTGCACTTCTTGAGGACTAACATCAAGCTGCAAAAAAAGAAAGAAAGAATATACAACACATGGTGTAAAGCAGAGAGCAAGGTGAGCTACAGTTGGTACAAATATACAAATAAAAATACAAACCTATATAATGAAATAAGAACTGGGTTCGACTCCATCAGCTTCGATCAGACAAAGGATTAGCTGTGTAGCATGACGACGACGATGTTGGTTGTTCTGGTGGCATAATACCTGAATGACCACGGTGGCCAGGTCAGTATTTGGCACTAAAGGCATTCACGGGGGACACATTCAGGGTGTGGGATCCGTGGCCCACAAACCCGGGTGGGTTCCGTGTCCGACCCGCCGTAACCCCGAAGAACACTAACATAGTACATAACAAAGGGGCGTAAGGTTTATTTCCTTACGACGTACGGATCAACTCGACTGCTCCGCTGCTGCCTCCAGACTAGCCTTCGCCTCCCTCGCTTCCTTCGTCTTAAATCTGCACTGCCTGCTTCGGGTGAGCTGATAACGCAGGTGCCGGTGCCGCCACGCCCCCATGAATCACGACACTTGCGTGACTTGCGATAAGCGTTCTGACAGGGTGATGGCGTCCCACATCTCCCCCTCCTCAAAACTCCGCCAGGTCGGGGATGTCCAGCATATCGGGCATGTTCGGCGTTGCGTACTCCGACATGTGGCCCTAGCAGCAGGGGCGCGCACCGGTGCATGCAGAGGACAGCCGCGGCCAAGTCTTGCGGTTCCGGCGCGTCCCCGGCTGGAGGGGCACCGTGAAGTGTCTCCCACGGAGGATGCTGCTGCTGTAGACGCTGGGAATGGAGAACGGCGGAGCAGTGGGTTGCTGGGTGGATGAGTGCATGATGCACGGAGCACAGGTGCTGGGGTTGCCGGGAAGTTTCCCTTGACACTTTGTCACGCTGACACGCTGACGGTTGCCTTTGTCGGCGTTAGCAGTCAGTGGTCCTACGGTTACGAGGGGCCGCAGGACTGCGGGTAGAGAAACGCCGCATCTGCATAGAAAAACAAAGAAAACATCACCTTGGAGGTTTACGGGGGCGAAGGTTATAACGAGGGAACCCTGGTAACCCGCCCTGGGATGTCCCATCTTCAGCGGGTTGAGACTCCGTGTCGATCGGATGTTGAAAACGTTGGGATTGCGACGAACTTGTTCCGGCATCCTCTTGCCCTTCGTCCTGCTCCAAGATGCGATAGATGAATTTCTTGAGGTCTGTGATGTGAACTGGGCCGGACTCTTCAACGTTCAAGTCTATAAGTAACGTGAATAAGTTGCGCACTCACCCGGTAAGGCCCGTACCATCGGTCCGCGAGAGAAGCTGCGAAGCCCTTCGTCGCGTAGCATAGTGGATGCGTCCGCCTCAGGACTAAGTCTCCTTGTTGTACTGGGATGCTTACACCAGTCGTGCGACCTCAAGATTCTCACCTGCACAGCGAACTGCAGTTGAGAGAATGTTGTTGCGAATGTCTTCCGCATATCGTGCATACGGGCGACTGGGTTGTTCCCTCCGTGTCCGTAGCGTGTTTTCGAGTGGAAATACTATTTCCCGTCCAAAATTCAAATAGGCAGGCGTGAACCCAGTAGACCTATTTTCTGCCGTACCAGTGGCGAAGCAAATTTCCGTTGGAAGCGCGTCTCAATCCTTATGCCTGGTGGTAAGCGTTACCATCATTTTGATATTCTTATTGACCCGCTCAGTTATGTTTGCCTGAGGGTGATAGGGGGACGTCTTATGTCGAATACTCAATGCCGAGCTTGTGTCTATGAACGCCTTACTTGTAAAGTACGAGGCGTTATCCGTGATGGTCCGATCCGCGAAAAGACATCGAGCAGTCGATGCCAGATCCGAGCTGACACCAACATCCGCAGGGGATAGAGCTCAACCCACTTCGTGAAGTGATCTGTAATGACTAACAGGTAGTGGTTACCACGGGGACTTCTGGGGTATGGACCCTTTACGCCACATGCGACTACCTGCCAAGGCTCCTGACTGACAATCTGTTGCAGCAATCCTGGCGGCTGTCCGCCCCCTTGGTGTCAACTTCTGACATACAGGACAGCTGCGAGTAAACAGCCCGCCTGCATCATGCCTGGCCACATCGCGATACGACATAACTTGAATAAGTCTTGCTGCCACTACCGTGACCTGCCAAAGCTCCTGCCTCATGCCTGGCCACATCGCGATACGACATAACTTGAATAAGTCTTGCGGCCACTAACGTGACCTGCCAAAGCAGAGTCATGGAAATATCTGAGGAATAACTTCGTAGCTTCCGTGGTACTACGATCCTGAAAGGGTTGCCGCCGACCTCCTCGTCGTCCGCCTGGGGGATGTACCTCACCAGAAGACCATCCTCGCTCAGCTGATAGGAGTCTGACCTCTCTTCAGCGTCTCCGGCGTCCGCTGGGCCCGTTGTCTCCCCCACTTTACTACGTGTTGACAGAGTCCGTCCGTCCTCTGTGCTTCCAAGATGTCCTCCCGGCTCACGGTGTGTCCCCACGCCAGCTCCCTGTCCGTTCCGGCTTGTCCAACCGCGGCTACGAGCTCATGCGTGGTAACGACGTCCTCCAGGGGCAGAGGTGCTCGAGACAACGCGTGTGCCACTTTGTTAGAGGTCCCCTTCCGATATCGATCGAGAAGTCGTACCGTTGCTATGTCAGACTCCAACGTGCAAGTCTTCCGGTGGGATTTTTCAATCTACTCAGCCAGGCGAGTACCTGATGATCAGTGTGGATTGCAAATTTCGCACCATCTAGATACATGTCAAACTTATTCAGTGCGAACATGATAGCTAGGCACTCTTTCTCCGTCACGGTGTAATTTCGTTCAGGTGATGTCAGCGTGCTGTTGTAACAACACGGCACCCAGTCCATAATCGCTCGCGTCTGTCTGCACTACAAATGAGCGATTAAGATCTTGGGAGATACAGACAGATGATCTGCGCTATCGCTTCCGTCAGGGCGGAGAATGCATTCTCCTGTGCTTCTCCCAATGACCAGCGCGCACCTTTCAGCAATAGCTAGGTTAGTGGCTGCGTCATGTCTGAACACCGCAGTATGAATTCTCTATAAAATCCAATCATACCAAGGAAGCGTTGCAAGCTCTTTACATCCTGCGGGCGGAGTTCGTCTAGGATAGCCTTCATCTTGTCCTCGTTCGGCCTGACCATGCCAGACAGCACCGTAAACTCGAGCAGGTCGGTGTGGTTATCGCCAACTCCATCTTTTGAGGATTGACCGTCAACACAACAGCCTGCATACGTCCCTACACCACTTTCAGGTGTGAAAGGTGTTCCTGTAATGAACGTGAAAAAATTACTACTTCATCCATATAAGTCATGGCGAAGTTTTACTCCGCATCGCCGAGCACCTCGTCCATCACTCGCTGAAAACTAGCCGGGGAATTGGACAGTCCGAAGGGAAGCCGGACGAACACAAACACTCCCCTATGACAGGTAAAGGCTGTCTTTTCGACATCGTTAGGTGCTCTCGGTATCTGCAGGAATCCTCGACTGCAGTCCAAGATTGTAAACGCACGAGCTGATCCCAGCATGTAGTCTATAGAGGGAAATCGATAGGAATCTCTCAGTCACCTCGTTCAACCGGCGGTAGTCCACGCACAATCTTGCGGTTCCATCTGTCGTCGGAGCGAGTACCACCGGAAAGGCCCACGGACTGCGCGAGGGTCTCACAGCACCCGTCTCAATCATTTCGTTCAGCGCAGCAACGAGCAATTTGCGCTTTTGGACGCTAAGCGGCCGCGGGTTGCATCTCCAAGGCCTTGCGTCGCCGGTGTCTATGCAGTGTCAAACATTCGGTCAAACATGGTTTTTCCGGAAATATCCGGAAAAAGGGGTGGCAGTGCTTGCTTCAGCATTTCTTGTTGTTCTGAGGTTCCTGGACATCCTCGCAGGCCCTCATCGAAGACAGCAGTTGCAACTACAGGCGTTCGGTATTCTGTTCCGTGATGATCTCCAACGGGCAGTGATGGTCCAGCACCGCGAAGCACTCCAGCGGCTTGCTGCTTAGGTTCATAGCTGTTGCCAGTCGGTTTCGCTTTGAGCAGTCGTCCTGGGTTCCCTCACCAGTGCGGCGTTGGTCCACGCCAGGGGTTGTCCACTCCAGGAATGGGTAGAAGGTACTGCTGCATGCATGCTGGCACCTTCCGCGACGCAAGTCCAGGACAAGTCCCATCCGGATAGTGAAGTCACGTCCCAGGATCATTGCTCCTGCCAGTCCAGGAAGGTAAACAAAGCGTTGTCTGACCTGATGTTAATCGTGGACCGTCAAGGTAAGGCGTACCGCGCCGCCGGCAGGTACAACCGTATCAGAGGCGAGCCTAAGGTGAGTCCTGGACGTCCGTACAGAGATGTTTCGTTCCCGACACCAATCGTGGATGGTGTCGCCGATTAGGGAAACAGCTGCTCCGGTGTCCAACAAACCTGCAACGTCTTTGCCCAGAACGCGCACCACGATGAACGGTCAAATGTTGCAGATGTCATCTTGCAATCGGCACTCAAGTGGGACCGAGGCCACTGTATTATCAGAAAAGATAGCACGGTTAGAAGTAACTCTCCTCTTATCAATGTTCGCTCCGGCCAACGACGGGAATGCGTAATCTGCGGTTACCGCCGCCGAGTTTCCCTGGGAGGTTCTTTCGGGGGTGGCCGAAGTACGGTGCGGGCGGTCCCGACGGATGTATCCGTGTTCCCCGCAACCGTAACAACGCGGTCTCCCAACGTTTAGTCCATTCGAGGGCGGTGGTGTTGCATACTTTAAAAGCGATAAAACCCCCGTGCCGGGGAACAAGTCAACAGCTTTTATCGCTTTTAAAGTATGCTGTACCGAACAGCCCAATTTTTAACCATTTTCGGTGGTGTTGATCCCTCAGTCCTGTCGTTGCGCCGGTATCCTGACGTTCGGCGATGTTCGCTACCGGTCGGTCCCGCGCTCGAAGTCCTCTCAACAAGCCTCGCTCGGTTCCTTTGCTCGTGCATGAAAGGATCGGGTGAGCGGTGCGAAGGACATGCCGACGCTCCGCTATTCGGTCCTGCAGGCCAACGGGGATGCAGCACCGTTGCGTGTACCGGTCCGCCCCATGCACAGCTAGGCTCGAGTCTGCTCCGGTCTAGGGCGTGGGCGGTAACCCACTTCAGCTAGCAGCCTGAATGCTGCGCGTTTCTGTAGCTAACTCCGACCCCGTAACTGAGGGTGGCACTGTCGGATAACGCGTGCCACCTTTTCTTCGTCTACGAGAGGGTCCGCTCTCCAATACAGTTCCTGAATAGCCCCGAATGTATTCCAAAAGGCTCTCACCACTATGCTGCGCGTTCGGGCTGCATGCTCTTCGCGCATACGCATCACATAGTCTGGGGGGAGGAACTCGTCCCGAAACTGCTGCTTGAATACGCTCATAGAGAGAAATGGGGGCTGGGACCTACGCCACAAAGCATGACGTCGTCGGTGGTTGGGTAAGCACTCAAGTCGGCGAGGAAATCTTCAGCTGACTTCGCTGAGTCGCTGTAGCCAGAAAAAGTCGGTACCGGCAAGTTCAGGCGCAGCTGTATGTCCGCGTACGGCTGGGCGGCGGGCGCGCTGCTACCAAGCTGCTGCGTCAGAAACGTACAGAGGGATGCCATTTGTCGAAGCAAGTCCTCAGACACTGGCGCAGGCTCGTCCTCGTCACTTTCTGGGTCGTGCTTCTTCCTGGGAGGAATCTCCGGTCGAAGAACCTGCGAGAAAAAACAAAACAAAAACAAAACACACAATAACAGCTATGCTGTGCCCTCCGGGAAAACTGTACGGCGAGTCGAAAACATCACAGTTGGGCGCCAATTTTGTGGGATCCGTGGCCCACAAACCCGGGGTGGTTCCGTGTCCGACTCGCCGTAACCACGAGAACACGAATACAGTAATTAACAGAGAGACATGCGACGTACGGATCAACTCGACTGCTCCGCTGCTGCCTCCAGATTAGCCTCCACCTCCCTCACTTCCTTCGTCTTAAATGCGCACTGCCTGCTTCGGATGAGCTGATAACGCAGGTACCGGTGCTGCCACGCCCCCATGAATCACGACATTTGCGTGACTTGTGATAAGCGTTCCGACAGGGTGATGGCGTCCCACAAGGGAAACAGTACTACAGCGTCTCGCGAACTTCTCCCTTGCCGGCTTGAAACTGATGGAGTTGCACCCCGTTTTTATTTTATTATATATGTTTGTATATTTATTTTTATGTTTGTACAGCTTCGTCGCATCCCGAAGGTGCCCGTCTGAGAACTGTTGCTCCGCTTCGAATGGGCAATGATAGGAGACCCAAAGCTTCAGCTTCTTTTGTAGTGATTACGTGACCTTGTACCACCAGATATCGCTGATAGCTGTGAAGCAACATCAGTTGCCTCAAAACTGCCGTTTCCTTGCTATTAACTGCGCGGGAGAGGCTTTGTGCTTTCAAGCGCTACAAGATAATTTCACTGGCATAACGAACCAGAGTTATTCTTGAAGCAGCATGGAAGTGGTAATGGGCACTGAATATGTGAATAATGCGAGCGAGTAACCACACTGTGATGTCGCATGGAAAATTCCATTCTTACGACGTTCTACAAAGCTTTCTTTACCATAAATTATTTCGACGTATAGCAAGCTCCTCATCCTCGTTGTTGTAGTTTGAAGAAATAAATAAAGGGTAGCACTCATAAGAGCGCCGGCTACTCCACATTGTTTAGTTGGGAATCACTGGGAGAATGGAACAGGCTTGTCAACTAGCTCTGGCCATAGCGAGCATATACGATACAACGTGGCGCGGAATGTGGTGCTTTAATGCATTTACGTGTAGTATTATTCCATTGCTTTCATTCTATTGCTTAATTCCAATCACTGTGACACCACTACAACAATATGACGCATACCAATGACATGGTCGTTAACGGCGTGGACAATCACTGATCAGGTGGCGAAGATTTCAATCGCCCGCAGCAATCTCCAGAACAGACTGGAACGATGTGTAGATAACAAATATCCACGTAAAAGTCAGCGCTCGTTGGAAGCGGAGCACCAGTTCTCGGACCGGCACCCCCGTGATGCGAGTAGGACAGCCCTCAACGCTCTCTCTCGATAATTCCAGTTAGAGCCGCTAGGGAGTCGTCTTTCTAGCTCCGTAGGCCGGCGCCTTGTTCAAGTTTGGACGAAGCTGTACCAACCCTTGCTCTCTACCTTACAACATGTCTTATATATATTATTATTATTATATATTTATTATATATATTATATATATATATATATATATATAATATACTTGGTGAATGGGGTTCGGACGACCGCGAATATATGTAGCTGAAATGAAAATTGAAACAGACTACGAAGGTACGGGAATAAGAAAAAAAAGGGATAATTTATTTACATTTAAGATACTTGGAATGCTAAAAGGGTTGTGTACGTTACGGCGGAAGCTCCGCCTTCGTCAGGACAAAAATATGTCAGTGATACACAGAGCCTATAAAGGCTCGCATAGTGACGTCATCGGGAAAGGGAAAGCCACAAAGCCACTCCCCCAAGGACGATGACATCACACTTGAACCTGACAAGTCAACATTCTCGAACGTGACCCATTGACAACCGCCAGGTGGCGGGGTTTTCCCTTTCCCGATGACGTCACTATGCGAGCCTTTATAGGCTCTGTGTATCACTGACATATTTTTGTATCACTGACATATATATATATATATATATATATATATAAGCAGGAAAAATCAGAAGACGACAAAGAGCTTACAGGAAAACACAAAGGGGAGTTTATTAACACATATAGGGATAGGGGTCGACGATTCGGCAGTCAGCGCTAGAGCACTGCACGGGCCGACTTTTCCGGGCCCGACCCGGCCCGGGCGCATCGAAAAATGGCCCGGCCCGACCCGGGCCCGGACCTTCATATTTTTATGCGGCCCGGCCCGGCCCGACCCGGTGACCCAGTGACTAGAGCCCGGCCCGGCCCGGCGTCTAAGCAAATAGAGCCCGGCCCGGCCCGGTGACCCGGCGAGTAGATCCCGGCCTAGTATTTCCAGCCGCGACGTACGCGTTTCTGGCGATTATCAAACAAATTTATAAGTAAATTTATAAGGAGAGAAGACAAACATACAAGTGATGGCGGTTTAACACCGTAACCGCACGAGACCAAATTAAATCCAGAACACACGGGGCGTTATCGTTACACTGTCAAGATTTTGCGGAGATAAAGCATGCTGTCGACAAACTGCTTCTCCCAGTCCCTATCCCTCTCACCAAGCTTTGCCAAAGTGATTGTGAAATATGTGAGGAGTGAGGAGCAATGTAAAGTGGCCTGGAGAATGTTCTAGAGGGTCGAATCATATGGATAATGCAGTACCCTTTGCTTGTCTTTGCAAAATATGCACAGGAATGACGCAAGCGCATGATGATATGAACTAATGCATCTCCAATGTGTGGAATTAGCTGCGTGGCCCGGCCGGGCCTGACTCTCGGGAACATATTTGTCGGCCCGGGCCCGGCCCGGCCCGCGGTGGTGGCGTATTTTAACGGCCCGGGCCCGGCCCGGCCCGCGGTGCTGGCGTATTTTGTCGGCCCGGGCTCGGCCCGGCCCGGAGCACACAGCCAATAACAAGCCCAGCCCGGCCCGCGGGCCGGGTCGGGCCCGGGCCGGGTCGGGGGCCCGGGCCCGTGCAGTGCTCTAGTCAGCGCTGCCTTCGACGGGACTGGGGTTTGGTGACAAGAACAAGCTTTATATATGGGAGAGGGTTATGTACAAGGGAAAGAGCAGCGCATGCGCTTTTGTCATGACTAACATAGGTTGGTGACTAAGTGAAAGGGGAATGACCGGGTCTGTGCAGCAGGACCTTGAGGAAATACCCGTGAGCCTGAAAAAGAGACAAAAGTGTGTATGTATTGTGCTGGATTAGGAATGCAGGTTGCGAATAGTAGAAAGGATTCCTGGATCTTCGTTTATCTGACACTGGAATTTATGAATGAGATAAGACTCGCGCTGTTCCCTGAGCCGCTGGGAAAGAAAGCCTGACTGCAGGATGAAAATAGATATATTGGTGATTGAGTGTCCTGGTTTACTGAAATGGCGCGACACTGGCAGATTAGGTTTCTTCGCGACGTCAGATTTGTGGTTATTGAATCGCGTTCTAAATGAAGTAGCTGTCTGTCCGATATATTGGGCGTTGCATTCATTACATTGAAGAAGATAGACAACATTGGAAGAATTACAGTTAAAGTCGCCATTAATGTTGACCCGATAATTAGAATTGGTACTATCTGCAGAGTTAGCGGCTTGCATTGATTTACAAATTTGGCATCTAGTTGCATTACAAGGGTGGCAACCAATGTTATTTTCTGGAAGTTTGTTAATTTTGGCATTTACTAGTCTGTCTTGGATGTTCCGCGCCCGGCGATAACTTACGCGCGGTGGCTGTGAGAATATTTCCTTCATCCGATCAGATTGTGAAAGAATTGTGTAGTGGCGGTTGAGTATCCGGCTGATGCTAGGAACGCTGCCATTGAATGTGACAGTGAGATTTACTGCAGAATTTCCATTGGCTCGAGGAGATCTTTGGAGCAATTGTTGGCGATCTGTCTATCTTGCTCTGACTATAGCGTCTTTAACAAGTTTGTCCGGGTATTCACGATCAATGAAGGTTTGTTCTAGTCGTTGGAGATGGTTGTCTAGTTCGGCATCGTTAGTGCATATTCTGCGGTAGCGCAATGCCTGACTATAAGGTATGGCTAACTTAGTATGCCTTGGATGGCAACTGCGGAACGATAAGTATTGCTGAGCATCTGTAGGCTTCCGGTATAAGTTGGTTGAGATGCCGCCGTTTTGTAACTTGACTTCCACATCCAAGAAGGTAACAGTGGAGGCGGAGTAGTGGGAGGTAAATTGCATAGATTGAGAAGTTACCTGTCAAAAAGAACTCGTTACAAGTTAAGTTACAGTGTGAAAAATGTAACTACGTTAGTAACGAAGTTCTTTAGCCTGAAATGTAACTCGCAGTTACTGAGTTACTTAAAAAAAAGAACGAGTTACTTCCAAGTTACTTCGGACACAAAATAGCATTACGCAGGTGCAGCGCGCGTGAGCAGTTGAGTTAGACCTTGAGTTGCCGACGGTGGAGTGCAACACGCTTAGATCGTTTTCGTTTATGTCAAATAATAGACCTCTCCCTGTTTGTAAACAAATGACGTCATAGTGGTGAACAGCGCCACAAATTTGCTAGAATTGAGCTACGCTCGAAGCTAGAGGTGAACAAGGTCCCGCCCGAAAGCCACGGTCTTGAGGGGATTACGATATGGTCCCTTAAAGGGACGCGACCCTCGGTCCTGCTTTTCTTTCAATGGGAGGCGCAGAACAAATGCCCGTTCGTGGAACCCACTCCCTGTGGGCGCACAATGGTTCAGCTTCATTTCAATGGCAGCGGTTCTTACTTCTTGAATAAAATACTGTCACTCATTGAATATCACGTTTTATGGCAAAATATGCCATGAAGGAACCGGAGAGAAAGTAAGAAAATGTGTCGACATGAGTGAAAAGTAACTTGGAACGTAACTTAAGTTACTTTGGCAAAGTTACCAAAAAAAGGAACGAGTTCCTCTGAAAGTTACCACGTCGCAAAAGTACCGAGTTACGTTACAAGTTACCAAAAAAAGGAACTTAGTTACAGCAACGAGTTACTTGTAACGAGTTACCTCGAACTCTGGTAAATTGACTGTTAGGGTGAATTTGGTCGAACCGGTTGATGAACGTGAGAAGGTCACTTTCAGAATGAGGCCATATGATAAAAATATCATCTAAAAATCTCTTGTACACAAGTGGTTTCAACACGGAACATTCGAGAAATGTTTCCTCCAGGGATGCCATGAAGATATTTGCATAGTTGGGGGCCATTCTCGTGCCCATAGCTGTCCCGTTAACTTGCAGATAGTGCTTGTTATCAAATTCAAAATTATTGGAGGTCAAAATCAGTGTTAGCAGTTCGGTGAGGACAGTAGGATCATACGGCTGGTCAGGTTGATTTTTGTATGCTGAAACGGCCGCTGCTATACCATCTGCGTGGGGAATATTAGTGTAAAGGGACGTGACGTCTAACGTTGCCAAGAGACAGCTTGAGGGAACGGTTACTTGCGATACAGTTTGAAGGAAATGGTTGGTATCTTTGACGTAGGAAGGTAATTTAGGGGGGATAGATTTGAGAACGTGATCGACGAAGGACGATATATTTTCTGTAGCGGTACCGTTACTGGACACAATTGGTCTTCCGGGATTGCCTGGTTTATGTATCTTAGGGAGCATGTAAAATCGGCCTGGTTTAGGGTCTTTAGGAAGTAAGTATTCATAGAGCGCATCGCCAATTTTCTTAGTGGTCTTTAACCGTTTTAGTGTTTTACATATATCTGCGGCAATTTCATTAGTGGGGTCGGATTCGAGAGGTTTGTAAAAGTCTGCACAATTAAGTTGACGGAGTCCTTCCGCCACGTAAGCTTGCTTATCCATAATATCCCCAGATAATCCCCAGATAAGCAAGCTTACGTGGCGGAAGGACTCTGTCAACTTAATTGTGCAGGCGACACTAATATTCCCCACGCAGATGGTATAGCAGCGGCCGTTTCAGCATACAAAAATCAACCTGACCAGCCGTATGATCCTACTGTCCTCACCGAACTGCTAACACTGATTTTGACCTCCAATAATTTTGAATTTGATAACAAGCACTATCTGCAAGTTAACGGGACAGCTATGGGCACGAGAATGGCCCCCAACTATGCAAATATCTTCATGGCATCCCTGGAGGAAACATTTCTCGAATGTTCCGTGTTGAAACCACTTGTGTACAAGAGATTTTTAGATGATATTTTTATCATATGGCCTCATTCTGAAAGTGACCTTCTCACGTTCATCAACCGGTTCAACCAAATTCACCCTAACATTCAATTTACCTCCCACTACTCCGCCTCCACTGTTACCTTCTTGGATGTGGAAGTCAAGTTACAAAACGGCGGCATCTCAACCAACTTATACCGGAAGCCTACAGATGCTCAGCAATACTTATCGTTCCGCAGTTGCCATCCAAGGCATACTAAGTTAGCCATACCTTATAGTCAGGCATTGCGCTACCGCAGAATATGCACTAACGATGCCGAACTAGACAACCATCTCCAACGACTAGAACAAACCTTCATTGATCGTGAATACCCGGACAAACTTGTTAAAGACGCTATAGCCAGAGCAAGATCCACAGATCGCCAACAATTGCTCCAAAGATCTCCTCGAGCCAATGGAAATTCTGCAGTAAATCTCACTGTCACATTCAATGGCAGCGTTCCTAACATCAGCCGGATACTCAACCGCCACTACACAATTCTTTCACAATCTGATCGGATGAAGGAAATATTCTCACAGCCACCGCGCGTAAGTTATCGCCGGGCGCGGAACATCCAAGACAGACTAGTAAATGCCAAAATTAACAAACTTCCAGAAAATAACATTGGTTGCCACCCTTGTAATGCAACTAGATGCCAAATTTGTAAATCAATGCAAGCCGCTAACTCTGCAGATAGTACCAATTCTAATTATCGGGTCAACATTAATGGCGACTTTAACTGTAATTCTTCCAATGTTGTCTATCTTCTTCAATGTAATGAATGCAACGCCCAATATATCGGACAGACAGCTACTTCATTTAGAACGCGATTCAATAACCACAAATCTGACGTCGCGAAGAAACCTAATCTGCCAGTGTCGCGCCATTTCAGTAAACCAGGACACTCAATCACCAATATATCTATTTTCATCCTGCAGTCAGGCTTTCTTTCCCAGCGGCTCAGGGAACAGCGCGAGTCTTATCTCATTCATAAATTCCAGTGTCAGATAAACGAAGATCCAGGAATCCTTTCTACTATTCGCAACCTGCATTCCTAATCCAGCACAATACATACACTCTTTTGTCTCTTTTTCAGGCTCACGGGTATTTCCTCAAGGTCCTGCTGCACAGACCCGGTCATTCCCCTTTCACTTAGTCACCAACCTATGTTAGTCATGACAAAAGCGCATGCGCTGCTCTCTTTCCCTTGTACATAACCCTCTCCCATATATAAAGCTTGTTCTTGTCACCAAACCCCAGTCCCGTCGAAGGCAGCGCTGACTGCCGAAACGTCGACCCCTATCCCTATATGTGTTAATAAACTCCCCTTTGTGTTTTCCTGTAAGCTCTTTGTCGTCTTCTGATTTTTCCTGCTTATTTCATTCTCGTGGTCAACCGCCCTCCTAAGCTTCTAATCTATATATATATATATATATATATATATATATATAATAGGAAAAAAATAGCCGGAGCTCTTTGGCTGCACGTATAGCATATGTCTGTAACTCAAACATCGCCATGCCAGTACTGGACAGCTGTTTCGGCCTTCTTGGACCTCAGCAGTACGCAGGCAGGCAACATTTGAGTGGATGGCGTCAGAAGGTCACGTAACACGTGATTCCTCCCGTCAGGGTGAGATAACTCACTCACTGAAAGCCCAGTGCAAAGCCAGTGAAGTATAATAGGAAAAAAATAGCCGGAGCTCTTTGGCTGCACGTATAGCATATGTCTAACTCAAACATCGCCATGCCAGTACTGGACAGCTGTTTCGGCCTTCTTGGACCTCATCAGCAGTACGCAGGCAGGCAACGTTTGAGTGGATGGCGTCAGAAGGTCACGTAACACGTGATTCCTCCCGTCAGGGTGAGATAACTCACTCACTGAAAGCCCAGTGCAAAGTTATTTTTGCCTAGTGACCAGCACCCACTAAAAATACGTATATGAATGTGGCATTGCCCACAGGAATCACCAAGTGCAACACAAGTATGGTATTTTGCAGGCTATGCAGTCTGAAGTCGTGACAAATAAATCGTTCCAATTTTTCTTAGCTATCAGAACACAGACAGTGAATTAATAAGAGTAGACAATGTTAACATGAATTCTGGGCTATTCTTCAATCAAACATCAACAGATAGTAAAGTTGTAAACCTTGTAAACCTAAACCTAAAGTAAACCTTGATAACAGTGAAAATTCTCAAAGTTATCATTGAGATCACATCAGCTTCTGCGTGTCAGAAAGGATTGTATGGCCAACAGTAATCCAGTTAACAGTAACAAAAATGTGCAAAAGGCAAATTAACTGAGGAAATGCAGCGTACATTCTGCAGGGTGTTTTTTTTTTATGGAGACACATTTTTAATAAAAATAAACTAAGGACTATAGCTATGCTGTTTTCACTTCTATCATCTCTGGGCCGGCGGACGTTCTTGGCATTATGTTGCTGAACCGTCAAATGAATAATTACCTAAAAATTGTTCATTAACAATTAGAACCTCTGTTCCTTTCGGTGACCTGATAATGTAGCCGTTTTCAAAGCAAAAATATTTTCGTAGATGCTTCGCTGGACGCTGCGGTCACCACCGAAGGTACGCAAAGACGGGAAACCCAGGTAGATAGAAAAGTTGCGGCGATGGAGGAAGCGGTGGCGTCAGGCATGGGGGCATCGGGGCGCATGGGGCTACGAGATAGCGCTGACCACAGGAGACAGGCAGTGGCCTGACTCTATCCACGTGGACATGGTAGAAATGGGAGTCGGACGCGAGCGATGTTGCGCCAACATAATTTTGTATTTTTTATTAATGTGTTGACAATCGTAACGACAATAACAACGTTAACCTGGGTATTTGCAAGGAATCGGCGTTTCATTTCTACCATTGTTTGGTACGCTCGTTTCATCTTCCGATGGTTTCATTTGCTTCCCTTAAATCCCCCGGCGGGCAATGAGCACGGCCTTTTGAAAAAACGTAGGACCAAGAAGCGCAAGAAGCTTTAGAAAGAGACCAGCATATACCGGCATTCCTTTCGAAGCGAAAACAGATACTATATATTTCATGTCTTCCTGTCATGTCAATTCAATAGTCCTGCTCGTCTCGGAATCAAAATAGTGGAGGTGACATGTCTCAGTTTAATTCGTTCACTTATACAAACAAGGCTCAAGTGAGGAATTGCTTCGAGAATTAACTCTACATGAACGTAACGAATGTTTTCTACTGCTTTTGGTGCGGGACACCAATTAGGTCGATGGAAAGCCGTTGTCAGCGTTATGTCGTTGGCTTCGGTCAACATCGAGGCGACATTGCCAGCTTCAGTGGGATGTTGGTCGCAAGTTGGCATTGTTTGCGACATGTCGCTGGTTTCTGTGATCATCAAGTGGATATTGTCGACCTCACTGGGATGTCGGTCGCAGGTGTCGGCAACGTAGGCTCGATGTTGGCAGAAAAATGCGACATCTAGCCCACACTGCCAACTTGCGATGGATATCATGTTGAAGTTGGCGATGTCGGCTCGGTGTTGTCTCGAAGAAGCGACATCTAGCCGACACTGCCAACTTATTTTGCATGTCGGTCGGAAGTTGGCATTGTCTGCTACATGTCGCTTGTGAGTGCAGGCGTGAAGCCGACATTGCCAACTTTGAAGTGATATCGGCGGCAAGTTGGCATTGTTGCCTACATGTGGCTTCTGGTCAACACCGAGCCGACGTCGCCAACTTCAACATGACATCCGTCGCAAGTTGGCAGTGTTGGCTACATGTCGCATTTTTCTGCCAACATCAAGCCGACATTGCCAACTTCTGTGGTAGATCGGTTACAAGTTGGCAGTGTATTGGGCCGACATGGCCAACTTGCTGCCGACATCGGCCCGATGTCGTGTGCTGCCTGGGACGGTAAAAAGCGTCCAATGGATGCAGATGTGTGCCTGGTAACCTTGGACCGCTTGCATGCAGAACAAGACGAGACCCACGAGCGGATGTCTAAGCGCATATTCGGTCAGACGAAACGAGCAGCTACGAGCCGTTGAGTTGGTCGTACTGCGGGGTGAGATAATCCGTGCAGAGAGTCGAAGATGGCGCGACGGAAAGAGGGAGGAACGTACGGGAGTGGTGGTGTCGTGCTTTTGTCACAGCAAAGAAGTACACCCCTGCCAGTTATTGCGACATCTTCTAGACCACGGAGTAAGAAGACTTCTTACTCCGTCTTCCAGACGCAGGGAAGTGGAGGAAGACCGAAGGGCTTCAAGCTCTGAATCGTCCAACCGTGCGCGTGCAAGGGCTTCAGACGCCGGCACGTCAATAGCCGCGATGCGACTTAGGGCATCAGCTAGACCATTCTGAGATGCGGGTACATGCTCGATGCGAGAGGTAAATTCAGTCAAGAAAACCAGATGACTCGTCTCTCAAGGCGAAGAGCGGCTACTAGCCGAAAACAACGCATATGTCAGGGCCTTGTGACCCGTCAGGATGGTAAAATCGCGGCCCTCCAAGAAATAGCGGAAATGCTTGACGGCAAGATACATGGGAAGGAGCTTTCGGCCGAAGGTACTGTATCGGGTTTCGGCTGTCTTGAGGGCCTTCGAAAAGAAGGCAAGAGGGCTCCATTCTGCGCTAACTTGCTGCTGGAACGCCGCCCCAACAGCCGTGGCCGAGGCGTCAACCATAAGGGCGGTGACGGCTGCAGGAGTGGGATGGGCGAGGAGCGAGGAAAACAGCGACTCCGTGAATCGGAAAGCGTTCATAGCAGTGTCCGTCCACACGAGGGTGGGAGGACGAGTCGGCAGACCTCGAAGACGGCCTTGAGCGCTTGCCCTGGCGGGAAGAGTGGTCTTGTGACAGCAGGGCTTCAAGAGGGTGGCGGACACTCGCACAGTGAGAAATGAAGCGGCGATGAAACCCAAAACCATCGATGCTGGCGCACTGACTGCATTCGTTGATGGCGGCGACTTTTTGCGGAAGTGGCGAGACGCCAGCATCGGAGACTTGGTGGCCAAGGAACTCCAAAGAAGAGACGCCAAACTTCATTACGATGCCATGCGCAGCGAGACGCGAAACGAGTAGACGAAGGTGTTCCATATGTTCAGCAGGGTCACGACTTGCGACAAGGATGTCATCTATGTAAGCCAAGACGAATGGGAGGCCACTGGTTACCGTGTCTATAAACTGCTGAAACGTCTGCGCAGCGTTGCGAAGGCCGAACGGCATGCGGAGGAATTCGAAGAGACCAAATGGGGTGGTGATGGCTGTCTTCGGAATCTCCTCGGGAGCAACTGGTATATAGTGGGAGGCTTTGGGGGTTGGCACTGTCGTGTGGTGATGGGCTTTGTCGCCGTCGAGAGAACTGCCGGGAACGGCGTGAGCGAGAGGATCTGCGTGGGGATCGTGGAGATCGTTGTCAAGAGAGTGCAGAGCAGCCACAGTCTCGGAAAGGTGCTGAACCTCAGTTCGCATGGGAGCTACCTCTGCCACGACATCAGCCGGGTGGCAGCTTAGACGGTGTTCGGTCGCCGAGCTCTTCAGCCATTAACAATTGCTGAAGCCGCTTGCGCTTAGATCGCGTCGTCCGCTGGAGAACGGCTGCCTTGACGCGGTCGTTTGGAGTGATGCCGGGGGGGGGGGGGCCCGATATGACGTCGGAGACATCCATGGCGATCTCGGGTGGCAGCGACTACATGCCGGTACTGGGTCAACTGGTTGGTGACGGCAGCGAGGAGAAATCGAGCCTCAACTTGCTGAAAGCAGAAGAACGGGCTCCGGTGCGAATATGACGACAGCCGAACAGCGATGTGGCCCATCGCTGGTGGTGTTGGCTGGATGGCTTGGGCAAGTGCGGGGGAGCGGGCTGGAGGAAAATGAGGTTCTTCAGGTGTGCCTGAGGGATCGCCCGTTCTCCACGGGCGCGTGCTTTTCGGGTCACGTTCGGGTCATCAAATGTAGAGGAGGTGTTGTCCCTCCCAGTGATGATGGTATGCCACGGAGAGGCGATGACGGTGACCAATCTCCATGGCTGCGCCGGTGTAACTGAAACCGGTGCTCCAGGCGCGTGGCCATCCTCGTCGTTGTCCACTGGCCCCTCAGACGCGGAGCGACTATAAAGGAGAAGATGTCCACGACTTCACTAGAGGAGGGCAGCGAGGGCGGCCGTGGTTGACATGCACGTTTGAACAGGTTGATGGCACGGCACACGTTGGCGAAGCATCACAGCTGATTAGTCATCAGATCCTGTATAGCCCGCGAAGAGCAGGGAAGAGAGTGAGGCGCTGGTGAAGTGGTGGTGCTGGGGTGCCGCTACCGGCACGGGAGCCAAAGCTCTGAGAGTCCCAGGGGAGGAGAGGGTGAGGCTGTGCGAGCCTTGGAGAGGTGCCGAGACACTGGCTGAAGCGTGCCGTGGCGTCGGATGCCACGACTGCTGTGATCGGCAGGTGAGCACGAGGCTCGAGTGTGGCGGCCGGCAGTGAACGAGCGCCGGGGTGCGGTGAACATCGGGCAGAAGCGACGATTACTGAAGCTGTGATGCTCGTGTGTGCCAGTTGGTCGTGCTTTCTTGGAGGGAGTACGCAGGGAGGGAGCAGTAAGATTGCCGATCTCAGGAAGCCATTCGGTAACGAGAAGGAGATGTTGAACACGGATTAGAGGCGTGGCAGTGAGTCTGGACAGGTGAGATTGAGGGTACGTGGAGAGGATCAGGATTGATCGGGCTGCAGTGCCACAAAGCTACCGTAGCGGTCGGATAGGTAATAGTAGAGGGGCTTCCAGGGCGCGCGGCAGCGTGCAATCGGTGCTGGACATGTAGGAAGGTTGCCAAATTTGGGACGGTAAAAGGGTCGAATTACGTCGAACTTGACGTTCATAGTTCAGGTCATAGATTGTAGTGGCTAAACTAAAGATGTGCTCGCTACAACAGCTGAGTCGGAACTGAAAGTTATTCGGACGTGCAAGGCAGGTGAAAAAAGGAAGAGCGTGGAAACGCGCCACGAGAAGGCGCGGCGTCAACTTGGTCGACGCGGGGCGCCGCAAAATAACGATTTTTAGGTAATTAGTCATTTGACGATTGAGCAACATATGGCCAAGAACGTCCGCCGGTCCCCATTAAAAAAAAACCCTGTATATCAGACAGTGCAGCTTGTACCACACCATGCACAAGAGCCAGAGTTTGGACAGCAAAAGTGCTTGAACTGGGAGATAGCAGTTATTCGGAATGGCGACTTTTCTTTTCCACCCTGAAACCAGAGGTTGTAACGTTGAGGGCACATTTTAAGAGTGGTGTCAAGATGGCTGCATGAGAGCCCCAATGAAAGGTGGAATATAGGTGAATGCTTAAATTATAGCATCACATCGTCATACCTGTTGGTGGCAGCTAGAGTGCAACTAACGTGTTAGCACTTTCTTCATGCACCACATGAAACCCACGCCCTGCCTTCAGCGTAATTCACAAGTAAAATTATCATTACTGCTGTGTTGTTAATCGTGGCTATATCAGAGGACGCGCAGTAGGACAGCTGCACAATATCATGAAGCTTCCTATTTTCATATCTGAACCTCGACTTACTTTTACTCTCGTTTTTTTTTTTTTTTTTTTTTGCCTTGATCCTTCGTGGCACGTCCAAAATTTGTGTGCCGTGCATCTCACTTCAGACGTTTTCGTGCCGAGATTCCAAATTTACTCTGGAGTCGCGCGTAACCTATAGTAACATTCACGCACGAAATCCTTGGAGTAGAACTCAGACCGCACAGGCTGTCGCTGTCAGCCAATATATTCGCATTGTTTGGTCTTTTGGCAAGTTATAATAGGTAACACTTGAATGCTCCGATGAATTGTTTTAACAGCGTAGCACCGTCGAATTCTCGACAACATCGCTGTGGCATACCACGTAACATATCGCTCCAGCTCATAAAAGGCAAGGTCAGCTCAAGGAAGTGCTCTTTCCAAACGGCGTCGTGCCAAAGAAATGTTAACATGCTTTGTTTCCGGCTGAGCAATAACATACCAGCTGTTTGCCAATGTACGGGGCACAGGGAACGAAACGAAAGAAGCCAAGCGGCCAAGCCAAACCTAGAGCAGTGACGTCGATGCGCACGTGCGCAGGGTTTGCCGACGGTCTGACGGGCGGGCGGGAAAACTAAAAAGATGTGTTTTAAAAAAACTACAAACAGTTGGGGCCAAGATGTTTCGCACACATTTTATTGCGATATTTCGCGACAGCTATCTCCGGTCACTGTGGTGCCTGACGAGTAGGTCGTGGCAGCTGTTGTAGGGTACAGGAATAAAGAGGAGCGAACGTATGGTCTTACTAACGTCCTTACTAAGTCCTATCTGTAATCACACCGGAGGAAAGGTTGGCGGGTAGGAGCACTTTATTACAGTTAAAACGAACAGGAGTCTCGCGCTGAGCTGCAGGGTACAGGGTTGTAAGACTAAATGCATACGTTATGTGCGAGTATCTATAAACGGAAACAATATGCACATGTACGTGTGCGCCTTCATTGCAGCGCCCCCCCCCCCCCCTCAAACTGTTGGTGTTAAATCTTTGTGATGACGACGAAACAGTCATCATCTCGTGACCCCATATTCTTCTGTTACTCAGCCATTAAACATAGTCACTCCTACCCGCTGTCCTGTTTTCCACAAAATTGTGCCGTGACCAGGATCTGAACAAACGACGAACGTGATCGACTTAGGAACCTGACATACTTGAACGACTCAACCGACAGGGAAAGACAGCAGTGGGTAACGACAGGATTAACTTGGCATAATGGAACGATTTGATCTGATCCACAAGCGACAGGAGCTGCGAACGAAGGTGATAATCTTAATGACCGACTTCGAACGCAAACGATCCACCGAAGAACTGCAAGATGTAATCGTATTCGAAGTGAGGATGGAGCAACTACGCAGATTAAACGTCCACCTCCAACATATTGACAGCGAGATAGAATTGATGCTCACCGAGGACGAATTTGAAGAAGAGTTCACGAAACAAATAGTTCTTCAAGACAAGATAGAAACTGCACTTTTCAAAGCTAAAAGATACTTAGCGGCAAGAACAAATGATGTCTCAGTTTCAACGTCAACCTCAAAAGCGAGCAACCGCGCGGCGCCCGGGACAGCATCAACGACTGCACAAGTGCCATCAACGTTTACTATATTGCCTGTAGTGCGCGACATAGTCCAGCATCCGGAACTGACCTTTGTCAACTTGTACGGCGAGATGCCAAGCCAACAGCAGTATCTCAATACTGATGTAGTGATAGAAGATTGTACTCACACACGCACGGCTGTGGAACTACGAGATGCAGAACCGACGTACGTTGATCTACCACCTGGAAAGATAACACAGGCAAAGGCTGGGAGGCCTACGGACAGCCTGGAACCTAAAGCAATCAAGCGAATCAGTGAAGATTTGAGAGGAAATGTCATTGAAACGCCTCAGACTGCAAAAGGGCAGCCTGAAGAACCGAAGGCTTCAGAAACGCTGCAGACGTTTGCGCAGCACGAAGATCAAGACAGACGGTACGTAGAAAGACGGCAGAACATCGGTTCGGACATAAAACGCGAAGCAAACGATGGAACACAGGGAGCGGAAACGCCGAACAGCATGTCGCTGTCAACGCCAGAAATAACAGTGATAGCAGATAATAACGAACAAGAAAGAAGGACCAGGGTACCTGATAACAAGTTCCTACCCAGAAGAAAAATTGACAGGGCAAATGGTACAAGACCCTGAAGGACTCCTTCCCGATCCAGCTGCGAGGTCTAACTCAGAACACGAAGAAATACGGCCAAGATCATTAGTGTCTTTCAAAACGTTGCTTCAAGGAGACGTCGAGTGCGTCGGCAAGCAACCACTGACCACATGCTATAAGTCGGATGACACTTCCATCGACAGGGACCTCCTTCCTACAGCAATGTTGTCAATATCCTTTCACCACGACGTCATGTCAGTCGTGTGCTGTACTGCAGGGTGCCTTAGAGGCAGGTCACGATCCCTGCGCAACAGATCTATCAGTATACGACATACTGCTGGAAAGACATATTGTCTGAAGGCTTATAGGAAGAACACCGTCATCAGTGAAGTCCGACAGTTGAAGCCAGCGGTATCTCAACTAATGCGAAAAGCTCCGCCATGGCTGCAAGTTTCACCGCTGCACGGCGCTATTCGTACTCATATTGCTCGCATCACCAACATTAGTCGACGATCCGCCCGTTAACGCCTTCCGCGGCGGGCAGCCTGTTAAATCTTTGTGATGACGACGAAGCAGTCGTGACTGATAGTGACTGACGGAGTGATATAGGAAGCTTCTAGAGCCCTTAACTGCAGCCACTCTCCATTTCAGTACCTTAACAGCGACATTTACTCCCCGGGATCGCAAAGTAGTCAATGAACGTCGCAAATGATCTCCTTGATGCAACAGTTTACATAAATAAGTGCTCTTCGTGAATTTAGTGGAATAATGGAATGAGGCGTTCTAATTTAGCAAGTTTCCACCCACACAGAGGAAAGGATAGCTATTTATTGCGACATCGTGGCTTATGCCTGTACGTATCACGGTTGACGGTTTCACTCAGTCTTTTAACTTGTGCACATGGGACTCAGATCGTGAAATGCAATCCCCACTCTGACATTCATTTAGTTCCATGCACTATTTGCTCCCTAAAGGGACCATTTTTTGGATGCCCCACGAAAGTTCCAGGTAGGTACGAACGAGCCGTATACCTGGCGTTGTGTGTTCCTCAGCGAACACTGAATGTGTGCGAAATATCTTCGCCCAACTGTCCCTGCGCGCGGTCGCACCGACGTCACTGCTGTTTACGGCTCGGCATGGACTCTTGGCTTGGCCGCGTGGCTTCTTTGGTTTTTTCTCTGTGCACCGTACGTTAGCAAACAGGTGTTATGTTATTGCTAAGCCGGAAACAGAGTATGTGAACAGTTTTTTGCACAACGTCGTTTGGAAAGCGGGCTTCCTTGTGTGCTGACATTGCCTTTTACGAGCTGAAGCGATATGATATGTGATATGCCACTGCGAAGTTGTCGAGAATCCGAAGGTGCTATGCTGTTAGAACAATTCATCGGAGCATTCAAGTGTGCGTTAACTAGCATAGGATGACAAAAGACCAAGCAGTGCGAAGCTCTTGGGTAACAGCGACAGCCGTGCGGACAGCTGTGCACTCTAAGGATTTCGCCCACGAATGCTATCATAGGTGACACGCGACCCCAGAGGCTATTTGTAATGCCAGCACGAAATCATCTGAAGTGAGATGCCCGACACACAAATTTTGAACGTGCCGCGCACGATGAAGGCAAAGGAAAAAAAAAATAAATAAAATACGAGAGCAAAAGGTAAGTCAAGGTTCAAGCTCGTGTCCTTGGAGAAATATGACTCCTAATGCGCAACAGGTATAAAAATAGGAAGCTTCATGAACCGATTGTGCAGCTGTCCTACTGCACTTCCTCTGATATAATCACGGTTAACAACAGTATTTATAACATGACGTGTGCACGCTGAAGGCGGAAATGAAGCACGGTCTGGCTTGCGTCTAGTGCATTAAGAAAATGCTGAGACGTCACTTGCTGTCTCACTGCCACCTGCAGGTATGACATGTGGTGTTATAATTTGAGAATTCAACTATATTCCACTTTTCATGGGCGCTCTCATGCAGACATCTTGGCACCACTCTTAAACCTGCCCTCAACACCACAGCCTATGCTTTCTAAGCATACATTTGGGAAACAAAGGTCGCCATTCCGGTTGACTGCCATCTCAGAGTTCAAGCAAGTTTGCTGTCAAAACACTGTTTCGTGTGGATGGGATGGGATTAGGTAATTAATTTGCCTTTTGCACATTTTTCTTACTGTTAGCTACAGATTAGATTACTTACAGATCAGATTAGATTACTGTTGGAGCTACAATCCTTTCTGACACACATAAGCTGATGTCGTTTCCGATAACGTTTTAAAATTATCTCTGTTATCAACGTCCATTGAAGAAAGGTGCCTTTATTATCTGTGAATGCTTCATTGAAGAATAGCCCAGAGTTCATGTTAGCAATGTCTGCTCTTAATAATTCACTGTCTGTGTTCTCAGAGCTAAGCTGCCACAGCTCCACACTGAATAGTGGTACTGGATTGGCACGTAAGCTAAAATACCTGCGTTCTACAATACTTGTGTTGCACTTAGTGCGTTACTGTAGTGAGCTATGCCATATTCATTGCATTTCTAGTGGGTCGAGTGCACAAACACTGAATTGTGCATACAAGCTGTTCACTGGGCAAAAATCACTGCGCAGCGCTGTGCAGTCTTTTTATTCGAAGTTCATAATCTTGCTGCAAAATCATAATACGACGAATCCAGAGATGGGACGAATCCAGAATTTTGCAAATCTGAATCCGAATGCGAATCCACGAACTTACGAATCTCGAATCTTTCGAATCCTTCCTTGGAGTTTAAAAAGCCAAGAAAAAAAAATTCTACTGGAGAGTGTTTTGAAGCAGAATATGATACATTTGTTTAATGAAAAAGATGATCGTTCAACATGAGAGAACTGATGTTCTGAGGCTGGAACAACGTATAAAGGACAAATCCAGAAGATGTGGGTTCGAGTCCTACAGCTGGCTAACCTTTGATTCCCATCTTTCAAGGCATAGTTCAGTTTAGGGAGAAAGTATGCCCATATAGTTTACTTAACATATTATTCATCGACAACAAGGAATGCATAAATTCTCGAAATTATTTCCATGAAGCTAAAGCAACAATCGAAAGCAAAACCATATTACTTTTAAACTTGTAATGTAACAGTTCCTGCCTGAACTCTGAGTCCAGAGCAATGTAAACAAAGAAACAAGAAAACAGCCGTCGGTCAATGAGGCTTTCGGCGGACTCAGGAGGCGCCAACTTGAAAAAAAGGAACTAACGTCGGTGGATGTGGTCGGTAGATTTTGGGCATAGGGATTTGGGCACTGGGATTCGGATTCCCGAATCTCGATTCTCGAAACCCTACCTAGGGTTCATGGATTCGAGGATTCACGGATTCGGTTGGCACATCCAGGCCAGTAGAAGACCAATGTGCAAGTATCCGGCTATAGATTCACAACAGAAAGACGACGGTCGGGATCATCTACATTTTAATGCAACGAGAATTTCGTGTGGAAGGCTGCTTTTCTTCAGGTCTAACGTAAAATTGCAGGACATTACAGACTGATGTGACGACGTTTGAGACTTGTTGAGACATGTTGCACGTGCAGCCAAAGAGCTTCGGCCAGTTTTCTTCTCTGAGAACATGTTTCACGTAAAGTGATAAAAGATTCTAACTGGCGATGTACTCGCCGGAGGATTGTGGGGCTTTCGGAAATTACCTTCGGGAAACTTTTGTCACCATTTTGACAATTTTTAATTGCAGGAAATTTATATTTGTCAGTTGAAATTGCCAAGCCAAGAAGTCCTCCATGAATAACCGCAGGCCCAACAGAAACTATGCACAGTATCGCAACAAAATAGTCGCGTCTAGTCGGAAAAAAATAGTAAAAATTACGCTTTAGCTCCGCCTGCTTGATTTTCGCAAAGAAGAGCACGCGAAGTGTGCGTCTAGAAGAGGAACTGTCTCCGCCTGCATTTGTTTTGCCTTCTTTGTGACGGTTGCTTTGTTTTCTTTGTGATAACCTCGTTGTCACAAGCATCAAGATCAAAGCAGGGGAAAGAAAGGTAAAGCAACACGCAGGAACACTTCGTCCTCTCCCCGCATCTTCCGTGCGCTCTTCTTAGCGACAATAAAGCAGGCGGGGCTAAAGCGGCAATTTTACTGTTTTTTTTTTCGACTATATTTGTGTTGCGATACTGTGCATTGTTCCATAACTTAAAAACCCGAGACTACACTAAACTGAAAAACACCCTTATGGGTGTAAATGGCTTGTCCTATAACTCACACCACTTTTTACACCGTATGGTCTGGAACACCCTTTTTAGTGGGTGTATTCTGTGTAAAACACCCTTTGAAGGGGTGTTTTTCCTTGAAAATGCCTTGTTTTGCACCTTTTAAACACCCTTTTAGGAGGGTGTTTAACACTCTTACACCCTTTCGAAAGGGTGTAAGCTCCCGCGGCAGCATGCCGAGCTATGCAGTCCGACGTTTTTGCTTGATGGCAACCACCACCCTAGCGACGGCACAGTTCCAGCCGTGGTTCCACCGCAGAACCTAAACTGGAGCGCAGCGCGTCACTGCCAACCCTCATCGTCCTAGCAACACTGTGAGTGAGCAAAAACAACAAAAAAAAGAAAAACAATCCAAATGAAATGAAAGCAAAACAGTGCGTAAGGGAAGAGGTGAAGATCGCAACATCGTAACGCCGTCCGTGCTCGTGAAATGAGCGGCGTTACGATGCTGCCATCTTCAGACGATGCCATTAATGAGCCCGGGCACCCTCGGTAGCCTAAATTGGCGTACCAGATTGGTCATATACTGAAATACAGTTCGTTGGAGTACGTTCGCTAAGCTTAGTGCGGCAAAACTCGTCTGTAACGGTGACAAAATGTGTCTTTGCAATTAACACGTACGCCTGTAACGAGTCACAAATATCAGCGAGCTTCCTGACATCCCTCCCTGTCAAATATTGTGTTTTCAACTCAAGCTATCATCTATAATGTGAGCCTAATGAGCGGAGCCGTCAAGCCAATGTAATTTTTCTGACACGAATGAAAACACCATTTTCAACACCAGTGTAGAGAGGGTGTATATAACGTAAACACCTTTTTCGACACCAGTGTTACTTGAAGGGTGTAAAGACAGGTGTAAACGCATAAAAACACCCTTTTTGATACAGCACTTGGTGTAATAAAGAGTGTATTTTCTAAAGAAGGTGTATGTGAAAATGCATACACCTTCTTTAGCACCCTTTTTGCGGCCTTTGGTTAACTTTGTGGAATTAAAAAAGGTGCATTTGCTTAAAAACACATTTTTTTACCCAGAAAGGGTGTTGATACTGCTGTCATGTCATTTCATGGGCGTCATGTCATGTCATTGATTTCAACTGGTTCCACTGCCTCTCTTCTTGTAAGAAGGTTTGTCGACGATTTGTTGCTGTTGTCAAACGAAGAGTCCATCATTTCTGACTGTGAACGTGTTATCAGGTCTGTCGCACCCGAACTAGATTCTACTGAGTACGCCATGAGTGGCGAGCTACAATTTTTGGATGTACGACATTTGTTCAGCCCTTATCGTTGCTGGAACTATGGCAAATTAGTTCCTAAACCTATCCTGTCTGCTAATAGCTGCCATTCAAAAACTGTCAAGTTTGGAGTCGTCGCAGGGTTACTGTCAAATGCTGTGAAAAAGTATTGTGTTCACCAGTTACATTCTTCTCTGAGCCACCAACTGTCTCGGTTGAGGGACGCGGGCTACTCCTATTGTATGATTTTTCATCGTCTAATGACGCTTGGAAACAAGTTTTTTTTCCGTTTCCCTAAAAGAAAAGAATGTTACTGGTCATCGTGTCGTAATTCCGTATTTTCATAAAATTTCTCATAACCTGCTTTTTGTTGCGAGAAAATCTGATGTAAACCTTGTATTTAGAAATGACTTTCGTTTACACTCGTTGACACCTTTTGAAAAAGTTGAAACTTCGTGTAAAACCCACAGAACTGCGTATGTGAACTGTCGCTCTAATATTGTATATCAGATACCTATGGGACCAGCGGCATGGCCGAGTGGGCTAAGGCGTCCGCTCGTTGGTGGTAACCAAGGTCGTGCTGTAGACTGGGAGGCCGGCTGTGCTGTCTGAGGTTTTCCCTGGGTTTTCCGAAGACTTTCCAGACGAATGTCGGCACAGTTCCCCCTGAAGTCGGCCCAGGACGCATACTAACCCCCCTGTCCCCCACTCCTTCCTGCTATCCTCTCTCCGTCGGTCCACATCTGTACGTCACAGTTGCTTCGCGGCCCTAACACCCAATCAAAAAAAAAGATACCTATGGAATGTGTTTTTTTGTTATATCGGCCAAAGTAAACGCTGCCTAAATGATCACTTGCGGGAGCATGCCCTCAAAGTAAAAAATAACGATTGTTCTTCGGAATTGGTAAAGCACCTAGAAGTCTGTAGAGCTACAGAGCGCCCAGATGGCATGAAACCTTTGTAATGTCCAGTGAAAGTGACCGTAACAAAAGGCTTATGAAGGAAACTCTGTCCATTATCTCTGCTGGGAACTGTGTCAGCAACAGTGTTGCGGATTTGAATCCACGGATTTGATTTAAATCCACCGGAGGGCTTGCGGATTTGATTTGCGATTTGATTTGCGCAAAAAAAATATGGGCAGGATTTGGATTTGAATTGAATCGCATTTTCCACTGATTTGGATTTGGATTCAATCGCATATTCCAGGTATGATTTGGATTTGGATTGAATCGCATTTTCCACGAATGATTTAGATTTGGATTCAATGGCCCCTTTTTCAGCGGATTTGCGCGTGGATTTCGTCAAGCTCCCTCACAAGATGCATGGATTTGAAATTGAGCGAAGCGCCGTTTCGCATTCTACCCCGTGAAGCCCGAGTCAACACCAACACGATACGTGATGATGGAGATGGGGGTTGTGCACCGCCCCTCCCAGAGTGAGCCAGTCATCTACGAGTCAATACACTTTTATCGGTATCACTTTTTCTATTTTGGTGTTACACAAAAATTTATGGGCACTTAACGAATTATGTGTTGGCAATGAAACAGAAAGTGCGGCTGATTTTCGATAAAGTTGATTTGATTTTCTTTCTGGATGCCTTCAACTCAACTCCAATCATTCATTCATTCATTACATGTATTTTCGTTGGGCTTCCCTTTGCGCCCCTCTTCCACTGGCATTGCGCAATTCCGCGCGGCGGAGTGGCCAGCTGTCGGCTACGCGCCGGCGAGGAGAGCCGTCTGAGCCAACGGGGAATTAAATGACGGAGGACGAGTTTTTTTTTGTGAGGAGGAATCTAATGCTATCACACTGCAGGCCGACGCAGTTCCGGGCTCGGGGAATGCTCGGGACTGCCTAGCTCTGGGGGAAGTACTCTTGCCCTCCAAAACGCGGCCGGTGTTAGCTTCCAGCTAATCGTATGGCGGCTGGTCGCGCGTGAAATACAACATCCACATTGAACGATCCCAACGATCCGAAATGGCTGCGCGTCTTCAACCTTTAAGAGGGAGCACGCTCAGCATGCCCGTTGTCCGTACCGGGCGTGCGAACGTTAGAGGTGACACAGTGAGGTCGCCTTCTGTCCACTCTTGGGTAGTTCCATTTTAAATCAACAAGGGTGGGAAATTGACAATTTTTAATTTCCATGAAAAAAATATATGTTAGATAGCATCTCGATTGATGACAAATGCAACAATTTCGAGCTCCATCCGATGAACCGTTTCCGATAAGGAGAGGCGGAAGGTTGCGTCGGCGAATGTTGGTTCGAAGTTTTTCCCAACTTTGACCTCATAGCAACGCGCTTTTTGTTTTACCATATCCTTCAAATTTGGCTGATAAAAACTATGGGTTCAAGACAGCACGCGGAAAAAGTCCCGTGACTCCTACTTTAAAGGGGCGCTACGAAAAAATTCCCGAACACAGCACTTCCGGCAAAAAATGTACGATTTCGAACTTTTATTGTTCATGAACGGGTACACGCATTCCCTTGAAGGTAAATTCATTAGAACCGCTAACTCATTCTCTATCGAATGGTACAGATATCATTTATATAGCTCCTGTGGTAGAGCGAGCAGACTGCTGTAAGTAGAAGGAACTCGCCAAATTGCTCCCCCCCCCAAATCGCCCCCCCAAATCGCCCCCGCAAAACGCCAGTTTCTACATTCAATTTCCCTCTCCTCCCTCCCCCACTACGCGCTCCGACAAAGAAACCCCCCCCCCCCCCTCCAAACCGAGCGTCTGGATCCGCCCCTGACACAGGCTGATACGGGGTGACTGATAGTCTGGTACACGCCGAGCAGGCGTAACCGAAAATGTCTTTCTAAACTCAAAAATATATGTCCTAAAGTATGAATAAAATTTCGGCCAGCGGATTGATAGGTTGGCCCTTTATATCCTCGTCAATCAGACGAAAATTTATTGCTCTTTGTGCCACGTCACGCTGCTATTTAAGCGTTGTTTAGTGAATACGTGCAGTATTAGTAATTTGTAAAAACGGTTATAGGTCTAGATTCGATAAATCTGGATTTAAAAGCGGTTTTGATTTAGGTCCGGAAAAACAAATCCGGATTTAAAAGGATTTGATTTAACGTGTCAAAATTAAATCCGGACTTGATTTGGATTTGATTTATTACCTTCAGAAAAAAAAATGAGGATTTGATTTAAATCCGATTTGAGCGGTCAAATCCGCAACACTGGCAAGCCTTCCCTGACCTTCCCGTTGGTTTTGGGGATGTTCTTACGTTCTCCTCACCCATCTTTCTCACCCACTTGAACTCCTTGTATGTTTGTGCTGTTAAGTAAACTTTCAGCTGTGTTTGAAACCTTGTCTGTGTTGTCGTTTTTTTGTCCCCTAGTCTCGGGTTTTTAAGTTATGGATCTATAGCATCAGCTCGCTTGCTACCTCTCTATCCTCTCGCTGTGCATTGTGTTTGTTAGGGTTCGTTTGGCAACTTTCAAAGTTCAATTGAAAAGATAAATCCCCTCAATTAAAAATTGTCCAAATGGAGGCAAAAGCTTTCAGAAGGTATTTCCCGAAAGTTCCACAATCCTCCGACGAGTACGTCGCCAGTTGGAATTTTTCATCACGCTAGGTGAAACACCCTGTATAAAGGCATGTTGTTCCTCAACACAGCCTTGCAGTGGCTTTCCTGGCCTACTGCTGCGGCCATTAAGTATGAACCGAAAGTCTCAAATTATATGCACTGTACTTTTATTCTGTGCTATGTAATGCTGTTCAAGTTCTATCAAAAGAGCGTGTAATGCCAGGCAATGTAGTAACATAGTTCAGTGCTTCCTTGAAGTGAGAGGAATGGCAGTGCATAAGCGCCGGAAGGAAACTGCCATGGTATGACAAGTGTTTATGAATTGTACGTTTAACTACTTATTTTATTTCTTACCTTTCTCCAGCGTATGGCGTGAAGCCATGTTGTACTCACTTGGAACATGTTCCTTTTAGTATCCAGGACAGCTGCTACGCAGTGAGAACATAGCCCGTGTGTGTTATCTTTTCCACGTGCCTCTTTATTTTCCTCCCTGATGCAACACATGTAAGGGATACATTCTAGAGCTGGTAGTTCCAGCAAACTGATGATTGTTTTTTTTTAGGGGATTATCATGCTGGCAGATGTAACACATGGTTTTTAAATTATTTGGTGGACAGGAATCGTGTAGCTTCACACACAAGCTACTACGAAGTAAGAGTGGTTTCAAATCCAACTTTCTTGTGTTACTGACATTATCACACAAGATGTAGTATCCTCCTTAATGCTTTATACAGTACGTACAGTGCAATCAACAGATACTGTTTAAAAATATCTGTTTCCTACTGTGTCAAAATGGGGTAGTTTGTATCTCAGAGCCATAGTGAAACACATGCAGCCAAGGGCACACTTTTGATGCCCTCGGGAAACTTTGCAATGCATTGTAGGTGCTCTGGGTGCTGTTACGACCGGCCACAATTTTTGGCATTCTTTCGTCTAATCCGTCGCTGTCACGACTGGACACAGTTTTCGGCAACCCTTCGTGGAATCCATCGCCGGTCGAGGACGCGCAGCGGGATAAACGTCCGCAATCCTAATTCAGGGACTGAAGGAGTCTGGCCAATGTATAGCACAATGGCGCAACGCAAGGTCTTGAAGAAAGACAGCCTCGGCGTCCCGTGGGTCGGGAAGACCAAGACCAGCTTGAAGCCCGTGCCAAGGTTGTTCCCTCGCCCAAGACCTATATAACCGTTGGGCGCCATCGCATATCGCTCTCATTCTGACCATGTCACTGTAAATAAACTTGTACAGTTGTTCCTTCCCGTGTTGATGCCTCGGTTCGCTACCATGCAGGCTTACAACCCAAGTCGCAACAACTGGTTGGCAGCGTCGGAATGAACTTCGTAGAGTCATGACTTCTGTGTGGGTGAGTGCAGGTTTTCCTGAATCGTTTGCCAGACTGTTAGCTGCATAGAGCCTCGTGAAATTGTAGCGGCAGTTGGAAAGATTTATTTGTGATAGCTGGGTGGTAACTTCAGGAAAAAGTTCAGTGCAGTGTGTAGCCAATACTTAGTGAGCGTCATAGACCTAAATAAGTTGCGCGTGCCAGATCTCGTAGCTCTGTGTGAGGAAATGGGGATCAGGGTAGGTAAGGCGAAACGGAAGCCGCATATCAGAGCTCATTCGTGAAACAGACGCAGACGACAGTCTGCTACAAGAATGTTGGGAACTCATTCTGGAGAAGCGTGAACATGAGGCAGAGCAAAGCGAAAGAGAAGAGAGACAAAGAATAGAACGTGAGGAAAAGCAGCGTGCACATGAACTGAAAAAGCTGAACTTACCGAGCTGAAACGACTCGAGGTCAAACGTAGCAGTCGTGCGCCGACCCCGTCTAGTACGATAGGAGGGGACATAGGTTTATTCCTCGTAAACTTTGAAAGAACGTGTGAGAGGGCCGGGCTTTCGAAGGAATCTTGGTCACAAAAATTGTTGACACTACTCCCGTGTGAGGCAGCTGATGTGATTGCCAGACTAAGCAACAATGAGGCAGAAGTCCGTGCTTCTAAAGAAGTACCGCCTATCGTAGTGCAGCCAAAAGACAAACGGGTCGTACCCAGAGTGTCGCGTTGGAGCAGTTTTATCGATGCATCCCCGAACTGGCTAAATTTTGGATCCAAGATAGGTTAGATGAACCTAGCGTACAAAAGGCAGCCGAATTCGCGGAAGAATATGCGACGCGAAGGGGTCTAAAAGATGATCAAGTCAGTCGCTTCAAAAACGGCAGAGAAAACCGGACAGACTTCGTCAAAAGAACAGAGCGATCCAAGGAGGAATCGCGAAAGACGCTAAACGAAGAGGGATTAGCGAGCGAGACAACGACCCAGAAAAAGGAAAGTGTAGAGAACACTCGGGTATTCGAAGCTAGGAAGCCTAGAGTTTGCTACAACTGTCACAAACAAGGTGACATGGCTGCGCAGTGTGACAAGAACAGATGGTTTTCTCGTATGTCAGTGAAGATAACGCCATGCTTTTGGACTCAGCAGCAACCGTGGATGTTGTTCACCCTCTGTATGTTAGCGTCGGGGACCTTACGGGAGGTTGTGCTTGGATCAAACAAGTCGTGGAAACTATGACTGAAGCACAGGGGATTAAAAAAAAATCAAGACCAGGATCCAAAGGGGTTAAACGAGGAGAGTCAGACAGGCAACAGCAATTATGCCGATGAGGACGATACGCCGCAGGTGGGCAGTGAAAACACTAGAAGGCAGGAGGAGGGCAGTACGTTGTTGACGCCAGTGTCGAACAACTTTCAAACGTTAGCGAAAGTCGATCGCGCCACTCTCGTAGCAGAACAGAAGAGTGATCCCTCGCTAACGAACCTCTGTGACAATGTTAGAGAATGAGTTGCAAAGAACATCTCCTTCTACGAGAAGGCAGATTTGTTATATCGACGGTACAGTGACAGGAACGGGAGAGTATATGAGCAACTCGTTGTCCTGAAAAATGGTAATTCGTGGACTGCCGAATATTACTGGCCAGGATGCTGGAAGGACATTGAGCACTGGATGAGGTCGTGCGACACGTGTCAGCGTGTATGGAAGCCGAACGACAAAATGAAAGCGCCAATATGCCTAGTGCCGATAATCACCGAGCCGTTCCGAAGGTTAGTGATAGATATCGTTGGGCCGTTGCGACACAGCAAGGGCACCGTTACATTCTCACAGCATTGCGTCCAGCAACGAAATTTCCGGAAGCGGTACCACTTAAGGAGCTTAGCTCAGTTCAGGTTGCTGACGCGCTTCTCTCATTTTTCGCAAGAGTAGGATTTCCCGCTGAAATTCAAAGTGATAACGGGAGTGTATTCACCAGTAATCTAACAAGTACACTTCTAGAAAAGTGCGGAATGAAAATCATTCATAGCTCTATCCACCACCCTCAGTCGAACAGCGTGGAGAGAATGCATTCGGTCCTAAAGAGAGTGCTAAGGGCCTTATGCTATGAGCATAAGACAGATTGGGAGTCCTGTCTTACTGCCACGATGTTTGCGCTTCGGTCTGTTCCCCAAGAGACTACGGGTTTTAGGGCGTGGTGAAGATCCTAGCGTAGTTCAGTACGTACTAGATCTTCTTAACCGCTTATTCAGCGCTAAAGAAGTAGTAGTAAGTAACTTGAGGTCCACTCAGGAGAAATCTAAAGTATACTATGACAAGTCAGCTAAGGCGATGACCTTTAATGTCGATGACAGAGTCATATGCTTTTGAAACCGTCGAAGAACAAGCTAGACGTACAATGGGAAGGCACCGCACGAGTCATACAGAAGCTTTCAGAGACGAACTATGCAGTGAAAATGGAGGGCAGGCGTAAAGATACCACGGTATATCACTCCAACCTAATAAAGCCATACAAGGAACGAGAGGCAATCGTAAACTTAACCATAAATGTCCCGGAAGGGATGCATCAGGATATACCTACGATAGGGGATAACGCGGAGTTCACGATTGAGGAGCAGTTGAGCAAAATGGGAAACTGCAACACGCTACCCTCACACCAACTGTCGGACGTCAAACGAGTGCTTGCAGACTATCATGAGGTTTTCTCGAGCAGACCGGGTAGAACATGACATCGAGCTCCTTAGTGACGACACGGTCCGTTCTAAACCGTACCGGGTATCTCCGCGACAGAGGCAAATCATGGACACGGAGATAAAGCGCATGCTGGAACCAGGGATAATTGAGCCCGGGGAGAGCGATTTTACCTCTCCGCTCATACTGGTAGAAGTTCCAGGCAAAGACCCCCCCCCCCCCCCCCCCCAGGCCATGCATAGATTACAGAAAGTTGAACTCTATCACTCGCGATCAAACATACCCAATACCAAACATAGAAGAAAGGGTGGAAGTCGTAAGCAAAGCCAAATTCATAACCACCCTGGACCTAGTGCGAGGCTACTGGCAGGTGCCACTTAAGGAACGTGCTAGCCGGTACGCCGCTTTTGTTTCGACGTTAGGGACGTTTCGCCCTCGTATGCTGAGTTTTGGGCTAAAGAACGCCCCATTTTGTTTTTCTAGTCTTATGGATCGCGTTTTCAAGGGTTTGTGAGAATTCGCACTTCCATACTTTGCTATTGCTATTTTTTGGGACAGTTGGGAGGGACCACAGTCGTCACCTGCGAATAGTATTACAAATACTTCGTGAAGCAGGGTTGACGGTGCGGGCAGAAAAATGCCAGGTCGGGAGGGCCGAAGTGAGCTACTTAGGGCACATAGGACAAGGGCACCGTCGGCCTGGTTGATGTCAAAATCGCAGCAGCATGCAGCGGAATATCCACGACCAACCACAAAAATCGAATTTAAGAGCATTTTTGGGTCTCGCTGGATACTATCATCACTATATCAGAAATTACTCAGGCATAGCCAGTCCCCTAACAGATGCTCTCCAAAAAGCGCAACCAAACGTAATCAAGTGGGACGCGCTAAAAGAAAAGGCTTTTGGAGAACTGAAGGATGCACTCACTCACAAATCAGTACTGAATACCCCAGACTACACATTTATTGTTCAGTGCGACGCAAGCGACCATGGGCTGGGAGCTGTACTCTGTCAGCTAGACGAAAGAGGCCGAGAACGACCTATTTTGTACATTAGTCGGAAGCTTACCGGTCGGGAGGAGTCCTATTGTGCCTCAGAAAAAGAATGCGCCTGTTTGGTCTGGGCAGTGCAGAAGCTGTCTTGCTACTTTTCGGGATCAAGATTCGCTGCAAAACATGTCGTCAAAAAATGGTCGTCTGCCCCGTTGGAGCCTGGCTCTGCAACCCTTTAACTTCGAAGTAAGGTACAAAAAGGGACGCAAAAATAGGAACACTGATGGGCTCAGTCGTTCTTTCTAGTTGCACAGATGAGCTCTTTAGATGGTTCCAAAACTGTAAATAGCATGTTTGCATTTTGACATTGATCACCTTGAGTTGCAAGTGTTCGGCATGAGAAATTTGTGAATAGAAATGCCTCACTTTGATAGTTGGCTATCAAGTGCGTTGAAGTGGCCCAATTACTGATTGTGGGATAGCGGGAAACCAGAAAAATAATTGTATAAGTAATATCAATGTCTGGCAAACGACATGAGAAAGCCGGCACTTGTCTGTGCTGAGGTTGTGTTTGGCGTTGATTGTTCTGCCGTTTGTTTGCCTTTGTTGTATATTTGTGTCACTTCGTCAGAGTTTCACCGACTGCTAATTAACCGAGAGGACAAGACCAACTGACGGACCAACAACACGTCGTCACAAGCGGGGGCGTAATACCCCTGTCAGACGGGCATTTCGATCCTTCTCGAATCCGATCTGCATCGAACTTCCCGAGCACGCTCGAGTTTTGACGCTGCTACACGGCCAGCTATGTCAGTCGAAGTTATGACAGTTCACCGGGGTCGAGGATGCAAATGGCGGCCGGCGAGCCGTCTTGAAATTCTCAATCCTGTTATGGGAACTGTCTTGAGCCAAGCAGGATCAAAGTTCGATCCTGCTTGGAAGCGGCCGTGTAGCACCATCCGATCTGCATTGGGTTTAAGCAGGATCGAAAATGCCCGTGTGACAGGGGTATTACTGCACGGAAAAGACATCGCAGCAGAACAACTCCAGAGGAGAGAGCTTCAATTCTAGAACTCCACTTCACAAGTTGCAGACATCCGGGAGGCAAGGTGCAACTACTGGTCTTACGCATCAATCCAGTGGAGCAACTTCAGGGACTGCTCCCCTTCTTGATGATCTACCTGGCGGGGGTGTGCTGTTACGACCGGCCACCCTTTTGGGCATTCTTTCGTCTAATCCGTCGCGACTGGACACCGCTTTCGGCAACCCTTCGTGGAATCCATCGCCGGCCAAGGACGCGCAGCGAGATAAACGTCCGCAATCCTAATGCAGGGTCTGAAAGGAGCCTGGTCATTGTATAGAACAATGGCGCAACGCAAGGTCTTCAAGAAAGACACCAGCCTCGGCGTCCTGTGGGAACCGGACTAGTTTCGGGAAGACCAAGACCAGCTTGAAGCCCGTGCCAAGGTTGTTCCCTCGTTGGGTGCCATTGCATATCGCTCTCATTCTTGCTCTGACCATGTCACTGTAAATAAACTTGTACAGTTGTTCCTTTCAGTGTTGATGCCTCGGTTCGCTACCATGCTGACTTACAGCCCAAGTCGCAACCAGGGTGTCGAACCGAAACGTTTTTCGTTCCGGTTCTATCATAAACGGTCCGGTACCGGTTCTGCTCCGGAGCAAAAAAATAACGGTTCATACCGGTTTTAACCGGTTCTGCTTCTGGTGGGCATATTTATTCCCAGAAAAAAAATCAATCTTGCAAACTGTAAAACCGTTTATTCCGCATACATGGTATTTAATATGAATAGGCAGCTGTGAAATTGGTAGCTCCTGGCTCCTCTAGGTCTGTTCAAATAAGCTTTCTCCTTTCTTGAAGCCCATCCTACAGACGGACTTGTTTGTCGTGATGTCATACTTTCCTGCTGGATTGGTGCGATCGTGTCCCATCTGAATGTGTCTTGCTGCTTCCGAGCCAGCAGGCACCACCGCACGAGTACGACGCAAATCGAGGAACACCTTCACTGACAACCGCGCTCGATGGCTCCGTTTTCTTTTACTCGTGTTACGTTACAAACTTACGTTACAAAGGGAGCGTAAGGGTCATAGTATACCGACATACATTCCACCGTAACAGTAACCCTCGTAAAGTATCCATGACATGACTTCAGAGCACACGACCTCAGTTTCATTCACCTATTTGTAGTCCAAACCAGCGAAATTTTTCTTGGACCAGAAACCGTTAAATAATTTTTTCGGCTTCCCTCCTGAGCGAAAAAAACGTGTACGGTTTCGATTCCGTTCCGGTTCGCTCCAAAATAGCGTTTTTTTTTTCGGTTTTCGGTTCTGGTTTTCGGTTCGCTCCGACAACCTGGTCGCAACAGTGCTCCCCCAATTTCCAGAACAGAGATCAAGGCTGCGTTTAAACAACAAATCCAAGACAGATGCACGTGTAAGCAGTCCCTGGTTGGATTTGCTTCTGTCTGAGATCGAAGGGGACGTCCCGGCACACATACGGTGATAGTATGGGTGCCTGTGAAATACGTTGAGAAGAGGGGAAGGTTTAGGTGATTCGGTTGGTTAAATTGTCATTTGTTTAGCAGCATGTGTGTGTCTAGTCCAGAGTCTGCTAATACATATATTAAGTGAGAGCTAGCAGTTTTATTGTAGCTATCTCATCCTCTCCTTGTCTTTCACTATGGCCATGTTTGTTATTGAAAAGAAAAGACAATAGAAAAGCACGAAAAGAGCGACCTGGAAAGCATCCTGTTCTAGTGTTCACATGAAGGCAAGGCAATGATGTAACATGTTCCATTCATAAACTGTACATGGTAGTACACATGACAACAGCAATAGATTATTCAATTTTTTCTGCATAGCTATTTAAGCTTTTGCCTTTTACCCAGCCTATTATTGGAGCTTTATATTATTCCCATCTCGACATTCGTGTCTGCACTTGAATATATATGTTGACATTTATATTTGCACCAGGCCCGAACATTGCTGATTGATGGGAGACGTAATATAAAGAGATTTGCTTACCAAACAATACACAGCTGTCTTTTCTAGTGAGATATTTCCTGTTCACGAGACGTAAAGTAGCAAAGTTAAAGGGGCACAATGATGGTAGTCTAGCATTGTTTTTTGCCACTTCACATATATTCACTTTATTCGTGTGCATATGAATGACTGTGAGGGTACAACATCTGCATAAAAATAATTTCATGTACAAGTAGATATACTTGTATTTCATGGGCGTTGGTTATGTTAGAGCATAACTTCCATGAAGACTCGAGTTACATGGGCCCTGCAAGACTGGCCCTTTGTGTATCATTTGGTAACGTATCTCTAACTGTAAAAGTACGAGGCAGTCGAGTATGCTGCAGATATCGTTGCATCTTACAAATTGCTTACCATGATAAATATTATATAAAAAGCGATTCGTGCAATAATTCCTTTGAACTGAACTAAGTCAGAGGCTGACCAGTGATGTCACCCATGACGACAGTCGCTTAAATATATCCCCGCTCCATGGCTATGAGTTGAAATAGCACTCAACAGAGTGATAAGGTGCACCCTAGGACCTACGCTATGCCCTAACACTTCAGACTCCCGAAACATCATCTCTAAGTGGCAATATGTGCTCTAGTATTTCTTTTGCGCCTGCATGGTGTGTAACCACGGAGCTTTCGTAGATTTCGGAGCTTTCGTGTGCATGTTTTTGTGCTACGGTGCTCACTTAGTTTGTAGTGTGCTACGCGACGCAGCATAACATGGGAGTGTGTTATTCAAAGAAAGCCTCTATGTCGCACATGTAATACTTGTCCCGTAGCAATTTGCGATTTCTCACAAACACAGCACGCTTTTTCCCTGGCAAAATAAAAACGTTGTCATTTTGTTGAAAACGGCTGTCGAAAGGGCCCCAGTAAACCAAAAACATCTATTCGTCATCCAGAGGATGGTACAGAGTGGACATTTGGGATGCCTACTAGATATCCAGGTATGTCCACATTCCATTCCATGGATGTTCCATGGATCGTCGGAAGCTCGTCCATAACTGTATATGTTCCGATCTCAACGCCGTTTGCAGAGTATGCGTTTAATCAGACAGCGAACTTGGTGTAAATACATTAGATACATAACTTATAAACGTGAATATGCATGAATACGTATAAACACACTCGTAAAAAGACTGTGCACGAACACAAGTGAGAGCCGTGGTGGCCTCGATGCACGTAATATAGCAAGTGAACCTTTGCTCGGCGACCCAAGCGCACGGCTCAAATAACGTCTGGGCCATTTGGACCTTCGAAGCGAAGAGGCCCGTTCTGGGGGCGTCGGAAAGAATGTATGCAGGCAATGGGCAGACAGGCCATAGGTAGACTTAGAAAACATAGTCTTGTAGGATATGTCTGGTGGTGAATACAACATTGAAATTGGTTTCGTTGTTCTGATATATAGTTGAATATAAAGGGGCAGAACACTCCCCGTCTGGTATCGCGAGATACCACAATACAAAACAAACTATACTGAAATGATCACTGCACTGCAATGTTCACTCTCGGTCGCTTGAAAGCAGGAGGAACGTTTCGCCGATGGGCCTTTGGAAGACCTTCACGACACCGTGCTCGCATATCTTCACCTCCACTCTGCGCACTCTTCCATCGGAGCTGCGAAATGTATTGGTGACGCGCCCCATGGGCCATTCATTTCGCACGGTGTCCCGGTTCCTGAGAAGCACGATGTCACCCGCGCGAACGTCCTGTTGCCTTCTCTGCCACTGCCGTCGACCATACAGCGTAGGGAGATATTCCTTACTCCATCGGCTCCAAAATGCGTTGGCCATGGATTGCACTTGTTTCCACTGCCTCCGGTAGATGTTCTCATGCTCGAACTCGCCAGCAGGTGGAGGAATGCCGCCCGTTTTCTGCGTGAGGATAGCGTTTGGGGTAAGAATGGTTGGATTCTCTGGGTCCGTCGACACTGAAGTCAGTGGTCTGCTATTGACGATGGATGCCACCTCTGCCAGAAGTGTGGTGAGCATATCGTGCGACAGTCGTGATGTGTCGGTGCCAAGGAGCATCGAATCCAGAATGCGCCGAGCAACTCCGATCATACGCTCCCAGGCACCACCCATGTGAGAGGCATGAGGGGGGTTGAATATCCATGTGCAACCCTGCTCATGGAGGTACCTGTCCACGTCACAGTCCCCGGGGGCAGCCGTGTTGATCTTCAGCTCCTTGCACGCACCGGTGAAGTTGGTACCGCAGTCAGACCTCAGCAGTTTGACGGGCCCTCTGATGGCGAAGAAACGCCGCAGGGCGTTAATGAATGAAGAAGTATCCATGGAGTCGACGACTTCGATGTGTACCGCTCTTACGCAGAGGCAGGTGAAAAGCACAGCCCATCTTTTGTTGTTGGAGAGTCCTCCCCTTGTCCTGCGTGCCCTCACCAGCCAGGGTCCAAAGACGTCGACGCCCACGTAGGTGAATGGAGGATCCGTGCGAAGCCTGTCTCGTGGCAAGTCGGCCATGATTTGCTGCTGAGGCTTGCCCCTCAGTTTGCGACATTTGATGCAGTTGTGGATGACGGATCCGACACATCTTTTGGCCCCAACAATCCATAGGCCAGCTGCTCTGATGGCACCTTCTGTGAAGTGGCGGCCTTGGTGTGCAACCCTTTCGTGATAATGTCGGACCAGCAACGTGGCGATGTGATGTCGAGGAGGTACGACAATTGGATGTCGTTCGTTTTGGCTCAGGGTTGAGTTCCGAAGCCGTCCGCCGATCCTGATGAGGCCGTCCTCGTCCATGTAAGGGTCCAGCTTCCAAAGAGGGCTGTCCTTCGGTACCACACGTTCCATCTCAAGGCATCTGACCTCTCTCGGGAACACATCGCGTTGGACGTTTGCGATGATTAACTTCTCAGCTGTAGAAAGTTCTTCGTCCGTACGTGACCTGCCACAGAGATGCCAGTGTCTGCAAGGTTGGGACGTGGCATCACGCTGGGACTGGAACGAACGCGCAATGTGCTGCAGGTGCGCGATTGCCCTGACAAGCCTTGTCCAACTTGAGAATCGTTCGAACCTCTGAGAGCCAAGCCGCAGATGCAGTGATGCGTTGGTTGCGAATGTTGTGACAAGTGGACGGACCTCCTCGTCCCCCTCTGGATCCACAAGTTGGAAGGTGTCGCAAGCAGTCCCTGACATGGGGATGTCTATCGCACGCAGGAAGTCTGGGCCAGTTAGCCAGGTTGTTTCAGCGAGACGACCAGCAGAGACTGTTCTTGTGGCTACGTCGGCAGGGTTCTTCTCGCTGGGAACGTAGTTCCACTGATCAGGATGGCTTGACCTGCGTATGCGCTCAACTCTGTTGCTGACATACACGTAGAATCGTCTCGACTCGTTGCATATGTATCCCAGTACCACCCTACTGTCCGTGTAGAATTTTATGGCGTCGAGGCTGACGTCCAGTTCGTTGACGATGACGTCCGCCATCTCTACCGCAAGCACAGTTCCACAGAGTTCCAGTCTCGGGATCGTGTGCTCCCGTTTCGGTGCAAGTTTCGCCTTCCCGAGGACGAAGCCGACGTGAGTCTTGCCCGAAGGGTCTGTGCTTCTCAAGTAGGCCACTGCTGCGATAGCCTTCGTTGATGCGTCAGAGAATATGCACAGCTCCCTACGGCACGCTGAGCTGAGGGAGATGGCACCGTACGTACGGGGGATCTCAATTTTGTTCAGTGCCGGCAGAGAGTCTCTCCAGGTTTCCCATTCCTTGCTCTTGGGAAGCTCATCGTCCCAACCCTGAGTTAGTGATGATAGGTCTCTGAGCAGAAGTCGTCCCTGTATCGTGACAGGCGCAGCGAATCCCAATGGGTCGTACAGGCTGTTGACTGTCGACAAGACTCCCCGCTTTGTGTGTGGCTTCTCGTTTGAAGGAACGTGGAACGTGAAGGTGTCGCCTTTGATGTCCCAACGTAGGCCCAGGCTACGCTGTGATGGAGGCACGTCCGATCCCAGATTCAGGTCCTTTAGGTCCGTGGCGTATTCGTCCGATGAGAAAGCTTTCATCACAGTGACACTATTAGAGGCTATCTTATGCAGTCGCAGGTTCGCTGTTGACAGCATGTCCCGCGTCCCTCGGAGAAGATCGATGGCAGCCTGTTCGGTAGGGAGGGATGTAAGTCCATCGTCAACGTAGAAATTTCTTTCCACGAATTCCCTGACGTCGGTTCCAAACTGCTCTTCACCCTCTATGGCCGTTCGTCGCAGACCGTACGTTGCGACAGCCGGTGAAGGACTGTTTCCGAACACGTGAACTCGCATCCTGTACTCCACCACTTCCTTGGTCGGGTCGTTGTCCAGGAACCAGAAGAATCTGAGAAAGTCTCTATCTTCTTCACGGACGACGAAGCAGTAGAACATTTGCTGTATGTCCGCAGTGACAGCGAATGATTCTTTCCGGAATCGAAGTAGAACTCCGAGGAGGCTGTTCACAAGGTTGGGCCCAGACAAGAGCACATCATTTAGAGAAATGCCTTGGAATTTGGCGCTGGAGTCGAAGACGACACGTATTTGTCCTGGCTTTTTTGGATGATATACGCCGAAGATGGGAAGGTACCAATATTCCTGTCCATTGCTCCTCTCCGGGGCCAACTCGGCGTGTCCGTTCGCGAGGACGTTGGCCATGAACGCCAAGAAGTGGTTCTTCACCTCCGGCTTCCTTTCCAATGTACGGCGAAGCGACGTGAATCGAGACATTGCTTGGTCCCGGTTGTCTGGCAGTACACGTCTCTGTGCGCGGAAGGGCAGCGGTGCAACCCAGCTGTTGTCATCATCTATCGTGAAGCCTTCTTCCATCATCTCCAGGAAATGTCTATCCTCAATGGAGAGCGCGATCTTGTTGTCGTCCTTTGTCGTATCGAACACTGAACTGCCGATATCTGCAGTGCGTGGAACAGTATCGCACAGTCCAGTCCTTTCGTTGGCCGCGTTGCCGACGCACGGGTCGGGCACGATCTTCTCCCTGATGAAGACGTGACCCGGACACGGAGCGAAGATGCTTGTGCGGTTGTCTTCGATCAACGTAGTCCTGAACACATTGATAAATGTCGGCTTCCGGATGCCATTGATGCAGACGTCACCTACGATGACCCAGCCGAGATCCAGCCTCTGGGCGTATGGAGCGTTGCTGCTACCATTCACCTGTTGGCGTACCTTGTGCACTTGCAAGATATCTCTGCCCAAAAGAAGAAGTATCGCAGCGTCGTCTTCCAGAGGCTGAAGTAGGTGAGCTATTTTTCTGAGATGTGGATGGTGCTGCGCCACCTCCGGTGTAGGAATTTCACTCCTGTCGTCGGGAATCTGAGTGCATTCGATGAGGGTTGGGAGCTGAAGTTGAGTACGTCTGTCGATAGACTCCACGACGAACCCGTTTGCTCGTCTTCCCGTAGTCTCGATTATGCCAGCGCAGGTTTTGAGCGTGTACGGTGAGTCGTCTCCGTGGACGTTGAACATGTCGAAGAAGCTTGGCCTCGCCAGGGATCGATTACTCTGGTCGTCCAGAACAGCGTACATTTTGCGTGACCGCTCTGGCTGACCCTTTGGATGAACCCTGACCAGGCAGATCTTTGAACATGACCTATTCCAAGCGCTGTCTCCACACACATTCGTGCACTTCGACATCACTTCTGGCGTCGAAACGTGGCTGTCTTCCTCCCCGCCGTCCTGGGAATGTCTTGTGGAAGGAGACATTTCGTGCTGGATAGGATCTGGATGGAGAGCCGAAGCGTGTCCGTCGCTACCGCATACACTGCACTTGATCAATTCTCTGCAGTCCTTGGAGAAGTGATCGATAGACGAACAGCACCTGAAGCAGACTCCGAATTCCCTCAACATGGCCCTCCTTTCTGTGAGAGGTTTCTGACGGAAGCCACGGCACTTGTTCAGAGGATGAGGCTTCCGATGCAGAGGACATTCCTTGCCCGCGTCCTTGACTGCCTTGGATGAAGGTGCCACCGGTTCAGTTGAATGCGTCGTCTGATTGGCTTGGACAGACTGCACGTCTGTTTTGTTCACAATCACCGGCGGTTTAGTGCCTGGATTTCCAGGAGAGGACCGGTCTTCATTTGGACGGTTCTTGCGGAAGGATGAAGATGCGGATGAACCAAAGAGAAAGCTCGGATCATTCCTTGCCTTGGCTATGTCGCGAACGAACTTGGCAAAGATAGAGAAGGGCGGGAAGGTCACTCGGTTCTGTTCCTTATACCTTGACCCGTGTGTGATCCATTTTTCTTGGATGCTTGAAGGGAGTTTCTCCACGATGGGGTTCACACCACGAGCAGTATCCAAATAGCTGAGTCCTGAAAGACGAGGATCCGACTTCGCTGACTCCAGTTCTAGAAGCAGGTCCCCGAGCTCTCTTAGTCTCGGGTGGTCATTGTTAGAGATCTTGGAGAAGCCGTCGAGCCTCCTCAGCAAGGCGTTCTCGATTGCCTCTGCACTGCCAAAGGTCTCGTCTAATCTCTCCCATGCCATGCGCAGGCCAGCAGAAGGGTTGTTGACGTGCACTGATCGCAGTCGCCTCACATGTCGCGAAGACTCTTTTCCCAGCCACTTCACCATGAGATCAAGTTCCTCGCTCGCCGTGATGTCCAAATTATTGGTAGCGTTCTTGAACGAAGACCTCCAGGACATGTAGTTCTCCGGTTGATCGTCAAATTTAGTGAGACCTGTGTTCACCAGCTCCCGTCGTACGAGAAACTTCGCGAGGTCTGTTATTGTCCTGTCCACGGGTCCTGTGGGTGCTGGTGCAGTCAGGATATCTTCGTACTGCGTACTGCCCACCCCAGCACTTTCACATCCGGGGCTAGACGCCCTGACCGGATGCCCCATACTTAATTGTTGTCCCACTGGTACGAAGGTTGAAGCAGTGGCATTCAAAGGAGCGGCGGAACCGCGCGTATTGTGGGCTCGAATCTCCTGCACAGCATCCGCTTGACGCGACGCGTATAGACTACCCTGCAGAAGACGCGTCGCGGGATGTGCGCGTTGAGTATGTTCCCCATTGGACTGTACAGTGTGGGTCCCCTGAAGCGTGAGATCCTCCGTCACTTGAACGTCTTTCGTTAAAACATCTGAAGGGGCCCCGTGAGCGAATCGATCCCTGTCCAATTCCGAAGTATCTGTTACAGCATCGTAGAGCTTCAGATTTTCGGCCTCCGCGGCCACCTCAAGTACCCGCGCTTGCGTCTCCGCGGCTGCTACATCTCTTTCCTGCTGTAACAGTTGCAAGCTAACTTTCCATTCAGCCTTCCTTCGCCTTGCTGTGGCAGCTGCCACCTGTTCTTGTTCTTCGATCTGGGCTCTGCGAAGCTTCAATTCTGCCTCTTTCTTACTGTAGGCAGAACGGACCTTAGCTGTTTCCGCATCGGCTCTTGCCTTCGCTGCGGACGCACTTACGGACGAGACGTTGGACTGGGCAGACCGCACAGAACATCGTGAGGGTGTAGAATCGCGTGAGGCGCTTGAGCGAAGCGAGGCCGTTTCCAGAACTACCTGTAGGCGCTGCCTCGCCTCGGCGATTGCCTTTTGCACTAAACCGTCACGCTCCTGGTCAATAGTTTCCTGTCCATCTCGCTCATGGAGGCTCTCCTCCGTGCCGATCCGCGTGAGGAAGGTAGAGAATCTCTCTGATAGGCACCGATATTTGCTGAGCGTTGTACTGAGATCCTCTATTGCCCGCCGTATAAGGTCAGGAGAATTGGCGACCGAAGCATTCAGAAGGCACACTTCTGTTTCTTCCCATGCTCTGTCGAGCTTAATTCCAAAATCTTCCTTGTCGCTCGCGAACTTCTCAAGTGCCTTGAGCGATAGGCTCACCTTTCGTTTAGGTCGAGTGTCCTGACTTGCTTGCATTGGGTCGATGTTAGAGGCACCACCACCCACGATATCCTCTCCAGCGTTGCAATCCATGTTGCTCGTGAAGCGTCGTCTTCGAAGAGCAGAATCCGTTGATGTGCAGTCTTTTTACTGTTCCGATCTCAACGCCGTTTGCAGAGTATGCGTTTAATCAGACAGCGAACTTGGTGTAAATACATTAGATACATAACTTATAAACGTGAATATGCATGAATACGTATAAACACACTCGTAAAAAGACTGTGCACGAACACAAGTGAGAGCCGTGGTGGCCTCGATGCACGTAATATAGCAAGTGAACCTTTGCTCGGCGACCCAAGCGCACGGCTCAAATAACGTCTGGGCCATTTGGACCTTCGAAGCGAAGAGGCCCGTTCTGGGGGCGTCGGAAAGAATGTATGCAGGCAATGGGCAGACAGGCCATAGGTAGACTTAGAAAACATAGTCTTGTAGGATATGTCTGGTGGTGAATACAACATTGAAATTGGTTTCGTTGTTCTGATATATAGTTGAATATAAAGGGGCAGAACAGTATAAATGCACGTCCTCTGCATGTATCTGCTGTACATTTGTCACATCCAGTGGACGTGTCTGTGAGGCATTGCGACGTCTAATATATGTCCCATCGATGTTCTTACCAGATTAACATGCGACAATATAGACCGGATTGCAAATCTACTTTTTCAGCAATTTTGTGTGCATGAGCAGCGCAAATGTCGTACCTGTGGCAGTACCCCACCAGACACAGCTTGGGTATTTCTCAGTAGCCTCTATTGGCGTACTGGATGGAACATATACTAAAATACAAATAGTTGCGGGATGTTTGTGAATTTCAGTGGGGGCCGGAAACGTTTGAAATGGTGACGAGGATGTGTTTCTGCAATTAATATGTGCGTCTGCAATGACTGCCCGCTAACATTTCTGATATTCCTTGCTAACAAATATTGTGCTTGTAATTCAGGCTGTTGTCTATGATGAGGTTACCTAACTGAGTGGAGCTGTCAAACCGACAGGTTTTCTCTGTTGGTGGAAGAGTGCTACGTAGATACTTTGCGGAGAGCAGGACGCGAGCAAATGGAAAAACTTGCTTTTACCGGTTCTCCAATCTCTCACGTTCTCAAAAGATAGATTCACTTTCTTCTAGCACTATACGTAAAAATTACTATTGAATTGATTGTCGAAACAACGTTTCGTAAACGTATGTCTGTATTGCTGCATGATAATCCGGTAGGAACATCGATTGCACGTATATTAGACATCGCAATGCCTCACAAACACGTCCACTGGATGTGACAAATATCCAGCAGGTACATCCAGAGGACGCGCAGTTATATGAACGAGCTTCCGACGATCCATGGGAACATCCATGGAATGGAATGTGACATATCTGGATATCTATTAGACATCCCAAATGTCTACTCTCTACTATCCTTTGGATGTACCTTAGACGTTTTTTGGTTAGCTGGGGTTTCATACGTTCATGGCATCTGCCAAACGGATGCACAGAGGACGTCGAGAACATGGGTACATGAACGTCCCATAGGCCTCCACCGTTTACAACGTACTAACTGATAATAGATACTCATGAGACGTTCCCGTCGGTCTTAGGTGTTTGGATATTTCTGGTATGTCTAACAGACTTTGCGGTTTACTGGGTCAGTCTTCCTATAATAATTTACCGTACACTGGGCAAGCACTGTAAAGGGGCTAGCGCAGACGTGACTTGATACATATAGTTCGAGCTCACAGAACACAAACGACGAATTCCAGTCACGCATGGATTCACAGTTGGCGCATTGCGGAACCAGTGGAACGCGGCTGTCCGCCATCTTCACGCACAGATATGTGGAGCCACGAAAAGCCGTAGCTAGAATCCACTGACAAGTGCGAAGGCGCGTACACGTCACAGTGCCCGTTCAGGTGCATTTTCGTCATAAGACATGGCTGCTCCCATGTGTGTTTCGGAGAAATTATCTATTTTTATGACATGGCACTGTACTGAACTGGGAGAATGAAGCTGCATCTTGGAGAGAGTTGGATGTGGGCTTTCAGAATATCACAACCGTTTCGACTATTTAGGATATGGCGTAGCTGACCTTTCCCAGTAAACCACGGACGTCTAACGGACATCTAGAGGATGGTACACCGTGGATATTTTGGATAACTAGTAGACATCTGGCTGTGTCAAGCTAACCTGGAATGGATGTACTATGGATCGTCGGAAGCTCATCCATAACTGTATAGATGGATATCTTCTGGATGTAACAGCTGGACATTTGCACATCCAGTGGAGGTGCTTGTGAGGCATTGCGACGTCTAATATACGTCCTGTCGATGTTGCTACCGGATTAACATACGACAATATATATAGACCAGATTGCAAATCTACCTTTTCAGCTATTTTGTGTGCATGAACAGCGCAAATGCCGTAGCCGCGGCCGTAGCCCACTCGACACGGCTTGAGCATTTCTCAGTAGCCTCTGTTGGCGTACTGGATGGAACATATACTAAAATACGAGTAGTTGCGGGATGTTTGTTAAGTGTAGTGGGGCCGAAAACGTTTGTAACGGTGACGACGATGTGTTTATGCAATTAACTCGCACGTCTGCACTGAGTCAAACTGCCCGCTAACATTTCTGATATTCCTTGCTAACAAATATTGTGCTTGTAATTCAGGCTATTGTCTATGATGAGGTTACCTAACTGAGTGGAGCTGTCAAACCGACAGGTTTTCTCTGTTGGTGGAAGAGTGCTACGTAGAGACTTTGCAGAGAGCAGGACGCGAACAAATAGAAATACTCGCTTTTACTTGTTCTCCAATTTCTGACGTTCTCGCAAGATAGATTCGCTTTCTTCTAGCGCTATAGTAAAAATTACTATTGAATTGATAGTCGAAACAACTTTCGTAAACGTACGTGTATATTATCGTATGTTAATCCGGTAGGAACATCTTCTAGCGCTATAGTAAAAATTACTATTGAATTGATAGTCGAAACAACGTTTCGTAAACGTACGTGTATATTATCGTATGTTAATCCGGTAGGAACATCGACTGGACGTATATTAGACGTCGCAATGCCTCACAAGCACGTCCATCGGATGTGACAAATATCCAGCTGTTACATCCAGAGGATATCCATTTATACAGTTATGGATGAGCTTCCGACGATCCATAGTACATCCATTCCACGTTAGCTGGACATATTCGGATGTCTACTAGACATCCCAGATGTCATAGATGCTTGGATCTTTCTGGTATGTCTAATAGACGTTTGTGGTTTACTGGGTTAAAGGGAGGGTCTCGCATCTGGAAACCCGTCTGTGAAACCGATTCCACTGCGTTCGGCACCCGCCGGCAGCCTACTTGTTTGTTTTTTATGTCTCTTTCTCTCTCCTGAAAGTGCTTAGGGATTAAATAAGCGTAACGTAATCAGCGCTGCGGCTGCCGAGGCTTCGGTGGCGTGACATCACTACTTAAACGAAGGTGTGACACTGTGACGACAATGGCGCCGTCCAGACCTCCCACACGGCCGCGGCATTCTCGTTAGTTTTTAAGCAGTAACGTTCTCTCCTTTTTCCAGAAAACATTCCTGCATATTCTCAAAGTCAAGTAAGAACCAAACCTTACGCCACTACTTGGGGTTCGGGTTGTCGTTGCTGTCGTCGGTGTTCCACGCGGAATTGAATGACATCACAGTTTCAGAATCGCCGGAGATGGATGCAGAAGTCCATTTAAAGCATAGAAATCATAAGGAGAGAGGCTAGAAGAAAAGCTGGGAGGGAGAGTGAAGGGGGAGAGCAAGGGAGTTGTACGGAGGAAAGACCCTCTCCCAATGTCCAAGTCCGGGGGACGCCATGATCGATATTCTGGATTCGGACGGATTCTGCCACAGCCTTTCCACTTGTGAAGACCAGGTGCGTTCGGCGCAGTGGTATCCAATCCAATGCAAGTCGCTTCCGCTTCCGCTTGGCTCCGTGTGCCATGCCGTGTGCGAAGTGTTTGTTTCGTCTGTAGTCACCTGTGCGCTTGGGTTCCTCAGGGAACGAGTATCGTACGGTTTAAACCTTGTGTTGCGACATGAAAGAACGGCGCAGGGAACTCGTACGAGACACTGTTCTTAACGCGCTAGGCCTACCGTATCGATCATGGCGGCTCGCATGTTGAGATGCCCCCCTTCGCTGGCTTGATTTCTTGGTTCTGAGTTCTATGCTTTAACTATGAACTCCACCAAACTAGCCCGCCGACTGTGCCGGCGATTTTAGCTTGTTGGCTGTGACACGTCTTGTATGGATGAATCCGATAGGTCGCTATCCAACCTACGCGATCATGGTTACCTCGGCTCTGTTCCGCGCTCCGTCGGTCCGTCGCTGTTTTTCAACGAGAGCACGCATTTATTCTTATCTTCATATATGTTAGCCTTTATTCCAGAAAGCATGTGTGTGAAAAAAAGGTGCCCGCGGTGTGGACGAAATGCCTGCGTTTTGTGCTGTCGCCGTCGCCGTCGTCGTCGTCGTTAGAGGCAGAAACTGAATTGCGCCGCATCGTGGAAAACAAGGCGCGTCAAGCGTAGAAGTATATTGCAGCGTCCCACATTTTCTGTCCAGCATTTCAGGCCATATTATCAGGTCGCGTAAGATCGTAACCATTTTCTCGCTACTTCTAGACTGCTCTCCGGCTAAGACTGTTAGAAATGAACTTCACTGCATAGCACGCTCCTAGCAAACCATAATCTCGAATGACATCGTTATCTGCCCTGATTTGTTGAAAAAGGGAGTCGTACGAGTAGTAGGAGGGCTGGCCGAACTCTAGGGGGGGTGAGTTAGCAACATGGACCCCTGGGCCCTGCCCTGAGCCCTGCGCGTATTTTTCCCTGCGCGGCGCGTGTGGGGAGGGTTGTCCGCGCGCTTATCGGCGGGAGAGGGCTGCGCGTGCGCTCATCGTAGCGTATTTTTCAGCCTGGGCAGACTTCTTTGGCCGACTTCACATATTTTTCCGATACAACAGGTGAGCGGTTTACATGCAGAGACATGCAAAGAAGGGTCATACACAAAAAGTACAAGTCAAAATATATTTATTAATGCCAATCAAGTTGAGATATATTTATTAAAGTCAATAGTGCTGGGAATTGTGATGCCAATCAGGTGAAGGAGAAAAACCCAACCGAAAAACCTTCAACTGTAACAGGGCGGTGCTCGGGTGGAGGGCTGATGTGGTGGGCGGAGCGTGACCGGAGGGCTGCGTGTGCTCTTACCATTCACCCTGGGCTGACTTCTTTCACCATTTTCCTACTTGGGCCGACTTCCTTCCCATGACAGGTGGGCGGAACGTGACCGGAGGGCTGCTGTGGTGGGCGGAGCGTGACCGGAGGGCTGCATGCGTGCTTACCATTCACCCTGGGCTGACTTCTTTCACAATTTTCCTACTTGGGCGTCGCGTGCGTTTACCATTCAGCCTGGGCCGCCGACTTTTGTCATTTTTTCAGCCTGAGTCGACTTGAATCGTAATTTTTCCAGCTACAACAGGTGTGCAGTTTACATGCAAAGGATAGCCATACACAAAAGTACAAGTGAAAATATATTAATTAAAGTCATTAGGAATTATGTTATGACTCCGCGTGAATGGGAAAAACTTAACCAAAAATCTGAAATAGAAGGAACACAATAGTTATTACAGGTATGATACATTAGCATTGAATAGGTATCACAAATCAAACACAATATTTTTATTAGTGGAAGTTTTCAATGAATCAGAATTGTCAGTGCATTTAATCAAAGAAGATATTCTTAATCAATACGATTGCAATCAAAATTGTATTATAAAACGTCTAATATTCCTATACGTGAGAACCATCAGTGCAATAGCAGGAAGTTCTGATAGTTGTATGCAGTTAAATGTGAACAGCAGAGACTCTGGAGGACTATGGGACACGAACACAAGATGAAATAAAATCTATACCACTATATTGGTTAATCAAAACAACATAGTAATCTATCATTCAGAAAATGAAAAAATCAAACTCATCAGGAAATAAGACACGTTAAAAATGAACTTCACCACATAGCACGCTCCTAGCCAACAACCAGAACAAAGAACGACACGAACACAAGAGGAAATAAAATCTATACCAATACAAAGAAGATATTCCACTTCACCACATAGCACGCTCCAAGCCAACAAACAGAACAAAGAACGACACGAACACAAGAGGAAATAAAATCTATACCAATACAAAGAAGATATTCCACTTCACCACATATCACGCTCCAAGCCAACAAACAGAACAAAGAACGACACGGAACACAAGAGGAAATAAAATCTATACCACTACAAAGAAGATATTCCACTTCACCACATAGCACACTCCTAGCCAACAAACAGAATAAAGAACGACACGAACACAAGAGGAAATAAAATCTATACCAATACAAAGAAGATATTCCTAATCAAAACAACATTCAGTAAATCAAACTCATCAGAAAATAGACATGTTAAAAATGAACTTCACCATATTGCGCGCTCCTAGCCAACAACCAGATCTAATGATATCTGACCTGCATGATTTGTTGAAGACGGATGCCGATAGATGTATGGAAGACCACGGAACACGAGCGACAAGAGGAAATAAAATCTATACCACTACAAAGAAGATATTCTTAATCAATACGATTACAATCAAATTACAAATTGTATTATAAAAGTCTGAGACGTGAGAACCATCTTTGCAATAGTGTGAATATTTGTCATAACATTTCGAGCGCAATAGGGAATCTCAGTTTCATATTCCAACATTACTCAACTTTTAATTTTTTATTAAGTGAACAGCATAGACGTAAGGAAATAACGAGAAATAACACAATCATCAGCTACAATTAATAGAGAGCCAAACCTGCACACCATCCAACACATAGAGAAATAATAGCTAATCAATCTATCATTGGCCAAATAGCACAGACTTAACGCTGAAGAACAGAGGAACACGCAGCGACACGTAAACATCAACAGAGGAAAATAATCTATCATTGAACCATCATAAAATCGATCAATATACAATTTTCATTCTAACAAACACTACGAACCTTGATGGAGGTATCCAAGACATAGGAAATATGCACGGTTTTCACTCTTTTCCTCAAAGCCGGGAGACTTTATGTCTATATCTATGTCTATATTATGTCTATATGTGACCATAGCACAGCGCATGCTTTATCACTCAAAGGGTTAGGGGCTATATTACTTTGTCCAGCAAACGGGGCGCTCTAGAGGTCAGATAAGAGAGTTCAAAGGCGATATAGTTTATTGTGCAGCGCAAATAGATGTCGATATCACTCGCTGGGGTCACTATCTTTTCGCATCCTTTCCCTGAAACGGAAATCTTTCGTCAAAGTGGTTGACAAGTCGGCTAAGTTTATAGAGATGCGATATTGTTATTGAAGATGTAGAGAAAGTCCAAATTATTAATTGGTAGCAATGATACTCAATCAAAACGAGAAACAAAACTAATTACATCAATTTTTGTAATATCTTGCAACAGAAATTTCTAATGGACCACACAGAAATATCAAATGTGAAATGCAATGTGAGTTATGAGGCATTCCAATCTTAGAGGTACTTACTTATGCCATGCGAGTGAACAATTGAAGCAAATGCAAGACAATGATTATTTCAGGCAGTAAGTTCACAAAGACGAGTGAATACTTGAAACAAAATCAAAACAATAATTCTCACGACAGGTGGAGATTATATCATTCCAAACCAGATAATAAAATTTTAATCAATAAAATAAACATAGATATGCTTTTAATTAAGTGTAGACGTGCACTTGAAAACAGAAGAGACAATTGGCTCTACATTGAAAAGATGGACAGATTTTGTACTCGATACCATAAGTCATGGGAAGATGTGATAAAAAACTGCTTCGAAAAGGAGGAGCCGCGAAACGATTTCATTATCGCTGCATTTCAATACGTCCTAGACATGGTCGTATTCGGAGATATGGTACAAACTACAGAACTGAAGGTGCAAGAATTTATATGCCGAATCTACAATACTTATAAAAATATCTGCACATCAACGTCGGAAGGGCCATTGGGATTGATGGCGGAGTTTTTGAGGTTTGCCAACGAAGAATTGAAATACACTAGACCAGATGTAATTGTAATCATTGCAATGGACATTGCGTACATCAAGAAAGCAGTCGGATCAAATTATCATATACAAGCGGTCTATATCGCACGATTCATTACGGATTTGTTGAAATTACACATATCTGAGATGGAAAGTACATAAAATCTTATCACGTGATATATTCCACTACCACGGCAACGCAATTATTTTCTTCTACCAGTCTCTGCAACGATGTCTAATCAACAGAAGTTCAATATTGTCGTGCAAGATCTGATGTATTATCACCTGTTGAAACTCAACAAACATATCAATTGCGGTTGACCACCGGACGATTTTCATCTAATACTCTCTTGTACGCCATTCAAGAACCTTCATACAAAGAAAGGAAGCATCAATAAGAGACTGTGCAAGTTCATCGCGACAAAGTGCAAGTTGTTGAAGCAATACAAACACGGCGACAACATAGCGCCTGCGTTAATCAACGCTGGATTCAAGCGCCCAATAATCAGAATAAACTATTTAATGTCTTCGGAATTCATCAATGAAGACAACAAACGAAAACTTCAGAGTTTGAAATAGAATTGTAATTTATCGAAATAAACAAGTGTATAAATGATAAATTTCTGTTGCAAGATATAACAAAACTTGATGTAATTAGTTTTGTTTCTCTTTTTGATTGAGTATCATTGCTACCAATTAATAATTTGGACTTTCTCTACATCTTCAATAACAATATCGCATCTCTATAAACTTAGCCGACTTGTCAACCACTTTGACGAAAGATTTCCGTTTCAGGGAAAGGATGCGAAAAGATAGTGACCCCAGCGAGTGATATCGACATCTATTTGCGTTGCACAATAAACTATATCGCCTTTGAACTCTCTTATCTGACCTCTAGAGCGCCCCGTTTGCTGGACAAAGTAATATAGCCCCTAACCCTTTGAGTGATAAAGCATGCGCTGTGCTATGGTCACATAGATATAGACATAAAGTCTCCCGGCTTTGAGGAAAAGAGTGAAAACCGTGCATATTTCCTATGTCTTGGATACCTCCATCAAGGTTCGTAGTGTTTGTTAGAATGAAAATTGTATATTGATCGATTTTATGATGGTTCAATGATAGATTATTTTCCTCTGTTGATGTTTACGTGTCGCTGCGTGTTCCTCTGTTCTTCAGCGTTAAGTCTGTGCTATTCCACGATTGATGATAGATTGATTAGCTATTATTTCTCTATGTGTTGGATGGTGTGCAGGTTTGGCTCTCTATTAATTGTAGCTGATGATTGTGTTATTTCTCGTTATTTCCTTACGTCTATGCTGTTCACTTAATAAAAAATTAAAAGTTGAGTAATGTTGGTATATGAAACTGAGATTCCCTATTGCGCTCGAAATGTTATGACAAATATTCACGCTATTGCAAAGATGGTTCTCACGTCTCAGACTTTTATAATACAATTTGTAATTTGATTGTAATCGTATTGATTAAGAATATCTTCTTTGTAGTGGTATAGATTTTATTTCCTCTTGTCGCTCGTGTTCCGTGGTCTTCCATACATCTATCGGCATCCGTCTTCAACAAATCATGCAGGTCAGATATCATTAGATCTGGTTGTTGGCTAGGAGCGCGCAATATGGTGAAGTTCATTTTTAACATGTCTATTTTCTGATGAGTTTGATTTACTGAATGTTGTTTTGATTAGGAATATCTTCTTTGTATTGGTATAGATTTTATTTCCTCTTGTGTTCGTGTCGTTCTTTATTCTGTTTGTTGGCTAGGAGTGTGCTATGTGGTGAAGTGGAATATCTTCTTTGTAGTGGTATAGATTTTATTTCCTCTTGTGTTCGTGTCGTTCTTTGTTCTGTTTGTTGGCTTGGAGCGTGATATGTGGTGAAGTGGAATATCTTCTTTGTATTGGTATAGATTTTATTTCCTCTTGTGTTCGTGTCGTTCTTTGTTCTGTTTGTTGGCTTGGAGCGTGCTATGTGGTGAAGTGGAATATCTTCTTTGTATTGGTATAGATTTTATTTCCTCTTGTGTTCGTGTCGTTCTTTGTTCTGGTTGTTGGCTAGGAGCGTGCTATGTGGTGAAGTTCATTTTTAACGTGTCTATTTCCTGATGAGTTTGATTTTTTTCATTTTCTGAATGATAGATTACTATGTTGTTTTGATTAACCAATATAGTGGTATAGATTTTATTTCATCATCCATAGTCCTCCAGAGTCTCTGCTGTTCACATTTAACTGCATACAACTATCAGAACTTCCTGCTATTGCACTGATGGTTCTCACGTATAGGAATATTAGACGTTTTATAATACAATTTTGATTGCAATCGTATTGATTAAGAATATCTTCTTTGATTAAATGCGCTGACAATTCTGATTCATTGAAAACTTCCACTAATAAAAATATTGTGTTTGATTTGTGATACCTATTCAATGCTAATGTATCATACCTGTAATAAGTATTGTGTTCCTTCTATTTCAGATTTTTGGTTAAGTTTTTCCCATTCACGCGGAGTCATAACATAATTCCTAATGACTTTAATAAATATATTTTCACTTGTACTTTTGTGTATGGCTATCCTTTGCATGTAAACTGCACACCTGTTGTAGCTGGAAAAATTACGATTCAAGTCGACTCAGGCGGAAAAAATGACGAAAGTCGGCGGCCCAGACTGAAAAATGACAAAAGTCGGCGGCCCAGACTGAAAAATGACGAAAGTCGGCGGCCCAGGCTGAATGGTAAACGCACGCGACGCCCAAGTAGGAAAATTGTGAAAGAAGTCAGCCCAGGGTGAATGGTAAGCACGCATGCAGCCCTCCGGTCACGCTCCGCCCACCTGTCATGGGAAGAAAGTCGGCCCAAGTAGGAAAATGGTGAAAGAAGTCAGCCCAGGGTGAATGGTAAGAGCACACGCAGCCCTCCGGTCACGCTCCGCCCACCACATCAGCCCTCCACCCGAACACCGCCCTATTACAGTTGAAGGTTTTTCGGTTGGGTTTTTCTCCTTCACCTGATTGGCATCACAATTCCCAGCACTATTGACTTTAATAAATATATCTCAACTTGATTGGCATTAATAAATATATTTTGACTTGTACTTTTTGTGTATGACCCTTCTTTGCATGTCTCTGGCATGTAAACCGCTCACCTGTTGTATCGGAAAAATATGTGAAGTCGGCCAAAGAAGTCTGCCCAGGCTGAAAAATACGCTACGATGAGCACACGCGCAGCCCTCCCCCGCCGATAAGCGCGCGGACAACCCTCCCCACACGCGCCGCGCAGGGAAAAATACGCGCAGGGCTCAGGGCAGGGCCCAGGGGTCCCTGTTGCTAACTCATCCCCCCTAGAGTTCGGCCAGCCCTCCTACTACTCGTACGCCTTTTGTTACAAAAAAGGCGTACGCCCCCCCCCCCCCCCCACCATTTTCAACAAATCATGGCGGGTAATGGTGCGTGTGTAATGCTGTAGGAAAGTGTTATGCTGCGAAGTTCATTTTTAAGGGTGTAGAGTAGAGTATCGTCCCTGAACAAGAAACTCCCCATTCATTATCATAAACTAAAATTGTTCTTGTTGTTGTTGACACGGAGGAAGTGGGCAATATAGCCTTAAAGGTCAGCTACGCCGATTTCCCGATGTGTTGAAACGGTTGTGATATTCAGAACGAGCACATCCAACTGCCCCCGAAACGCACCTTCGTTTCTCAATTTTGTCTTCCTATTACGAAAATTAATTCATCAAAGAAACCAAAACAAGCCATGGGCGCAGCCATTTTTGTGACGTAGATGGGATAAACCTGCTCCATCTACGTAGATAGAGAATCGTGCGTCTGATTGGATGAAAGCTGAGGCTTTCTCCGACTTCCCTGGCGTCTTCTCCCGTTTGCGAGGAAATCCAGTTATGGCCGCCGGCTACGATGAGTGTTTCGTCCGAGGTAATCCCGAGAACTATTGAACGATGGAAACAACAACCGCGAACTCATCTCAACATCATTTTCGGCGTGAAATTGTGATTATGTGCTCGAGAACTTCGCAGTTCAACCGTTCAGCTGCCATTCACGTCAACCCGTTTGCTGCTTTTACTACAAGTGCAGGAATGGGAGCGATTGAGCAACAACGTGAGACTTGGTGATCGTTTGAGCATATACCGGCAGAGGACTGGTCTTCAAAGAAAGAAGGCCGTATTTCTGCCCATGCACATCGTGCGATTGCCAGGCTTGTTACACGAGATACATATATTGTGCAGCATCATAGCGCGACTGCAATGAACGACGTAGGAATGTATCGTGACCACTCGAACTGCATTCGTTGAACCATTCGTCGGTTATATGAAAGTGCTCATTAGAGTTGCCCCGAACAAAAAGTGTGGGATGTAGTTTTGTAGTGTGTTGTTGATCTCGTAGAGCGCATCGCGGCATGTAGGTCGAGAGCCCTTATACGTATTTTTTGCATGTTTACTTGAGTGTGCGCATTGTTCTATACCACACAGGCCATATTTCATTCATAATAGTTTCGCAGATAAACACGTACGGGTCGATCTCATATTGCTTTTGAGTTCGGCATAGTGTCTTCAGATCAGGGTATGTGCACTCTGTTTGCTGGGCCCAACAGATGTTATTAAGGATAGTGCAACATTTCCCACTTGAACCATGCTAACATTGCCAGAATAAGGAACATTACACTGTGCTGTGTATTCCACACTCAGTTGTCTCGCGACGTATACCCCCAATTATTATACTGGGTACTCCACATGTTCAACCAGTCAGCACTTCCCATATCCTATTTTTTTTAAACATGTGCTTAAAATTGCACAACTGCCACTCAAGTAACTTTGCCACCAAATTAGTCAGTGACAAAAGGTATATGTACTTTATCACAAATTTAATAACCTTAGTGGAAATGGTTGATGGTGTCCTCTGCCTCGTACAGTGCACTTCATAGCAAAATACACAATAGTCCAAATGTCTTCCTTGTCCACAAATGCCCTGTCAAAGCTGAAAGACTCTTATCAAAATGGGGAAGCGGGCTTGCTTGTCCAGAGAAACAAATATGAAACTGCAGTGCTCAGTGTAAATAACTGCATGCTCAGCAACTAAGGCTGGTGATGCCGAAGACCTAATATTTCTAGGTTAAAAGGAACAAAGGAGAAAAGACCACTGCGGTATATTAATGTTGTTTCAAAAGTATAACACCACAAAATTTGTGAGAGTCAGTTGGTGGATTTAGTTACGTTGGTCACCTCCTGCACCAATTTTTAATAAGATTCAAATGCGTTGCTACCAACCAGGACCTAAGCCTGACCTATGATCTAATAATAATAATAGTATCTATCTATGACCTATATGGACCTTCACCACTACTAGTTCGGTCTAGGTTTCACACGTGGCTTCTAGTGAAATTCGAAGCTGCTCTGTAGAGCTGACAGGAGACTTGCAGAGTAGAGAATTTTTTTATTTATACTTTCCAAAGAACATGTAAAAAAACAATGTGCTGTACCAACTGTATTCAAAGAAATACAAATATACATTGTTTTAGCTATGTGCATATGACTGATGACACACAATGGGCGTCAAGGGTGAGAACACAAGAATACTACCACTGCAGGCACTGTCCTGAAATTCTAAGTCACCATTTGTCAGAAAGCAATGACCATGCACAGCCTAAGGATCATATTGAGCTTCTTCCATTATTGTTTTTATTGACAGCATGTTGGCTGCCGTCCAGTCCATGAAAGTGACCCTTATCGTTGAAAGAACGGTTCAACAGCAAGCGAGCTGGTGATAGTGTCCATGATGGCGAGATCTGAAGAGGAGATACAAGAAGGGACATAAACACGCTATGTTGAGACATTGTGTATGTCCCTTCCTATCCCTCGTCTCAGGGTTTTTCGCTATGGACCTTCATGATGTTTCCTTTGGCAAACTTTACATATTTTTATGTAGAATTGTGGAGGTACAGCCAGGCGCTGTTAGCAAATCACACAGTACTTTTCTTGAATCAAGAATCCATAGAAGGTACACAGTCATCTTCAGCATTGCACACATCTATGGGACATGTTAATCACTTTAGAATGTCACAGACATGTCATGGAGGCCGGCACATGGTTAGTGGTGCTGAAGAGACAACTATTTGTCATAGTTTAAGCATAAAAAGCAGTTTTGTCACCTGCATGTTGAGACAGATGTATCTCTACATACTTTGCCATGACACAAATATATGAAGCAACAAATGTACCCTCTACTTTATTATGGTTATTAGTCAACACTGCCAAGAATGTGGGAACACCGTCTTGTACCACCTACACCCTTCAAAATGACCTTCACACACGACACATTGTAGGTCAACGAGACTCCAGAATGATGTCCTCTCCCTCCCCATTGGCTGAAAACATTTTTCTACTACTTTGCATAAGGGGAAGTTAGTACAAGAAACGCACATATTCCTTTTTTGAGCAAATCAGTATTCAGACCGTTACCATACTGTGGTAGGCCTGCAGTGCATTACATGGTACAGCACACACTGCAAAAAATTTCACCGTAGAACATATCCTTCATTCTAATGACAGTCTTCTCCAGTTTTTCAAACTGCCATTTCCCATAGTGCTTTATGGTATGACACAGTCTTTCTAAATCTTTACTGTAGTTTACTGGTTGTAGCAGAAAAAAGAGACCACTGTTTCCGATCACAGGAAGCAAGCCATAAGTGCTATACGGAAACAGTACATGCTGCTCTCTAGCAGTTGTTAGTGTTTGGACATGGTATGGTGCATGCAGGGTAAATTCCATGGTTAAAATATCCAAACGTGAACAACTGTTAGATTACATGATGTAGAATGCTGTATAGTACAGTAAAACCTCCAAAGTCGGACACCTCCCTACCTCGGACAACTCCCCATGATTTCATTGCACGGGCAGGCTCCCACTGAAACTACATGGGGACGAAATTCTCTATGTCGGACACCTCCCTATCTTGGAAGTAGCATAGGGTTTTCCCTGCAAAGTCTGACAAAACCCTGGCCAAATTACCTCAATATCGGCTTATCTTTGCACCAAAAAGACCCAAAATGAGCCAGTGGCCTTGACTTTTGCCCCTTTTTTCCCCTATACTGGTCTCAGCATTTTGTTGCTTTAGTTTTTAGAGTCGAAAAACAAGTGCTGTCAGTCTACATTGTAATTCTTTATGTGAGCACTTGTCTTCAGTTTGTCTAGAGCCTTTGAACGAGCACTGCACCAAAGCTATGAGAAGTAAGCTGACGCTTCAGAGACAAGTCCTTGCTGCTCGAAAAGCTCCAGAGGTAATGCCATTGAGTAGAATCTGAACGGAATTGAATATACTAAAATCAGTAATAATTATCAGTGAAGAGTGGGTAGAGGTACCACTACCAGGCACCACCACCAGGTACCACTAAGGACCTTAAATTGAAGAAGGGGGACATTTCTCACAGCTGTGATCTCTTCCATTTTTTGTTCCCGTCATATTCTGTAACTCGGACACCTCTATAAGTAGGAGACACTTCGGCTGCACCGCGGGTGTCCAACATAGGAAGGTTTCACTGTATTTATGTTCCGTGTCATGTGACCACAAACAATATATGCTTTTGCTCATGCTGCACAGCACAGGCGAATTGAGCTGCATGTGAGGATAATAACATGAAACCCGAGGCACGGAGGAAAAGGCATGACTTTACGGTCTCTGTGTCAGTTGTTTCATGTTATAATTGCGTACCAGCTGGCCTGTACCTGAGAATAGGTTTGATGCATTGTACACACACCATAGACATGCAGTATGTGGTGTGTTGTGATAGTAATGCCACTGCCAATTGAAGAATAATACTCCAGGTGGATTGTTTCGGTACAATCTTGAACTATGCATACCAAGGGGTAGGGCATCTGCGTGACAGGTTTACCTGGAAGTAAGAATGTAAATGTTAGCTGAAGTCATTGAATAATTAACATTATCAATATACTGCTGCAGATCATACCAACAACAGCACACAAGATGCTCCGATATGTTATGCAGGAATGTCTCTGTACTCACAATATTAGTACAGCAGCTACAGAAAGGCATAAAACAAGTTTTTGTATACATAATACCACTTGAATGCAACACAAGCTTCTGCTGCACTGCCAGAACACCACGGCGGACAGATTTACCTTACTTCACCTGAGAAAAAGTATGTACTGTTGCACACATGATGCCGTTTTAATGCCTCGAAAAACATAATTTATGACCGGAAGACATCAACTGGAAGATTTCGATTTACCTTAGTCAAAACTGAGAAAAAGTATGTGCTGTTGCACACATGAAACTGCTTGAACTGCCCTTGAGCGCTCTGGAAGAACACCTTATTTGTGACCAAAATACAACAGCTGAGCCAACATTGAATTTATACTTTACTCAAAATACACAAGATGTGCTGCCGTGCATATGATACTGCTTAAATGTACTCTGAAAGCGCTGGCACCTCAGGCATGGTTGTTCCAAGCTAGCGAGCAACAGCAAGGGTATACGAACACAAGAAGTCGAGCACAAGTGATAGAATGCACTTGATTAATCAGAAAATGAAATGTCTCAGTACCAGGTGTCACTGTTCCGTCAAGAAAAACAGATGAACTTTGAAGGGGCGTCTGGTTGGCACTGGTGACAGCCTTCAGCTTGAAACCCAGACGGTGATAGTTGAGACGTGGAGTGCAAGCTTTTCGGTGGTGCCAGAATGCCTGCGAAATCATTTAACAAATAAGGCAATTCCAAATCTGTACTGAGAATACACCCGCTGGGGCGTAATCTCTAAAGGATGAAGCAGTAACTGACAGATAGCGTATTTTTCTCTTCTACGCATGACTGACTTGTCTAACATTACGTGTCTTACCTTTATCTGCTGCCTAGTCCTGCCCCTGCAATCTCCTGCTGCAGATAAGGTTGGCACAGCATCCCGGACGAGACATCTTCGGCTTCTTGTGAAACAAGTTGCGCATTGCTTCCGTACCATTCGTATGAGCCAGATGAACAGATCAAATCACTGCTTTCGAAGGTGGCACCCAGTCGGAGTTGTAACCGATTGTTGCAGTCAATCGATTTCTCTTTCGCCTTTCGGAAAATTGTGGTTTGAAACATTGGATCTGCATGCTGAAGTGTTCTTGCAGACGGGAGCAAAACGCTCACGCATTCTCGACACGCAGCACAGAACACGAATCACACCAGGAAGTCTGTACTGGCCTAGCAAATGCTTTGCAGTCGAAGGAAGCAAAACTCACGTTCCTCATGGGTTTAGTGAAGTCCAGAAATATACTGGCTCCCTAATAGCGAACTGTGCAGCAGACGGCTCGGCAGAAGAAACTGGCCGGCTTGGCGGAAGAAACCAAGCCAAAAGTCATGCCAAGCCGGAGCGCGGGCAGACCTCGAATGTGTCGTCGACACAGGGTTTGCGGGACACAAGACGGGATGTCAGTGAAACTAAAAATTCACTTTTTCAGAAAACCGCGAGGAGTTTGGGATAACTATTTTGCATACATAATCAGTGTTCCCTTATGAACACATCGTGTGAGTACCATTCCATTCTGTAACACTCGAAAATCGGCGTAGCTGAGCTTTAAGCTTGGTGAAGGACAATGCTTTCAAGAAGCCGTTCAAGCTCAATTCCAATACATGACATCGGGCGCGTTAGGTTCGTGCTCCGGGAACGTTCCCTCTTCCATGCACGTGCAAGTGACTTTCGGTGCACGTTCCCGTGTGCACCCTGCGCACCCCTTCTTCGGAGCCGGAGAACGCTGGGGAAGAGCAGGGCCAGTTCCGGAGCTCGACGCATGTTCCGGTGTGCCGCCTTTCGAAATGGCGCAACCGTTACAACACGTTGCAACCGCCCATGCTTTTTGTGTTTCCGGAATCATCGGATGTCGGCGGTAAATAGTGATACGATTCCAGAGGACTGTTATGGTTTACTGCTATGTTTAGTTAAAAGCAGACGACAGAAGAAAAGTTCGATAGGAGGCGCGCGGTCAGCGGCTCTGGCGCTCGGCTTCCGGATAGCCTCACAAACACCATTAAGTGGAGACACCAAGGGTACGTTGCCCTAGGAACCCGGGATATGGCGCTCGGGAGCCAGCCGAACGCGCCCATTCTCGAGTAAACATAAACAAGACCCCGCCCCAACTTCCGGTGCCACGAAGACTTCCGGTTCTTCCGCGAGTAAGGACGCTCGGAATCAGCCACCATGCAGAATTATATATTTCGCTTTCCTGATTTGTTGAAAACTGGAGGCGTACGCGTTTTTGTGGCAATTTCAATTGCCACGCAAGTTTAGCACGCAAGTTTCTTACTCATCGCCCCTGGTGCCTCACCTTTTTTAATGTCGTTCTTCTGAACTTCGCGAGGTACCCGCGTACACCAGGCCCCATGTCAGCTTTCAGCATTATCTAATGCAAGCTTTCTGCATTCGAGAGTGCTGCGAATTATGTTCTAGTATTCGGTCAGCTTCACTGCTAATCACCCTGTAAGTGCAGACGATACACTCCGGTGCACTAAAAAAAGTACACAACAAATATCTGTCGTGACTCCTCAGTGAATCAAATAGACAAGGAAGAAGCGAAAGAGGAATACGTGCCGGCACTTTACACGAATTTATTAGCAGCAACTGCATCATTCTTTGCAATGGCTAGCCTTCAACAAGTTGAGTGCACGGTAAAGTCAGCTCACGGAGTCAGCAGCTGCAATTGCGGTATGATTAGTAACAAAAACTGCGATGCCAACATTTACTTACCGAACCTTGTACTACTTTCTGCCTTTCCAGCGCTGCCTGCCAATTTCCTGCTCTGCAGTAGAACCTTATTTCGAATCTTGGACGATGGATTCTGCGAAACTGGCCGATGTGACATGGGAGTTTTATCAGCGGATTCTCCTGACGTCAACCTGACGGGCTTGGAGGATAGTTTGGCTGCGTCCAATTTGTCCCAGGGTCTACAATTGTGGCACAAGAACATCGTAACGAATATAGCGTCCACGACTACGATGTATGGCTTGGACTTCACAACAACGTGAGCATACAAAACGCACAAAACATATACACCCAAACCTGTGCACGTTGCCGTTTCTGCTCGTGGGATGAAATACACCTGTGGCGGCTAGTAGTGCCATCGGTGCCTTGCTCAAGGAAGAAGAGAGCATCTCACGCACACTGGCCGCTGGCTTTACCCGGTTCCATTAAAACCATCTTCGCTTCTCGCCCTATCCTAGTCCCTTGTAGTCGCTCCTATCTTAGCTCCCACAATTGGTGACCCGACAGAACGCCCGCACCTTCTACCATCACTGGTCAGCCATGGCTCAATCCCCAACTCCAACAGCTTCTCAACAGTATGGCCTTCCTCCCCAGGTCAATGTCACAGAACTGAAGCTGCCGAGTTTCTGGGCAAATGATACCCTACTCTGGTTCGTCCTCGTAGAAGCCGAATTCGCCAAACGGCACATAACCAGCCAGCAGTCAAAGTACCACCATATCCTGGCTTCAGCCATATCCATCATGGCTGAAGTACGCGACATTGTCGTTAAACCTCCCGATACCAACCCTTACGACACCCTGAAGACACAGGTCATTAAACGCCTCTCCGAGTCTCTACAATAGAGATTACGGCAGTTGCTTAAAACAGAAGAATTAGGTGACCGCACTCCCAGCCAGTTTTTACGTCGAATGTACCATCCCCTTGGCAGCGAGTCCTCAGCCCTAGACTATTCAGTACTCCGCGAATTATTTCTCAAGCGGCTACCGCATATGGTACGAATGATCCTTTCGGCGTCTCCAACCGAGTCGCTTCGCGACCTATCAGAACTCGCCGATCGCATTATGGAAGCAACGCCACAGTTTTGCGGCACCAATGCGGTTATTCCATCGCACGCTACTGAACCCGTCCCCCCTCTGCCAACTTCCAGTCTAGCTGTCTGCTTCTTCCGCGACACCCTACCAACTGAAGTTCAGCGCCTTTCTGCCATCGTGTCGCGCCTATCTATTACTGGAACCTGCCACTCAGATCAGCACTTCGACCCAGTTGCCACCGTCTCTCAACGTCCCTACTTGCCCGAGCAATTTCGTTTTCCATCTTCAAAATGCTTCATGCACCTTCTCACCCAGGAATTGGTGCCACTCAGCGTCTTGCTTGACAAGGCTTAATTTGGCCTCGCATGAACTCTGACATCCGGCGCTGGACTCGTTCTTGCCGAAAATCGGCAGACACACAGTCACCCCTGTGCAAGCCTTTCTGTCTCCGTCTCATCGCTTCCAGCATGTCCATGTGGACATTGTCGGCCACTGCCCCCCTTCCCGTGGTTTCCGGTATCTATTTACCTGCATCGATCGCTACATGCGCTAGCCGGAAGCACAACCCATCCAGGACATTACCGCTGACACCGTTGCCCGAACCTTCCTGCCAGTATGGGTATCCCGATTTGGAGTTCCCGAAACCGTCACGTCGGACCGAGGCCGCCAATTCGAGTCAAAGCTGTTCAACGACGTCCTCAGATTGCTTGGCTCGACGAGGCACAGGACCACTGCGTACCACCCTTGCAGTAACGGCATCGTTGAGCGCCTCCATCGGCAAATTAAGACTTCGCTCCGCGCGCAAGCCGATCCAACTCTTTGGGTGGACAGCATTCCACTGGTACTCCTCGGCCTTCGTGCCGCTCTCAAGGCTGACTTACACTGCTCCTCAGCTGACCTAGTCTATGGTACCACCCTCCATCTCCCCGGCGCTTTCTTCGCTACTCATCAAGCCGCACCCATCAGTACCGACGCCTATCTGCAGCAGCTGCGTGACACTTTCCGTGAAATCCGCCCGGTTCCTCCGCGTCTTCCTTCGGCCCCCTCCCCTTTCATCCAGAAGGACATCGACCACGCGTCTCGTGTCTTCATCCACCACGACATCATGCGTTCCTCCCTCCAGCCTCCGTACCTTGGCCCTTACAAAGTCCTCAGGCGCGCCTCAAAATTCTTAACGCTCGACATCGCCGGCCGCGGAGACAAGGTCTCATTGGACCGCCTCAAACCTGCGTATCTGGACGCACCTGACAGCCACCTCCACAGTGTCAGCTTCCCCGACCAGCCGAGTACCAAATCTGACGCCCCTGTCCCACGCCACGTCCACTGGTCTCCCCACTTGGTCCGAACCACTCCGTGACTGGCCGGGGGATTGTCTGTGGCGGCTAGAAGCGCCACCGGTGCCTTGCTCAAGGAAGAAGAGAGCATCTCGCGCACACCGGCCGCTGGCTTTACCCGATTCCATTAAAACCATCTTCGCTTCTCGCCCGATCCTAGTTCCTTGTGGTCGCTCCTATCTTAGCTTCCACACACCTTATTAAATCAATCGTAGCCACGACACACCAGACAAAGGTTGAAAGCAGCAAGCAGGGACGGGACGAAGCGCCCCGTGCCTGCTTGCTGTTTCCGCCTTTGTCGCATGTCTCGTGGGCGCAGTTTTGGTTTATTATCTAGCGACCATACGCAAACCAGAGGATATCACTACTGTTATCTTGACACAAAAGGAGCTGGATGTATATCCATTGTGTAGACCGTGACTCAGCATATTTCATTACGCGAATAATTCTTGCAGTTGATTGCATGATGGTCACCACAGATACTTAGCTCAACACATTGTTCAATCAGTCCACAGAGTGGCGTAATGAGCGCTGATATGTTTGCGCATGCCTCATAGCGTATTTCCTCGTTTCAGATTCAGGCGTAGTAGCCTCGATCGACTCAAAGGAGAAGCAGGTGCGCGAAGGTTTAACACGTTGTGGGAAATGAACATTATGAACTTTGGTGTCCTGGACACAAATCTGACATCCCGCACCACCAGTGCAGAAATAGACGAAGTGATTACAACTGTAAAGGTAAAACATCTCTTGTCACTATTCCTCCCGACTTGTCACTATTTCTCTTGTCGCTGTTTTTTAGTTGTTACAAGAACTTCAACTTGCCAAGATGAAACAGGACAGTAACCACACAGGTTATCACTTCATAGGAGTAGCTCCTATTTACGAAAAGGACCCAGACGATATAATGAAGAACCATTTTGCCAGACTCATCCGGTGAGTGGTTGCCCGTTTACAGAATTCGTGGTTATCCATACCCACGCCGCGCTCTGCTGCTATGCTGGAAACCGGCCTTGCAGGACGTGGTAATATTGGGAAACTCCGTTTATGGCAGTCAACAGCGAAGCAAATTTTAAGATGACATCGTCCAACACGAAAGAACATCATGTAAAGAACACCTGCAAACGGGAAAGGCACTAGGGTGATGTGTTCAACAAAGCCAACAAAGAGTTCAACAAAGCCAAATAAATTTTAATGCACTGTGCTTACACTCTTAAAAATGAACTTCACTGCATAGCACTCTCCCAGCCAGTCATCATCACGAATGATATCGTAGCCTGCCCTGATTTGTTTAAAATGGGAGACTTCGTGACACTGAGCCTTTTCTAAGGCTTTTTTGTGACACTTATGCCGTTCATAATTGCAAATGAAAAGGCGTACGCCTCCCGTTTTCAACAAATCGGGGCAGATGACGATATCATTCGAGATTATGGTTGGATCGGAGCGTGCTATGCAGTGAAGTTCATTTTTAAGAGTGTATAGGGATTTCGTCGATTTCTGTACAGGGCCTGTGCTTACGTAGACTGATTTCTGGACAAAAAGTCAGTTTTTTAAATGTCATGTTGCGTTTTCAGTCAGTATGTCCTCTGAGCCACACTCACATAAACCGCACGACTTGTGAGTGTGAGGGTGTTCAAAGACCAGACACCTACATGACCCTCTTTTTAAGCACACCACGGACTAAGCCCTAGTATTATCGTAATACACATGCGTTAAGACTCTACGACCGGTCCGAAGGAATTCGAAAGGATAAGGGGCATTCTTCGAGGATCTCCAAAGGGCTCACAGAATAGACCGCACATATCTGTGCGTAAAGGTTTAGCGACAGGTCATTCCAGGTTATCCTAGGTAAACGTAAAAGACGGTTCTCCGCATCGCCCTAAACCTGCATTGAAAGTTTCACTGCGAAGAGGGTAAAAGAAGCGGAGGAAGTGAGCACCGCGAATACAGGAGTTCAAGCGGCTCTGACATCACAGCCTTCGTCGCTTTCAATGAGGCAACGCAAAAGAAGCTACGTGCTTACGGCTGCCAATGGGAATGGACGAAACTCAGAGCTCTCTTGCGTCTGCGCTTTGCTTGGGAGTCTTTTCGAGTGCTTGTTTCTCGCTAAGTAGGACACGTAAAATGATAATTATTTTTCCTCAGTATTCTGGCGAACCATATCTATAAAATTGTCCCAACCCCTGTATTATAAAAATGACGCCGTTTTACATTTCATATCGTTCTAACAACGCGATAAACTTGTCCATTTGATCAATCAGAGTGCGCGTTTTTGTCAAAGGCGACCTCTCAGGGTGAGAGAAAAAGCAACCCAAGACATGAAAGGAGGACAGACACGGCACGTCCGACATAACACGACACGTTCCCAAGGTGCAGCGGGAACGAGAGGCACGGGGCTGAGACACTGGACTCAATTGCACATATACATATTATACAATCAGCTTAGGGCATCCTTGATATTTTTTATTCAACACGTTAGGCGCCGAAGTCGATGAATTTGTCAATTTGACCCTTGAGAGGGAGCCCCTATTGCAGACTGTTTTGTCAAACGCGACCTCCCGGGGTGTAACGCGGGAAAGAGGTACCGGGCCCAAACACCGAGCTCAGTTTCACAATGATTTTTTCAATGATTTTGTCCATTTCACACTTGCGCGCCTTGGAGGCGATTTTGTCAAACGCCACCGCCCAGGGTGCAACAGGGAAAATAGGTACCGAGGTCTAACACTGGGCTCAATTTCACAAGTACATATCACACAATCAGCTTAGGACATCTTTGATATCATTTGATTGTTGAATGATATTAGGCGCCGAAGTTGATGATTTTGTCCATTTCAATTCCTTCAAAGAGTGCGCGCCCCGAAGCAGATTTTGTCAAACGCGACCTCCCGGGTGTAACAGGAGAAACAGGTACCGGACCCAAACACTGGGCTCAATTTCACAGGTACATATCACTCAATCAGCTTAGGGCATCCTTGATATCATTTGTGTATTAAATTATATTATGCGCCGAAGTTGATGATTTTGTCCATTTCAATTCCTTCAAAGAGTGCGCGCCCCGAAGCCGATTTTGTCAAACGCGACCTCCCAGGGTGTAACAGGAGAAAGAGGTACCGGACCCAAACACTGGGCTCAATTTCACAGGTACATATCACTCAATCAGCTTAGGGCATCTTTGATATCATTTGTGTATTAAATTATATTATGCGCCGAAGTTGATGATTTTGTCCATTTGACCCCTTAGAGTGCGCGACCCAAAGGCAATTTTATTAAACGCGACTTCCCAGGGTGTAACAGGAGAAAGAGGTACCGGACTCAAACACTCGGCTCAAGTCCAGAGTTACATATCACACAATGAGCTTAGGGCTTTCTTTAATATCATTTGTTTTTTAAATGATATTAGGCGCCGAAGCTGATGATTTTGTCCATTTCACCCTTCAAAGAGTGCGCGCCCCGAAGACGATTTTGTCAAACGCAACCTCCCAGGGTGCAACAGGAGAAAGAGGTACCGGCACCAGCTTAGGTCATCATTGATATCATTTGTTTATTAAATTAAGTGATAATATGCGCCAAAGTTGATTTTGTCCATTTGACCTCTAGAGTGCACACCCTGGAGGCGATTTTTTCAAATGCGACATCCCAGGGCGAAAGAGGTACGGGGCGCAAACTCTGGACTCAATTTCACATATACATATTACACAATCGACTTAAGGTATGTGACATCTTTTTCTTTGATCTCGCGATGTAAACACCCAATTATTATTAACCTTTTTCTTAATTAAATGATAAGGAGCGTCGAAGTTGATCAAACTACCCCTTTGACCCTTTAGAGAGTGCGACGATTTTTTCAAGTGCGACGTCCCAGGGTGTAACAGGCGGAAGAGGTACGGGGCTCGAACTCTGGGCTCAAGTTCACATACAGGGTGTCCCACCGAAAAAGGGCCAGGGGCTAAAGAAAAAAACAACAGAAATGGAACCAACTGTACGTGCTTGGCAGTTGTGTGGTCTATCCAAAAATATTTTTTTCATCGCCTCTTGTCAATTAATTAGTGCTAATTGATTTTCTAACTTTTTAATTGTCGGCTCTCAGATGTCAATGAGGAAGTTGTAGTACATGTCGAAAAGACGCAACTGAAGTGGTTCGAGGTTGCTATGACTTGTGGCTTCGTTTTTTCCCAGGTATAAAAATTTCAGAAGCCGCGCGCACCGCAGAGCGCTCCCCATAATTCGGCGCCCGCGCGCGACGATTGCAGTGCACTGTGATAGGTGTGCCGTGAAATAGGTGAAATATCTTCCTCTTGTGTGACGTGGTCCAAGGATGGCCTCCAAGCGCTAATCTCAAGGTCAATGTACGCCGGACGGCGCTGGAATCGTCGCGCGCGGGTGCCGGTTTGTGGGCAGCGATCTGCGGTCCGCCCTTCATCTGAAACCAACTTTTAAACCCGGGAAAAAACGAAACCACAAGCCATAGCAACCTCGAACCATTTCAGTTGCGTCTTTTTCGACATGTACTACAACTTCCTCATTGACATCTGAGAGCGAAACCCGATAATCAAAAAGTGCGATTAAAAGGGGCGATGAAAAAAAAAGATTTTTGGATAGACCACACAACTGCCAAGGACGTACAGTTGGTTCCATTTGTGTAGAGCACTCCCTTTTTTCTTTAGCCCCTGGCCCTTTTTCGGTGGGACACCCTGTATACATATTACACAATCGGCTTGAGGTATATGATACCATTTTTCTTTTATTAAATGATATCGAGCATCGAAGTTGATGAAACTATTCATTTGACCCTTCAGATCGTGCGCCTCAGAGACGATTTTTTGAAATGCGACCTCCCAGGGTGCAACAGGCGAAAGGGGTACGGGGCTCGAATTCTGGGCTCAATTTCACATATACATATTGCGCAGACTTGCGCCTGTTACCCAAATAAAGGAACTAAATACCGTTACCCGTTACTTCAGAAAACAGTAATACGTTACTCGTTACCAATATACAAACGTAACGAGTTCTCGTTCCTCACAGGTAACGAGTTACTTTTACGTTACCGCCGCATAGCTAAAGGAGCCAACAAACATGCCGTCAGTTGCCTTCAACTCTTTATTAATGAGGAATTGCACTTCAAAAGAAGCTGATACTGATCAGTGATCTTCGTTCTCCTTCGTGTGATGACACCTGCTGCCGAGCTGAACAGTCGCTCCGCCAAATCTGCACGGATTGCGCCACACGGAGTGCCGAAATGTGCTCCCCCGCGTTGATGAAAAGGAACGAGTAACGTCAGTAACGAGTTACCAATTTTTGTAACTGATTCCGTTACTATTACAGTTTTTTTAAAGTAACTGAATCATCACTTCGTTACCAAGAAAAGTAACCGTTACCAAGTAACGAGTTAGGCACAACTCTGATATTGCGCAACCGGCTTAAGGTATATGATATATTAAATGATATGGAGCGTCGAAGTTGATGAAACTATCCAATTCACCCTTCAGAGTGCGCGCATCGGAGACGATTTTTTCAAACGCGAACTCCCAAGGTGTAACAGGCGAAAGAGGCACCGAGCTCGAACTCTGGACTCAATTTCACATACACATATTACCCAATCGGCTTGTAGCGACAAGAACCAAGAAGCGCGGCGCAAGCTCTGCGAGCTCCGTTCTGACCGCCAGTTCAGTTTAGTTCCTTCAGTAAAACTTGTCCTGCTCACGCCTGTTGCCTCCTGCTTCCACAGTGGTGACCCGGACGTGATCAGCTATGGACAACGCCCCGTCCGTTCCAGCGGCTGTGGAGGACCAGCCCCCGCCTGTGCAAGGGGCTACGCAGAACGCACCATCCGCCCCCTTAGTATCTCACTTCGCTATTAAGGTGCCTCCGTTCATACGGCCCCGCCTGACCTCTGGTTCAGTCAAGCGGAATGTCAGTTTGCGTTGGGCCGCATCACAACATCTTAGTCGACGTCGCAAGGCGAAGGCTCCTCGATACGCTTTCCGGCGCCGCCGTTAACGGGGCATCAACCAAACTTCGCTAACGCCAAGAACGCCTTAGCATCCGCAGCGGCGTTGGCTCACCCCGTCAATGACGCACACACATCCGTCATGGTCGACGCCTCTAACCAAGCTATCGGAGCCGTTCTACAACAGTACATCGATGGCCATTGGCGTCCGCTAGCGTTCTTTTCGCGGAAGCTGTTATCTGCCGAAGAGCAGTACAGCACCTTTGGCCGTGAACTTCTTGCCGCTTTTGCAGCCGCGAAGCACTTTCGATTCTTCTTGGAAGACAAGCGGTTCATCGTTTTCACGGACCACAAACCTCTCATGCGCGCCTACACCTCCGGCAGCAGTCGCTATTCCTGGTGCGAAATCCGCCAGCTCGCTTTCCTGTCAGAGCCCAGCGCAACTTTCGAGCGCGTCAAGGGAGCGGACAACATTCCGGTCGACACCCTCAGCCGCGTCTCGTCCATCCGTCACACCCCGCTGAACCTCTCGGAATTCGCACGCTACCACCGTGACGACCCTGAGCTGCAGCATCTTCTAGCGGGCCGCTCCTCCCTGGTGCTCCGGCCAGTCCGTTTTCCAACAGTTCCTGACCCGATCTTCTGCGATATATCTACCGGAACGGAACGACCGTTTGTTCCAAAAAGTCTCCGGCGCAAAGTTTTCACCACACTTCACTCGCTTTCTCATCCTGGCATCAGAGCCACGCAGCCCCTCGTTGCCGCCCGTTATATCTGGCTCTCGATGAGCACGGATCTCCGCAACTGGGTCAAGTCATGTCTCCAGTGTCACAGAGCCAAGGTCCACCGATATACGGTATCCCCTTTCGCGACGTTTTCCTTGCCGAGCGCACCTTTCGATCAGGTACATATCGACATTGTGGGACCACTGCCGCCTTCGAACGGCCATCGCTATCTCCTCACATGTATCGACAAATATACTAGGTGGCCTGAGGCTGCACCCATGCCCGACTCTACCGCCGAAACTGTGGCGCGAACCTTTCTTTCCACATGGGTTGCCCGTTTCGGCGTTCCTTCCCTGATTGTCACTGACCGCAGTTTGAATCTCGACTCCTTTCGTCACTCACTCAGCTTCTCGTAACCAATCGCTCGTAACCAATCGCTGTCGTGCAACTGCATACCATCCTGCAGCCAACGGCCTTGTGGAGAGATTTCATCGTTCACTCAAGGCTGCCATTATGGCGTACGAAGACCCTTCGCACTGGCAGGAACTCCTTCCCTCATACTCTTCGGGCTCCGGTCGTCGTGGAAAGAGGATATCAGGTGCTCACCTTCAGAACTCGTTTACGGCACTGCGCTGCGACTTCCCGGTCAGTTCTTCGACGATCTCCATCGATTCCTCGGCCTTTTTGCACCGCCTCCGGGGTCATTTCGCACATATCCGACCGGTCGCAACTATAGCTCAACAGCCGGCAACGACATACGCTTCGCCTCACCTAAGTTCCGCTGCCAGGGTTTTCGTCCGCACGGATGCGTTACGCAAGTCCCCCCAGCCACCATACACCGGTCCGTACAGCGTCCTTGAATGTGCACCTAAGCATTTTGTCAAGAGAGCATTCCGGGACACCCCCTCTGAAACCCGGCTTGACCTGATAGCAGAGGACTACGCAAGGAAGCTAAGTGTACAGGGTGGTGCGTCATTACGTGAGGAGGAACAGATTTGGGCAGGGAGAGGACAACATATCTGAGGCGAACAATTCCCTTTTCGCGCCCCGACCTGGTAACAATACCGATAACACGCCCCGGAGCTTTCGCATAAGATAAAGAATAAGAGGTGATGTATAACTGTGGAAACGAGCATGAGACTTTCCAGATATCGGGAGATTGTCGGATGAAATTGGAAGGTTGGAGCCTGTGATAGCCTTCTGGACGACAGATTGACTAAATGAGAGTTCTAAGGGTGCAGCAAGGAAAACAGCTACGGTCCGCAGACGATACACAGACTACGTAATTTTAGGATGATACCGTCAGTATTAAGTTGGTATCAAGAGTTATTACGAGCAAAAATAGAGGAAACTGACAATTTTGCGCCAGTGAGTGCCACTTGGGCGACGATTTGGCAAAATGTCTCAAGTATATAGATTGGGCTGGTTGGTGTCAATCCACAAGCGACCAAAGAACAAACACGAAACAACAGAGCGACTTGTGATGATCTTGTCTCCTGTTTGTTATTTGGTCGCTTGAAAATGAACGATTTGACCAAACGCTACTTCGCAGGCTGTAGCATGGGAAACAGGTATGGACCGCGGACTCATAGCTATTAAGCATGGTTATACAGTCTACGTAATTAAATGATTACATCTTCGATACCACGTTTATATCCAGAGTTATTACTAAATGAAATGGATGATATGAACAATTCGGCGTCTGAGAGTGTTTTGGCGATGCGAGTGGCAATGATTTGATCAAACGCGACTTGGTTGGACCAGAGATTTTGGTGCAGAACTAAATGCATTCAGAATCGAAGGTGTATTAAATTCACAAATCCCAGCAGTGAGGTAGGAATACAGAAGGTCAACGACACACGAGGCGGTGAAGAACACTGAGTGAATTTTATTTTAGTGTATTTACAATACTGTTTATCCAGGTATAGCCGCAGGCGGATAGTTCACACGGCGATTTACAACAACACAAGAACAGACAATTACAACAGATGTTGCAGTTTCTAACTCCCATGGCAGATTTTGCCTTTCGCAGGTAGAAAAATTTTATTGGCTGAAGTGTGGGAAAGGAAAATCAGTGACGAAGCCAAAATAACATGAAAATGAGCTTTTTTCTGGAGGTTCATTTTGAAACGCTTTCGGTGGTGTGTTATCGAATCTTTGAATGACAATGCACGCCTGCCGCCCCCCGCCTGTAAAGGAAACATTTCCGTGACGTCATCCAGCGGGTGAAAGTATTTCTACCGAGGCGACATTCGTCCCTTACAACTACAAATGTAGGGTGCATCGAATGCACCGTACGGATCTTGTTGTATTCAGTTTTCTTTTCATTACGTGTTAGCGCCGCGAAGTAGCTGCGGCTATGAGCGGCGTACAGACGTCGACAGATCTTTGTTGTATTCAGTAGTATAGTTATGCGTGGAAAATGCAAAGTGCTCCAAAAATATATTGCATAGCAATCAGCGAGTTTAGATAAGCTTGAAACGAAACAACAATAACGCGGATTGATGGTGCGACCCGTTCCTTCTATCTCAGCCCATACCTTTCAACTCAATCTCCAATGTTTATTGTAGATTTCCAATAACCAGTTGTAAGTGTATCCGTCGGAAGCACGACGCACGAAGTGCAAGCAAAACAGCAACAACCGTTGCGCCTTTATTCACAGCTTTTATACAGGGTGTCCCAGAAAACGTGTCATTGAATTATAATAAAAAAACTACGCCACCTAGAATCATGCGGTCAACGGCATTTGTTCTTATTAGGTTTTTGCCGCATTGTAAAGTTAATGTCATGTACCCCAAGTTTAATTATGCAAATATTTGTGAACTGAACTCAGAAATTTGCCAAGCGAAGGTCACTTTTTTACCCCACCAATATGAAGAGCGTGCCGAATTCACTCCAATTCATGATAATTGACAGTGATATTCACGAGCTATCCTATCGGAAAAAATAGCCGAATATCATGCTTTTCGGAGCACCCGACCATAACGCGCGATGTCTTTTTGAGCGCAATCGCTCGCAGTACGACGAAAGGAGGTTCCGAAGCCAGCCCACAGAGTGGTAGTAGAAAAAGTAACAGTTCCTAAAATTTGGAGAGGGAAAGCATTATCCCAGCGAAAGTCGGACGTGATAAGCCATGTCTGCGTTATCTCTTTCTGCGATGCCGGGGTGGGCTGGGTTTCCAACCTCCCACCAGCTCCAGTGGCGCAGTGGTAACGCGTGCGCTTGGAGACTGGGAGGTCCGCGGTTCGAATCCGCGGGCCGGCTGTGCCGTCTGGGGTTTTTCCTGGGTTTCCCTCAGATGTGTAATAGGCGTATGCCGGCACAGTTCCCCTGAAGTCGGCCCATGGACGCAGCTATCCTCCCCCCGAGCGGATTCCGCTCGGTCTTCCACTTCACCCTTTCCTCTCCTCCTCTCCACCACCTTTCCCTTCCCGAGAAACATGCCGCCTAATCAGGCAGGCAGACCTCTCGGGTTCCTCCCAACGAAACTCCTCCACCTCCTCCAACCTCCTTTCGTCGGACTGACAAAGATTTCGCTGAAAAATTCATCGTGCGCTATTCTGTGCTACCTCCGTAGAGCATGATGTTCGGCTATTTTTTCCGATGCGATAGCTCCTGAATATCCCTGTCAATTATCATTAATTTGAGTAAATTAGACACGCTCTTCACATTGGTGGGGTAAAAAAGTGACATTTACTAGGCAAATTTCAGAGTTCAGTTCGCAAAAATTTACATAATTAAACTTACACGACATTCACATGAGGAGGTGGCAAAAACCCAGTAAGAACAAATGCCGTTGACCGCATGGCTCTAGGTGGTGTAGTTTTTCTATTATAATTCAATGACACGTTTTCTGGGACACCCTGTATACACACACACACAATGGGGGAGGACATGTACAAACAAGACCACGTGAAGTCGCTCAAGGTTACACATTAGATATGCTACGCGCTGGGCTGTTATCAGCATACCGATACATCTCCCCTTTTTTTTTTGTTTAACCGTTACACATCTAATACTAACTCATACATGCAGACAGTTTAAAAGAACACAACTATGTATACACGAGCCTGTCCGGTGGACGTCTTGTCCTGGATGACCTCCGTAGACAGGGCTCTGAATCCTTCCCATTGTCACATGAAGGTAGACACTTCTTGGAAGGTGAGGCCGATTCGGTTACAGATTGCGAAGAGTCTTCAATCGCTGGTGGTTCAACTCGATGTCCGTTTTCTGGGTGGCGGGTTGAATCCATGTCCGGGCGTGTAAGAACGTACCGTTCGGGTGTGGGCAGAAGATGTCGATTTCTTCGTAGCGGTCTGTTGTCTTCAGTGACCACCTTGTATGATCTAGGTGCTACGACATCTTGTACCTTTCCCTTTAGGGTCCAGGCTCCGTCCTGTAGTACGCGTACATGTTGGCCAGGCAACAGCGGTTTAAGTAGAGTGCCTATTGAGGAATCTTGTTGATGCTTTCGGACTTGTACTTGCGTGGTGCGCCTAAATTCTGGAAGCCGTGTGCGCAGTCGCCGGCCCATCAACAGCTCTGCTGGGGAGTTGCCATCTTCTTGAAGAGTGGTCCTGTAGTTTTTCAATATTCTTTTCACAATCTGTACTCCTGTCTCAGCAAGTCCGTTCGACCTTGCAAACCGAGGGCTTGAAGTCACATGACGAACGTCGAACAGCGAGGCGAAGTCTCTGAATTCCTTTGACACGAATTGAGGTCCATTATCGTAACGCACTTCCATGGGGATACCATGTCTTGCGAAGACGCTGGCTAGCGCAGTAACGACGGTACGCGCACTGGTGTCCCGGAGCTGTTCAACCTCAGGATAGTTCGACGTCGCGTCAATGACAACCACATAGTTCTTAGATGCATATTGGAACAAGTCTACTCCTACGCGATGCCATGCATGGCTGATTGGGAGTAGGTCGCATTATTAGGGGTTCCTCTTTCTGACGATACGCATACCGCTTGCATGCGCTGCATTTTGATACCATTTCTCTAATGTCCGTGTTCATTCCAGGCCAAAACATGAGCGAGCGAGCGTTAGCCATGCACTTAGCGACTCCTAAATGCCCCTCATTAAGGCGCGTCAAGATCTCTCTGCGGAGCGTTCTAGGGGTCACCACCTTGCAACCTTTAAACATAACACAGTTTACACGGGAAAGTTCCGATTGCAATGCTTTGTACTCTCCTTGCACCTACTCGTTGTTTTCCAACGCTGCCATTACATCCCGCAGGCACAAATCCTTCTCAGTTTCCTCTCTAAGGCGTTTTAGAGTCTTTTCACTCACCATCGTTAAAAGAATTGATACTGCATGCACCTCTACGTCGACATCCACGCCCCGAGCGGTTTCTGTCACTAGTGGTGCCCGAGGCAGTGTGTCGGCCAGCTGCAGGTGCTTGCCTGGAACATAATGCAGCTCATAATCATACTTCATCAGACGTATAAAGAAACGCTGCAACCTTGGTGGCATATCGCCAAGCTTTTTTCTTGGAAATCGCAATGAGAGGCTTATGGTCAGCTTCCACAGATACTTTTCGGCAGTAAATAAAGTCATGGAATTTTTCACAACCGAACACATTACCAACAGCTTCCTTTTCGATTTGTGAGTACCTGCCTTCAACTTGTGTGAGTACCCTCGAGGCATATGCCACAGGTTGCTACACGTTGTCATGAAGTTGAAGCAAGGCCGCACCAAGTCCGAACTGAGAGGCGTCGGTGGAGACCATAGCTTCCATCCTCGGGTCAAAGAGCCAGAACCGGTGACGAAGCTAAGGAGTTTCTGAGCTTCTGCCACTCCTCTGCGTGGCTCTTTGTCCACTCGAAACAACATCCTTCTTTGAGAAGATCTCTCAGGGCGACAGTTCTCTGTGAAAGGCAGGGGATATATTTTCCGAAGTAGTTGGCCAGTCCAAGGATACGGTGCACACCCTCCTTATTTGTCGGTGCTGGCATATCTAACACACTTCGTAAAAGTTCCTGGTCTGGCTGTATTCCTTCCTTCGTTATCCTTACTTATACATAAACACATATAAAACACATACTTATCGGGGTTCAAAGTTAAGCCTCCACGCCGACACGCTTCAAGTGCCCTACGCAGACGTTCGTCGTGTTCTTTACGCGTGGTACCCCAGACTAGCACGTCGTCAATGTACACTCTGACGCCGTCTAAGCCGTCCAAGGGACTTACCCAGTCAGGTGGTTCTTCCATCTTTGCTATGATGCCCTTTGCCTCCATCCTGTCCAGTTCCTCCTTGAGAGGTCTTTTGAGCATCTGCGGTACCCGGCGCGCTGACTGGATGACCGGAACTGTCCCTTCCTTCAACACCATCTTGTATACTTTCTTGGTGCATCCCAAGCCCTGGAACAAATCTGGAAACTCCGCCGCTACATGACCGTTTGAGCAATCAGCACTTGCCACAGCGTCTACGCAGATGACCAGTCCGTATAGTCTGCACGCCTTGAGGCCCAAAATTGCTCGACGAGCACTTGTAGTCACAAAGAATTCCAGATTTGCTGTCACTACCCTTGATCTTCGTGCGCAGCTGTGCGGTTCCGATGTGGGAGATAACGCCGCCGCTGTAGCTCCGTAGAACTGCTGCCGTCGGTTTGGTACGAATCCCGGGGATTATCTTCTTGAATACAGACAGCGGAAGCAGGTTTGCTTGTGATCCCGTGTCAACTTTTAGTCGCACGTCCTTCCCCGAGATAGCAGCCGTCATCAGCCAGTCGTCGCGGTTATCCCTGCCATTGCAGACTTCCAGCACATCAAGGCCGTCGCTATCTGTTTCATCATCTGCGAGATACACTCCGTCAGCTACCTTCTGCCTTAGTTTGCAACATACAGCAAAATGATTCCTCTTTTTGCACTTGCGACCAGACCTCGGCGAAATCACGCATGATCGCGATAACCCACAATAACCGCGATCACGATCACCAAAGGGATGAGTGTAGCTGTGATTGCAATCGTCATTGAAGTGTCCTTGCGGTGATCCCGGCGCGTTGGAATAACATCAGGAAAACCTGCGGTGATCGCGAGCGCGCTCACGGCAGTTATCTGTATTTCGTGATTCCTGTATTGCTATCACAATGCCGCGCCTCTGCAGGCACTCATGGGAATTACAATGCGATTGCGATCAGGCTGTTTTCTCTGAGCGCGATTAATGCGTAATCGTGTTCATCACCGCGATCATGTTGTTCGGTAAAATCGCAAAGTATAGGGACGCGCGCACTTGGGCGCGTTCGCAACGCCGTGTGTTAAGTCCCCTCCTGGCTAGTTTTATGTTATGGTTGATGGTCTTGCTCCGCGGCTGTCTGCCCTCAACATCCCCTTCCCTTAAAATTTAAATATAAGAGGCGATATTTGCATAACGCTTGCCTTTGGATGCTTTCAAAACTGTTGCTATCATCCTCCGATGTCTTTAATTTTTCATATCTCGAATTCGCCGATCACGGTGTCGTTGTGAACCTGCTGCCCGGTGACCAAATGTCTGTTGTCACGATGCTAGAATTTTGCAATGTCGGCATGTGGTGATGGTATGTGTCGTTCCCTGCTTGCCACAGTTGGCTTCGCGGCATCGGCATGTAGACATACTAGAGAGGGCCAATGGCGCCGTCAGTTAGGAAATCTCTGTCATAATTGGTAGCTTACATTGTGCTTCTAACACCAATTATTTATTCAGCGCGCAGAAATGCATGAAGGAACAAACATCCTAACACTGACATTGAGAAATACGTGTAGCTAAGTGAGCTTTTAATGGCTACGTCGTGGAATTTCTCCGGCTTCCTGCCCATTTTGACCCCTTCACGCTTTCAACAACGAAGATTAGTTTTTCCACTGTAGTCTGGAGAAGCGAGGACCGTCGCGCCCTTTGCATTGCACCGGCCACCGAAATAAGGCGTTCGACGCCACCGGAAGCGGCCGGTACGCCAAAGCAGATATCCGCTAGACTACTCAGCTTAGGATATCGACTGGTGTTATGTTTCCAAAAGGTGCAGACATCTTGCTTGTCCCAGTCCTCTGCAAGAAACTCGTCACGCTCAGACGTCTGCCAAACTTCAGGCAACGGGAGCACCGTATCAAGGACACCGTAGATGCTGAGTGCCCTAGAGAGATCCACAGCGTACTCTGACCATGCTCGGAATTTCCCACTATTCTTCCATTTCCAATTTTTCATTCTCTTTTTTTTTTTTGATTGCGTGTTTTTGTTTTTTTTATTTCGACGCGAAGCAACTGTGGCTATGAGCGGGGTACAGACGTGGACAGATGGAGAGAGAACAGCAGGAAAAAGTGGGGTACAGGGGGGGGGATCAGCATGCGTCGTGGGCCGACTTCAGGGAGAACTGTGCAGTCTTCGTAAAACCCAGCGAAAACCTCAGCCAGCACAGCCAGCAGTAGGATTCGAACCCACCACCTCCCAGTCTTCAGCACGACTTTGGCTACCACCACCGAGCGGACGCCTTAGCCCACTCGTCCATGCCGCTGGTCCTTCCCGATCTTTCGCGTGTTACAGTGAAGGCACAGCATAAATGTTCGTGCCCATGGTGTGCGGCTCATAAACGGGATCAGACATGATTCTTCGCTGCTGCAGCAGCGGCGCAACAGCTGTTGCCTGCACAACCCCAGCCCAAAAGACCCCACAGCTGGGCTCCAACAACTTTTTATTGCCATTGCGAACATTGATTTGCCTATTTTGGGCCCGAAAGCACAATCACAACAGGAAATTTACGCCCTTCCTGCCTTTGCTTTGTGCAAGGTGCCATGTGCCAACAGCGCAACTACATGGCGATCGCGTGAGTGCGATAATGTCACACGAACGGCCTTTGCCTGATATCGTGATCGCACTCATGCAGTCACCCTCATGGTGATCGCAGCATGCGCGATCAACTCATTCGTTCGACGTTGTGATTGCGATAAACAGTGGCGCGAGGATGAGTCCGATCCAGTATCGCGCTCATGGTGCACAGCAGTCACGCGCCATATCAGCCTGAGCGTGAGCGTCAGTCGGCTTCAGCCTCCCGCTCGCCTTATCAGATCGCCTTATCGTGAGTTCTTTCGGGCCGAAATGCCGAGCTCTGCTTGCGACACACTTTCCCATACGCGGGGCACTTCTTCGGTTCATGATTACTGTTGCATTTTTTGCATCTGCTGCCACCGCATTTCCGTCGTTTTTCTTTCACCACTGGGTCTACCGACTTGTCAGTTTGACTCCAGGCCTTCTTGTGTTCTTCCGTCAATTCGGCAGCTTTACATATTTGAACCGTTTTTGTTAGGGTTAGGTTCTCTTCACGCAAGAGCCTCTCGCGCAGACTTCTGTCTAGCACCCCGTACACAATTTGGTCCCCTATGAAAGAATCTGACAGTGTCGCAAAGTTACATAATTGAGCTTTCAGTTGAATGTCTCGGTAGAAGGATTCGAACTGCTCACCTTCACCTTGCATGCGACACCTGAGCGTTCATAGGTTTCGTTACACTTGGGGGTGCAGTAGTCCTCGAAACCTCTGAAGCACTGTCGTGTCAGGAGTGGGATTCGAACCCACGCCCACATTCGTGGACCAGAAAAACTTCCACCGCTTCCGGTCCGGCCACATGGAGCAGCGTCGCTATCTTCTTGTCTCCTTCCCTTCAACCTCTGTTGCCTCGAGGTAGAATTCCAACCGTTGTTGAAATTTCCGCTACGTTTCCAGACAGTACTAGCGCATCCGGCGCACGAAGCCCGTCCATGGTAGCTGCTCCGGTGTGGAATACCCCACTTCTGACACCATGTACCGTAGGAAGCACGACGCACGAAGTGCGAGCAAAACAGCAACAACCGTTGCGCCTTTATTCACAGCTTTTATATACACACACACAATGGGGGAGGACACGTACAAACAGGACCAAGTGAAGTCGCTCAAGGTTACAGGTTAGATATGCTACGCGCTGGGCTGTTATCAGCATACCGATACAGTATGGATCCATGTTATGAAGACTGGCATGAGATTGAGTATAGCCTGTATAGGGGACTAGAAACTGGAACAGGGTAGAATATCGTCGGCGGCGATTAGACACCCCAACGTCAAAAATCAAGTCAAGTTGGTCATTCGCAGATTTGAAGATAACGCTAAACAAGTGCTACGCGCCCATGATTGCATTATTTATTTCTCACTTAAGATGAAGCAATGCTTAGATCAGGGTAATCGGGACTCTCACCCACGCGGGCCGCATGTGTATGGCTTGCAGTCAGCTATTCTATGCCTCGAGGGCTCTTGACCACTAAATAGAATAAAGCTGCCCCCCCCCCCCCCCACCACCACCACCAATAATGAAGAATTCGGAATGAAACCAGGATTTCAGGCATTGTTTTTACCCTTGCACGGTGTAGAGCTGCTCCTGTCGACGTTAGGAAGTACATTCACATTCGAGCAGTTCTTGTGACTCATGAACCTCAACAAGTAGTTATAGCGATCTGGTCTGAACGTGCGTTTTGATAAACTACACTGTAAGTAATATAAGAAGTAATAGTGGAGACAAGTTCAGAGAATGGCATCATCTTAATTATTACACTAAGTTGATGGGCTTGCAGCATAGCAGCAGCCTCTCCGGATATCATGCGCGAAAAACTATACGGAGCTCAGAGAGGCGCAGAGAAAAACAAGAAAAAAAAAGAGATGGAGTAGTTATGTACGAGGGTCATTGTGTGAAAATTTTTAATTATTTCTCTTTCCCTGATTTTTTTTCTTTTTCACGGTGAAAATGCAAGCAAAATCAACAACGCAGTGTGTAAACCGACAATTTCAGTGGTCCTGAACGTTGGGATAATCGTTCGTGAAGAACTATGTACGAAGAACTTGAGACGCCTTTCAAATTTTCAGTGTCTCATTTGGAAAAGAAGCTCATTTATTTCTGTTGGTGTTGTCAGGTGAAGTTTTTCATTGCTGAATTGTATATGCGAATGCCTAATAACTATACCGCTCAGCTGTTTACGCTAAGGTACTTTGCTATAATTGCGGTCCTTTCCAGAGGTTTCATTACCCCCACCCCCCAGGGAGGTGTACACTCCCCCTGAATTTTTCAAACCACTCCCCTGTAATTGATGAGATTTCCTGATACAGCATGGCCACCAATACATATACCCATAGGTATGTGTAAGAGAAGAGTTGCCCGCTAAGAGCCCCATGTTATATAACGTGTAACACGTTACCCCCCCCCCCTCCCCCCCGTTATTGTAAGAGTCCCTTTGGCCCGCTTCTTGCGTCGCCGTTGGCGCCAGAATTCCGCTGCTATATGGGGACTCGAAGTGAAAGTGACCCACTTGCTGGACACGCTTTTGTGGGCGTCAATAGGTAATCCGCTGATCCCTAAGCACGGGGGAAACTGCGACGTGTTCAAGATGGCGGATGGGCCCGGAAGATTAAGTTCAAGTTCTCGGTATTTTCTCACGTGCGCAACCCGTATTATTTAAACCAGTTAAGTGTTTGGTTTCGTTTTCATGTATGCTTTTTCATTGGAGCGCGAGATTGTTGCGCAGTGGGCAGTTTCGGCCTACTTAAGCGGCCGCATGCAATTCGGGGGTAGCTTGAGCGGGGGCATCTGCCGCAGGAACGTCTAGACCCTGGTCATCGTCGCCCAGCCCCGCCGAGCTCATGGTCACCACGCTGTAAGATATTTGCCTTGTACATAGTGTAATTAAACCTTGTTTTCGTTTGTGATACTTCGCTTGTCGGACGTCTATCTTCAAGTCAGCCGCCGCACTCTGAGCACATCCGAATCTTCGTGGAGGAGACGAAGGAGAAACTTTACTGGCGCAGTCGACAGAATGTGTTCGCCACCGAAGAGCTGAAACAAAACCTGGACGGACAATGGAGATCGCAAGGATGAGCAACAAGGAGCTAGGCAACAGCGTACGTCAGCGGACTGTTCAAGGAAACTGAAAGAACAGCTCCAGCACAGAGATAGTAAGTGAGACCGGGCAGCAAGAACTGTCTGCGCATCAGTTAGACGTCGGGCCTCGTCAGTGAAGGGGTTCAACTCCGACGAAGGCGAGGAGATTCAGCGACGTGGGCTATCTGTGCAGCAACCAGGGAAGCGTCGCATCTGATCAAGAAGGTTACTGCAACTTCGACAACGGCGACGAAGTTCATCGGCAAGGAAGCTACGGAACTGTTTGAAAAACCAGCAGCCACGAGAAGACCCAACGAACGAGCAAAGAACACCGACTACTTCACGAGGTAGGTGATAGTCAGTTGCTCGGAGGTCCACTTGTTGTTAGCTTTGCCGCGTAGGGTAGATAGCTTTCGTGTGCCTCGGTGTTGTGGTGTGGCGGGTGTGTAAGTTTCTCACTTTTCTGTATCGCCGATAACGCTTTATAATATCTGGCTTTGTTGAGTAACAACGCTAGGGGAGGATAACTAGGTGTCGCGCATTAGTGGATGTTGACGCGCAGTAAAACCAGAGAACAGGCAAAATCAAGGGCAAAAATGGCAGAGGATGGAAATCGGGGTATTTCCAACAGCACTAAAGTGAGAGCGCAGAGATTTTGCGACTCCAGATAGAACTGGAGAGGGAACGCTCTCGTAGGATAGAGCTAGAAAAATCCCGAGATGACCGCTCAACCTGTAGCGAAACGCCATCCTTGAGAACGCGCGAGGAGAGTCTGAACTACTTTGCAAAAAGGCTAAAAAGTGTCCTACTCCCGCTACCGGATGACCGAGAAATTCCAATGTGGTTTGAAGGGGTCGAAGGTGTATTCAAGTCATACAAGGTGCCGGAAGAGGTGCAGAGCCACCTTATTTTGCCGCTTATTGCTAACAGGGTAGGCCACCTCTATTCCAAACTAAGTACAGAAGACCTAGATGACTACAAAACGGTGACTACAAAACGGTGAAAGAAGCCGTGCTGGCTGCACTCCGTCTGTCGCCCGGAGAATATAGGAAGCGTTTCCCAGAAGCCGCCAAAGCTAGGGATGAGACATGGTCGAATTACTGGGCAGACTACGAAGCTACGTAGCCGCGTACGCGAAGGCGCGCAAAGCGGAAAGTTACGCCGACTTAGTCACATTACTAATAGCCGACCGCTTTGTAGACTCCTTGACGGAGGAGGCGCGACAGTTCGTCACCCTACAGCTAACCGACGTCAGACCATCGGAGACTGACCTAGTTAGGGCAGTCGAAAAGTATGAGGACGCGAAAGGAAGGGGAAGCGACGTTCTAAACCCGAAAGACAGAGGCGTTCCAGACAGGCGTAAAGAGGGTCAGCGGGAGAAAGCGAGATCGGACGAAAAAGGGTTCCCCCAGAGAGGGAATACAAAAGACAGGCAGGAGGGAAAGAGTGGGTTTTCCTGTTATGTTTGCCGTGGTAAGCACTACGCTCTGTATTGCCCTAAGAAAAAGGTAGCCGATTCAGACCAGACGACACCCAAGGTGCCAGACAATAGAGATGCTAGTCACAGGCGCGTAAGCAGGGTGGCCGTGGTCAAAGACGGCGGCAATGATGAGTCATCTATCGGTCCGGAACCGGAACGCAGTACCACCATGATCGCGAGAGTCAGCCCTGCCGCAACGGGAGCGAAGGAAAATTTTGCGCTTTCCAGTCGAGAAGTAGAACTCCAATGCGGAGCTCGGAAATTTCGTGCGCTTATCGACAGTGGTGCGGACGTAACTGTCGTCAGGGCCCATCTTTTTCCGGAACACGGGGACGACTCACGGAGCAAGTTGTGGTTAGAATCCGCGTTTGGACACCAGGTGGCTGCGGATCTCGGTGTCCTTCCGGTTAGGCTAGTAGGCACGGACGACGACCACGTGGAGGTCAACCGGACGGTACCGATTGAGTGCGCGTTCACGGAAAAGTTAGCGGGGGAAGTGGACTGTTTGCTGTCGCTGGAAGCATGGGATGCTATTCAGAACGCGCAGAAACGGGAAGACGCTTGTACTGTAGGCCCAGCGCAGCGGGTCGAGGAAACAGACGCAGAGGACGAGGGATTAGCTTCCCTATTTGACGTAGCAGAATCAGACGTCCGCGAGGATTTCAACGTTGTGACGGTAAACGCGGTGCGATGTGAGCCCGAACAGACAGAGGACCGTGGCAACGCGAGAGGGGAATTCAGGACGGCGCAGCGTAACGACAGTAGCCTCGCAGACGCTTGGTCAAAAGCGAGGGCAGGTACTCACGGCTTGTCGATAGAGGACGGGATTCTCTATCATGCCGATACAGTAATTGGTCAAAAGGTAAAGCAACTAGTACTGCCGGAAGGCAAGAGGAAGCAAGTACTCCAGCTTGCGCACGACACCCCTTGGGGAGGGCATTTGGGCATGCGTAAGACGCTGAACCGGATCAAAGCTAGCTTTTATTGGCCGGGAATCGAGCGAGGTGTAAGGGAGTACTGTGCGACCTGCCATTGATGCCAGATCAACGCCGACAAAAAGGGAGCCGACAGGGTGCCGATCGCACCGCTCACGAGACCGGAGTACACCTTTCAGGCAGTTAACGTTGACGTTGTTGGCCCCTTTGAGACCGCGTCAGCCCGCGGGCATAGGTACGCCCTCTGTGTCACTGATTTGCACACCCGGTGGCCCGAGGTGGTATGTTTGACCTCGCCGACCGCGCGAAAAACATGCGACGCGCTGCTCGAGATATTTTCACGAACAGGCATCCCCGAGACATTGTGCTGCGACCAAGGCACTAATTTTAAGGCGCAACTCACCCAGGAATTCCTGAGGCGAATAGGGTGTTCACCGCGTTTTTCGACAGCCGAGCACCACGAAAGTAACGGTGCTGTCGAGAGGTGGAATCGTGTTTTCCGCCAGATGCTTTTTCATATTGTTCGGGACGACCCTAGGAACTGGGACAAATTTGTGCCCTTTCTCCTTTGGGCATACCGCGAGGTACCACACGACACAACCGGTGTGTCACCTTTCCAGTTATTGTATGGCCGCCAGCCATCGGGGCCATTAGCCGTATTTAGGAACACCTGGGAAGGGCAAGTAGGCGTACCGGATCAGCTTCGCGAAGCTCCCGCAAAGTACCTAGACCAGTTGAGGCAAAAATTTAAAGCGGCCGCGGAAACCGCTGATTTGATCACGGAGAAACGTCAGTCCAGTTACGCGGGGCTGTACAGCCGCAGAGCAAAAGAGAAAGAGTTTCCACCGGGAGACCAGGTTATTGTATTCGATAACAACAGGACGGCAAAACACCAGCCGAAATGGAAAGGCCCTTATCAGGTCCTTGGGAAACGCCGTCAACATTCATACGAAGTGCTGACCAACGACGGTAGAACGCGCGCCATCCATGCCAACAATCTTAGGGCATACCATGCAAGGGTCAATCACGTGGGGGTTATCTTCCAGGGAGAGGAGGAGTTTGGGGAAGTAGATTCCGCGCCGACGGGGAGAAGGGAGAGGTATGAGTCAGTCTTGCCTCCCGAGGCTACCTCACACCTGCCAAACGACGAGGCTTATCAAATCCGGCGACTGTTTCAATCTTTCTCATCAGTGTTTACGGATGTTCCGGGAGTTGCCAAAGTAGGCGCTCACTTAATAAAACTACGCGACGGTCATAGCCCGAAACGGTCTCACCCATACCGCACACCCCAGCTTCTACGAAAAGAAGTAGAAAGACAGGTCAACGAGCTCTTAGAGCAGGGACTAGTGTACCCCATCGTGAGCGAGTACGCCCACCCAGTGGTGTGCGTCGCCAAGAAAGATGGCAGCGTGCGACTTTGCGTGGATTATCGTGCGTTAAATTCCGACACCGTTGATGACGCCTACCCCATGGCACTCCAACAGGAGTTACTGTTTCGAGTAGGTAGGGCGCGATATATCACACTTTTAGATCTACGAAGGGGTTACTGGCAAATCCCGTTAGAGCAAAGCAGTCAAGAAAAAACCGCTTTTGTCACCCACTTTGGGCAATTTGCCTGGTCCGTGATGCCTTTCGGGCTGAGGAACGCCGCGGCAACGTTTCAGCGAATAGTAAATGCAGTGCTGACTGAGCATCAAGAGTACGCCTGCGCCTATTTAGATGGCATTGCTATATACTCAGTGGAGTGGGAGGAACATCTTCGTCATCTAACGGCCGTGCTCCGTACGCTAAAAAGGGTGAGGTTGACCGCGAACTTGGCGAAATGCCAGATAGCACGGGGGACGATCAGGTACCTCGGACACGTGGTAGGATCTGGATCCCACGCACCAGATCCGGAGAAAGTGAAAGTGATCAGCGACTTAAAGCGACCGGTAACCAAAAAGGATCTCAGGAGTGTTTTAGGTCTATGTGGCTACTACCGAGAATACGTAAGCGGATACGCCGAAATCGCTAGCCCGCTGACTCGTCTTACGGGGAAGAGAGTTCCTAATAAAATCCCTTGGACTGAAGAGGCAGAAACCTCCTTCCAGACTCTGAAGGCGAAGTTAGCAGAAGCGGTGGCTCTGGCGACACCCGACCCCGACAGGCCCTATTGGCTGTTCACGGACGCTTCGGCGTATGCGGCCGGTGCGTGTTTAGCGCAGATTGACGCTCAGGGCAAAGAGGTGCCGATCTCATTCGCGAGCCACAGATTCTCTGACACGCAGACTCGATGGGCGGCGATTGAGCGAGAGGCTTTTGCCGTCATCTGGGCTCTAAAAAAATTGACAATTGGGTGTTCGGGGCGCAAGTCACCGTGGTATCGGACCACAACCCGCTCGCGTACCTCACGTGCACGACACCTCAGGGGTCCAAACTGGCGCGTTGGGCACTCGCCCTCCAAAGGTATAATGTAAAGGTTGTATACACCGAAAGGGCACCGCTCATGGTAACGCAGACGCCCTATCGCGTCTCCAGTTTGAGGAAAGTTAGGTCATGTCAGGAATGCTGACATCTAGGTTAGAAGGACCTCGAGAGCGATTGACTCTCACCTTATCGTGTAGCAGACGTTATGACTCTGTTCTTACAAGTGTGTTCTACAGTGTTTATGTTGTGGACTGCAAACAGACCTTGTGTATGGTGATCGCTGGGTGGGACATTCGACGGATATCACGTTCTACTGTCTTACTATGTCCCCTGATGCATGCAGTTGACCAACGACGTTGGGCTCCTTTTGGTTAATGTGTGGCATAGTTGAGCCTTTAACGTGTCATTTTTTTTTGTCAACGGAGTTACAACTCTTATTGTTATTGTTCCTTGTGTTGTAATAGAGCCCCACAACGAACTTAAGGGGGGAGATGTAAGAGTTGCCCGCTAAGATCCCCATGTTATATAACGTGTAACACGGTACGCTCCCCGTTATTGTAAGAGTCCCTTTGGCCCGCTTCTTGCGTCGCCGTTGGCGCCAGAATTCCGCTGCTGTATGGGGACTCGAAGTGAAAGTGACCCACTTGCTGGACACGCTTTTGTGGGCGTCAATAGGTAATCCGCTGATCCCTAAGCACGGGGGAAACTGCGACGTGTTCAAGATGGCGGATGGGCCCGGAAGATTAAGTTCAAGTTCTCGGTATTTTCTCACGTGCGCAACCCATATTATTTAAACCAGTTAAGTGTTTCGTTTTCATGTATGCTTTTTCATTGGAGCGCGAGATTGTTGCGCAGTGGGCAGTTTCGGCCTACTTAAGCGGCCGCATGCAATTCGGGGGTAGCTTGAGCGGGGGCATCTGCCGCAGGAACGTCTAGACCCTGGTCATCATCGCCCAGCCCCGCCGAGCTCATGGTCACCACGCTGTAAGATATTTGCCTTGTACATAGTGTAATTAAACCTTGTTTTTGTTTGTGATACTTCGCTTGTCGGACGTCTATCTTCAAGTCAGCCGCCGCACTCTGAGCACATCCGAATCTTCGTGGAGGAGACGAAGGAAAAACTTTACTGTATGTATCCATAACGGTATACCCCCTATGGTTCGCTCCACTCGAAACTACGCAGACATCTTATCACGCCGGGTACGGCATCTTGGCTTCTATGCGCATTGATGATAGTGCCAGCCGCAACAACAATGAAAAAGAAGAAATTGTTGTTGCTCTTCGGTGCTGATAGGAGTTGCGTAAGGGACTAAAAGCTGATACCTGCGGTTTGAATTCAGCATGACGCCGCGACGATATGGCAAGGAAAAAAAAAACTTGCCAAGATACAGGGCACAAAAGTGAACTTGCACGGCAAATCGCCGGCAGTCCTAACATTTCCACGGCAGCAGACACCTTCGAGCACTGGTGCTAAAGTCTGAGGAAAAGACATCACAAATGAAAATACATATCCGTTACGAAGCCGTTTGAATTTCACTGTTCATGGTAATCAGTTCAATTTTTCTCGAAGTGCAGCACACACAGAGAAGCCCTTGATTCGCTTACACGTCTACCTGCAAGAAATGAAACCTTTCTGAAATAAAAAGTAACCTTTCTGCAACCCCGATGATGGCAGGGGCATTCAAGGAATACACCACAAAGAGTCACTGGTGTATTCTGCATAGCGAAGCCATTATCAACGACTTATACTAGGCCCTTGTACTTGGATTTTAACAGTGGTGACCACAAAATTTCGAAAAGGCGCCGGTAGAGCCCTTTAAAACGGGCGAAACCCTTTGTATCATGGTGCCAAAGGGATTGTAACGGAGGCGACCGCAAAATCCATAAAAGACCGCAGCAGAGCCCTTTGGAACAGGCGAAACCTGTTCCATGGTTCCAAACAGATATTATCAACGGTTATGATGCTCTTCTACTGGTATTGCAAGAGAAGTGACCACAAAATTCGGAAAAGGCAGCAGCAGAGTCCTTTAAAACGTACGAAACCCCTTGTATCATAGTACCAAAGGCATATTCATGACGGCTTATGCTATGCCTTTCTACCGGGATTGCGCAAGAGGGGACCGCAAAATTCGGATACGGCGGCAGCAAGGCCTTTTAAAACGGGCGCAACTCCCTGTATCACGGAGCGAAAGAAAGAAAGTTATCAGTGGCTTGTGCAATGCTGCTGGAGCTACAACACAGGGTGCGTTTTCTTATTCAACTCTGGCAACTCCGAGCGAAAAATAGCCAGAGTAGCCAGATTAGCGGAAATGACGTCATAACTCTGCGGCGAAAATTAGCCAGAGTAGCCAGGGAGTGACGACTCTACTCTAATGTGCTCTGAAGAAGGGTAGCCGTCGTTCTGACGTCACACACAAGCTAGCAGACGACGATGCGTCGTCTGCTATCAACCGTCCTGTTGACAGACAATATGGGTGGTGTTCAATTTCGCAATGTAGGACTCGTTAAAAACTGTCGAGCATTTTCTGCTGGAGTGCACGCATCTGCGTTAAGTTGTTAAACAGAGCGTCTGCCAGCACTTCCACATCGTCTCGCCCGTCAGGTCAGTCCGCCATTTTGAGCGCTGAGTAACTCTAGCCGTTCGAAAATTACGGTCAAAGATGGTTACTCTGGAGTCACGTGATGATAAAGGATCTGACGTCGTTACCCAACTCCTGGCTACTCGGGTTGAGTAGGAAAACGCACCCACAGGCGATCGCCAAATTCGGAAAACGTGGCAGCAGAGCCCTCTTAAACGAGCAAAACCCTTGTGTGATGCTGCCAAAGACTTATTGTCAACAACTTATACTATGCCATTCTACCGAGATCATAACACAGGTGACCACAAATATCGGAAAAGGATGCAGCATAGCCCTTCAAAACGGGCGAGACCCCTTGTATCATGCTGTCAATGACTTGCATCAATGCATCAGTGGCTTGTGCTATGCCCTTCTACTGGGATTGTAACAGAGGCTACCGCAAAATACACAAAATGCAGCAGCAGAGCCCTTTAAAACGGTCGATACCCATTGTATCATAGTTCCAAAGTCATATACGTATTCGCAACGGCTTATGCTATTGCCATTCTACTGGAATTATAACGGACGCGGCCGCAAACTCCATAAAAGGGTGCAGCAGGGCCCTTTAAAACGGACAAAAACCCCTTTAATCATGGTGGCAGACATTTTACACACATATAAAGACGCGACGGCTTATGCTATAGACCTGTTGCTCTGGGCCAGGTGGCGCGAGTGAGCAGCAACGTCAGCGCCCCAAATTATGCAACAAGCGGTAGTTTAGCAGACGACGCGGCACTTTCAAATACACGGTCTCGAGTTGTTCGCAGTTTTCAAGAAGCACCGCTTTTTCTGTAGATTTCCTACAGGTTTTGTAGCTTTCCTTGGCACCATACCGTTTGAAACACCATGCAAAACCCGCTGATGAAACGACCTACTGTTGGCCGCTTGGGCCCGAAATGGCGCTGTGCAAACTTCACTGCAACAGCCCTATGCCCCGCTCCTGTGATTGCATCGGAAACTGCGAAATTTGGAAAAGGCGGCAGCAGGGCCCTTTACAATGAATCAAATGACTTGTATCATGATGCAAAACAGATACAATGAACGGCTTTTACTGGGACTGTAACAGAGGCTACCGCAACGTTCGGCAGCAGATCGAGCCCTTTAAAACGTGCGAAGCCCCTTTAATCGGGGTGCCAGGGCGTACCTGTTTCCCCTGTACATGGAGAGGTCGCGTTTGAAGAAACTGCTTCCAAAACGACACTCGCGAAGGCAAAAAATAAAAATAAAATGAAACCCTACCAAATTTGGGGCTTAATCTGAGTAATAAAAATATCACAAATGTCTTAAGCTGGTTTTATAGAATGTATACATGGAATCCAGACTCCGGAGTTTGAGCCCCGTACCATTTTCTCCTTTTGCACCCTGAGAGGTCTCGGTTTACAAAATCGCTTCCAAAATGGCACTCGAAATGGCCAAATGGCCAATTTCATCAACTTCGGGGCCTAATATCATTTGATATAACAATAATATTAAAGATCTCCAAAGCTGATTTTCTTCTTCAACTTCGGCGCTTAATATCATTTGTTATAACAATGATATTAAAGATGCCCTAAGCGGATTTTATAATCTGTATATGTGAAAATAAGGCCAAGGGGTTTGAACCCCGTATCTTATTCCCCTGTTGCACCCTGAGAGATCGCGTTTGACAAAATCGCTTCCTAAACGGCACTCGAAATGGCCATGTGGCCAATTTCATCAACGTTTAGGCTTAATATCATTTGATATAAGATGATCTTAAAGATGTCCTAAGCTGATTTTGTAATATGTGTATGTGAAAGTAAGATCACGGGGTTTGGACCCCGTGTCTTGTTCCCCTGTTGCACCCTGAGAGGCCCCGTTTGACAAAATCGCTTCCAAAACAGCTCTCGAAATGGCCAAATGGCCAATTTGATCAAGTTCGGCGCTTAATATCATTGTTAAATCAAATGATATTAAGCGCCGAACTTGATCAAATTGGCCATGTGGCCATTTTGAGGGCTGTTTTGGAAGTGATTTTATGTATATGAGAAGGTAAGATTACGGGGTTTGAACCTCGTACCTTGTTCCCCAGTTGCACCCTAAAAGGTCGCGTTTGAGAAAATCGCTTCAAAAACGGCACACGAAATGGTCAAGTTCACCAACTTCGGGGCTTAATATCATTTGATGTAAAAGTAATATTAAAGATGTCCTAAGGTGATTTCGTAATACGTATACGTGAAAGTAAGGTCACGGGGTTTGAAGCCCGTATCTTGTTCCCCTGTTGCACCCTGTAAGGTCGCGTTTGACGAAATCACTTCCAACAGGCACTCGAAATTGGTAATTTTATCAAGTTTAATATAAAAGCGATATTACTCACTCAACGCAAAGTTGTCTATTCTGTTGGAGATACGGAAAAAATGACCGTCCGCCTTTCGAACTCCTTCAGACCGGCCGTACAGTCTCAGCGCATGCGTATTACGATAATACTGGGACTTAGTCCGTCGAGCGCCTAGGAGGGGAACCCTGCCTGAGTCGCAACTTTGAAGGCCCTGGGTGCATCAGAATTAGCACTCACACATCATGCCGTTGTTGGTATGTGGCCTGGAGGACATACTGACTAAAAATAGGCGATGATATTTCCAGAATTCGGCTGTCATTGTCGAAAAATCGTAGTCTAAACATGGGCCCTGTGCAAAAATCGACGGAATCCCCATAGGCCGTAGAGCATTAAAATTCATTTGGCCAGGGTGCACTAGGTTTATATTCTGCTAGCGCATTTCATGTCTCCAGGGTTGTTTGCAAGGTGTTCTTCTGTATTAGATGACATCTTAAAATTTCTATTCTGTTTAGCTGTTAATTGGCATAAACGCTGTCTCCCATCCTTCACATCCCGTAAGGGCGCTTCCCGCATAGCGGCTAAGCATAGTGGCGGAGCACTCCGGCGGGGTAGTGACCGCGAATTTTGGGATTGATCGATTGCAATGGCAGACGCGAACCGTTTGAAGCCTGCTTTCACTGAGGCAGCGCCCGGAACAGCTAATTCTTATGTCACGTCTCCACTTACTGCTTTTTTTTTTTCTCGAGGGGGGAGCCCTGTAGCGACAAGAACGAAGAAGCGCGGCGCAAGCTCTGCGAGCTCCGTTCAGACCGCCAGTTCAGTTTAGTTCCTTCAGTAAAACTCGTCCTGCTCACGCCTGCTGCCTCCTGTTTCCACAGGCTTAAGATGTATCTTTTTATTAAATGATATGGAGCATCGAAGTTGATGAAACTATCCATTTGACCCTCGAGAGTGCGCGCCTCGGATACGATTTTTTCAAACGCGACCTTCCAGGATGTAACAGGCGAAAGAGGTACGGGTCGAGCCGTAGGGAGGCAAGTTTGCTCCCTGGGCAGGGTAAATCTAAAGCACCCCCTCTCCCACTGTCGTCAGAAGCTGTGTAAACGAAGAAACGAAAACGCATGTCTGCACTGCCGACATCGTAAATCCAAATTTTCTTCGTTCGCGCTTTATTCTGTCCAACCATACCTGCCAGGGCCTGTTGTTCGGCGCCCTCTTTGGCGAGTGCACCCGGGGCGGCTCAACCCCCCATCGCTACGGCTCTGGGTACGGGGCTCGAATTCTGTGCTCAATTTCACGTATACATATTACACTGTCGGCATAAGGTATCCGATATATATATTTTTTTATTAAATGATATGGAGCACCGAAGTTGATGAAACTATCCATTTGACCATTCAGAGTGCGCGCCCTGGAGAATATTTTTCAAACGCGACCTCCCAGGTTGTAACAGGTGAAAGAGGTACCGGACTCAAAGCCCGAGCTCAATTTCACATATACATGTTGCAGGGTCAGCCTACATTCTAAAAGCAGAACTTGACGGCAAAGCAACCGTTGCGCCAACGATTGCCACGAATGATAAGGCTGCGGCTTCTGATTCAGGAGAGAGGGAGGCGTACGCCTTTTTGTGTCAGTTATCATATCCGAATAGACGCAGAAAGGCGTACGTTCCCCTCTCTCTACGCATCGGAAGTTTCAGCTCACTTTTTAGAGTGCAGCGCATGTTATGGGAAAACCAGTCCTGACGAAGGCGGAGCTTCCGCTGCAGCGTCGACATACCCGTTCAGCTTTCCAGTTGTAAATAACTTCCTGCACCTCCGTTGTCTGCCTAAAATTTTTTAACAACCTATTTAATTTTGCGGTAATTTTGCGGAACACGTTATAAGAAAAGTGTTCGCAATGTTCGTAGCAGACGGTTTTTCCTACGAACGAATGAGGGGCTCTCTACCACAAACGTCACACTAGAGTGGGTGTGGTCTGCAGTTGGAGCGCTCTGGCTTGTCACCGCGTAAGCGATTTTCTTAATTAATTGCGCCGTGGTGAAACAACTTTGGACAGAAATATTTTGTGGGAATGCTTTTCACATACTGCTTTACAAGATGACAGCAGTTTTTGGCCATGTTAGATACCACTTTAAGTAGGAGAAATAAAACAAAAACAAATGTATCGGGGACTCCTGCCCTTATCTTGGGTTGCATTTTCTTTCTTGTAATCTTTCTCCAGGACGCAACAGGCGATAGTGTGCTGTTTCACTCTCTCGCATTGGCGGTGAACGAAAGGCGGGTCTCCCAAGGTGCGCAGTGAACAAATTAAAGATTCACGATTCACGATTTCACGATTCACGATCACGATCACGATCATTCACGATTTTATGTTGGAAGATCTATCGAACGGATTTTTGTTCCGAAAACGGCTCCGGTATCAGGTGACCAAAGGGACAGGACGTTCGCATTGGGACAATTAACTTCGTAGCTTTTATAATTAAAAAGTTAACTGTTGAAAGTTAGTCAAGACATTGCCTTAGGAGTTTGCTAATGCCCTCCTAAGGAGTGCCCTTCAGCCTATGCTATAATGCAACTGATTTCATCTCGGAAGAAGTGATATATATATATTTAAAAAATATGTTCGCATCTAGCGGGAACACCCTGTATATATATGTAATACCTCGGAGTCCGAGGCTCGTGGCTGTTCGTTTTGTTGTTGACGTTTGTAGCCCGCCTCGCAAATGTCTCGTTATTTTCCCTCCTCCAACATGCGAAGTCGCGTTCGTTCATTTTAAAGCGACCAAAGAACAAAGACGAGACTAGAGCACGCACAAGTCGCTGTGCTCACAAGTGCTTCAGAGAGTTGGCCAAGTCACACTCGTGGGCGCAGCGTGCTGAGTGAGTGACGGAAATATTTGGGGATGGAGAGGGTGTCATGTCTGAGGCGAACAATTTTACCCGGCGCGACCATGACTAGAACACGGATAGGACGCCTGGGGAACTTGTGGGGAAGTGAAAGAAAGAAAAAAAAAAAACTGTGGAAATGAGCTTTACGGGTGAAATTGGCAGTGTGGCGCCTGCGATTGCTTTCCGCTGACGATATACAGACTACATAACAGGTTAATTCTATATATTAATAACGAGATTATTTGTCGTAACAAAATAGCCATAGCCATTGTGAGGAGAACGCGCTGGCCTTTGTCTTTGCCAACATGCACCATTTCAACGACTACAAAACAGCCGTCACACTGAAGTAGTACACACTTTAACTGACTCAACCAAGCAGAGCTGACTCTGGAATTCGCGTTACAGGAGTTGTAACTGTCCTCGTTTTTCTTTTTTTTCTGCATCAGTGAACTTCATCCAGACATCGTCCTTTTTCGAACAACAGACATATTGCCGGACAGGAGCTTAGTCACGCGTGCCATGTTTGGGCCATCACCGTGGGCGGAAGCTGTTGGTCAGCCGACATTCGTAAGTTCCTTCGTAACAATGCAGGATTATCCACTATTTAGTTGTTCTTTCAATAACTTTTAAATAGCTATATTGATAGCTGGGGTAGTTGGTAACGTGACATTGTAGAAAGTATGCAGCAAAAGGGAGCAAAACGCAACACGATGAGAGCAAACTCACAACTGAAGATTTATTCACAAAGGAGAACAATCTAAAAGGTTAGAGGAGGGGGAGGAGGGAGGCATATTATAAAAACGGGGCGCCCGGTTTTGAGTGACAGCGTCCGCAGTGTCTCAAATGTTCCAGTTTGGGGACTGTCAGTGCAATTGACGTGCAGCTTATGTAGCGTTCCGTTCCAAGCTCGGTAATGAGGGAGGCTTCTATAAGTTCTGGAGTCGTCTTGTCTTTTGCCTTCGCCGCATCTGAAGTCTGTCGCAGGTGCCTGGTATTCAGGCACCTGCCCGTTTGCCCGACGTATTTCCTGCCGCACGACATTAATATCGAGTAAACGACCTGTTCCTGACATTCTACAGCCTGGAATCTATGTTCGAACTTGCATTCTCTTGGTTCCCGTAGTTTATTTACCCGCCGACACACGCTTTGCAGTTTGATCGGTGCGGAGATCATTACTGGGACTCCGTGTCTTCCCCCTACTTCTTTGAAATTATGCGAAAAACTGTGTACATATGGAACGAAAACAGGCCTCCCTGGTAATCTTTCGCATGTGTTTTTGTTGTTGCCTCTCAACTTCCGCACCAGTTTTTCGGCAGCGCCTAAGAGAAGCACTGTGGGATATATTGCTTCCTGCCATTTGTCTATTCGCGATTGAACGTACGGAATGTACGCGAATGTACGGAATGTTCACAGGATCGGACCAGGGACATTTCTAAGGTAGCCGAGCCTAAGGAACTTTTCACGACCTTCGTTTGGGCAGAACGGTACGGCGGAACCCCTTTCTTGGACCTTGGGCTAGAGAACCGACACATATGCGTATCGGAACTCCTGACGTTCAGGTCGAGGATTATAATGTTCCGTTCTGAGGGAGTTCAAACGTAAAGTTTAGTCCGTGGGAGGAGTCTCGAAAAACCTGTATCAGGCTATCCACAGTGGTCTCCTTACCCCGGTCACACACACACACACACACACACACACACGCAAAAAAAGAAAAACGTCAACAGCGGAATATCCTGAACCTACAGAAACCCGCGTTGAGGGCTTGCTGTATGCGAATGTCAACTGCACGGAACAAATATCACCCAGGGCTGGCGACACTTTGGATCCTATTGGGGTGCCTGTCTTCTGCAGATATAGCTGTTTGTTATCGGCGATTACAGTGGAGCTAAGATAAGCTCGTAGAAGCTCAACGAACGACACAGCGCTCATACCCACTGCATTCTGGAATTGTGTAAAACCCTGGTTCTCGATGAGATTTTGAACGGCGCTTAGAAGTGGGACCTGTGGCATAGACTAGAAAAGGTCCTGAACGTCTATATATAGCATGGGGTATTTGCACGGATTGTCCTTTCGAAGAAAGTCAATCACATCGGAGGAGTTCTTTCCGACGAACACGTCGGTCACTGTTTCAATTTAGTGAGTAATAAGGTAGACACATTGTGTGTGTGTTTCTCAGATGCAATGGTTCTGAAAGGAATATTTTCCTTGTGGGTCTTGACCGTGTAAAACACGTCCAAAATGTTCTTGGCACTGCATTTGATAGACACGCAAAGGGAGCTGAGATGGTTATCCCCACAATTGCATATAGAACCAGTTTATGGGCTGCTTTCGCTTCTTGCTCGGTCGCGGGGCAGAAATGTTTCGACAAGGCCTTCTCGGCCTGGCCTGCTTTCTTTGTAAATGTCAGACGAGACGATGACAAAGCCACCTTTCTTGTCGGCCGCCAAAATCCTGGTGTCCGTTGTACGGTTGAGCGGTTTAATCGTTTGTCTGGACAGGGATACTCGTGTAACGGCTTTCACAGCATCGGCTATGCACGGCTCTTGTTCTTCTCCGGGGCAGCTCTTGCGTTGTTTCTGATTTCGAGAACTTCAGATTTCGAGATCTCTGTCTGGACGCTAAACTTTGTTCCCATTGAGAGAATCTGCGAGACGTCTGTTGGGTCTTGGCTCAAATTCACCAGTTGATAGTTCGGGGATGGCTCTTTCCCTTTGGGCTTATTTTCCTTGTAGCTTACCATGAGAGCACGGAGAGTGTCCTTCCAAGTGACATCAGTAAAATTTCTCCCGAGGCTTGTGTACAGCTGGAATCTTGACTCGGAGCTCTGACTCACCTGGTATCCTGCATCCGGCTTTGAGGCACTCCTGGGAGAACCTGTGGTGCCGCCAGCATTCTCCCCGCAGTATTTTACAAATTCGTTTGATGTGGCTTGCCGTAGGGGTCATGAAACCAAGCAGCAGCCGAAGCTCGTCCGGAATGACGCGGCGATCCAATGTGGCAGGATTCCTCCCATGGAACATTACAATTCCTTGAACATCAGGAGTTCCCCGACGCATGTATGTTGGCTCTACAGCCCAAGGACGAAGAAAGGGATGTTGCCGTACCGTTCTGCCCGCTCTAACATCGTGAAAAGAAACCTAGCCTCGGCTACCTTAGAAATGTCCCTGACCCGATCCTGTGAACATTCCGTACAGATTAGTTTTCAATCGCAAACAGACGAATGGCAGGAAGCAACATATCCCACTGTGCTTCTCTCAGGCGCTGCCAAAAAACTGGTGCGGAAGTTGAGAGGCAACAACAAAAACTCACGCGAAAGATTACCAGGGAGGCTTGTTGCGGTTCCATATGCACACAATCTTTCGCATAATCTCAAAAAAGTAGAAGACACCGCACCGATCAAACTGCAAAGCGTGTGTGGGCGGGTAAATAAACTACGGGAACCAAGAGAATGCAAATTCAAACAAACTCCAGGCTGTAGAATGTCAGGAACAGGTCGTCTACTCGATACCAATGTCGTACGGCAGGAAATACGTCGGGAAAACGGGCAGGTGCCTGAATACTAGGCTAAGTGAGCACAAGACGTTAGTGTCCAACGGAACCCCCTCGGGCCGTTTAACACTACATTGCCAGAATGGCGGATGCCATCCCCTCTTCCAACAGACTTCAGTTGTAACGAGGGCAAAAGACAGATTATAGAAGCCCCCCTCATTACCCAGCTTGCAACGGAACGCTACATAAGCTGCCCGTCCATTGCCCTGACAGCCCCCAATTGGACTGTTTGGGACACTGCGGACGCTGACCCTCAAAACCGAGCGACCCGTTTCCCCCACAACCCTACTCTTTTCCCCCCTCCCCTAACCTTTCACGCTGTTCTCTTTTGTGAATAAATCTTCAGTTTTGAGTCTGCAGTTGTCGTGTTGTGTTTTAGTATCAAGCAAAAGGACAGGAACACACATAGACTAAGACACAACACGACAACTGCAGACAACTATCTACAATGTAACTTTTGAATAACAGGGCCGCCATGGTGACTCAGTCGGTAGCATGCCCACCTGCTGATCCCAAGATCACGGGTGAAAAACCCGGCCGAGGACGGTGGAAGTTGGTGGGAGGGTACAAGTTGCTCAGACACGCCGTCTTCCACGAGGGCCGTTAACGTGGTATTCGTGTGTCGATATTTCGGCGCACCTTGTCCACTGTAGCGGCAGTCATAATCACCGTTCTCTCGCGTCGTAATGTCCCGATTTATTAATGAAAGTTTTAGTACATCGCGCACGCTGTCGCCTTTATGCGCGCAAGGGTTAGTGTTGACGGTTGCGCGCACTGCGCGAAGTTCTTTCTGTTATCAGCGTGCGCAGAACCACCAACGCTACCCCTTACGTACGCAAAACCGATAGCTTACAATGTACTAAAACTCTCTATAATTCAAAACACTTCGAAGACACCTCTGTGCGTGACACAGAGGTCCAGCAAAATATTTTCTTTTGTCTTGGCAAAGCGCTTTGTGCCATACATATACTCTTATCGTTTGAGATATTGGGGACATCCACGTCTCTTCTCGGAAGGGGTAGCATGCAACACCTCCGGTTTGGGAGCGTGCATGTGGGTATACCATTGACAAGATAGAAGGCCAGTGCCGAAAGCCAGGACACAGAAAATATTGATTACTAAGGAAACCATAAGAACAAAAACGAACAGTGAATTATGTCGTCGCTGCAGAGCATTCAACAACCGCAGTATTCATTTGTTGCATCAGTACCTCTCCTAAGTTCGCAAGTACAATGAAAATGTTATACTTGCCGGAGGTGTCAATCTGCCGGGTACTGATTGGTCCCAACTTACTTGTAGAGGCTCCGAGGTCTATATAGCATCTTGTTACTTGAATTATTGTTTACTTTCGATCTTCGCCAGCTGGTTAGCCACATAACTCCTACTAGCCAGACGCTTGGGCGTTGCCAGGATTTTCTCCAGTTGGGGGGAGGGGGGGCAAAGTGTTTCGTGTGTGGGGCAAACGTCCCCCCTCCCCACTACCACCTCTTTTTCTGAAGGTGGACGTTGCGGAGACTGTGCAGGTGTTCAAAGGTTCGTATTACGACATCTGAGACTAAAGGGTGCACTATTTTCAGCAGCGACCTTGAAGCTTCAGGGAGGGCCCACGGCCCTCAACTGCCCCCTCTCGGTACGCCTATGGCAGATGGTACGCCTACGGCAAGCGGCGAGCGCGAATGAATTCAATCGCACATTCTTTAAAGCGTTTACACAACCTTTTTGCAACGTGTCTGTGAGCCTCAGTAGATTACCACTGGCAATGCCGGCAACTTCTGTGAACATTAAGGGCAAATTCAACTTGTTACTAAATTTTGGCCAAAAAAGTTGCCTGGTTGTGATGAATTGGTATGGCGCTACTCTGAAATGGTGGTGAAATATCTTTACCCCTTACCAAAAGACTGGACGGTGTCCAAAGTGATACCAATACACAAGACCGGGGATAAGGTCTTACCTACTACTAACCGCCCTATATCACTTCTCAGTACATAATGCATACTACTTGAACATATCATAGCTTGCAAAATAATGAAGTACCTGGAATCTGAAAGTATACTCGCAGCTTACACTTCAGGAACAACTTATCTACTGTCAACTGGTGCCATCCGTCGTTGATGCCATATTTTTAGACCTATCTAAGGCGTTCGATCGCGTACCATATCATCTACTCCTGCTTAAGTTGCGCTATGTCGGGATTACTCCCGGCCTTGTGTCTTCGTGACGCTTACCGTGTATTCACACGAGCGCCTTTTCTGACTGGGCAGCGAATGGAGGAGGAGAAGGAGGACTCAGCGTAATCACCCAATGATCCAATCATTCGGTCGCGGGCGGAGCTTATCGTACAGCAGAATCTAGCAAGCGCGCACGTTTTTCTTATTTTTTTATAGATATGCAGATAGATAACAGCCTTGTGCAACATCACTGCGCTCGGCTGCTAGCCGTCAGAAAGAACCACGCGGATGGTTTGTTCCTGGGGCATAGAATATGACGACTGACGCGCAGAGCCTTCCGGGGAGGACGAAAAAAAAAAAGGAAAAAAGAAAGCCACCTTCTGATGCCAATGTGACAAGCTCTTTTGTTTTTATCTAATACACCTGGTATAGAGCAACACTCGATTTTGTGGAAACTTGCCGATGAGTAATACCGAAATGTACCATGGAAACATGCCATGTGAGAACAGATCGTTTTTGAACTGAAAAAGAGACACCTGGATGTCGAAACAACGGTATGTATGTACACCAAAGCACTTTGTGGGTCCCCATATTCACGGCGTAGTCGTTGTATCAGTTAAGAACGTGTTAATTATTAATAACGAGTTGGCTGCATGCTCGCATTGCAAACCAAAAGGTATCAGCTCAGGATGCTGGTAGTTTCGCCAGGTAAGCCAAAGGGGCTCAAAATTTAATCCACGAGCCGGCCACTGCGGAGGTCGCGCATATTCATAGTTGTCTTGGATCATAAATTAACTGTGTAATGCTATAATATTTTAGGTCTGTAATTACACAAGCTTACAGGTAGCACCCTGTGTTCACCATCACGTCCAAAGTTTCACTTTCACATCAAAGTTTGGGAACTTTGGGAATGGTGCCACAGCGCATCAAAGTAACGTGACTATGCTGAAAATGCAACATATTGACGAACTTACGTTATAGCGTCTCGCTTTGCCATAGCATTATTTCGTAATTTTTCACTGGGGGAGCTTATACAACGCGATATGCAAAAAGTGCGAATTCGTAAATTTCGTTTTGTCCCATAATTTTATATGTATGGATGCGACGGTAACGTACTAACCCCCCCCCAACCCCCCTCCCCCAAAGAAAAAGAAAGAAAAAGATCAGGAAAGATCATAAAGGTTGTTTGAGTGGGAGAGGATTATTTCCAAAAGAGGTCGTTCTCCCGTTCTAATTGCACTACCAACGGTGCGGGTTCATGGTGGTGAACTCCACCTCGTTATGCCACCAGTATATGCGATGAACTGCAATGAGTAGTGTACGAAGGCAGTAGACACAAAAACATGGCCTGTCCAACGCCTAAAGCAATGGGGCCAATGAAACGCAGGAACGCTCCCGTACCTGAACCATCCCATTTCTGCACTCAAAAAGCATAGCAGGCTATGCTCCAACCATGGCCACGAGCGATAGGATCATCGCTTCTGATTCGAATATAGAGCAGGGCGAACGGTTTTTTTTGTCACTTATCATATATCCGAATTGACACAAGGGAGAGGGGTTATGGCAGGATCGGCTCGCCGTTGTTTTCCACACAGAAGTGGGCGTCGTCATGACTATAGCCAAAAAAAAAAAAAAAGAAAAGAAGCTGGCCGGATGGAGGATAGAGGTGCGTAGATAATAATAATAATTGGGTGTTTACGTCGCGCGAGAACTTAGATCATGAGTGACGCCACAGCGGTCGGTCTGTGGATTACTTTTGCCCACCTGAGGGTTCTTTAACGTGCGATGAAAGAGGTGGCGTAGAGGGTGCATGAGTTCGTTGGGGGGAGCAAACTGTTAGATGGATCTTGGAGCAAGACCTGCCTTCTGCAGAAAGAGGACAAGGTTTCTTGCTTTAGCAGAACGTGCGGCAGAACTACCACACACACACACACACACGCGCACACCATTGAGAGAAAAAGATCTATATAAGATAGATGGATCTTGGAGCAAGACCTGCCTTCTGCAGAAAGAGGACAAGGTTTCTTGCTTTAGCAGAACGTGCGGCAGAACTACCACACACACACACACACACGCGCACACCATTGAGAGAAAAAGGTGTACGCTCCACTGTGTCTTCCAGTCAGAAGTGAGCCAGGGCTACTATTCGCGGCAATGGTTGGCGCAGAGTGTGCTATGCGATGAAGCTGTTTTTACTGTGTTCTAAAGGTGCGACCTTTACGCCACAGCCGTCTCTGCTTTACATCACACTCATCACCGTCACACTGCTGCGGCGTCACGGTAGAAAACGAAGACACACAGCCTTCATAGCACTCTCTCGTACACTCTTTCCCGCTCAGTCTTATTTATGACCGCTTTATGCATTTAGGGGCATGTTTAAGCGCACATAATTCGAAGGAATCTGTTGCGGATGGGTTACGGAAAAACGATCACTGGTTAGTATAATGTCCCGCATATTCATCTCTATACTCTCCTTATCCGCTTTGCTATGCGGAGCAGAACGTATTCAAAAGCGGCCGCATCCATTCTCAAAACCTTGCGGTAGGCACATGGGTCCTCGTGTCGTAGCTCCCGTAGAAGGCTATTTTGCAGACCGTGCTCTTTCCTCAACACCCATTCTTTCGTCCATATCTTCTTTAACTACTTCTTTTCGTGGCAGCATTCACTATCGTCAATGAGAACAGCAAAAGCCACCAATTTTCGCTTTCTTTCGTCCTTTGCGTACGAAACGCCGTGCACATAAAATTAATGCTGCAACCTTCAACCGCAGCGCGAACGTCATCCCCGGCATCTGAGCTGACAGCACATTGGAACACTATCGGTGTAGGCATTCCAGAGGGGCGTAGCCTCAGCGCCTTATCGTTTATCCTCTCGCTCCTGGTGTCGCTGCGCCGTCAGAAAACACGCTCGTGTGAATACACGGTTATAGACGTGTCAGTCAAAGTCTGATCAACTTGCTGCGAAGGAGCCATTGTAAACTCTCAGAGTGGTGTGTGAGATGGCAAATGGGAATTAATTTTGACATAACCAACCAACAAGGCAACCAATGAGATTCCAATATTCGGTTGGCGACAGATGCATTCAGATAGTCAAAGAATTTTGGCCTCATAATCTCCTACACTCTTAAATGGGACAGCCATATTAATTATATTTCTACTAATGCATTAACAAACAGACACAAACGAAAATAACAGTCTTCTCGATCTGTTAAACATAGAACATAAACATAGAAACTTAGAACACGCTAATCAGACCAGTCCTAGAACATGCCTCGATTATCTGAGACCCTCATCACACGAATATGATATCAAAAATTGAAAAAGAAGAAAAACAACTTTATTGTGAAGTGATGAATGGGGAGTTGTATCGCCAGTGGCGATACTCTACCCTGTTGCTGGTGGTGATGCGGGGAATGAAATCGTGAACCCCTTCACAATAAGGATCGAAGTCCTATATGGTATCCAGAAGCGCCAAGAGACCTTTGAGGGCAGAGCGCGGGTGGGCTACATGTGGCCTACATGTGGCCAGGGACCAAACGATTTTGTAAGAACGGGGCGAGAGTCGTCCGAGAGGGGTGATCCGGAGAGTACGGTTCGGAAAGGTTGGTAGTGTAGGCAACGGAGAAGAATGTGCTCTAGATCATCTACAGCACCGTAGTAACAGCATTGAGAGTCAACTTGTCTAAAAAGAGAAACTGAAAAAGAACTTCCCTGCCCGTTTTATTACTAATGACTACCATCGGACTCCCTTTGTTACACATATGGTTAAACAATTGAACCATTCGTTCCATTTTATTTTTTTGTGGGAATAGCAAGCCGACACCCTGTCTGGCTGACCTTTCCCTCGTTCCTCTTCTTTGTTTGTTTGTTATCATTAAACATATCCCCCCCAATTCGTTTTTCCTTGAATTCGCATCTGCGCATTAATAAAAACCTATACCTTTTGCCCCTTCCCCGCTACTCTGCGAGATTAAATCAAGGTAAGCGTGTTGAATCATTCAGGTCACGTATTCATGCATTTAAGTATTCCTTTTTTCCGCGTACCATCAAGGACTGCAATTCCTTTCCCCCTGAACTATTATCCCCAAATCTTCATGCATTTGAGCGGAGCGTTAGACTTTGCTTTGCTTGTTAGAAACCTCTAAACATAAATAAATAAATATCAACCTTATTGTGAGGTAATGAATGAATGGGGAGCTTGATCGCCAAGGGCTTTACTCTGCCCCCGTGCTGGCGGGGATGTGGGGAACTGAATAATGAGCCCATTCACAAAAGCAATCGAAGTGCTATGGCATCGAGAAAGGTCAAGAGAGCTTTGAGGGCAGAGCGTTGGTGGGCTGGATTTGGCCAGAGACCAAGCGATTTTGTGAGAGAGGGGAACGAGTGCAGGCTGGCAGTGTAGCCAGTTAAGAAGAATGTGCTCTGGACGTTCTACAGCACTGCACTGACAACATCTTGGGGAACTTTTCTCAAGCGGTAACGCCACTGCGCTGTAGAAGCCACATCGAGTCGCATTCGATGAACTAATGCGGCATCGTGACGAGAGGTGTTCCGTGGCATGCGGGAAGCGAGCGTTGGATCAAGTTTTCTCGGCATAGCTGCGGTGAGAATGTCAGTTGTCCATTGGCGGAAAGCCAGGGGAGTCACGAGGCGTCGAAATATAGAACGACAGTCTCCTCTAAGCGGCGCGATACTGGTCCGTCTCCGAGACGACAGTGCTACTTCTGCGGCGGTGTTCGGCTTGTTCATTCCCGACGAAACCACAATGGGCTGGAATCCCACTGGAGAACCAGACTGTGCCACGCTTCGTACACAAGGTTATAAGCCATTGACACATCCTCACTAGGGGTATGGATTAGCCTAATATGCCAGAATTTTCAGTAGCTTGCAGTGCAGTATTCTTTCGGAGTACGCTACCCATTCCCGCGGGGTAAAATCCACGATGCGCTGCAGAACGAAAATGATGGCATAGAGTTGTGCAGCTGTTGATCAGGTTGGATGCGAAAGGCGTCGTCCTTGCACCAAGCCTTCGGATGGTATGACGAATGCAGACGCGGACTTGCCATTTCTTGATGAGCCACCTGTATATGATGCTACAGACGTAGAAAACTTGCCTACCACAGCATAAAAATTGGCTCGAAGGAGTTGAGCGCAGAGTATTCCTGTCCAAAGACACCTGGACGCATATCTGGGTAGTTTCATTTTAAATCGAACAACGTGTGAAAGTCGTATTTTTTAATTCGACCAGAAAAAATATATGTTAGAGGACAGTTCAAGCGACGCAAATCGCGCCACGTGCGACGCTCGTGCGTGAAGTAGTTTCCGCGTAGGAGAGGGGGAAAGTCGGAGGCTGCTTGGACGCGCTTTCTTCTGGACCGACTTTGACGGGATCTAGCACCGCTGTCTTGGAACTGGAGGATTTTTGTGATTATAGGCTGCACCATAGACACTGTCCACAGCCACCCGCAGAACTCTGAGAGCCACAGATTTTCTGTTAAAAAATGCCAAACTTGGCGTAAACGTTCAAAAAGGCCAAACTTTGTTACCAATTTTCGTCATGATGGAACGTCTGAGAACATCGAGCTTAGTGCCATTCGATAGGACGTTGAAAGAGCTTTCGTGCTGTATAGAATTCATTTTTCTCAGCCCAGTTGTTTCTGTGTTATTAACTTGAGAATCACACATGGTAGGCTAAAATTGCCAATGTTGCATCTCAATTTTCTCAAAAATGCCATCTTCGATTTCTTTGATTATTTTTCAAAAGGTGGCGTCACGTCTGTACTTTAGACGTCAAGTGAGACAATCTTTTTATTTTTGGCTGAGAGACGCGCAGCGATTTTTTTTGTCAGGCAGGGTGCACGAGGCTGCGGCCTTGCGCGCCCCACCCACGACCACGCGACCTTCAACCTCTTCTTTGCTATATGTGTCTCGTTGACGGAGAAATCAATGACCACACTGTGTGAGCTTGTTGTAGTGTCCCCGGAGCATCACTTTACGTTTACCCAATGGTCTCTCAGTTCCGTCAGGCTCATTCAAACCGTGGGAGAGTACATGAGTTGCCTGTTCGCCCTTGACAAGAAGCCCCAGTTCGACGAACATACCGACAAAGCAGTGAGAAGAAACGAAGCACTTCGTACAGATCTTTATCCACTAGTAACATCTTAGCTTTTGTTTCAGGTTGCCGCCACTCCCTCAGGCAGTGTGAAAGGCACATCCTTTTCATCGGTAAAAGAACGAAAACCGAAAGTTTCGAAAAACGTAAAATGTGCCCATTGCGAGACCCCTGCAGGTGGTGGCTGCCACCATTGGATTAGCATCATCCGACAGCTTTAGACATGACCTTTCACATGATATAAAGTGACTGGGTTCAAGCGCATTCTTTGTCCGCCTAGTATCGCAAAACCACGAGTGGTACGCGAAAATTTTGCATGTTCGATCTTAATTATTTCTAAAAAGCCGGAATATTTTTCACGATTTATTCCACAGGGGCAGAATTATGCCGGTACTTTGCGCTGCTGGTAAGGTACCTTTTCTCCTTTTGATTGAGACGTAGGGCTACCTTTCCGCGGAGCGATTTTTCCACACAATGGCGCTCTTCGAGTGTTTACGAGCGTGTTTTGCTTCGTAGTCTGCTTTGTAATTTAATGCCCAGGTGTTGCATTATGTACTTATTTTGCACTTATGGTACGTATGTTTATTTTTTCCTTTGGAGACGCAGGGCAATACTTTCGTGGGCAACTTGAACTTGCTATTACGCACTTTCATGGGAGTCGCACGCACGTGCGCATATTCACTATTCTCCCGCACATGTGCTTGAGGCAATGCACATACGCACGCTATGAGGCTATCGTGCGAGTTCATATTAAGAAGGCAGAACTACGGCCACAGGGGACAGAAAGTTACAACACCTGAGAATACAAATTTGTGGTCGCGCGGTTGCAGTCGCCTCTTAACTTGGGCGCAATAAGTGATAGTTCCGAAGGTGCGCATGCTCGCTTTAATTAGTTTTATGCTCCGCAGCGTTATTTCGGAACCACGACGGGTGGTACAAAACCCGTAAGACCGCTGTGATGACAGTTGCTGCTCTCAAGTATAACACGTTCGCCCTCACCGAGATGTGTCAGTGTCACCGTGGGAATCAAAATTTCCGACAGAACAACGCACAACTAAAATCCCTCGTTTCCGGTAGCCGTAGGTACCTTAAACCCTCGGTGTGGTCTTCAGTAGTCCTTCTGGCATCCATGCGCTTGAACCCATTCACCTTATATCATGTGAAAGGACATGTGTACAGCTATCGGATGATGCTAATCCAATGGTGGCAGCCACCACCTGCAGGGATCTCGCAATGGGCACATTTTACGTTGTTCGAAACTTCCGTTCTTCGTTCTTTTACCAATGAAAAGGATGTGACTTTCACACTTCCTGGGGGACTGGTGGCAACCTGAAACAAAAGCTAAGATGTTACCAGTGGATAAAGATCTCTACGAAGCGCTTCGTTTCTTCTCACTGCTTTGTCGGTATGTTCGTCGAACTGGGGCTTCTCGTCAAGGGCGCACAGGCAACTCATGTACTCTCCCACGGTTTGAATGAGCCTGACGGAACTGAGAGACCATTGGGTAAACGTAAAGTGATGCTCCGGGGACACTACAACAAGCTCACACAGTGTGGTCATTGATTTCTCCGTCAACGGGACACATATAGCAAAGAAGAGGTTGAAGGTCGCGTGCTCGTGGGTGGGGCGTGCAAGGCCGCAGCCTCGTGCACCCTGCCTGACAAAAAAAATCGCTGCGCGTCTCTCAGGCAAAAATAAAAGATTGTCTCACTTGACGTCTAAAGTACAGACGTGACGCCACCTTTCGAAAAATAATCAAAGAAATCGAAGATGGCATTTTTGAGAAAATTGAGATGCAACATTGGCAGTTTTCGCCTACCATGTGTGATTCTCAAATTAATAACACAGAAACAACTGGGCTGAGAAAAATGAATTCTATACAGCACGAAAGCTCTTTCAACGTCCTATCGAACGGCACTAAGCTCGATGTTTTCAGACGTTCCGTCATGAAGGAAATTGGTAACAAAGTTTGGCCTTTTTGAACGTTTACGCCAAGTTTTGCATTTTTTAACAGAAAATCTGTGGCTCTCAGAGTTCTGTGGGTAACTGTCGACAGTGTCTATGGTGCAGCCTATAATCATAAAAAACCTCCAGTTCCTACACATAAAATTAGCGGTGCTAGATCCCGTCAAAGTCGGTCCAAAAGAAAGCGTGCTCAAGCAGCCTCAGACTTTCCCCCTCTCCTACGCGGAAACTACTACACGCACGAGCGTCGCACGTGGCGCGATTTGCGTCGTTTGAACTGTCCTCTAACATATATTTTTTCTGGGCGAATTAAAAAATACGACTTTCACACGTTGTTCGATTTAAAATGAAACTACCCATCTGTCAGCTTCGTTCAGAGTGATTTGAAGGAAGATCTTCTCGAGCTGAAATACCTACGCTGCTCTTGCAAACCCTCAAAATCATAGCGAGTAACTCAGGGCTCAGGTTTCGTCCTGCGCCAAAGGAGTCATTAATGGAGGGACACCCAGCTGCATTCGAAGAGGCACCTGCTGCCCTGAATTCCAAGATGCTCCAGCTCTCCAATTTTTTCACTTGGTTCGAGCTTTTTTTTTTCGCTTCAACAGTAACTCGCATATCCACGCATTTGAACATATTGTTGCATACGCATTCCATCCAGTTGAAGCTTCGAAAGTAACCCATCGTTCTCAACCTCCATGACGGCGTTGCAGATGTCAGGCATATCCAAGGCTTCGATGCAAACCTCAGTCCTGTCATATTGACTACGAGGCCAAACCTGTACTCGATGACATCTTCGGTGTGTTGTACTTGTGTATGATTGTCAATATTTCCTCTCCTACTGGCTGACGCTTAAGCTTTTCCGAAAGCGACATCTTCACGAATGAACGTCAGCTGCCGTTGTCTAACAGTTGTCGATCTAGGTGACGTTCTGTTCGGTTTTCTAGAGGAGAACGGTACATCTCGTTGAACATCGAGTGTGGAGACTTGCTGACGAAGCCAATGCCGTGCTCTGCACCAGTGACGCTTGTTCTTGAACCCTTCCTGGATCACACATTACTGTCAGATGACGTCCTCCACATTTCGAGCAATGCAGTGGGGAAGCATTCCTGCAGCCTCTTCATCGGTGAAACTGTTTACCACAGCATTGGAAAGCATCGCCTTTGTGACCTCGGCTTCTCCTGAACCCTTCCTGAATCGTAAGAGGTTTGGTGCAGCCTTCCAAATTGGGATTACTCTATCCACAGAAAACGTAACTCGTTGCCTCTGCACCAACCCTTAGTGCCAGTCCCGATGGTACGTAGTTTTGTTGGCGTTGCTTATTGAAGGGATCATGAGATAATTTTCGTGAATTCCGAGTACTCTGCGCAAAACGGTTCTCATGATAAACGATTCTCGTGTTCTCACTACTACGCATCAGCTCATAAAAGGCCACCGACAGAGACACATTCTGACGAAGTAGTAGTTCAGAGAGGAAAACTTGCACCGGTAACCATGCTGGAAGTCAACGATTAGAGACAATCTTATGTCCAAGTCAAATTAAAACCTATTTTATGGCGAAGTTTGGAAGCTTGCTTGCAAATCCTGCAGTTTGCTTGCAAAAGCCCGTCCGCGAGTCGGCAATATCATCTGTGCATGTCATGGTCAGTTCCCATCAGAGGCGGGTCGTAACAGCTGCCGTTCAGAGCCGTGCTTACTATCGAATATTTTCGCTATTTCATAAATTTTCAACTTCATATTTCACAGAGTGAATGCTTTAATCAGAGTTCGAGTTAACGCGTTACAAGTAACTCGTTACTGTAACTAAGTTCCTTTGTTTCTGGTAACTTGCAACTTAACTCCGTAGTTTTGCGCCGTGTAACTTTCAGAGGAACTCGTTCCTTTTCCTGGTAACTTTGCCAAAGTAACTTAAGTTCCAAGTTAACTCTCTTTTCACTCGCGTCCACATATTTTCTTGCTTTCTCTTCGGTACCTTCATGGCATTGTTTGCCATAAAACGTTATATTCAATCAACCACTGTGCACCCACAGGGAGTAAGATGCAAAGTAGTCAGACTGAAACCGAAACAAATCGGAAGGAGAGGACTGGATTCCACGACCGGGCACTTGTTCGCTGCCTCCCACTGAAAGAAAAGCAGGACCGACGGTCGCGTCCCTTTAAGGGACCATATCGTAATCCCTTCAAGACCGTGGCTTTCGGGCGCGACCTTGTTCACCTCTAGCTTCGAGCGTAATTCAATTCTAACAAGTTTGTGGCGCTGTCGAGCAATATGACGTCATTTGATTACAAACAGGGAGAGGTCTATTGTTGGACATACATGAAAACGATCTAACCGTGTTGCATGCCTCCGCACGCAACTCAAGGCCTACCTCAACTGCTCACACGCGCTGCACCTGCGTAATGCTATTTTGTGTCCGAAGTAACTTGGAAGTAACTCGTCCTTTTTTTAAGTAACTCTAACTGCGAGTCACATTTCATGCTGAAGAACTTCGTTATTAACTTAGTTACATTTTTCACACGGTAACTTTGACAGGTAACTTCTCAATCTATGGATTTAATACAGGAACTAATTGAGAACGATCACAGACTTGTCAGATATCCTTTCATCCCTTTAAGGGCAGGCTTGCGATTGTCCGGTGCTGTATCTACAGTCGGCTGTCCTTTTTCATGCCCTGCCTCCTCGATCCTCAAGAAATCCAAGTAGGACTTCAGATATTCGTCTCCATCGATGTGCAATTTTCTGTCCTACTCGAGAAAACAACGAAGCAGTGATTTATTTATCTAAACCCCTCCCCTACTGCAGAATGGAGCAAGGATGGCAGCTGGGGTATAGACGAAAGAAACACAAGGAGCGGCTCTTCCCTCAAGACGAGCGTAGCCACCCTCTGGCGGTTGCTCGAGTCAAAACCGCCATTTTTGTCCTGTCTACCACGTGATCCTCTGTAAAGTTTCGGTTTTGCAAGGCTTTGTTTCGCGCCCTGATCTCCGAGCGTTTCTGCTTTTCCAAGTCTGATGTTCTTAAAATGCGAGCACCATCGTAGAAACGACGTATCGTAACGTGTTCCCCGGCGGCAGCTCTCGTTCAACAGAAAATAGCTCTGTCAGGCAAAACGTTTCATTCGCAGGTACTCAATCGGTTGTTTTAGTCGCCTGTGTGTGTTCGAGTCATCTGGAATCTTTCGTTTGGGAGCTAGCGCTGTACGTATCCCTTGTTGTACACGTCTGATTAACGGTGTTCTGGGTACAGCATTCTTTACCACTTTTCAAAAATATACATACGTTGGCGGTCACCGTTGCGACGAGTGATGGGACTCTGTGGACTGCGACCGGTCTTGTAGTCGAATAGTAAACCGCCGAACACAAGAAAATAGAAGTGCAGGCGCGCGTTCAACATAACGCTGACATCAGCAGCTACAGTGTCGTCGGCTTTAGTAGACGCTGTCTGGGGGTCACGTGAACGGTCACGTGGTAGAGATGAGCATCCCAGAATGCAATGCAAAGCGCATTGCATATGTGGTGGACCCGGATATGACGTACCTCGGGAGCTCGACCCCTGACGCGGTACTTCCGGTTCGAATTTTTCGCATGGTAGCAAGTGTTTACGGGCTACTGTCGCGTCCACTGCGTTTCTTACGCTATGGTTGGCTTTTCCGCCTGTAGCTGTTCGAATTCGTCTGTCGGGTGTTGCAAGATGTTTCGCATGCCATGGGAAGAAGAATGCGGTGGGCTGTAGCCATCAGCCGTAAAACGACTGAGGGCGGACTCTGGGTGCCAGGTGTAGGGGTCCCCATCTGCGAGATGCATTTCGTGTCAAATACCTAAAGTATCTTTTACCCAAAGGCTGTGGTGCACACCAACAAACGGGGAACTTCACGTCCTGTAGGAATGCGGAACGACAGCTCTTCGCACGTCGATTACGTGCATTAGTGTTTCAACATGATGCCAAATCTGTGAAACGGTACGTGTACCTTTCTATATTCCCGCTTGGCATGTTTTGTAACGTTAATGCACCACATTGCAGCTACGAACGTCGCATGAGCGTATCGAGAAAGCGGGAAGCGGCTGCATCTCGTCAGCATACCCTACTTGGTGTGGAAGACGAAAACAGTTCAGGCACAAACTGTGGTGATGAATGCGAAGACGTTCCTCACCTCCTTACAGGACTGACGGGCAATCAGGCCACTTGAGGTTGCAGTATCTTTTGTAGCACTTCCATCACCATGATTTGTTTTGACACACATACATCTTTGAATATGAGTAGTATAGATTCGAGCCCCACAACAGCCACTTTTTTCTAATCCAGTTCTAGGAATTTCTAATCCACCACCCATTTCTAATCTAGGTCAAGCCACTTCTGGTTGGTTGGTCACAGCTCCACCCCTTCATGCTGATTGACCGATCCAGGCTCCACCCATTCATGGTGATCCATTCAATTTCTATGTGATTGGCTACCCTTCATTGCCACAACATCTGCTCACTCGCTCATAGACACCAAAATGATCTATTCCAATCTATGCCAATGGGAGGACGCGTTGGCGGAGTGAGTCGACTTGAGTGCCATCTGGGGGCAGAGGTTCGAACCTAGACGGAGACGTGCTTTTCGCGATGCTACGTCCACTGGGTCGTTCCATCCACCATGGCCCTGAGTTGGCCCGTGTTCCAGAGATGGCGCTGCTCGATCTGTGAACCTAGGGACGCGCGTTCCTTGGGACCACGAAAATGGTCGGCGATAAGTACTGAGTCATGATCCCATTTCTGTGTCTCTTTTTTTTTTCTTCTTCTTCTTTTTCTGTCTTCGCGGAATGAATTGTCGGATTTTGACCGCTCCTGTGTTCGCTTGTTTTTGCTTTTAATAAACGTTTATGATCCGCGTCCTCAAGTGATGCTCGCGTTTGTTTGTTTGTTTGTTTTTGCTTTTAATGAACGTTTTATGATGGCTTGTTTTTGCTTTTAATAAACGTTTCATGATCGGCGTCCCTGAGCAATGCCCGCGTTTGTTTGCTTTTGCTTTTAATGAACGTTTTATGATGACTTGTTTTTGCTTTTAATGAACGTTTCATGATGGCCTGTTTTTGCTTTTAATAAACGTTTTATGATCGGCGTCCTTGAGCGATGCCCGCGTTTGTTTGTTTGTTTTTGCTTTTAATGAACGTTTTATGATGGCTTGTTTTTGCTTTTAATCAACGTTTCATGATGGCCTGTTTCTGCTTTTAATAAACGTTTTATGATCGGCGTCCTTGAGCGATGACCGCGTTTGTTTGTTTATTTTTGCTTTTAATGAACGTTTTATGATGGCTTGTTTTTGCTTTTAATAAACGTTTTATGATCGGCGTCCTTGGGCGATGCCAGCGTTTGTTTGCTTTATTAAACATATGGAACACGCGTTGTTAGAATGATCTTGATAAGACGTCCGCAGAATCGTTGCGCCCGTGTTTTTTTTAATAGTAGGGCGTTCCTTGGCGTGTGTGTGCCTTCCCTTTTATTGAGCATGTCATACGATTCGTGTGCGATGCGCTGTGAACCGGGACACGGGCGGTGAGAGGTATACCCCGCTTTTGTTTCTTTGTCGTTTCACGGGACAATGCGTCATTATGGACTGCATTTTTTTTTTCATACCCCCTTTATGTCTTCAGTGCGCCATGCGACACGTGTTGTTACAAAAGGAATTTGATGAGATGCCATGCCCGTGCCGTTTTTGTGCGTATGTTTAGATAATGCCGACAGAAGACTCTTTTCCTCCTTTTACTGAACATGATGCCACACATGTTGTTACAGAAGGACTTTGACGAGACGCCCAGGTCGTTTTTGTGCGTATGTTTGGTAATGCTGGCTAATGACGACAGAAAACTACTTTTTTGGTGGTTTCTTTTATTAAACTTTCGGTGGCACCGTACCGCTGTCAATCGACTGGGAGCGCATCATCTTTCTATTTGAAACCAGGAGACGCATGCAACTGACCACAGCGGGCTGAGAAATTAATGCACATGACATTTATTGCAAGGAACTGCATGGACAGGCTTTTGTTGGCGATAACAACAGTACATGTGGTCGAGGGCTGTCCTCTGAAACCCGTGCAGTAATGCCTCGGTAGTGGAGTCCACGTGCCTGAAAAAAGAAAGAGAGCGAAAAACAAAGAAAATCCGTACTTCTGCAGCCTAACTGCCATGAAAGTGCCTGTTGGTCCGCTGGCATAATTATTGCCTTCTTCATGGACGAAGAACAGTCGTATCCGCCACCTGGACAGAGCGTCCTCTAGCGGTTCAGGCTCCGCCGAGGATATGGGCCCACTTGCATAAATGTCGAGGAGGGACGATCTATGCATGAAATTGAACTATAATGGATGTTGAGGTGTCCCCAGGAACAGCCAGCAAAACGCTGCAGTGCTTTATATTCTCCGAATTTCTAGGGCTAGCGTTGATGACTTTATGTATGCGGACCCAGGATCTGTCAGCTAGAAAAGAGGGATCGCTCCAGATCCAAAATGAGGCATGCAAACAAGAGATGAGGGAAATGACAAACACATGCACAATTATATTGTGAAGAAGACGAGCAACGGGCAGCCGCTTCGCTATCGTTGGGTTAGCACCCGCCGCTTTCGAATATTGAGCGTCGCTCAGTAAACGGTCTCTTGCCCTCCTATCCTGCCTCTACTGTCCTGCTTACATTTGGTGGAGGTGCGGCCGCTCCCATCCTCGAGACGATTTTATCGTTGCTTCCCTCGCCTACTGACTGACCTGGAACTTCGCTCCGGACGAGTTTTGCGAGCAGTCGCCATGCTACAAAATCATGCTGAGAGATCTTCTCCTCCTGCTGGGGATGCCCAGCCATCCTCCTCTCCTCGGCCCGCCCCTGCGCTCCGCCAACGCGATCCTCCATTCTTTTCTGGGGCTGACTCTTGTGACATAGAGGACTGGCTAGCCGCTTTCGACCGCGTGAGCAAACACAACCTGTGGGATGACACCATGAAAATCACCAATGTCGCGTTCTATCTTACCGACCTCGCGAAAACTTGGTTCCTGAACCACGAAGCTGATCTTGCCACCTGGCCTGTGTTCTGCCAACGCGCTCGGGAGCTCTTCGGCCGCCCGGCATACAAGAAAGCGGACGCCCAGCACAAACTCTCGCAGCGAATGCAGCACTCCCAAGAATCATACACGTCCTACATCGAAGACGTGTTATGCTTGTGTTCCAAGGTCGACCCGCATATGCCCGACTCAGACAAGATCAAGCACATCATGCGCGGTATTGCGGAAGACGCATTTCAACTGCTCGTCACGAAATCGCCAGCGACCGTGGAAGATGCCGTTCAACTATGCCGTCAGCTACAGGATGCCCGCAGCTCCCGCATCCAGCATATCCTTCCGGCACCGGCGAGCGCAACAGTGTCATATGCTGACCCTCTGTTCCAGGACAACTTACGGGCCATGATACGCGATATCATCCGCGAAGAACTTGCCGAGGTTCATCGCTATTCAGTCGATCCAACGCCAGACCGGCTGCAACTTCACACGCCGGTGCCCCCTGTTCTACCATCGCCTCTGCACGATATTGTACGTCAGGAGGTGGCGTCAGTCCTCAGCCTTCCGTCTACGCCGGCCCCCAAGCCCACTTACGCTGATATGGTGCGTCGTACGTCGCCCCCAACGACCTGTGATGGCCCTCCTCCCTGTGCTCCAGTGGCCCCTACGTGCGACCACGCGTGCGCCGCTGTTGCATACCGGCCGCCTCGTGCTCTGGATTCCCGCACCTGTTTTTACTGTGGAATACGTGGCCACATAGCGAGATTCTGTCGTCGTCGCAGACGGGACGCCGAGACGCTCCAGGAGCCATTTGCCCCTTTCTCTTTTCGTGGTCGTCAGTTTCCGGCCAACTTTCCACCAACCTCTCCCTACCGAACGGACGGCTATTACATCGATGATCCTAATCCCCGGACACGCTCGCCTCCTCCCCGACGTCGTTCGCCGTCTCCCGCCATGAGCCGCTCACCACAGCGACGGTCTATTTCCCACCAGTCCCCTGCCTCACAGGGAAACCGGTAGGCGCGGTCATAGACCGAGGAGGGCAGGCTGCGCGTTCACCCCCCACTGACACTCCTCCTCGAAACATCGTCGTCGTAACTATTGACGGAGTATCTGTGCACGCCCTTGTTGATACGGGAGCCGTTTGTTCCGTGATGTCCTTGCCATTTTCTCGTCGTTTGCGCAAAGTAATTACGCCATTTGCAGGTGGCATACTTAAGTCGGCCTGCAACGACCTCCTCCTACCTATTGGACAATGCACTGCACGTCTCACAGTTCATGAGGTTCATTATCCGGTTGAGTTCACGGTACTTCCTTCTTGCTGTAATGACATCATATTGGGTTGGGATTTCCTTCATGAGAATGCTGCTCTCATTGACTGCGCCGGAGAACACGTACTGCTTGCCGAGTTACCCTCCTACAGCGCTTCTACTTCGGAACAGTCGCCGCCCTTCAAGCTCCACGTTGTTCAAGACACTTCGCTTCCCGCACGCGCTACCTCATTTGTCCCCCTCGCAACGCCTCCTGGTACTCGCGGATACCCATCCGAAGTTCTCGTCATTCCTCAACCCGCACCCCTCGCTCGCAAAGGCCTTATTGCACCGTGTACTTTGTCCACTATCAAGGATGGAGAAACCTGTATTCCCATCACCAATACATTGGGAGCGCCTGTTTGGCTGCCGGCTGGGTTCGTTGCCGCATTGCTCGACTCGCCCAGTTCTCCTGCCGTTACGCCTCTGCTCGCCGCGAACGACGACCCACCGCCCCCCCTATCGGCCACCGACTCCAGCGCTCTAAACAAAATGATATCTACCGACCTCGAGGAATGTCACCGCCCCGATATGCTCCGCCTTCTTCACGACTATGTTTCGCTCTTTGACATCGGCCGGCCATGGCAAGGAGTTGCCAGGGGTGTTACGCATTCTATCGACACCGGAGATTCTCGGCCAGTCCGACAGAGACCTTACCGCGTGTCTGCTTCCGAGCGGCGAGTCATTGAAAATCATTCATTTTTGAATCATTCATCATGCGAGTCATTGAAATTGAAAATTGAGTCATTGAAATACAATGTCACGAGCGACGCGCTAGCTACGCTGCCCGGGGCTGCTGCACAGGTTCTACTGGATTCAGCGCGCAAAGGGCAGCTTGACACCATGTCCCGAAGTAACAGTGGACTCCACACATACCATATTAACAAAAATTTGTCACCTGCTACTGTACGAAGAAGGTAGTGTTCGGTAGCTGTATAGGGAAAGGAACAGCAACAGAACTTAGTGTGCTGTAACCAAAGGTCTGGTGATATTGCCCCGCGAGACCAGGATACGGGCTTGGTATGACCTGGAAGGGGAGGGATGCGGTAACCACTGTCGGCGAATTGACGCCTGCAAAGTTATAGGTGTTGCTCAGAGCAGACTGAGTTTCCACTGCAGCTGTCGCTGCGTTAGGACGCCAGTAAGGCGAGGCATGCTGAATCCTTTGTGCTCGTGCTGTCTGCGTATGCCGGATTGTGTCCACGGAGGAGGAATGCTGGGAAGGTGTCCGCGTAGTGGTGGTGGCACGTAGCAATTCGGTCGCTGCACGCTCTGTGAGAGAAAATATGGTGAAGGCGAAATCAGCAAAGCACGTGACTGCAAAGCTCACCAGTGCGTTGGGCATCCCCTGTAGCAGGAGGCGGCGCAGGTGGTGCAACCATGACACGCCTGGGGTTCGGTATCGCAGCCTGGTGACGCGCAGAACGTGCTGGTGTGCTTCTGGTGCCAAGAACACGACGTGTCTGATGTCGAAGCGCTTCAGTTCCCGCGAAGACACGACTCCTTGCTGTTCCAACGGCGACAAGAAAATGCTGGAATGCATCAAGTCCCGCTCTCAGTACATGTCTCCGCCACAGCTGCTCATCTAGATAACGTTGCAGGTCGTTCCTTTGCGGCCCACCACGATGAAGCGATCGTTATGGTGCTCGCCATGTCGACTCAATTGTCTGTGTATGGATCTCACGGTCTGGCCCTGTAACGAACTCGACCCGATGATTAACAACCTTGTGGGTGTAGTACTTACCTCTACGCTGCCGTCTCCACAGTTCAGGACGTTCGCCCAGAGTTTCAAGGTTACAGTAGCCACCCCAGCAGTCCGTAATAATAGTTGTACCCGTCGCAACGTGACGTTTTATTAACGGTATCAAAGTGGCCCTGCCTCTCATATTGTTGGGACAAATGACAACCCGCAACTCACCTCCCTTGTGTTTGCCGTTTGGGCTTGCATCTCTTTCCACCATGCCCAGGACCCAATGGCCTTGCCTAGCACGACCTCGGTGATACTTACGCTTCCCGAAGAGACTTTCGTCGATCTCCACAACTTTACCTCTGCCACCAATTTTACCTTCTGTAGCGATTTGTCTCTGGATTGAGAGGGACACGACAGAGCGGCACAGTGACAACCAACGAGAGATGGTTACTGGGTGAATCTTCTTTCCAGACCTGGAACATTCGCGGGTTAGGTATCGATAGGTATGTCGATCGCTAGAAAGTATCAGCATGAGCTTAAGGCAAATCCTGAGGGGAATCCTGCACATGGAATCATGGAGTACAGATTCTCCCCAATTGTGTCCATGATTCTTGCACCTCCACCTGGCAGTCCCTGTAACCGGATTGCTCAAAGTCGCAGGACCATTGCATAATCTGCAACGCATTTCGCTGCGCAGGGCACCTTTCTCCATCAGCCACCTAATAAAGGCAGGGCGCCCTGGCGGACATTTCATAGAGATAGGGAAGAAAAGGCAAAATAAGCCACAGACGCATGATACGTAATGTGAAATTCGCAGAAGCAACATACAAAACTAAAGAAGAGGTGTAAGGACAATAAAATCAGCGACATAGGGCCTGGGCCTTGCAAGGCGAGATCCGCCAAGTCGTCGGAGCTTATCTTCATGGCACTCAAATCGGACAACACCGATACGCTTTGCTGGACGAGAACTCTTCCAAGAGTGCTGCGTACAAGTTCAGCTGCGGTTTTTATGACAGTCTAACCCAAGAGTCGTCGACCTCTCCAGACGACTGAAACAAAGAAAGCGCCGGGACCGCGTAAACCAGCCACCAGTTTCGGTGTTTTGACCCCTCTTTTCTCCTTGTAGGAGAATAATCCGCTTTCTGTCGCGACTTCCAGACAGACTTCACAACACAAAGTTCAGTGACAAAAAGTTCGTTGTGCAAAGATATCAGAGCGGCTTAAGAGGAAAGAGTAGAACGAATTCTTGGTTCCATTGTGTGCTCAAGTATAGCACGTGCCTAGTTCTGTTCTTTCTGAGCTCGTCCTATCTCAAACTGTATAACTCCCTCCGAAGTTTTAAGGTATAAGTGTCTGTCTTTATATCTGTTGCCGTGCGTTCCTGTAGTACACTTGATGATGTACGTACTGGACCGTAAGGACGCTGGACCGATGTCTGTTATGATTTCGTTAGTTTGGGATGCGCCTATTTGTCTAAGGACTCTTGCGTAGCACGGCGCACTGAGAAAAGCAATGCAAGCATATCGGGTGTCCGCCCATTTCATCGAACGCCGGTTCGTCGACCGACGTTTCATCGATGCCATTTTATCGAATACCGTTTCATGGAATGCTACCGGACAGTTGCTCACCAGACATTGCCCGTCGGACAACTGCTCACCGTTAGACTCAATTTGCCACCATTTTAGATGTTAGGTCATGTTAGAATTATAGTGTGGGTATTATAGACGTTACAATTGGCGTATTAGCATTTTAGACGTTATCATTGTTGTTATGTTAGAATCAATTTATCGGCACTTTAGGTTATTGGCGAAGGCGTGTTGTGCTGTTCTTTGCAATCGCAACAATGCAAATATTCGCAACAATCGCGCAATCATATCCTGAATGTAGCAAAGCACATGCATTAGCAGTGTGCCAACCTATATATAGCTGTGGCTGACGCTGACACATGATCCCGAAGCCGTTTGCGCGCGGGGAAGTTAACTGAATTAAATTTCACATTTTATCTCTGATGCTTCGTCCTCTGTCACTCACTTATCTGCCGACAAAGCACTGATTTCCAACATCGTGATATCGGCGCTAGCTGGTGGGTATAAAACGGTTGGGGGGTTCGGCTTACGGGATATCGGCATGCGACGCGATCGGGCCATTCCGTATATCCCCTCCTGTTCTTGCATATAAGACTGCGTTTGTTATTGCTGCCTTGTTAGTCGTCCAACATTGATCAGTTTCATTAATCCTATAAAGTGACAGTCGGATGTCATGTTGCATGAGCACACATCATGATATGCTACAGCATATAAAAACAGCAGATACCTAAACTAATATGGCATTATGTTACCAACAAACATCATCATGGACGAGTACCATGTGAGTCGGGTTGGGCTGTGGTCGACCAACCAACATGCTATGAACGTTTTCAAAGTGATCTGAAGTGCGACGACAATCTTCAAATTGGATTTTATACACTGAGCAGTGAGACAAATCAGCACAACGATATATACAATGTCACGAGCGACACGGACGGATGAACACATCGAACGGATTATCACTGTGATGATGTATGTAAAATCACGTTTAACGCCACCGCACCGTCACCACCAGTAGCTGTTGTCGTCCTCCTCTATTGTCCAACGCTCATATGATCACATCTACAATTAAAAACATGTTCGCCACGCATCATGATATGTAACAGGTACACAAAAGTCTATAGATTACACATGATGAACTCGGCAAGTGTTATCATGAGCGGGTATCATGTTATGAAGTACGCGAAGCCTGCTTACGTGTTATTGATAACTGCTATTTAATGCGGTCACCGACTGATACCGAGGCATTAGGCCGCGTTTATATGTGTACGACCGTGTCGAGCGGAGCTGTCGCACCCAATCCGCTCATGTAAACGGGTCAATTCGCCAGAAAGTTGCGTCGTATTCAATCTGTTAGCAGGGGGTGGATTGAGAAGGTCGCCGCGATCCAGGTTACGCATGTAAACTGTCGATTCGAATTGAGAGTATGCACTTCATTTTCATTCACCACACACATGTGGCACAAGCATACAGAACAAGACTGGAATAAGAGGATTGTTGTATAACATCAGAATCGACATGTCACATCATTGTAGGCAGCGCTACCTGTGTTAAGTGATGTGAATGTGAAGCAGACACAAGAAAAAATGGCGGTGTTTGTGTGGGATAGGCCATTGAAAATGCATAGGGCGAGATTTTGCTTTATTTTTAATTTTCTTTCTGCATGACCATAGCGCTTACAAAAAAACTTCAGCTATCAGCCCGCAAAGTTTGGGATGGCCAAACCTAGCCTTATATTTTTACAATGCGATCGAAATGTGTAATGTTTGCTAGAATAACCCTGTACATTCCCGTCACCTTTTCCCACATTCACCCTGACGGTCTCGTCCAACCCAGGCTACACTCACGTGATTATCATCTGTGCCATCTTATAATCCAATGAGTGATCCTCACTGGAGCCCACAAGTGTGGTGGTGGGAGCGAAATTACAGGGACTACGGGATGCGCTGCTAGGCCAATGAAACGCGCGAGCTGCATATAATAAACCCGGCATTTCGTGGTCCACGTCGGGTGGACACAATTTACAACAACACAGACAATGACAGTAGAGAATGACAGTGCCATCTCAGGATCCAAGTTTGAGCGAGCTTAGTTACTCTAGTATATCCATTGGCAGCTGCTGGGAGATAACACCCATGAACAAATCCATGGTATTTTTCCAAGAATGCATTCATGGTCAATGACACGACCGGGAAGTGTTGCGGCATTCGTCATGCCAGTCACTTTAGGACTCAACAAAAGAATGACTGTCGACCAGAGGCTCCCAGGAGCTGAACATCCAGGCCAAGTCACCTCGCTTTAAAAGCATACGAGATTTCGGGAATTTCCACATACTAACTGACCATGTCGTCCCTGGTGAAGCCGAGCGTAAACGAAGGAAAGGAACGAGTAACGTGAGTAACGAGTTACCCAATGGGTAAGTTTTTTTAGAAAAGTAACTAGGTCGTTACTTCGTTACCGAAAAAAGTAACTGGTTACTGGGTAACGAGTTACGTACAACTCTGGTCGCGACGCATGTCTTCGCAATATTCTAGCAAGACTTTAGTCTACGGCTGCCAGGTTATGGGCGATTCCATGATGTTGCGACTGGCAAGTCGCGTGCTGTGTCGTGACAGGAGGCACTTGGGTAAGATCGAGCAACCCTAATGGCTTTGAAGGGTGTACACATGTAAATTCCCATGTAGAGTCACCTGTCCTGAGGTCTGGCGCTACAACCGCAATGCTACTTGAGGGAATCCAGAACTTCGGACGTCTTGAATCCAGGGTTCTTCTGATGATTGGGACCAACAACCTGAAGCAGGTAGGTTATGTGTGCGCTATATCCCCTGGCTTGAAAGCTTCAGCAAGTTAACAAAGGAGCTATGCGCATAATCGGTGAAGATTAGTTACATAAATGACCATGCTGAAGCTAGATTTTCACGATGCGCAAAGCTCAAGACTGCGGATGAAGTGATCCAGGGCCTATCACAAGTGATCCACAGCTTGATGTCTCGTGGGGCGGACATTTTGGTTTTCACCCTTCCGCCTTTGCCACTGGCGTCAAAAACGTCTACATCATGGCGCACTCTCACCGCTGTCAACGAGTGGATAATGAGTCAGCAAAGTGATAGGCTGGTACTTCCCTCTACATGTGCCCTTGTGATTTATGACGGACATAATTGCCACTTCATACATGCTTCATATCTTGCTCCACAGCCACGGTTGATGTCGTCAGTATCCACCGGCTTTTCTTCAAGAGAGCCCGTACGCTCAACTACGCCATGTACGAGAGGTAAGTGGGAAATCCTGAAATAAACATTGCTCTCAAAAGCAGCCATAGGAGCTCTAACCGGAGTCTGGAACTGAATACTGACTGCGCTTACTTAGTCGTCCTTACCGAGTCACATTTCTGACCGTACTTGCGGCATGCAGGTCAGTAAATGTAAGTCAGTGAATTCTATGCTTTTTAATTTTTTTTTCATGCCCTTGCCTGCTTTGGAAGACATGAGTGCTATGCAGCTTCAAAGGCACATGCGAAGTCTGTGCTTTTATACCAGATGGGAAGTGTATAATTTCATTGCCTGAGGCTTGTCTCATTGCGTAGCACTTAGGAGGTACCGACGTCGACAACGAGAAGCCAGCCGCCGAACGGACCTTGTTCACTGGAATAGCAAGGGTATGGACGCTGTCCACGAGGCACTCAGGGACCACATCAACCGTACAAGATGAACCTTACTGGCGTCCTAATGCAGCAAGAGGTGCACTGGAAACTCTGTCCGCTCTGACAAACATCTATAACTTACCAGTCGTCAATTTGCCAACACTGGTTACCGGATCCCTTCCTTTGCAGGTCATACCAAGCCCAGTCATCATCATCGTGGTCGCGCGCCGCATACGTTACAGCACACTAACCTCCGAATTCTCGGTCCGCCCTCGGAAATTTCTAGCGTTGAGTGAACGTCAATGGGTAATCCCTTTGATTCAAATAGTGCACTCGACTGCTAACAAGGGTTAGCACTGCAGTCGAGTGCACTATCAGAACCAAATGGAAGGCCCCTTGACGTGCACTCGACGCAAGAAATTCCCGAGGACGGACCCAGAATTCGGAGCTAAGTCCTGTTGCTGTTCCTTTCCGTATACAGTTATCGAACACTATCTTCTTCGTACAGTAGCAGGTGACAAAATTTTATATGGTATGAGTAGCGTCCACTGTTACTCCGCTACCCCACTCCACTACCGAGGCATTACTGCACGGGTTTCAAAGGACAGCCCTCGACCACATGTACTGTTGTCATCGCCAACAAAAGCCTGTCCATGCAGTTCCTTGCAATAAATGTCATGTGCATTAATTTTGCAGCCCGCTGTGGTCAGTTGCATGCGTCTCCTGGTTTCACATAGAAAGATGATGCGCTCCCAGTCGATTGACAGCGGTACGGTGCCACCAAAAGTTTAATAAAAGAAACCACCAAAAAAGTAGTTTTCTGTCGTCATTAGCCAGCATTACCAAACATACGCACAAAAACGGCCTGGGCGTCTCGTCAAAATCCTTCTGTAACAATATGTGTGGCATCATGTTCAGTAAAAGGAGGAAAAGAACCAGAGTCTTCTGTCTCTAAACGTACGCACAAAAACGGCACGGGCATGGCATCTCATTAAATTCCATTCGTAACAACACGTGTCGCATGGTGCACTGAAGACATAAAGGGGGTATGAAAAAAAAACGCAGTCCATAATGACGCATTGTCCCGCGAGACGACAAAGAAACAAAAGCGGGGTATACCTCTCACCGCCCGTGTCCCGGTCCACAGCGCATCGCACACGAATCGTATGACATGCTCAATAAAAGGGAAGGCACACACACACACGCACGCACACCAAAGAACGCCCTACTATCAACCAAACACGGGCGCAACGATTCCGCGGACGTCTTATCAAGATCATTCTAACAACGCGTGTTCCATATGTTTAATAAAGCAAACAAACGCGGCCATCGCCCAAGGACGCCGACCATAAAACGTTTATTAAAAGCAAAAACGAGCCATCATAAAACGTTCATTAAAAGCAAAAACAAACAAACAAACGCGGTCATCGCTCAAGGACGCCGATCGTAAAACGTTTATTAAAAGCAAAAACATGCTATCATGAAACGTTCATTAAAAGCAAAAACAAGCCATCATAAAACGTTCATTAAAAGCAAAAACAAACAAACAAACGCGGGCATCGCTCAAGGACGCCGATCATAAAACGTTTATTAAAACCAAAAACAGGCCATCATGAAACGTTCATTAAAAGCAAAAGCAAGTCATCATAAAACGTTCATTAAAAGCAAAAACAAAGAAACAAACGCGGGCATCGCTCTTTCTATGTGATTGGCTACCCTTCATTGCCACAACATCTGCTCACTCGCTCATACACACCGAAATGATCTATTCTATTCAGTTCTAAGTCGGCTCATAGGCTTCAAAATCGCTCACCTGTCTGTTGGTCCGGGGGGGGGGTCACTTCCATTCATTTCTAAAACCTAGTGATTGGCCTATCATACATGCTCGATAGACTCATTTGTCATTTACACTCTCTAGTTACTCGGTCACACGCATTCAACTGCATATTGCTTCATAATTCCAGCTGCATAATAGACAACCACTCATTGATCAATCCCATTCATTTCTAGGCCAGCTCACACTTCCCCAAATTGGTCCGGGAGGCCTTTCTTTTTTAGCCTGAGCGATTCTCGGCAATGGTTTGGACACAAAAACATGGTAAATAGTCTTCAATGTTTATTTTGTACATCATAGCAGTCTCTGAGATATTGTAGTTCTGCTTGGGAACACATCCATGCACGCCGTACATCTCCGCTAACATCCATAGTGTTCTTCAAATAGGTACTATGTGGATCACCCAAGCACTCGTCCTTCTCTGTTCATGACCCAGAGGCAAACTGCAGGAGTGAACAGTATTTGACAGAAGCATTAATTCTCTTCCTGCAAATCTTCTGAAGAGATGAAAGACTATTCACCTTATACTTCTTCACTTCAACTTACCATATTCGTAGCTTCCATAAGGATAGTAGTCGATGTCATTGCAGAGGTATCTCTTGTCGTCGTATGCCATCAGACTTCTTTTGACATTTCTGATGGTATACATACACTGCTTCTTTCCAACGATTGACACTTGTTCCTTCGATACGCTCGTGTGATTGAACAAGGTATCATAGTATGTCTCATGGAGGAGGTGCTTGCGTACAATATTCTTTTTGACCCCTTTAGCTCTTGCAATTTGCTTTCCTCCAGCTAATTTAATGGAACACATTTTAGCTTTCAAACATACTACTTCCTCTATGGGTATGCTACCAGTTTCGCTATTGAATGCCCCAAGTCTTCCACGATTCTCTTCACTGTACAGTGGATGATCCTGATCGAAGCAAGACAAATCTAAGTGGTTGTCGGCGATCGCTCGTAACTGATCTTCGTAGTCCTTGCAGAACAGGCCGAGGATCAGAGGATCCATGTCAAAGTAACAGGTAATCACCGGACAACTGAGCTTACTCAGCAGGGTGTCATAGTAGAATGAGTACATGGTTAATTTACTGAGTTCTAAAATCGTAAACCCAACCTGGAGCGGGAAATCGCATCGCACTTTTCTTTTGCGCATTTCATACATGACATAATCCGGGGACAAAATTTCCATCCTCACGCATTCTGCCAGAGTCCCGAGGCGACTCGCCGTCTGCTCATCGAAGGCTACTCGAATATCACGCATGTTAAATTTATTTAAGTGTTCTCCCAAAGACTGCATTACTTGAGAGTTTGTAGAAGTTTTTTTCGAATGTCGTACCCGAGGCAACGCGTCTGGCAACATTGTCCTCGATGTAGGGACGCAGGAATGGTGCCTGGCGAAATTTTAGAATTCGGTGAATTTTTGTCACCCTCATGCCCAATCTATAATAGAGTACGAGTAACGCATAATGAAGAACATACTCGACTTTCTCCTTGCATGTAAGCAACAGCTTTTTGCTGTTAGCAGGCTGATACATTAATTCTTCGAGAAGCCCTCGCTGGAATGGCGAGAGCCATTCCTTTGGGACTACTGCCTTCTCGGGAGCCAGGGGGAAGTACCTCGTTAGAGCGTGGATAGATTTTGGATAAGTCCCATACGTACACATACCCCACATCCGAATCTAAGGGGTGACGCATAAAATCCACAGAGCTAAAATCCTCGACCCATTCGAGATCACCAACGGGGAGGTGCTTTATCATACTGAATCCATAAAGATTGTTGCAATCTATATATGATATGTACACCTCCTCTTTATCGGGATCATAGCCACTACACAGAGGCCGGACTGTAGACTACACAGAGGGTTGCTAGCCCGCAAATGACGCCCGCTCACCTGACAGAGCCCGCCTCTAACGCCCGATTTGATGGTTCTGTACATGTCCTCGTCAATGATTAACTCCAATTTTGCCTGCGTGTAATTTAGAGTGCATTGCCACGAATAGGATGCCAGAGAAACACAATGAAGCAATTCCAATCCTCGTGCGCTGTAGCACAGACGTCGGAAGTGCTGCATCACGTCTGCATGTAATACAGCATCGGTTTTCAGGTACAGTGCATTATAATCCCTCAAATTTGAGCATCCAAAATGTTCAAATACGAGCAACGCGTACTGGTAATCCTCCTCTTATATCCTTCCCCGTGAGATAGTTTCGAAAGGAGCATTTTTCTGGCAAGGCCAATTCATCGTACACCGCGAAAGAACTGACATGGCTGTATGGGAATACGCCTTTATGAAGTAAAATTTCGTGTCGTTTCCAAATACCTGCTTCAAGCATTGGAATGCCTCTGCACCCCCCATGAATTTGATGGTTTCCACGAGCTCCTCCAGCGACGAATTTAGATATTTAATTTAATTTATTTATTTATTTATATGTGTCTACTAACAGCCTAAAGCCTTACCAGCAGTACACAATAAAAACAGACAACATAGGAATGTATTAATACAATAAAATTAAACGTTCATAGCACAATGAAAAAGCAGCTCGCATTGGCCATACTTATACAAACATCAAAGTTCACATGCGCGACGAAGAGCTGTTTGGACACTTCTCATACTACTATTAAACAAGTCAATGCAAACAGAATTAATGTTACTTAAAATCTGTACTCTTAATGAGGGACATTTTTCTGTAGAGCTACCAAAAACATGGAACATTCGCAGCGCCCTGGTGTTGCGCTTTGGGATGGAGAGAGCTAGCCTCGTAATTACACTAGTACAATCTACACGATTTTGTAGGCACTTACACAAAAATATCTGATCACGGTAAATCCGTTTGTTCAAAAGGGATGGCAGTGAAATGCTGTCACTTAACCACGGAAAGCGATACTCTACTGTGCGCACGAGTCTTTTTTGCACTTTCTCAATTTTCTCTGCATTGGTTTTTTGACAGAGAATTCCAGGCCACTGACCCGCACTCCAATATAGGTAGAACAAGTGGCAGAACAGTTGGGATTGCTAAAAGCTTTCGTCATTCTTGCAATTGCTCCAAAAATAGAGTAAGCCTTGTTGGTAACAACAACAGTGTGGGCTCCATCGCTGTGGACTTCGCGAGCAAGCGCCATAAAATGAGCTATGTGTGCGGTTATATCCCCTCGATTGCAAAACCTAAAGGGTATTCTTTGCGCTCGCAAAATAGCAATTATATTGTGGAGGTGGTTCATTAAATATTGTCGCAAGTCCTCTACTCCCGGATCGTGAACAGATGCCAATAGCACGAATGCGCTATCAGTTTGAAAGAAAGGCAGGAAGGAAATGTCCACATAGGGATGTGATTGCTCGACGTGAGCATGCAATGTGCCAGGTGAAATGTCTGGAGAAGATGGTGAATTCTCTTCCAATGCCTCATCATCCCCGATATCATGAGGATCAAAAAAGCAGAACACGTATCTAGGCACTGAAAAAAAAAAGAAGAAACACTAAGAAAACGTGCACCACAGAGCGCGGATGAAAGATACTTACTTTTGAAGCGAGCTCCGCACACTCCCGAAGCGATGCGAAGACTGCTGCCTCTTTACACATCCTCCGCACTTATATAGCGGCGACCTCGCTGCATGCCCTAACATGCACGGGTGTGGGGAGTCGTCATGGCCTAAAAATAACCTGCTCTGCATGCCCTTGGCTTCACGTAATGCTCCATCCGCCTACACCATTGCCGCACCTGAGCGCAAAGTTCGCTCTCATCACATGTCATTCCGATATGCAAGTTGCTTCCATGACCATGCACACAACCATCCCTTTTTGTTTACAGTGGCTGTGGAATTTCAATAATATTGCTTAAATGAAACAAATTGCAGTGAAATGCAGATTCATCAGAGACAACAATTTCTACCCTCAGCGTTAAACCCTCAGATACCAGCATTTCTGCTCGAATAGCAAAATAGCTATGACTTCAAACATTAAACAGATGCTAACAAACTACCATCAACTGCTATCAGAAAATTCTTGCATAATTCTGCATACACACCCGCACTGTCCCCGCGTAAGGAACGCACAGGACAAGGGCACACAAATTCCTTTAAGCGACCAGGGAAAAGGCTTAAGACCTCAGGAATAATCGCAGTGTCACTGCACATCGCTGCGCGGCTAACATAAGATAACAACAACATACTAGCGGTGGGTAAAATTTGCAAGGCACTGCTAAACAAATCCAGACATGCCACAGCGCATGCAAAACATATGTAATGCCCTAAGAACACAATGTCGTCCCTGGGATATCCTACGGTTATCACACCAGGACAGGCAGGACGTCCGCCGGAGGGCGAAATCGGTCCTCAGGGTACCCCTCATGTGTTAAAATGGGACCCTCACACGTCCTTACTTTTTACTTACTTATTCTTTTGGTTGTCCCTAGGAGGTCATCAAAGACCGATGTAGGAGAATGTGATAACGCAGCATTGACATAATCTAGCATCGTTTTATTGTACCTTATTTGTTTTTGTCAGAAACCACTCAGTCTTGACAACTGCTTGGTTTCACTGATTTCACTGATTGATTACTGTCAATTCATATTCACAAACTGCCGCATGAAGTGTAGTACTTTCCACGACGGAAATAAGCGCGGCGATTTAAAAAGACAGAAATCTAGAGGGCAAAAGAAAAGACAGAAAAAGAAGTAGTCTTGCCCGGAGCACAAAAAGGCCGAGAAACCCACTTCGAAAGGTACTGGAATTTCCTTGCAAAGAAAAATCAGACATTATATATTGCTTATTATGTGATCCTCCGTCGGTCTGGCAGACCTTTCCCTTCAATAAATATATATCCCCCCCTCCGTAATTTCGAGAGTGCTGCTCGCCTCCGACAGAAAACGAAGGGCGAGCTATTGAAGTTTAATTTAATTTAGCAAACACACACTACTCAAGCGACGAATTGCTTGAAGTGTCAACTCTCAAGCAATGCGAGGTCTATGTTTCTTACTCCTTTGGTTCGAGACATCCGGGTAGGACCTTCAAAAGTCAAAAGCAGTGCTACAGAATCGAGCTTTTCTGTCTTTTCCGCAGTAAATGCTCCAGGTATCAAGGTGCCTTTTCGGAGGGGAGCATCTCTTCTGACGAATGTCATTCAGCCCCTGGGATCGGCCCAGAAAGCAAAACAAATGTGTCACTCAATATTTGCAGAGTCTTAGCAGGAAAATTGAACCAAGTGGCATTTCTCTTCCCTTGAGCTACTTACCGGGACTGGCACAGGATGTACCTGAATGACTGTTCACGGACAATCCGAGAGTGTCAACCTCAGGACATCCTGGGGAATACACATCGAAGGACGAGGACGCGATGACACTGTGAGGACGTCCTGTGGACCGTCTGTGTTCTTGGGGTGGATATCCCCATTTGACGACACAAATCAGAAAAAGCACATACACACGCGCACACACACACGCAGACAGCAGCTCGGGAATGCATAAGGAGACGTGCTTTATAGGAATCTCGACTCCTGGCTCAGACACCAACAGTTCCACTCAAATACCCATAACTGTTTACTTCATCAACACATCGAGCACACAACAAAATCTAACAAACAAACCCACGTTCTGTCATAGAACACTATTCAGCTTTACCAAGCGGTTTTCTTCTGCTTTAGCAGTGAAAGAAGAAAAGGGCCGTGAAAAATTACACGCACTTACACGCTTAAATAGCTATAACTGCAAAAAAAAAAAAAAAAAACGAAGCACATGCTAATAAACTGAGAAAAAGGCACTCATTTCTGCTATCAGATAATTATTGCATAACGCTACATACACAGCCGCATTGCCCTTACGTAAAGAAAGCACAGGACAAGGGTACGCAAATCGAATTGAGAAAATCACTTCTCGCGCAGCATAATACGATATACGCTGAATTTTTCTTTTTTTTTACGGGCGAAAATTCCAATAAGAAGGCACTGCTATGCAAGTGCAACAACCCTTATTTTTAAACCAACATTTCATGCAATACCACATAAATTTATCACCCGAGTCACACGAAAAGGCATACGCAATGTACTTACTGGTTAAGTGGGGTCACAGCTGCACACACACAACACAGACACAACGAGCGACAGTGAAAAATAAGAAATTACACGCACTTCTGCTCCAATAGCAAAGTGTCAAGCATGACAAAACACATTTTCTACCACCAGAAAATTATTAAACAGAATAATACAATATTCGCTAAAATTAAGCTTGTGTGGCAAACATACAACCTGGAGAACACACCCATTCACATCTGCTTTCTGAATTTGTTATACAGGCGTGAGGGATTCGATAAGAATAGAGCACGCTGCTTGGAGAAAGCATACATCATGTGTCGCTCAGTCTAGTCTCTTGAAAATTCGATAAACCTTATTTCTCACAAAAATATCAGTCTGCATAATATACGGCAATATCGGCAATATCACTGATGTCAAACACAATGAACTTACTTGTCAAGTGCGGCCCCAGCTGCACAAACGCACACGCACACTCTTATTTCGTCTTGTGTTCGTGTCCCATGGTCTTCCAGGTTCTCTGCTGTCCACAATTAACTACATCTATCACTATAGCTTCACTGTGGTGGTCACGTATAATAATGTTAGACTTTTTATAATAAAACTTTTAATTTTGATTGTAATCATATTGATTAAAAATATCTTCTTTGATTAAATGTGTCATAATGGAATATTAGCTGTTGTTCTTGAAGTTACATACATCCTATTAGAACTTTGTAATTAAAACTCCACTATGGCGCTCACATTAGACTTTTTATAATAAAACTTAATTTTGATTGTAATCATACTGATTAAAAATATTTCATTTGATTAAATGTGCTACTCCTTCTGCTTAATTGAAAACTTGCGTGATTATCACTAACAAAAAATTGTGATACCCCTTCAATGCTATTGCATCAGATTTTTGGCTAAGTTTTTCTCCTTCACACAGAGTCACAATATAATTCCTGACACTAATGACTATATTCAAGTCTGCACAGATTGAAAAATGACGAAAGAAGTTGGCCTAGGCTGAAAAATGTGAGAGGGTAAACGCACACGCAGCCCTCCCCTCGCCGATAAGAGCGCGGACAACCCTCCGCACACGCGCCGCGAGGGGAAAAATACGCACAGGGCTCAGGGCAGGACCCAGGGGTTCATAGAACGTACTTGCCCCTGGTCTCCTACGGCCAGACACAGTACTACTTTTGTATACTTTTATGCCATCGTTTTTTTACCGTGGCCAGGTTTATTAATGAAGTACTTGACGATATGGTGATACTTTATAAACGGCCACAGGTCCGTGCGGTCCGCGTACGCCAGGGTTTTGTACTGCACGCCTTGTAGAAAATTTATTACAGGGAAAACAGGTGTATCAGTTCCTTGTAGAAAGCAAAGTGCCCACAAATATACAGGTACATCGCATTCTAACAAAAGTTGTGCAGTTAACAAGAAATGGTGCAGTTAACAAGATATGGTGATACTTCATAAACGGCCACGGGTCCGTGCGGTCCGCGTACGCCAGGGTTTTGTACTGCACGCCTTGTAGAAAACAAAGTAAAAGATGGAAAACAGGTGTATCAGTTCCTTGTAGAAAACTAAAAGTGCCCACAAATACAGGTACATCGCATTCTAACAAAAGTGGTGCAGTTAACAAGAAGTGGGTCCTTTGAGCTGCAAATGGATATTTTACCATAAACTCATTCAGTACCTCACTTTGCCCGTTCTCTATCGGGACACGTACACCTGTCAGCAGCTCTAGTGCTGGCGGGCCCAGTAAAGTCTCTTCACTTTGCAATGTGCTGTTTCGTACAATAGGTGTTTAGGTGAGAAGTTAGCCGTCAGAAAGAACTCATTACAGTTATCGTGTGCAAAATGTAACTAAGTTAATAACGAAAGTTCTTCAGCCTAAACTCCCAGTTACTGAGTTACTTCAAAAAAAGAGGTTACTTCCAAGTTAGTTCGGACAAGTTACGCAGGTGCAGCGCGCACGAGCAGTTGAGTTAGACCTTGAGCTGCCTGCGGAGGAGTGCAACACGTTTAGATCGTTTTCGTTTGTCCAACAATAGGCCTCTCCCTGTTTGTAAACAAATAACGTCTTAGTGTTCGACAGCGCCAAAATTTGGTAGAACTGAACTACGCTCGAAGCTAGAGGTGAACAAGGTCGCGCCCGAAAGCCACGGTCTTGAGGGGATAACGATATGGTCCCTTAAAGGGACGGGACTCTCGGTCCTACTTTTCTTTCAATGGGAGGCAGCGAACAAGTGCTCGTTCGTGCAACGCAGCCCTCTCCTTCAGATTTGTTTCGGTTTCAGTCTGTCTACCAATGTAATGATGACGTTTCTCGGGTAGAGGTCTATTCGAACGCTTTGCATCTTACTCCCTGTGGGCGCACAACGGTTCAGCTTCATTTCAATGGCAGCGGTTCTTACTTCCTGAATAAAATACTGTCATTGATTGGATATCACGTTTTATGGCAATAAATGCCATGAAAGAACCGGAGAGAAAGCAAGAACATATGTGGATGTGAGTGAAAAGCGAGCTAAAACTAACTGAAAAACGAACGAGTTCCTCTGAAAGTTACCACGGCTCGCGAGTTAAGTTACAAGTTACCAAAAAAAAAAAGAAACTTAGTTACAGTATAACGCGTTACAACTCGTTACCTCGAACTGTGTTTCATTGCTATGCGACGATGGTGTACTTACCCTTTTGAACACAGAGCCGTGGTGGAAAGTTGAAAAAGGAAGCCCTGGTGCACAGTGTTACCCATGGAATTTGCGACGCGACATTCACATATGGAAAAGGGCCGCTCCTATGTTTCCATCCTCTATGCCAGAAAGGCTGCGGAACTGCTTCCAGCAAGCGCGTGAGCCGACGAGACGAAGAAAGACACAACTGCACTGAACTGCCAAGTGCCATTTATTTCTTCAAAACATGATCTGTGATCCCAGATACTTTCTCCCCAATATGAAATTATCAACCTTCTTAGATGAGTGTATTCGTTCCTGCGAACACCGGGTGTCCGCAAGAACGACATTTTGGGTCGATACCTCGGTGGAGACGCGAGGGCGGCAGGAGCGACGTCATAGCTTGTTGGGTGCACGTGGTTGACGTCACGTCTTTTTGTGTGCTCCTCTCCGTCGGTGGCAAACTCTGTGCCCGTTCCGCAGAATCTATCCGAAGAGAAAGTTTTGAGCAACTTCATTCCTTCTGCGACATCGCGTTAACGCGCGCTTTCCTCTTCGCTCTCCTGTGCCAACAGCTCGCTCTTGCGGACAGCTGCACAGAACAGCACTCACTGAACTGGGGCCAAGTGGCATGCACAGTGGGGGTTTTACACAGTACTCAGTGATTGCAACAAATTAGGATTGAATGAATCAAGTTTGCCAGATTAACTTCGCTCACTACGGTCGTTTATTTCTTTCGCCAAGGTAAATAGCTTGAAGTTCATGCACCAAGTGGCATTGCCCGAGGGGACGAAACCACTCCTCTCCTTCACCATGGCTGCGTGGTATCATATAGTCGTCGACTATAAGACCGTCCGAGGCTGGGACTATTTCAGCGCAGCTCATCTCACATACCTTCACAAAGAAGGCGATGTTGAGTTAGTGAGTATTTCCTAACCATGTTCATCGGCCTCGTACTGTATTTTGTAATACGTAGGTAAACCCTACACTCTCCTAGTGTTGTCGGCAGGATTTCGAAACTTTCCTAGTTCAGTTCCTGCCGCCTGAGATTATACTGGGCGCGTTATACATTTTAAAAACAGTCTACAAGACCAGCATGGATGCCGATTTTGTGGTTATGCGGCCAAGTGGACATTATCAGCACTACAAAAGAACTAGTTACAGAAAATATTTGTAGGGCACCGAGGGGTAGGAAGAAGAAGAAGCGAAGATGTGAGTCCGATCTCTGGCAAGGGCCAGAATAAAACTAAGATTCTTCTGTTGGCCATATTACAATACTTATCTAGAATTCGGGAATTTTTGGTAAGAGCCAGATAACCGAATGAAAGACAGTCCGCGTTGAAATCTATGCCAAATAAACCCCATGATTCAAATGCATTTTTATAGTGAATTTGTCGTGGAAGAGCTGTTCAGGTTTTCAAAATGTATATCCTGAAACTGCACTGCACTGCACTGCACTGCACTGGGCGTGGCTTGCTGATAACATTCTCACGGAACCGTTTTGTGAACCCGTATCCTCTTCAGATTTATTTTTTTTAAGTTTTGGGTTCGTGGGTGTTGCAGGATTCAACGAAGGGTTTGGCAGGTTACCACGACGTCTGTCCATGCATGTAGTAAAGGCGTAGCTACATGGCACGTTCCGTGAAGAGCAGAGCTTGAATATCAATGACGATGATAGCCCTTTACAACGAGCATCTGCAGCGATTGGCAAAAACTGGCTGCGGAACCAAATTAGTGAGATATTGGTCGGAGCTGAGCACTCAGCTTTTTACTCCACGCGCTGAGAAAGACGCGATACAGAAGCCGGACAAAAGTAGGCACACGCGCTGAAAATTTCCGGGTGTGACCTGCTGACCTTCCCATTCAACTGAGGAACATGCCCATGAAACATATTAGCAATCGGCAGTAGTACACGTAACACAAAACAGAAAGTTTATGAGCATCATATGTAGAATAAAGCTAATAGCGGAAGTACTCGCACTCGTTCGACTGGATCATAACTTCCCCATTACACTTCGTTTCGACTTCTGGGGAGTTTGTCATAAAGGTTCCATGAAAAAAAAAAAAACATAGTAAGGTGTCCGAATTTACATCCAACACAGGAATGATAGCGATCCGTTTATGCTGCGAGTATCCTTCACTATCCTCCTCGTTTAGCGGATTTTAGTATAATTTTCTCATTTCTTGAACGTCTGCTAATTTGAGAGTGTGACAGCCTATGTTCCGCTTGTGGTCTTATGTTCGTGCATTACCCACCACTCCTCTCTCTCTAGGAATGCCCTAGGGGCGTTTTCTTCTCGGACATAATGCGGGAACCAAATGACTGCGACTATGCGAGGTTCCAGAGAAGAATTAGGAGTGACAACTTTAACCAGGTCGCATGGTACGACCCACCAGAAACAAAGAGAATGAAGGTGACGGTTAATGAGTAAAAAAAAAAAAAAGAGCGACAGACGCTTTCGTGCGTCATCCTTCGTAGCTGTTCTGTTTGTAATTGCTCTGTTGTCACTATACTATTATCCCTAGATACTGATGTGGCAAAGTTAGGCTATAGTAGGTAGTAGCTGTGTTGTCCTCAGCTATAGCTCAGTTCCAACAATTTGACAACTAAAGTATAAGAGGCGCAAGGGGAGATTTTTGGACGGCTGAGTTTTCGTAAAGATAATTTCATTCGCAAGCGTCCTCGTCTGAGGCAAACAACATTAAGGTTGGTGGCAACAGAGGTCGGTCCCCCTCTCCAATGTTTAATTGCTCATCTTCGTGATGATCCTGACGCGCTAGGCTGATGATCGCCCATTTTGCCTTTCTAGATCTGTTTGTCTACGGTGAAGCACAACTTCAGCGGTGGATGGGCGGTGTTTGACACTGACATCCTTCAATATCGTCCTTTGTGTCCTAGGCACACACACGCCTGTGACCCGATGGACTTAATGCGGCAGGACGTGGATGTCGCCCATACATGGAGCAGTTGCACGCTAGATAAGTGCTTTCACTAGCGCACACTGGAATAAAGGCATAACTACGGTAAATGACTGCGTGGTGTTAACCTAGGGGACGCTAGTGGACTACACTGTAAATCTCGCGCCGCTTTACTGTCGCTTATTCAAGAGTGACAAAATTGCAAAAATGTCGCCGGTGAATTAGCCGTTTTCTACGCGGATTTGAACCCTCACGTTCTTTCACACATATTCGCGCGCTCTGTTTCAAACATACTCTGCCGAGGTTATAAATAACAGTTGTAAAGGGTAAACGGGCGGATGAGCAGGAAAAAGAAACACATGCGCACACGACAACCACTTTTTCCTGGTGAACTGTCGATATCACGGCGTAAAAGTTTGAGTTGAGTTTTTCACTGAACGCAGTCTCCGTTCGGCAGAGCGCAGTACATTGTGACGCTTCACTCATTAGACTTTATTAGTAGCTGCTTCACGTAACGGTCTGCCGGGAACACCTACTGACGAAATATTCAGATCAGAACTCAGGCCAAGCAGTTCAGGTTTCAAACCTAAGTGCTGTGATTCACTGCGCTTCCAAAGGTGCCCTGTCGCGAGATCTTGTAAGGCACCTGTAAAGTATAATGGCGGACCGTTAAATATAGTGATCGTGATGTTAACGATAAGACATCATGATCAGCTCCCCCGTCGGTCTTTTCAACCCTGCAACAGAGAACAATGTTTGAGAATGAGTGTGGTAGAAAAAAAAAGCTCAGTTCAGCGAGGCAGAATTCCGCACACACTTGTGCCTTCGAGCTATCTCCGTATGTCATTTGACACAGATGCAATCACGGAGACCTGCGAGTTTCAAACGAAAAATGGAAAACTGCTAGCAAAAGGCGAAGCAAACGAATCTTTTGAAACATTTATTTTCAAAGCACATGTAGTCTCGCAGCATCCCAGCAAACCAGATACATCCAGCAAATGACCGTAAGATATGTCGCCCTTGACGTTTAGATATCCACTGGAGTTTGCCACAGATCCGCTTTACATCCATGCGATATTCCAGGGACTAGCATTTCTGCCCTGTTTGTAGATCCACTGAAAGTCCCTGTGACGTCTGTCGTGGGCATTTGGATATTTATGGGAGATTACCAATATCGTGCATATTTTGCTTTGAAAAATTTCGTGCATGAGATATTTAGCCTTTGTAGAGCGCGTAGAGATTACTGTAGCTGTGTACCGGCAAATAATATTTATTGTGTGTTTTAACCTGCTTACATCAGTGTGAACTTTTTGGTACCTTGTACTTAGTATTTCACGGGTTCCCAGTCAGAAAAACCCAGCATGTCCATCGGATATACTTTAACGGAGATACGGAGATACGCAGAATAATGAAATTTCTCCAGCGAGTATCCTACGGAGATCCACTTGACCGGGCTTCGAACTTTCTACAGATGTCCACTTTGCGGACATAGCCAGGAGATACGGACGTAAGCAGGAGCTCTCTCAGATGCAGTATACGGATATATCTCAAGCGAATGTTCCCAGACAACACGAAACTTTATTCGGACCTCCGTGTAACGTTTATTCGTGTAACGTAAGTTTAATTGTGTAAATTTTTGCGAGCTTAAGTCGGAAATTTGCCTAGTAAAGGCCACTTTTTTACCCCACCAATGTGAAGAGCGTGTCTAATTTAGTCAAATTAATGATAATCGACAGGTATATTCAGAAGCTATCCCATCGGAAAAAAATAGCCGAACATCATGCTCTACGGAGGTCGCACAGAATATAGCGCACGATGGATTTTTCAGCGCAATCTTTGTCAGTCCGACGAAAGGAAGTTGGAAACCCAGCCCTCCCCGACATCGCAGAAAGAGATAAAACAGGCACGGCTTATCACGTCCGACTTTCGCTGGGATAATGCTTTCCCTCTCCCAATTTTAGGAACTGTTACTTTTTCTACTATCACTCTGTGGGCTGGCTTTGGAACCTCTTTTCGTTGCATTGAGAGCGATTGGGCTCAAAGAGTCATCGCGCGCTATGGTCCGGTGCTCCGAAAAGCATGATATTCGGCTATTTTTTTTTTTTTTTTCAATGGGATAGCTCGTGAATATCACTGTGAATTATCATGAATTTGAGTGAATTCGGCACGCTCTTCATATTGGTGGGGTAAAAAAGTGACCTTTACTTGGCAAAAATTTCCGAGTTCAGTTCGCAAATATTTACATAATTAGACTTGGAGTACATGACATTCACATTAGGTGGTGGCAAAAATCTAATAAGAACAAATGCTGTTGGCCGCATGATTCTAGGTGGTGTAGTTTTTTTTAATTATAATTCAATGACACGTTTTCTGGGACACCCTGTATGTAAGGTCCACCCCGACAATATATTAATACAAACCTATGAGCATGTGCAGCATCCTGTACACTCACGCGATACTATATCGGGTGGTCTGCAGCACATATTACAATCGATGGACAAAAACACGCACATAGATGACGCGCAATGCAATGAGTCAAATGCAAAATGATGTGCTGATGAAGGATGAAGGAAAAAGCAGTAGCAAATTCACCATGTGCCTAAATTGTTTCAGTCCACAGTTTGTAAAATTCACCTTCTGAGTAGCTTTCGAACCATTAAATATAGCAGTATTAGCAGTTGCTCGGCATAAACCTTTTGATCACATTGTCCAGATAGCATTTTTGACAAAAGATAAATAAATGAATAATATCATTTATTTCCTCATGATGCGAATGATTCAGCATTATCTTACTGTAATAGCTTTTCTAACCTCACATGATTCGTAAGACACTGGTCATTCGCGTGGAATAACATTGTCCCCATGTGGGATGCACAATGTATCAATTTTCCCCGCAGGTCGAGTGCAATGTCACCACTTGACTGGTTCGCACAACCTTAAACAAGTACCATGTTTGCAGTTGCCAGTTGCAGAGACAGGTTTTCATCCCTTGCATTCAAACACAGCTAATGACTAGGCCCTGGAGTTTTAGGGTTTAACCCGATTCTTCCTCGAATTTGCACCCTGAATTGAAGGTTGCCTCGTTAGGGTGAAACCCGATTTTTGCCTAACAAACTGCCCTCGTTGACACGTTTGCAGGAACGCACACTAACTTGTTTGGCAGCAATTGCAGTTAAATAACCGTTTGTAGCAAATCGGTACAGTTAATTGGAGTAACTGAGCCAGATTTCTCCAGGAATTAGCATACTGGATGTTTTTCCACCCGGATCTGCATTAATTTAGAGCACGTTTCGTACCCGATTTTTACCCCCCCCCCAATTTGGGAAAAATTATTTCTTCAGAACTTCACGCTCTACTTATAACGCTGTGTACCACGTCGATACACATTACCGTGTGCAGTGTGAGTGCTATAGTGTTGTCGAGCCCTGACATACGACATTAAAGCACGATATGCAGCATCAGTTGTTGGTCATAGAATATATAATAAATGAAATTACAGAGATGTACGAGTTCTTATTTTAGTTGCTTGTGCGCCATAAAATCTCAATCATCATCATCATCAGTGTGACAAAACAGTTGCTGCCTAAGACTAACCCTAAACACCCAATGGAAGCTGCATCGCTTCCCTTGATCCCTACGACAAAGAAAAGAAATGTTGAACGTGTAGCGAACAAAGAGTAAAAAAGATCCACGTGCATAATGATGCCTTTCCTCATAAATACGTCGCAGTCTACGGAGGCGTCTATGTGTTATACCTCATGGGCGTCTACCTCGAGGAGGCGAAATTTGCCTCCGCGTTGGAGATAAATGCTATACCTTTTGCAGAGGGGAGCAGCTCCTTGGTAGAAGTGATCTGCCCTACAGGGCTATAAATTTCCATTCCTGAATGAAGCAGTTCTACCCAAGGGGTTCGAATCTTAACACTGTAACGGAGGGATGTTTTCTACCTTAGTCTGCCGGTGGGGAAGGAAGAGAAGCATTTGCAACCGTATGCATAGAACTCTTCTGCTCTTGTAATTAGAACTGTTCCCTCTTGTTGGGGTGCACGTGAAGTTAACAGTATCGACATGCAGTTAATGAACACTGTTCCGAAGGAGTGGAAGCACACAGAAAAGGCTGCTACGAATTACAAATCTTTATTTTGCACAATCTATTCCAATCAAGACACAGCAGCTTTATCACATGGGCTCACCAATGGGAGGGTTACATTCATTAATTTGTAGAGTACTTGCAGCGTAGAAGGGGACTTGGGCCATGAATTCGATGCCCATAAGCCAGTAAAGCACGACGAGGGTCCTCACAGGCTCCTTCAAGCTGGACACCCTAGGGGTCTCTTTCTCCAGGTATAACAGCGTTCGCTCCGGATGGAATACTTGCCACGAAAAAGCACACCACGTGACAGACATGTTCGTTCTTTACCTAAAAAGTTACCAGAATACATAGACAAAATCTCCCAAGTATTTTCAGCAGGACGTTATCTAGAGACATCAGTAATAAAGTGCAAAGCTCCTTTCCATAGCTACAGAACAAAACCTTTTGCGATGTACAATAAGAACCAACCTGGGGCGTGATGAAGGACCTTTCATGTGCCAGACTGAGGACCACAAGGAGTGGGACTATCATTGCTGCACATACACATAATCACAATATGAATATTCACCCGGCATTACGCAAGAATTAAAACAATGCAGGGAAACACCCTGCATGTGTCGCAATGCATATGCTCTATGGAAGCCATACAGCCGTGAAACGTCCGAACTATCTGTAGACTATCTTACCGTCACCATGTTCAGACTCTAAAGGCTTCAAAGAACGCTTCCAGTTTGCGCTTCTTTCGACCGTACCTCAAACCCGCTTCCGAAATGTCCTGCAGAACTCTGTCCAAGGCAGTTTCTATGACAGTCCCTGTGAGCGCACTGCATTCTTCCGTAATCTGAACGAACAAAAAGTGTCACGAAGGCGTACAAATGGTAAGTTCGTAGTAAAGACAACCAAGGTGGGAGCTATACAGCCACGAAAACTATCATGCTTGTGCTTTTTCCACACAGATGTCAAAGTAGTCATCTTAGATCTGCAAAGAACGAAACACAGCATAATTATCCCACTGCGACACATAGCGCGCCATCAGTGAAGAACTGACCATAATATAGGTGACGGCTACGTCAAGCACGAGAAAAAGTACACGGCATGCTCACTGTAAGGTGCTAGCTCATTAGTTCATCTTCTCTCCTGCGGAGCACCGTTGAGTTGCCATCGCAGGACACCACCGCCGTTCTTTCGCCGTAACTTGTTATCGTGTTATAATCTTCATTCATCTTCATATGCATGACTGTCTGGAACGAACTGACGGCCTAAAGTGACGCAGTTTCTTCCCTTCGTCTGCACAGTCATGCACAGATTGAACGATAAGTGAATTGATATACTTATCTGAACGTTTTTCGAACATACAAAGTAACTCACCGTTGGTCTCTTCTTCCCCTGGTATGCTCAGCAGTGCGGTAGCGGCCCACCATAACTCATCTTCACGGCAGAGTTCGCAGTCGGTCAGGAACGCGTCGTCGAGTCTGAGCACGAGATCACGTGTGATCCCACTCTCTTCCACGCCTTTTTGCACGCAGACGCAGCCCAAGCAGCACAATGTACTGAAAGTCGAGTGCAAGAGGGGAGGGGAACAGAATCCTGAAACTAAAGAACATTGATAAGACACATACCGTCCACCCCTATTGCACTCGACTTTCAGTACATTGTGCTGCTTGGGAGGATGTTACGGTGACAGTATCCCAAGCAGCAAAATGTACTGAAAGTCGGGTGCAATAGGGGTGGACGGGTAGGTGGAAGGCCTTGAACGGACTCGTGAAACCAAGGAACATCGATAAGACACATACCGTCCACCCCAATTGCACTCGACTTTCAGTACATTGTGCTGCTTGGGATGCCTTGACAGTTGTGAGCTGTTCACGCGCAAAGAATCTCAGCCTACGCCAACTGCATTTTCACCAGGTACAGAGCTTTTTTTAGTAAACACATCATAGTTTGGAAAAGGAGAAAGAAAAAGAAACGTGGCCCGCAGGCTCGAACGTCGACACACGTCCTTATCGGCGTCCTTGGTAGCCGGAGGCTAACTTTGTTATCGCGGTGACGTATAGGGCTTTCGCAGTATGCTTCGGCCTTTCATTTCTACCCCACACATGGCAATGCACCGACATATCTCTTACCGCTGAGAAGAGACAGCCGGGGAGAGGGGTAGAAACGCCGCACTCATGCCTCCAGTAGGCTTTAAAAAAAGTTGTCTGTGAAGAACTGCGCCGTTTCAACCCCTTCTCAACCTTTTTTTTCTTAGAGTGCATAGCTAAGTTTACGCCACCTAGACGTCTCAACTTATACATCCAACGTCTTACCCTAGCCCTACTTTAGACCCTTTATATACCAGATTGGGGCGGCTTCTAGCCCTAATTAGCCATAATGTCTAGGATTATACCTTCATTAGCCTTTACTTACACCGCACCTAAAAGCTTTTCAGTGTGTGTGCGTACTGTTTCAGGAACGCGTGTTGTCAGTGTGAAAGTGACATGCAGTAGCTCACACACGAAGCACATTTAGACAAACCTTTATTTTAAGTAAATGTATTAAAACACTGCAAAAGTGACCAGCGCATGCACTTTCGCGCAGCATTGCGCACTCTAAAAAAAAGGTTTGTTTTTCTACCTTTTGGGGTAGAAGTGCATTGTCCCAAATTTTCAACCCTTTTGGGGTAGAAAATGAAGGGTAAAAGCAGTTCTACCCCGCCACTTCTACCCCAGGGGTAGAGCAGACGTACCCCATACTGGGGTGGCAGTTCTACCCACTTTGTTGAAGAGTTCTATCCGTCCATAGTTGAGTATTATGCCCTTTAAGGCATATGTGTTATACCTCATGGGAGAGCTACATCTACCTCGAGGAGTCGAATTTTGCCTCCGCGTTGGAGATAAATGCTATACCTTTTGCGGAGGGTCGTTCTACCCTTGGTAGAAGGGATCTGCCCTACGGGGCTATAAATTTCCACTCCTGAAGGAAGTAGTTCTACCCAAGTTGTTCGAACCTTAACACTGTAACGGAGAGATGTTTTCTACCTTAGCAGTGATATACTTTTGCCGGTGGGGAGAGGTACTTCACACATTTCGGGAGAAGCATTTGCCACCGTATACATAGAACTCTTCTGCCCTTGTAATTAGAACTGTTCCCTCTTGTTGGGGTACACGTGACGTTAACAGTAACGACATGTAGTTAATGAACAGTGTTGTGAAGTGAATAACATGGAAGCATACAGAAAAGGCTGTTACAAATAACAAATCTTTATTTTGTACAGTATACTTCAATGAAGACACAGCAGCTGTATCACATGGGCTCACCAATACGAGGGGTACATTCATTAATTTGTAGAGCACTAGCAGTGTAGAAGGGGACTTCGGCATGAATTCGACGTCCAGTAAAGGTGCCAGTAACGCGCGACGAGGGTCCTCACAGGCTCCTTGAAGCTGGACACCCCTTTAGCGTCTCTTTCTCCAGGCATAACGGCGTTCGCTGCAGATGGAATACTTCCCGGGAAAAGCACACCACATGAGAGACATGTTCGTTCTCCACCAATAGAAAGTTACCAGAATACGTAGACAAAATCTGCAAATATTTTCAGCAGGACGTTATCTCCGCGGTCGCTCTAGAGATATCAATAATAAAAGTGCGAAACATGCAAAGCTCGTTCCGATAGCTACAAAACAAAACCTTTTGCGATGTACAATAAGAACGAACGCCATAGGTACCCACCTGCGGCGTGATGGACTCGTACCTTTCATGTACCAGACTGAGGACCACAAGGAGTGTGACTATCATTGCTTCACATAAAGACATAATCACAATATGAATATTCACCCGACATTATACAATAATTTAAGAGAAACACCCTGCATGTGTCGCAATGCATATGCGCTATGGAGCCCATAAAACGGTGAAACGTCCGAATTATCTGTGGACTACCTCGTAAGACAAATCACCTTACCGTCACCATGTTCAGACTCTAAAGGCTTCAAAGAACGCTTCCAATTGCGCTTCTTTTGACTGTACCCCAAAACCGCTTCCGAAATGTCCTGAAGAACTCTGTCCAAGGCAGTTTCAATGACAGTCCCTGTGATCGCATTGCATTATTCCCTAATCTGAACGAACAAAATGTGTTACGAAGGCATACAAATGGTAAATTCGTAGTAAAGAGAACCAAGGTGGGAGCTATACAGCCACGAAAAGTACCTGCTTGTGCTGTTTCCACGCAGATGTCAAAGTCGTCATTGTAGATCTCTAAGGTACGAAAGACAGCATAATTATCCCACTTATCCCACTATGACACTACGTAGCGCGCCATCAGTGAAGAACGTCAAGCAGTTATCACGAAAAAGTGTACACGACACTACTCACTGTAAGGCGCTTGCACATTAGTTCATCTTCCCTCAGGCACAGTACCGTTGAGATAACGTCGCAGGACACCACCACCATTCCTTCGCCGTAACTTGTTATAATCTTCATTGCTAGATTCGTTGCATGCGGTATGCACGACTGTCTGGAACGAACTGACGGCCTACAGTGACGCAGTTTCTTCCCTTCGTCTCTCGCCCATTCTCACGAAGAAACACAAAAGCAGCAGACCACGTACACTGGACTTGAGTGTTTCCTAGCATGACCTCAAGATGAAGCTAATGCATTTCCCAGGATTACTGCCTTTGGAGTATTATGGTCACCACTGTTGTTCCTGGGATAGCGTTGGTACCCCAATATCTCTAGGGAGAACAATAGTCAAGCAGAGGAGGAGAGTAGAAAGGGGTTCTGCACATCGGCATATTCCAGGTTAAAATACGCATGTACTTATGTATGGTTACTTATGAGTACTTATGTACTTATGTATGAGAGGGAAGCGAAATACGCCTAACCCCACGCAACTGTTCACTTTTCGCCAAGATTTCCGCCATATTGGCTCGAACTGGACAATGTGGGCCCCACCCAGTTTGAGCCAATATGGGGAAAATTCTGACAATATGGGCCCCATATTGCCCGTGTACACACCACACTGACTGAAAATGCAGAAAATGGTGCATACCCGTGTTGCACAAATGCCGAAGCAGCACGCAAGATTGGACGTTGAAGCGTGTGAAATGCCCTATTCAATACGTTGTTACATCCAAACCTTCCCGCAGATGATACACATTGTTCGAAAGAGTCAACACACGTGGCAATCCCATTCACTACAACTCAACCACTCAACTTTCCACTGTCTGGAAGCAGCCACCATCTTGCTTCGAGATGTCAATGCCAATTGGCCGAACCGACTGAGAACGTGGTCGTTTGAGCGAAATCACGCATCCTACAACTAATGTGCATGCCGACAGTTGGATCCGACGTTTCCCACGGGCTAATATGTCACGGGCTAATATGTCTAATGATTACGGAATTGCGGCAGGTCAAGTAAAAAACAATATGTTTGATAGGAAGGGATGAGTCCTCTGTAAAGCTTTCAATTTACTGCAGGCAGTGTGAGTTGCTGAGGCATATGTCCGTCACCGTCACGAAAGTGTTTCGCTCCTTTGTACTCTCGGAACAGGTTGGAAATTTTTGGTACATACACTATTGTGATCCCAAAGAAGGCTCCTGTGGCATAGGTATATGGCATAGTATTTGGCATAGGTAGTTCCGTGGGACTGCCTGGATCCTTCAGCAAGACGGGCATATATGGCGCCTGTTCTTCGTTTTTTCGGCGTTGAGGTGTTTTTGTAATGCTATACAACGTGAGTCAATAAGAAGATCTGCAGAAATGAAAAAGAAGAGAGAAGTAATATCAGTGGTGGATATTAACGCGGATAATGTTTTATTATTACACGGACTCCCCGTTGCCATTATCACGAAAATATGGACGTGCTGCTTGGGATGATGAGTAATGGACCAAGCACACAGCTGCCACCCACTGCGCATACTGTAAACAAGAGAGTGAAGTGGGCTATCACTAGCTAGTGGGCTAGTGAAGAGGCAATCAGATGGCTTGGAATTGCCTTGTGTTGAATTCCCCATTGAAAAAAACAGTATACTGGACAGACTGGAAACCAGTATCCAGTGTCATACCAGATTATTGACCCAGTCTGGATACTGGTCTTACTGGAGAATCCAGTGTGGTCACATAGGTGTACGCCGGCCTGTTGTACATGCAGTGTCGTAGCCTGAGAGGCAAAAGAGCAGTGCAGTCTCGCCTTAATCTGCATGCATGGTGATGTAGACCGTGGAATGCGTAAGAACTAATTCACTATAACCAGATTTATTTTCTTTATGTTATTGGCTGGAGGCCATGGCCTCCAGCTTCTCTGGTCTTGCCTGTGACGAGCGCATGAATGCCTTCTCTCTGGCATGGCTGCCCTGAAATGCAACTTGTCACCGTTTCATGTTGTGTTCAGAAGCGCTGCATCAAATCGTTGGCTAACTTGTTGTTCATTGTGCGCGCTGTACAAACATGTGTCTCTCAGGAACAAAACTGTCATTCCCAAGGTGAATCTGGAATTTGTACACATGAAAGAAAAAATTGTATTCATAATTCTTCGTTGCTATTGAACACATTGCATGAATACCCATAGACTCAAAGAACAGGCTGATCTAGCACAAGCTATTGCAATACCTACAATTTGCCGATTGGAATACTGTGCAGGGTGCACTTCAGCCAAGGTACAAACAAACAATGACTGTTGGTTGGTTGGTTGATAAAATGACTGTATTTTGTTTGTATCCTATAGTGTTTTGTATGTTTGTTGCCCGCCACCCAGAAGTTTTGTGCTGTTTGAGGGCGAATATCGATAAGTTCCCCCTCAAGTCGACCCAGGATGCAAACTAACCCCCCTGTCCCCCACTCCTTCCTGCTGTCCTCTGTCCATCTGTCCACATCTGTACGCCTCTCACAGCCACAGTTGCTTCGCGGCGCGAACACGGAACTTAAAATACATATATATATATTCTTGACGGGTGATATATCTCTGTAAGCAACTTGAAGAATGTAATGACCAGGTAAGTGCATACTGTACAAAAGTATAATGATTTGGTAATGTATTATAGATAGGGTGCGACTTTTTCGGGTTAAACCCGATTCCCCCCGAACTGACCTCCGACCAATTTGGGTTAAACCCGATATTTCTCCCTGAATTCCAGTCATTAAGACATCCTGAAGTGACGTTCCCAGTGAAGACAAACAAAGGTTGCCACGTGTAACACATGTAAGAATGGGTCACTTATCCCAGCAATACAGCCAGGGGCAGATGTAGGATTTTCCCACTGTGGGGGCATTTTGGGGGGATTTTCCCAGGGGGGCACTGTGGACAAGTGCAACGTGCATGCTGGAATTGGTCCATTGAACTCTATGTTGAAGTCTGGAATTGAGGAGGGGGTCCAGGCCCCTGGACCGCCCCCCCTCCCCTTAGATCCACGCCGGAATACACCCATGCGTGTCGGCACTGTCTATGCCTTCGGGCATAACCACTGGAAGGTCATGATGCGACAAAAAAACAAAAGCGAGAGATTAGAAAATGAGTTAATAGACAGGAGGAGAAACAAAAACAGCCGATAACACCAGGACGCACAATTATCGCCGGATTTCTCCCCGAAATACATATTTAAAAATAGCGCCCGATATTTACCCCCCCTCCCCCCACGAATCTGAGAAAGGCATTTAACCCAAAAAAGTCACTATCTAATTATAAAGAATAATGGGTAAGTCACTAAGTACTTTTTGAAGATGATGAGTAAAACTAACACATCTCTGATCTCTAAGACACGATCTCCGTGATCATAATCCATTGGGACTATGACCTGTAGAGTCTGTATCCACCAGATTTCAGTATCTACAGTGTCACTTCCACTTCTCCCAGTGAAACTCCAGTTGCATGTACCCAGTGGAAGTCCAGTAGGTTGAGTATCCAGTATACACTGGTTCCCAGTGTATCCAGTGAAACTCCAGTACTGCCAGTAACCGGTGTACACTGGTTTACAGTGTCCCCGTGAAAATCTCGTATATCCAGTGATCAGTATGAACTGGTTTCCAGTATTGCCTGTCTGATCTCCAGTCTTTTTCAGTCTTACCAGTGGCATTTCCAGTCTGACCAGTGGCATTTCCACTGGCCAGTAACATTTCCAGTTTAAAGCTTACTGGTTTTTTCAGTAGGGTTAGAACTGGATTTTGGCTTAGAATTTGATTAGAATTGCCTCCTGTTGGATTAGAGAACGCTCTTGGTTATTTGCCACTATTCCCTACTACTCATGTGTGCGTGTGCGTAATTGAGAGTTTTATGGCGCAAGAGCAACTTGAACTGGATGACGCTTGACAACAACCCTTTAAAACATCTCTCAACTCCGCAGGTGTGATATTCCATGTCTGTTACCTCCTGGACTGCTTCGTATCAGTGGTTATTGAAGTATCCCTGCGTATGCAAGCCTTTGACTCGTGACATATGATGACATATGAAGCGCGTTTCATACAAGCAATCACTCGTGATCATATAAACCAATTCAAGATGATTAGATATGAAATATCAGAGCTTCACAAAAGTGCAAGAAATGCGTAATAGTCTTATTGTACTTATTTCTTTATGCATTTTTTTAACAGCACAGCGCTCCACACTTAATAACAACCCTTTAAAACTTCCCTCACCTTTCCGCCAAACTGCAGTTCTGAAACGATCCAAGTTGATTAAATATGAAATATCAGAGCTCCACGCAGGTGCAAGAAGTGGGTTCTGCGACGCGATTTCAGTGTAGATTGGCAAACAACACAACAATAACGAAAAACATATATCAGTCAAAAGCAAAGCATATATCTAGTTGAAACTCGTCTGACCTCTCGTCTCGTCTTGATACTTGTCTGGGGTAGAGTATCGCCCCTGGCGATGAAACTCCCCATCCATCATCTATAAATAAAGTTGTTGTTGGTCTGACAGGCACTTTGTGATTTCCCTTCTGGGAAGGGACGGTGGCATCATTTCCAGTCGATTTTGAAACAATGGTGTCATTATATTCCTCGTTGACCACTGACTTGGCATCGAAAATCTTGTGACGTGAAACTTTATTTCGGACGGGTGCGACGACAAGCTTGGATGACGTCATCTATGCGACCTTCAAGTCCATTGCTGTTGGAATCTTAACTTTCGACCCTCATCTACTCAACACATTATCTCGCATCATATCATCTCATCTCGGCTACAGTCGTGACGCCGCCCACATGAGACAGGCGAACAATGGCATGCCGATCTGGTCACCGCCACCTGCTCCATCACGGCCAATGCGGGCCATGTACAGCTCACATCAGAGGTAACTTGAACGTTACCTCATTCCGTCCTGCAGACCTTCGTGGTGCCTTGTAGGAATAACGGCTGAGGGTGTTTTGGCCATCTGTTTACAGTTTGAGGGCTAACCCTCGTTATGAAGGCGTTGTTTTCTGCTACGCGCTGCCAGGATGGCTTTCTTTCCTCTTCACAGGCTAGAGCGATGTTCAAGTTAACTTTGACGCGAGCTGTACAGACCCCCCCCCCCCCCTGCTTCGCTACGAAGGACATTTAGAAAAGGTGGTAAACATAAGCTTCCGACGCAGGGGAATGATTATGTTGAGGCGGAATGAGTAACATAATGCCGCCGAGTTATGGCTGACCAGCTGGCATGATGGAGCGGGTTCGTGCGTCTCGCTCGTTGGTGGTAGCCGAGGTCGTGCTGAGAACTGGGTGGAGGAGCGCTCGAATTCTACCGCCGGTCTGAGGTTTCAGCACAGTTCCCCCTGAAGTCGTCCCAGGACGCATACGAACCCCCCTGTCCTTCCTGCTGTCCTCTCCATTTGTCCACATCTGTACGTCGCTTAGCCACAGCTGATTTGCGGCGGAAACACGGAATTAAAAAAAAAAACGTTATGGCTGGGTAAGTCGCAACAACATTGCTCATGCCTCTAGCTGGAAACTCAAGGACTGTGGTGAAGCTAGCAGGTAAGAATTGTGCCTGATACACACACACACAAAAAGAAAAGAAAGAAAGAATCCCTAGTTGAGTTTTCGTAACCACCTTTGTCACCGACCAGACCACGAAAAAGGAGGGCGAGAGTTCAAGTGGGGCCTCTGGACACCAACCCCTTCTATCGCGCTGGAATCATTTTATTTATGATTGCTTATTGAGGTTTTGCGTATTGTACTCAGCTCCCGAGGAGGTCATTCGTGCATAGCGATTTTGTAGAAACTCTAGCTGATATCACTGATAATATGTAACAAACGTATGCGTAAGTGAAATTGATAACATGGCCAATAAGCTGGCCACCTAGAAATGTTAGAGCGATATGGGAAAACGTTATCCCAAAGCAATGTCATTCCTTGATTAAATAATGGCGTTAGTAATGCATTACTAAGCATGACAAAGCAACGAGTGATGTAATGCATTACAAAATAACCGCACCGCCGCGGTGAGGCACCCCATATCACCGTGAGCACCTATTGTTGCTGCTGTACAAAATAAAACTAATTACCTCAAATGTTGTTATAACACTTGTATAGGCTGGACTTTGGTATTACTATAACGGTAAAGAGATCATGAAAAGAATATCGGTCAAGTCACCGATCATTTTCAGTTACTTCCGTTGTACTAAAGCATGCACCTTGTGAAGCTGAAAATTGTTCAAATAGCGAAAATATTCTATATTAACCACGGCCGTGAACGGCAGCTGCTACGACCAGCCTCTGAGGCGAACTGGGCGTGACGTCACACACAGAGGATGTTGCCAGTTCGCAGATCGGTTTTTGCGAGCAATTTGCAAAATTTGCAGGCAAGCTTGCAAACTTCGCTATGAAATACGTTTTAATTTGACCTGGGTATAAGATTATATCTAATCGTCCAAACAGAATCCTACCAGAAGTATAATGTAGCCGTTGACTGTCAGCATGGTTACCGGAGCACGTTTTCCTCTTCGCCAGGAAATGTTTCGGTCAGTGGCCTTTTATGAGCTGCTGCGTACAAAACGATTGCTAGACGCTGTGTGTGTCGCATAACCTCTTCCTCCATCACTGACAATTTGCCTTTCACCATATTTCTACTGAATTCAACGGCAGATATACCACGTCATGGTTGTCCAAACAGAAACCATGCACCCACGTGGTCCCTAGGGGTGTGTCCTCCTGGTCGTCCACAGTTAGGAGTGGATGACGATGACGTAAGCCCGCTTCGAAGGCGACCCCTCACGGCCACGCCCTGCTATTTTTGCGTAGTAACTGCGCGCTCTCGTGCACTGAATACAGTTATAAGTCGGTGTGTGTACGATAGTGAGGGATCATGAGTACCTTTTCCGGCAGAGTTCTCGGTATTTGCGAAAATCATTGCATGGTCCCTTTAAAAGCACGGCAGAAAGACGCAAACTGAGCTGCGCCGGCCCCATAAGACACACACTCTTATGTACGACGAACAGTTATAGAAGCTTGACGTTTGCAGTCGCTAATTCTAAAGTCGGGCGCAATGCTAAACACAAAAAGTGACAAACAGAAGTCACAAACTGGCTCCAGTGTTGCGCTCTCTCACAGCTGCAGAGCTGTAGCCATCCCCTTGCTGCGTAGACACAATTGTATTCCAGATTCCAATTTCTATATCGACTGCTGCCTTACTTGAAAAATAAAAGACGTAATGCAAATACCACAGATATATTACTGCGCATGAAAAAAATACGTAGTGCAAATATCACTGACAAAGTGCCCGTTTAACAACACATAATTGAAACGACTGTCAGTTCAAATCCTCCCATTATAAATGTAGGGCGATGACGTGCTTTCCTGTATTTAAATGAAAGTCTCACTTGTATACTGTCCAGATTTTATTCCTCCTCGTTGTGCAGAGGTAAAGTCGTTCAGCTCGTATAGTACTTGTGCAAACATGAAGAGAAGCATCTCAGTTGTCCTTTACCTGTCTCTATGTAAGTATCGTAATTTTTGTTCCATTATGGGCTATATTCTATTTAATCAATAAATATAGTTAGTAGACCAAATGGCGTAAATGCAGACTAGCTGGTGGATAAATATCATGTTAGGCAAGCCTGAGCGATGGGCAAGACGCGTAAACAAACACAAACACGAGGGCTAGATACGAATACCCGACCACACTGCAAGAAAAGGGATGCATATCTAGACTGATTTGAACGTTCGATCACAATGCGATTATATGTAGACTGTTATGACCAATAAGGCCCTGTGACCAGATTGGAAGTATTTTGATATGTTCATACTTTGAAAGCCATTATAGACTCTAGACAGACGCAGGAACTGCAAGAACTTTCGCGAATGTCACACTGGCACCCCCCCCCCCCAATAGATTATTTTCTCCTCGGATTTGCACGATTCACGTGCGCCAGCCCGTGGCAAGTAGGGGGGGGGCTCGAGCCCCCCCCCCCCCCTACTTGCCACGGGCCGACGTCGCATTTACCACTGCCCATGCCGCCCATGCCGCACTTGCCACTGCCCATGTCGCATTTAACGATAGTGCGCTTGGTTTGTTGACTGAGAGGTTAAAACGTCTTCGGACGAGACGCCGCACTCTCAGCCAATAGTGCAGCGGGAGTGAATAAATAGTGCAGTGAATGAAAGAGTGAACGAATATCTAAGTACTTAATCATGCATCATGCTGGCATTTTGCTGGCGGCCTACACGCAATTAGACACAAAACAAAGGAAGTGTACAGAAATATTCGCGATATTAAGTTCCCGGCGAGGGAGCTGTCAGGACAGTTAACAAGTGGAGAAATGTAAGCTTTAAGCAGACTTTTGTGTATTGTGCTGATTACTGGACATGGTGATAGTGAGGTATAGCCTCCGCGGTAAAGCAGTTTCACGAAAGACGTGTTACAAAGGCATTGTCGTCCGATCTAAACACCGGCGCAAGCAGTGGCCGTGTTCATAAGAGCCATGCGAAGTAACTCGCTTTGACATTAGTCATACCATTCCTGCGGAAACTTTTGAGGCTCCTCTCCACATTCCTGTTTCTGTTTGATTGCTCGCTTATTTGAGGCACAATTCGTCACACGAGAAAGAAACAAAGTTAATCGGAGGTATACTGTGGATGTCATGCATCAACTACGATGTGCAACAGTTTTTTCACCGATCGTTCCGAAGTATCCCTTTAATGACAGTATAGCTGTCTATAGCCCTATAGTATAGGACTAGGTTGTCGTGAAGGAAAAATTCGTGAAGGAACAGCATTTTTGTCTTTTTTTTTTTTGTTCATTGCGCATCTTCGGAGACGTGACTTTCCTTCACCCCCAAAGTGAAAGGTTTGAAGGAGCAACAGTGCCGCCTCATGCGTCGAAGATGAGCTTTAACTTGCGGAAACAAAAACAAATGTATTGGGTGACTCTATCGGAACCGCCCTTATCTTGAGTTGCATTTTCTGTTTTCTTTTAGTCTTTTTCCAGGACGCAGGAGGCGATAGTGTGCTCTTTCACCCTCTCACCTTGTGCGTGAAGGAAAGTCGCAACTCCGAAGATGCGCAATGAACAAAATAAAAGAAAAAATGGTGTTCCTTCACAAATTGTCGGGTCGAGTTCAACTCGACTCGACAGTCAACTCGACCCTCTCTGTCGAGTTCATGTAAACGCGGCTATTGTAAACTTTGACCTGACTACCAAATCGAACTTACAGGTGACGTTTTCAGGTCAAAATCTTGAAAATCACAAACATTTGAGTTTTACCACAATTTACTGCGTACTGTGTACCTTGCGTTAAAATTACGCTTATGTCGAAATTATCCACTCATCAATCGGCCTCGCACGAGAAGCCATTGGCTTGCTACTGTGCTGGCTTTGGCTGGCCATTCTCACCCCTTGTCAAGAAGAAGAAGAGTCGGTAGTGATACCTAGGTCGCCTGTTAGATCGCGCCCGAGGGCGTGGCAAGTTGCTGAAATATAGAGACATTGCACAGACGCATTCTTAGGTCCAAGCCCGGCCAGAGCCCTTCTTTTGTTTCTGTACATGGCCCGGAACTGACCCGAATAATTTCGAGGTCTCCCGGCTCGTGTCCTGTTCGACGAATTTCCGTGTGCCGAGATCGCGATGCATGTTCGAGAACCCTCACGTCGAGAAAATTAATTGCAAAATTAATTGACAGACCGACCGCTGTGGCGTTGTTTATGATCGCATAACGTCTCGCGACGTATCGAATTCTCTAAAGTAAGGAGTGAGGTTCTCAGATGTACCACCAGCAATTCGCAAACGATAACATTGTGTACCGTTCTGATTTGTCCTTTGCAGCATGCATCTTTCACGTCTCTGCTGCGGCAGCTGTTTATGGGAACTGCACAGATATCGAGGGCCACCACTACGAGCTTCCAGGGAAAGGCCGTAAAACAGATCACGAGGGCTGCATAATCGTAAATGTGAGTGGCTTTCCGAATGGACACCTGATGGGAATATTTTTCGTCTAGTACATTTATGGATTAGATACCGAACGTGTTGGGGTTTCATGTACAAACTGCGTCGTTCTCTATTTTGAGTTGTTTCCCTCTGAGATGTAGCATTAAAAGTTCCGTAACGTAACAAGCTTTCGTGTGTGGTGTCATTCAAAGGAGCTATGAGGTGACTTTTAACATCGCTCGAAATTTCTTCTATAATCAAACTCAAACTCAATCGCTCGAATTCGTGCCACGTCTGTCAAGCTGAGTTGAGTGACGATGCAAAATATTTTCACTCTACGATGCGTTTTAGCTGGGCAATCGAATTCACACACACACAAAAAAAAAAGCAAAAAGAAATGGTCGGCACGATCCTTACTTGATGGGGAGAATGCTCCGAAGCTTGTTTGCTTTTATTTTTTCTTCTTCTAGGCTCAAACGTCTATGTTTTAGCTGTGTCGCCGTACGTCACTGGTCACGTGAGGGGAGTAGCATACGTCAGGACGTCGTCTTGTTCTGCTATGCGCTCCTTTCACGAGAAGGATTTTTCCAACATTTGGTCGAGCGGTCCAACAGAGCGGTCGCACTCGCTTTGTGGGTAACCTGCGCTCATCGTTCTTTGACAGGAACACATTTTATTCGTCGGAGGACACTGTGCCGAAAAGCGAAAACATTTTTGGGCTCACCTCAGTGCTGTTTTAAGAGCTTGTTATTTATAAATATCTCCCGACACTTCGCGTACAAGTGATATGTTGCCCTAGTTGTTCTTTTTTCTTCTTCTTTTTTTTTATGACGGTAAAATGGGTCCGTCCGACGCCTGGTGCGAATCAACCCTCATTTCAGCGGGTTAGCTTTGTTGCCCATGTAACTAGCCTTTTATTTCTTTCGCGATTTTAGTTTCCATTAGGCGCGGTACAGGATTCGCTGCGCTAGATTCAGTGCTTCGCGCATGTCATGCCGTTTTTCCGCCGTACTTGACGGACAATGCGAAGTTGTTGCCTACTTCGGCACAGTGTTGCTCGGAAATTCCAGTTTTGATTTAATCGAAATCAGGAACGAAGAGTACGAAAAGCGCTCAAGGCTTTCGTCTATCAAATGAACTACTTTCATGAGATTACACTTCCTCCGTCCCCAGCAGCGCTCTATGGAACCTTTCAATAACCTTCTATTTGTATAGTTCACACCCTTCAGTCCAGCAGCCAGGCCAGTTTCGTGTGCCATCTTCGCACAAGGGTCACAGAAATCCTGCTGCGGAAACCGCGAGAAGCAGTACGATATGTCACTGTTGCGGATGGTGATTATTGCCGACGATGGAGGCGATTATGATCTTCACAATGCTTGAAGCAACTCGATGCCCAAGAAACGTGTCGAGCACTACCCGTCCCCAATGATATTACCATGGCCGGTCCTACATAATTCGCCGCCCTCTGTCAACTCTGGCCGCAACCCCCCCCCCCCCTTCTCGTTTTCTCTTTTCTTTCTTTATTCTTCTTCTTTTTCTTTTTTTGCAATGGGTTCGAACCCACGCCACACGCATGATAGCAAAGTGCCTGCCCATTCGGCACCCCCAGAGTGTCGATGCGGTTTGAGGTGCTCGCCAGGTGCTCTAATTTTGCCTGGATGGTTCGTGACAGCCATCTGAACTTAAAGGTTGCTGGCAAACGCGACTACATGAGAACAACCGGACAGGAACAGATGGAGTCGCCGTTGCTTCGTAGTGTTCACAAGAGTTTGTTCTTTCGCAACCGCGTTTGTCAGCTGTGTACTACCAAGCTGCCCAATATGTTTATATTTCATACGCAAATGCTCGATGAACACTGTTCATTGAGGGCACGACGTAACTAGTCTATCTTGAAGGTTGCGCGCGCGCATGTAGGTAACTCGTGGCTCCTCGGCAAATATTTGTCGTGTCCGTACAGATTGCAGAAGGATGCTATGGTGTCGGCGGATGATACCGTGGATATTACCCGCGCATGCACCAAAGGTTAGAACAATGTTTACGCGGTCGCCCTTGGGTTGATATATATATATATACGCTGAAAGAAATGTGTTCCGGCAACCACCGCGAAATTAATGGGTAGTTGAAAGAAAACGGGGGCAGACAACGAAGGTGTAGGAAGTAAGGAGAAAAGGGGAAGTTATTTAATTACAGGTGGAAAGTTAAAGGAATACGTCGACGTTGCGGCGGAAGCTCCGCCTTCGTCGGGACTAAGGGGTGACAATGATTGCTTGAAGCTTTTACACGTGTCCAGAATGACGTCAGAATCAGGATAGCCCCGCCACCTGGCGGCTGTCAGTACGTCAAGTCCAGGAATGCTGTGTCAAGCATTGACACAGCATTGACAAGCTGTGACACATCATTCCTGGACTTAACTGGATTTAACACCTTAACTTTCCACCCATAAATAAATAACACCCTTTTTTTCCTTACTTCCTACACCTTCGTTGTCTGCCTCTCATTTTTTTCAACTACCTATTTAATTTCGCTGTGGTTGCCCGAACAATTTCTTTCAACGAAAGGAAAGTTAGGTAGCAAGCGAGCTGGTGGTGACGATCCATGACTTGAAAACCCGAGACGAGGTAGGGACGAAAACAGACATACACAAACACGGTCTCAAGAGACACGGAGAGACGAGGGAGAGACACGGTCTCTCTTGAGACCGTGTTTGGGTATGTCTGTTTTCGTCCCTACCTCGTCTCGGGTTTTCAAGTCATGGAATTTCTTTCAGTGTGTATTTCTTTCAGCATATATATAATATACAAAGGAAAAATAGCCGAAGCTCCAGGATAGTTACAGTCCCGTACAGTCTGACGTAGGACCTATATGAGTCTAATCTCAATTTTTTTAATAGGATCACTCTGACCCATGCCAGTACGCCTGCTATATGCCCTATGTACCACGAAAAGAAGTGTTACGGCGGCGAAACAAGCCGGAGGGAGCTTGGTGTCCGGTAAGAATGGCTCTTTATGTCACATGCTTTTTGTATATGTGTGCATGTATATGGAACAAACCTTGAAGGGATAGTAGCGTGCAGCAACCTGCACAGCGAAAAGTCACACAATAAATCGGCATTGCTATCGAGAAAATCAATTTTCAATTATCTAGAGCACGTTCTCAACAGAAAAATCTGCTGTCAACAAGAGCTATCAGTTACGTTCTAGAGAGCCCTCGCGAGATCCACATTGTATGGCTAGTGTTTCCATCTGCTTCTGGATTGCTTTCCGAAGCTTGAGAAATGTCCCGCGATTGCTGTACGCGTCATCTTTTTGTCAAGGATGCCGGATGAGAATTTCTGCAGTGTGGCTAATCCCAAGAATACCTCAATGAGGAATCCAGACATTTCGTTTTGCCATCCCCAATGCCACCATGTGCGGAGCGAAACCAGCAAGTTGTGATTGCGTGCCATCAACTGCATGGGATAAAACTGTGTGTCGTGTGTGTTCGATGCACTTCTCAAAAGACGCATACATAGAACGACGTCGTGACATCTTCAAAGCAAGAGTGAGTGGGCCACCGACAAAGAAGAAACGGAAAAAGCTAAGAGAAACGGCAAAAGTCGACGCTGCTCTGACCGTATTAGATCACTCACAGTGGAGGAGGGATGAAGGTAAGACTACCGTACATCAGTATGTAATCCCACGTCGCTTACGGTCATGAGATAAAGATTATGTAGCTTGGAAGAAATAGCATTGTTGTAAAGTGGTGGTTGCGCTCTTTTGCTTTCAGAATGAACCCATGCAAAGCACATCGAAGGACATTCGTACTGGTGACACAATGGCAGGTATAAACATTAGACTGTTGGTCATAAGTTCGATGTTGCGTGAACACTAATTAACTGAACTAAAACTTCTAAAACTAAACTGGCGCATGGAGTCATTATTCTACGCCTCTTATTCTCGTTTTCTTGTGTAGGTGTGGCTGTAGCACTGTCTGAAGCCATTGGTACCTTATTACCAAACTGTAAGCAAGTGTGGATTCCTCTACACACTTGTGTCACATCAGCGGCGACATGAAAAAAGCAAACAAGTGCACAGGACAACAGTTCCAACAGGACGAACAGCAATTCCAAGCTGCACTGTTGCTGCCAGCCCTTTAGTCGTCACAATCATTGAGATTTTCCATTCGCTTGTGATATATGTGATGTCAACTGCAATGTGGCAGCGCTTTCTTTCACAGCTGCTGACACTGTAGCTTCATTCGTCTGAACACCTCAACACAGACTGGCTTGAGTTTCAACCCTTCGTGTGCACTCTTCCTAATACGAGCACCATGAAGGACACAAGGGACACCAGTACAAGAGTTATGCAACCGAAGACAACTGATGCTCTGATGAAGCAAGTGATGCTCACAATGCATCAGCACGGCGTAGTATGAGGCGCACGTCTTCTGTATCTACGTGCTTCGATCGTACAATCTGAAGAGTAAATCGTACAGACTCTATAAGGCTTTGACGATACAGTTATGCAGCACAAAAGTATCGAGAGCACAATATGTGCAAGTGGGGCTAATGTAGGATGTTTCATGCCCAGCAATTCGGGACAAAACGTAGAGCTGGCTTCACCTGATAATATCCCATACAAGATCATAGAAAAAGCGCGTGCAGCACGTTCTGCTGAAAACGCTTTGCATTCGTTCGCTAGTGGAACGTTGCCTGTGTCATAGGGAAATATTTCGTTCAGGTTTCGTTGGCGAATATTCGGTCTTTGAAGTTTAATTTTGGTTCAAAATCTCCAAGCCGTAAAGGACGCTTCACGCGATGCATTGAAGCGTTGGATGAAGCCCTCCGCCTGGTGAGGTAACGCACATGCACCATGTATTATTTTGCAAGAAAACCGTGAGTTAACTGCTCTGTACGGCTTCTCAGACATCGTTCAAGTAGACAAGTTCGCAGGTTTGTCGCGCATGGAAAAAGAAGAAGAAAAAAAAACAAAGAAGAAGAAGAAACTTGTTGTCGCGAGACACTTTCTTTGATGCACGCAGCTTGTGAGAAAATTGGCCAGTGGCGCGCAGGCAATGAATATCGTGACAAACATTTTTGCTGACACTGCTCTTCATTGGGATACAGTGTGCTGTTTTCCTTATGGTGATGCCTTTAAATGCAGATTTGTGGCCGAATGCTGTGAGGGTCCTTTGAAGTTCCAACCTTTTCAGCTCGACTTGTTGAGGAAGCTACACTTGGGTGCCCCAACGTAGGGGTTCCTTTTGCACACCTCCGCATGAACTTCGCGTGCTCCAAATACCGCTTGCGTGAATTCGTAATACGAAACGGGTCCAGCTGCTCCTGCAACGCCAAGTCCTGAATAATCTGTGAAAATCACAACGAAAATTAGATGGAAAGATGGTGATATTCTGAGGATAATGGCACCGTCCCAGCCACGAACATCTGTTTACTATGTTCCGAACGCACACAACCGGCCTGGTCACGTTTATTGCTCTCTACGATTCGTTCTTGAAACAGCTGATTTATGCAGCCATATTTGCGTATGGATGATGTTTTGCTTGCGCTACTTGACTGCTGACTTCTGATCGCTTTCCCTCTGTTTCGTAGGCAAACGTGCATTGCTCAATATATATTTATGTGTCATTTGTTATTCAGTTGTCATTATCCAGTCTTATTTTGTACGAGCTTGACATTCCGCTGCCCCGCACAAAAGAAAAGAAAGAAGCATTTCTGACGTACTATGCGGGCAACTTCTACATCAAGCGGAAGACCAACTGTCCAGCTCCGCACCAGAACTCGTAAAAGTCAAGCACAGCTCTCTTTGTTCCGTATGACAGTCATCGTAGTCTAGGGTACAGTTCCAGTAATATTCGTTGAAACATACATCAGCATAAGGGTGAAATCGATACGCTTTTCCAACACCCTGCATTGTGGGACCAAGAAGCTCCAGGAGCGTATAGAACGTGTTACAATAAAACCAGTAAGATATCAATAAGGAAACATACAACACCGTCCTACAGTTATTGCTTATCTGTACTTCAGAGACACCTAAGAGGAAAGCAACAGTGCCTGTGAGCCACTGCCAAACGCATTCTTTTTTTTATCTTCACGTTAATCGAATCACATTGGTCACAAGCAATGTTAAGCTGTAAGCTATGTGAGTACCTGTTGGTCCTGGTTGTGTACCTGGGGTCCGCGTATCAACATCGTAAAAATGTTGAGTGAATGTTTATCTGAAGCTCTGTATTAAGAGCGTCCAGAGCTTCCGAGAGACAGCGAGTTTTTGTTCGTCGGAAGGTGTTCACGATAACGATTCCGAGCAGCATGATAAGCCAGTCACTCTGTTTCTTTGAAGTGGCTGACATCGCAACGCAACTTTATCGCTTCATTTTCCTAGAATTATTCCCTTGCACTAAAAATCGGTACCAGCGAGATAGCAGTATAATGTCACTCGCTCCAAGAAAGAGGATGATTAGCATATCATGTTTCCGGAACTGTTATCCTGAAAACCTTCCGGTCTACTAAAACCCCCTTGAACCGCGCACACGATATGGCGTATCCAGTAAACAATGTACTCTTAACATTGAACATTGAATGAATGACGGCGAAATCTAAAGCCAGCAAAACTAATGAAGGGCGTCATTCTTTTCTTTTTTTTTTTCTTTTTGTACACCGAGCGTATTGGCTGAATCGATTGCAAACAGCTGAACGGTATGCTTTCCGTAAAACAACCTACTACAATTACACCAACAGCAATTTACCTACCGAAGCGTGATGAACACTACGATTATGACACGCCGTTTTTATTTCTGTTTGACGCGCGGGTGATCCACACTATTGAGGCGCCTCAGTCTGTATTTTCGTTTCTTTGTTTCTCTTTTTGTGGGAATAAGAAGTCACTTTTTCGTGCTAGCATTACAATGGCACTCCTCTCCTACTGTGTTGACAACGGTCCGAAAGACGGAAAGCCCAAGCAGGAAAGCCACAAGCCCAAGGAGACGCTTTATTGGGCTTCAATGGCAGGAACGATAACAGCATCATAAAGCAGGCATGTAAGGAACGTATACCGGGTGTTTCAATTAAATCCCCGGGCAAAATAATTGGCTTACGGGTGCACAAATGGAAGAACTTTCTTTTTTACAAGTATCTATCCGATACCGCCTACAAGCTGCTCACCGTGTGAGTGAGTGTGAGGCGTTAATTATTTAAATAAAAATTCAAATGAGTTTCATGGAAAAACATAACTTCTAAAGCAAGGCGCTGTCGGAATTAAAATGATTACTACCCCTTTTGGGAACTTCAGGGGACATCTCTTTTAAAGAAAAATCTGCCACCGAAGCTGGTCATTTGTTGGAATAATTAATTGTCTTCGCCGCTTCGCCGCGACCAGCCGCGACAAAAATATGTAAACCGGAACCAATTAATTACTGCAACAATTGGCCAAGGACAGAGCCTTGTGTGGCATAATGGATTACAGCACAAACAGTATAACAGCAGGTACGAAATGATGCATAGGTTGCTATATTTTAAACATTTCCAATCATTCGATTTGTCCAACATGAAACATGTACTTGGTAAGGCAGTGAGTTCCTTGTTCATAGCTCCCACAGGCTTTTGCTGAAGCTGATGATTCAAAATTTCCTTGTAGTTCGTGCTGCCAGGTGAGGTGGAACTTTACAGTCAAAGCAGTAGTCGTGAAGATTATCTCCATTCTGCTGATCCTGAGTGTAAGACACTTGTTTAGCAAGAAATAATGGGAGAATGGTGAAGGGGAACTGTCGTTCTAATTTTTCATAGAACACGAGTAAATGCACTACAGAAGGATGCGGAAGAGATGAGATGCTCGCCTTGAGAGCCTGGAAAAACTACTGGAGCAATCAGCAGAAAGGCCGGAGAGAACAGCTGCACAAAGGGCTGAAATGGCTCGCTAACGACAAGTCTTGCTCTTCCAAGCAGAACGTGAGCACTTTAGGCAGGCTCAATGGACATTTTATTGAAAGCTGCTAGCAGATCATAAGAGCATTTCATCATCAACAGTTATAGTTACTACAAATTTATATGGCGTCAACACAAGACACACAGCAATGTGCAAGTGCTGCTGCAACATTGCCACGGTCACTTCTATTCCCACTGTTCCCATCAAACGCGCAGTTCACGCCACCTTCATCATGTGCTCCACAAGCAGAGCGGCAGCCAAGCGGATTCCCATGACTGGGTCAGGATCTTCTGTGTTTTAGGATTGTGTTACTAAAATGATTGTGAGGATTGTGTTACTAAAATGATTGTGCTGGTGGGGCGACATGGTCATTGTTCTTACCCAGCCCAATGTTTGAAAACGTCTTGTGTGCAATCATAATATATCACAATGTATCTGATATTAAGCGCATACATATGCTCACTTGCGTTACATTTAGCCAACATTAGTCACTGCAACTATTTATCATTGTTGTTATTTATGTTAGTCAATCTTTTGTTCCCTTGCAGCTTTAAATGCTTTCAAACTTTGTAGTGCTGTAGAGCACCACGAGAGTGCCTTGGTTGTTAAAATCCTGTCGATACTGACGTAACTCACCAGCAACGAGCTTTTCTACCGAGGGGTGTCTTCTAAAATATTATATTGGTTTGCTTTTAGGTATACGCTTGTGGATATGTTTATGAAAAACGAATTTGTTTGCTAAATATAATGAATGCCCAAAATGATGCAAGATGGCTGTGTGTTCTTTCTTTTCACCATAATCAAAGTGCGTTCTGACCATTCCTCTTACTGTATTCGATCAACTAACCAATCAACCACTGCGTCCTCCACCTGCTCAACCCAGGAAGAAGGACGTAAGGGCAGTGTCTCTATAGGGGAAGGAGGAATGTGGTTAATTCAGCTTGTCTCGTTGGTTGTGGGAACATCTGTTAATAGGTGTGATTATCTGTTGCCCACCTGCTGCACACACATACATGTGCATGTAACTGCTGTGGGGATGCTGTCATTAATCTGCAGCCCTGCTTACCTTAGGTTAATTCCCTGGTTGTTCTCCTCCCAGAAGTTGTGCAACATGCACTCTGTAGCGACAATAGCTGACGCAAACTTGTAGTGCATATCAGTGCGTCTGAGGAGGATGCGGCAGCGGCGCTTGAGCCGACCAAATGCGTGTTCGACAACCACCATCCCAGAGCTGAGGCACTCATTGAAGTAAACCTGTCCAGACGACGACCAAAAATTAGTGCCGAACAAAGAGAGAAAATACTCCAACATGGGCAAATTTCAATCAGTGTGCATACTCGTACATGTTCTTGTGTAATTCTACTATTGTGGGAATGGTTTTATACTTCGTGGCATTAGAGGATATGCAGGGTCTCCAAGTATAAGAAAAGGCACCGGCATCCTGTTGATGACAATATTGCCCTGTGAAGCGAAGGGGTATGTTTTCAGTGAACATCCGCTTTATGCAAAACTGGCTAAGTACCTGAGGTATCAGTTCATGAGCATTGGTGTACAACTTTGAAGCATCATTAGAGCAACCAGGCGGGATGCAGCTTATGTAGCGAAATCTGGTGACAGCACAATTATTATTATTTTTTTATTTTCTTCTTCTTATTATTATTCTTTTTTTTAAGGGAGACACGATTATCTCCTTGATACCGAATGCAATATTCGAATTCATTTTGCGCGAGTAATTAATTCGTAAATCATGACAATAGCAAACGGATACCGAACTGCGAAGAGCTGTAAAAAGAGCACCATATTACGGCGGTTCATCCGAGGGAGGATTCCGTGACGTCACCTAGCACTGTCGTCTGCTGGCAAGCCTGCATTCTTTCTCCCTTGCCGGGTGCCGAATGATGTCAGCAGTGTGTTGCTTTCAGCGCCCTCTCGCCTCACAAAGGCGAAGCGCTCGCTTTGTAATAATTTGTTTAAGTAAAATCTGCGCAGTTTGGGACAGAGATATTTCTACACATGTTCCTCACATCCCAAAGAATATACCACAACGTTTGTGGTGATTTTGTTGCGGAGTCCCACTTTTACATAACATCTCGTAATAATAATACTGTTTAATGGCTATGAATGAGGTACCACATCAGCTTCACATTTTGTAGCGAGGAATATACGAATGTAAGAACAAGACCACACACCGTATTTCGTCATCTACAACAGCTTGTAGTACTATCGATGCCCATCCCGCTTCACATAATCACCGTAACCGGCAGATGGCGGGAGAATAGAAATATGCGTGCCATCGATGCACGCATACAACCTGATGCCTCCTATACCCTGCACTCTTAAAAATGGACTTCACCACATAGCACGCTCCTAGTCAACCATCATCCCGAATGACAACGTTCTCGCCCCTGATTTGTTGAAAACGGGAGGTGGAGCCTATTTTGTGTCTGCCATTATGCACGACACAAAATAGGCTCCGCCTCCCGTTTTCAACAAGTCAGGGGCGAGAACGTTGTCATTCGGGATGATGGTTGGCTAGGAGCGTGCTATGTGGTGAAGTTCATTTTTAAGAGCGTGAGTTATCCAACACCCTTTCAAGAAACGTTCAGCTATGAGTTTTGCTTCATCACGGTTCGGCGTAGTGGTCAACTGGCTTAGGAAATGCTGTCACATCGTGTTACAGCATCGATAGAGGCAGTTATGGACTGTCGATTTGTGCACTCCAAAGAGAGAAGCAGGGCACTGTGATTCCCCACAACTTGCGATCTTTTATTGAGCGATTGCTACTTGTTTGTCTACAGGTACACTCTTAAAAATGAACTTCACCACATAGCACTCTCCTAGCCAACCATCATCCCGAATGACAACGTTCTCGCCCCTGATTTGCTGAAAACGGGAGGAGGAGCCTATTTTGTGCCGTGCATAATGGGCACAAAATAGGCTCCTCCTCCCGTTTTCAGCAAATCAGGGGCGCGAACGTTGTCATTCGGGATGATGGTTGGGTAGGAGAGTGCTATGTGGTGAAGTTCATTTCTAAGAGTGTACTAGTGTTCGGACACAGTTCGGACACAGTATGGTGGGGGCATGTGTGTGCGCACAAGTGACACTAGTTTTACAAATGTCTCGCGTGACATCATGAAGGTCTCTGTCCAGCCCGAAGGGTCGCTGTTCAATACCATGTTCTCCCACCAGGAGTCAGACCTCTGTCGCATCCATACCCGACGCTGTGCGTGACTTGTAGCATGCAAGCCTGTGAAACAGGCAGCAATTTAGTAAACTCGTCAGAGCGGCTCTAAGCCTTTAGGTAATGTAGTGTACGTTAGTAATTTGTCTACATTCACATGTTAGGATACGCTGAGCTAGTGTGCTTACAAAGGCGTGCGTTCACGTATCTCTCCTTGCTGCATGTACAATACAATTTGTTCTTCAACTACACCACCAACGGAACACAACACACGTATGCAAAGGAGCTACCTTTGTGCACTATATTTCTCTAAAGTAAATACGCCCCACGATCATATTCCGTTCTTGTCCGATTTTTTTCCAGTTCCCTACACTCGAATATGTCTAAATAAATAGATTTCAAACAAGCACAAAAGTTGAGAGACGCATTCATGTGAGAAATGTTTACATTCGGAACGTGCATTCGTGTCCACTAGGCAAGCGTCCACCCAGGTGTTGCCAATAACAGCTCCTCTTTACACATCATGATACGAAACTGAACTTAAGTATTATGCTGAAGCGCGACCATCACCGTGACAGCATATCTTATGAGCAGTAGAAGCATAAGCGAGGGAAACGGCCTCTCTTTATTTATTAGCAGCATGACAAAAACGCACTACTCCATGGTAAACGCGTGAACGCCAGCGCCGTGGTTTCTGGATTCTGTTCACAATTCTCTAGTTAGTTGTTGATTGATTGATTGATTCTTGCCAGACTCTCCAGAGTTATCAACGCAACGTGCTTTGGTCGTACATAATAATACAGCACATGTTATCAGAGGGGAAATCGAAAGTCGAAAATAATTTGCACACAAACAGTATAGGTGGCGTGCATATCTAGTCACACTATAGCTTCACCCGTGCTTTTTCCCTCTTTCTGGTGAACCGGCGCACCCCGCCTATACGCGTGCTTCTTTTCACTCTTTCTGTAGAACCGGCGCATGCGCATGCACACCACCTATAGGGACCGTGCGACACCTAAAGGGGGCGCGCTGCTCCGTCGCGACAGCGCCGCCAGTGGCGGTCTTGGACGTAACCGACGTGATACCACGCCGCCCGTTCTATGCATTCTCAAGTGGAACCGTAGCTTGCGTGGCGACCGCCGTAATTAGAAGGGCTAATTTTCGAAGTGCAAATAATGTGGAACCTTTCTGGGGCGCGAACGAAGAGAATGGAGACAAAATGCACATAAGCAACCACCGTATTTACAATGCGTCTAACAGTACGGAAGGAGAACAGCCACTCGCGTCTGTCCGGTCAAAACACCTGTAAGTGATACGTCGAGAGGATGGTTATTTGACTCCTCACAAAATCCTGGCTTGCTAGCGAAGGCTATATACGTGCATTCCTCTGACTCCCATTTGTAATATCATGTTTTTGACTGAGTCTTGTATTCCTTTCGTCGTCTTTGCGCACACATAGCTTCGTCACTGAAATTTACATCGTGCGTCCGTTTTATCCATACAAATAAGCACGTGGGGTCACAACTTATTGCCTGAACTTGTACTGCAGTTTTTCCAGTATCTTCAGATACAATAACGCTAAAGAGATCCTCAAAGAAGAAATTATATGAGTCTTTACCTCGGCTACCGCCGTAGACTTGCGGGACGACAGCTGTGAAATGGTCGGTGAGTAAATACTAAACCTTTTGGACAACATAGAACTTCTGTTCTCACTGTGAGACTCGTCATACCGGGAGCAATATCGGCTCTGGGCACTGGCGATGAAACACCTCAATCATTATCTCGAAATAGGTTGCCGTTTGGTCGGTGCATTTGACGGTGATACAGTATCCAGCGGCGTTTCACCGTCACGAAAGTGGCAACTGTAAATCATTGATCATTTTGCAGGTCCTCATTCAGTTTCATTGAAACTAGAACAAAATAAATAGAATATATTCGCTCATGTTGTGCACACCTCATGCAATGGCCGAACGCGCGTCACAAACGCTATTCGCTGCGAGTGTAGTGACCTCGGCGGTATTGGAAGCGTAGAAATCACGAGAAATGAAGCATCTGGTCCCCAATAAAGAGTTCTTTTAGGTACTGGCACAGTTAGCGATGCTGTGGCAAAAAAGATGCCCGCACTTCACATGTAAGCAAAGCTGGCTACCCGGCGGCTATCACGCAATGTACTTTCTCCGGAGGCCGCATCGCGGCGCCACCAGTTTGTCGCGCAGTCCCTATATGTAACATCACATTATTCCTAACCGTTTTAACATTTCACCGTCGAATGTTCATGTTTAGGTTCAGTCTCGCATCGTAATCCTTTTTGAATTAATACTGGTGAGGGACACTACTGGCGAAGATTTAAGAGAAAATGTCTGTTTTCGGACTTGAAGAGGGCGCTTCTATCGGATAAGTCGCTCGTAAGTCGCCTGGCGTGTGGGATTCTTCCACTCGCGTCAGCCTACCACATGTAAACGAGTAGAAGTCGACTGGGCGAGAAAAGTGGACTAAAACGTTTAGTGGACCTATGCGTGCATGTGAACGCGGCGACTCTCGCGAGATGATTGAAGGGACGGGAACAGGAGCAGACGACAGAAGGACAGCGAAGAGGAAGAAGGAAGGCTTCCGTTTTTTCTGTTTTTTTATTTTATTATTATTATCATTATTATTATGAGGTTGTTAGAGAAAGGAAACTTCAGGCGGTGCTCCCGCTACTGCCCAAGCAGCACAGCTCATTGGCAGCCGTGGGGACCGATGACGGGCGACGACACTCAAAAATCAGGCGCGCATCGCCTCCCAGAAACGGCCCTGCGTACGTTTTGCAATACCGGGTGGACAAAGGCCCGACCACGATCTCCGATACCTGCGCCCGACCCTCTCCCGACAACGTCCCATTAGCCTGTCCTCCGCGAGTTGTGCTGTAGTTTTTATTCGTTTTAGTTATAGAATTTGATTAACGGTAAGCACAAATAATCTTACGAACGTTTTATTAAGACGTCATGCACTATATGCAGGGTGTCCCAGGAAACGTGTGATTGAATTATCATAAAAAAAACTACACCACCTAGAGTTATGTTCTTACTGGGCTTTTGCCACCTCCTGATTTGAATGTCATGTAACGTAAGTTTAATTATGTAAATTTTTGTGAGCTTAAATCGGAAATTTGCCAAGTAAAGGTCACTTTTTCACCCCACCAATGTCAAAAGCGTGCTTAATTTACTCAAGTTAATGATAATTGACAGGGATGTTCAGGAGGTATCCCATCGGAAAAAATAGCCGAACATGATGCTCTACGGAGCTACCACGGGACAGCGCACGATGAATTTTTCACAGCAATCTTTGTGAGTCCTACGAAAGGAGGTTAGAAACCCAGCCCACCCCGGCATCGCAGAAAGAGGCATGGTTTATCGCGTTCGCGTCCGACTTTCGCTGGGACAGTGCTTTCCCTCTCCCAATTTTAGGGCTGTTACTTTTTCTACAATCACTCTGCGGGCTGGCTTTGGAACCTCCTTTCGTTGGACTGAGAGCGATTGCGCTCAAAAATCAATCGCGCGTTATGGTCCGGTGCTCAAAAAAGCATGATGTCCGGCTATTTTTTCCGATGGGATAGCTCGTGAATGTCACTGTCAATTATCATGAATTTGAGTGAATTCGGCACGCTCTTCATATTGGTGGGGTAAAAAAGTAACCTTTACTTTGCAAATTTCCAAGTTCAGTTCGCAAACATTTACATGATTAAACTTACGATTCATGACATTCATATCAGGAGGTGGCAAAAACCTAATAAGAACAAATGCCGTTAACCGCATGATTCTAGGTTAGGTGGCGTAGTTTTGTTTTTTATTACAATTCAATCACACGTTTTCTGGGACAATAGTGTGCTCTTTCCCCTTCTCACATTGGGGTGATGGAAAGACGCGTCTCTATAGAGATGCGCAATGAACAAAATTAAGAAAAAAATTTCACGTGTATTTCACGAATTTTTTGCGGACGATCTATCGAACGGTTTTTTGTTCTGAAAACCGCTCTGGTATCAGGTGACCGAAGGGACCAGATGTTCTCATTGGGACAACTTCGTAGTATTATAATTGAAAAGTTAATTATTGAAAGTTAATTAAGACATTGCCTTAGGAGTTTGCTAATGCCCTCCTAAGGAGCGCCCTTCAGCATATGCTATATTGCAACTGATTTTATCTCGGAAAAAGTGATATATACAGGGTGTCTCAGTTAAATCCCCGGGCTAAATAATTTGCGAACGGGTGCACCAATCGAAGAACTTTCTTTTTTACAAGTATCTGTCCGATACCACCTAAGCTGCGAACCGCGTGAATGAGTGGGAGGCGCTCATTATTTAAATAAAAATTCAAATGAGTTGCTTGAAAAACATAACTTCTAAAGCAGGGCGCGGTCGGCATTGAAATGGGTACTGCGTCTTTTGGGACCTTCAGTGGACACCATTTACAGAAAAATCTGCTACCGAAGCGGGTCATTTGTTGCAGTAATTAATTGGTTTCGGTTTACATATTTTTGTCGCGGCTGGTAGCGGTGAAGCGAAAAAGGACGTTCTTCCACTCCCTTATCCACCAATGAATTACATGTTCGTGAGCTTACTTCGCAACGGGGAGTGCTGGAGAAAAAATAACAGCGTCAAACAGGCTACGTCAGTCCCCCCCCCCCCCGCCCCCCGCTTATCTGACTGATATGCGCCCTTTCTCTGTTATGATCGTACGGACGAAACACAGTTAATCACATAGTATCTTGGTATCACATGCTTTCCATTTTTTCTTCAGCACTCCCCATTGCGAAGTAAGCTCTAGAACACGTAATTCATTGATGGACAAGGGAGTGGAAGAGCATCCTTTTGCGCTTCACCGCGACCAGCCGCGACAAAAATATGTAAACCGAAATCAATTAATTACTGCGACAAATGACCGGCATCGGTGGCAGATTTTTCTCTAAAAGGTGCCCACCGAAGGTCCCAAAAGGGGTAGTACCCATTTTAATGCCGACTGCGCCCTGCTTTAGAAGTCCTGTTTTTCACGAAACTCATTTGAATTTTTATTTCAATACTGAGCCCCTCGCCCCCCTCATTCACACGGTGCGCGGCTTGTAGGTGGTATCGGACAGATACTTGTAAAAAAGAAAGTTCTTCGATTGGTGCACCCATTCGCGAATTATTTAGCCCGGGGATTTACCTGAGACACCCTATATATATATATATATATATAGTTGAAATAAATGGGAGACAGAAGACGAAAGTAGGGGAAGTAACAAAAGAGGGGTTTATTAAAACTTAAAAATCATAAAAGTTAGGGAGGATGTCTACGTTACGGCGGAAGCTCCGCCTTCTTCGGGACAAAAGAGCTAAATGTGGCCACGAGGCTGATAAGGGGCTTGAGAATGACGTGGTCGGTTGGGGGAAATTCCCGCCACCTGGCGGTTGTCAATTGGGGAAATTCCAGAGCGTTTCTGTGTCAGGTACAGGAGTGGGGTCATCGTCCTTGTGGGTCAGTGGGGACCTTGATGGGGGACTATGATTTTTAAGTTTTAATAAACCCCTTTTTTGTTACTATGATTGTTACTACTACCTTGTTGTACTACTACCTTGTTGTACTACTACCTACTACTTGTTGTACTACTACCTATTTTGTTACTACTACCTTGATGGGGGACTATGATTTTTAAGTTTTAATAAACCCCTTTTTTGTTACTATGATTTTTAAGTTTTAATAAACCCCTTTTTTGTTACTTCCCCTACTTTCGTCTTCTGTCTCCCATTTATTTCAACTATAATTACGTAGCCGTCCGATCCAACTCCAACTTTTCAAGATATATATATATATATATATATATATATATGTTTATAAGTCCCAAACGTCGCCACACCAGCATTGGACAGCTGTTTCGGCCTTATTGGGCCTTCATCAGCAATGCGTAGGTGGGCGACGTTTGAGCGAGTGGCGTCGGAAGGTCACGTGGAACGTGATGCCTCCCGTCAGGGTGAGTGACTCACCTCTGAAAGCCCAGTGCGAAGCCAGTAAAGTATAAAATTAAGGAAAATAGCATACGCTCTTTGGCTGCACGTTGAACATATGTTTATAAGTCCCAAACGTCGCCACACCAGCATTGGACAGCTGTTTCGGCCTTATTGGGCCTTCATCAGCAATGCGTAGGTGGGCGACGTTTGAGCGAGTGGCGTCGGAAGGTCACGTGGAACGTGATGCCTCCCGTCAGGGTGAGTGACTCACCTCTGAAAGCCCAGTAAGAAGATGAAGGCCCAATAAGGCCGAAACAGCTGTCCAATGCTGGTGTGGCGACGTTTGGGACTTATAAACATATGTTCAACGTGCAGCCAAAGAGCGTATGCTATTTTTCTTAATTTTATACTTTACTGGCTTCGCACTGGGCTTTCAGAGGTGAGTCACTCACCCTGACGGGAGGCATCACGTTCCACGCGACCTTCCGACGCCACTCGCTCAAACGTCGCCCACCTACGCATTGCTGATGAAGGCCCAATAAGGCCGAAACAGCTGTCCAATACTGGTGTGGCGACGTTTGGGACTTATAAACATATGTTCAACGTGCAGCCAAAGAGCGTATGCTATTTTTCTTAATTTTATATATATATATATATATATATAAAGAGAGGGGAAAAAGCCATTAAAAAATAAGAAAAATGACGCTAGATGTGTTTGAAATTCAAACTTACAGATTAAGACGGCTTCTATGGCTGCACGTAGAAAAACAGATACTCATGGAACGATGCGACAGCACCAGAGGACACGTGTTTCGCCGTGTTTGCGGCTCGTCGGCCCTGGGTAGCTGCGCATCGTTCGGGATTGGCAAACCAGGGGTCACTCAGCGAGCGATATACACCTGGGACGGTGACTGAGAACTCCTCAATGCCACAGTGCAAGCCAGTGAATTATAAAGAGAGAGAAAAAAGCCATTAAAAAATAAGAAAAATGACGCTAGATGTGTTTGAAATTCAAACTTACAGATTAAGATGGCTTCTATGGCTGCACGTAGAAAAACAGATACTCATGGAACGATGCGACAGCACCAGAGGACACGTGTTTCGCCGTGTTTGCGGCTCGTTGGCCCTGGGTAGCTGCGCATCGTTCGGGATTGGCAAACCAGGGGTCACTCAGCGAGCGATATACACCTGGGACGGTGACTGAGCACTCCTCAATGCCACAGTGCAAGCCAGTGAATTATAAAGAGAGGGAAAAAAGCCATTAAAAAATAAGAAAAATGACGCTACATGTGTTTCAAATTCAAACTTACAGATTAAGATGGCTTCTATGGCTGCACGTAGAAAAACAGATACTCATGGAACGAAGCGACAGCACCAGAGGACACGTGTTTCGCCGTGTTTGCGGCTCATCGGCCCTGGGTAGCTGCGCATCGTTCGGGATTGGCAAACCAGGGGTAACTCAGCGAGTGATATACACCTGGGACGGTGACTGAGCACTCCTCAATGCCACAGTGCAAGCCAGTGAATTATAAAGAGAGGGAAAAAAGCCATTAAAAAATAAGAAAAATGACGCTAGATGTGTTTGAAATTCAAACTTACAGATTAAGATGGCTTCTATGTCTGCACGTAGAAAAACAGATACTCATGGAACGATGCGACAGCACCAGAGGACACGTGTTTCGCCGTGTTTGCGGCTCGTCGGCCCTGGGTAGCTGCGCATCGTTCGGGCAGGGGAATGAACGTGTAGTATATTTCTATTGTCGGGAAAAACTCACGTGACCTCAGACGTCGGGCCAATCGTTGGGCCTCGGTAGAGTAGTTTTTTGCTTTGTTTTATTTTGTCTCCATGGGTGACGCGTGACGTAAAGCGACGCTGCCGAGGGGTTCTCTTTCCCTTTCCCCTCTGTTCTCTCCCCGCTTTGGCGGTTCTGGATTTTCGTTCGCATCCAGTGAAATAAATAAAACGCGGAAGCGTTGGCTCTTTCTGTTGCACAAGGTGCTTTATTTTTCGGGATTGGTATTTCCAAATCACACATATGCAGTCTTCTGTATTTGCGCCAAACACGAACTTTACATGAACATTGTTTCTGAAGTTCGAGTAATATCCGAAGCAACTTCACATTCACTGTTAGCTGATGTCTCAAGTAGAAGACTTCACAGTAGATCAGTAAATTCACTGCACGGGAACACACATTCACAAATCCAGCATGACAGGAAACATGTCCATATCCCTTTGCTGCTTGTATAGTGTCACATGTCAAGGCTGACCCGTCACAAAGGAACCTGTGCAGCTGCTAGGCCAAAAGATGATGTTCCAACCACTCAGAGTGGCATATCCATTCTCCAGCGTCCATGCCGATGCTTTTCTGAAGCAGATATGAGTTGAGCAGTACCTAGTTGATACCTGAGCAAGAAAGACCAGAATAGGGATCAGAAAACGTGAAAACTAAAAATTCTACCGGCCGAAATGCTGAGTATATGCCACAGGCGCGGTGCTATGCTATGCTACGCTAAGTGGCAGAATGGAATAGGAACTGACTTACCTGCCATCGAGTGGAAAAACACAGTATTGATCCTTCTTGAATCGTTGTCGCGCCAAGCAAGCAAAGCAGACCTGCGCCTTCCAATTATCCGTATCACTGAATTTACTTGCAGAAGTATCCAAGAGGATTCGAGTTTTGCAGAGTCGGTATCGACGGGCACTAAAAGCCATCCAAAGCTGTACCGGCAAAGATGCTATGCGTGCGTCCCTGCTGCACCATATTTCGAAACTTTACGGCGAACTGCTCCGGCACCCCAGACACGGCGGTGCCCGCTTTCCCGCGCCACGAAAAGGTTATAATTTCAAACGGACCAATGAGCGCTCGCATACCAGGAGAGCGGCCGCAGGAGCCAATGGGATGCTCTCGGTAGAGAACTCGCGCTTCGACGTAAAAATTTTGACGTTTCATGACGTTTGATGACGCGAAAGGCTCGCAGCGCCTCACTTTAGTTCGCAAAGGAACTCGCGAGTTTCATCCCCTTGGTTCGGGATTGGCAAACCAGGGGTCACTCAGCGAGCGATATACACCTGGGACGGTGACTGAGCACTCCTCAATGCCACAGTGCAAGCCAGTGAATTATAAAGAGAGGGCAAAAAGCCATTAAAAAATAAGAAAAATGACGCTAGATGTGTTTGAAATTCAAACTTACAGATTAAGATGGCTTCTATGGCTGCACGTAGAAAAACAGATACTCATGGAACGATGCGACAGCACCAGAGGACACGTGTTTCGCCGTGTTTGCGGCTCGTCGGCCCTGGGTAGCTGCGCATCGTTCGGGATTGGCAAACCAGGGGTCACTCAGCGAGCGATATACACCTGGGACGGTGACTGAGCACTCCTCAATGCCACAGTGTAAGCCAGTGAATTATAAAGAGAGGGAAAAAAGCCATTAAAAATAAGAAAAATGACGCTAGATGTGTTTGAAATTCAAACTTACAGATTAAGATGGCTTCTATGGCTGCACGTAGAAAAACAGATACTCATGGAACGATGCGACAGCACCAGAGGACACGTGTTTCGCCGTGTATGCGGCTCGTCGGCCCTGGGTAGCTGCGCATCGTTCGGGATTGGCAAACCAGGGGTCACTCAGCGAGCGATATACACCTGGGAAGTGACTGAGCACTCCTCAATGCCACAGTGCAAGCCAGTGAATTATAAAGAGAGGGAAAAAACCATTAAAAAATAAGAAAAATGACGCTAGATGTGTTTGAAATTCAAACTTACAGATTAAGATGGCTTCTATGGCTGCACGTAGAAAAACAGATACTCATGGAACGATGCGACAGCACCAGAGAACACGTGTTTCGCCGTGTTTGGGGCTCGTCGGCCCTGGGTAGCTGCGCATCGTTCGGGATTGGCAAACCAGGGGTCACTCAGCGAGCGATATACACCTGGGAAGTGACTGAGCACTCCTCAATGCCACAGTGCAAGCCAGTGAATTATAAAGAGAGGGAAAAAAGCCATTAAAAAATAAGAAAAATGACGCTAGATGTGTTTGAAATTCAAACTTACAGATTAAGATGGCTTCTATGGCTGCACGTAGAAAAACAGATACTCATGGAACGATGCGACAGCACCAGAGGACACGTGTTTCGCCGTGTTTGCGGCTCGTCGGCCCTGGGTAGCTGCGCATCGTTCGGGATTGGCAAACCAGGGGTCACTCAGCGAGTGATATACACCTGGGACGGTGACTGAGCACTCCTCAACGCCACAGTGCAAGCCAGTGAATTATAAAGAGAGGGAAAAAAGCCATTAAAAAATAAGAAAAATGACGCTATATGTGTTTGAAATTCAAACTTACAGATTAAGATGGCTTCTAGGGCTGCACGTAGAAAAACAGATACTCATGGAACGATGCGACAGCACCAGAGGACACGTGTTTCGCCGTGTTTGCGGCTCGTCGGCCCTGGGTAGCTGCGCATCGTTCGGGATTGGCAAACCAGGGGTCACTCAGCGAGTGATATACACCTGGGACGGTGACTGAGCACTCCTCAATGCCACAGTGCAAGCCAGTGAATTATAAAGAGAGGGGAAAAAAGCCATTAAAAAATAAGAAAAATGACGCTATATGTGTTTGAAATTCAAACTTACAGATTAAGATGGCTTCTATGGCTGCACGTAGAAAAACAGATACTCATGGAACGATGCGACAGCACCAGAGGACACGTGTTTCGCCGTGTTTGCGGCTCGTCGGCCCTGGGTAGCTGCGCATCGTTCGGGATTGGCAAACCAGGGGTCACTCATCGAGCGATATACACCTGGGAAGTGACTGAGCACTCCTCAATGCCACAGTGCAAGCCAGTGAATTATAAAGAGAGGGAAAAAAGCCATTAAAAAATAAGAAAAATGACGCTAGATGTGTTTGAAATTCAAACTTACAGATTAAGATGGCTTCTATGGCTGCACGTAGAAAAACAGATACTCATGGAACGATGCGACAGCACCAGAGGACACGTGTTTCGCCGTGTTTGCGGCTGGTCGGCCCTGGGTAGCTGCGCATCGTTCGGGATTGGCAAACCAGGGGTCACTCAGCGAGCGATATACACCTGGGACGGTGACTGAGCACTCCTCAATGCCACAGTGTAAGCCAGTGAATTATAAAGAGAGGGAAAAAAGCCATTAAAAATAAGAAAAATGACGCTAGATGTGTTTGAAATTCAAACTTACAGATTAAGATGGCTTCTATGGCTGCACGTAGAAAAACAGATACTCATGGAACGATGCGACAGCACCAGAGGACACGTGTTTCGCCGTGTTTGCGGCTCGTCGGCCCTGGGTAGCTGCGCATCGTTCGGGATTGGCAAACCAGGGGTCACTCAGCGAGCGATATACACCTGGGACGGTGACTGAGCACTCCTCAATGCCACAGTGCAAGCCAGTGAATTATAAAGAGAGGGAAAAAAGCCATTAAAAAATAAGAAAAATGACGCTATATGTGTTTGAAATTCAAACTTACAGATTAAGATGGCTTCTATGGCTGCACGTAGAAAAACAGATACTCATGGAACGATGCGACAGCAGCAGAGGACACGTGTTTCGCCGTGTTTGCGGCTCGTCGGCCCTGGGTAGCTGCGCATCGTTCGGGATTGGCAAACCAGGGGTCACTCAGCGAGCGATATACACCTGGGACGGTGACTGAGCACTCCTCAATGCCACAGTGTAAGCCAGTGAATTATAAAGAGAGGGGAAAAAGCCATTAAAAAGTAAGAAAAATGACGCTAGATGTGTTTGAAATTCAAACTTACAGATTAAGATGGCTTCTATGGCTGCACGTAGAAAAACAGATACTCATGGAACGATGCGACAGCACCAGAGGACACGTGTTTCGCCGTGTTTGCGGCTCGTCGGCCCTGGGTAGCTGCGCATCGTTCGGGATTGGCAAACCAGGGGTCACTCATCGAGCGATATACACCTGGGAAGTGACTGAGCACTCCTCAATGCCACAGTGCAAGCCAGTGAATTATAAAGAGAGGGAAAAAAGCCATTAAAAAATAAGAAAAATGACGCTAGATGTGTTTGAAATTCAAACTTACAGATTAAGATGGCTTCTATGGCTGCACGTAGAAAAACAGATACTCATGGAACGATGCGACAGCACCAGAGGACACGTGTTTCGCCGTGTTTGCGGCTCGTCGGCCCTGGGTAGCTGCGCATCGTTCGGGATTGGCAAACCAGGGGTCACTCAGCGAGCGATATACACCTGGGAAGTGACTGAGCACTCCTCAATGCCACAGTGCAAGCCAGTGAATTATAAAGAGAGGGAAAAAAGCCATTAAAAAATAAGAAAAATGACGCTAGATGTGTTTGAAATTCAAACTTACAGATTAAGATGGCTTCTATGGCTGCACGTAGAAAAACAGATACTCATGGAACGATGCGACAGCACCAGAGAACACGTGTTTCGCAGTGTTTGGGGCTCGTCGGCCCTGGGTAGCTGCGCATCGTTCGGGATTGGCAAACCAGGGGTCACTCAGCGAGCGATATACACCTGGGAAGTGACTGAGCACTCCTCAATGCCATAGTGCAAGCCAGTGAATTATAAAGAGAGGGAAAAAAGCCATTAAAAAATAAGAAAAATGACGCTAGATGTGTTTGAAATTCAAACTTACAGATTAAGATGGCTTCTATGGCTGCACGTAGAAAAACAGATACTCATGGAACGATGCGACAGCACCAGAGGACACGTGTTTCGCCGTGTTTGCGGCTCGTCGGCCCTGGGTAGCTGCGCATCGTTCGGGATTGGTAAACCAGGGGTCACTCAGCGAGTGATATACACCTGGGACGGTGACTGAGCACTCCTCAATGCCACAGTGCAAGCCAGTGAATTATAAAGAGAGGGAAAAAAGCCATTAAAAAATAAGAAAAATGACGCTAGATGTGTTTGAAATTCAAACTTACAGATTAAGATGGCTTCTATGTCTGCACGTAGAAAAACAGATACTCATGGAACGATGCGACAGCACCAGAGGACACGTGTTTCGCCGTGTTTGCGGCTCGTCGGCCCTGGGTAGCTGCGCATCGTTCGGGATTGGCAAACCAGGGGTCACTCAGCGAGCGATATACACCTGGGAAGTGACTGAGCACTCCTCAATGCCACAGTGCAAGCCAGTGAATTATAAAGAGAGGGAAAAAAGCCATTAAAAAATAAGAAAAATGACGCTAGATGTGTTTGAAATTCAAACTTACAGATTAAGATGGCTTCTATGGCTGCACGTAGAAAAACAGATACTCATGGAACGATGCGACAGCACCAGAGGACACGTGTTTCGCCGTGTTTGCGGCTCGTCGGCCCTGGGTAGCTGCGCATCGTTCGGGATTGGCAAACCAGGGGTCACTCAGCGAGTGATATACACCTGGGACGGTGACTGAGCACTCCTCAATGCCACAGTGCAAGCCAGTGAATTATAAAGAGAGGGAAAAAAGCCATTAAAAAATAAGAAAAATGACGCTATATGTGTTTGAAATTCAAACTTACAGATTAAGATGGCTTCTAGGGCTGCACGTAGAAAAACAGATACTCATGGAACGATGCGACAGCACCAGAGGACACGTGTTTCGCCGTGTTTGCGGCTCGTCGGCCCTGGGTAGCTGCGCATCGTTCGGGATTGGCAAACCAGGGGTCACTCAGCGAGCGATATACACCTGGGACGGTGACTGAGCACTCCTCAATGCCACAGTGCAAGCCAGTGAATTATAAAGAGAGGGAAAAAGCCATTGAAAAATAAGAAAAATGCCGCTATATGTGTTTGAAATTCAAACTTACAGATTAAGATAGCTTCTATGGCTGCACGTAGAAAAACAGATACTCATGGAACGATGCGACAGCACCAGAGGACACGTGTTTCGCCGTGTATGCGGCTCGTCGGCCCTGGGTAGCTGCGCATCGTTCGGGATTGGCAAACCAGGGGTCACTCAGCGAGTGATATACACCTGGGACGGTGACTGAGCACTCCTCAATGCCACAGTGTAAGCCAGTGAATTATAAACAGAGGGAAAAAAGCCATTAAAAAATAAGAAAAATGACGCTAGATGTGTTTGAAATTCAAACTTACAGATTAAGATGGCTTCTATGGCTGCACGTAGAAAAACAGATACTCATGGAACGATGCGACAGCACCAGAGGACACGTGTTTCGCCGTGTTTGCGGCTCGTCGGCCCTGGGTAGCTGCGCATCGTTCGGGATTGGCAAACCAGGGGTCACTCAGCGAGCGATATACACCTGGGAAGTGACTGAGCACTCCTCAATGCCACAGTGCAAGCCAGTGAATTATAAAGAGAGGGAAAAAAGCCATTAAAAAATAAGAAAAATGACGCTAGATGTGTTTGAAATTCAAACTTACAGATTAAGATGGCTTCTATGGCTGCACGTAGAAAAATAGATACTCATGGAACGATGCGACAGCACCAGAGAACACGTGTTTCGCCGTGTTTGGGGCTCGTCGGCCCTGGGTAGCTGCGCATCGTTCGGGATTGGCAAACCAGGGGTCACTCAGCGAGCGATATACACCTGGGAAGTGACTGAGCACTCCTCAATGCCACAGTGCAAGCCAGTGAATTATAAAGAGAGGGAAAAAAGCCATTAAAAAATAAGAAAAATGACGCTAGATGTGTTTGAAATTCAAACTTACAGATTAAGATGGCTTCTATGGCTGCACGTAGAAAAACAGATACTCATGGAACGATGCGACAGCACCAGAGGACACGTCTTTCGCCGTGTTTGCGGCTCGTCGGCCCTGGGTAGCTGCGCATCGTTCGGGATTGGCAAACCAGGGGTCACTCAGCGAGTGATATACACCTGGGACGGTGACTGAGCACTCCTCAATGCCACAGTGCAAGCCAGTGAATTATAAAGAGAGGGAAAAAAGCCATTAAAAAATAAGAAAAATGACGCTAGATGTGTTTGAAATTCAAACTTACAGATTAAGATGGCTTCTAGGGCTGCACGTAGAAAAACAGATACTCATGGAACGATGCGACAGCACCAGAGGACACGTGTTTCGCCGTGTTTGCGGCTCGTCGGCCCTGGGTAGCTGCGCATCGTTCGGGATTGGCAAACCAGGGGTCACTCAGCGAGCGATATACACCTGGGACGGTGACTGAGCACTCCTCAATGCCACAGTGTAAGCCAGTGAATTATAAAGAGAGGGAAAAAAGCCATTAAAAAATAAGAAAAATGACGCTAGATGTGTTTGAAATTCAAACTTACAGATTAAGATGGCTTCTATGGCTGCACGTAGAAAAACAGATACTCATGGAACGATGCGACAGCACCAGAGGACACGTGTTTCGCCGTGTTTGCGGCTCGTCGGCCCTGGGTAGCTGCGCATCGTTCGAGATTGGCAAACCAGGGGTCACTCAGCGAGTGATATACACCTGGGACGGTGACTGAGCACTCCTCAATGCCACAGTGCAAGCCAGTGAATTATAAAGAGAGGGCAAAAAGCCATTAAAAAATAAGAAAAATGACGCTAGATGTGTTTGAAATTCAAACTTACAGATTAAGATGGCTTCTATGGCTGCACGTAGAAAAACAGATACTCATGGAACGATGCGACAGCACCAGAGGACACGTCTTTCGCCGTGTTTGCGGCTCGTCGGCCCTGGGTAGCTGCGCATCGTTCGGGATTGGCAAACCAGGGGTCACTCAGCGAGTGATATACACCTGGGACGGTGACTGAGCACTCCTCAATGCCACAGTGCAAGCCAGTGAATTATAAAGAGAGGGAAAAAAGCCATTAAAAAATAAGAAAAATGACGCTAGATGTGTTTGAAATTCAAACTTACAGATTAAGATGGCTTCTAGGGCTGCACGTAGAAAAACAGATACTCATGGAACGATGCGACAGCACCAGAGGACACGTGTTTCGCCGTGTTTGCGGCTCGTCGGCCCTGGGTAGCTGCGCATCGTTCGGGATTGGCAAACCAGGGGTCACTCAGCGAGCGATATACACCTGGGACGGTGACTGAGCACTCCTCAATGCCACAGTGTAAGCCAGTGAATTATAAAGAGAGGGAAAAAAGCCATTAAAAAATAAGAAAAATGACGCTAGATGTGTTTGAAATTCAAACTTACAGATTAAGATGGCTTCTATGGCTGCACGTAGAAAAACAGATACTCATGGAACGATGCGACAGCACCAGAGGACACGTGTTTCGCCGTGTTTGCGGCTCGTCGGCCCTGGGTAGCTGCGCATCGTTCGAGATTGGCAAACCAGGGGTCACTCAGCGAGCGATATACACCTGGGACGGTGACTGAGCACTCCTCAATGCCACAGTGCAAGCCAGTGAATTATAAAGAGAGGGCAAAAAGCCATTAAAAAATAAGAAAAATGACGCTAGATGTGTTTGAAATTCAAACTTACAGATTAAGATGGCTTCTATGGCTGCACGTAGAAAAACAGATACTCATGGAACGATGCGACAGCACCAGAGGACACGTGTTTCGCCGTGTTTGCGGCTCGTCGGCCCTGGGTAGCTGCGCATCGTTCGGGATTGGCAAACCAGGGGTCACTCAGCGAGCGATATACACCTGGGACGGTGACTGAGCACTCCTCAATGCCACAGTGCAAGCCAGTGAATTATAAAGAGAGGGAAAAAAGCCATTAAAAAATAAGAAAAATGACGCTAGATGTGTTTGGAATTCAAACTTACAGATTAAGATGGCTTCTATGGCTGCACGTAGAAAAACAGATACTCATGGAACGATGCGACAGCACCAGAGGACACGTGTTTCGCCGTGTTTGCGGCTCGTCGGCCCTGGGTAGCTGCGCATCGTTCGGGATTGGCAAACCAGGGGTCACTCAGCGAGTGATATACACCTGGGACGGTGACTGAGCACTCCTCAATGCCACAGTGCAAGCCAGTGAATTATAAAGAGAGGGGAAAAAGCCATTAAAAAATAAGAAAAATGACGCTAGATGTGTTTGGAATTCAAACTTACAGATTAAGATGGCTTCTATGGCTGCACGTAGAAAAACAGATACTCATGGAACGATGCGACAGCACCAGAGGACACGTGTTTCGCCGTGTTTGCGGCTCGTCGGCCCTGGGTAGCTGCGCATCGTTCGGGATTGGCAAACCAGGGGTCACTCAGCGAGCGATATACACCTGGGAAGTGACTGAGCACTCCTCAATGCCACAGTGCAAGCCAGTGAATTATAAAGAGAGGGAAAAAAGCCATTAAAAAATAAGAAAAATGACGCTAGATGTGTTTGAAATTCAAACTTACAGATTAAGATGGCTTCTATGGCTGCACGTAGAAAAACAGATACTCATGGAACGATGCGACAGCACCAGAGAACACGTGTTTCGCCGTGTTTGGGGCTCGTCGGCCCTGGGTAGCTGCGCATCGTTCGGGATTGGCAAACCAGGGGTCACTCAGCGAGCGATATACACCTGGGAAGTGACTGAGCACTCCTCAATGCCACAGTGCAAGCCAGTGAATTATAAAGAGAGGGAAAAAAGCCATTAAAAAATAAGAAAAATGACGCTAGATGTGTTTGGAATTCAAACTTACAGATTAAGATGGCTTCTATGGCTGCACGTAGAAAAACAGATACTCATGGAACGATGCGACAGCACCAGAGGACACGTGTTTCGCCGTGTTTGCGGCTCGTCGGCCCTGGGTAGCTGCGCATCGTTCGGGATTGGCAAACCAGGGGTCACTCAGCGAGTGATATACACCTGGGACGGTGACTGAGCACTCCTCAATGCCACAGTGCAAGCCAGTGAATTATAAAGAGAGGGGAAAAAGCCATTAAAAAATAAGAAAAATGACGCTAGATGTGTTTGGAATTCAAACTTACAGATTAAGATGGCTTCTATGGCTGCACGTAGAAAAACAGATACTCATGGAACGATGCGACAGCACCAGAGGACACGTGTTTCGCCGTGTTTGCGGCTCGTCGGCCCTGGGTAGCTGCGCATCGTTCGGGATTGGCAAACCAGGGGTCACTCAGCGAGTGATATACACCTGGGACGGTGACTGAGCACTCCTCAATGCCACAGTGCAAGCCAGTGAATTATAAAGAGAGGGAAAAAAGCCATTAAAAAATAAGAAAAATGACGCTATATGTGTTTGAAATTCAAACTTACAGATTAAGATGGCTTCTATGGCTGCACGTAGAAAAACAGATACTCATGGAACGATGCGACAGCACCAGAGGACACGTGTTTCGCCGTGTTTGCGGCTCGTCGGCCCTGGGTAGCTGCGCATCGTTCGGGATTGGCAAACCAGGGGTCACTCAGCGAGTGATATACACCTGGGACGGTGACTGAGCACTCCTCAATGCCACAGTGCAAGCCAGTGAATTATAAAGAGAGGGGGAAAAAGGCCATTAAAAAATAAGAAAAATGACGCTATATGTGTTTGAAATTCAAACTTACAGATTAAGATGGCTTCTATGGCTGCACTTAGAAAAACAGATACTCATGGAACGATGCGACAGCACCAGAGGACACGTGTTTCGCCGTGTTTGCGGCTCGTCGGCCCTGGGTAGCTGCGCATCGTTCGGGATTGGCAAACCAGGGGTCACTCAGCGAGCGATATACACCTGGGAAGTGACTGAGCACTCCTCAATGCCACAGTGCAAGCCAGTGAATTATAAAGAGAGGGAAAAAAGCTATTAAAAAATAAGAAAAATGACGCTAGATGTGTTTGAAATTCAAACTTACAGATTAAGATGGCTTCTATGGCTGCACGTAGAAAAACAGATACTCATGGAACGATGCGACAGCACCAGAGGACACGTGTTTCGCCGTGTTTGCGGCTCGTCGGCCCTGGGTAGCTGCGCATCGTTCGGGATTGGCAAACCAGGGGTCACTCAGCGAGCGATATACACCTGGGACGGTGACTGAGCACTCCTCAATGCCACAGTGTAAGCCAGTGAATTATAAAGAGAGGGAAAAAAGCCATTAAAAAATAAGAAAAATGACGCTAGATGTGTTTGAAATTCAAACTTACAGATTAAGATGGCTTCTATGGCTGCACGTAGAAAAACAGATACTCATGGAACGATGCGACAGCACCAGAGGACACGTGTTTCGCCGTGTTTGCGGCTCGTCGGCCCTGGGTAGCTGCGCATCGTTCGGGATTGGCAAACCAGGGGTCACTCAGCGAGCGATGTACACCTGGGAAGTGACTGAGCACTCCTCAATGCCACAGTGCAAGCCAGTGAATTATAAAGAGAGGGAAAAAAGCCATTAAAAAATAAGAAAAATGACGCTAGATGTGTTTGAAATTCAAACTTACAGATTAAGATGGCTTCTATGGCTGCACGTAGAAAAACAGATACTCATGGAACGATGCGACAGCACCAGAGAACACGTGTTTCGCCGTGTTTGGGGCTCGTCGGCCCTGGGTAGCTGCGCATCGTTCGGGATTGGCAAACCAGGGGTCACTCAGCGAGCGATATACACCTGGGAAGTGACTGAGCACTCCTCAATGCCACAGTGCAAGCCAGTGAATTATAAAGAGAGGGAAAAAAGCCATTAAAAAATAAGAAAAATGACGCTAGATGTGTTTGGAATTCAAACTTACAGATTAAGATGGCTTCTATGGCTGCACGTAGAAAAACAGATACTCATGGAACGATGCGACAGCACCAGAGGACACGTGTTTCGCCGTGTTTGCGGCTCGTCGGCCCTGGGTAGCGGCGCATCGTTCGGGATTGGCAAACCAGGGGTCACTCAGCGAGCGATATACACCTGGGAAGTGACTGAGCACTCCTCAATGCCACAGTGCAAGCCAGTGAATTATAAAGAGAGGGAAAAAAGCCATTAAAAAATAAGAAAAATGACGCTAGATGTGTTTGGAATTCAAACTTACAGATTAAGATGGCTTCTATGGCTGCACGTAGAAAAACAGATACTCATGGAACGATGCGACAGCACCAGAGGACACGTGTTTCGCCGTGTTTGCGGCTCGTCGGCCCTGGGTAGCTGCGCATCGTTCGGGATTGGCAAACCAGGGGTCACTCAGCGAGCGATATACACCTGGGACGGTGACTGAGCACTCCTCAATGCCACAGTGCAAGCCATTGAATTATAAAGAGAGGGAAAAAAGCCATTAAAAAATAAGAAAAATGACGCTAGATGTGTTTGAAATTCAAACTTACAGATTAAGATGGCTTCTAGGGCTGCACGTAGAAAAACAGATACTCATGGAACGATGCGACAGCACCAGAGGACACGTGTTTCGCCGTGTTTGCGGCTCGTCGGCCCTGGGTAGCTGCGCATCGTTCGGGATTGTATATATATATATATATATATATATCTCGGTGGCTCAGTCGCTAGCGTGTTCGCCTTCTGATCCCGTGATCGCGGGTTCGAACCCGGCCGAGGACGCCAGCAACTTGGTGGCAGGGTACAAGTTGCTTAGACACGCCGTCTTCCGCGAGGGACGTTAAATACGAGGTGCCGTGTTATGAGCTTTCATCGCACGTTAAAGAACCCCCAGGTGGGCAAAAGCAATCCACAGACCGACCGTTGTGGCGTCGCTCATGATCTCAGTTGTCTCGCGACGTAAACACCCAATTATTATTAAATATATTCGCATTTAGCTGGGACACCCTGTATACATGTGTGTGTACGTTCGTAAGGGCTCAAATGTCGCTACGCCAGTACTGTCAGTACTGTCATGTCAGTACTAGCATGGCGACGTTTGAGCACTTACAAACATATGCACGTGCACCGGGATCTTCGTTGATTGTTGGTTCTAGCTTGTAAATGAGGCAAGACTCGCGTTGTTCCCTGATCTACCTGAACAAAAGTTTGACTGAATAATAAAAGGTGTCGAGTCATTTATTGAATGACCAGGCTGTCTGAAGTGTTGAGAAACAGGAAGGTTTGGTTTTTTGCTAGCATCAGATCGGTGGTTGTTGAATCTGATCCGAAAAGATGTGATGAAAAGATGACCTACATATCGTGCTTGAGCGTTCATTCAGTGCAACGCATGTCAAGCACAATACGTAGATCACTACTTCCAGAGGGTCCCCGGGCAAAAAATATACGCTTTGTAACTTTATTTCAGATATATGTTAATCGTGGTACCTCTATAAGGCAAGACGTTGTTATGACTCCCGGCGGATGCAGAGACGGGCACTGCAAGTACAACTGAAACGCGGGGTACTTTCCTTCTTGCCCGCGCGGCTCGTCTCTTCAGTCTTCACTCGTGTGAGTATCGAAACACATGCTTCTGCGCAGAGATGACGTGAAAGAAGTTTGCACCTTGGAACAAGTTACGGTGCTACTTCACGTTCCACTTAAAGCATCAATCCGGATTAATTCTCTTGTACTCATATACTTCTTAATACACGATAATGTCGTCTTGTGGAGAAAATAAATTCAACACGTGTTCATTGATAGGTAGCACATTAAAGGTTGGAAAAGTAATGTGCCCTTATACTTTTGTTTGTTCATCTACCTGTCACCCAAGCGAGGATGTAAAAGATGGGAGAAACGTGTGCCCTATCCTTGATTGGCAATTCAATTACTGTCGCACATAATGCTTCAGCTGAGCTTAGGCTGTAGCATGCTATCCAAGATCGGACACCGTCACCACGAAAAACCCCGGGTCTGCCCTTGCTGTCACCGACGTGTTGGAAGTCACTATCAGCGCCTTTTTCGAGTAGTGTTCACCTAGCAATGTTGTCATAGTCAGCCCTGCAATGACGTGTGATTACTGATTTCCACGTCTTTCTTGCAGCTACTGGTGTCGGTGCCGTCGGTGTCTGATTGTTTCCTTCCTTCACAGCAATATTGGAAATATCTTACAGCGAATGGTCTTTCTCAATAAAGACGTGCACAGTTGTCAAATCTTATACAAGTTTTTGGGTGTAACTCAGCGGTACCCTGTCTAACTTCTTTTTGGGTGTATAACAACTCCCTCGAACGAGAGTTCACCCTCTCGAAAGGTTTTTTTTTTGCTAGGTTTTAACACCTTCTAGGTTGTAATTCAGAAGTGATCTGACCCGTTTTAAGTCTGTGTCAACAGCCACACACGGGAGTACACCTGGACACTACACAGTTTCAAAATGGTGCTGTAGAATGCTAGGGCCCTAATAGGGGTACCTGACTACGAGGTCCTCTTCGGTCTGTAAAGTGACAAATCGTAAATAACCTAGGTAGTTGAGTGTTTAGTTACTCGCTGGATTACTTTCAGTATTATGTAATTGTAAGCGTAACTTAATCCCAATTGAAGTGTAGCCACACTCTTAAAAATGAACTTCACCGCATAGCACGCTCCTAGCCAACCATCATCTCGAATGATATCGTTATCTGTCCTGATTTGTTGAAAACGGGAGGCGTACGCCTTTTTTGTGACACTTATGCTGTTCATAATTGTCACAGAAAAGGCGTACGCCTCCAGTTTTCGAACAATCAGGGCAGATAACGATATCATTCGCAATAATGGTTGGCTAGGAGCGTGCTATGCGGTGAAGTTCATTTTTAAGAGTGTAAGAAGTATATAGTTGTCGTCCAACAAGCGCGCCATCCCATTCGATGTGTGATTTGTAGACTCTTTATATCCCTATTAAACCCATTTAACATTACAATAAACGTAAATATAAATGATTTTTTTCTGGAATCTTCTAGATAACGATAGTAATACTCCTTGAAGTCGGCCCAGGGCGCATACTAACCCCCTGTCCTCCACTCCTTCCTGCTGTCCTCCACTCCACCTGTCCGCATCTGTACGCCGCTCATAGCCACCAGTTGCTTCGCGGCGCTAGCACGGAATAAAAAAATATTTTAATATACTGCGCACACCAGGACTTGTAGGGTAAGGTGGGGCAAGATGAGACACGAGGCAAGGCGCGACATTTTGTACTCGACGCCGCCTGTCTGAGAGACGCGTTGCTCCATGCGCTTGGAACTTTACTCATAGGCGGCTCTGCATGTGCGCTCTGTTGCACGTCAGAATTGTCCGGATTCGTGCTTGCGTTGAAGAGAAAAAAATTCGGTTACTTCTGCCTGGAATGTAAAGACCCGCAAAAAAGGCGTGATTTTCTGTAGTTGTCAGATGTCGCAAGTTCTGTCGTAAGTTTATTCTGTCAATGTACGTCCACATCTTAAATACTTTAGTCATTCATCTAGATATATGCGAAATATGGGCACTCCTGGTTATATGTGGTCAACTGAAACATTAATGCATCGGATGATTTGCACAGGACAAGGCGCGACAACTTAATGTAATTTCATTGCAATGCAATTTAAATTTAATGTAATTTAGAAACTGATAAGTCACGTATTAGGTGGCTTTATGCTTGTTCCTCAAAGATGGCTTTTTTTTTTTTTTTTTGCATACTTCCTAGGATATTCCACCAATTTTTCCTGTATCCTAGAATGTTTCAAAGCAGAAGCGCAGTCAAAAGCGAGCGACCAGCGACACATCAGACAGGCGGTGCCCTGTTTACAAATGACGGTGGAGGGAAATAGCACCGGGTTCTGTGTGGTTTTATTGCACATCATGTAGGCGGTGGGCTCAAGAGGGTTGTGTAGGTGCTTGAATTGCAGAACCTATGAGAGAATTGGTGTTCTGAGGCTGGAACAACACAGAAGGGACAATCACATACACGGCCTCAAGTTGCCTAAGAAATTAACGATGAAGAATGAAAGCCACTGAAAAGGTTAGCCAGCTGTAGCTCCTACAGCTGGCTAACCTTTTCAGTGACTTTCATTCTTCATTGTAAAAACTAATTTGTATAGTTCATTACCACGGCGTGTCTCACCTTGTCCCATGCGATGTCTCGTCTTGCCCCGAGGGTTGGAGCAAGATGAGACAATCTGCATTTTTGAGTTTCTTGTTCTGTGTTTACTTTAGAATTGACTGCTTTCATTCAGATTTACAGATCAGAAATTCTAGACCACCGAGAATGTGACTATGGCTAGTTTTTTTTTTTTTTTTAACACGAAAAATAAAAATATTTTTATCATGCGGGTCTTTAAAAAAAACTTTCAATTCAATTGCACATTACCGTCTCATCTTGCCGCACCTTCCCCTATATCTGGTCACGCCATATTTGGCGCTTATCAGCCCAGTATGTGCTGCTTCTGCTGCAAACTAGTGGATTTCACAAGAGGGTACAGATAATGTGTTGCTACCTTAGACATTTTCTACACCAGCCTCGAGACATATTGTTGCGCTGAAGGACTTTTGTCACTCTTATACAGTCAACCCTCGATTTATGAACCTTCGATTTACGAATTCCCTCGTTTTATGAACACGAGCACGGGGAACCAAACTTTTTCCATTCATTTTTCCCTCGTTTTATGAACCTCGATATTCGAATAATGAACGGAATTTCTGGGAACCAACTAGAAGTTGCCCAGCGTTTTTGCCCTCAATTTATGAACGGATCGTTCCGAGGTCAACAGAAACCTTCAAAGGGATTATTCCGTGGTCTTTTGAATGACGCCTGAACGGACAAAATGTTTTCCAGGTATTGCACCCTCGGTTCTTAACCTCTCGAAATCCAAACAACAAACGGGTTTTCCGGGGTCGCACAAGGTGCGACCAAGTATTCCTGACCTCAGTTGATGAATAAGGTGGTCGCTGTCACCCGGAGATTAATAAACGGAGGTTAAAACTCCCGGAGGAAATCCGAGAGCAGTCCAGTGCGAATGGGGTGACATTTCTTCTTTCTAAGATTGACACAGCGGAAGGCATGGTCCAAAGCAAAATTAAACAATTTAGTATTGCATAATTAACAGATTGTGAATGCGCTGACGTCTGTTCTTTGTGAGATTGATACAGCAGAAGGGATGGTCAAAAGGAAAATACACAATATATGGCATTATAAACACAATTCCAACTCGGAAATACTGTTCCATTTGCTCGATAGTACTCAGTTAACGGAATTTTCGATTTATGAATCCCTCGATTTATGAACGATTTTTCGGGGAACCGAGCGTGTTCATAAATCGAGGGTTGACTGTATACTCATTTAAGACACACACGCAGATGCTATTCTTTTCTTCTTTTTCTTTTTTTTTTTGTACACAGGCTGTGATAGGGGTGTATGGAAAGGGATACAACCTATTTACTGCATAAATGTTACATATGAAGGTGCTTAACATTGAACACTTGTGCGTCCCGTCCTTATCTGCGGCGGAAAAAGAAGGAAGAAGAGACATCGAAAGTCGAAGAGGAAGAAGAAAAGGAGGAGTTCGGGTATGGTGAGCTAGAAGTTCGGGTATTGTTCGGCTACAGTGGGCTAGATTGACTAGTACCTTGATCGGGAGCCGTCGCGTGTACCCGCCGATGTTCCTGGCGATGGATGGCACCGCACGCATCTTGTAATGCCAGTGCCGTGCATGCCAAAGGGAGTCTGGCCATTAAACTGAGCCTAAAAAAGAGGCTCCAGCTGTCAATCAAATTGAGCGTTTTTCATTGGCTGCTATTTCATATGCGGGCTATCATGACACCAAATTTTTCCCGAAAATAGCGGCATAGGTTGGAACCGCGAAGCGAGGATTTTATGACAAAACGTTTTTACAAATTGCTTCAATTTTATACCGCAAGTGTACATTCTGTTGCAATTATCTTGCAAATCACCTTTGAATTACGCTGTAGATCATGAATTATGCAGTGTCGATGTTTACGTTTCGTCGACCTTGTTAGGCCTAGTAAAGACAGCGATCGCAAGCAAATAGAAGAAAAACGCTACGGGTGCCCCAAAATTGCATTTCAGGACAGACTTTTATCCATATACGCACGTTTCCCGGTTCTTGATTCAACATTGCTTAGTCTCATTGTTGAAATGCGTATAATACATGCAGTGTGTTCCAATTAGCGGTTTTGCCGGCAAAACCGTTATGTTAGCAAATACTTCCCGACATGCCCGTCTCCATCAAGATGGCGTCAATAAAAGTGGCCGCACAATCCATTATGTGGGTAGGTCGTCAGTCAAATCAATCAAATTGGTTTCACACACACATAGACACACACAAAGAGGAACGGTCTTGATAACATAACCCAGCGGTGCCTATTGGTAGATGATAATTAGTTCTGATCAAACTGCCTGTTGCTGGAAAACAAAATATACACGGGTATTTTTAAAATAGAATGAAGCCTACAGTGTGGGATATTGAAGAATGTTGATTATTACAAATACTTCGGTGTCAATATTATAAGCGATCTAAAGCTGCACAGCCACTTAAACACATTGTGTCTACTGGACGACTTTGGCTGTGAAAAAGGAAATTTCCCTTTGGATCAACGAAAGAAAGTAACAGCGTCTAAATCATTAGACCTTCATTGGAATGCATGTATCAGACAGGGATTTCTATACTCCGCACCTTTTGCTTTTTACAACCCACCCTGAAATTTCTGAGATTGCCGAGTTCGGCTACCGATGCATATACCCATGAAGATACACCACCCTCCCTTTGAAGCTCGGTACCTCCTCACACTCTTAAAAATGGACTTCACTGCATAGCACTCTCCTATGCGGTGAAGTTCTGTTTTTAGAGTGCACAGGTCGATTCAAGGAGAAACTACTACCCATCAGCAGTCTGGGATAAAGAGAATGCATAGGTTTACTGCACGGCTGGTTCATATTGACCAGGTGCAGGAGGATTATAGTCTCGGTAACATACAGTATTACATTTAGATATTAAAAATGAATGACTTAGTTGCGAAATATTTGTTTCATTTGGAGGGTGACTGCACCATGGATGGTTTCCGAAAAATTTAGGTTTGGTACTGTGAAAAATGCATCGACAGACCTATAAACAGAGAAAACAGGTGACATCTAGGTATCCTGCATTGAAGTCGTTACCTGTGACATGAGGAAAACGAAGGTTCCTGCGAACAGTATACGAGTACGTATCATCAAGATCGCTAAAAATTATAAGATTCGCCAGCGTACGCCAGCAAAAACCCAGACTGACAATATAATTTATTGTATTACACCAATGGTATTATACGCGTCTGTCCTTACATTACATACATGTATTGGTGCGTAATCTACCATACAATAGATTTGTCTTTATACATTTCACACATTTTATTGCAATAAAAATATTAGTGCACTAAATTCACGTGTCAGAAAATTAGCCATTTTCCGTGGTGGCAGAAAAATCAGTGCTTGCCATGGTGGCGCTTTTGCTAGTTGAGTGATCTATTGTTATTTGACTTCAGCGCTTCGGCGACGAGTCAGTTGTCCGCACTCTTGCAAAAACGCTTCAGTTGAACCAGGTCCACCCTCTTTGCATATCTTGCTTTCATTTCGTTGCACATTCTCCCCCTATCGGGCTCATAGCACTTGCCATTACCTTTGCATTACTGTCATAATCTCAGGAGATAGGTCCACGAACTTTCCTTGCAAACAGAGCAAAGTTGCACCGAGTCAGCTTTTAAGGGGCAACTCGGATGTATTTGTATCAAATATAATGTTTCTTACGAAATGAAAAGCGATTCGATGAAACGCCGGTCACCGATTCGATGAAACGGCGTTCGACGAAGCCTCCATTTTTCGACGAAACGGAACAACCACACGAGGCTCAAACCAGCAATGTTTAATTGAACGTGCCACGTGACTATAATCGTGGAAAATAAATCTAGTCCGTCAACAACGTACGCCGTTGGAGACAAGAAGACCGAATAGCGCGCCAGGAGAAATACTGCAGCGCCATCAGCAGTGGAGCACACTTTCTGCTGCAGCGTAGTGTGTCTCGGCCAGTCTTAACAGCCGATATGGAAGTAGAGTGAGTATGATGGATTACATTATCTGGCGCAGGAAGAGAGAGTGACCCCTTTGCGTCCAGTCATCCTATCTGCGGAGCAGTAATATTTTGAGAGCTGACGGCCACCACAATAGGGTTCCCACTTTTCCGTTCTATCCGACAAAGACCGGTAAACACTCGCCGGTATTCTTTTTAACGTATTCGGATATATACGAAAAATGAGGAATTTATTCAGCACGAGGATGCTTGCATGCTGTATATGCGGTTTGCAGGTTGCGGTTTTTGGTACCACATCCAGGTAATCCAAGTAATCCATCCAAGTAAGAGCCTTATCCTCACTTAGAACACTACGAAGACATTTGTAGCTTAAGTGTGTGATACCACCCCAAGCAAGCAATAGCCGATGGCCGACGGTTGGCAAAAGGCCGGATGACAGTTGGCCAACGACTCTTTAGGCCATCCAACGTTGGCACAACGTTGCATAGTGATAGGGAGAGCGACGATCGGAAAGCCGTCGTCCAGGGTACAGATCCGTACCAAGAAACGAGCTCGTTGGCCAGGAACTTGCGTAGGCTTAGACCAATCTCGCCTGGGGGAGAGGGTAACGCGAAATGGTGTGGGGCTGCATGTAAGTTCGACTTTCGATGGACCAAGCAAATTTCTGAAAACTAAAGCAGTAAGAAACGGAACCGTTACCTTGATGGCGAGTAGGACAAGCAACTCATCATTTCAATATAGATGGGTAGAAATCCAGCGAACCGGTAGAGATGGAGGAAGGGAGTTGCCTCAGGACAGAAGCCGACGATATTTCGAACAGAGTCTGTTCTTCTTCTGGGCACCGTCCTCATCGTTGGCATGGTATTTAAAGGGTTAGGTGTGACGTGTTTAAAGATTCGTGCGAATTGTGGGTCATCAGCCTGGAGGGAAGAGAGGGTCCGTACGGGCTTCTACGGCCGCAGTGAATGGCTGCTTTGTTAGAGTGTGGAGGGGATTATGTGAACGTAGTGATCTAGGCTACAGACCGGTTACAGAAAAAATGGAAGGTTCACGAACACGCGGACGAAACGGGACAACAGGCAAGAATTGGCAAGCATAGCGAAAGATAAGGAGGTTAGTGGTTACGTGGGTTACCCTTTAAATACCATGCCAATGATAAGGACGGTGCCCAGAAGAAGAACAGTCTCTGTTCGAAATATCGGCGGCTTCTGTCCTGAGGCAACTCCCTTCCTTCATCATTTCAATGTTGTTTGTGTACGCGCAAAATTGAAGTCAACTCACCCTTCATTTTGACCTACAAGCGAACACGACTCTCGAATTTGCGGAAGCTCGTGAGAGAAGCTATGTATACTATCAGTTCTTCCTCAGGCAGTCCTATTTTGGTCTCGGGCATCTTGCGAGCTTATTTTACACTGTAAAACGCCTAGTTTTTTTGGAATCTGAAACGCCGTGCTCACTGTCCGTTGTGGCAAATACGCCTAACAGACAAAGAATGATAAATCGTGATCTTACACCGCGAGACAATTGAGCATGAATATGAGCGACGCCTGCTTCAGTCTGTGGCAGGCTGACCAATGCTTGGTAAGTCATTGGCCAGAGTACAGATCCGTACCAAGAAACAAGCTTGTTGGCCGACCTCGTACCAACCAAGGCCAGGTAGGCCATGCTAACTATTGCCAAGCTTGACCTAACCTTCGTTTGTTGCTTGGGACATTGAGTTGACGCAACTGCAGGAAGAATTTGCACTGTACTATACGAGTGTCAGGTTTCTGCCCATGTGCCTCCCGTGAACTTCTGGGCTTCTCATGAAGCAAACTGGCCGATCCTTTCACGAGCCAGCGCCGATCTACCGGAGTCTCCGGTGTCTCCAGCGATAACGTATAGAACGCGGTTTGTTTGAGCTCAGAGTGATTAACAGAGAGGAAGAACGATGTCTTACAGACGCCAACTTGTGCAGGTATGCTTTCATGTCTCACAAGAACACGCTGTAACTGGGCGTTTGAGATGTGCTGCAAGTGTTGCATGCGGGCGGAATTAAACTATGTAGCACTCGAAGTCACTTGTATAGTGGTGTTATCGAGTGAGCCGCCCTTTTTATTTTGTGTCGTTACTCGCTGTTCATATCTCCGGCAAACTCCGAGAAAGCCGCTCGTTGTATTGTCCACGTGTCCAAACCCCTGAAAACTCGGAATTTAAGAACCCTACAAGCATCCCCCCCCCCCGAAGTTGTAGATCTAATTGTAGAACCCTGTTTGCGTGTCACCTGTCTGCTTCCTTGGTCATTTTGAGTAGGAGGGGAAGCATGACTCGCTGAAAAGGAAAACCCTTGCTTTAGGACGTTTTTCAAGTGGACCTGGAAAATAGTCTAAACGACCTCAGAATGCCCTCATGTCGAGTAGAGTCACTGATATACTGTGCCCTATTCAGTAACTTCAATGTCAAGGTGCCTCCTTAAGGTGTCAAGGTGTCAACACGTCCCGGAGGACAGTTCTGAGCGGCTCGGGACTAACATCTCCATTTTTTTTTTCTTTTACAAATCAATCAATCAACGCGCCCGTACGCAAGGACATAGTTGAAACTCTTCACGCGGACGATTCCTGTATGGATTTTTACCGGTGTATGTTTTCGCGATATTGCCGGATAAAGACATCACGAAACCCTGCCTGTAAGAAACTGTCCTGGCAGACTGTCTTCACAGCTGATGAGTACACAGGGGAACATAACACTCAGAAATGCAGCCCCGTTCGTGATCGAAAGTGATCTTGCCGAAATTTGCAAAAGCAAGGCCTTACCCTTGGAGTCGCTAAGGTAGGAGCTGACATTATGTACACCAGAACTGTGATAGGTGTTGCCTGTTTGAAACCGTAAAAAATAAATGCTAAAGAATAAACGCGCAAGTATCCACCGTTAAAAATGAAACGTTTAGAATATATGCTTCAATAAATCCGCGATAAAAAATAACTGCGTAGCTATCCAGCGTTAATAATATATCGACAAAAAACTACGCTAAAAATATATATTTAAAAAGTGATGTGAAACCGGCTTTCAGTCTTGTTCCCGCACCGCAAAAAGCATGGTGACTTGCAAACAAGGGACTTAAACTAACCTCACACGGCCGAACTAGCCTAAGCTATCCCAAATTAACCGAAACTAACCTAACCCAACCTAACATAATCTGATCTAAGCAGACGCGGAATGCAATCGACCCACCTCTGTGCTGGATGACACGGGGGATTTTGAAACAGTTTATTTTTAATGGTGGATTCTTCAGCGGTTATCTCTAAGCAGAGATAAAAAGCAGTTTACTTTGCAGGTCTATTATTAACCGTGTATTTGTGAAGCGCGCGGTTTGTTCTTGAATGTGTTCTTGAGCGGTTTATTCTTAATGGTGGATTTCGGGTATTAGAGAGGAGTCTGATGGCCATTAGGAAGAGCCTGGAAAAGAGGCTCGACCTGTGAATCAAACTTCGGCGCAATTTCATTGGTTGACGTTTTACATGAGGACAACCTTAACATTAAAATATTTCCTTGGCTCTCTAATACGTTAATTTGCTAGTACGTTAACTCGTAAGCACGTTAAATTGTTATTACGTTAATTCCTTAATCCGTTAATTCCTTAACTTGTAAACTTCTTAACTGGTTAATTCCTTGTTTCCTTAATTCCTTAATAGACCTCTCCATGTTTGTAAACCAATGACGTCATAGTGATCGAAAGCGCCACCAATTTGGTAGAGTTGAGCTACGCTCGAATCTATAGAGCCGAACAAGTTCACGCCCGAAGTTCCACTGTCTTGAGGGGATTATGATGGTCTCTGAAAGAGACACGACCATCGGTTTACTTCTCTTTCAGTAGTCTGAACAACACCCATTCGTGGGACACCCGGCGAACAAGTGCCCATTCGTGGAACCCAGCCCTCCCCTTCCTATTTATTTAGGTTTCACTCTGTCTACCAACGTCATGATGACGTTTCTCGGGTGCAGGTTTAGTTCTTGTCGCCTGGTTTCCTTAATGGATTTTAAAAATTAACAAGCACATTTTAAAATAAATAGCACTTCGAAGTGAACGAAGATGATATAGGGAACCGGAAAATATTAGAATTATGTAAACGTGTAGGATAGAAAGCTGTTTATGGGCGTTTGTAAAATACCAGTTGAAGCCATTCATCCACAGCGACGGCCTTGTTCCTAACAAATGTAGAGTGCGCGATCTTAGTAAGGCGGAGTGTGTTGCAGAGCGATTTATAGGGAGAGTTTAGCCATTCTCTGATCTTTTGCTGCCTCATGGGTGGAGCAGGGCCGGCGCCTAGTTTTTGGTCCTGGGGGGCACACTCTGGGATTTGTGCCCCTCTCCCCCACCCGTACCACACAACTTCTCTGGTCCTGCGTTCCATGAGTGATCCCTAAGCACATAACGTCCCGAAACGAAACACGACACAACGGAATGAATGAAAAGCTGATGATCCACTGTCATCGGTTTGTGGGACGCAAAACACCGTGAACTCCCCCTGCCCCCCATAGACGCTGACCCTGGAGTGGAGCCTATTTTGACGTCAGAGTCGTTTGCGACGCCTAAAACGCCTGAATCCTAGCGGGATCCACTTATCAGCCATCTGGTGCCATTTTGATGCCTTGCACCAGCTGGCAGACAGCTTTATGGTCGCACTGGATTAAATCTACAGGAATAACCGGATTACAAAAGCACAGCTCGCACAGCCGCCTGTGACAAAGGGGCTTTGGCTGTGTTCCAACACTCCGGTAAGTCGACTACTTGGCGGTCTAACCAACAGTGCCGCCATGTTAAGTTTTGTTCCAATTCCCGCTCAAGCCATGCCATTCAGGCGTGTTTCGCCTAATCTAGATCGATGCAGACTAGCTAAGCATCTGAGTGGTCATCGTTGACAGCAACCGTGAAAATTAGTATGGTATGCTTGTCGACGACATCAGTGCTGTTAGGTCTAGTGTGTTTACGGCGTTTAACGATAAGTCCGAGAAAGTGATTTTTTCTTTCTTTCTTTTCTTTTGAAAACGTGAGTAGTAAAGGGGCGTATAGAGCCGAGCCGGGGTCCACTTAGAAACATACCCCTGAGCCCTGCGCGTATTTTTCCCTGCGCGGCGCGTCCCTGCGCGTTTTTTTCACCGCGCGGCGCGCGTGCGGAGGCTTGTCCGCGCGATTATAACATGCAAAGAATGGTCATACACAAAAAGTACGAGTGAAAAAATATATTTATTAATGCCAATCAAGTTGCCAATTGTAATGTCAATCAAGTTGCCAATTGTAAAGCCAATGGTGCTGGGAATTCTGCCAATTGTGATGTCTGCCAATTGTGATGCCAATCAGGTGAAGGAGAAAAACCCAGCCGAAAAACCTTCACCACCTGTAATAGAAGAAACAAAAACACAAGACAGTACATGTGGATAATATACAAAATTTATTATATCCATTTCCGTAGATTCTGAAAGAAAACATAAAATCAACATTCGTCAAATTGCTTACCAATTGATCACTTACAGACCCCCACACCAGCGACGTGAAAGACGACTCATCTTTATATGATACTATAATCGCACTCAATAATACATACAATATTGTGGCCATACAGGATAATCTGGAAAATATACATTTCATTATCACAATGCTACAGCAACAATAATATCAACTGCAATAATACATACAGTATGGTGGTGGACCCCAAGCGTCTTAAAGAGAATCTCTTTTAATATCATATTCTATTTTCAATAATACATACAATACTGCGGCCACACTGGATAATCTGGAAAATATACAATTCAATATCACAATGACGTTATAGCAACAATAATATCAACTCCAATAATACATACACTGCTGTGGTGGTGGACCCCAAGCGTCTGAAAGAGAATCTCATTTATTATCATAATCATATCCTGTAACTTTTACTCACATTCCGATTGACGTGCTTGTTCTTCTCTTCTTGCTAAAAAGATACACGCAATTAGTAATAACTACACTTAGTCATATGTTAGTACATACTAAACCAATCGGTAGCTCCACCAAAATCGTCTGGAATGGAAGTCATATATTAAAGTCAAAATTAAACAAATTTATTACATACATCTCGGTGGAGGTGATTCATGATCTGAAACAAGAAATAAAATTTGAACACTTTTTCATAATCATTATAATACCTTACCATTTTCAAAGAAAAACAGGGGGCTGCTGCTGAACACTGAGAAAAGACAATATTCATGAGGGAAAAACATCATCACCGCAAAACAAAAACTTACCACTCTCGTCAGTCATCTTTGAAGTGCTGACAGGAAGGAACTTCCACTTTAAATGTGCTCAACCTCATTATCATAAAACCTCCTCTCCACTCGATTCCATTTATTACATGTGGAACAAGGTCAGCTCCTCATTTTCCTATTCGTTCCCCAAACTATCAACTTTCTCACTCCCAAATATAATTATGTGGAAGCTCTTTTGCCAATGCATTGGAAAGGAACAGGAGGAGGAGGAGGAGGAGGTTGAGTCAACCGAAGAGAAGAAATGGCGACTGAAACAAGAAATTTATGAAGCGAAAGCTGACGCTATCAGGTGTGTTTTATCATACGAACGTCTCATCGCACTCAAACGACAGTCGGCGAAAAGTCAATTTGATCAAATCGATGGTTGGGGGAGCACTACATGGTAATAAATCTAGTTTTCAACTCATCTTAATTTCAGTTTCATTTCTACCTCTTCGACACAATGTCGGACATAAGACCGTTTTCTTTCATCCACCCGGCGCGAATTATTATATGTGGACCTTCCATGTCAGGAAAAACTTACCTAGTTCGTAATATCCTGAGAAACTTATCAGTATTCACGGTAGTCCCCGAACAAATATTTTATGTCAGTAAATATGATGCTAGCTGGCAGAATGAATTCACTAAAATTACATTTAGTAAAGAATTACCAAAGATATGGGATGAGAACATACCAACACTGATTATAGTTGACGATCTCATGACTGAAAAGATTGTTATGCAGGATATGGTTCATCTCTATACGCGAGCATCACATCACAAGAATGCATCAATTATTTTTCTCTGTCAATACTTATTCCACAACGATGTAAACTATCGCACCCTATCACACAACAGTACATATATAATATTATTCAATAATTTAAGGTCTCGAGCGCAACTCGAACTTCTAGAACGTCAAATCTATGGGAAATCACAGTTACCATACTTCATGAATGCATTCGAGCAGGCAACAGAGAAACCATTTGGTTATCTAGTGATTGACCTACATCCACTTACACAGTCTGATAAAAGATTGCGAACGGGTATAACCAAGCTCGAGTGACAATTTGTTTTCATACCAAAATGAAAAGTCTACGTCATCATTTAACTTTCCTTAAAGTGCTTGCAACTTGTACTCCAAAAGAGCGGGAAAACATTTTGAGGGAGGCTCCTCCACACAGCATTGAAGCTCTTTCCGAAGTTTGTAAGAATATATTGAATGGTAATGTTAAACTTTCACCAAAACTATACAAAGATTTAAAGAAATATAAAGCCACCATTCGATACATTGCATATAAAACATTGCACAAATCGCCAAAAATACTACAAACGTTTCTATATCGCCAACGAGGAGGTTTGGCTCCATTACTCCCACTGCTACTAACAGGTTTGACCAGTATATTAGGTGGTGTAGCAGGGCGGGCTATAGCTAAAGTAGCCGGTGTTTGAAAATGGCAACAAAAATCGAGGTATTAAACCCAGTGGACACTATTTTGGAATCTAATGAAAGTGAAGATGTATAGGTAAAACGTATGCTAACAGCTATGTACTACACCATAAAAAATCAATTGAAACCAACAATAGAAACAGATCCGCCGATAATAAAACCACTACAAATGACGGAAAGCATTAGTAGAAAATTCGATTATGATTCTCTACCAGATGAAATAAATATTAAAAAAGTAAGACGAATAGTGTCAATGCTACCAAGGAGTTTGTCATGGAATGAAAAAGGAGAAATCATTCATAACGGCAAAGCTATTCAAGGCTCCAGTATAATGGAATTGGTATTGTACCTCTCCGGTCATAATCGAGTGAGGCCCGCTTGGTTTGTAAAGGTGTCAAAACTTCTACCATCGCATAAAATCAGGCAGAAAAGAAAATCAAAGAAGAAAATATTGTGGGAGACCTACAAGTCGCCGCAAAGAACAAAGTTGCTTTCATCTTCGGACGAAGAATATTTCTCAGAAGAATGAGCTACAGGTCACCTGATGGTGGGCTCGGAGGGGTCAAACGTTATCAAAAGGCACGGAAAATCACAAGGAAAGAAGCACTACAAGAATTACAACGCGACGATGTCTACACTCTCCACAAAGATGCAAGACGCAGATTTAAAAGAAGGAAAGTCATCTCACTACATCTGAACGATCGCCACCAAGCAGATCTCATTTCATTCATTCAATACAAGAAATACAATAAAGGATTCTCCTACATATTGCTTGTGATAGACTGTTTGTCAAGGCAAGTCATGGCCACACCTCTCAAGACCAAGCGAGGTGAAGATGTGAAGAAAGGATTTATGAAGATATATCGAAAGAGAGGCAAACCGCGACCAATCCAGGTAGATCAGGGGTCTCAGTTCTTCAACAAACATGTGCAGGCTTGGTGTAGGCGACATGCTATAACCCTCTATCATTCTTTTTCAATTACTAAATCTTGTCTAGCTGAAAGAGCCATTAGGACTATTAAAGGTCGCCTGTTCCGTTATTTCCGCAGTAAAGGACATCACAAGTACCTTAAAATTCTTCCAAAGATTATAGATGATTATAACAATTCTTACCATAGAACTATTAAAATGGCACCGAATGAAGTGAATGAAAGCAACGAAGTTGAACTCTTCAATAGACTAAACAGTAAAAAAGATGATGACATCACAATACCATTCAAAATTGGTCAGCAAGTGCGTGTTCTATTAAATCGATCAGTCTTTGACAAGTGGTATACGGGACACTGGTCTCACGTAATCTATACAATTTCGAGGTATAAGAAAACAGATCCTCCTGTCTTTTACATTGCAGGCCCAGATGGTGTAGAAGAAGAGGGCACATATTATGCAAACGAATTGCAGCGCGTTATTAAAGAGACTGATGACCCATATCCAATTGAAAAAATTATATCCAGTAAGAAAATTGATGGAGTCACTCATTATAAAGTGAAGTGGGCTGGTTATGACGATTCATTTAATTCGTGGGTTCCAGTGCAAGATGTTACCAGGCTCTGAGTTTTATATGTACCTCCTATCCAATGACTGTACTGAATTATATCCATCAAATACACTGGACAATTTCACAGTTGCTTTGAATGCACCCCTACAACTGAGTGGAAAGTATGAAGTTGGATTACAAGAACTATCCATTTGCAATCTATCCTATAATATACCACGGAGTGATGACAGTGTCATACAGCTTGATTACAAAGACTTTGCAGAGGTTCGCGAGACTATTGTCGTTAAAAAAAACCATTGAAATGGCCCTTCTAGAGCTTTTCGAAGACTTGAACAGTTCTCTCAAATATATTGACGGGAGATATGTATTCAGTTTGCCACATTCTATTCGGTCAATTAAATTTATAGATGAAAAATTGCAAGAGGCTATTGGGGTGTCATCCATTCAAGGCAATACTATAATAGGTTCTAAGGTGCCTCGTCAGGATACATTCATTCGAGAGGAAATCGCTTCGCACCTATGCATACTAGAAGAAATTTCTATTCTTACTTCAAATGGCCTGATCGCATTCATTCCAGGTTGTTCTATCAAGACCACCTTAAATCTTTTTTTTAGAACGCACAAAATTGAAGCAAGTGTAACATTCCAAGAGAATAGTTATAGATTGTCACAATCATTACACAGTCTCTTTGCTATTCCAGAACAGCTCAAGAATCTCCTCAGATTAAATAATTTTAATATAAAAGATGATACAGCCTACTACTATGGAGATCCATTTGAACGCAGATATGACTTGATTATAGAGAAAGAAGTACTTGTTACAAAAAGAATAACTATTCCACCAGATCATTATGAAACTCCGAAATTACTGCTACATACAATCAACAATCAATTAGAGGGCAAAGCTCTACTAACATATAGTAACGAGAGAAAGCTCTGCACTATCAACCCAATTGACGGTGTTACCATTCATCTATCAGAATACCTATCTAATATGTTGGGTTTTGCACCACTTACAACTTTTGCGAGCAGTACAATTGGAAACACGCACCTCAGGCTTACACCATTATTCCATCGGTGGTGGTGGTGGTGCTGATAGGGCTTGCCATTATTCCATCATTTTATAGTTTATTGTGACATCATCGAATCATCGCATTTAGGTGCAAAGAAGTTTCCAATATTAAAATTAGTCCCATACTCTGCAAAGGAAGACAATATCGTTCATTATGCATTTCAAAACATACAATATTTTAAGCTATTGCATAATGAAATAAATTTCATTTCAATTAAGTTGTGTGACGACTCTGGTCGTCCTCTCCACTTCAAAGGTCCAGGCAAAACAGCTTTAGCTCTACACTTTAGACATGTTTCTTAAAGAAATCCCAGAAATCCACTATGGGAATGGATTTGGCAGCCTTACGCCTTGCTCAGGACCAATGTTCCAAAGGAGTAGTGGATTCTTTAAATCATTGCGCAAGTTTGCATTACCACTGCTGCGCCGAGCACAACCTTATGTTACTAAGACCGCAATGAATGCTGCAAAAAATCTCGCACGGAAATTATCAGATGGACAACATTTGAAAGAAGCTATTAGAAACAGTGCATCTGAGCTTAAAGCACAAGTCTTAAAAGATTTCGCCGGAGGCGGCAGACGTAGAAAAAGAAGAAGAAAAGATGTCTTTGACAAGCAAACCGATTGGAGTGGTGAATAAATATTTTGGTCAATGCAGCTCTCCATTGTTTGACTATGAAAAAGGAGCCGTCCATGGCTTGCAGTGGGGGCAAGATATGGCAAAACGGAAATAAGGCAAGATAACTTATTGCGGCGGGTCGTTCGCGACATGGAACAAATATTTTCGTCAATGCAGCTGTCCATTGTTTGACTACGAAAAAGGAGCCGTCCATGGCTTGCAGTGGGGGCCAAGGTATGGCAAAACGGGAAATAAGGCAAGATAACTGATTGCGGCGGGTCGTTCGCGACAACTTTTACAATCGCATTGGGGTTCACTGCTTGGGAGATAATACGAAGCATTCGCGAAAAGCGGAAATAAGAGTCATATAAGTGGTGTGGCAAGCACTGAAAAATAAAACAAAGGAGAGGGTGATACTTGTATTCAGTCGCAAACATGTCACTGGTCAATGTAGTCCACGCCCAGTCCGAACTGGTTTTGAAGGGAGAGTGTGAGCTATTTCAAATCCCGCCAACTCAAATCTCTATAGAATCATGTGAGAATCAATTGTTCTACCCTATATCGACAATTACCGGTGGCGAATCTACAATTGAATGGAATATAAGCAATCTTTCAGATCTATATCTTGATGTTTCTAGCATGTACATTAAACTAACTATGCAGATATTGAGAAGTGACGGAAGTGATCCATATACAAGAACTGCGGATGGCATAGTCAATGATGTTGTATTCCCTGTGAATAACTTGGGAGCCACAATGTTTAAATATATTAACGTATATATCAATCAGCGATTAGTATCATCAAATTGTTTGAATTCCTATCGATGTATGCTTGACACTTTGCTGCACACGAATACTCATCTTCAGAAAACAGTAGATGATTGTGGTTTGTATATTTATGATTCAGGTGAATATGCTGCAAATGATCCAAATTCCAAAGTTGCTAAAGCACTCATTTCTAGAACAAGTGGTGGTAAACTATTCGAAGTTGTCATGCGTGTTAATACAGATTTGACAGATCAAATTAAGCTATTATTACCTGGATTGGATGTCAGGGTATCCGCCGTGCACGCTAGCGATACGCATCGCTTATTGACTGGTCCAGGAGAAACACACCAACATCAAATCAAGATACACAATGCAGTATTGTCATTACGTAAAGTCAAAGTCACTAACTCAGCGTTCCTCTCTCACCAGTCTATATTAAAGAAACATCCAGCATGCTATACTATGTGGGGTTTAGAGAGCAAAATTAAAACATTAACTGCCGGCTCGGTGGATGGAGTATTTGATAATCTATACACTGACCGCATTCTAGATCGTATCTCAATGGTTATGACACGAAACGAAGCCTATCAGGGTGACTTCAAGTTGAGTCCGTTCAATTTTGAACATTTCAATGTGAGTTCAGTAACGCTAACGATTGACGGACATAGAAAACAACTCTCGTACGATTGGGACAATGATCTATGCAGAGGGAGCTACTATGAATTCTTATCTCAACTGAATGATAGAAGCGTCGAGCTACGTTATCAGAATTATAAAACTAATTCCTTCATATTGCATTGGAACCTCAGTGCAGACGAGTCCGTTGGTGGTTATTTTAATCCCATACGTAAGGGAAATTGTAGAATTGAACTTAAATTTGCAAAACCATTGCCTCACGCGGTGTCGATTATACTTATAAGTGAGAGCCCCAATATATTGACCGTCAATGCCGACCTTGCAGTTCACTTGGATTAAATCATGGACGTTCTAGACCTTGAATTATTGTTTTCAATGAATCCTCAAACTGTGAGAATGTATCGAGGAACCTACGCTGTCGACAGAGTTTCGCCACTTCAAGAAGAAGGTTTCATTGTCATTAATACGCATCCACACGACGGCCCGGGAGAGCATTGGTTGTTGTACATGATGGATCGCAATGATAGATTCATCTATGTGGACAGCTTTGGTCTACCACCAATTGAAGAAGAATTGCTAGGTCTACCTGTTGACGAATATTGTGACAAGTGTATACAGAGTTTCTACAGCTCCCACTGCGGTCTCTTTGTTTCCGTATTTGCTTCACGTCTTTGCAAGAATTATTCACTCAAAAGCATTATGTCATTATTTGACAATAACCTTGTACATAACGATCTCAAGGTAATAAAAATGACTGAAGAGGAATACCTCGTTTAAAAAATTGTTTTTATTTGTTCAATGTACAAGCTCTTTGAAGATAATCCTCTAGACTCACTATCTTGCGAGAGCTGTCTTCCTTTCGCTGGACGATGTAGTGCGAATGTTGAATGTAATAATTCCGAAGGATTGGTCTTCTCAAACCGGCATTTATAAGGGTCGGTGAAATCTGTTCACCATCGCGATAGCGTCTTAACAAGTCACATTTCACAGCGACAAACTTTTGCAATCTCTTCGTTAGTTGTCCACGCCTTGTTCTGAGTTGATATGGTAAACTTCGCAAGATGAGTTTGAAGTCACTTTCAGGTCCGTTGCAGTTCAAGTATGAGTTTAATTTCAAAAGGTCCTTGTACATCATCCACTGTATAGTCAATTGAAATCTCTCAGCCGAGTTCATGATGATTCCGAGTTTGGGTGGCACCCAAGATATGGCCTGATATTACGATCTAACCCGTCTGATGATTTTGTTGAAATCAATCCACCGCAGCGACATCTTCTCAGATGGTCACCATTTTGTATAAAGAAGCGTCTGGGTGGTGTCTTCAATGTTTGAACAATGGGCAAATCGCCTGTCAGGAGGCACTCATAATCTAAAACAAAAAAATCTCCTTAGAGTAAGTGGAATAAGATAAGAAAGCCGTAAACTCACAGTCCTCCAGGGAGAGTGAATAGCACACGTCTGTTTCCATTGTTGACAATAGAGAGAATGCGATGGAAAGGATGCCTATTGGTTATCTGTGGTATGCCATTGGTTATCGATTGTCTATACACAATTTTCGAGTCCGCCCACACTTACTATAAAATATTGACCGATGGCTTGTTTTTCCCACCAAATTCTACTGCCCTGGTTGTTTCATTTGTGCTGCTGTCGAAATCTTTGAAGAGTAAGTCTGCTTCTTGTGTATTATTCCTATTTTAATTTATGGAATATCTGTTCTAGTGCCTCGCTGTGGAATCTGTGATTGCGTTGAGGAGGTAATTCGTCGTATGGAGGAGGAGGAAGCTAACGTTCCAAATTTAGACCCTGCTTTGTTTGACGAAGAGTGGGGTTTAGAATTTGATCAGGTTTTGATGGATGGAGTTTTTGATGATAATACGCCGGCAGATGCCGTGCAAAATCCGGAGCCTGTTGTGAACAATCTCGCGGAACATGTTTCGGTGGCTCATCCTGGTGTTAACGTACCATACTTTGCATTCTTTGAAACGGCTGCGGCCTTTGAAGGGTACCTTGGACGTTACGTCCTGTTGGCGTCACCGTATGATGACTTTGTTGAGGATCCATTCGAATACCTGGTACATTACCAGCACGATATAGTTTCTATTTTACAACAGCACCCCATACCTTTTAAATTTTATATGCGCGTGAAAGTATTGATGGTGAAGCAGGTTGGCGATTCGATGAGTAGCCACTTTGCTTTTCTAAGTGCCGTGTCGCGAGAAATTCATAGTCTCGCGGATATAATGGTTGCGCTAAATGAAATGATTAGCGAGTTAGCGCGCAACCTTGAAAATTATCAGGGTGAAGGTAGCGGTTATGTCTCCCGGGACGTATCCGAAATCGAAATGAATGTAAGCATGATTGAAAAAAAGAGGATTGGATGTGACACTGTAATTCCTGCCGAATTGAAAAAAAGAAAGAAAACACTCACAAATGTAAAATGCCCCGACAATGAGTGTTTCAAAAACAATACTTTAGCGCTATTGCATCCTCAAAAAGCGCATGCAATTGATTGGAAAACATATCGCAAATATCTCGTTGATCTCGATTCGAATCCATTGGCACGGGTCAAATGGTGGCCCGACGGTCCGGTATCATATTCGGAGATTGCAGAATTTGAAGAACGAAACCAAATTGAAGTGTATGTGTACTCATATCAGGATGGGAGTATCCACACTTCCCGTGTTCCGCGTCTCGCATTTGACGATAAAGTTCAATTATTAGAATTTGATAATCACTTTTTTGGGATAAAAAATTTTAATAGATTGAATGGTAAGAAAAGTAGATTTTTTTGTGAAAAGTGTACGAGGGGATTTAGAACACAGGAAAAGTTGGTGTCACATGGGAGAGTGTGCAGGAATTTTGATGAGCTTTTGTTGGAGTTCCCAGATCCAGGTAAGAATATTCTAAAATTTGACAAGTTTGGTCACATGTTTGCATTTCCATATATTATCGGACTCGATACAGAGTCTGTCCTCGACCCTAATACGAATGTGAAGAGTGCCGTGCAGAAACATGTTATGAGTTCCTTCTGCTGCATTCTAATCAGAACCTATGATTCGAAAATACTCGCAAATGAAAAATATTTAGGCCCCGATGCCGCTTCCAGGTGCGTCGACTGCCTGCTACGATTTCATAACAAGGTGGTCGATATCAGTCGTTGCCCTGCCCCCATTAAACTCACAGACGAAGAGACTCGTAAACATATGGCTGCAATGCACTGCGAGTATTGTGGTGTGTTATTTAGCGTTGCCAGGAAAAAGGTGCGTCATCATGATCACAGTCGTGAAAGCAGTGTCAGCAACTTTTTGGCTACCATTTGTGGCGAATGTAGCATCAGTTGTAGCAATCACGGCAAAATTCCAGTGCTCATCCACAACCTTCAAGATGACATCGGCTCCTTGTTGCATTGCTTCCATGCTTTGAAGTTGGAGCACCCACCCAAGCTCATCGCGACGACTTCGGAGAAGATACGGAATTTTGAATACAGCAATTTCATATTCAGGGACACAACACAATTTCTAAATAGTTCCCTTTCTTGTTTGGTAGATAGTTTGAAAGTGTCGGAAGGAATTGATGCATTTAAGTGCCTACAGCAGGTGTATGGTAATGACTTTGCACGATTAACTAGGAAAGGTGTGTACCCTTATTCCTGGATCAAAAGCTTTGAAGTCTACAATGAAGAATGCCTGCCAGCAAAGGATGGTTTTTATGACGATTTGAATGGAACACACATCAGCGACGATGACTATGCTTTTGCTCGGGAAACATATGATCATTTTGATTGCAAATCGCTGAAAGATTATACTTTGATCTATTTGGAATGTGATGTCCTGCTCCTGTTAGATGTTATGCAACATTTTAGACAGCTTTCTATGAAGACATATGGATTGGAAGTGCTGCACTTTGTCAGTCTACCTGGATTCAGTTGGCAGGCTGCATTCAAGTATACAAAGGCCGAGATCGAGCTGCTTACAGATGAAGATATGTATCGAACCATCGAGTCTTCTATTAGAGGTGGTATTTGCCAACAAGGATTGAGGTATGCTGCTGCCAATAACAAATATTGTACAAACTTTGACCCGGAGAAACCGCAAAGTTACATCTCCTATTGGGATGCAAACAGTCTGTATGCCAGTTGCCAAACATTGCCATTGCCCATTGGAAGATTCGAGTGGGTGCCCGAATCCGAATTTTCGAGTTCGGATGTCATTAACCATCCTCAGGATGCAGAGTATGGCTACATTTACGTGTGCGACCTCGTCTACCCACCGGAGCTACACCAGAAGACCAGGTATTTCCCACTAGCTCCAATGAAGCAAAAGGTTGACGAGAGTTGGTTGTCTGAGTATCAGTTGGCTCTAAAAGACCAATTGAATTACAAACCTGCAGCACGGGGTAAGTTACTTCTCACTTGTAATGATAAAACAGAGTATGTTGTACATTATCGTTTGCTGAGTCTATATTGTAGGTTAGGTATGCGGGTGAGCAAAATTCATGGAGTGTTGAATTTTCGTCAGGGTATGGTCTTTGGTCCATACATTGAAATGAACATTAAGCGACGCATTGCAGCTCAAACTGACTTTGAGAAGAAGATACTGAAGTTAAGCTGTAATGCCCTTTGCGATATGACACTGCTTTCCCCCAGGCGATTTAGATCAATTAAGATGGCATTCAGCAAAGAAGAGGCCCAAAGATATAGCTCCTCAAATGATTGCATTCGATTTGAAATTTTGTCAGAGAATTGTGTGTTGTATGAGATGAAGAAATGGAATGTAAAGTGTAGCTTTCCATTACAGATTGCTTTTTTGTATTTTAGATTATAGTAAGTTGGTAATGTATGAATTTGTCTATTGCACTCTCTTGGAAAAATTGAATTGTCCCATCACCATCATGTATTCGGATACCGATTCTATCATTGGTGTGTTTCATACGTCAGAGTATGAAGAAGAAATCAAAAAGATTGCAGATGATCACCTCGATCTTTCATCCTATCCCACTGATCATCCACTCTATAGCAATAAAAATAAAGGGGCTCTGTTCCGCTTCAAGGATGAGACTGGAGGTAGGATAATTGAAGAGGTGGTTGCTCTGAAAGCAAAAATGTATTCTATCCGATTGAGTGACGATAATCAAATTGCTAGAGCAAAAGGTGTTAAGAAAAGTATTGCTCGTAAGGAATTGCATCACGATGTATATAAAGATGTTTTGTTTAATAGTGTGAAGGTAAGTCATCCCCAAAGGACCATATGTAGTAAGCGCCAATGCATGTATACATTAGAAACAACTAAGCTTGCACTTATGCCCTATGATGATAAGAGATACCTCTTTAGTGCCATTGAGTCATATCCATATGGAAGCTGTGAAATTGGTAATGAGTAAGTATATTCTTTATTATGTGTATCGTGTTTCTTCTATTACAGGTGGTGAAGGTTTTTCGGCTGGGTTTTTCTCCTTCACCTGATTGACATCACAATTGGCAGAATTCCCAGCACCATTGGCTTTACAATTGGCAACTTGATTGGCATTAATAAATATATTTTTTCACTCGTACTTTTTGTGTATGACCATTCTTTGCATGTTATAATCGCGCGGACAAGCCTCCGCACGCGCGCCGCGCGGTGAAAAATACGCGCAGGGCTCAGGGGGTCTATGTTTCTAAGTGGACCCCGGCTCGGCTCTATACGCCCCTTTACTACTAACGTGAAGAACATTGCAATTTAGTTTACCTATTTTACAGACCTTCATCAGGCCTAAGTAGGAGTGGGAACACGAAACAAAACACAAAAATGAAAGGAACACTGAGGAAATAGAACTCGAATGATAGGGACACGTCAAGAACATACAAGAAACGCGTACTTATTTACGCGTAGAGACTGCGCCGTAATAACAATCAGCCATAATGGCATTTTTGCCGATCATTGCTAACTGATGATTCTCAGATCGGTAGGTGTTCTGCAATATAACGATGTGCAGGAAGAATGCATTGACACGTGAGCTGAATTATTGAGGCGTCTACCTAGTTGTCCACTCAGACATCTTCACCTGTGCCGAGTATTGAAGCAGAGGCTTTGTTGCCAAACTGGAAGGACTCAAGAATGGAAGGCTTTCGAAAGACGAAGAACGCACGTGTCTCCCCTCCTTTCATTGTAAACAACGATCAGCATCAATATGGTGTCAGCGACCGGCTGACGACGGGACAACAATAGAGCACGGTGGGAAATGACGTTGCGTGACACGCTTCAAGTTAGCATTCTCCTAATGGCCAAACTCACTACACGGCCCTGAGGTGTTGTGGAATTGAGGGCCACCTGGGGGCAAAACAAAATGGGTGAAGCAGAAGCCGTCTGGTAAGGAATTTTGCAATATTTTGCGATTTGGAAGGAGAGACAGCTTGTTTTGTTTTGCACCGTTGAGAAAAATTTTGGATTAGCAAATCTGGATCTAAAAGGACTTTCAAAATGTTTCATTTCACAAAATAAAGGTTACATGTAATATCGAGGTAGTGGAGGAAGTCTTAAAATTGAAAAGAAAAAGGGGAATGTGTTCTATTGCAGGCTGTGTACGTGACTTTAGTGTGAGGTTATGTCCATGTTTTTACATGCTTCGCTTGTCGAGTCGCTTTTACAAGAGTTCATGTAGACTGCGCCACTGTCATTAAGATTAGGTCAGGCCAGGTTTTCATGTACTTCACCTGTTGGATGCTGTATTCACACGTGCAACCGTGATCAAGGTTAGGTGAGGTGAGGTCGTTGCGTATTTCACCCATAGGAGGCTGTTCACATAGACATTGCAACCGTCACCAAGGTTATGTCAAGTTTTGTGTTTCATGTGTTGAAGAGTTACGTTGCGTCAAAGATGTGCACTTGGAGTACTTGTTAACGAGTAAAGCACTGAAAAAGGAAAATATGAGTTATTGTGGTTGACATATTGCATAACTGTGAGATATGTGTACCACTGAGCACTCACCACAGCCTGTTGGAAAATGGTATTTGTCCTGGATGGCCACCAGAAAACGAATTTGGCATGTCCTCGAGGTGATGTTTTTTAGTCCAAATTTCGATATGCTATGCTAATGTCCTGGAAAACTTCCCTCAAATCTGTCCCGATTGTTGTGGCTGCGATCACGGTGCCATAAAAGCTCTAACAAATGCTTCCTCATGCTGTCATTTTTTTTGTGCCCCGTCTTTCCAATTCTTGGTGAAGGTGCGCCTGACTGTTCGAGAGTACAAAGCGTCAAAGCTTCTGCGTCCGTTGTGTCTGGTTTCTTTTTTTTTTTAGTTCTCTGTTAGCGCCGCGAAGCAACTGTGGCTATGAGCAGTGTACAGACGTGGACAGATGGAGAGAGGGTAGCAGGAAGGAGTGGGTGACGGGGGGGAGGGGTTATTATGCGTCCTGGGCCGACTTCAGGGGGAACTGTGCCGACAGTCGTCTGGAAAGTCTTCAGAAAACCCAGTGTCTGATTTTCGCTTATTTGCATCCGGTCATATAGCAAGAAGGGGGCGCTCTTGCGCTTCCGGTAGAAGACTTCCGTTCTTCTGCTGCCGACCATCTCCGTGCATTCTCAGTAGAAAAAAAAACGCTGTTGAGTTCAATTTTTTATACAGTTTATGACATTACAGGTTGTTCGCGTGAGTCGATGCCTAATTTTGCGCTCTTTCAGGTGGTACTATTTTGTATTTTTATTTCCTTTTCTTTCAGAAAAATCCATAAGCCCGGCTACGGAACAACATTCTTACTTTGTACTCCACTTGAACCACAACAGGTGCTAGGCGCTTGGTACTCCAAGTACAATTTTGAGATACTCCATCACTGTTGACGACAAAGCGTATGATTCGAGAGGTGACATAAAAATGGCACGACGGGGATCGACGGATAGACTTCAGACAAATAATCACAAAAATGCACCCTACTGAAAGCCCTAAAATGACGACAAGAAAAGGAAAACACAGGTGGCACTCTCTGTGCGCTTTCGCCTTCAGAGGGAATTGTGCCATCATTTGCCATCATTGTGCCAACTTGCCATTATTTCAGTGCTTTTAGTGGGATGGAGTACCAATAGTCCAAATCTGACATTTTACCAAAAACAGTTTTTGTTGAAGAAACTTCGTTGCTGAGAGGCCTGAAATATTGAAAAAAGTACGAAATCTTCTACGTTCATGTTAACCGAATGGAATGCAAAGTCACACACACATTATAACGCATTAAGCAGGCAGGAGCACAACGACTTTGTCAATGGACCTTTTTCATAGCGCTTCTGTGCATGCTCTATGACCCTGGCGGCGCCGAAGAAGGTTCCCTACATATTCAATAGATGGCGCCAATATGGCGCCGGCTGTAGGGTGCTTCGATACTTGTGCACTTGCACCCCTTTGCAAAGAGGACGCAAGTATCAACGCACCCTATAGCCGGCTTACTTTAGCGCGCGCCGATCGCGGTTCGTTGTACAGCCGCTAGGATACGACGCGAGTGTGAAAAAGGTCCATTGTCATTTCAGTTCCCCAATGCATGGTTCTAGTGCATTTCTATTTGTTTCCTTCATTGGCAATTAATAATCATTCTATGGGTGACAGGACTACATGATGACCTAACGGTCATGGCCACAAAGGTACACATGGTTTCACTTTACATTACACTTTACGTTTTTTTATTGGTCACATGTATTACACCGCCGCAGCAGATCAGATGCTATCGTATCAAAACGAAGGCTTACATCGTGCTTCATCCTTTTTTATTTTCTTCATATTCCGTTTTTAAACACGTTGTAACGTGTCCAAAAAGCTTCAAATAGTGCACAGAAATGCCCATATCTGTTGGCCTCTGCTCCTTCCCCCCCCCCCTAAAATTTCCTAGCCTGTCATGCTCGAGATTATCAGCGTTGGCGTAACTCGTTCCCGATCGAAAAATCTGACATGACTATCAGCAATTCTAATGGTCCATTAGAATATTTTGATGGAATATCAAAACATCTTGTTGGCGCATTAACAACTCCTAATGGTCCAACAGGATTGTTAGCGGTCAGACAAATGCTGTCCCACAGTCCGTGAGGACCTGACCTGAAAAGACCTGATGGTATCACAGGATCCCCGGCGGCCCAGCAAAGGGTATTCAACTGCTCATCAGGTGAGCTTAGTGGTCCCACAGGAGAACCCAATGGTCCGTCAACGAGGCTTTGCGGTCAAACAGGTGATGCCTCATAGTAGATCAGGGGCCCCTAACGGAACATCAGACATATGGCATAGCGTATAATTGCCAAAACGCTCCATGCAAGACGCCGTAAAGGACAACCGCAAACGATAAGACGGAAACTGCGTCCTGTCCTAGTCTTGTCATTCAGTGTTTCTTTGTATCGAAAGTTCTAGCTGTTATAAAAAAATGATCAACGCTGTAGCCGACGTTTTTACAATACTCAATATGACAGCTCGCATTGTCCTGACAGGCCGATAGAACTCCTACCGTCAAGCTACTAACGTTTTATGCCGTCTGACTCACTGCGACTTGGAATACTCTAATATTGCTTCAAGACTAAGTTAAATATGGTTCGTGATATGTGACCCCCATAAAACTTCCCTAAAACCGATCAGCACTCACAGACTCAAGCTGCGAACGCCCCAGCGTGTAACGACGATTGAACATCGCGCGACGCTCGCACCTTATAAAAGGCAGAGCCGTGTGCAGGCTGCGATACACGGCTCTGATAAAAGGCAACGTGGCATGCGCCAGTACCATAAGGTGGTGGTGGTTCTGGAAGAGCTCGCCGTTGTCGGACTCACAGAGGCGGGCAACGTCACGAATAACGCTCTGAGGGAATGCGCATCATGGGCCGGCTATCAAGGGAACTGTGCCAACATATGTCTGAAGGCGTCCGGGGAAAACCCAGGAAAAACCCCAGATGGCACAGCCGGCATCCGGATTCGATCCCGGGTACCTCCCAGTCTCGACGTGACATGGCCAGCACGCTAGACGTTGAGCCACGCGAGCTGGTCCGGGAACCATAAGCATCCATAAAATAACTGGGCGCTTCATAGGTGGACGTCGCTTTCCGTATATCCGCCAGATGTCGCGCGTCGGCAGTTAAAAAAAATTTCCTAGGCCTGACGGAATTCTCTGATGGAATGAAGTGTTGCGAGAGAGAGAACAAAATGCGCGATTGTACTGCGGAAGTTCGATTCTCGATGGACCTACGGAATGTCTCAACCAAAAGGAGTAAGAAACACAGACGTTGCGTTAGTCTTGAGTTACCACCCCAAGCTATTCCTCACTTCAGTGTTGCGTGTGTGACCTTACCCCTTCTATTTTAACCGCGGCAGCAAACAGGACTCTCGGATTCGCCGAATTACGGAAGAGAAGCTGTAAGTATGCTATATGCATCCACTTCCACTTCAAATCCGCGTAAGCGGTGGAGGGGGGCAAATGCGATCTCATATACCGGAGAGGGGCCCGGGTGGGCCGTGTCTTTGAATGTGCGGCCGATAAAAAGGTCGCCGGGGCAGTACCGCTTGCGGTGCTGTTCTCTGAAGTTCTTTTCTTTGATCTTCCACTTTGACGTCAATGCATCAAAGGAAATGTACATTGCCATCCTAAGTGAGCTTTTAGGCCTTCAGTTCTGGAGGGCGTTTTTTTAATTTTGCTGTTTACTTGTTGAAATGCTGCACGCATCTTGAAAAGTCTTGGAAACAAAAGAAAGAACTGAAGCAAGAGAGATTAAATTCCCTCATGACAGGAGCCAGAAAAAGACAGAAAGAAACTAATTTTATCTTTTTACTTTATTTTTACTTTTGTGGAGCTCCCATCAGGCCATTAGGTCCTCATGGTCCTATCAAACCGTTAAACAGTTAGTCCTATTGGAGATGACCGAAATAACGATAGTCTTATTGGCCTAATGTTTGGCTCTAATTGGCTCTGATCGATTTTTCGATCGGGTTCCTGTGACTACGTTTCTTTTTCGGTAACTTTTAGCTTACCTTATTGCTTTTGAGCTCCACCCGATCGAAAAATCCACCAGAGCCAATCCTAATGGAACCATTAGGCCAATGGCCCTGTCGTAATTTCAGACATCTCCAATAACACTAACGGTTTAACGGTTTGAAGGGTCCATTAGGACCTAAGTGTCTAATGGGAGCTCCACATAAGTAAAAAGTAAATAAATAAAATTTGTTCCTTTCTGTGTGTTTTTTTCGTACCCCTGTCATGACTAAATTTAATTTCTCTTCGTTTAATTCACTCTTATGTTTCCAAGGCTTGCCAAAATATACAATGCCTGCAGCAGTTTTAGAAGTGATCAGAAAAAGTAAAAAATAGAATAAAACAAACGCTCTCCCGAAGTGAAGGACCCAAACCTCGCTTAGGATGGCAGTGTCCATTACATTTCATACATTGGCATCAATGCGGAAGTGGACGCGGACAGCACATATACTATACTTGTCTTCCGTGATTTGGCTAATCCGATAGCTTTGCTTGCTACCGTGGTTAAACAGAAGCGGTGCGGTTTCTAAACCTGTTTAATTTACTCACACACGCAACATTGAAGTGAGAAATGGCTTGGGGTATTAACTCAAGATTACTAAACGCCTGTGTTTCATACTCATTTTGGATAAGACATTTTGTAGATTCATCGAGAATCGATCTTCTGCAGTGCAATCGCGCGTTTTTTTCTCTCTCGCAGCACTCTGTTCCATCAGAGAATTCCGTCAAGACTACGAAAATTTTTGAAACTGCCGACACGCGACATCGGGCGGATATACGGAATGCGACGTCCACCTATGAAGCTCCCAGTCATTTTATCGATGCTTATGGTACTCGCACATGGCACGTGGCCTTTTATAGAAGACGGTTAAAAATTGGGCTGTTCGGTATTTCATATTTTAAAAACGATAAGAAAAACCCGCGCCTGAAAACAAACAAAAGGACGACTTAGCACACAGCACAGACTGACAAACAAGATTTTTATTCACAGACCTGCCTCTGCAGCCAGCAACGCTCTCTTCTGCAAGGTTACCCTTTTACACCCTCAAGCCTGCCTAGTGCCTATCTTTTCGAAAGTACAGGGCTTACGAGTTGCGAACACGAGGGGCTTTTGATAAGTATTGTGCTTTCGAAAAGGTAAAGTTACTGGGCAGGCGTGAGGGTATAAAAGGGTAACCTTGAGAAAAGAGCGTTGCTGGGTCAGGCTACTTACGAAGCAGGTCTGTCAATAAAAATCTTGTTCTTCTGTCTGTGATGTGTGCTGTGTCGTTCTTTTGTTCGTTCCTCGGCACTGGTGTTTTTATACCTTTTATAGGCTGTGAGCGTCGCGCGTTGCTCAATCGCCTTTACACGCTGGGGCGTTCGAAGCTTGAGTCTCTGAGAGCTGATCAGTTTTAGGGATGTTTTATGGGGGTCACATATCACGAACGACTGCATCTTGAAGAACTACTAGAATAGTCTGAGTCGTATTGAGTAAGACGGCATAAAAAAATTGTAGTCTGACAGTCGGAGGTTTAGCGAGGAGGAGAGCTAGAACTTTCGACACGAGGAAACACTAAAGAACCAGAGTAGGACAGGACGCAGGTTCCATCTTAGCTTTTGCAGTTCTGTCCTATACGGCGTCCTGCATGGAGTATTTGGCGATTATGGTGTTCCATACGTCTGGTGTCCCGTTAGGGGTCCCTGGTCTACAATGAGGCATCACCTAGCTGTTCGATCGCTTAGCCTTGTTGACGTACCATTAAGTTCTCCTGCGGGACCACTAAACTCACCTGATGGGCGGTTAGATAACCTATATTAGGCCTTCAGGGGCCCTGTGGTACCATCAGGTCTTTTTGTGTGGCCATTTGGCCCACCTGACAGGCTGTGGGACAACATCTGTCGGACCGCTGACAGCCCTGTTGGACCACTAGGAGTTGTTAACCTGCCGACAAGCTGCGTTTACGGTCCATCAAAATATTCTAATGGACTATTATAATTTCTAATGGAGTCTTGATAGATTTGTCGATCGGGATGCAGCAACATCTTTAGGAATTCATCCCTTTCTTAGGTAACATTGTCAAGGTAACTTGACGAAATAAGTTCCATGTTGTGTGTAATCTGTTGTATTCTCGTATACAAACATCGCTCCCTAATGAAACAGCAGCCACATTCACGTCGGTCGTACCTACACTGTGCGTCTCACCCCCGTGTTGTTACCCCGGTGTTACCCCGGTGAACGTTTCAAATTCTGTTTCGGTCGTACGTTAGGACGTTCAGGTGAAGCTCATCATAGCGACGAGCAATGCCTTTATAATGACAGTGGCACTGTGTAGCAGGATTAAAACTTGGCGCGATTCCGTAACAAGTGCGTAGAGGACAAATTATGGAACGTACATTTTTGAATACCTGTTCTATGCTCCGTTCAAAAAGCTTATGTCGAAATCAAAGTCATCAAATCCTTCCAGAAGTATATAAAGGTAGGCTTCTTTAGTCATATGAGATATTGGTATAATTATTTCGTGTATCAATACTATTATAAAAGGTCCTGTACCGCCCATTGTGAGATCAATATCTCAATTACTTATAGAAATGTCGAGAACTCAAAAGCGTATATTAAGTAGCAAGGAATAAGAAAGTAACCTGAAAGCAACTCGTTATTTTTCCGAAGTAGCTTAGGACCTTCAAGTTCATTTCATTACCTGTAACTTCGCCAGTAACATAGATAGATTTTTTGCGCAGTAACCTAAGAGGTAACGAGTTCCTTGTCTCGAGTACCTTCCCTACGTCTGAAGGTTGGTACTGGAACACCACAGAAGGGCGGGTGATCTTGGATAAGTCAGACTTCTGCACTGAGTCGGGCACTGTTCTGCATAATCATAGCACAGATGACTGATTGCCTCTGTACACGTGACTGCAAATTATGCCACCTGTTCACATTCAGAGGTTAGCACTTAACCAGTAGGACTTTAAAGCATCATAGCATTTGCCAAGAACGCTGGCTAAAGTTTTCATAAAAAAAAAGCAAAACACCTACTAAACAGTGAAATGCAATGTGATGCAAATTGAATTTGCAGTGTACGTACTTGGCGAGTACTTTAAGAACTTTGCCTAGTATTTTGTACTTTACTTGAAGTATATTCGGAATTCGTCATTTTAATTATACCAGGTACTTGGTACTTTGCTTAAGTACAAGTGTGATGTACTTTGCCCATCACTGGCTGGGTCATAGAAGCTCGTAAACTGTGTATGGGAATAGTTTCTCAGTCGGTAGGTTCTAAGCCGTTTGCCTATAACCCGAGAGAGGAGAGGCCAGACACGTATGATCCTAATTTCAAATCAAAGGTTTAATCACACACAAGCAATACTTAACGCACTGACCCCAATGCAAAGCAACCTCTAAGATACCCAAGGTAAGGGCACCACAGGTTCCGACAAGTCTGCTAGCTTCGAAGAGTCCTGGGCACCAACTCCATTGATGGGCACCAACTCCACTCCTCTCAAATGATTCTCCTTCTCCTTCTTCCTCACACAACTGCCGTGATTCACGTGTGTCACTCAACCAAGAAGGTTATATACCAGAGCTTCAGGAGTGGCGGTCCCACATTCGAGGCACTAAGAGCAGCTGAAGCCGGCGGCCATATTGGAAGGGGCAAAAACCAGTGGTAAATACTGACACCGCCACTATGGCTGCGGGAAAAACTTGCCGTTTCATTTTTTATTTCTTATTATTTTGAAGCTGCGTCTTGCGGGGAAACCGATAAAAATAAATAATCAGTTCGTCTGAGGTAAGTCTTTCTGAAGACTAAATCTTCGATCTGGAAGGTGATTCTTGCGCTTGCGGTTGTGCCCAATCCATGAGACGGTGCGTAGCAGCAGAACATACTTTTATTCTGCTGATACCGAGCGCTCGACCCGGCAACAGCATGAGTGAAGCACAGCCAACAAGTAACGCGCGCACAGCAAAGCAGGCAGCTTATCTACCTTCTGCGCGCGGGGGGGGGGGGGGGGGGGGCGTGGCCCATAACATAGCGGCCGTGCTAACCTTGACTGTTACCACACAACAATTGCCAATGTGTTATGAGAGTTTTATCCAGCGATTTGCAGCTGTAGTTCACAGTTCATTAAAATTGCGCCGGCATCACCGCTCGGTCGCCTCTCTAACTCCAGAAGTATTAGTATATGCATGGGGTATATAGCCTCCTTGCATTGAACCTTAACCCTCGTCCTTTCTTCTTCTCCTTCTTCTTCAGCCACAAAGGAAATAGCCCATAGCCACACATGGCGATTGGCCAGGAGTATGAGAGGGGGGGATAATAGTTCCAGGTGGACGGGCGGCGGTTGCAGAAGTGGGGACGGTGGTCCGGCTGCTCAGGTCGGGCGACTCAAAAACGGCCGCAGGTAGCTAAGAAGGCAGCGACGCTGGACGCCACTTCGGGGATTCATTTCTCCATGTGTGAGGCTCCGAAGGACAGTAAGGACGATAAAGAGAGAGGGATGCCTTGTCTGGCAAAGGCAGAGTGAAATGGTTGCGGCGGGGCCTGTCGTACAGGCGACAGTGCAGCAGGAGATGCTCAGTATGGTCTCGTCCTGCCCGCGGTGAGGGCACGCTGGCGGTAAATGAGTACGGTGAAGGTAAAAGTTTAGAGGCAAGGCGTGGCATCGAAGGAGCGTCAGCAGGACTTCAACACGGCGTGAAGGGCAGCGGTCAGTGTGCCACGCGAAGGAAAGGTGATCGTAACGGGGGTCAGGCAAGCGGCGTCCAGACAGCTCCAGCAGCCTCCTATATCTGGCCCTAGTTACTGCTGGCAATGGAGGTAGCAGGTCGGAAAATGGCCCAACGAGGGATGCCTTGGCCAGGTTATCAGCCAACTCGTTGAGAGAGACTCCACGATGTCCTGGAATCCATATCAAGACGACGTCCGTGATATGACTCGGAGTAAGGGACAGGAAGGTCTCCCAGGCGTCGGCAGAGGGGTCCGACAGAGCTGCGATGACAGACAGAGGGTCTGACAGGAGCAGAACCTTGCAGAACTGAGGATGGACCATGCGGAGAGCCAGTATCATGGCGAGTCGAGAGGCGAATCGGGATGTGCGCATCCAGCTGCGGGAAGACAATTCCAGCACCCGCCAGCCCGGCGGACACGGAAGCATCTGTGGCAACAACCAGGTGAGAGTGGAACCGGTTGACGTGGTCCGTGAGGAGTGATGGTCCTACCTCAATGTGATGGTCCCAGTAGAGCTTGTCGTCGTACCAAACACCCAAATACCTCAGCAGGTTTGTCTGCAGGATAGGCTCTGCGCCAATTTTCAGGTCGGTGGTTAGGACCCGCGCAGGATGGCTGTTGGGTTGGAATAACATCACTGCGGATTTCTGGGCGTTCAAGGTAAGGTGAGCGGAGCGCATCCAGGCGGATAGATCAGAGAGGTATGCCTGGAGCACTTCGTACAGCGCATGGATAGAGGTGGAAGAGGCGAAGAAGGCAACATCATGCGCATAAGTCATGGTAAGAATGTCAGGCTTCACAGGCAGGGAGCTCATCAAGATGTTAAACAACAAAGGGGACAAGACAGATCCCTGAGGGAGACCCCTGAGCTGAGTGTGCGACGAAGATGTAAAACGGCCATCAGAGCAGAAAAACGAACGTCCGGAGAGGAACTTGCTAACCCACAAGATGGCATACTGTGGGATGTTGACGGCAGCCATGCGCTGAAGGAGAATGCAGTGCTCCACGCTATCGTAGGCCTTTGCAATATCTAGGGCAACCAGAGCGGACAATTCCCCGTTCTCACGCGCAAGGCAAATCTGGCTTTCGTTGGTTCGCGGGGGCCATCCAAATTGAACAGCTGGGGCGAAACCCAATCTGGCTGTCGTTAAGAGCAGAGGTATTTTCCAAGAAAGAGGAAAGACGGCGGTGCAGAATGCACTCGATGGTCTTGCAGAGGACGGAGGTCAGGGCAATTGGACGGATGTTATCCATGACCAGCCCCTCGAGGGAATTTTCTTAACGATGACCACCTTGGCCACCTTCCAGTCGTCTGGGAGCCATGACTGCTCGAGCGACACGTTCACAATGTTTAGAAGCTCGCAAGGATGGCAAGCCCACAGGGACCGCAGCATCCTGCCTGTTATGCCGTCCGGACCAGGGGCAGTGTTCGGAAGAGCATACACAACTTCGTCGAGTTCCTCTGCGGTAACCGCGCAGAAGCTGTACGTCGATTCGTCGGGCAGCACTTGAACACGTGAAACAGAGCTGTGGAAGCGCAGCGCAAGACCTCTGGTTATGTCTTCGAGCCGGGTTCTGGCAATGTCACCAGGCATGACGGAGGAGTCGCAGGGGGGTTCGCACTTCGCAGGACAGCGATCGCCGGAGGTGTGTAATATGCTGGTGGAGGGCCTTCCAATGCTTCGGGTTGGAAAGAAATGAGCGCTCGTTGCAGAAAGACTGATTTGCAGCGGAGATAGTACGCTTAAAGACAGCCTTGAGAAACTGGTAATTCTTCCAGTTCACGTAGGAAGTGTTTGCAAGCACTTGTTTCCAAGCAGCCTCGCGACGATGGTAGGCCCTTGTACAAGCCTCGTTCCACCACGGGGCGCAGTTTGACTGCGAGCGCTTAACAAGACTAAAAGTAGCAGCCGCTATCAAGAGTGACAAAGAGGTCTCGGCATTGACCGCGCGGCCACTGGCAGGTATAGGCCAACACCTTCCTGAAGAAGTCGCTCCAGGTTCTTCTCTTGTAGGTGGAAATTACACAGGGAGCGCGCAGAAACAGACTGCCTGGCAGGAATGGCCACTTCAAAGAAGATAGGCAGATGGTCGCTGTTGGAACCCAAGGTGAGGGTTCGCCAGGACATCAGGAGGACCGAGAGGGGTGTAGAGTGAGGTCGAGCACAGAACGGGCGGTGCCACGGAGGAACGTTGGGGATCCGTCATTCCCAACAGAGAGGTTATGACGGCATATCCAGCGCAGCTCCCTGCCGTTGGAGTCGGTCTTGAACCCCTATTGAACGTGATGTGAGTTGAAACCACCAGCGACCACGTATCCGTGGGGCAATTTGGAGAGAGCACCGCTGAGCGTCGAGGGGGATTGAAAGCCCGCTGGGCAATACACGTTCAAAACAGCTAGGGACCCGATGGAGGGAAGTGTGGTCTGGACCGCAAGAGCGTCACAGAGATTGGACGCAATCTGCCATACAACAGGGACGGATTGCACAAGCTGGTGACAAACAAGGGTCAAGAGGCCCCCTCCCTTCCCCACGGGTCGGTCCAGGCGAAATGCGTGGAATCCGGGGAAGGAGAAGGGGCGACGCGGTGATAGCCACGTCTCTTGCAGAACAATAATGTCAGGTGAACAATGAGAGATGAGCACATGGAGGTCGGGCAGGGCTGATGAAATCGAGAGGCAGTTCCATTGAAGGACGCGAAGGCTACTCTGCATCGGTGAATATAGATGTTGCAACCGCGGTGGTGAGGACGTCTCCATCCTCACCCTTCTGTTTGCCCACTTTCTTCGATCGCTTGCCCATGGAGCTATCCCAGGGGCTGCACCACCTCAGTGCAGAGGGAGAGGCACCACGTTTGGAGTGCGAAGCCGTGGCGTTCATGTCCTCAGGACACGAACATTGAGGGAGAGCTTGCTCTGAGGTCGGAAGACGAGAGGGAGGGAGAGGTTCACGGGGCTGAGCAGGCTGAGGGGGAGGCACCGGAGCAGGTTCCACAGTCGCTTGCTTGTGGACTGGGACGGCACCACCAGACTTAAAGAGCGCGGAGGAAAGGGACGCAACCATGGAGCAAAGGGAGGCAATTTCTTCCCTCATCTTCGACACGGCGGCCTCGATGGCGGCGTTGACGGCGGCATTAATCATGTTTTGTAGACGGTCACCTGGGACGCGGGGCTGCTGAGCTCTGCTGGCGAAATCAGAGCCACGGCTCCTTAAAGTTGCAGAGGCATCAAAGCGGGAGCGGTCGCGACAGTCCATGACCTCAAGCAAGGAGGACTCCTGCTCACGACAAGGGCATGATTGACAGTCAGCTGGGTGGGAGCCGCCACAGAAGCAGCACTTCGTGGGAGAGTTACCAGAGCAGGTGGATTCGTCGTGGGCTTCTCCGCAGCGCCGACAACGGGGATCAGATCTACAGTTCTTGATATTATGCCCGAACCGGAAGAAACGCTTGTACTGCAGTGGTCGTCGTTTGTACGGGTCCACGCAGAAGATGAGGGGCCAAGATTTCGGACGGGCAGGAATGACCCGCGAAAGTCACGACGACAGACTCGGTGGGGATGCGTAGGTCGTTATCGAGTCGGCTGCAGCGGAATGCATCCAGCGCGCCAACGTCGGCGAACAGCTCCAGTATCTCAGATGCTGGGAGTGAGACGCCTACACCTCTCACCACACCCTTGACGCAGGCAAGGTGATGCGGGATGAAGGCATCAACGGGAACGCCCCCGAAGGAGGATGTGGCTATAAGGGAGCGTATAACGTTCAGGTTAGCGGATTTGCAGACAATGCCGTCTCTGCCGTATTGGCGGACCTGAGTGATGTCTCGGAAGTCAGGAGTTGCGGCTGCGAGGCCTTGAAGTAGGGCTTTGGGATTTTTAGAGCGGATGATTGCGCCATTGGTTGGTTTTAGAACGACCGGGATGGAAGCAAGGCCGTTGGCTCTGAAGAGGTCCAGGGGAACAGAACGTAGGTTCACGGACGCCGACCGGTATGGGTCGGGCCCACTGCTAGTGGGTGGCATCTACCTCCTCGCCTTCTGATGTCTCTTCTTCTTTCTTTGTCCGCTGCAAACAAACTCGGGACGCACAAGTGTTAACTGTTCAACGCCTTCTTACGTATAATTATGGAGTAAATAGGCTGTATCCTTTCCATTACACCTCTATCACACCCTCTGTAAAAAAAATGTATCTGCATGTGGTGTCTTAGCTGAGTATATAAGAATAACAAGTCCTTCTGCACAACAATCTGTCTGAAGGCAGGTGTAGAAAGGGTGTAAGAAAGCGATGCATTTTCTGTGTACGCTTTTGAGAAATAGACTGCATGTACCCACTCGTTTGCAGCACAGGCAGCACATAGTGGGCTGATAAACGTCCAATATGGGGTGGCTAGATATATAAGTCTGGGTGTGTTCAGTATTCAGATTTTCATTGCAGTTATTATATACACGATTCCTGAAAAACGTATTTATGTGACGTTTATTGTGATGTGTAACGGGTTTGAATGGGATCGTGTTTCCAAATCGCACCTCGAACATGATGGAGCGCTTGTTGAACGACCACTGCACATTTTACGGGACGTGTCTCTTCTGAGCGTATGGCTGGCTACACTTCAAATGCGATTAAGTCACAGTTACAATTACATAATAGTGAAAGTAATCCAGCGAGTAATTAAACGCTGAGAACGTAATTATATTACCGAGATAGTTTACCATTAATCACCTTACACATGGAAGAGGATCTCGTAATCAGATACACTGTTAGGACCCTAACATTGCACAACACCATTTTGGACGGGTGTATAGTAGTACGTTGCACTCCTGTGCGAGGGTGTTGACATACACTTCAAAGGGGTCATATCACTCCTGAATTACAACTTCGAAGGTGTTAAAACCTAACAACAAACACCTTTTGGAGAGGGAGAACTCCCGTCTGAGGGAACCCAAGGGTGGAAAAATGTTAGTCAGGGTACCGCTGAATTACACCTAAAAACATGTGTAAGATTTAACAACAGTGCACGTCTTTATTGAGAAAAACCCCTAGCCGTAAGTTATTTCGAATATTAGCGTGAAGTAAGGAGACAGTGAGCCACCCACAGCACCACCACCAGTACCTGCAAAAAAAGACGTGGAAATCAGTAATCACATAAGATTGGACAGCTGACTATGACATCCGTGAACTCTACATGAAAAAGTCGTGACTTCTAACACATCGGTGACCGCAGGGGCAGAGCCAGGATTTTTCGTGGCGGGGGTGTCCAGTTTTGGACAGCATGCTATACATGTACAGCCTAAGCCCGACTGTAGCACTATACGCGCCAGAAATTGAATCGCCAGGAAAGGGTAGGGCATCCGGAGCTCTCCCCTTCTACATCACCGTCTGGGTGACATGTAGATGAACAAACGAAAGTATAAGGACAGATGACTTTTCCAAACCTGCAGTGAACACGTGCTGAATTTATTTTGTCCACGAGACGACATTGGCTTGCATTAAGAGATACGAAAACCGAAGAATTAATCGAGATTGACTCTTTACGTGGAACGTTAAGTGACACCGTAGCTTGTTGCAATTTGCAAATTTCGTGCAGGTCATCCCCGCGCAGAAGCGTTTGTTTCGATACTCACACGAGTCAAGACTGAAGAGACGAGCGGCACGGGCAAGAAGGAAAGCAGCCCGCCGTTTCACATTTTCTTTCATCAGGCGCATCTCCCGTTTCTGCAGGTGCCTTTATATGAGACCATATACGGGTGAATAGAGCCGCCAGCATTGTACATTCCCTGAAATACAGTTACAAAGCGTACATTTATTGCCCGGCGACCCTTTGGAAGTAGTGTCGAAAGTACTGCCGGTGCTGCACGACAGCGCCGGTAAATGTAGATCCGTAGCAGCGGCCACACTACATTTTATATTTGCATAGGAGAAGAAGGCATTTCGATAATAATTCCTGTAATAAGTTACCCCGCGACGCAACTGTGGCCATGAGCGAAGCCACAGCTGTCAGTCGGTGGACTAGTTTTGAAGGTTCCTTAACGTGCGCCGAAAAGTCAGCACGCGACACAGCGTATAACTGCCGTCCTTCGCAGTGGTCTGCGTGCCGCGGCAACCTCTACCTTTCCTTCAAGTTGCTAAGGTCCGGAATCGAACCCGGAAGCTTCCGATCGGCAGGCTGGTGCTCTACGAGTTGATTTACAGAGGTGGATACAGGGTGAAATGGAACCCCATTAGCTTCAAACGGTACACATACGTTGCGATCGTCAAACAGCGAGTACTGTCCCCGTCCCACAGCAGACGCCAGCCGGTCCAATGGATCTGACACCAGACTGTGCATGTTAAATTCTATCCCATTCCTAAATTCCCAATTCCAATTCAACCTATTCACACGCTTGCCCACTACAATCTCCCCTAGTCCTGTGGAAGGCGACGCTGTCGCCGAAACGTCGACCCCTGTAACACGTCGACCCCGTAATTAGTTGTAATAAAAAAAATTTAAACTCTCCCTCAAGGCTTCTGAATCCCTTCTTTACCTTTTCTGTGCTTATACACTTACGTGTCCATCCGTACCCCCCTGAATCATCAGCATATGTATATATATATATATATATATCATCAGCATATGTATATATATATATATATATATATATATATATATATATATATATATATATATATGTTTGTAACTCAAACGTCGCCATGCCAGTACTGGACAGCTGTTTCGGCCTTGTTGGGCCATCCTTCAAGCCCGAACAAGGCCGAAACAGCGCTGTCCAGTACTGGCATGGCGACGTTTGAGTTACAAACATATGCTATACGTGCAGCCAAAGAGCTCCGGCTATTTTTTTCATTATATATATATATATATATATATATATATATATATATAAAGAAATATGCCTTCGCATGGTTTTTGGACGCATGCCATACAGTTTTCATCGAACGCGATAAGCCCTGCATTTCGTAACCTCTACAGGGTGTCCCAGAAAACGTGTCATTGAATTATAATAAAAAAACTACACCACCTAGAGTCATGCTGTCAATGACATTTGTTCTTACTGGGATTTTGCCACCTCCTCATATGAATGTCGTGTAACATAATTTTAATTATGTAAATTTTTGCGAGCTTAAGTCGGAAATTTGCCTACTAAAGGTGACTTTATTACCCCACCAATGTGAAGAGCGTGTCTAATTTAGTCAAATTAATGATAATTGACAAGGGATATTCACGAGCTATCCCATCGGAAAAAATAGCTGAACATCATGCTCTACAGAGGTCGCACAGAATAGCGCACGATGAATTTTTCAGCGCAATCTTTGTCAGTCCGACGCAAGGATGTTGGAAACCCAGCCCTCCCCGACATCGCAGAAAGAGATACAACGGCCACGGCTTATCACGTCCGACTTTCGCTTGGATAACGCTTTCCCTTTCCAAATTTTGGGAACTAGTACTTTTTCTACTATCACTCTGTGGGCTGGCGTCGGAACCTCCTTTCGTCGCACGGAGAGCGATTGCGCTCAAAAAGTCATCGCGCGCTACGGTCCGGTGCTCCGAAAAGCATGATATTCAGCTATTTTTTTCCGATGGGATAGCTCGTGAATATCACTACGAATTATCATGAATTTGAGTGAATTCGGCACGGTCTTCATATTGGTGGGGTAAAAAAGTGACATCTACTTGGCAAATTTCCGAGTTCAGTTCGCAAATATTTACATAATTAAACCTGGAGTAGATGACATTGACATTAGGAGGTGGCAAAACCCTAATAAGAACAAATGCTGTTCACCGCATGATTCCACAGGTGGCGTAGTTTTTCAATTATAATTCAATGACACGTTTTCTGGGACACCCTGTATACATGTTCGTATAAGTTACGCTGTGCTTACACTCTTAGAAATGAGGGGGGGGGGGGTGTCGAGGTAGCTTAGAAATGAACTTCACCGCATAGCACGCTCCTAGCCAACCACCGTCTAGAAAGATATCGTTATCTGCCCTGATTTGTTGAAAACGGGAGGCGTACGCCTTTTTTGTGACAATTATGAACAGCATAAGTGTCACAAAAAAGGCGTACGCCTCCCGTTTTCAACAAATCAGGGCAGATAACGATATCATTCGAGATGATGGTTGGCTAGGAGCGTGCTATGCGGTGAAGTTCATTTTTAAGCGTGTAGGGTGCTTTCTGCAGTCCATGAAGTTAGGTTTATTACTTCTATGTATAAAGAAAGAAAAGTGTGTTCGCAGGTTGATCGGACGAGTGCATAATCACTACCATTCGGCACGATGCACCTTTAACACGACAGCGTCTGGATACGTTCACAAGTAACCCTGACTTTCTATAAAGATGGAAGCTTATATGAAAAAGTGTATAATATAAATAGCCGTCCTTACCAGACATTGGGTTCCGTCTGGAAGGTTGTGTTGTCTTCTTTTTGGCTTCGTGCAGACGTAATAACATTCCGAATAGTACTCGACTCCGACAATTTGTCCCTGCAAGTCATGTTGAATAAGAACTTGTCATGGATGGAGGTGTACGTACGAGAGAACTCGCCGGCAAGTGCATCTGTATTTTATATCAAATATGTTCTGAATAAGTAATGTATCTTCTATTAACTATGGCTTGTGGTGGTGAAAGGGCTCGCCGTTGCCGGCCTCACAGAGGAGGGCAACGTCACGACTACCGCCCCGGGGGAATGTGTGTCCTGGGCCGACTTCTAAGGGAACTGTGCAGACATCTGCCTGAATGCGCTTGTGCTATATAGGTTCTCTCGCAGTCACCCAACCGCGTCGAGGAAGCGGGTGTAGAACCTGCGTCGCAAAAACTGCGGCCCCATCTAAATCTTCGGTGCTCTGCAGGAGACACACTGAGGAGACCTGTTCGATCGTACAGGGCAAACTGCGACTCTATGCTGTGCCTACAAAGTTTCACTTTCCGCAGCACCCCCTAAAGGTAAACACAATAATAGCACATTAGAATTTGCTGGGGTACCCATGGAGCTGTGTGGCAATTCTAAATGTGGTAGTTGATCCAACGAGCTCAGTATAAGTCTTCAGAATCATGACTTCTGACTCATGGCCGTAGAAGCCGTGTGTTTCAATGTTAATTTTTAATTTTTTCATGTCATGTTCGCAGTGAAGTTACTGTGCCGTTTTACCCAATTTCATCTCGGCATCATTTTAAGCAGTAAGAAGCTAAATATGCCAATTTGTTCCACTTTTCTTTTAATTTGTGAGGTAGGGTCGAAGTAAATAAACTGCTACGTCAACCTCGTAAATGAAGTGCACCCACCTACAGCACGTGTAATAAGTCATGCGTGTTCATGCTCTTCGTGCATAGGGCTGACTACTCCGGCAGCTAAACAACTGAAACACACTGGTAACAACATCGTTATTTTAAGATTAGGGACGGGAAGTTTCATCGCAAGGGGCGATACTCTACCCCACTGCTGGTGGTGATGTGGCGAATGAAATAATGAGCCCCTTCAGAATAAGGATCAAAGTCCTACTGTAGAACACACACACGCACTCGTAGAACATAATACGATTATGGAACAGCCAAACGGGGACCACACAACGCCAAACAAAAACCACGCAATAACGAGCGAAAACAACGGAACACCACAGGGAAACCACACAATAATGAACGAAAACTACAGAACACCACAAGAAAACTACACAACGAATGAAAACCACACACACAAAAAAAAAAGCGGAACTACCTTCCAATAACAAACAGTGTAAACCCTTTCTGAGCAAAAGGAATTAATTTTATAGGCTGTCATTCACCGAATTTCTTCATGCGTAAATGCATATGCTTCCCGTGCATGACACTAACGGCCCCATATTCGGAGTACAGGTAGCAGAGAAGAAAAAGACGGCAATTGCCATAAAAAACTACAGAAACAACGCTGAAGCACGGTTGCAATACATCAGCGCACTGTCTCCTAAGAAGAATGTGTGCTAATCAGCAAAGAGGCCGCACCTGTCTCCCACGAGCCCCTCTCCTACGCGCTATCCAGCCTTTATACATAGTGATGAGTGTTTTCGACGATGCGACGTACAGGACGGGAGCCTCGCCAAACCGGGTCCTTAAAGGAACACTGACGTCAGCACAATTTTTATTTTTTTTTCTCTAACGAATAAAATCGCTTCCAACGAAACAACGATTAGCGTAGTTGACCTACAGAGCGAGTTTAGGGTTCTGTCCATTTTCCTCGTGAAAAGACATCGCAGAATGAAAGGGTGCCACGACGTATGATACTCCCCTCACGTGACCCGTGACGTACACCTGCACAGCTCTAAGATGTATAAGCGCCGCGTGAGCGGCTGAAAAAAAAAAACAACGAAGTCACAGAGCCTTCACCACGTTACAGGCAGGACCGTGTAAGCCGCCCACGGCTGCTTTCTCCGACATTTATTTTTTCTTTTTTTGTAAATTAGATTGCACAGCTATAGCGCACCACTGAGCGAAGATATTTTGCATGGTGACTCCTGGTGGACAGCTTGACAGACGACGCAGGATTTCGAGCGATGTTAAATCTCACCTCATTGTTCCTTTAACAGCTGTCACTACAAAATGCTGGAAACATGGGCGCCAGGTTCGTCGCTGAAATTAGGGTTGATTGACACCAGGAGTCTCCCCGACCCATTTAATCGAAGTTAGCAAATTTTAAAGCGACATATCACGTGTACTCTGTGGCGGGATATTTTTACAAGCAACAAGCTCGACACCAGATTGTAAGCTGCTTGCCTATGGTACCTTTTATGCTACATATCCGCCGCAAATCACGCGAAATAGAGAAGAACGTACAAAGCCCCCACCATGTCTGGTACTGAATCCGTAAATAAAAACGAAAACTACTCACATTGCGGTTTTTTTCGGTGTTCGTCCTACGATAGTACTGTTTGTCTTTTTCTGCACAGTCACTGCGTTCCTCGATATCTGTGTGTTTTCCATGAACAGCCATCCCAGCAGAGGCGTGAATAAAGATGCATGCTGCAAAGGACGAATCGGAACAGTAAACAATTTTCTTGCTTGCAAAACGCTCTTGCATTTACGTCTTCGTCCTTTCACCTTCTACCTCACTCTTTTACTTTAGATGATTGGTTACGTCGCGAGACGACTATGAACATCAATGACGACACAGTGATCGGTCCGCGATTTAAGTTTGCCCATCTGAAGGTTCCTCAAAACCACAGTCCGGACCTCCGGAGTGTATTCCAGTTGATTAAAAGCTCTAAAACCCCAGTGCCAGGGAGCTAAAACGACAGACACAAACACATGCACTGACTGACGAACCAAGAACTTTATTGTCATTCAAACCCGCTTAAATCTGATCTTCTCGGACTCAGCTCCGCCTTCTTCTCCCTCCTCCAACAGGTCTGTCTGATCACGTGCTCTAACAAGGCCTTGTTGTTGTTTCCTATCAATAGCTGAACGATCTTTATCACCAAGAAACCCCTGTACCCGGTCTAATAAATGCACAGACGGCGAGCTTACACATTTCAAACCAGATTTCTTAATTTCCATAGCTTCACGGTACAATAACGCGCCCAACTTTCTCCTTTACAAATAATCTTTGTATCTTCAAATTTGGCAAAACTACCCTGGCAAACCCTCAGATGGTCTACCAGCGTACCATATCCCCTATTCACAGAATAATGATGCTCTTTCAATCTCGTGTTGATACATCGTGAGGTCTGCCCAATGTACTCGCGCCCACATTTCAGAGGTATGCAATAAACCGCCCCCACTCTACAATCTATAAACCTTTTTTTCATATTTGATAGTACATCCGGTCGCCCTCTCCTGATTTACTCTCTTAATTAAAGATCTCAACCCCGGTTTTTTCCTGAAAACAACGTCCACGTCATATTTACTTCAAACTTTTTTCAACCTATGTGAGGCTTTATGAGTGTATGTGATCACCACAAAATTATTCCTCTTTTCCTCGACTACTCTTGGCTTCTTTTTAAACACATCCCTTATATATATCCCTCTTACATGTCTCTGATAACTCCCTCAGGGTACACTGCCTCCACCAGCCTTTGAATCTGACCTTCACAGCCCGCTTTCATTCTATGGATGCATGTTCTATTCAAGGCATTAGTTATTACACATTTTGCAACTGAATTTTTCACAGTTTTTGAAACACTCGACCCGTAAGGGGTCAACGGCTTTCTTGTTCTCTGTTTGTATTGCTGACATACGCCTGCCTGGTGGTTGATGATAACCAAGTCTGTAAGACTAAGTAAGATGTAAGCAAGTAAGTAAGATGATAACCAAGAGTGCTTCAAGAACTGTGAAAAATTCAGTTGCAAAAACCTCTGAAATGTAGGCGCAAGTACATTGGGCAGACCTCACGATGTATCAACACGAGATTGAAAGAGTATCATTATTCTGTGAATGGGGGATATGGTACGCTGGTAGACCATCTGAGGGATTGTCAGGGTTGCTTTGCCAAATTTGAAGATTATTTATAAAGGAAGGAAGTTGGACGCGTTATTGTACCGTGAAGCTATGGAAATTAAGAAATCTGGTTTAAAATGTGTAAGCTCGCCGTCTGTGCATTTATTAGACCGGGTACAGGGGTTTCTTGGTGATAAAGATTGTTCAGCTATTGATAGGAAAGAACAACAAGGCCTTGTTAGAGCACGTGATCAGACAGACCAGTTGGAGGAGGGTCAACCTTGAGAAGAAGGCGGAGCTGAATCCGAGAAGATCAGGTTTAAGCGGGTTTGAATGACAATAAAGTTCTTTGTTTGTCAGTCAGTGCATGTGTTTGTGTCTGTCTTTTTAGCTCCCCGGCACTGGCGTTTTGCTGCTTTTAATCATGAACCGAACAGCCCAATTTTCAACCCTCTTTGATATTCCAATTGCCACTAGATTCGGCTGTGTTCCGTACGTATATTATCCACGTAAAACAAAGGGCGAAAGTGTAGCAGCACTAGTGCCATCGGATGATGGCAGCTCAGTTTGAATGTGAGCGCGCAGAGCGCGATTAAACCAATTGCTCTCCACCAGTCACCGGGTACAGTTGTCAGTCCTTTCCTATCACTCTTAAAAATGAACTTCACCACATAGCACGCTCCTAGCCAACCATCATCCCGAATGACAACGTTCTCGCCCTAGATTTGATGATAACGGGAGGAGGAGCCTATTTTGTGCTGTGCATAATGGCCACAAAATAGGCTCCTCCTCCCGTTTTCAACAAATCAGGTGCGAGAACGTTGTCATTCGGGATGATGGTTGGCTAGGAGCGTGCTATGTGGTGAAGTTCATTTTTAAGAGTGTACGCCACATTCGGTGACCCAACGTGATTTGAACACGCAACCTTCTGATTGTCAGTCCTTTCTACGCCACAAAAGCTTCCCCGTTTAAGAGGAAATGAATTACATCCTGCGGTTGCACTACATCCTGTTAGGATTTCTCCGTGACGACACCGTTGTTCCCGACGTCACGCTTGTGCAAGACGACACAACAACAATCGTTGCTTGGGCGAGGCGCAAGTTGAGATTTCCAAGGGAGACTTGAACCAGTTGGGATTGGTGATTTGGTTTAATAACTTATGCTATTCCGAGCTATGTACACTCTAAAAACTGAACTTCACCGCATAGCAGGCTCTGCGCCAACCATCGCCACGAATGATACGGTTATCGCTTCTGATTCGAGGAGAGAGGGAGACGAACGCATTTTTGTGTCAATTTGGATATATGATAATTGACACAAAAAGGCGTACGCCTCTCTCTCTCCTCGAATCAGAAGCGATAACCCAATCATTCGTGGCAATGATTGGCACAGAGCGTGCTATGCGGTGAAGTTCAGTTTTTAGAGTGTAGCGTGTGACATTTCTTTTGCAAGCATTCGTACTCTCTTAGAAATGAACTTATGAACAGCATAAGTGTCACAAAAAGGCGTACGCCTCCCGTTTTCAACAAATCAGGGCAGATAACGATATCATTCGAGATGGTGGTTGGCTAGGAGCGTGCTATGCGGTGAAGTTCATTTTTAAGAGTGTACTGTTACTCAGATAGACGCGCCTCACTCTAAAGAATGAACTTCACCGCATAGGGCGCTCATAGTCAACCATCTTCTCGACTGATGTCGTTATCTGCCCTGGGGGCTTAATCGCTTCGTCGTCGTTACGGTCGTTACACGACGATGAAGCGACTAAGCCCCCGAAAACGGGAGGCGTACGCCTTTTTTGGAACAATTATGAACAGCATAAGTGTCACAAAAAAAGGCGTATGCCTTCCGTCCCGTTTTCAACAAATCAGGGCAGATAACGATATCAATCGAGATGATGGTTGGCTAGGAGCGTGCTATGCGGTGCAGTTCATTTCTAAGAGTGCTGCAAATGCTTATGCAGCGTAGGCCAAATCTGTCACGAGAACGAGGTAGACACTTAATAACATTTTCTCTTCAGAAAGCATTGGTACTGCACCGAGATTTTATGCAGAATTTATGGTGAAACAACAAAACAGAAACAGATTTATGGTGAATACTGACTATCCGCAACTGTTTTAGGGGTTCGGTCTGTGCAGACCCGAAAAACGACACGCAAGTTGCGTTTTCCTTCTTGTTCTCACGATGCACTAAACAACACCTACGCCTCATCACTTAACAACACTGCCATATGTGCAACAACGAATCACTGTTAGTGAAACGCAGTAATGCCATGCGTATTGAAATTACAGGCACAAGATACAGCGACACACAAAGCACAACACACAGCCCGCCGGAAGGAGCCGAGAAGATGCCACAAAGACAGGGAAGAGAACGCTCCTGACGTCACGACTGTTGGAAGTGTGACTATCAGTCGGAGGCAACAAATGCAAGTTGAAAATTGCATTACAAATTCTCCGAGCCGAATATAATCGAATTGTGTTGAATGGTGGCTATGAAAGATATAAGGAGTCATCTGATAAGGCCTATTATGGGGTCACATCTGGGGTCTACGGTGTCCCTTTGAATAGCACCGAGATCTAAGCACACGGCGTACAGCTTTTTACGCCGCTCCCGCAATACGGCGTGGCTAAGCAATATGCACTATAGGTACCCGACTGAATGCCTGAGTACTAGTTCCATCTGTGTATAGGGTCGAGTTACCCTTTGCAGTCGCGAATGCCGCAAAGCTGCCATGTTGACTCCCACGCTCACTATGCATGCATGCTGTGTACCGATTTCGCCCACTTTTTAAAGCCTCCTCTGCTCTGTATTTACTCAACTCCAAAACGTACTATGTCGCTAAGTGTATAGCTACACTTTTGTGAATGAATCGCGAGCTGCGCGTGGGCGTCCGAATGGCGGAAATTCGTAGCACACGGCGCGGTTGTCTTCACCCTATGCAGAGGGGGCTTGTATAGGCACCCTAACTTGCACTGCGCCGCGTCTTCGGCCAGGATCAGTGAGAGACATGTTACCCTGGGGCGAAGCGAGAGGGGAGCTTAGAGACATTCAGTCGCCCTCCCCATTCCTGAAATGTAGTTGACGACAAATTTTCAGTAGCACTTAGTGTAATTATTTCTTGTCTATGCCGCACTGCTGTGCGTGAAACGAACATCATGAAGCCGCATGCTGTATGTTTTTGCTCAGTCCCATTTCGCACTTTCGTGACTAAAGTGTCATTATTACTTTTATTGTAATCTCGTTCAACAGCTTTGTCGATGTCTGTTGCCCGTGTCAAGCTTGGCCCTGCGCTTGCACTTCTGGGCTAGTTCGATTGTATCCCACGTTTTATTGCGTTTAGTGCGTTTTATTGCGTCTTATCTCCAACGACCCGCTATCGGGACGCCCCTCAGACGATGGTATCGTGTTTGGTTTTGTGATTTTCCAATCTCTAGCTCTAGACCTACATTGCGCCACTGGCCAGTTACGAAGCTGCGGTTTGACTACCTGTCCACCAGGTGGCCAAACTTGTCACCTCTGAAGTGAGAACGACAGCGAAGTCCTCCCCCAAAGTGTAAAGTGCAAGTTTCCAAGGGACCCCTTCCGAAGTGCTTTGTATTTCCTCCCCCCCCCCCCACTGTGTTAATGCACTGCGATCTCAACAAAGAAGGTAACGGGACAGCTTTGATCAAAGGAGTATGAACAATCCAATGCTTCGAGCCCTTCAGTTCGCCGATGTTTCGCGTCAGGGGTGACGCGTGACACGAGGGATGGAATTATCGGGGAAGCATTGGAAAAGCGGCCGAGCCGTATCCTCGTTTGTTGATGCCTTGTGAATTGTCATTGATATCATACTGTCACTTATCCCAGTGGATCCCAAATTTCGCCGCCCCGCGGCCCATAGACGAACTCGTCGCCCATTGTGTGTCATCGTTTACCTGAAATCTGCTAACATGCACATAGCTAAAACAAAGTATATTTGTATTTCTTTGAATACAGGTGACATTGTTTTTTACATGTTCTTTGGAGAATATAAATAAAAAAATTCTCTACTCTGCATGCAAGTCTCCTGTCAGCTCTACAAACCAGCTTCGGATTTCAGTAGAAGCCACGAGTGAAACCTTGACCAAACTAGTGGTGAAGGCCCATAGGTCATAGATAGATACTATTATTATTATTATTATTATTATTTCAAGATGGCGCCCAGTGCCGACACGTGTGTCATCTGCGCTCTGCCGTTTTACGGTAAACAATCTACTCTGAAGTGTACAAAGTGCGACAAACGGGTGCATGCTAAATGCATGAGCCTTACCTCCGAGGATGCCAAAATTCTGGACGTCCTAAGTCGTTTTTTATGCCCGCTCTGTGACTCTGTGCCATCGCCTTCGGTGACCACTAAGCCTAACGAGACCAACCTGCCATCGTCTCCGGCTTCCCCACCGGGATTCTCCCTGCCCCAACCGGATGGCCTTGACCTCGTTTCCCTACTCCAAGCTGCCCTTCAGGGGATTTCCTTCCTGACCGACGAGGTGGCCGCGCTCCGCCGTGATAACGCCCAACTCAAAAAGGAGTTTCACGAATCCTCCTCGGCTATGGTGATCCAGATCAACTCTCTGCGAGCTGAACTGCGTAAAGCTTCTCTCCGTAGGGATGCAGCCGTCACTCCGAATTTTCGTGCAAATGTGGCGTCGTCGCAACCGGCCTCCCTCCCTACTTCGGCCCCATCTAAGGATTTGACTCGAATGCCGGGAGTCACGTTCGCGGCACAGGCCGCTAAACTACCTGTAGGTAACACATCTTCACCAAGTCTTTCTAACGGTGAGATGTCGCCGATTGAAATGCCCAACGTGCGTGCACCTCAGCCCAGAGCTTTCTTCGGCACGTCGATTTCCGAAGGCCTTCGTGCCGTGGAACCGCGCCGCGCCAACAAGGCACTATTCGTCACCAAGCTCCTTCCTGCGACAACTGTAGACGACATCACTGCATTCGTCGCACAGAAAACTGACTCCTCGTCTATCAAGTGCACCAAGTTAAAATCACGTTTCGAAACCTACGCCTCGTTCCACATCTCAACTGACGACGCTGCTTTCGACCTCCTTCACGATCCTGCGGTGTGGCCCTCTGGCTGCTTAGTCAAGCAGTTTAGGGGTCGGCTCCACAGCAGCATGATCTACAGTTCCGACAAACATGCTCCCACGGATGGCAGTCAAGAATGAGTGGGCAAGTCTCTACTATCAAAACGTGCGTGGTTTGCGTACGAAGAGTTCGAGCTTTTTCTCTGCTGTGTGTGAGTGCGAATACAACATCATTTGTCTTTCTGAAACCTGGTTAAATGACTCTATTCCGAGCAGCGCCTATTTTCCCGATTGCCATAGTGTGTACCGTTCAGATCGTGTTGTTCCTGGGAAAGCTACTGCACGTGGCGGTGGGTGCCTAATTGCAGTGTCAAATGCCCTCAACGTTATACGTCGCCGCGACTTGGAGCAATACCCTGAGTCGGTATGGATAGAAATTCATCGCCTCAATGACCCCAACTTAATTGTGGGTGTTCACTACTTCCCACCATTGTTTAATCCGTCAGAACTCTCCCAGTACCTTCTGTCCCTGGAGCCATTACTTGACAGACACTGTGACATCTTGATGTTAGGTGATTTCAATCTACCTCATTTCGAAGCTCAACAACTTTCCCCTGCCATTTCTCAACCGTCTTACGGTTTAAACGGTGTAAACTGTCTTCGTGACTTTGCTGATTTCATGTTGCTCTCCCAAGTTAACACTGTCCCCAACCATAGGGGACAATTCCTTGATCTTTGTTTCGTCCGCTCGGCCAACTTTACGTCTGTTAGGCCTGCTTCCCCGTTGATTCCGCCAGACAAATATCACCCCCCTTTTGCAATATCTGTGCCTACTTCTTTCCGTAATCATCATGTAGCATCCGATACTTTCGATCTTCGTCGAGGTGATTACGTTGGTCTATATCATCATCTCGCAGCTGCTAATTTTGAACCCGTATTCAATGCCACTGATGCGAACAGTGCTGCTGTTTTATTTACGGATATTGTTCATTCAGGTGTAAGTTCCTTTGTCCCCACTCGGACCATACATAATGTTCATAGATACCCTACTTGGTTCTCGAAGGAGACCAGATCTTACCTAAGGAAGAAAAAATTCCACCACCGACAATTCAAAAAGCCTCCATAACACACTACATACTATTTGCTCACTACCGGACACTCTTTAAGCAGGCACAATCACGTGACTATGCTAATCGCATCAAATCCATTGAAATGGATCTCAAGAGTAATCCTAAACAATTTTGGAAACACATGCGTCTTTCCAAAAACGAAAACAGTCTATGCGCTTTGAACACTAACGGTGGGGTATCTTCTAACCCAACCTCGATGTCTCAGCTCTTCGCTACACATTTTTCTTCAATATATAAACGCGGTAATGCACAGCCAATTGCGAATTCGAGCTCCGTGTCGAACGCATCTTATCACCTTCCTTGTATAGCAGTGTCCCACGAGGAGGTCATCGCAGCTATTCGGAAGCTAAAACCTACTTTGACCCCAGGGGCCGACAAAATTCCTGCAGTATTCGTTAAAGCCTACGGTGACCTCCTTGCACCCGTCCTCCTTCATGTATTCAACCTGTCTCTACGTGACTCTGTGTTCCCCACCTGCTGGAAAACTTCGGTTGTCGTACCAGTCCACAAGTCTGGCGATCCTTTAAATGTGTCAAACTATCGTCCTGTCAGTCTACTGTGCGCGTTTTCAGTGCAGGTGTTTGAGCAGGTAATCTATGATCACACATTTTCTTTTCTCAAGTCGCAGATATGTGAACAACAACATGGTTTTATGCCAGGTAGATCCACTGTCACCAATCTTGTATCGTTTATGTCCGTCGTGGCTCCTTGTGTCTCAGAACGAGGACAAGTAGATTCAATTTATTTCGACATTTCAAAGGCATTTGACATGATGGACCATACTATTTTACTTCACAAGCTTCATATGACTGGCCTCGGAAACGCCCTCATTGCTTTCTTCCTTTCGTTTCTGAGTAACAGATGCTGTGTCGTAAAGGTGCACGGTGCCTTTTCTTCTCCTTACTCTCCCCCTTCAGGTGTTCCTCAAGGCTCAATTCTGGGGCCGCTCCTTTTCAATGTCTTTATTAATGACTTAGCTGGGCATATTCGTCATTCTCATGTTCTTCAGTACGCCGATGACGTGAAGATATTTAAAGTTATCCACGACCCAAATGACGTTCATAAGCTACAAACTGATGTTTCTTCTGTAATTGAATGGTGCTCTAAAAATGGGATGACTATTAATCCATTGAAGACGAAACATGTGACTTACTCAAGAAAAACTAACATAATATGCAATACATACATGTGTTCCGAGGCCATCAAGCGTGTCGATGTACTGAAGGATTTGGGAGTGATTTTCGACTCCCAGCTGCGTTTTCATGATCATGTCTCTTACGTACGGTCTTCAGCTCTCAAAATTCTTGGCTTGCTCACATATACATGCAAAATCTTTTCCACACACTCTGTATTTATTCACCTGTATCGCTCCTTAATTTTACCGCGACTGGAATACGCGTCTCCAGTGTGGAACTCTCTTTCCTGCACTGACTCGTCACGGATTGAATCTGTCCAGAAGAAATTTCTACATATTGTACATAGCGTATTCTTAAGAAAAAGCCCTCACTTTAGAATGTATGTCTATACTGAGATAATGTCATTTCTTAAACTCCAACCACTCACAACGCGACGCCGTTTTCATGATATTATGCTCTGTTACAAGATCTTACACAGTTTTCTCGATACACCATCTTTATTACATCTGCTTCATATCGCCGTACCTGTCAATGTAACCCGACAAACGAATATATTGTACTTATCCCGCCATATGCCTGCAAATCCGATCGTACGTATTCAACAAATGACAAACGCAATTCACTCCTCTGTTGATATTTTTACCTCCCATTCAAACGTTTTTAAAACTCTCCTCTTGCGTTCACTCACTAACACATGAAGTTGTACTGTTTCTTTTTTTTTTTTAGTACTATGTACTGTATATATCCATGTCTGTATTGTATGTATCACGATGAATATCTTCCCGTTACGCTCCTCTTCCTGAGTATGTTATGTTATGTTTCGCCTAATCTGTATATGTATGTATATATATATATTTGTAAATACTGTATTGTCTGCGTGCGCCAACACCAAGGCTTCGGCTGTTCTTGGGCACATTAATAAAGGTATTATTATTATTATTATTATTATTATTATTATTATTATTATTATTATTATTATTATTCTGAAGCTGAAGATGATTATTATTAAGCTGAAGTCGAAAACCCATGAGCTTGAGACCAGGGTCTCTGAACAGGCAAAAGATTTGGTGAATTGCGCGCCATGGCTAACGCTAGTGAGCAGTATAGTAGACGAACGAATGTCGAAATTCAGGGCATACCGCTCACACCTAATGAGGATCTTAGAACTATTCTAAAGGACATCGCAGAAAAAGTAAACACAGAGTTTTCAATCAATGATGTGCAGGCTGTACACCGGCTTCCTGTTAAGTCAGATAAAACACCCACAGTACTAGTGCAGTTCGTGTCCGTACAGGCAAAAGATAAGTGGATGCGAGGACGAAAAACTCTGCGCTCTGTCTGCGCATCTAAAGGGCTTCCAGAGGGCGTGTTTTTCAATGACAACCTGACCCGACATAATAAACAACTCCTCTGGAAGACTAAGGTCCGAGCAAAAGAACGAGGATATCAATTTGTATGGGTGAAAAGTGGCAAAATCCTCGTTAAAAAAAATCCCGACGCATCTGTCTTACGTATTACTGTAGAAAGTGATATTGATAGTATTGTTTAAGTCTTCAAACTTTTTGTCCCCGGCATGTCTTTTCCGGACATTTATTCAGTTCTCAAAGAGTTACACCATGTAGAGAGGAGTACGCTGGGAATAATACATGTTAATATCCGAAGCCTAAGAAGGCACTGGGATGAACTGTTGTGTTATGTTGAGGATCATCTGAATAACCTGGATGTGATTATCTTAACTGAAATTAACATTTCTGAGAGTGAAATGCCATTATACAGCCTGTGCGGGTATAAGTCCTTTTATTTCATTCGTTATGGCCGCAGAGGCGGTGTATTGCTGTTTTTGTAAAAATGTCTGGTGTGTTGAAAGGATACCCACGACAACAGTTGCGATGGAACGCTCACAGTTTGTAATGCAGACCTCATGTTTACTCTGATTGCTGTGTATCGACCACCAAGTCAATATGTTCCTGACTTTTTAATAGAGCTGCGATTTGTATGTCAAAACTTAGACACGGCCAATGAGCTTTATATGTTTGGCGACATAAATATAGATCTATTGAAGCCAACTAAGCCAGTTGTATCCGACTACCTTAACGTTCTAGCTGAATTTGGCTTAGACGCTGTAATCAATGTACCGACAAGAGAGGAGTACATGAGTGGGAGAATGGTGTCATCATGCCTGGACCATATAAATATCAGAACCCATGGGTCGGTCGTGTCGGCAGGTGCCGTATCTCATAAAATCGCCGACCACTATGTCACAGTGCTTTTTAGGGCCACGGCTCTTGCAGATTCCATTGACCCGAACAATCAACGATTGACTATTGTCACTTACCAACTTTTGACCATCATCTGTCTAACTGTGACTGGTCCCGAGTGGAACACTGCTCTGACCATCTAGAGGCATACAGTATATTCGCACAATACTTTTTGGACGCCTACAAGGCAGGGAAAAAGAAAAGGAAAATAAGAAACAGGCGTGTATATCCATGTATGACTAGTGAGATCATCTCTTTAATTAAAACTAAAGATCTATTATGGAAAAGATGCCGACGCCACCCAACGGACAGTGCCTTGAAAAATGAGTTCCGTACGATTAGAAATAGAGTAACAGCTATGTTACGCCTATCTAAAAAACAATACTATCACTCCAGATTCAGCGAACACAGAAGGAATGCCAAGGCAACCTGGGACACTATTAACGAATTAATAGGGCGGCAAAATAAAAAAAACATAGATGACGAGATAGCCAGTGAGTTTCCTTGTCTGTTGAATATTGCTGAGTGCTTCAGTGAACATTTCGCGTCCGTATACCGTGTTGACAGATCCAGAACACTTAATTTACACTTCAGTTCGGTAGTTGACACGTGCGTATTCCCTGACATACTTGAACCCGAATTAAGATCCATTGTCAACGGACTGTCAACCAAATCTTGTGGTTCTGATCAAATGCAGGCGGGCAATATCAAGCGCAACTATAGTCTCATATGTAACAGCTTACTACGTATTCTTAACGGAATATTTGCATCCGGTGTTATACCTGACGCACTCAAAATGGCTATGGTAAGGCCAATCTTTAAGAATGGGCAGAAAAACAAGGTTGAAAACTACCGACCAATATCGTTGCTCTCAATTGTGGCCGTCATTATGGAAAAATATGTTCACACAGTCATGTCTCATTTCTTGGAAAAAAACAACGTCATAAGCCTAACACAATATGGCTTCACACAAGGCAGAGGGACTCAGCAGCTTCTTGAGGACTTTGTAGACTTGATCTACCACTCGTTCGACACAAACAAATTTGTTACCTGCTTACTCCTTGATCTATCCAAGGCATTTGACACTGTTTCCCACTCAATACTACTTCAGAAATTATATGCATACGGCTTTCGCGGTCCAATTTATAAATGGTTGTGCAACTTCCTTCAAAGGAGGACCCAGTATGTGTCTGTGTGTGGTCAATATAGCCGGTCTGTTTAGATTCAATCTGGTGTGCCTCAGGGATCTGTTTTGGCTCCTTTGCTATTTAATTTATATATTAATGACCTGAACGGTGTGATATCTAACTGCCAATTATTTCAATATGCAGATGATACTCTCATTGCCTCTGTTCATGTTAATGACGCGGAATCCATCAGAATCTTGCAGACGGATGCCTCTTCTGTTTATGATTGGTTTCACGAAAATCAAATTTATATTAATCAAAGAAAGACACAACTAATCTGTTTTCATAATCCACTTAAAGGTGTGACCTCCTATCTCCCAGTAGTTCTGCATTCATCTACATGTAACAACTGTGTTTGTAATCCCATTGAGTACAGTACCTCTGTTAGATACCTGGGAATCATATTCACTAATGATATGTCCTGGAACGATCACCTGTCTTACGTTTGGGCAAGGGTCAGAAAAGTATCTTGTATTTTGTTTCGCCTACGCTGTATTGTCCCAGTGAAGGTCAAGAGAACTATCCTCGAAAGCTTGGGCTACAGTGTATAACGATATGGTATTACTGCCTTCAGTCATTGCAGTGAATCTTAGAAGTGTAAAATTAACTCCATTCTGAATAGCTGTTTAAAGAGCGTAAACTATGGCTCACCAATTTTTCTCACCAATTTTGCTCACCAATATTTCTGCGTAAGCAAGCCTTCCCTCCTTCCTCTTCCTCCTCTCCGGAGGTTTTTGAATATATAGAGCTCTGGTAAATAAAAATTTTTGCTGTGTTCGAGAATTCTTGTTGTGTCGTCTCTCTCCCTCCCCGTCTCGGGTACCGCCTCTCTCATCATGCACCAGCTTGTCAGCGCCCTGTCACTTCTTTCGATCACCAATTTCCACTGATACAGATCTTTTTCGTACCACTAAACTTCCTCGTTTCGACAATATCTTCAGGTACACGGTAGTGTTGAAATATTTCTGGTCTAATATGTATAAGCAGGCCAATATTGCACGGCGCGAACTTAGGCATCCAAAGAGTCCATACATAGTACCGTCCTGCTTCACTCGTTATGGAACATTTTGTCGATGCTACTACGTCCCATATATTTTTAATCACCTACCTCCAGAGACTGTAACAATTAGTACAAAATCACAGCTAAAGCGTCTGTTAAAAAAATACTATTACTGTTAAAGTGGTAATTTACTGTGCCTTTTCCCTCTGTGTTTTTCTTCTCCATGACTTCCGTTTAGCACTTTTTTCCCGTTATCTTGTGGGTATTGACGCGTATCGCTGCTGACTGCAGTCCCTGCTCACAAGCTCCCTCGGGCTTAGGCAGGACTGTTATATTTCCCTGTACCCAGACTTGTACGTAACGGGTAACGGGCAATTGCGTTACTAGTAATCAATTACTTTTTTGAGTAATTTGTAACGTAATCGATTACTTTTGGGGCCCAGTAATTTTTTGAGTAATTCAATTACAATTTTCAGTAATCAATTACCAAGTAAACGATTACTTGGAAACTAAAGAATCCATATTGCTCGGGACGACGCACACACACACATATATATGGGATGATTCACCTCCGCGAGAAGACAAAACCAACTGCCCTCTGCAAGTTCGGTGCAAGGCAGCTGTCTTATCCCTACACTCTAAATATTTTCACACCTTTAAAGGTGTAAAATTGGTGTATTCTCATGTATTACACCTATTTGACACCCTACACTGTTAGAAAAATTTATACCTTTTGGGGTATAAACGGCTTGTCCCAGGGCGCATACCTTTTGAGGTATAAACGCTATACCTTCCAGAAGGTGTACTCTCTTTATACCTCCATAAAGGTATATTATTTGCACCTCAGGGTATAAACATATACCTCCTAGAGGGTATATTTTGGAGACCTTGTGGTATAATTGAAGAAAACGGTAATATTCGATTTGCTTCGGCGTCATATCGGAGTGGCGGCTTCCCAGCGCAGCTTTCCACAAATATTGAAGAAAAAAAAAGGACCAAAGGAACAATAACAAAAAAAGAAAATACCTGGAGACACTCGCGCACAAACTCATAAAGCATGGATGTGAATCGGAGAGGAAAGAAATTAAGTAACAATTAGCATTAAATTGGAAACCAAGAAGCAACACCAACAAATATTAGGAAAAATATTTACAGCAGCATTTGCTGGAGAACAGATACATATACAACACACCGCGGCTACACATGGTGGAGACCATCCTTCGCCCGGGAAGCAACTCAAGAAGTGAGGGCGTGCAAATTTATTTATTTTGGGATCAAACCATAGGCTTCCAGATGTCACTACCCAATATAATTAGAATGCTAGAATTAATTAGAATGTTGTCTGCCTCATATTTTGTTAGTACCTATTTAATTTCGCGGTCGCCCGAACCCCTTTCTTCCAGTATATATATATATATATATATATATATATATATATACTTGTTGTTAAGTGTTATTTATTTAGCATGCTGTTTATCGACTGCAGGATATACATAAACTCCCGAGTCTGAATCCTTGCCATAAAACTAAGAAACAATAAAAAAGGAAAACCACGTTACTTTTAAACTTATACTGGAAGAGGTCCTGCCTGGACCCTTTCAGTCCAGAGCAATGTAAAAAGCAAACAAACTCGAAAACACAGCTGAAAGTTTTAAGTTAATGGGCCCCGGACCCGCCGGCCAATCAGGCTTTCGGCGGACTCCGAAAGCGCCAATTTCAAAAAGAAACAAACAAACGTGGTTGCTAGATTCGAAAGATTCACGTTTGAACTGCACGTTACGCTACATTTCCTTCTGTTTCTCTTGACATTTTTTACATCTTTCCGATCATTGACTATTCTGTACGTTAAAACACTTTTTCTTGTCTCACTCTTTTGTGCAATAACCAGTACCCTATATCGCTATGTTTTCCTCTTGGTTGCTCTTATTGAACAGCCACAGTTGCTTCGCGGGGCTAACATGGAATCGCTCGCTCTCATTCAACACCAGGGTTGCGGAATGGGATCACTCATTCCATTCCAATTCCATTCTGAGGAATGGAGATTTGTGATAATCCCATTCCTTTCAATTCTACGGAATTGAAAAGGTATGGCCAATTCCCACCCTTGGAATGGCTTGGCAATTACCCCATTCCATTCCTTTAATTCCATCAATAAAAGAAAAGGGACCCGTAACCGTGCTGGGTAGCCCAGCAGTACTATGAAGGAGATTGACATTACCCATCACGTAAAAAGCAAAAACAACACTCTTCAACACTCTGACATAAAGATCGTTTCCTCATCTGATGATAAAAAAAGGTGTCGAGCGTGAAGTCATTGCTTAGACAATTAAGACATTGCTTTAGGAGTTTGCTGGTGCCCTCCTAAGAAGTGCCCTTCAGCATATGCTGTATTGCAGTTGATTTCACCTCGGAAAAAGTGATATGCATATTTTAAAGAAATATGTTCGCAGTTTGCTGGGACGCCCTGAATACTGATTAAACGTGCTAATGTTCACTCATAGGAAAGCTTGAGAAGATGAAGTGAGGCAGAATACTGAGACTGGAGAGACACGCAACACAAAGTTGAAACACACAAGATGAAGTGCTGTACGCCAACAACAGCGCTGATTCTGAACCCAAAGCAGCAAAGATTGTTCTCTGGGATACCGCATCAGAACTAAAGGTATATGTGATGTGCAACTTGTGATAGTTACATTCCAAAATGCATTGGTGCAAAGGTGGTTCCCTGTAATATGTTTTGCAGACTCTTAGGCCAGGCAGTCACATCATGTACAACAAGAAGGGTCACACTGTTAAAGGCAGCGTACAAAGTTAGGGTTGTGACATTTGAATCTTCTTCTTCGCCACAAAGTGGTAGGTAAAATATTCCCAGTACCATTGATCTCCCAAGGATATCCAAAATAAGTTCGGATATCTAGGACATTACATGCGTTTACATCTAGGCTGTATCCACAAAGTAACTTCACATATTATCCATGCAGATGTATCCGCGGGATATTCATATTCTTTCCAGAGGACGTTCGATGGGTCACCATGAACTGTCCCTCTTCTTTTTTTCCCCTTTGTTTGAGGCGAACATGTGTAGCATGTAGCCTAATGTATTGTAATGTTAAAGCGTTCCAGTTTTGTTTGTGGGGGGGGGGGCAACACAGTGTTCGTCCTCCTCTCACATAAACATCTTTCTTTGTGAGAGAACATGGTTCACGACACGTATGTTGTGTACGTAATGCTGGTTTACGAGTTACGGTCAACAGTTTTATATGAGTTGCCCTAATTAGGTATCAAATTATAACGAGCGAAAATAACTCCCGTCTTTGTGAGAGAGCGTGATATCTAGGGGGAACAGTTAAAAGTAGGAGATATTTTCATTGTTCCGTGCTGCTGTTTGGCAAGGTATCCGCAGAGGTACCCCATCGCTCTTACAGTTCCACTCACAAGGCAATCATGTTAGAGACGATAGCCTGAATTAAAAGCACGATACATGACAGGAAGGGATGCGGGTATTTTCAGCGGGTATTCGCGTTTTTCGCCAAATCGACACTGCACAGCGGTGATACTCGGAACTAGCCGATCCAGGTACACACGGCCGACCTGCTGTTCTATTGCGGAGAAGTTGCTGCTTTTCGCATGGGTCGCTGACCTGCGCCTGTATTTTGCTGTTGAAATCATGGATGAAGGGAACAGTGCAGAGAACGACCAGCAAATTTAACCAAACTACTTTTGTTCTGTGCCGTAATGCGACTCTGCGCGCCAAGGGGACTGCAGTTTGTCTTACCGCATTGTTTCTTTACACACATGGAATACCGCCTGCTTTGACGCATCCTCGGAAGAGATGGATTGAGCGACTCCGAATCTGCAAACCTGTTACATCAGCAATGGTTGTGTGTGTATGGCAGAGCTCTTGGAGCGGTACTGCCTACATATCTGATGAACGTTCTTATTTTTCTTTTCCTGAAGCACATTTCTGTGCAACTTACGTCAGGAAGGGAAGCAAAACCTGGTCTAGGCAAAACAGAACAATTTTTTTTTTTTTTTTCAAACTTGAGTAGCCATTATGTGCAGGAAAGCGTAGGGGATAGCGCGAAAACGTGTACCAAGTCAGTTTTGTAACTGTGCATTTGAATCAGCACGTCAAATCACTTGGAGAAAGAATTCAGAAAGAATCCGGTGTTTCGTTAAGGTGTTCCAAAAACATGCGCACCAGTGACACACGGCTTGCGACAACATTACCCTCTAAATTCTGAACTACATTCCTACACGAGCTACACACTTAGAAGATCTCATCTAATAGAAGGATAGCACTGGCTTACATAACAAATAAAGTAACAAAATTTGTCTGGAATTCCTGAATTCAAAAGAATTCCTGTAACAACCACAAGGGGCCACTGCCAGATTGTTATAAGACCTAAGGACTCGCGCGCTGTTTTTTTCTTTTCCTTGCTGATGATGACGTCTGCATAAACGTCGAAACGTCCAGACAAATTTTGTTACTTTATTTGTTATGTAAGCCAGTGCTATCCTTCTATTAAACATGACTCCTGGCTTCTGGTCTATCTTCAACTACATCAAGATGTTATCTGTAAGAGAGCATCAGCACAGATATCGTGTGCTTGCATGTCTCTGACATTTCTGCAGTGGAGGACACTCGCTGCTTGCTATGTCGGCCTCGCAACCAGTAAATGTGAAATTCACCTTCACGAAGTGTGGTTGATCAAACACTCCGGAACTTCGCAAATAATAAGCTACAACTATGGCCTTCTCTTTGGACAACTCGGTTAAGCCTGCGAGAAGTATATGAGCAGCAGCTAATACAGGTTCGCCTTCAACGCATCGAGAATCAACATTGCAGCTCAGAAATCTCAAAATCGAAACTAAGCGACAACGTGGTTACGTCCGCCATGTTCGAGATTAGATGCGCCACCTACAGGTCGCGCAAAACGCGAACAACCTGATCTACGTACGTGCGGGTTAAGGGCCAGTTCTCACTTCGCGACGCCCGACGCGGCGTCGTGAGCAGGCGGCGGAAATAGACGCGCATTTCCGGAGTCGGGAGAGGAGAGACGTCGAGCCAAAAAAACTGCCATGCCGAGCTGCTTTCACGACGTCGGCGAGAGCTGCCGAGAACGACAGCTGGCGACCGATTAGGTGACGCAGAAAGGCCACGCCCCTTGATTTTTCGTCTGCTTTGGACGACGGAAGGCCACTGTGGTGGGAACATGAAAATTGTGCGCGCTGACGGGGCGGCGGAAATGCGCCTGTAGCAGCCCCAGCGGTGCTATCATCATCCTCGTTCATCATCTCGCGCCCGCGTAGCCGCGGAAAATAAATCAGTTGGGCTCTCGCCGTCAAACCAGCCGGTTTTCTTTGTCTCTCCTTGAGTTCCAACAACTGGTGACCCGGACGTTCCGTGACCGAACATTCTAGAACCTTGGCCCGTGCTCCGCCACGCCTCTCGGGAACCCGCAAACCAGCTCTGCTCCATCCCCGATGTTGTTGATGAATAAATAAAATGAAATGAAATGAAATGAAATGTCTTCACTGGCTGTCGTCGCCGTGAAGCTGCCCCCGTATTACGACCGCAACCCAGCTGTGTGGTTTCTCCATGCTGAGGCGCAATTTAACTTGGCTGGCATAACCGCACAACAGACCAAGTTTTACCATGTCATTTCTGCCCTTACTCCCTCTGCTGCGAATGAAGTCTACGACATACTGGCAAGTCCTTCCCCTTCTACGCCGTATGACCAGCTAAAGAAGGCTCTTCTCCAGCGAAAGACATTATGAAGCCGCTCACGCCTGCAACAGCTTCTCTCGACAGAAGAGCTCGGTGATCGCAGGCCCTCTCAATTACTGCGGCGCATGCGACAGCTGCGCGGCGACCAATCAGCTTCCGTGGACGATGCCCTTCTGCGTGAGCTCTTTATTCAGCGACTCCCGCAGAATGTACAAATGGTCCTGGCCACAGCGGCTGACATGACTCTCGACCAGCTGGCCACTCTTGCTGACGCGGTTCTGGAGGAGGCCAATCCAGCTGTAGCTGCTGTGTTCCCTGCATTGCCCCCTTCGGAACCTGCCCGACCTCAACCGCGCCAGCCCCCTCAGTCCACCATTGACGACCTTTGTCGCGAGTTCCGCTCCCTGGCCGCTGTCATAGCCGCTTCCCACGCGTCAAGACCAGACACCCATCTCCGACGGCAACGTCGCGACCGAACTGGCCGCAGGACAAGACGGTCCCCTTCCACCAACCGTTCCGCCAGCCGAGACCGCAGTCCTGCAATGTGCTGGTACCACTGCCGCTTCGGTGCTGACGCACACCACTGTTTCCTACCTTGCTCATGGCAACAACAGGGAAACCAGTCGGCGGACCATTGATGGCGACCAATGGCCCAGGCTCTTCCCCCAGTCGCCTCTTCTACGTCCGCGAGCAAGCTTCTGCCCGACGTTACCTCATTGACACTGGGGCGGAAGTCAGCGTAATCCCCGCAAGCCGTACAGACCATCGACAGCAATCCTTGTATTCCCTTACTGCAGTGAACGGTTCCTGAATCCCGGTCTATGCCCAGCGGTCGCTCACCCTAAACCTCGGCCTCCGACGCACCTTTCGGTGGATTTTTCTCGTGGCTGACGTAACCCAACCCATTATCGGAGCCGATTTCCTTACCCACCACCATCTCCTCGTCGATATGCGCCGTCGCAAACTCATAGACTCCTCCATCAGCCTCACTGTGTCGGGCATACGTTCGTCCTTGCAATCGCTTCGAATTGCCTTCTACCAAGACTCAAGCAACCCCTTCCTGGCCATCTTGAGGGACTTCCCGCAGCTAACTCGCCCTCCGGACTGGACCCGGCCCGTGAAGCACAGCGTGGTTCATCATATCGAGACCACAGGTCCCCCGGTCTTCACTCGTCCCCGCCGTCTTCCGCCGGAGAAGATGGCCATTGCACACGCGGAGTTCGACCACATGCTGGAAATGGGAATCATCCGCCCATCCTCCAGCAGCTCGGCGTCGGCGCTGCACATGGTGCCTAAGAAGACCGGCGACTGGCGCCCCTGCGGGGACTACAGAGCCTTAAATCGCGTTACCATCTCCGACCAGTACCCCATCCCCCATGTCCATGACTTCACAGCATCCTTACATGGCGCTACTATATTCTCGAAGCTGGACCTCATACGGGCATACCATCAGATCCCCGTTGCCGAGGCAGATATCCCAAAAACGGCCATAACGACCCCTTTCGGGCTCTTCGAATTTCCACGGATGCCATTTGACCTTCGTAATGCAGCCCAATCGTTCCAACGGTTCATCGATCGTGTCATCCGTGGCCTGCCGAATGTCCATGCCTACATCGACGACATTCTGGTGGCCAGTCCAACACCCGAACAGCACGACGCCGACCTGCGCCAGCTATTTTCCCGCCTCACCGATTTTGGCATAATAATCAACAATCAACAACCAAGAGCGAGTTCGGCGTTCCCGAATTGGACTTCCTGGGCCATCATATTTCCTCGGCTGGCATTTCTCCTCTACCATCCAAAGTCCGAACGATCATAGATTTTCCGCAACCCGCCAACTTGCAGCAGCTACGCACATGTCGCGAAGCATGTGGCGACGTGACGCATAGCGAGAGACCATGGCGATGTGAGCTGAGTAGTTGAGCGAGCTGGGTAGAACCATGGTGTTGCGCGGCCGGGCGTTGCGATGAGTGGAACCGCGGTGAATTGACGTCGTCGCCTAGCGGTTCCTCGGTAGAACGATGCACCGTACCTTCGGAGGTGGGCTTGCAGAAATTTGGGATGGTGCTAGGCCGAATTATGCCGAACATGGTGTTCGTTGTTCGGGTCACCAAATGTAGAGGAGGTTGTGTTCCTCTACATGAGTCCTGACCGGCGATGATGGACGGTCCCAGCGGGCAGATGTGCGTGGCCTCACGCTAGGACGGTGCCGGTAGAACCGCCGTGCCAGAGCCGTAGCGCGTGGCAGCAGAGGCACGTCTTCGTCATCACACACGAGCCGCCACACGCCTCTACTTCCCCCGGCCGCTCACGACGCCGCGTAAGGCGTCGCCAAGTGAGAACTGGCCCTTACTGCCAGGACACATTCTCGTCACCGTTGGAAACTTGTTACGCAACACTACATTTAAAGTGACAGTCCGGTCGAAAACATGGGTCTGGGAAATACCGTCTTACGGTTTGTAATACTCCTCACAACCAACGCGCAAAATATTTCAGAAGAAATCGTATCGCGCGATTTATAATCGATTTTTTTCTATGCCGCAGTTGGTCCTGAGCACGGGTCCTGAGTAAAGGCCGCACCGAGCTCTCGCGTGACGTGCATAAGAGAAAAGCCTCACGTGACTTGCGCATGCTTGTTTGCGCGATAGTTGGTTGTTGCGTGCTAGCACTTGCCCATTACGATGATTTTGAGTAGCAATCACACATATTACAGCGTAAAACGCAGAGTAGCGTCAATGTAAACACAGTTATCACGACGCAGCCTACGGTTGAGTACCCTCATTGAAAAAAAAACACCTCTCTGCATTCCAAGCAACGGTGCAGTCCTGCGCCCCACTGTGTGGGTTGGGGACGTCATGGTCACGTGACGGATGACATACGTAGAGTATCCTTGGGGCAAGGAGATGCGAGGGAGAAAAACGAAACCGGATATCTTCAGAGGAGTAGTTTTTATTCGGTGTCTCGAAAACCACGCCGTTTTGCGAGCTGAAACTTTCCACTCAACATGTAAGCCTCAGTGGCAGTTCGAGCAAATCAACTTCCGGTTTTCCCGGACGTGCCCGGATGAACATGCCCCAACAATTTCTATTTCAGTACATGTTCCATCCAGTAGACCATTGCCTACTGGAGGATCCCCAAGTGGTTTCCCGAATTGCAGTGCCCCAGAAACGCATTGTGCTTGTCCCCTCCTACAGTTTGCAATATAAAACGCCGGTGAGACACGGCATTGTCATATTTGTGGACAGTATTTTTACACTATACCTGGTTCGACCCCTTCAGTCGCCCTTGTACGTGAAGCAGGAGGAGACACACGAAATTGATCGATAGTTGATCCAAAGAACGCATTGGTGCACTGCTCAGCGCAAGAAATATGTAAACCGAAATCGATTAATTAATCGAAAAAATCACGAAGTGTCGACGCTTTTACATTTCAATTAAGTTCCACTCATGAACTTCTTCGTTATAAAAGCTACGAGGGCGGTTCCATAAGTTTCCGGCCCGACCAACTTTTAATAGTCATAGAGACGAAACAAGTGTATCACTTTTTGACATAGTCACCCTTAACTTCGATGCACTTTTGACACCTTTCAACCAGCATTCTTATACCCTTGAAAAATTAGTCCGAAGTTTCGTCCGCAAAATGCTGGAAACTGCCTCTTGCACCTCACTATCGTTTTGAAATCACCGTCCTGTGATATCCCTCTTCAAGTTTGAGAACAGGAAGTAGTCACTCGGTGCCAAGTCTGGACTGTAGGGTGGGTGGTGGATTTCTTCTGCACTCCTTCAGTGCAGCCTTGGCAACAGAAGCCGTGTGGACAGGGGCATTGTCCTGGAGCAACCGGACACCTCGACTCAACCTGCCGCTGCTCTTTTCCTTGATGCCGTCTCGCAGTCGGTGCAGGAGTGAAGCATAAAAAGTCGCATTCACTGTGGTCTTCCTCTCTATGATGTCGATGAAGAGGATCCCGTGACAATCCCAAAATATTGTTGCCATGATCTTCTTTGTGGATTGTGTGACCTTGGCTTTTCTTGGGGGTGCTTCTCCTGGTTTGCGTCATTCCATCGACTCCGTTTTCGAAAGGGGATCATAGTAGAGCACCATAGTCTCATCCCCTGGGACAATTGACTTCAATATTTCTTCTTCGTTCTCTTGACAGACCTCCAAAAACTCTTTGGCACAGACGACGCGCTGTTGCTTTTGAACTGACGAGAGAAGTCGTGGCACCCATCTCGCACTGACCTTTTTCATGTGAAGGCCCTCGCCGATGATGCGAAAAACGGTTGTTTTGGAAAGCCCCAGCCTTTCTGAGATTTCCTTCACTTTGAGACGCCTGTCGCTCAGCACTTCCTCCTCGACAAGAGACAAATTTTCTTGTGTCACCACTCCCACTGGACGACCATCGCGAATGGACTCTCGCCCCAGTCGAAACTGCTTAGCCCAGTCTTTTACCGTTATGTACGACGGAGAGGCTTCCCTGTACACGCTGTCCAGTCGCGCTTTAATTTCTCTAGGAGAAAGTCCCTCTTTTGTCAAGAATTTTATCACAGCGCGGTACTCAATTTTTTCCATTTTTCATTTTAACTGAAGAGTGCACACTGGCTGTTTGAAATGCCGCTTTCCAACCGACAAAAGCATGGAGAGGGTTGAGGGTGGCGCACCGGCCCTCCAACAGATGACGCCACGCGTCCTTAATCGCATTTTCAGATTCGCGCGCATTTTCTACCTCCGGCCAGAAGCTTATGGAACCACCCTCGTACAAGATCGTCCCGATGAGAACATCTGGTTCCTTCGGTCACCTGAAATCGTTACCGTTTTCAGAACAAAAATTCGTTCGCTAGATCCACCCGAAAAATTCGTGAAGGAACACCTTTTTTTTCTATATTCTGTTCATTGCTTATCTAAGAAGACGCGTCTTTTCTTCGCCCCCAATGCGAGAGGGTGAGGGAGCACAGTGCCGCCTTATGTGTCCAAGATGAGCTTTAACCTGCGGAAACAAAACAAAAATAATGCATCCTGTCCGTGACGCTATCCGAACTGCCTCTATTTTGGGTTACATTTTCTGTTTTCTCTTAATCTTTTTCCAGGATGCAATAGGTTTTGTATTGGACCAATTGCGTCCCACTCGTACCAACTCCAAATTTCCAACCGGACCCATTTCTGTTCCTTCTTTCTTTTTTGACTGGATGGACAGTGTGGGTGCCAGTTTAATTCACTCGCCCTTTATGACGAGAGGATTCATATTGCGACTCCTTTGAAAACTATGTTTCCGGGTGAGCTCTTCTATTATTTAAGTGACATCTGCACTTTATCTCATTTGCAACATGGCATCAGTCGATATAGAAATTGCTATGAGAAACGCACCTGCATTTGCAAGCCGAATGAAGTTTCAACCAGTGTGGGTTCGAGATTCATTTAAATACAGCAAAGCGTGGCACTCACTAGAGCTTTATGAGAGGAGAATTAATATTGCGAGTTGTTTGGGAAAACGATGACTTCAATCGAGCTCTTCTATTATTTCTGTGATACTTGCACTTGGTCTCATTTGCAATACTGTAAAAGTAGATATTTTCGCAAATTGCGCGATCTTTCTTTTTTTTTTGCGAAACTAAGGTTCCGCGAAATATAGGCAGCGGGGATGAAAAAGATGGGTGTTGGAATTCCCGACCATACTAACTTGACTAACTTTATTCGCACAAATTTGTTCTTATCAAACACTGCTAGAATTTATTCGCACTCTGTATCACTTGGAATTATAGATAACTGCTTTCACAAAAGAAGCAGGTATGTCATATTCACGGAGTTCACAGGAAGCTTCTATGAACCAGCTGGCATGTAGAGGCTTTAGACACAGCCAGCGGGCCAGGGGTAGGGGTGTCTTCATAAATCACGGAGTGCGTTTTATCTGATGACTATTCCTCCCGGGTATTTGCCCATACCTCGATTTTCACGAAGTGACCAACAGTGTCTCCGGAACAGCACCGCCCTGCTAAATGCACGAACAATGCATAACAGAAGCATGTTCACATTCCGGTAGACTGACTTTCCTGGTACATTCCCCCATGCAGTTTTAATCAAAGGGGTGACAGTGATTCATGTCTTCTGGAAGACCACTCACCCCTCGATCCAGAAAAACAAACAAACAAACATGCAGCAATGGCACAATCCGATCTTAGTAAAACACTAGAAGTGACCTCCTTTGTTGTACACCACCGGAATCTGGACCACAAGGTTTGTGGCCTTCTCTGCGGACTCCTTTGTCGGAAGACCCGCAGGAAGGGTAGAATAATTAAGTGATATCCATTTTAATCGATTGACTTTTTATCTGCATCACTGGTTTACCGCACAAAACACTCGCGCCGTATTGCCCGCGGCTAATTGACGGTGATTGTGGATTATCTACCGGAATTTTTTTCAAAATGTTCCTAAAAGCGGGTCCTGCGGCTTATCTGCGGTGTGGCTTATACGCGTGCAATTACTACTTGAGTGATATTTGCCCAAGATATATTTTCCAATGCGCCATCAATCGATATTGAAATTGCTATGAGGAATTAACAGCAAATTCACTGCAGGCTTAGTCATCAGAAAGCACCGCAGTGGTATTGTGACCTGTAATTCCATGTTTTTTTTTCTTTTTTTACCAACCAATTTACAATTATATTTTGTGCTTGGTATTGGGTCAGACTTGCCTTCAGGTGGTCGCCCTTATTAGCGACTGCAAATGGGAAACGTATTGCGTATTTTCCAGCAGGGACACTTTCCTTCATTGTTCATCGAGCACAAAAAGACATATCTTGTGGCGCCGTCACGGCTGCCGTCTGGTGTCCAGGTGCCGTCGAGAGATGCATGAGGACAGTAGCAATCATAGATAAGACTAACTGCAGCGTAGACGGGGTTGGAGCCTAATTACTCCGATTAAGATTCTGATTAGGATTCTGTCCACCTCCTCGGTGACCTGCTCGGAGACAGTAGGAAAGGCGTTTAATCCTGAACATTCGAATTATATTCGAGTGTTACAAAGATCCTAAATAAGCAGCAAGGACTCGCAAGCGACGGTATCTGCGAGACTGTAAATCGCCATTGCGCAGCCACGTCAACATTCGCTGTACTTATAGATGTATTGTGCTGCAAAATTACTTGATTATTTCTTTCATTATGAGAAATTTAAGGAGAGGCCAGCCTAGATAAGCGGGATAAGATTAACTGGAGCGGAGAACGAGTTGGCACTTAATTGCTCTGATTAACATTCTGTTCTTAAGATTACGATTCTGATTAGGATTCTGTCCTTGTCCTCGGTGAGCTGCTCAGAGACAAGTTAGGCACCATTCGTAGCTGCAACACATGAGTGCAAAAGAAACATTACTTCTGCTTGTTGCGATATTATTTTTTTTGTGAAGGGTGTCATCATTATATTGTTACGTTGTAACAGCTTTATGTATCATGGGGTTACATATACCTAACCCTGGAACTAGACCTGCCCCACTCTGCGGCAGGTCCTCTAATTGTGCTTGTCATCGAGGCCTCAAACCGAAATCGAGTCGCAAGCCGCACTGACCTTAAAGGGACGGTCCCGTACACACTGCCCAACATAAAAGTGCACACTATTCGATTCCCCATTGTCGATAATGGAACACTGCGAATTTGATCAGCCAGGAACGTCACAGATATTAAGTAAACGAATTAAACCGACAAAAATTGCACAGCATACCGCGATCTGTGTTGGCAACAGCAACATCCGCTACGTCGCCCTGAACGAAGGTCCGTGATGGGATGCAGAAATCGTCTGCTCACGGGCCCTTTTGAGCAGACGACGTCCGAAGGAGAACGAAGACTGTGGCGACACTCCTTGGACATTGGAACGCATATATTCGAAGAAGTGGCCTGTTTGTTGATTTACAACTCTGTGAAATATCCCGAGCTCCTATTTCGAAAGCAAGCGGAAGTTTTTTTGGAATAACTCGACCTAAATAAAATCATGTGTTACCTCATGAGCTTGTCTCCTATTGTTCTGTCCTTCGTGCATTTCTCGTCGTTTGGCCTTTGAAAAGAACATGCTCAATGGGAGCGGTAAAACTATTGCAGCGTGCACGGGTATAGTAACATCTACTCTGCCGACAATAACGAGTTCTGTACGTCGTAAGATGAAGCGCAATTGAGAAGCAGCTATCGGGAATAACGTACTCCTAAGCAAACCATATATATCTAGAAAATGTCTACAGTGTGGCCATTTTGCAAATTGGGATATCTCACGGACTTTGCCATAGGGCCCATTGACGTCCAGGAGACGTTCTGTGGACTTGTACTTCTTAGTCAGTTGTAGATCCAGTGGATATACCAGAAATGTCCCGTTATATATGGACGTATGTGGGACATCATGCAAGCGTGTTCAACTTTGCCTTTTAAAAGTTATGTCAGTGTCTTTTACATGTTTTAACTTGATGTTGTGAGCAGTTCTAGGGCTAAGGGATGAAGTTACTTGTAAGCAGTCTGGATCGAGCATCAATTCGAATACAAGTTTTTTCTCATTTAACAGAAAGTTTTTTCTCATTTAAATTATGAATAGCCTATTAGTACACACACAAGTCATGCCCATGTTGTAAAGGTTTTTGTGTATGATCGTACCTCTACTACCAGCACCCAGGATCGCTCTCGCCTCATGATGGTAGCCTTGCCGATTGGTATTTTCGCTTGTTTTCGCTACCAGTTTAGATCGTACTTTGGAATGCTGGTGCTATAGATGAACGTTTAACGGCACGGCCCGACTCGGCTCGGCTAAGAACTGTATAGGGAGTCTATAGGTGTTGTTGTTGCTGCCCATACTTTTTGTTTTAAGGAGAGTGCATTGGCTGTAATCCTGTGGTCTTGCAATCGGGATTTTCTTTCTAAGGCTTTCCCCCTAGTACTGTGCAAGCACGAAATAATTTCGTGAATTTTTTCTTCCTCTTTCTTATTCACATGTGAGCTGTGATAACTCCCAGGGAAGGGGGTCTATTATATCGCATTTACGTCACTGTTTTTGCAGTTTATGCCACCTTGTTTGTAGGCAGCTTGTATTTTTTAATGTGGATATTTTACTATGTTATTTCTTCGAGATTAATGCGTATCTTTTAGCCGTACTCTTTACGGCATACCTGTTTCAGGCACTGCAACGCCACTTCAACATCACTAGTTTATTCGCACTCTGTATCACTTGGAATTATAGATACCTGCTTTCACAAAAGAAGCAGGTATGTCATATTCACGGAGTTCACGGGAAGCTTCTATATGAACCAGCTGGCATATAGAGGCTTTAGACACTGCCAGCGGGCCAAGGGTAGGGGTGTCTTCATAAATCACGGAGTGCGGCTTATCTGATGACTATTTCTCCCGGGTATTTCCCATACCCCGATTTTCACCAACTGACCGACAGTGTCTCCAGAACAGCACCGCCCAGCTAATGCACGAACAATGCGTTGCGAACATGAAATTGCTATGAGGAATTAACTGCAAATTGACTGCAGACGTGGTCATCAGAAAGCACAGCAGTGGTATTGTGACTTGTAATTCCATGTTTTTTTTTTCTTTTTTTACCAACCAACTTACAATTATATTTTGTGCTTGGTATTGGGTCAGACTTGTCTGCAGGTGGTCGCCCTTATTAGCGAATGCAAATGGGAAACGTATTGCATATTTTCCAGCAGAGACAATTTCCTTCATTGTTCATCGAGCACCAAAAGACTTCTCTTGTGGCGCCGTCACGGCTGCCGTCTGGTCGTCTGGCGTCCAGGTGCCTTCGAGAGATGCATGAGGACAGTAGCAATCATAGATAAGACTAGTTGGAGCTTAATTACTCCGATTAAAATTCGGTGCTTAAGATTCGGTTTCGGATTCTGTTCTTAGGATTCAGATTAAGAGCCGGTCAGTAGTAGGCGGGGGAGGGGGGCTCGCCCCCCCCCCCTAACCCCACCGTGGATACGCCACTGCCTGTAGTCATATTGTCTTGCCAGTAAGAACTCTGTTCCTTTCCAAAAGCTTTCCTCTTAGCAGTGTGAAACCACAAAATATTTTCCCGAACACATTAATTTTTATTCATATGTGAGCTGTCATATCTCCCAGGAAAAGGGATCTACTGAAGCGCCGTGTTTATTTTACTGTTTTGCAGTTTATACCGCCTTGTTCGCAGTCAGTCTTGTAGCTACTCTTGTAGGGGGCTAGAGGCGCTTTGCTGGCCCGTTGGAAGACTGAGCAATATCATTCTGAACTCTTGGTGGCATGCAGCCTGGTCTATGGTGAATAGAGCAAACTATTATTGACATAAAAACTCTATAGTTGTGAGTGAATTAATGTTGCCGACATCATTACATGTTGACCATTAACTGATAACTGAACTATAGAGGGCAGATTGCTATTGCATAGCCACGGGCTGTATGCGAACCAACACCCAGAATTATATATCTCTCAGTCTTACCTCTACGAGACTTGTGCATAACGCGTTTCTAGAATTGCGTTGCTTGTAATCAATTACTTTTTGATTAATTTTTCGAGTGATCACTTACTTTACTGTCAAAGTAATTTTTCGAGTAATTAATTACTTTTTTGAGTAATCGATTAATCAGTAATTGATTACTTTTCCTGCAGAGATTAGCTTATCTTTGAGATGTTCTGCCCCAAGTCAAGCCCCTCATGCCATGTGCCTGGGCTGTTGTACTATAGTAAGCGGAGGTCATTGTAATAACGTTCTCGAACTTCAGGGTCTCTCTGCCTAATCTCTTCCTACACCGGTGTGGTGGTACCTGAAGCTTTGGAGGTTTAGTGAGTCATTGGGAAGTTCCACGCCATGCTCTTCCACAATCGGGTCAACGTCTTCCCGGGCGATAAATACAGTAGACGTATACAGATCTCCTATTCCTACGCGTTTTTGTTTTTTCTTGTTCTTTCAGCTGTTCCGCCGTCGAACCTTCTTTTCTTCTCGCTCTTTCATTGTCTGAGGCACACAAAGACGAGTATAATTTGCGTGAATGCAGAGCAACGACCGGAGTAATGCGTTACTTTTCTATGCATTTATTAATTCTCTTCTCAATTACATTTGGAGTCGAGTAATTGGTAACGGTAATCAATTACTGTTTCCGTAGAAGTAACTGTAACGGTAATCAATTACTTTTTTCGAGTAACGGGCACAAGTCTGACCTCTACCACGTACACACAATATCCTATATCGGTCCTGATAACGTCCGTGTCAGTAAAAGTGGGACGTTCGTGGGACGTACGAATCGTGGCCCCTTGGACGTGCGCTGCATTTCTCCGTCGGATAAATGTTTTATTCGCACGGACATCCCGTGTCTCGTCGAGGGATCTCCCGCGGATGTCCGTCTGAGATTTGTTCTGTCTGGGGTATGTGTGACGGGGCGCAGACATAGGGTCCATATCGGCTCTTGTATAGGTGACCAAGGTATACGAAGATATGGGATGTGGCTTTGTACGCGCAGAACAGCTTGCTCGTACGCAGAAGCAGGCCAACGAACATCGGTGCCGTTAAAGATAGTGTGTGTAAGTTTGGAGGGTTGTTGTGCCCAGGAGGACAAGCGCAAACGGTTCCCGCGCTTCCGCGATAGCAGAGAGGGTTTCCATATGGTCTTCGGGGCTCCCAAGCAAGTGTACAGGCTACAGGCTAGTTTAAACAATTGCCATTCCTTGAACAAGGAAATGCCGTATAAAAGAAAGGACCCATTGAGACAGCGAAGCAAGTTAATGAAAGAGCCTATGGTGTCACAGAGGACCGATACCTTGTTAGTCCTCGATCAATGACGACGCCAAGGCGCCCGCACCAAGGAATAAACGGCAGTGTTGACCCTGTCAAGAAGAGAGGGTATAGCTACAGAATGACCGCCGCATGAACTCCATAGCCACGGTTTTCGTTGGCGATGCTGATAGCCCTCGGTCAGCGAGATATGACACAATTCGGAGCAGATGGCATACGGCGTTGTATGATATCATGCCGCAAAGCAGAACTACATAGGCAAATATCCGCATATATGGTGATGTGAATATGATTAGGCAGTTGAAGGGGCAGGTGCGCCATGACGACATTGAACAAGAGAGCACACAGCATCACTTGGTAGCCGTATTTCGTTCTTCATCACTTGACTTCGCCCTGGGAACACCGAGAAACTGTCGAAAGATACAGCCCTCGGGCCGTATGTCCACGTTCATCAGATTATCGAATTCGGACTCTGGCACGGATCCGTAGTAGGAAGAGTAGCTTCCTTGTCTTGTAGATAGTTGAGTGCAAACTAAAGATTCATTTGGACAGAGTCTAATGCGCTGACAAAGTGACAATCACCTGCACCTTCGTGTTAGGGCATTGGCGAGAAACGAACAGCGCCATACGTTTGGTAGGACGATTGCTTGCGGAACGTTTACTGGTGGTACTTCTGCCTGTGAAGAGGTTGACTCAACGTTTACGTTTCACAGTGATGAAGCCATCTTCATTTCCTTATGGTGCGATAGACGTAAGTTTTGCACCATTATCAACATGATGTTGAGATCTAGGATACGCACGGTGTTCATTATCTACACTGTTAGAAGAAAAGGTATATAAGGAAGGTATAAACCAGGGTGAGACTGTCATATTTATACCTCGTCACCAACGTCTATACCCCGTTTAAACCATTTGGAAGGTATAAATCGACGAAGTTGTACCTTCCATGGCAGTTCAGGGTATAATAAAGTACTTCTCTCTTACCTTCGATGTTTTGTATTTCTTTAGCTTATGAATCTGTGGAACTACATTCATTTGTGGTGGAGACAGTACCATCTCAACTAAGCAACAATCTAATTAAGAAACACAGGTAATACGGTTGCATCTGTATTAATAGGGCGAGTGATTTCTAGCAGCATGTTATTCGTTCCTGAAATGACCAAATCTACGCGTCCTCACTCATATAGTTACTCCCCGTCATCTGCCACCCGAGTGCGTTTCCGTATCCTGCTCCCCTGCGCATGTGTAACAGTATTCTTTTTTTTATCCGTGCATCCCTGTAGCCGTGCCGTGTGTCCGTGCATCGTAATGCGGAGTTTGTACACTTCTTGGGTTAAACAGTAAGCGACGTTCACATTTTGGGAGCTGTAGACCAAGATTAACACGTGTGAATAGATGAATGCTATGCATATCCTGCTGCCGGCCCCGCAAAAGAAAAAAAAAGAAAGAAGGGAAAGAAAGAAAGCTTTTGTCATGGTGCGGTCGGCCACGATGGCCAGGAGTCAGCTGTGCACCAACGATGTCATGTTTTTGCAACGGACCCATTATGGCCCCTCGTAGAAGAAATGCAAACTGCTACTCACTATGTGCACGTTGAGAAATTGACCTTATGGAGCCCTCCTAATCTCTGTGTGGTCGTCGCGGTACCCTTCTGTTTGGATTTGTCAAAGCCTCTAATAACTGCATGCATTTCGATTTGATATGTGTCATTAAACCTGATATGATTTATTTTTCTCTGTTCTCGCCTGGTATTATTGCCCTGGATCGTCAGTATAATTCGATCAGGTAAACGGAATACAAAGTAAACGAAATGCGCGAATGGAAAAGCGCCATGGTAAAACTGCTCATTATTCATGCTGACGTCATCTCTGACATCATTTATTTACCATCTTAACCGCGCAATGGATGGATGGCGGTGGCGGTCCCTATCATGCAGCTATTCTGAAGGCTCAGGGACCTATAGGAGTTTCGCTACCTGTTTATATATACCTTGCTCGATATTCGTGGACTGCAAACATCCTCTTCGGCGCATGATGGCGCAGCACCTTGTGGCGCAGTTCTTCCAGAAAGACCCACTCCTGGTCAGCCTCTGCCCAAGAATAACGCCAATGCCAACCAAACAAGTTCGGGAAGATAGTTTCGCGTAAGGGTGGGACGAGGTTTTTATTAGTTAGAAAAAAATAGCCAATATCAACACGCAACACATTGCAATATATACTATCGGAACTAAAATGAGGTCCTCTTGCACCGGAATTGGCGACGACGCGGCGGTTTCCGCACCAGCTGGTCATCCCAACCCACATAACGGTACTGATCCATCACCAAATAGAACTTGCTCATACGCAAGCTGAGAGGGATTGCAGCTACAAGGAGAAGTGCCATGCTCAACAACGTTAGCCATGCACCATGGTAGTTAGGCAGGACGGATCCGCACACAAGTGTCAGCCCCTTGTCCATCACTTTGTACAACTGACCGCATTCAAATTCCTTGGCGAAGGCTAGGAACGCAGAGTGCAATAGGTCCGCCGTGACATTATATGAATGGTAAACCGCATCGCACGACGCTTCCACTGCATTGCTGGCAAGTGCCTTGTCGGCTCCGCAAAAGTAACATTCACCGACAATGCATGCGATCAGAAGAAATACTGCCAGAGGTACGGCCATCACCGAAGTCAGGAACATGAACACTGGGTTGTACAGCATGACAAGTCCCGCAAGGTGCGACACGACGTTACGCTCTGTAGGGGCCATTCCCTTGTCGTGGTTCAGCATGCCTAGTGTGAGAGCGACAACGTAGAAGAAAGCTGCGAGACCTACGACCACTGCAGTCACATTCATCAGTGGCGCATAGAGGGAGCTGCGACGCTTCTGGAAAAAGGATATTCTTCCCTTCAGCTTACTAACTCTGCGGCGTCTCTGTGCTTTAACAATTTGCCACAGTTTTTCCGAACGCCAAATTTCTTCCAGAGATGTGCAGTTTCTCCACAGACAAACGTCGAGCAGCGTATGGTTCATCTTCTTGACGACATATTCCTTAAACGCTTCCCTTAATCTCTTGGGCATTTTCAGGTTCCCGTTCCACGGTGAAATAAAGTTTCCCAGCTGCTGGAACTCTCCATCGTAGAATGTTGAGGCCTGTTGCACGGAACGCTGGACGTTTATCCCATATCCCACAAGCATAACGTCCGTCAGCATGAAGGTTACCGTAAGACAGGATAAAGCGACGAAGTTGCAATTGTAGACTTCCGTGTACGATGGCGAAATCTCTTGAATTCTTTGAGAATTGCACCTCCCCATGAACCGTAGGGCTGCAAATGCTGCGCCAGAAGGAACGAGGAGTCCCACAGAAGCGCATAACAGCAGCAGAACCTTGAACGATATGGGTTGGTAGACTGCAAAGACTGCCAATGTATCATACAGACTACGAGCCTTGGAGATGCCCTCCAGGAGCTCCAGGTCTTTCGGTGGAGAGATCAGCTTGCGCACAATCGTTCGAGCCACGTCGGCCCAGAAAGGAAAGAAGCTTGGCGCCGATAGATTCTTCTCCGTCATGACCACTGCTGTATTCCGTCTCGCTATGGCATAGTCTCGCGGCAGAGATTAGTTTATGACTTCTTCTTCGTCTTCCCATATATTCACACGAGCGACATCTCCACGAAATATTCTAGTGAAAAACAGACAAAAAGCACGCAAAACTATCTCACGACGCGGAAGCTGCGCTGAGCATTCGGCATTTAGGGCGCTGTGCACTTGACAGACGACAGCATCTGAGTCGACGTAGCCTGCAATGGCGTCTGGCACACGAAGTCTTGCCTCTTTGTGACCGTCTTTCTCGGTTCGGAGTTGCCACTTCTTTCTGTCCATTCTGCGCTTGTCACGAGACTGCGGAGCATGTGTTTCATGACCGCTTAGTGCTCGATACGCTGTGGTACAGAGTTGAGGTCCTGTTTGGCGTCCCCAGGATTCGGTGGAGTGCGATTCAATTGCTCTTCCAGCCTCCCGTCCCGCATCGTGATAGGAAAGGGTTCCTTTTTCTGGCAATCGAGATCTATTACCAGGTGTGGACTGCTCGCCGCACTGCAACACAGGGTGGCCGCGTCCGTACTGTAGGCGAGGTGCTAAATCGTGTACAAGCAGGAATTCGCCCAGTTCCTCGCAGAGAGAGAGTAGTGCTGGGAGCTGTGCACTTCGCAAGGCGGTGGCAGACGGTCCTCTTTGAAGATGACAGTGGTATACGTTTGTGCTTCACTATTAGGTGGCCATGTAGATTGCGCCGTTGTCACATACGCAACCTTCCGCGAGTCTTCAATCGTTGCATGGTGACGTCCAGCACACATAGCAATCTTTTACATGCACTGATCTGCTCTACGGTTGGCGTCTGTACGTATAGCCCTATAGTCAAGTCGGCGTGAAACGTTAAAGGGAACCAGTCTGTGTGACTGGTCTTCCGCTCCGAAGCCAATACATGTCTGTGTCTTTTCCTATCGCCTGCTATACAATATCTTGTGTCTATGCTGCAGGATATTCCCCCCACAGTCAGCAGTGCATGAAAAGACAATAATGTTGAGCGCTCGCTCCTACGTGACAGATGAAACAGCAGGAAAGACACCAGAAAAGAAATGACAGCAGAAAAGTATGACGTTTTCCGCATCTTCCGCTAGTACATTCTGGGGAACGTTGCCCATGTGAATACATGGTTTCGTTCACTTTGTGGCCTTCAACTCAGAACTTTTTCTTTTTTGCACAGCCTACGACATGACCTAGTAGGTCGTGCTTTCTTCCAGGCTCCTTGAATGGAGCGCATGGCCACCAAAGCCATCAGTCAGCGACATCACGCAGTGTGATGGGTAGAGCGCTGATATATGTGCACTAAAAACTCCCAAAATATGCATGCAACTACGCACTAAAATCTTTGAAATACGCAGTAAAGACCCTCAACATATGCAATGTTTCGCATTGTTCTTGGTATGAAAGCAATGCACCAAATGCTATTTTCAAAAAGTGAATCGCTTATTAGGGATAACAGGGTAGAATCAAGCCGCCTTTGTTCTGCGGCACACAGCAAGGAGTGCTTGCGCCGCAGATATAAATCATGAAGCTGAAGGCTTTTAAATTGAAGGCTTTGCGTTTGTGATTGGTAAAATAGCGTAAACGCAGGACAGCTCGTGGACGCGAAAAGCTGGTGGTTTTTCGTGTTGTCCATATACTCAGTCTTGTTTCATCATTGCTTTGCGTTCGGCACTGCATCATGCCTATGAAAATGCGAACGCCACCCGTCTTAAAGGGACCGAAAAGTGAATATAAACCTATCAAAACTTTATGTTCAGCGAGGAGCTTGAACCTTCAAAAGTTCAAATATCAAAGAACTCCGCTGAAATCGCTGTAGTTTTTCTGTAATCGAATTTTCCATAATTGCATGTCCAGGGACCTAGTAGGAAACCGAGCAGTCTGTCAACAATTGCATGACCCCGCGCCATCTGTCGAGGACGCATGTAATACGCGCACTTCCGGGCGCTAATCCGGCGAAAACGAAAATGGCAGTGAGCATTTGTGACCACTTTCTATGTCGAGAATGTCGAGCCTCTTGGACATGAGTGCGCTGGAATTCCGCATTCGAGAACTGTCGCTCACACAGAACTGTTGTCCGTGCGTTAGCGTGCTGGAAAGTGTGTTCTTCGCAGCAGAAGATTCCTCGTCCAGAGATTAATCGGAGTCACATTCGTCCTCAGCAGTAGCTCACCGTGCCGTGAACATGAACTGCTTTGTGAAATTTCCATGTATCAGGGAGAAGCACTTGTGTAAGCCGAAACAAGCGCTGTTTTTTCGTCGTGCAGGTGTTCATGTGTGAAATGCAAACCGACGGATACTACGGATGGATACTACGGTTTTTGCTGCCAAGGGGTAGAGAATGCGTGTAAAAAGCAGACAGACGATTGCATCAGGACTAACGAATATTTCGAAATGCTGTGCCTTGACACCGAAGTACTGCAAGTGTCTTTTACATACATCCGAGAAACCGAAGAGCATGGCAACCCGGCAGCGCCGTGTGGTCTTTACGCGCTACTTGAACGGAAAACCCTTATTTCTTCAGGAACAGCATATTATAATTACTAGTTTGTTCCTGAAGGGTAAGTAACCTGTGGGTATAGATGTATTTTTAGGTTATACTCATGTCTCAATTGAGTCTCATGTGAGGAGTAAGTAGGATAATTTTCATCAGTGTCATTCACCTCAACTGTGTTCATAACCTTTTAGTATACTTCTTAGTGACCACGTTTCCAACTGCCAACTAATAATTGAACCAAGTTTGGGATCTAACACTTAATTAACTCTGTTTTGCTAAACGGAGTAGTACTTGTAACTGATTCATTATCACGTCACCCATTAGACATCACCAACATTTGTAAAGAAGGACTTGAGGGCTGACTTCAAGTATTATTAACCCTTTATCTGGTTTCAAAGTTAACCATGCACCATTGGTGTGCATAGTACTCCAAAATGGCTAAATAATTTATTGCATAAGTTCTCTGTTACTGTAATTGAGATGTACTTTTGTAAAGTACTTTTTACTGCCCGGCAAATTGAAACTGGCTTCAGTGTACACTACAAATGCATCGTAACATTTAATTGAAATATAATATAACAGCAGAAGCAACATTTTGTCACAACTCAAACTATATCTTTCTTTTTTATTGTCCAGGGATTTAGGAAACAGAGTAGGACTTCCTGCCCTCTGATGTTTTGACGTACTTGATAGAGTTGTAAAACCTGCAACAAAATAAACAAGAGCAGTATAAACAGTTTCGTCTTTCCCTTTTGAATTTAACAAGCTAGTTATATTTTACCATTTGTTCACTTTTGTATTCTCTGTTGGTGAAAAGATTACAGGAACAATAATGCTGCAGGTCGAACAATGACCTGTCATCTTGATGAAGATCAGAACATTTCTTCAGGCATGCTAAGTGAGACAAAAGAAATGTACAATGAAGGTTGTACAAAAACAGTAAATCTCCGTCGATTAAAACTTTATATATGTAGATGTTACCGCATCGTGTAGTTTCCATCCAAAAGTAGGACTAAGCAAGGTTGTTTGGTAGGTTGTTGGCATGTCGATGTGCTATACCGTTACAGCACATCAATATAGATGAGGGGCAAACACAGTAGACAGCATGATGGCTCTCAAACTCAAGTGAAGGTTTATTCAACAGAACAAGGAACCGAAAGCATGAGTATAGAGAAAGGCAGTACCCATGCAGTGTATGGTGAACCACATTAATCTCTGAGAAGGTAGGATCGGAACAGCAATAAAGAGAAATGACAGTTGCGTCCAAGATAGGGGAACTCTGCAAATTTAGGACCAGTATGATGTGGTAACCTTGCATGGCTCACTGCAGCTCTGACACACATTGAACAATTCCAGTAGTGGGACTTCAAAGACAATGAACGTTTGCTGTTTCACTGGGCATTCAAGTGTAGAGGATGCATCTCTAGAAAATTAATTAGCGTTCCTTAGTCATAAAGTCACAACTACATCTCAACAGGAAGTATTCTTGCCCTTCAAACAAGCTAGAAGTTCTCACCAGTTTCTTCTCCCCTTGTTGACGTCATACTAATGTTCTGCACCTGTCCAAAGACTAAAAAAAAATGTCACAATGTCTGCAACACGTAACAAATCTAGTGCTTCCATCTGTGGACTTTGCATACCTGTTTTCAGCTATTTCTGTCATGTCAGTGCCTGGATCACACACACACGAAACAGTTTTGAGCCACTTCAACACTGGAAGGCCCCTAAAATTAAATTCGTTGATGTTGACAATGTTGAGTACGGGTCAAGTAGGATAACATAAGTTAAATGGAATACGTCGTCGCTATATTATAATTTATACATGTGTGACGCCTGTACATACCTAAGACGTTGTGTTGAACTCGTCACCTCGGTGAAGCAAAATCACTGGTTACTGAACGGCAGTTTCCTTCGGACGTCTTCGCAATTCGCCTTCTACGGCATCTTCTTAGTCATCGGCAGCAAAATGAGCTCAGCACACACGACACGACTGCTACATCTAATAACCGAGTGTTTCGAACCACATTCGTTTTCGCGCACTCTCTTCTTGAATCTTGTGGTAGAAAACGCCCGCCGCCGATGGTGAACGAACATGATTTTTGCATCCCCGAACACCAAAACTACACAAGGCACATGTAGGCCTCTCGAATAATTGACACAACAACCACGAACATGTCATCTCTTCAACATCTCTTCGCGCGACCAACACGACCACCCACGACGTAAACAATAAACGCGACAACACAGACGGCCTTGCAGATGGCGCGGCGGATCGTAGCTCGTAGCGGCGAAGTAGCTGAATGCTTTATTAACGTAAAAGCTATGGAAGTGAGCGTCATTTTTAAAATGGCGTTTAGCTGTAAGATAATGTGCGTCAGCTTTGTTCTCTACAAAATTAACTCTCACGTGGTAATGGTTGACCTGGGAGCCCTGGACCTGAAACCCAAGTTGCTCTTTTTCGCCGTTTGCTGGCAGCATCGTCCATGTTCCGGCAATCTTCAAAATATTTATACGTAAAAAATATGCGGAATTGAGAAGTAATGCTTTCTCTATCTTATCAAACAACGATGTTGTGCACGACAGTGGGCAAAAATATGGGGGTTATTTTTGACTTTTCGGTCCCTTTAAGGTCGTAAGTTCGGGTCCCATAGCTCTAATTTGAGCTGCAGCGCCACAGCGACAACGCCACAGCACCAGCTGCAGGAGAGGTTCCAAAGCTTTTGGCGGAAGCGCCAGAGCGCCGGAGCGGCAGAAATTCTCTGGCGCTGCCGTATCCAAAAATTTGGTTGCTCTGGCGCTCGTCTTTCCAGCCAATCAGATGCATTGTTTACATCGACGGTCGACGGCTCATCATTATGGTGACCTTGGTCAAAGAAATATATGACTTTGAAAGAAATATATAAGACTTCTATGGTGTATGTGGCGTACGCGTGTAGGGCTCATCAAGCTTTGTGGTGGTTACATCAGTAGATCTGGACGTGTTTTTGCACTTTCACTCACGTAGGATGGGTAGAAGCAGAATTGTTGAAAGAAAAGGGCCTTGGGAGAAATTCCTGACGCAACGATTTCATCAATGACATGAATTACGTACAAATTAGGGTTGCAGGATAGTCAGTTGTATCGAACGCGTCCGAAAATGTGACATCATGTAAAAAAAAGTACCTGAGAAGTCTGTACAGTGTATCGAGGTACACGTATAAGCACATTCGGGTCCACAATACGACGTTCACTACCATACCACCACACTGAGTCATATCTTCCGTCTGGACACATCAACGAACGACATCAGAGAGAGACACGGAGCGGTTATTTCGAGAGTCACGCGAGTCTTGTTCTTGTTCCAGTCCACACGGCAATAAGGACCTCGGATACTTATGCTGTGTACAGGCTCCGCGGCATGATTCTACACAAACACCCACGTTGCCATGCCAGCCATGCTGTCGCTAAAGTTATAGGACGCCTCAAGCTGCTGCCGCCGCAGTGCGCTAGGGCGATAGCAACCTCCGGCTGCAATGGCGCTCTGGCGTTACTTATAGCTTACTGATATCCCACTTGCACTTACACATGGAACACCAACCAGCCAACAGGAAGGCCTCTAAAATCCACAAAAGGGGGCGGGGGGAGGGACTCATTTCATTACCCGTAGGCCAGACAGACGAGCGGTACACACAGCGCAGCGGACCCACACGGATAATACAACACTGTCACACGGACGTTAGTTGAAGCTTTTTTTTTTTTTTGTCCACAGTGGGTCATACTTGGTGCATACTTGGTGCTTGGTGGTCACAAGGCGCAGCCGTACGGACCAAATTGCACCACCTTGATAACTTGCCCGCCTAGTTTTCACTCCTGTCGAACATATACCTACGTTAGTCCAAAGAGCCTATGTTATTCTTCGCTATATACCTACATTAGACATCCACAGCAATTTTTTTTTACAGTATTGTCTTTCTGCAGTCGTTCACACTGTGCTTTCTGCAGTCGTGCAGTCGTTTCTGCAATCGTTCGTGGGTATCTGATATTCCTGATGTTCACCGTTCACATATCAACGCCGTCGACAGACTTCAGCCCACTGTCAAGTTCCTGTCAAGTTCCTGTCCAGTTCAAGTACGTGTATTCAAACAAGCTACCCGCTGCTGCGTAAGCACAAGCGCTGAACGTCGCGTCTTTTCGTGCAATGCGGTGCAGCCTCAGGATATTCCGTAGAAGACAAGAAATACTGATGCTGTCGTGTGAAAAGTGTGCTAAAACACCGTGCGAATGCTCAACATTTCGCGATTTCTGCTCCGTGTTTTTTCTTTTTTCTTTTTTCACTAGAATATCCCGTTGGGTTGTCGCACGTCCCACTCAACACAACCACGTGACGTTCAAATCAAAACCTCGTTGCACTTTAATGTATGTTTCTATCTGCGACCATTAGCACCTCTACAACATAAATATCAAGCGAGACTCGACTGCCCACTGTATCAATTTAACACACAACGCACGCCTATGAAGGAGGCAACAGCCACTCTTGTCTTATACCCCGTTCGACGATATCAACCGTCTCGTTGATAACACACTCGGTCATCGGTTTCAACATGTAGTCCTTAATGCGGCGGACGTAGCCGAAACCTTGTACGAAATCAGTGTTACAGATGTTATGGACGTCGGCGTACTGGAGGTCAAACACGACCCAGCCACCACGATGCGTGCTGTCGTGGCATGCCTTGCACATCTGAAACACGGAAGCCGGTTATTTCCTAACCACTGTCATTTGTGCGGCTACTCACTTTCATTTGCATGGTCGCCCAGCTGTCGTAGGCTCCCTCCCAATAAGTGTAGCTTGATCTCATGACCCGGGTAATCCGCACAGGGTCCACACGGTCCTGTGCGTCGGCGTTTCGGTATTGACGATATCGGTCATCGGTGCTATTAACGCATGTCTGAAAAATGGGTTGCAGGTTTTTAGAGTGGGTTTTTACAATTACAGCAGATCGATTGTGCAACAGAGCGCAAGTCGTGAAACACAACACAGTGCCTTCGAGAGATACATCAACGGTACCCCTTGACACGTAGAAAGTAATAGGTGACTTGTCAGTCGCCTGTATAGATCACTTTACTGCTTACAAACAAGACGCGCCATCTGCGCATGCGCGGTGTTGGTGTGGGCAGCGCACTGAACGCAGCCGTGCGAATGCTTTCCGCAAGTGCAGCATCGGCTGTGTTGCACTGCTATGCAACACAGTGCATTCGAGAGAAACATCAACGGTATACCCTTGACACGTAGAAAGAAATAGGTGACTTGTCAGTCGCCTGTATAGATCACTTTACTGCTTACAAACAAGACGCGCCATCTGCGCATGCGCGGTGTTGGTGTGGGCAGCGCACTGAACGCAGCCGTGCGAATGCTTTCCGCAAGTGCAGCATCGGCTGTGTTGCACTGCTATGCAACACAGTGCATTCGAGAGAAACATCAACGGTATACCCTTGACACGTAGAAAGAAATAGGTGACTTGTCAGTCGCCTGTATAGATCACTTTACTGCTTACAAACAAGACGCGCCATCTGCGCATGCGCGGTGTTGGTGTCGGCAGCAGACTGAACGCGGCCGTGCGAATGCTTTGCGGAAGTGCAACATCGGCTGTGTTGCACTGCTCCACCGCTCTCGACTGTCTCTTTCCACAATCCCCGAAATAATTTAGAATTCTGAAGAAATGGGACAAGTGTTGATGCAAAACGAAATTTGTTTATGAACGGTATAAAACATGCCAATCCCTGCATTACATCGACATCGACATTGCACACAATTGGACAGCCCATCCGCAAGACATGCCCCGATCACAATCGAATTGCAGTATATGTAATATTTTCGCCCGGCGAGTTTACTGCTGATACTGAGCAAGCGTACAAGTCACTGGAATCACACAATTACCTTACCTTCCATTACATGTTTGAAAGGGGCTGACTTGCTATACTGTGCACCGATTCATGTTAGCCTCGTTTTTGTACACAGGTATAAACCTCTACCAGACAAACGTCATTATGACGTTGGTAGACAGACCGAAACCTAAACAGATCGGAAGGGGAGAGCTGGGTTCCACGAATGGGAAATTCTCCGCTGCCTCCTATTGAAAGAAAAGTAGGACCGAAGGTCGCGTCCCTTTCAGAGACCATCGTAATCCCCTCAAGACAGTGGCTTTCGGGCGCGACCTTGTTCGCCACTGGCTTTGAACGTAGTTCAACTCTACCAAACTCGTCCCAAGCAGCACAATGTACTGAAAGTCGAGTGCAATAGGGGTGGACGGGTAGGTGGGAGACCTTGAACGAACTGGTGAAGCTAAAGAACATTGATAAGACACATACCGTCCACCCCTATTGCACTCGACTTTCGGTACATTGTGATGCTTGGGGTGGCGCTGTCGAACATTATGATGTCATTTGTTTACAAACAGGTAGAGGTCTATTGTCAGGGAATCCCACAAAGGCAACAGGGAGTTTTAGGAAAAAGAAGTTTCACGATAACGTATCCGAAAACATGATAAGCCGGTCGCCTGATTCCTTTGGAGTGGCTGACATCACGTTGCTGATGTCTGATTGATTGACGGCGATACGGAGTCGGAGTCGTTTAACTTATCAAAACGATTCCAACACACAAGAACGATTCACAATCAAACGATTCCTTCGTTCTGCGTTGCTCGGGAGCGATGAAAAGTGATTTCGTCACCCTTTCCCCATCGAGTTGTACACCCGAAGAACAACCGGATTTGTTGCATGCCCTCTTTGCATGAAAACCCACTCCAATCACTCCAATTGACTGCTGTTTTGCCCACACCAAGCAGACAATCTGCTGACTGCAGCGCCGCCGCAAGCAGTGACGTCGCGCGCAAATAGGGCGGTTTTCCTTTGTGTTTTTGTGGGACACACATCCCAAAAACCAAGAAACGATACCACGCCTAGAGCACTGCACAAGCTGGGCCTAAGCCTTTTTGCGAGCCTTGCTGGGCTCGGGTTCCACATTATGGCCCGGGCCGGAACAGGACTCGTATATTGCCAGTCCTAGATCTGGTACGAACCAGTGTTTCCCGTGTGTTAGTTACCCACGGTCAACCTTTACAGCCGGTTACACTGGGCTGTGTAGGGCGGGACCGCGTGAACCATAGAAATTTCTCGGGGCTTGTGTATAGGAATTGAATGATGGCAGCCGAAGAAAAGGCGCAGCAGTGCGATTCGAACCCACATCCTATGCTGAGCGGATCACCTATGCATCTATGTTGAGCAGAGTTGATCCAACGCTCGCTTTCCGTATGCCACGAAACACCACTCGTCAAGATACTGCATTAATTCATCGAATGCGACACGATGTGGCTTTTACAGTTCAGTGGCGTTACCGCTTGAGACAGGTTGACTCTCCCAGATGCTGGCACTGCGGTGCTCTAGAGGATCTAGAGCACATTCTTCTTCATTGCGCACACTACGAACCATCCCGAACCGTACTCTCCGGGTCTCTTAGTCAGCTGGACTCTCGCCCTTTCTGTCTATCAAAATTGCTTGGGCCCTGGCCGAATCCAGCACATCAACGATCTGCGCTCAAAATTCATCTGACCTTTTTGAACAGAATAGGACTTCGATCCTTCACTCTAAAAACAGAACTTCACCGCATACTACGCTATGCGCCAACCATTGCAACGAACCATAGGGTTATAGCTTTTGATTCGAAGAGAGAGGGAGGTGTACGCCTTTTTGTGTCAATTATCATATCCAAACTGACACAAAAAGTTCTCTTTCGAATCAGAAGGGATAACCCTATCATTCGTGGCAATGGTTGGCGCAAAGTGTTCTATGTGGTGATGTTTTGTTTTTGGAGTGTTCTTGTGAAGGGGCTGATTTCATTCCCTACATCACCACCAGCAATGGAGCAGAGTATCGCCCCTGGCGATCGGAAACTCCCCATTCATCATCTTAAGATATACTTGTTGTTGTTGTTGAGCCCGCGCTCTCTGATGCCACCATTCGCTTGAGGCGATTCTCCGCATGAGGCGATTCTCCGAATACACGTATGTTGCAATATAGATATGGCACCGAGGGGAAATAGTTCTTAAACCCTGTGGCGTGTTCTTGACACCGCGTCGAAAGCGTCAGCTACTTCCAGCGACGAACTTAATAGATGAAAGCCCATACGTAGTTCAGGATGTCGCCAATGATGGTCTCGTTGCAGTTTCTCATTCCTCCCGGGGGCCTCGTTTTCTCAGTGTACATTGACCACCGACCGTGCACCGTCAGAGACAGTAGCTGAACGACGTCAGGTGGTATTTTTAGCATGTTCCTGAAGTTGAGGGAGTCATTCTGAAACAAGACGAAACGTGTGCTGATTAACTCCCCAGTCATCGCAACGGGTTCGGCCGATGGCGGAGTGAAGGGACCGTCATATCGTATGTCCGCAAAGAAATATACAAGAAATAGAAATCTGGTGTCGTCCCGTTACCTGCGTAACTTGGTAAAAGAAACCCCTACCCCTTAGTCTGTACCCTTAAAAATACGTCTAATGCAATTTTGTAGGATTGTAAGTTTTATTTTACACGGGACGGCACGCTTATAAGGCACGCCGCTCCAAAGGTACAGATCATGATTACATCTAGTATAAGATACGCCTGTATCAGGCGCGCGGATGATAATGTACATGCAGCTTATATCAGTGAAACGATTATTATTGTTTATCGTTCCAATCAGGCTTGTAACAAAATTTTGCCACACACCGAACTTCAGAACAGAACTTCACCGCATAGCACGCCCCTAACCAACCGTCATCACGAATGACACAGTTCTCTTTGGAAAACGAGAGGTGTTCTTCTGGGACACTTATGCAGTTACGATAGTCACAAAAGGGCGTACGCCCCGTGATAACGGTATCGTTATTGTGTCATGGTTGACCTTCACCGTGCTTTGTGGCGAAGTCATTTTCTAGTGCGCACACGCGCACACGAAACACTTGAAAGCGAACATATTCGACACTAGTGTGTCTGGTTGGGTGAGAACTATGATAGTAACGAAAATCTCCAACCAAGGTACAGGACGGGGATACCCGACGTTTCGGAGCCAGTTCGGTTCCTTTTTCAGGGGTGACTGTAGTTGCCGTTGGCAGCAGCGTTCTTGCCGTGGTTCGAATTTCGTGATTCGTCGGATTGTTTTTCAGTCACGTGACGGAGGCCGCTGATGTACACGCTGGGTAACGCTCCAACAGATCGGTTAAGGTTTCCAGGTGTGGATTGTATATGACACCTACATTCTTTTGATCTGATTACACTCAAGGTCGATGATGCAGGAGTTTTGAAAGTCGATAGGATGGTCTCGAACTTGACAGTGTTCGGCGAGAGCGCTTCGTTCGATGTCAGACTTCTGTACATCATTCTTATGTTGCCGTAGCCTTTCGGGGAAGTATGATGCGCTGCATTTGGTGCATGGAATTTTATAGACTACACCTTGTGCTTTTTCATTCGGTGGGCGATCTTTCGGCCGCGGTATATAGTGTCCGATTGTTGAGACGGGTTTGTGAGACACACACAAACCCGTCTCAGCAATCGGACTTCGATGGCGCCATCTGTTCACGAATTATCCAGCCGGGAGATTTTGGTGGGACACCCGGTATATGGCACGATCACCTGGCAAGGTTAACACCTCGAAAGCCCGGTATTCCTCTACATAATCGTATGGCAGCCTTCGCTCGCGTCCGATCATGCTGTCGGTGTTACAACATCCAGCTGCCCTCTCATGAAGACACTTCCTTCTGTGCTTTGTCTACTTTGAAGGGAAAGCAAGATTCACAGGAGAGTCGTAGTACGTCATCGACTCCAGCTACTGGCACAGACAGTAGCATAGGCTGCGAGTCGACTCTCGAGCACCTCTAACACTGAATAGATGATTTCAGGAAATCCCATTGCTCCGTGCGCACCCGTTGCATCCTGGGAGATTATTGTCATCAGAAAGAGAGAACAGCCCTCCACGTTTCGTTTACGCTGACCTTGACACCTCGTCGACAATAGGCCGAGAGAGGAGAAATCGAACAAGATTGGAGACCTTTCCCTCGTTTCTGATAACCAAGTTCCCATAGTTCAAAGCGGCGCTAAGCTCTCTGGGATTTTCTGAAGTCGTCTATTGTGGGATGACGTCACGGGAGCCACGCTGCGATACACCTTCCGTATATATGTACTAAAATTCGCTATTGAATCCAATACTGGAATATTCCGACATTCAGAACTCGTCATTGAAAGCAAATCTACAACAGATCACAGTTATCTCCTGCGTGGCGAAGCGCATTAAAGAAAGAAAAACATATTGCAGAACTGTGTTCTAGACGCGTCGATTGTGACTATAGCGTTGTGGTTGACCCGTGTAGTCAAGATGTGCCTGTAATCAGTAATCACAACTACAGGCCATTCCAGCCGACACCAGCCAGCGGTGTAGCTCAACCCTCTTCGATTTAGCTGAAAAAAAAAGTGTGCATAGCGGCTTCTCAAGATTTTGTAATAACAATAATTCGTGGCATTACGTCGCGAGACAACTGCGATCATGCGAGCGACGCCACAGTGGTCGGGTCCGTTGATTAATTTTGTCCACCTGAGGGTTCCTTAACGTGCCTCGAAATCTCGATACAGGGCACACCACGTTTAACGTCCGTCGCGGAAGACCGTGTCTAAGCAAATTGTACCCTTCTACCCAGTTGCCACCGTCCTCCGCCGGATCTGAACCCGCGATCTTGGGATCAGAAGGCGGACGCGCTACCGACTAAGCCACCGAGGGCGGCCAATCTTTTCTTTTCTTGATCCTTGTTGATTGATTGATTTTGATCACCTCGAACTTGGCCCAAACACGAAGAAGTGTCATACGTTCCGCGACTCCTAATACAGATTTCTGTGCTTTCTTTGCCCGGTGTTAGAGACGAAGGGTCCATCTAGCTTCCCGAAGGGTATATGGAGGACAAACCTGGTTACGTGGTGAGGCTAACTTTACGACTAATTTTCGGCAAGTTAACATCCTTGCAGGAGCCCTAGATTATTTGTGCTCAAACTACCGTACGGAGACTAGCTTTGTCATCGTTCCTGATCACCTGACACTGTTAGGGCCAATTCTCACTTGGCGACGAGCCCGGCGCGACGTCGTGAGCGAAATAAACGCACATTTCAGGGGGTTGGGAGAGAGGAGACGTCGAGCCTTAAAAAATTGCCGTGCCGAACTTGTTCCACGACGTCGGCGAGAGCTTCCGACAACGATATCCTGGCGACCAATAAGGTGACAGAAAGGACACGCCTCCCGATTTTTCGCCTGCTTTGGACGACGGAATGCCACTGAGGTGGGAACAGAAATTACTGATGGTGGAGCAGAATGAGGCATGCTGCATCCAGGGCAGTGGCGTAGCCAGACCTCAATAGTAGGGGGGGGGGGGGGGGGGGGCTCGATACAAAAACCCACTCCCCATTCCCCGATGCCGCTTATCCTGGGTACGCAGACACACTCAGATTTGTGCACAGAGAGATCAGTAGGGAATACGTTAACGTTTCCTAGTGCGTTTACATATAGGGTGTCATGAGCGGTGAGACTGCCTCACGATAGACGCCGATAACTGATTTTGGTAAGAAATTTTGATACGGTCACCCCCCCCCCCCCCCCCCCGTCGTTATATATACTATTTTTTCTCCTTTGATTCGCACGATTTGAGTGAGTCCCACTGATTATTACTTACACTGATTATTACCACTGACTGCTATTACTTTGAGCCTATATCTTCTGTTCTGGTATATGCAGCGGGAACATCTACTTCCAGTGGAAGATAAAGTGCGGTGCAGGCATATATTCAGCTTTTTTTCTTTTTTTACTTTCTGCCGTAAATGAAGGGCGCACAAGATCATAATACATGGTTTCCAAAGACTGTTATGGCGCCTCCTGACGAGCTCTGAGACAATAGTTGTAGACAGCTGTCGCAGCAAAATCCGAAAACAGTGGAAGAAAAAGAAAAGGTTTGTCAACGACGCAGCGTGGCTCCTGACGTCTTTTCATGTGCTCTCCGGTTTGCTGCTGCGCCAACGAATGGCGGGCCGAGTCGCAAGTCAGGACCTACGCTGTCCTTTGAGAAACAAGTTCCCTCATTCCCTCATAGAGCTATCGCCGTAAAAAGATAGTAATGGTACCTCACAGAGAGGGATGCGAATTTTTTGTCCCGTTTAATACGCCAGCAGATTTTTAACATGTTATAGCAGAGGGTCTGTTTGTGAAATGGTGCGATTGTTTTCACTTCTCAGTCGACTTCCGTTATGTGAAAACAACCAGAAACGACGACGAAGTCGTTGGCAAAGTGTCATAATGCTACAGATGGGATGTGAATGCGCTGAAGAGTTTTTTTTTTTTTTCTTAAGGCTACACATGTACACTTTAGATTTTAAAAAATGGGTAGGACCTCTTTTCACAATAGAGGTTCACAACACGTTCACGGAAGCATCACTTACTTCCTTCTTACTTACTTCCTTACTTACACACTTACTTAGACTTACTCACTTGTTACTTTTTACAGCCTCAACTATCAAATGAGCTGCCGCTGAGCTGAGTATGGGTGACGAAAAATTTTTCGCGTTTAAGAAAAATACGCCTATAGATTTCCAATGTTATACTAGAGGATCCGTTCTATACAAATTTGACGATTTTTTTCAGTACGTAGACGGCCTGAGGTATGTGAAAACAGTATCTCACAAGTGTCTTTTTGGCGAATGGCCAATATTCTGGATCGCTTAGTTGAACAATAAATACAGATCAGCTACATAGAAAAAATATCGAGGAAACACCCCTAAGGGAATACACACTAAGAGGGTCCGTGCCGCACCGCTGTCTGGTTTCGGCGCTGTCTGGCCCACTTTTACTTCTTTGTGCTTGCTACAACCCTGGTAAGAGGGAGTACTGATTAAGCTGCTTTGTGCAGCTTTTTCTGTATTTCCGGTTTCGCTTAGAAATACAACACGTGCATAAAGCAACACATGGCGTTGCTTGAAGTTCACATGAGTTATGTTACACGAAAGATACTTACGAATGTCGGCTGGTCGTACATAATGGCACGCGTCCACAAAGAAGGTCCTGTGGTGCTGCACTGGGGGTCTAGCAAGTGAGTTCGGAGGTATGTCGTAAGAAAAAGCACAGCGTCAGGTTTCACGTCACTGAAACAAAATGTACAGCATATACTATGTATAAAAGATACGCGATGAATGCACAAAAAAAAACAATCGTCGTCTGTTTGCAGGACATTTTTGTCATATCTTTTAGTGCTGGCCACTGGTAGCCACGAAGCAGATGACATGGACGGATTTCATTCCTTGTTGACCAAAGACCACGCTTATTGTGAATCCCACACGAAATAGTGGCGCAGTTTGACGGACGATTATCTATATGAAATACATGGCAAGCGAATACATCGACCGTTATAGACATTGAGACCATACTTCTACAAGCTTTACTCAGACTTCTGTATTCGCGCCTGAAGGTAAAGCCAGGCTTCCAAGTGAAAGTTCGTAATCTACGTAATAATTAAATAGATGTTTCATCTCTGTCTGCTCAACCACATCACCGCCAGCAATGGGGTACGGTAGCGCCCCTGGCGACGAAACTCCCCACTCTCATCGTGTCGAAAGGTAGGACTTGGCACGACGCTCGAACCCATACTACCGCCCCACATTGCTACGGGATCGAACCTCAAGCCAGCAGTGTACCTATAGTGCGCTACCGAGACCGGCGCATCGCCTCTCCCACCTCTACGGGTGCCTTGAACTATCTTCTGGGGGCATATTTTGCAACTTCTTCCCCATTCCACAGAGTTCTATGGGTTCTGTGAGTTAATAGTAGTTCTGTTCTACCGTATTTTCCAGTGTATAACGCACGCGTTATACAGTATAAAAGTACCCTGAAGAGGTCCTGCGCTTTTCAGGTCAGTAACAAATTCTAGTCTCTTCCAGGGTGTGCTGCGAGTTTCTCACAAATCTCTTAGGGTCAATTGACAAAGCCGCCGAAAGGGCGCCGGGCTTAATAAAAATTAATGCTGCTTAAGGATGCTATTGAGCAGTCAATAATCCTGAATTCATATCAGAAGGCTGGCGTGATTGAGAAGGGACGCGAAACTAAATATGTTTCAAATAAAGCATATGCATATATTATACACCGCCTCGGTTTATTGTGTATGGTGGTGGCAGTACAGAAACTTGTAGCAAAATTGCGGTGCGCGTTATACATGGAACTTTTTTTCAAACTCTGCCCGTTTTTAGGGGTGCGCGTTATACACCGCAAAATACGGTAGTTCAATGCTGTCAGTAGTGGAGGAGTTCTACTCTAGTTCTAGTTCAAGTTGGGGGGGGGGGGGTTAAAAACAACCTTTTTTTTTTCGATGTCGATCCTCCCTTCATCAAAGCAGATGGAAAAGTAAACATTATCTTATCTATGGGTGATTGTTTGCCGCAGTGTGACGCGACGCCGTTTATGGGCTATGGTTTTTTAGGCGCATCTGTGAAGCAAGAGGCCTTATTTACCATAGTACAAGGTACGACCTAGATACGACAAGACACGGCCCATAGGGCTGTATATATTATATAGCAGGAGGACGAAAGGAAGCTCTGCACAGGAAACGTTTCCTTGCACTTATCCACAACGTATTTTTGAAGAAAATGCTATGGGAACACCATGGATGCCGGCTTCTGCAGTGATACGGCCAGCGGTACACCCTCCCTGGGAGAGTATGTGACTAATTACATAATTAACTAGTTGATTGATGAGCTCAGTCGAAGCGAGACAGCAGAATGAGAGACAATGAGAACGAAATATGTTTTCGTTGAATCTATAGGTACTCCGTGGAAAATCAGCTCGTAACGAGTTTTCTCCATGGAAAGTATCCAGATCCAGTAAAGATTTTGTGATCAGGCGATTCGTACCATAGTCCTCCGTGTCGACTGTCTTGTTTTCCTATGAGCACAAAGAGACGCTTACAAAAACTTAGAGCCCGCAAGAAATTATGCATGATTAAGAGAAAGCTGTGTGCCCCTTTTCCCTGTATTTTTTCTCCCCACTCATCGTCACTAATCGAAGTTATTGTTGTTCTTGTTCTGGACGGCGTACAGACTTGGACAGATGGGGAAAAGACAGCAAGATGGGGAAAAGTGTCAGACGCGAGGGGGGGGGGGTTAGTATGTGTCCACCTGGGCCAAGTCAGGGGATATGTGCCCCTGTGAAGCTCCTGTTAATCGGAGTGTTAGATAATGCTTCACCTCGCATTTAGATGCATTCTTTGAAAGGATATCCGCCTGGTCAACCGCGAAAACGGTATCCATCCTGCTGTCCGCGTTTTCTAAAAAACGAAAAAAAGAAAAACTCTGCTGCGGATAAAAATGGTCATGGTCCACTTTGGTTTCATTGGCTTCAATGGTTATGGTCTAGTTTGCTTTCATTCACTCTCACATTACATGTGCTCTGACGGCTTACGGCCTCACTTATCCTAGTAATCTTCAACCTCTCCTCCTCGCTCAGAAGAGAGCCCTGAGAACTATTCTAAATCTGGAACCCCGTCAGTCAGTTTCACGTGTATTCCTGCTCTTGGGGATACATTCAGTATATAACCTTTTAAACTACAAGGTCGCTTTAATGATGCACAACTTGTTTTATGTCCCTACCAGTAGATATCACCTGCTAATGCAGGTCTCTGAAACACTACTCTCTTCGACACGATGTAACCAGACTTCCGTACCCTACCTCACGAACTAACTATGGGTACTTCTCGTTGATAACTCGAAGTTACCAGAAAGCTTCCGGTCATATCAACAATTACAGCGAGTTTAAACGGAAGATTAGAAGTCATTTTCTTTAAGTTTGTTGCGTTTTTGCAGTGTCGCAGGTTAAACTGCTTGGCGCTCCTCACTCTATACCTATAACACTTCTTGTATTTGCAGTTTGGACTGTCATACAGGGCTCGCCCTCACAGTCCTGTTCTGTTCTGTTCTATGTATGTAGTAGAAAACGATGAAGAGCAATAGAAAGATTAAAAAAGAAGAAAGAAACAGTCTATATCACCCGTTCGTTACTTAAGCCAATGACAGCTGAAATCAACGACGTACGGGACTCACTCTAGCAGACGTTGAAAGTGACTGGCCATATTCTTCAGTGCAGCGTCGGCGTCCGTGACATTGTGTGCAAGGGGAGAGACGCCGAGGAACAAGTAGCCGAAACGGTCAGATGTGCCTCGGGCACGTTCCTGGCACATGCGAATTTTCTAAGTACAAAGAGAAAGTGTTGGTTAACATTTATAGAGGTGAAAGCCGGTAACTTCTCAAAAGAATGGCCGGAAATGAGAGTATAGTGGGTGTGGGAAATATTGGACATACCCGCTCTGTCCCGCACACTCAATCTGTACTCGCAAATCGCCAGACTCCGCGGGCATCTATGGGTAACCGCAGGTATACATTCCCAAGATAACATTACACATCGTGGACCATGGAAAATCCAGCAACCCGCCTATCTTACGCACACAAACAGTCCTCCGCACTAACGAAGCGCTACGAGAAAGCTTGTTCACTTTAGTTCGAGGGCGCACTAGCAGAATTATCTCAAGCATCCGAGAGTTTTTAACCCATAATTCCCCCTGATCCCTCGTTGTCAGTCAGGTACCATACAGTTCGGCCAATGAAGACTGATCCGTTAAGTACTGATGAAGTCAGTAACAACGAATGAAACGGGCATGAAACCACCCTTATCATGATGATCAATATACTTACCAGTAAAAGACTGGTGAACTCTTGGACCTCAGCATCTGATGTGGCGTTCCCGAAATCCAAGTCCAATGTGCTGTAGTGCTGCACATTCTCGACGTATAGATCATCCGTAGGACAGTAGGCCATAGAAGTGTTTGAATGTTTGTCAAATTGCGAGATAACGTCTTTTCTGATCCTGGACCAAAGACACACACATCAGTGTAACGCGCTGAGTATCGAAGGTAAACGTCCCTACTTACTCCTGCCTTATATCGATGCCACACCGTGTGCTGTTCAATTTAGATGTAATGGCAATGAATTCTCGCAATTCTTCGTGGGATGCTGACGTGAACGGATTCGAAAGGGGCCTGTACATGAGGAAATCGCAGAGGCCATCGGGAACGCTCGGCATTGCTGCATCGCTGGTCGGGTTAGCCGTGCAGATCAAAATTTTGGGATTCAGAGCTGAAAAAGCAGGATACAAGATCACCGCAAGTACGAAAGAGCAACGTTGACTCAACGACTGAAACCGCAGTTGTATAAGCAGAATAAAACATGGTGGTAGGAATTCCAATGGTAGTCTGTGTTGTCAGGCGATGTTTTGCGTCCTTCCGTTCGTTTACAATAATTAAGTAATTATATTAGTGTATTTCCAATTACTAATTTTCTATTCATTAATGAATAAAATGGAATTCACCATTGTGAATTCTTCGCCGAAAACCTCAGCACCTCTCCCGCTGTGGTCGCTTGAAAAGTCACGAAAATATCCCTCTCCATCGCCCATGTTCTGCCAGTCTCTTTGCTCAGCTAGCCTCTCGCTCTCTTATTGCTGGATACTGCTGGATTGCTGTTCTTATTGTTATCTTCCCAGAGTAACCGCGAGCAACTGGACAGAATCTTACAGATCATTACAAAAAATAAAATCGTTATTGTTGGTAGGATGTCTTCGTGGCATTCCAACTCGTACCATCTTCTTAAGCCTTCCTCCGAACGACACTTCCACCACCTCCACGTGTAAACCAACGTGCAAGAAACGTTTTCAGCTACTTACGAGGCTTCACCGGTGCCCCAGTTGCCTCGTCCGTTGCCGATGAAGGTACCGATGAAGGTGCCGAGGAATCAGCAGAACCAGAAGGCGGATCAAAGTTATCATCGTCGTCCCCATCCCCATCAGAATCTGAGTCCGATCCTTGCGATCCGAACACTAGTAAACATAAATAGCACGTCTGTCACGACTCTAATAGTATGCATATGTAGGCGGCATAAAGGCCCGCCGTCGGTAAAGCTTCTTCCTTATACAGAGGACTCTAGCAGATTGGATTCTATTGGATTGGATTCTAGAGATTCAGAACAAAGGCCCGCCGTCGGTGAAGCTTCTTTTTCCTTATACAGAGGACTCTAGCACATTGGATTGGATTGGATTCTATGGATTCAGAACAACGAAGTCGTGTTTTCGAGAAATTTACAGAAACATGCCGCAATAGCAGTTGAGCTGTTGAATCCCTCTCTCATAGAGAGAACGTCACGCGGGCGTTTCGTCGGATAGGCCAATGACTGGGTGGCACCATTGTGACGTGTGCATCGGCCTCTCGTCCGCTAAGTTTCCAGGCGTATTTCCTTACTGTACGTCGCAACTTCGTCTCGTTCAACACACCCCATGTTTCGAAGCCTGTTTTGTTCCTCTCTGACACCAATGTGAACATACGGGTGGGGGGGGGGGGGGCGTATAGTGGGTGTTGTGTCAGCACAGCTCTGTGCTGCTATGTACCTCTTATTTATTTCAGCTTTATTTTTAGTTAATAGCCATGGTCATTAATCGACCCATGAAATCCTTCAGGACAGCGAAGGCATCAACTGTCTTACCCCCGGGTTTGCGACAACGCCATTGGACTGCCACAGTTCCGCTCAAGACAACAAGAATTGTCCGGTCGATTGACCCAACAGCCTGTGTGACAGGACAGGCCATCAAAAGAAGTGTCCGATTAGCTTTCCACTTCGTTTTCGTAGTACACGTTGTGTTGTATGTTACAGGGCATGGAAACGGAAAGACAGTGTCTACATAGAATAGTGGTTTAGTTTTTAGCGATAGACTAGCTGGAGAGATCGCTACACTCCTGTAGACAAAGTGCAGGAAAGAAGTCATGGTCACGCAGGTCCTAAAGTTAGACCATCAACTTTTAGCATCGAAAATTGGAAAATCCTGCCATCAGGTAAAAGTACATACATTAAAGCAAATGTGTCTGTAGGTTTTGCTTAATTGTGTTTGCTTACGCCCGCTTTTTAGCAATTTTATTATGATCAGACTCTCACCCAAAAGGCAATTTACTAATGCGAGTGAAACAGACACCCCATCAAGTGACACTCTTTTTCATAAAACCGGTTGAGAACTCACCTGTGACAGCCACTCCAGCTATTACAAGCAGTACTAGTATACCGCCAGCAATCAAGATCAGTCTTTTTCTGTTATCGCTGCAGGAGAAAAAGATTGGTACCATGCGAGTTAGCATTAATGCGTCGTAACGTGGCGTCGTAATCGACCCCACAGCTGGCGCTAGTAATACTGCACCGTTACGTACAACGACATCCTTTTTCTAGTCCAATTCCAATCCAATTCTAATCCAATCCTAATCCAATTCTAAGCCATAATCAAGTTCTAATCCAACACAAGCCAAATACAAAGCCTTGGCCGCCATTAGTTCCGCTCACTTCACGTTGATTGGCTCATGCTAAGCCTACTGATCTTTGATTGGCTGAATGTAGCTCCGCTCCTTTATGCTAATAGGAGATATGCGAAATAGCACCATCTGTCGAGTGCGCCGCTCCCGACCGCCATGGCTAAGGCAGATCTCTCACGAGCTGCAGCGCGGCTTGAGAGGATTCCGCTAAAGAGAAGTCCACGGCCGCAATTTTTGAAGCACGACTTCTCGGTGGAGTACAGAACATTTCGGCAGAATGTACGAATGACAAACTGTTCAGAACTCTAGTCTCAGCAGCAGAAATAGTCCTACAGTTTTGCGATCGATTCCATTTTCAGCGAGATCTCACACGGCATTTATCATCGACGTTCGGCATTTGCATTTACTTTGTTTTCTGCAATACTTCACTTTTTAGTTTTAGCTGATATTCTGATGGTAAGATTAAATGAGATACTGGTCTTATAAAAGGGAATATTTTGATGCAGGAGTTTTTCATACCATTTGCCGCACTGTGCCGAGCAATTTCTTCCTTAATGTTTTGAGATTCTGGTAACCACGCCACGGTTGTAGTGCTGCTGCATTTGGTAGTTGTGATATATAATTAGACGATATAGTACTAAGTTTCAGATTTAGATGTTGGAAGGTATCTGGTTCTATCATTGCTGCTTGCTCTCCTTAAGCCACGACTTGACCCGTTTGTCGAGCATGTGACTTCATGACCAACATTTATTTGTTATTGAATAAATAAATATTTGATCAACATAAATGCCATGATTCTGAACCTGTAATAAGAGTGGTTTTATCCTACGTAGTTCAACTACAAGAAGTGATCTTCCTTAACGCACACACAAACACAAATAAGATTTAAAAGCAAATATTCATAGATGATGTCCTATTATCGCGTTCTGGCCTATTTAGTGGTTCGACTAATTTCTTTTCTTACTTTCCCTTGTGCACGAGAAACTGGAACACTGTAGAGAACACATGTAGAAACCGCAAATTATTGTACACATGCTTATTTGGAGTTAGGATGTACGTCAAGAGAGCGCACTAGGTACATATGCAAAACAATATTCCAATCTATCACATTTGACAATTCACCGGCGGGTTATGATATAATTCACCATAAGTTCAGTGATTTTACAAAAAGAGTCAAATCAGGATCACTCATATCACATTATGGGTCTGCCTCTCAGGTTCTGCATCAGCGGTGCATAAACGAGCGGCAAATGTCTGATTCTAAAGTGACTGCATACTCGTGTTAATTCTGAATGATCGAGAATGTTAAGCTTTACTCGTTAAGCTTTAGTCTGGTCCGATAGTAGCCTCAACTACAGGATACTATTCCAGGTTTTTGCTTCATGTCATTTTCTTCCTAGTGCTCAGTTACAGCGATTCATGATTACGCACCCTTTTGTCGTTTTATTCCTCTCTGCTAGTACAGCTTCGCGCAGCAGTGCGGTGACACCTTCATCATTACTAAATAACATTGTGTTTTGTTCTTCAGAGTTTCGACATACGCAGTCCTTTTCACGACAACAAGTTGTGGTAATCAGACGATTCTTTACTAAGCAGAACGAAAAGCTTGCAGTGTCGTTTACACTATGCTGCCGGCTGCTGCCTTGCTGCACAACAAACTTTTACTAACGCAGTGGTACATGAGGCTCTTACACATAGGATGACAACAGAAGCCCTTTTCAGCTGCCACTATTCAGTCAAACTTACTCAGGGGCAACGCAAACCGTGTACACAGAACAGCGGGGCCATGCTTTCCAAGCATCGCCTCGACGAAAATGGCGCGAGCGCGTTTCCGCTAACGGGCAAGAGAGGGCGCTTCATTTCGCATATCTCCTATTGGATGGCTTGGTTCCGCCCACTTCACGCTGAATGGCCCATGCTAAGCCTACTGATCATTGATTGGTTGACTGTAGCACCACCCCTTTATGCTAATTACTCAGGCTCCGCCCACTTTACGCTGATTGGCCCACGCTAAGCCTACTGATTGGTTGACTCTGCCCCGTTATGCTAATTACTTGGCTGCTTCACACTGATTGGTGCACGCCGATCGCTGACTCCGCGCCTAATTAACCGGCTCCGCTGATTGGTCCTACTGATCACTCTTCCAGACTTTCTAAGCCTTCCCCAATCTAAGCCTTTCGATTGGTCCTCGTTCTAAGCCCACTGACTAAGGCCGCTGAAGATAGCCTTCGTTAGCGCCTGCCTGCTCGGCAGCGACCCTGCTGTGGCTTTATCTCAGATGCCCAAACTTACCTCGTGGTGCAACTGGCTCCACCCACTTCATGCTGATTGGTCCATTCGAAGCCTGCTTACTTCTAAGCCGGTCCACGCTAAGCCTGCTGATCACTCTCTCAGCGCTCTGATTGGTCGTCCCCAGTCTAAGCCTACCAATTGGCCCTCGTTCTAAGTCCACTGGCACCAGATGGCGCAACTCTTTACTGGCTCCACCCACTTCATGCTGATTGGTCCGTTCTAAGCCTACTGACTTCTAAGCTGAACCACACTAAGCCTAGTGATTGGGTCTTTATACCGATTGGTTCATTATAAGCCTACCGATGGCTGGCCCCTGATTGGTCCACGCTACTTACCTTGTGGCGCAACTCTTTACTGGTTCCATCCACTTCATGATGATTGGTCCTACTGATCCAGACTTCTAAGCCGAACCACGCTAAGCCCACTGATTGGCCCTTCACACCGAAGCCTACCGATGGCTGGCCCCGATTGGTACACGCTAAGCCTACTGAACAGCGATTCGCTAGCCTGAATTCATTGGCACCAGGCAGCCGCTTCAGACAAGACACAAGAATTGTTGATTTCAACATTTATTTGGTACAAAAGCCTCGTCGTCCAGATGTGGGTTGGTTCAGCTGCATCAGAGAGATCGTTTGTCCCGGTCCTCTCTTGCGCTCATTGGTCACTCAGCTCCCTTGGTAGATGCCATCTAGCTCATCTAAATGCAAGTGGTTGTGGTCATTGGCCCATCTGACTACAGGCCTCACATTGGTCACTTATGTCTAGGGCGCCCTAACAGGCTCGAACTACAATTGGTCACTTCCACTCATTGCTAGACCCGACTGCTACTCCCTCTAACCTCTAGGTAAGTTTAACTGTGCGATATTGGAACTTTTACCATAAGATAGGTTTAGCCGGGGGGCTGGATGGCTCCAACTGCCACCAGCCCATGCCTGCATCCGGCTGCTCACTGGTTCACAATGATACTTTTTCACATGCTCTTATGGCGCTGAAGAAGGTTTCCTACACATATAATAGATGGCGCCGGTTGTATACCCTCTTTTAAAACAGCTTACATCAATATGTTTGGTGCTGCCATCTGAAGTCAGCCTCCTTCATGCTATCCATGCCCCTCATAGCCACGGTTGCCTCGGGGTGCTAACAGTAAATTTTAAAGAAATGTTCAGGGTACGATGAACACATCTTACAACACACTCTACCCATCTCTCCATAGAACACGAGTAAAGTGGGCTTAACCACGTGTTATGCATGCGTAGGGGGAAGCCCACCTCTGGGAACAACCTTTCGTTTTTGTGATAGTGTGCCTTTGCACTTCAACATCAAAATGTAGTTCAGTGTTTATCATGCAGAATGGAGAGAAAAAACATCAATAATGCTATAGAGTGAAGCTGAAGAACGGATTTTGTCGCAGATAGTGTGCTTCAACAACAAGAAAAAAGGTTTCAATGTTCAATAAGCAGAGCACACAAAAAGAAACCCACTAGCTCCGCACGCGTTCGTACTCAAAAGCTGAGCAGGAAGACGCACATGATAGAGAAACGTGGATAGTTGATGCTGTGCAGAGCTCGTTTTAGAGAAAAATGATTTCAATGTCGATTGAGCAGATCATGAAACAAGCCTGTAGAGTTGTAGCTGCAAGGAAGCTTAGGATCATTTTGTTTTAGACAGTGAATGTTCAACACAAGGAACTAATTAAATCACAATTAAACACAATTAACACAACCAATTAAACAATTTCAGATTGCCTTCAGAGCTCTCATGGAGGTATTCTGTGGAAACGTATCCAGCGTATATTTCACGCGACACACATAGCACGCGTTTCTTACATTTCAAAACATTACGCAAGATCACTATTAGATGGTAAGGAGCACCATTAGAAATATAATCACGCGATCGTCAATCGTCACGCGACACGAGCACCACACAGCCCCCAAATATTTGAAGGGGTGGACAGCTCACGCGATTTTAGCCTACCCATATCCCCGTTTATTGCAATTTTTCACCTGAGAGGCATGCACACACGTTATCACGTAGCTGTGCATACAATAAATTTTGAATGCGTAATCTGCGTATGATCGCGACGCACGGGCTCAACAATCGCCGATATAGACACATCAAACTATCGCGCACCTTCCAGGTTTACAAATCTACATCACACCACAAACGTAGCCAGCGTATATTTCACGCGACACACCTCCGCCTTCGCACAAGCACTACTGAACAGTAAGAAGCACCATTAGAAATACAAATTTAGGACGATCACACAAAAACGTACTCAATCTTAAAAAGCAGACTTAACCCAAGCTGAGTATCAAGAAACACAATTTCAGATTGTTCTTCCAGAACATTCTGTGCAAACATAGCCAGCGCAGGCAACCCAACTCACACCCAGAGCACTACTAGAAGCAGCATTAGAAATATAAGCACAGGACACAACGTCTCATTATGAACAACTTCATCTCGGAAAAAAAATACGCGCGGTCTCGAGGACTCGGAAAACATGATTTACGAGGTGACACAGTTTCTCTGAGAAAGCCTATTTACATCACCTTCACGCAACATTTTTTTCCGCTAGGGTCCGCCGCAGAGTACCCAGTTTGGCCATGACGGGTGGAAGTGCGTTTTGATATAAAACAGATGCCTCGAACACCGGCTCATCTTCAAGGTGACCCAATTTCTCGTACTTGAAACGGTGGGGAAACAAGCGAGCATTGATATAAAACAGATTGCCCCAACCGGAGGGGTATATTACGAGCCTGTGTTCCGGCTATCTAGTTTTCCGTGCGGCTGGCACGGTAAGGGGTCGATGTGGGTTGCGTGCGCTGGCAATGTTTGCACAGAATGTTCTGGGAGAACAATCTGAAATTGTGTTTCTTCATATACTCAGCTTGGGTTGAGTGCTTTTTAAGACTGAGTGCGTTTTTGTGTGGTCATTGTAAATTGATATTTCTAATGGTGCTTCTTACTGTTCAGTAGTGCTCGTGCAAAGTCTGAGGTGTGCCACGTGAAATATGTGCGGATTGTGGTGTGATGTAGATTTGTAAACCTGGAAGGTGCGCGATAGTTTGATGTGTCTATATCGGCGCATGTTGAGCCCGTGCGTCGCCATCATATGCAGATTACGCATTCAAAATTTATTGTATGCATAGCTACGTGATAACGGTGTGTGTATGCCTCTCAGGTGAAAAATTGCAATAAACGAGGATATGGGTAGGCTAAAATCGCGTAAGCTGTCCACGCCCTTCAAATATTCGGGGGCTGTGTGGTGCTCGTGTCGCGTGACGCGCGGCTATGTGGTTTAAGACCTGTCATATTTGTAACTGTGATACTCTTAAGTGAACACATTTATTCTTTATTCTGAGATGAACTTGCTTATAATGTGATGGACTTCATTCATTTTGAATCTGCGTGCTTCTTACCGTCTAATAGTGATCTTGCTTACTGTTTTGAAGGAACGCGTGCTAGGTGTGTCGCGTGAAATATATGCTGGATACGTTTCCACAGAATATCTCCATGAGAGCTCTGAAGGCAATCTGAAATTTTGTTTCTTGCTACTCAGCTTGGGTTGAGTCTTCTTTTTAATAATGCGTACGTGCAGAGTTTCACTGCATAGCACCAACCACTATGAGTCTACTCGATCACTTTGTTTAATAAGCGTTGGATCATCAGTGAGAGAAACAATCTTGAGCTTCACTGCATTGCATTACTATGCTTCGCCATTCTGCTTGATTTAATTAGTTCCTTGTGTTGCACGTTCACTGTAAAACAAAACGATCCTAAGCTTCCTTGCAGGTACAGCTCTACAGGGTTTTTTGATGATCTGCTCAATCGACATTGAAATCGTTTTTCTCTAAAACGAGCTTCTCTGTACAGCATCAACTATCTACGTTTCTCTATCATGTGCGTCTTCCTGCTCAGCTTTGTAGTACGAACGCATGCGGAGCTGGTGGGTTTCACTGCTTGGCGTCACGATGGGTTTCTTTTTTTTGTGCTCTCCTTATTAAACATTGAATTTTTTTGTTGTTGTTGTTGAAGCACACTATCTGCGACAAAATCCGTTCTTCAGCTTCACTCTATAGCATTATTGATGTTTTTTCCTCTCCATTCTGCATGATAAACACTGAACTACATTTTGATGTGGAAGTGCAAAGGCACACTATCACAAAACGAAAGCTTGTTCCCAGAGGGGGCTTCCCCCTACGCATGCATAACACATGGTTAAGCCCACTTTACTCGTGTTCTATGGAGAGATGGGTAGAGTGTGTTTTAAGATGTGTTCATTGTACCCTGGACATTTCTTTAAAATTTACCGGTAGCACTGCGAGGCAAGTGTCGCTATGAGGGGCATGGATAGCATGAAGAAGGCTGACTTCAGATGGCGGCACCGAACATATTGATGTAAGCTGTTTTAAAAGAGGGTATACAACCGGCGCCATCTATTATATGTGTAGGGAACCTTCTTCGGCGCCATCAGAGCATGTGAAAAAGTATCATTGTGAACCAGTGAGCAGCTGGATGCAGGCATGAGCTGATGGCAGTTGGAGCCATCCAGCCCCCCGGCTAAACCTATCTTATGGTAAAAGTTCCAATATCGCACAGTTAAACTTATATTATCTCCTCTAGAGGTTAGAGGGAGTAGCAGTCGGGTCTAGCGATGAGTGGAAGTGACCAATTGCAGTTCGAGCCTGTTAGGGCGCTCTAGACATAAGTGACCAATGAGAGGCCTGTAGTCAGATGGGCCGATGACCACAACCACTTGCGTTTAGATGAGCCAGATGGCATCTACCGAGGGAGCTGAGTGACCAATAAGCGCAAGAGAGGACCGGGACTAACGATCTCTCTGATGCAGCTGAACCAACCCACATCTGGACCAGGAGGCTGTTGTACCAAGTAAATGTTGAAATCAACAATTGTTGTGTCTCGTCTGAAGCGTCTGCCTGGTGCCTACAAATTCAGGCTAGCGAATCGCTGTTCAGTAGGTTTAGCGTGTACCAATCAGGGCCAGCCATCGGTAGGCTTCGGTGTGAAGGGCCAATCAGTGGGCTTAGCGTGGTTCGGCTTAGAAGTCTGGATCAGTAGGACCAATCATCATGAAGTGGATGAAGCCAGTAAAGAGTTGCGCCACAAGGTAAGTAGCGTGGACCAATCAAGGGCCAGCCATCGGTAGGCTTATAATGAACCAATCGGTATGAAGGCCCAATCAGTAGGCTTAGCGTGGTTCAGCTTAGAAGTCAGTAGGCTTACGGACCAATCAGCATGAAGTGGGTGGAGCCAGTAAAGAGTTGCGCCATCTGGTGCCAGTAAACTTAGAACGAGGGCCAATTGGTAGGCTTAGACTGGGGACGACCAATCAGAGCGCTGAGAGAGTGATCAGCAGGCTTAGAATGGACCAATCAGCATGAAGTGGGTGGAGCCAGTTGCACCACGAGGTAAGTTTGGGCATCTGAGATAAAGCCACAGCGGGGTCGATGCCGAGCAGGCAGGCGCTAACGAAGGCTATCTTCAGCGGGCTTAATCAGTGGGCTTAGAACGAGGGCTAATCGAAAAGCTTAGATTGGGGACGGCCAATCAGAGGGCTTAGAAAGTCTGGAAGAGTGATCAGTAGGACCAATCACCGGAGCCGGTTAATTAGGGGCAGAGCTCAGCAATCTGCGTATACCATTCAGTGTGAAGCAGCCAAGTAATTAGCATAACGGGGCAGAGTCAACCAATCAGTAGGCTTAGCGTGGGCCAATCAGCGTGAAGTGGGCGGAGCCGAGTAATTAGCATTAAGGGGCGGCGCTACAGTCAACCAATCAATAATCAGTAGGCTTAGCATGGGCCATTGAGCGTGAATGGGCGGAGCCAAGCCAACCAATTAGCATAAAGGAGCGGAGCTACGGTCAACCAATCAAAGATCAGTAGGCTTAGCATGGGCCAATCAAGGTGAAGTGGGCGGAGCTAATGGCGGCCAGTCAGATGGCTTTGTATTTGGCTTGTGTTGGATTAGAACTGAATTATGGCTTAGAATTGGATTAGAAAAAGGATGTCGTTGTACGTAACGGTGCAGTACTACTGGAGCTGGTATAGGAGAAACGGGATAGCCTCGTACTTTCAAAACTCGGGGCACAGCAAAGAACAGAAGGCAGAATGAATAGCACTTACCCTTTCCCTTGATCTGAAAGATAACGGCAATTTGTGAGGAATTTTTTTCCTCCTGGACATGTCGAAGAACAAGGCATAAACGGCATATCCCTGAGTTTGAAGATTGAACAAACACGTACAACACAGGACAACGAGTCTGTCTCAGGAGTCTTGTCCCGTATTGCAATGATCTAAAGACGAAACACAGAATGGGACTGTGTGCGTTTCTAATGTTTCTCTTTCTTTCTTTCTTCTTTTTTTTCGTCCTTAATTCTCCTATAGTCTCGGGTTTCTATCTTCTTTGTCATCATGTAGCAGCTCGCCCTTCCCTTCTAGCCTTGTAAGGAAAGCTTCAAGCCTGTCGTGAAAGGAGCATAGAGAGACTCGAAAACAAATATGTCGGGAGATCTACACTCTAAAAACAACTTCACCGCATAACACGCTCTGCGCCAACCATTGCAACGAATGATACACTCTTAAAAATGAACTTTACTGCATAGCACGCTCCTAGCCAAACATCACATCGGATGATAGTGCTACCTGCCCTGATTTGTTAAAAACAGGAGGTGTATGCCTTTTTTGTGATACTTATTGGACGTTTTTGTGACTTATTGATTGACTGATTGGCTAATTGAACATTTCTAATGAAGATGCCTACACTCTTCTGAGTTTTTGAATGTACGTGCTTCTGTTGGTCCCGTCCGAGGGGTCATGACGCATACATGCTGCTTCTGTTGCAGTATTTCCATCTGTTTAATGAGTGACGGGGCAAATAAAGGGCACACGGCCACTCTCATGCTGAGTTTTTGAAGGTACGTGCTTTGCCCTGTCCTACACTCTTAAAAATGAACTTCCCCACGTGGCACGCTCCTAGCCAACAATCATCCCGAATGACAACGTCCTCCCCGATTTTTTGAAAACGAGAGGCGGAGCCTATTTCGTGCCATTATGTACGGCACAAAACAGGCTCCTCCTCTCGTTTTCAACAAATCGGGGGTGAGAACGTTGTCATTCGGGATGATGGTTGGCTGGGAGCGTACTATGTGCTGAAGTTCATTTTTAAGAGTGTAGGAGCGTGCTATGCGCTGAAGTTAATTTCTAAGAGTGTAGGGTTATCGCTTGTCATTTGAAGAGAGAGGGAGGCGTACGCCTTTTTTGTGTCAATTATCGTATATCCAAATTGACACAAAAAACGTACGCCCCTCTCCCTTCCAATCAGAAGCGATAACCCTATCATTCGTTGCAATGGTTGGCGCAGAGCGTGCTATGCGGTGAAGTTCAGATTTTAGAGTGTAGAGGTTAGGATTACAAGCCTTGTGACACACATTCGCACAAAAACTGCCACTATAGCGCGTAGGGATCTTGCAGCGCAAGAGCGCTTTCAATCTCGTGGGTCAAAAAACCTGTTCCCATCGGCTGCATGTCTGCCAGTGATTTATCCAGACCCGCCCCCTACACCCCCCTAACATCCCCACCCAAATCTTAAATGACTCCTCCCTAACTTTTTCAACTGTGTACCCCCTAGAGGGGGGCGTTTTTGATTTCAGGTTTAGACACATGTCGTTAATGATATGTTAAGCTGTAATGACGTAACTATAATAATGCCCCCCCCCCCCCCGAATTTTTCCAACACCGCTCCATGTTTGGGATTCTGAATAAACCACTGCTGTCTGCAACGTCATGTGCCCCTACAATATTGAGGCAAGCGCCTTCTTTTTTGTGTTTCTTTTTGAGGCGCCGCCTTTCCCGCGTCTCGACTGGTCGGCTCTCGCTAGCAGATGATTCTCGGTGGCCAATGAAAAACGCACGAGACGACCACCCGACGTCACGAGACGCGAGGAGCCGCTGGGCGAGATCGTCTCTACCGCGCACTCTCCTGCAAAGCCATTTTCTCAGCAAATTCTCACACCCAAAATGAAATATTTTGCTTGACGGTTCCTTAAGGTGTATCCTCATGTGACGCAGTAAAAAGATATCCAAGTGCCTTCCACGCTTCTTAAAGGTCCCATGGTTCTCTTAAAACTATTTTCCTAGTCGTTCGTCTAGTCTATAGTCAACAATGTGCCTTACAATCATAAGGGAATCAGTGGAAGTCCCTCATATACTGTAAGACTCGGATGTAAGAAAGTGTAAAGTGAGACTTACCCTCCTTGCCGTCCCCTGTCGCTTGCAGCGATGATTCTTAAGGAAAGATTAAATGAAAATATATCGCACTGACATCTGCATAAGATAGGCACACATGTCAATGAGAAAATAAATACCTTCTACGCTCATCTCTGAAGCTTCGCCCATCTGCGAAACTTCATTCATCTCAGCTGCAAAAGAACATGATATGAGTGAGTGTTGAGTGTGACATGAGGTCCGTAAGTGGCACACAAAAAAATTCCACGGTCTATCGAACAAATGTACTTGACAGGGTACAAAGGCAAACGCGTACCCTTCAACGTCTACCTTGAGCAATTTGTACTCACTCATGATGAAACTGGAAAGGATGGCGCTGAGGCAGAGGAACGGTGGAACAGGAGCCGGGCAGGCACGGAGAGAACGAAAGCATGCGCTGTTAGGCTCGGACCACAACTTCTTCCTCGAGTCGGTTTGCTTGCGGGCTCGAAAACATGTGGTAGCGCCCTCCGTCGGAACAGTATCCCTCACACCAAAATTAAGAGCACATGCTCATTCGCAGCATTTCTATCGCGGGAGCGCAGGGATACAAGGGGGCGGACACGAACGCTGTCCCTGTCCGAACCAAGGTGACGAATAGGGACGCATGACCACAGCTGATACATGACCGAAGCCATCACGATAGATACGGTAGCCCCAAAAGCGATGCGAACGGCATCACACTATATCCGCGTACTCCATATGTCGTTCTCTCACGTTGCAGTAGAACGTCTCCCTGGTGGGCTATTCGGGTGTAGTTCCGTATCGGGACAGCGCTCTTAAAAGTGATCTTCACCGCATAGCGCGCTCCTAGCGAACGCGTACGCGTTTTTTGTGACACTTATGCTGTTCATAGTTGACGCAAAAAACGCGTACGCCTCCCGTTTCCAACAAATCAGAACAGATAACGATACCAAACGATAACGATATCATAACGATAACGATAACAAAACAGATAACGATATCATTCGAGATGATGGTTGGTTAGGAGCGTGCTATGTGGAGAAGTGGAGAGGTTCACTTTTAAGAGTACACTCGTTTTTAATAATTAGTGAAAGCGTTATATAGGAAGGTAAATATTACATAGAAGTGGAAGAAAGTCATATACTGAATCTAAAAATGTAAGAATTATAAAATTCTGTGGATTAGAAGTTTTTTCATATGCATTTCAACAGCCTCATCTGATTCACTTTTAGCGCAGGAGAAACACGGGAATGCCTAACGGACTCTAAACTTGCCATCTTGCAAGAGGTAGGGTCGTTGAATTGGGCTAAATCACCTCATTTTAGTGAGGTCAGTCCAGGTTATGTTCTACAGATTGGGGTGAGTGTCTGGGGGGTGCGCCCCCCCCCCCCCCAGGCACGCACTAGGCGGTGCGGGCGTCGAGACTGTGCCTCGGGTTAGATCTGAAGGTCCTCAGTGAAGATGGCGGATCGCCTTCAAGTAACGGGCGATAAAATTTAAGTTTTATACGTTTCACGCAATATACGAGGGTCTTTCCTGTTTAATTTCGTCACTAGTTAGCTCCTCTTTCACGTAAAAGCGTTTGATTTTTGTTTGTATTCTTTTTTCTTCATACGGAATTACATATATACGGAAATATACGTTGATATAAAAATAAAATATACTTTCCGATACGGAACTACATCCCGATATGCTTTCCTTCCAGAATAGGAAATAACCCGTGGACAGCAGACAAGGGAAATGAACTTCGCACACAGAGCCCAGAGGAAAAAACACGACTTGGACTGGATACCAGGGATGCCGGAATGGACGAAGTGAAACTTGCTTTCGCCGGCCATATAGCCATGGAGACGATCCGTTAATAAGCCGTATGGGCAGCCACTGCTAGCCACAGAGAGCCTGTCCTTTAAATCGTCCGCGATTATTGGATTTTTTAAAATTTGGATTTCTTTTTATTACCACACAATTTTCATACATGACAATATCACATATTGGCTGACATCTTGACTTTATATATGTCCAAGGAATGAGAGAAGGCATTAAGGCGCATTCCCCAGGGCGTCAGTCGTGACGTTCCCTACATCTGTGAGGCAGACAACGGCGAGCCCTTTCATCACCATCACCACCACCATCACCACCACCACCACCACCACCACCACCACCACCGTGCATTAAGCAGACCTTCGGTATCTGTAGGTAGCAGGGTTGACCCCATTCCGTTCCAATTCCATTTGAAGGAATGGAGATTTACCATAATTCCACTCCTTTCAATTCCTCGGAATGAAAAGGTACGGTCAATTCCCACTCCTGGATTGGCTTGGCAACCCAATTCCATTCTGTTATTTCCCTCAAGAAAAGAAAAGGACCGGTAACCGTACGGGCAAGTCCAGCAGTGCTAGAGGAGATTGACATTACCAAGCACAGAAAAAGCACAAAGACGAGGTTATTTCACTCTTATTTATATTATTATTGGCACTCATTATTATTGGTTATTTCACTGTGCAGGTGCGGTGCAGAGGGTGCGAGGGCAGAAACCAGCAGGTTGAAACTAAAACTGCCACCGGGGCACCCAGATCATACCATTCCATTCCTAGGACAGTTTCCGCCATTCCATTTTAATTCCATTCCAGGCTCTGCTAAATCTGGAATGACTCCGGAATCATTCCAACTCCGGAGTTGCAACTCCGCAACCCTAGTAGGTAGCATTGGCCGTAGCCGTATCTATGAGGGCGGCTTGCGGACATGAACGTTGCGAGAAGGCAAGCACTCCTTACAAATCCATAGTGATGACAAGTAGTAGTTAAAAAGTAGTTAGAAAGTATAAGGGGGGATGTAATTATAACTAGTAGTTAAGCTACATTACTTCGTACTCTATGACATTATCTCCAATCTGCTATGCAGTTCCCCGCGCCATTGTTTTTTTTTTTAATTCCTTGTTAGCGCCGCGAAGCAACTGTGGCTATCAGCGGCGTACAGATGTGGATAGATGGAGAGAGGACAGCAGGAAGGAGTGGGGGACAGGAGGGTTAGTACGTGTCCTGGGCCGACTTCAGGGGAAAGTGTGCCGACATTCGTCTGGAAGGTCTCCAGAAAACCCAGGGAAAACCTCAGACAGCATGGCCGGCGGTAGGATTCGAACCCACCACCTCCCAGGGACCTTTGCTACCACCAACGGGTGGGACGCCTTAACCCGCTCGGCCATGCCGCTGGTGCCCGCCATTGTAAAAAAAAAAAGAAAGAAAAAAACATACGATACATGGCGTGCTGACACTTCCTCTCTTTTTTTTTTCTTTTTTTGTCTTAGACACACATGTAAAGCCGTCGCCACACTTAACCGTAACGCGCGATCGCGCGGCAAGTGTGGCCAACCAGCGTCACCAAGCGGCCAACCTTCGACGGTGTGTTCGAAACATATGGATCATTGCACAGAGGCGCCGCCTCTCGACTGTGGCTCGGCAATGGCTCGATATGCTCTCACCTTCTGAGGTTGCGATCGCGCGTTACGGTTAAGTGTGGCGACAGCTATACGTATCTTATGTCAATTAGGGTACACGGCGAATCACAGCAAAAGGGCCTGAGTCTCATTTCCTTTCAGCATTTTTGCACTGTATATTGTTCAGGCTACAAACATGTTCCGACGATGCTAGCTAACGACGGACAGAACAGACGAAGAGAGGTAACTTTGGAATGTCCCGTTGTACTAGAAATGTATTTTAGCAAGGTGGACGTTTCGGCTTGTTGGTGCATGACTTGACTAGATTACATAGATTTCCGATAGGTAGGGTTCCGCAGTTTCGGTTTTAATCGAAAAACACCGAAAAACATACGCCGGGTAAATTTTCCCTCATTCGGTTTTAATCGAAAAACATCGAATACAGAGGGACATTCCAGGAACTATGACAGAGATAAATTACTGCACATGCCCAACAAATTGTTGATGCCGATCAGAGAACCATACATAAATTAAATACGATGGTCGTGAAAAATGTTAGTTTACGTTTTCGTTAGCCGTAAAGCCGCCACCGCAGCTAACAATGCCCTGTTCAATGAGCGCGTCGTGCGGAAATTACATTGCGATTTCTATTCGCCGATAACTGTCGGGTAAAGCATGCACACGCCAGGAAAAACGTCGAAAAACACCGATTTCGTGAAAAGCAATAAACACCGAAAAACATACGCCGTACTCGCTGGAAAAAGTTGCGATTGCCGATTCTCGGCACGCTCGACAAATTTCTAATTTACACCTCGGGTCTAAAGTCAAGAAACAGAAACTTGCAACGTAATCATATGAGGCAGTAAAAATATCTCTGGATATGAGAGAACTGATGTTCTGAGGCTGGAACAACATAGAAGGGACAATCACATACAAGGCCTCAGGTAGCCTAAGAAATTAACGATGAAAGATGAAAGTCACTGAAAAGGTTAGCCAGCTGTAGGACTCGAACCCACACACAGGAAGTCGCTGAGAAGGCGTGTTAGCTTAGCTCAATTGGTAGAGCCCTGGACCGGTAATCCAGAAGATGTGGGGTCGAGTCCTACAGCTGGCTAACCTTTTCAGTGACTTTCATCTTTCATCTCTGGATAATTAAACGTTAAATAAGAAAAGAAAGCAGTCGACTAAAACACAGGGCTCTGAAGACTATCCAGCAGTTCGTCAAGTAGAACGCATCGTCCAGTTTAAACCGTCGGTCTACTTTATAGGCTGGACACCGCGCACAAAACGCCAAGGTAGTTCAAAATGTAGTTAAACTACGTCTCAGTAGTTACAAAGTAGTATGATGAATAAGGAAGACCGAGAGACACCCACACAGAAGACGACACACGTAAGTTCTCAGACACAGCAATAATTTATTGGTTCACCTCAACTGAAAAGCTAAAAATCTTCGAAGGGGAGCGGGAGGGATAAAAGACGCATTACTAACTACGTTTCCCCTAGTGGCCGTCTCTAGTAGTATGCGTAGTAAGAAACGCGTCTTTTATCACTCTAGCACCCCTTCGAAGATTTTTAGCTTTTAAGTTGAGATGAACCAGTAAGTTATTGCTGTCTCTGAGAGCTTACCTGTGTCGTCTTCTGTGTCCGTGTCTCTCGGACTTCAGCCTCATGCGTCGAAGATGCCGCCACAGTGCCGCCTCATGCGTCGAAGATGAGCTTTAATTTGCGGAAACAAAACAAAAACACGGGTATCGGGTGACGCTATCGGAACTGCCCTTATCTTGGGTTGCATTTTCTGTTTTCTTTTAATCTCTTTCCAAGACGCAAGAGGCGACAGTGTGTCCTTTCACCATCCCACATTGGGGGTGAAGGAAAGACGGGTCTCCGAAGGTGCGCAATGAACAAAATAAAGAAAAAAATGAAAAAAACGGTGTTCCTTCACGAATTTTTTTGCGGACAATCTACCGAACGGATTTTTGTCCTGAAATGGCTACGATATCAGGTCACCGAAAGGAACAGATGTTCTCATTGGGACAACTTCGTAGAATTTACAATAAAAAAGTTAGTTACCGATTTTGACGGTTGATGGTTTTGATGAGTCATTTGATGGTTGAGCAGCATATCGCCAAGAACGTCCGCCGGCCCAGATATAATAGAAGTGAAAACAGCATGTCTATAGCCCTTATTGTTTATAAAAAATATGTATCGAGAAAAAAAAGACACCTATATGTGCTGAGTATATCCTGGCTACTGAGTACAGATACAGACGCGGCTATGGCCTGCCCGATGCGTCATTGTCCATCACGTTGTAGTAATCTGTGATCGGGGCCCGCTTGCATAAAAATTGCGCGAGGAACCTAACCGTGGGAACTATGGCCACCTATAGAACTATTAAACATGGTAGCGCGCCAAACAGTACAGAAGGATCAGGAACGGCGACAAGGGGACAAGCGCACAAGTCCATCTTTCTATCTGTCGTCCTTCCTGTTCCTTGTGTACTGCTTGGCGCGCTACCATATTTAGTACATACCAACTAGCCTAACTTGCTGTTCTCGTTCTTACAGAACCATCTTCAGCGTAGCACGTGCTGCAGCCCTAAACATCGTTACCATCCAGCTCGTGCTAAATACACAGTAAAAGCAATGGCCAAGAGTTTTCCTCTGGCTGCTAGCACAGGATTCGTGCAATCAGGCGCTTCATCTGTTTCATGTCCAGTGTTGGTGGAGTATGTTGACGCTACGGTGATCGAGTTCATCTCAGTTGTTTTATCGCACCTTGTGGTTGAGCCCCCGATGAGGAAGGGACATGCCGGAGTGGTTGATGTTCTCTAGACGGCGTCCTCAGATGTGTTGTTGCTTCTCCTGATCACGATTATATGTGGTCGCCTTTTCAACGTCACAGCTGTTTAAATGTCAGAACAGGTATCGTCTCCCTGTTGGCGCAAGAGGTAACTTCCTAGATACTGTTATCCGTTATAAAATTAGTGCTGACGCTGTACATGCGCTAGAAACAGTGTCTACGAATTTAATGGTAATAAGCAAAAGCGAATGCAACACTCAAACGATGTTTTGCCAGGATGTCGTTCATAGTGAAGTAGAAATATTTGTGCTTCCTTCTCTAGTATAGCATAATGCTGCATATAGCGCAGCGCAACGCTGAGCGCTTCCGAAAGCAACAGGAAATGTAGCGTGGATGACTCTCATTGACCCGCTGCGTGATGACTCGTTGGGTGTCTTCAGCAGGACTAGAGCAATAGATACTTTCTTTTACGTGTGGCAGCTTACAATCCAGACCATGGTGATAAATGCTATCAAGGATGCCGTCCAGACTACTGTCCCGATAAGGGCAAGTTTTCGTCGCCGCTGCGCTCTGTCGTTGGTTTCCGTCTTTGCAGCTCGCAAGATCCGGCTTAGCCTCTGGAAGAAAGGCAAAGGCGCTGTGTTGAACATTACCGCGTCCCAGTGATGCCAAGCGCTGGGACGCATTAAGACGTGAAAGATATAGCACTGTGCCAGCTATAAAAGCTGAGGGTAGTAGCATGTAGATATCCTTCCTATCTGTCATATGCAGCAGACAGAGCAAGCACAAAAGTGTCTTCCCAGACGAGTGTCGGCACAGTTCCCCCTGAATCCTGCCGAGGACGCATATACTGACCCCTGTCCTTCACTCCTTCCCGCTGTCCTCTCTCCATCTGTCCCCATCTGTATGCCGATCAGAGCCACACTTGCTTCGCTGCGCTAACACGGAATTAATAAAAAAAAACTGGCGCTTCCTAAACGGATGGCTCTTTACGACCCATGATGGTCTGTAGCCGCTCCTCTCGCATGTCACCCATGTCCATGTCACCGTGCACCCGTTGCAATCACTCCAAACCATGTGCCCGGAGGTATTTCATTCACGTGTCGAGCATATTGTTCTCTTCGCGTCTCGCGGGGGAGTGATGCAGCGGCCCGTCGAGGAGGACACGGACGCGCCACTACGTCTACGCGACAGCCGAGACACAGTTCAGATTTCTGTTCGTTTCAGTACAGAGACGGGACATATTAGGGACAATGAAAAAATGGCTAGGAAGCAAGCGCGCTGGTGAAGCTGATGCATGATGTAAAATTCCGAGACTAGGGAACACGAAGGGACAGATACAACACGAAGTTTCTCGTGTTGTGTCTGTCCATTTGTGTTCCCTAGTCTCGGGGTTTTACATCATGCATGTCAGGGACATTCCATCACCGTTGATCAGGACTCATGTACAAGAACACCACCATCAACTACTCGTATTTTTAATTACCAAGGAACCCTTTTTAAAGGAGCAGTGAGGTGACATTTAACGTCGCTCCATATCCTGCCTTATCTGCCCAGCTGTCCACCAGAAGTCACCATGCAAAATATTTTCGCTCCACGGTGCGTTATAGCTCTGTCAGTGTGTCTGTCTGTCCGTCTGTCTGTCTGTCCGTGTGTGTGTCTGTGTGACGTATTCCAGGCTCCGCGCCTCGTTTCTTTTTTTTTTTTCTCGGCTCACGCGACTGGCGTTTATACAGGCTCGAGCTGTGCCGCTGTGAGTCACTCGTCACGTGAGGGAAGTAGCATACGTCACGACGGCCTCTCACTGCACTCTAAAAACTGAACTTCACCGCATAGCACGCTCTGCGCCAACCATTGCCACGAATGATAGGGTTATCGCTTCTGATTCGAGGAGAGAGGGAGGCGTACGCCTTTTTGTGTCAATTTGGATATATGATAATTGGCACAAAAAGGCGTACGCCTCCCTCTCTCTTCGTATCAGAAGCGATAACTCTGTCATTCGTGGCAATGGTTGGCGCAGAGCGTGCTATGCGGTGAAGTTCAGTTTTTAGAGTGTGTGCGATGCACTTTTGTGACGAGGAGAATTTTTTTTTTTTAAAGGTGCGGAACCGAGCCCTCGCGCTCGCTCTATAGGTCACCTACGCTCATCGTTCTTTCGCACAGGAACCCATTTTATTCATTGGATAAGACTCTGAAAAAACGAAAAAAGTTTTGTCGCACCTCAGCACTCCTTTAAAGGAACTGTAAAGTGAGATATAACCACAAGGTTTCAAGGTACCATCATGTGACCACAGACACACAAGTCATCACCCCTCAGTTCATCATACTTGTCGCACTAATTCATTTTGAACACTTTTAGAAACTGAAAGGTGGCGACCCTCAATGTTCGCAAAAAAAAAACAAAGTTGAAGTCGGCCCCGGATTGGCGTACAGACATCACGTGATATTGAAGTACAACGTAACGCATTTGAGACAGCTGGTTACTAATTACCATTAGACTTTTTTTCTGAAGAACAACAGCAATTCGTGAGAAGTTCGGTTTAAACTCTGAACGGTTATAACGTCCGACTTCCGTGCCCGCGGAGGTGATCTGCGTCATCTGTTTGCCTGTCTCTTTCTACGCGTCTTCTTGTCGTTGCTCGTTGTGTCGCTGCTGTTTGCAAAACGTCGCGTCCAAGTGATTTAAACGAATGTGTGGTTTGCGTTCTTGTGTTCCGGAATACACAAACCGTACACGTTCGCAATGAAATGCTTACTGCACTCGCGAGAAACGCATTATCTCACGTGATGTATCGTCTATAGTTGCCTGCGTTCTGGATGGTGCGAGAGTCGCCCCAGGGTTTGGGCGCTTCTGGAGTCCGCTAAATTGCATTGTATACAATATTTATACAATATTTGAAATTCGATTGCTGAAATAATACTCAATATACTGCAGAACCGTTATGCATCTGAAGCGCCCAACTTTTCAGAAAACCGTACGGTTTCTACATGTCTGCCATTCACTTCACAGTTCCTTTAAGAAACCGAAAAACGAATGATATTTGAGAGGAAACTTGTTGAGCAAAACGGTGCGAATCCCTAATGTTCAAATCGCACACAATGGCAGAGGAGAGAGCGTCTTGCGGCCTAGTAAACGATGTGAACGGAAAGGTATCTGGTTTCGGGGTAGGACGCATCCTCATCATGTACGCACATTCTGGTTGATGAACTGGTCCACAAGGTTCCATCGTTTGCTCGTGTACACCATGCAAGCAATTAAGACGTTCAAACCTATTGTTCTTGTTGCATCTGCTTCATATTGCGGATCGGAAGGACACCACTTTTATACGCAGCTACCCTCTACAAGCTTGGATATCGCTGCTCCCGTCTATAGTCGTATTCGACTTAAGAATGAATAGAAATCTCATATAAATCCGTCAACTCATACCCATACGGAGACGCAATAACGTGCCAGGAGAAATATTGTAGTGCCACCACGCAGCGTAGTGTCACGTCTGAACAGCCTATATGAAAGCAGAGCGAGTATGATGGATTACAATATCTGGCGGAGGAGCAACCATGACCTCTCTGTCTACAACCATCCTACCTGCGGCGCAGTAATATTTTGAGAGCGGACGGACAAGATATCTTTTCCTTCTTAAGTTGAGCACGACTACAGTACACCCTAATTAGGTTCTTGCATGTCGTACGAGTTTACGGCCCAGAATTCACTGTTCATTGCTCCAATCGTTTGGACAACGTCCTTCCCTGCTCTACAAGCACTGCATAGCTAATATGCTCCTCAGTGCTGCTGGTGTTTAATTGGAGATACTCTCCGTTGCTACATAGGCACACTATTAGGAACTATCTTGAGAGGTTATCTGTTACACAGCGTACCAGAAACGAAGAAGAACGTTCCTCCATCTGCTTGTCCTGCGGCAGACCCGACCGCACTTCACACGGTTGAGAATGTCACGTGTTCAGCACAACGGTCTTTTTCTTCTTCTGCTTCCTCCTCCTCTCATTCTCACCAATGGAGATTGGCCATCGGCATCGTGTGGCTTCCTCTGCGTCTCCCCGAGTTCTCTATAGCGTGAGCCACGCCAGATGCATGGTTCTTCTCTCAGCAGTGTTGTGCTTTCAGGAACAAGTCTTTAAAATCTCATCGGAGGTCAGTTACTCCAAGTCTCCTACACTGACAAAATGTGCATGCCTATTAATGAAAGGGACAGTTATAGGCTGCATAAAATTAAAATACCACAATGCGGTGTGTGCGAGGCAACAAGTTAAATGTCAGAGTAGTACGCTATACTCCCAATTACTATTATTATTATTATTATTATTATTATTATTATTATTATTATTATTATTATTATTACGGTAAAGGTTACGTAAAGCACCAGGAGGACTGGTTATGTTCGCGGCACAAGTTAACGGATTGTTGCTTGTAAACCCAGCCCAACAAGCTATAGATGTGACAGGGAAGACTAAATATTTTTAATTTGATAGTAAAATTGCGGTAGAACGGCTCGGGGCGACGTCTAGTGAGAAATAATCCCCAGTTTATCAAGCAACAATGATCTATGTTCGCCACTGGCTTGATGATCATGATGACTACGTGGCCGACACGAAGCGGACGTAGCCTCTTTTGTTTCAGACACAGTGTTATGCGCATGCATGTAGTTTTGTGCCGTACTTGACGAGCAATGCGCAGTTGGTGGAGACCTCGACACAGCGTTGCCCGTAATTTTTAAGTTTACTTTTTAGTTTAGTTTTTAAAAAAACTATGAGCGCAATTGTGACAAAAATTGTGACGTCAGAGCACTAGGCGTAGGCTATCAAATAGGTAAATTTTCTTAGATTGCACCTCCACCGCTTTCCGGTACTCTTACCGTGAAAACGACGCCAATCAGGAAACGATCGGATGCGAGACCTACACCATTTTGCAATATGAACGGCCGAAAATGTCAGCGACACTGCTAATGAAAAAGCAGCTCCCATCAGACGCAAACGCACAACCAAACAGCTCTGGCAGAAGGCAATCCCAAATACGACAGTGACGAAACCAAATCTGGAGCCAGCGCCCGAGTCTCGTCCAGAGCAACAAATTTCCGCGAGGTTCGACCCAGAATCCTCTGGAAGTCGCCGCGCACATTTGGCAAGGTCTACAAGTAAGCTCAACACCTCGTTATTGCTGTCCCTTGCAGGATTCGGAAGCGACGACTGTGATTGGTTGCTGTTCAGGATGAGTCTGAGCTCTCTCTGCAAAGCAAGAAAGACAGCTCCGTCGCGCGGAGCAAGTTGATCTGATAGGATGAGTGAACTACGTGAATCCAGTCCAGATCGACAAATGAAACCCGCCTAAGGAGCCCGGAGCATAAGAGAAGGCCCTTCAGACCGACCAGATGAGTTCGCAACGAGTGCACTTTGAGGATGTGCAAGTTACAATGCAGTAGAGGCGTGTCAGGTAGACCTCGGTCGGGAATCACAGCAATTCAACCGCCAGAAGAAGGAAACGTGTTCCTACCCAGGAGCAGTAGAGCTATCGGTCACCGCCTTCTACTCGAGAAAAAGGGTAAGTCCTCCGAGCGTCGTGCAAGGAAGTTCACTCAAGGTACGCTGGAAGGGCAGACATAAACAACGAGAATTGGCGTAAAGTCATCTGAAATTCACAGAAGACTTCAGGCTCAGTATGGCCCAGTAATTTCCCCAGAAATTCACTGCTGGTGGGGTGCCGAGCTTTCAAGGGGGGGGAATGCTTGGTGAAGGTTTCACTTACGGAATTTTTCTTAGACGCTGAAAGAATCGTGGTACAATGGTGACATATATGCACAGCTTTCCCGTTTTATTTGTACATGTTATTACGTTCGAACACAGTACAATTGAATGTAGATTCATTATGAACGGCATTTCAACATTAAGATGCATAATTGCACGACCGACAAAGAAAAAAAAACTAGCAACTTGTCTCACGAAGGTCAATGAATACCTAGCAACCAAAGGTGAAAATCCTAGACGAAAAAAGCGCAATACCTTGCTTGATTGAGTTGGGCGCAAATGGTTCCTGATGAGCCACATTGAGTTTGCGTGCCCGCACGCATTTTTTCTGGTATATGCGCGCAATATATGCATTGAACAGTCACTTTCAAATGATTTTGGACAAATGCATGGTACGATCATCTGCATGATTGTGGTCCTACAGAAGTTTGACTGTACATGATGTAATTCGCTGCGCCGGACTCACTACCAGAACGTGTTGGTGGCCGAGCTGGGTGGGGTCACCTGAGAAATTTCAGGTGGGGTGTTGCAAAAATGAAGGGGGGTGTACACCCCTGGTATGGCCACAATACACTTAGCCGCAGCAAAGCGTTTGAGTGGTGCAAACGGTTCCGAGACGGCCATACATCAGTGCAGGACGATCACGGCCGGGGCGGCTCAGCTCCCAGTGTCAGAGTTCCTGAGACCATCCAACATCTGGGGCTCCTGATCCTCAAGGACCGACGGATAACATGTCTTGAACTGGCTCGGAAGACGGACCTTTCTGTGGGAACGTTGAACACTATCATTCATGAACACCTTCAGTTTCGGAAAGTTACTGCCCGTTGGGTCCCGAGGCAGCTCTCCGTGTTTGACCGGCAGAGAAGCCTGGAAATCTGCCAAGAAAGAGCTAAGGTACCGTTTCGACACTGAAGGACAGCCGTTCCTTGATCGGATCATCACGTGCGATGAAACGTGGGTGCATCATTTCACTCCTGAGTCTAAACGCACATCAAAACAGTGGAAGCATCCGGGCTTGCCAGCTCCCAAGAAGTTCCTAAGCACCCCGTCTGCGGCTAAGGTCATGGCCACGGTTTTCTGGGACAAGGCTGGCGTTGTTCATGTTGATTTTCTGCCCAGTGGTACCACCAACAATAGTGCATATTACTGTCATGTTCTCAGGGATGTGCATAAGGCGCTGAAGCAAAAGCGGCCGGGCCTCATCACGTAAGGGGTCCTCCTCGTACAGGACAATACACGCCCGCATACCACGTATCTCACGACACGCACCTTACAGAAACTTGGCTGGGAGTTGCTGCCACATTCCCCTTACAGTTCAGGCTTCGCTCCCAGCGATTTCCATCTCTTCGGGCCACTGAAGGCGCTCCTTGGGGTCCGCCACTTCAGCTTCGACGACGAGGTCAAAAATGCGGTTCGATCAACGCTACGTGCCGGTAAGGATTTCTACGCTGCTGGCATCCAAGCCCTGGTGAAACACTGGGACAAGTGTATTAGTGCAGCCGGAGATTATGTTGAAAAATAAAACTAATTTCTCGTCTGTAAGTTCATTTTACTTTTGCGAAAAATGAAAAGTGCCGGTTTTACTTGAACACCCCTTGTGTATATATATATAGTATATATATTTGTAAGTCAAATGTCGCCATGCCAGTACTGGACAGCTGTTTCGGCCTTCTTGGGCCTCATCAGCAGTACGCAGGCAGGCATCGTTGCTGGTTTGAATATTGTCCTGTGTTGTAAGTTTCTGATCTTTCGCCTGTCTTCACCAAAAACTCGGCGATATGCTGCCTCACCTCACCTTGCCTTGCCTCACGTTAACACCAGCTCGCTTGCATAATCCTTCTCTGCTCAAGATTTTATTTCCACCATACGTTCCAGCAATCCCCATTCGTCCACGCTCGCACTCCCTTGCGTATAGAGTGAGCCCTGGTACCTGCCAAAGCGATTCAGGTGCCCTTCACCCTCTGTGACGTTATCTACCACATCCCACTACAGTTGGATTTTAACACTTGCGCGCAGCTTGCAAGCACTGGGCATCGGTACAACGGCGGGCCCTGTCACCAGCACCACCACCGCCACTGAATATCGGAGCGACATCACATGACATCTCACCACAATGGGAGCGACATGTCCACGCATACACTATTTTTCACTTCTACCGGCAGACTTATCTCTGTGACAAATACGATTAGCTGCAAGGAAAGTTCACCCACAAGTTCTAGTTCTAATCACAACAGCAAGAATTTATATAAAAACCGAAATTCAAAACGGCCTCTGCAATAAAACGCACTACTGCTTATATTTATAATGCCACGGAAAGCACTTTTTATTCGAATTATAGTATGTTAATAGTTATAGCAACATCTAATTTTCTTATGACAGGTCCCTTTTGCGCATTGCCTGCCGCTTGTCCTCTCAATGTCAGCAAGGCGCACGTTCCTATAGTATGGAATCGCCGTATACGATGCTTAGATATCTAACAGAGCCAAAATAGAAGCTGTCGTTTTTCGTCTAGGCGCCCTTCGATGCTTGCTTTTTGAGCTCTTGCGTTTCCGGACCACTCTTCTTGACGGCGCCGTGCGAGGCGAAGTCACCTCGTCGACGTCACTAGACGTAAAGTCATGGATCCCAGAGGAGTCCTCATGAAAGGCCTCCACAATTCCCTGAGCGTTCGTAGGAATTTCATGGGTCGTGCGGCTATTTAGCACCGAGCGACTCGCATTGACGTGCAGAGCCTTTCTATCTGCACGCGCTGGGGTGACAGCCAATACGACGAACAAGTATCCGGCGCCAGCAATGAAACAAAAGAGGCACAGAAGGCAGACCGCGAAACCTTCTTCCATTCGCCTATCGGCATCCGATCGTGTGGTCGTGTCTTCCTCTTCTAGCTTATACTGTGGAAGCGCGAAGCTCATAGGGCTACGTGTCCTCAATAGCATCATTTCCTTAGCACAAGTCCTTGTTGGCAGAAAGCGTGGATCACATGTATCAGGGGACGCGGGACTACAGTCGTACGTCCTTGGTGGTGGTGACGGACTTCCGTAGTATGTCGCTGATGAAACCCGACTCCCTCCATACATCCTCGGTGGCATGAAACTCCGACCAGAAACTTCTGGTGGCATTGGACTTCGGCCGCAAACTCCTGGTGGCATTGGGCTTCGGCCGCAAACTCCTGGTGGCATGAGACTTTCATTGTAGGCTTTCGGTGATGCTGGGTTATACTCATAGCGTTCGACTGTTGCTGGGCTTTTAGCATATGCGTCTACTGCTGCCTCACTCTGCCTATAGAATGTGTCCGGCGTAGTGGCACAGCTGTAATCCCCTGCCAGTGATGGACTGTGCCTGCACGATTCAACATCGTGCCGCTCATACGTTTGCTCCGATACGGGTGTTTGTCCACAACGTCTGTCAGACGTAGGCGATGCACAGCGGTCGTACGCTGCCGGCGTTTGGGTACGGAAAGACAGCGGCGAATCAGGTGCGGGCCCGTAGTATTCCTGCGGATTTTGTTGTGAAGCCATCGGTTCACGAACTGTTCGGTGAACTGTTCCAACTGCACGCTGCAACCTACCCGGTTCTTCTTCCTCCTTCAGATATGGCGCACGAAGTCGCTGATGACGACGTGCATATAGTTGTTAAATACCGTAATTTCGCGCGCATTAGCCGCAGCTAGAGATAAGCCGCGGCTAGCTACGCCAAAGGGACGTCATGCTAAACTCAATGGGCAGGCACGTCCACCCGATCCACGAGTGAAACATGCTTTTAGCTGTACAAGCTGATTTCCAATATGCACTCACGTGTGTCAATATATGCAGTATTGTCATCACGCTCGACATTTTTCTTCGGAAAGGGCAGCCACGCATCATCGTCACCTCCGCGCAGAGGACGCGCGTAACGTCTTGTTCCAAGTTAGAAGCCTCTTCTGGTTTTGGCCACCTCAGAAGCACATGACGGATAGACTTTTCCGTTCTCGGCACTCTGTTTAATAACGCATGCGATTATCTGCTCATTACTGAACCACCTATAATCAGCACCATACTCCTTTCAGACACTCTGTTCCCATGCCGCTAAGTGTGCTCGACTATCTGAAGCTTGAATTCGGTGTTCTAGTTGTGACGGCATGCTGGTGGTACTGTACATCCATAGAACTCTCATCATAACTAGAAACCAAGCCAGCGTAGGGGGGCATCTCAACATGTGAGCCGCCATGATCGACACGGTAATCCTAGTGTATTACGAACGGTGTCTGCTACGATTTCCGTGCGCCCTTCTTTTATGTCGAAGCACAAGGTTTAAACCGTACGATACTCATTCCCTAGGAAATCCCAGCGCACACGTGATGGCAAACACATCTTCGCACACGGCATGGCACACGGAACCTAGCAGAAGCGAAAGGGACTTGCATTGGATTGGATACCATTTCGCCGAACGCACCTGGTTTTCACACGTGAAAAGGCCGTGACCGAATCCGACCGAATCCAGAATATCGATCATGGCGCCTTCTGCACTTGGACATTGGGAGAGAGTTTTGCCTCTGCACAACTCCTGTGCTGTCCCCCATCACTCTCTCTCCCAGGTTTTCTTCTCGCGTCTCTCCTTATGATTTCTATGTGTACATCCGTATTTAGAACGTTGATGCTGTGCCAAAAAAGATACACAGGACACGAATCTTAAACAGAATGGAGCCAGAATGGAGAAAAGGGAAAGCATTCCATAGGAAGCGTTAGTCATCCCTACTACGGTGGTAAACCAAGAGAGATGACGAATTAGGGCCAGTGCCACGCAAGGGGTACGTACAAAGGGGGTTTGTTTTTTATTGCTACTGTGGGAAGATATTTGCAGAAAGAACATTTCCTCAGATAAGTTGCACTGGTGCATAAGCCTCATGGTTGCATCGAAAAACTTTTATAACAGATATCACTCTTTATTTATGTGTGTCCATCAACAGCTGAGACAGGGGCGCCGCTAGCCAATTTTTTCAGGGAGGGGCAAGACCGGACCGGGCGCCACTGCACAGTCCCACATGATTTGGGACAGGCCGTGCGCTGTTTGCGGGCGACGAAACGAAAAAGAAAAGTATACGAAACACTGCGGGAACTTTAAAAAATGTGCAGCCTTGACCACGTCTGCAGGGCTCTGGCAAAGTCACGGGGAAAAAAAAGTCTCAGCCCCCCCCTGCCCCCCTCAACGGCGCCCATGAGCTGAGAACGTTTGTAATGGCGCACATGTGAGGGAACATGGTACCAAACCGAAAAGATACGCCGCTGCTCATACACGAGAAATTGCGCTATATTCGTGCACACCAATAATAATAATGTGTAGCTTACAGTGTGTTGTCTCTTTCGTGTACTACCTTGTATCGTCGTAGTCTACGCACCTTCACTATTAGTGTATGGCGAAGGATACGCGAGTGTGGTACAAGGGACAGAACAAAGCGGCAGGAGCCTAACAACAGAACACTTCGGCCACCTATCAACCTTCTTACTATATGCATTCATCATACACTCGTACTTTATCCCGTATCGGACGTCATTATCATTTGGGTCCGAGGCTAAAGTGGGAATCCACAAAGTGATACAGCAGAGCCTGCCAGGGATACCAGAGACAAGTAATTGATGTCCTGTCACCAACAGTAGATGTAGCTCTGGCAATATACATATAGGCGATTCCACACGATATCTTGTCATCGTGGGTACGAACCCCTTACGAACTGGTACCCCATCCTGGGTACGAAAACCTTTTTTTTTCCTCTGATCCCCACCGACACCAACGACAGCTGCTCCACGGCTTGTTCCAGGAGAAGTTTACTGCTTTATTCGTTTCTTTTTTCTTTTTTCGTTTTGCTCGAAGGATCTTTCGCCTCTGTTCTCTAGTACTCCTAGTCCGTCATCATTTTTTGGTCCTCTTATAGCTTTACTAACTTTGTAGGTATTCACACTGGCCTATCTGGATGGGTACCTCTGCAGCCGTGCCATCTGACACGATCATGGAGGTGTCGGCCATGTCTACGGGCTCAGCGTCGAAGTCTATCGTTTCCGCAAGCGATGTAAGTACTTTGTCATCCGCTTGCGTTCGCTCCATATGGCATTGGTCCCAACCAACGGATTAAGCTTGCAACTCCTCGCACTCTACACTCTCAGATGGAAGCAATTTCTTCTTACTGCGATGTCCCCAAGGTGAAGCATTTCGGTGGCGTATTGATTCGCACAGAAAATGTTCAGATCGCAGTTGACTTTCTTTCGTGATCCCGTTTTGTGAGCTCCGTATAAAGGTCCCATCTGGTATTGATGAAGGCGTTGTCCGCAACGTAGACCCTTCGTTATTTTTTGACGCTCTCCTTGATTCGTTTTCTTCGGTGCACGCTGTTTTTATTATACATTGCTCCAAGGTTGAAGAAGGACCAGGCGCAGAATATCGAGAGCCTGATTGTACACAACGGACCATTTCCATGTACGTGTCGCCCCTGCGTCGGAATGCAAAATGTCGGAATGCGAATGAGCGAGGGGCGCTTTTCGAAGTAGCAAGAGAATATTGCAAAAAGAATCCGGAAATGGTGAAGGCGTATTGTACTGATTACGAGTACAAAGCGTCGCCAAGTGTCGACTAGAGTCACTAAATAAGCTACGCTTCAGAGTATCGACACTGAGTTCCAAGAGCGAGCATGCGCCATCTTGTTTCCGCGCCACGCTACCCACGCGCACTGCGCACGTTAGCGCAAGATGGCATCTATCGTGCGCGGGTGAAATGTTCCTTTCGTTTGCAAGCAGCAGTTGATGGCCTTGAGCTCACTTTGACATCCTCGGGACGCTCTGGTTGACAATACATGGATTATCGCACAACAATCATACACGCTTCTCAATCCCACAGATGGGGATGATACCGTTGTGGCGCGGAATCAAGATGGTGCTCCAGCTTTCCCTCGGACCTTAGTGTCGATACTCTGAAGCGAAGCTTATTTAGTGACTCTAGTGTCGACCTCGAACGTCCGCGCAACCTTGACACCGATTACTTACCCCGTGAAGACATGGCAGCCACCTGCAGGTGGCTGAGCATGCGCATACGCTTACTCAGAAAAGGTCCATTCTCGTCTCGCTGCTCCTGCCATCAATCATATTTTGCAGACACCTCGCACTGTCTACCATGAGAATCGGAGCTATCCCTCCTGTCTGTCACGGATGCAAGTCACTGTCACACTATCTAAGGGTGGTGTGGATCATCATATGCCACAGGCGGCGCTGCGCGCATCATCAATGAGTGCCTTGGCTAACTAATGGATCACTCCTCGACCAACCTGCATCACACACGTACTAGAACAATTCCTTTTTTTTTCCATTTCCGTCCCTCTTCAACGACTTACCATTATCTTTCATATCGCCGAGTTGCAAATTATATCTCTCGCGGATTTGAGTAGTCGAATTTTGCATGTCGTAAATATGTATGTTCCTCAGTGATTTGTGCCTGCAGCAGCAGCTGCCTTCGAGGATGGGGTGATCTATTGTTCGCGTGATTACCCGCGTTCCGGCTACTACCGGGGACAATTCTCATCGCCCCTCTTAGGGCAGTCGTGGTGACTCCCGTGGCTGTCGACTGACTATTGGTTAGACGCCAGGTCTATTTCCATTGCTAACTCTTGCTCTCCGAGACTAGCCTATTAAAATGCAACCAGATCATTTATTGAAATGTCTGCCCTATCCCCTTCAAAGTAGTCTCCTTGGGCACCTACACTTCGCTTCCAGCGCCGCTGCCATTGTCGGGACGCTTCCTGGAAGTCCTGTTCTTCTACCTTCTGCGATTCCACCTGGATCATCTGGACGTCGTCAGCCCTTCCGTCTGGTCCTCCAGCCGCGACTTCAGCTTAGGGAACAGGAGGAAGTCATAGGGGGCCAAGTCCGGCGAATAGGGGGGTGGAGCGACGATCATGCCGTTACGTGCAAGGAACTCCCATGTTTTCAATGACGAGGGTGAGGGAGCATTGTCGTGGTGGAGCACCAAATTTCATTCACGCCACAGTTCAGGACGTTTCCGCATAACGCCCTCACTCAGGCGAGTCAAAATTTTGCATTGCAGTTCAGAGATCACAGTGTTACCAGCGAGGACGAATTCCTGGTGCACAATACCACGAATGTCGAAGAAAACGACCAACATGCTTTTCGTTGCACTTCTGACCTAGCTCGCCTTCTTTGGTCTTGGAAATCGTGGGTTTCTTCACTGCTGTTTGGTCTAAGGGTCGTACTCGTAGACCCAACTCTCGTCACCAGTGATGGTCCATGACATGAAGTTTGGGTCATCCCGTGCCTCCTGAAGGAGGTCTTGGCAGACTTCGGCACGGTGCTGCTTTTGTTCCGTTGAACAAAGTCCGGGCACGAACTTGGCAGCCACGCGACTCATGTTCAGATTGCACTTGAGATTGCCTGAGCGGTTCCAACGACACATCAGCCATGTCAGCGACTTCTATGGTGACCCGTCGATCCTCATGCACTAGACCCTTGCTTTCTCCACCGTCTCTGCCGTGCTGCTTGGGATGGTCTTCCTGACCCCAGATGAGGCCACTACACCCTCCTCCTTTTTCTCCCTCTTCTCTTTTTTTTTTTTTGCTTTAGTGGTGACGATGCCCACTTAAGTGCGACCAACAAGGGCAAGCTACTTCGACACCCCCACCCTACCGCATCCTCGTGCTGCCCTCTGTGGGTCGGCAATAAAATCAGACCAGGAACATTTTGATCAACCTCACAGTAAACTTTTTTACACTTTTTTGGTGTAAATGGCTTGTCCCATGGCGCACACCTTTTTGGTGTTGCCTTTACACTCAAATGATGGGTGTTTCCTAATGCACCCTTTAGTTAAGTGTATTCCTAATAAAACACTGTTATAATGGGTGTTTAAAAACAAAAACACCCTTAAAATGGGAGTATTCTATTGAAAACACCTTTTATGATGGAATTATTTGCTAGTGAATATTCCCTCGAAAATAGTGTAATAGGAGCTTCCGCGGCAGCATACCGACACCACTGGCCGAGACATACAGTTTGACGTTCTTGCTTCTATGGCAAGTAGCACCGCGAACGCGGTATAGCCTTCCACCCGTGGTTTCATCGTAGAACCTAAACCGGAGTGCAATGCGTCGCAGGCACGCCTCGTTAGCTTGTTAACACTGTGGGACCAACGTGAGTGCAGAGGCATAGAGAGACCTGGGGCACCCTCAGTAGCCTATATTGGCGTGTCGGATGTATCATATACTGAAATAAAATTTGTTGGGGCACGTTCGTTACATGTGGTGGGGCGGGAAACGTTTGTAACGGTGGCGAAAATGTGTTTTTGCAATTAACACCCACGCTTGCAACGAGTCAAAGGTATAAGCTAAATTTCTAACATCCCTCCCTGTCAAATACTGTGTTTTTAACTCAGGTTATCGTCTATAATGTGATTACTTGCTGAGCGGAGCTGTGAAACCAGCATAATTTTCTCTCACGAAATAAAACACCATTTTTAACACCATACTCCCATTTCAAATGGGTGTAAAAAAGGTGCATTCGACAGAAAACACCTGTTTCAACACCCCACTTTACACCCTTAATGATCCACATTGGATAAGACGTGGTGTATGTCGATATTACACCTTTAGTAATGCACTTTTTGCACTCTTTGTGGAATAGAAAAGGGTGTTTTTATAAGAATACACTTTGTTTGAGCAAATAAAGGTGTAAAATGATTTACTGTGCTGTAGCGACTCGCCAAGCGTAGTTGCAGTGCCAGATGTACAGCGTTTTTCCTTATCTTTACTTTCTCCCTTCTCTTTCTCAGAAAACATTTCGCCCCACGTAGCCTCTTCCCTTCCTCTCGCTTGCCTTTCTCCCTTGCCTCGCTCTGCGGCTGAAAAACTGTAAAAACAGGCCGGTAGGCCTCCGACCTTGGAAGCAAATGTATTGCTTTTAAACACACCCAACTGCTTCCGTGTTCTCCATGCCTTTACTTACCTACCCTTACTTCGAGGCAGACACAAGTCTGCTATTGACACGTCCTTCCTTGTCTTCAATGAGATGCCGTATATCCTCCTGGTCTCCTTTCAGCAATGGTTATAGGAGTGACTATATTCCTCCCTGTTTTCTATTTTCCATGTTCAGCAATCACGCTAGACAGGCCTCGTTCTTGGCCGACTGTCTGGGCGCCCTGATCATAGACTCTGCGGCCAATGGTCTGAGTTTCTTACAGCTGCAGGTGACTCTATCGCGGTGGATGTCCTTCTTTTGTGTTACAGTAAGCGCACCCATACTCTTCCTCAGTGGTGGATTCTGGAGTGCACCCGCACCCTTCGACTAACGCCACGTGGAAACCGCCTAATCATAACCTCTCTCCTCGCAACTTGTCTCTCTATCAATTCTGTCGTTGCGAAAGTTAAAGAGCAACGCTTGACTCGGTTACATGAGACTATGTGTGTTTGTGTGTGCCTCCACTAAACTTTTTTCTCCTTATATTGATAGTTGTGTGCCTTCACGAAGTTGTTTGTTTGTATATATGTTGTTATCATTATTTGATTTTGCTTAGTCGATAGTTGCTGACTGTTTCCTTTCCCCACCCCCCATGTAATGTCTGTAAGGGCCTTTGGAGTATCATGAATAAATAAATAATAATAAATATGTCTCACCCTGCTCGTCGATGACTCCGATATAGCCTGCTTCGTACCCCGCGAGCTACCAGGTGGATATTTCGCCTCTTGTTGCTCCCTTCAGATATCCTCTTTCTTCTCGGCCACTTGCTTGCGGCTTTGAGACGCGTTTCCTGAATGCCCTGCCTCTTGACCTTCCACTCCATCCCACCCCGGGTCCTCAGCTCGCACCAGTTCAATTTGATGAGCTGGATGCGCACATCCGTGGGCTATCCCGCTCCTCAGCGCCTGGTCCCAATCGCGTATCCATCCGTTTATTGAAATCCTTATGGACATCTCACTCGAATGTCTTGGTATCTCTTGTAGATGTACATCTCTTCGTTTCTGCTGGATCCCCGACACCTGGAAGCTATCGAAGGTAACACTTGTACGCAAGGATCCGAAGTGAGGCTATTCGCTTGACAAGTTCAGGCCCATTGCACTTACTTCCTTGCTTGCCAACCTTACGGAGCCCGTTGTCTTTGACCGGTTATCTCACCATGTCGTGCAGAATAGTTAGTTTTCCCCAGTCCGAATTGGTTTTCGTCCGCACAACTCCATCTGGACAGCTCGTGCATCAATAGATAATCATCTGCGGAAAAGCTGCTGTCTGACCAAGTTGTCCTTGTTACTTCGGATGTATCCAAAGCTTTCGACTCTGTTGAGCTGTTCGAGCTTTAAATACCCTCCCTTCTATTCCTGTCATAAGCGTCGCTGCCCATCCCTTCATGAATGCTTTCGTGGCTTAAAGGGGCAATAAACAGGTATACGAGGCGCACCTTTTTAAATATACATTGTGATACTTTGCCGACGGTGAACGTTTTCAAAAAAATGTTGTCGCAAAAAAGTAAATAATGGTTCCAAACCGACTGAATATTCACTGCACTCTTTCGCCATCATGCCCCGCCCTGCGATGTCCTGGCGACAATAGCGGTACGTCATTTTGACATCGCGCATCTTCAACCATTTAGAATGCAGGACGCTTATACATTAACTTTTTTGTAATATCTAGAAGTGAGGTCAACTCTAAACGTATTTCCACTTGTCCAATCTAAGGTAGCCAGTTCAAACTGTACCAAATACCCTCAATATTCTATTTCACGTGCGCACTATGTTTTCTGTGCTGTATTGCTCCGCGAGGTCACCGCGATGTTACCGAACCTATGGCAGTATCTTCTTCTTCTGTCTTCTGGCCAGTATCGTCAGACCCGCGGATTTCATCTGGGCTACATTTTATCTCATCTTCTGTTCTTCCTATATCCCCCTTCATCCGGATCTCTTAACCCTCGTATATGCCGACGATATTGCCTTCGTGGCCACTTCAACCTCCCCACGAGCATGCAATCCCTCCTTCAACATTACCTGGACACCCTGCATGTCTGGCTGTAGTCCCTTGGACCCCTCGTCCACCCTGGAAAGCGTGCTGTCTTGCCGTCTTCTGTTCCCCTCCTACCTCGTATGGGTTCACATCTAGTAGTTCTGCTCTCCCTCAAGTCCTGAAACTTACTACCCAATTTGTAGATGTAACTTGATCTCGACTTGAATTCTAGATTTGACTTCTAGATTTCGTTTTAGTCTTGGAAGAGCGCCAGTCACACTTCACAAAACCTGCTCGGCTTGAAGCGTTCTTATGCAGCAAGCTCGACTGACACGCGTGGTGAAAATGTCAAGTCAGCGCTCGGGCTGCCTTGAACCCGACTTGGATGACGCCCCAGCACGGCAGCTTCGGGAACGCACATGACACTCAGAATCTTGCGTGGCTTTCCATGAGCTGATGCGTTTACAGGGCCTTTGCACAAGTGTTGGTGCCAGATGACCGGTGTGGCACATATTATAAGTCCTGACGCAAAGAAACGTCACGTTTTCATAGTGAAAAGCAAAATTTAAGTTTCAAATTGAACAAAAATCTCGCTCCCACACGCAGTTGGCAGGCTGTGATTTGATTGCACGCTGATTGGTCAGGGACACATCTCCCAGATGGGGCCACCGCGCCCTCATACTGCCCTATGTCGGTCAGCAATAAAATCAGTCCGGGAACTATTTTAACAACCCTTACCTCAAGGCAGTCACAAGTCCGCGATTGACATCTCCCTCCCTGTCTTCAGTTTTGATACGATGACGAGTAAGCCAGCGGGAGGGTTCATGAAAGACGCAAACCGTCTTGAGCGAGGACGTCCTCGCAGGTCCTGACAGGTCCTGGTGTGGACTTGTACAAGTCAAGATGCGGCTTCAAGTCAAGTCCCATTATGAATTCGGGGGTTAAGAACCTGTGCCTGTGGTATGACATGACATACTCTTTGTCGGCTCATGTAAACTGTCTTTCCGTGCGGAGCTCTCGTGCGACGAACCTAAACTATCTTCTTTCGATAGCGAGTGGACTGGTTTGCGCCGCCACTCTCTCCTACACGACTACAAGATATATGCTCGTCCCATTCGCGAATTTAGTTGCGTCATCTTCTCTGATCGGCCAAAGTCTCTCCTTAATCCGCTGCTGCTCCATGAACAGATAGCGCTCCTTACCTGCTTGGGTTTTCTCGTATCTACACCTATATCTTTCATTTATGCTGATAGCCGACATCTCCCCCTTTCATGCAGATTCCAGCTGACAACCATGCGGGTTTTTCTGACTCTCTACCCTAGTGAGCATATTTTTCCACGTCGCCTTTCTCGTCGTCGAAGACACAACGTTCCACGCGCTGCCAAGATGAGCGGTAGAATTCGTCCTCAACTAATCTTTGCGGAGAGCTTGTTCCTTCATAGCACGCGCCCATCCCTTTTTCTACTCCACCAGCATCTTTCGTCACTCGTTTTACCCTTCGTGTGCTTCTATTTTAACGGGTTCCCTTCGCATGTCACAGCTCTCACGGATGGCTCTGTCCTGGATGAAAAAGCAAAAGTAAATTCATTCCATACTTGCATACGCGCTAGTATGCGTCTCCCTAATTACATACCGGCCTTCGCTGAACTACTTGTAATTATATTTTGCCATACAGGATATACCATCCTCCTGCTGCCAGATATACTTTTGTATGGACTGCGTTTTCCTAGTTTCGGACCTGGAATGCGGCCCTGAACTTTAGGAGCGTCGTTTACTACTCACTTTTTGCCCCTCCTTCATCCACCAGATCTTGTTGTCTTGGGTTCCCAGTCACGCTGGCATTCCCACGCTGGCTGATACGCTCGCGAGGGCAGCTCTTTCTTGCACTTGGCTGACATTTCTGCCTTTAATCTCGTAAGACTCCTTATACTCCTAAATCCTCTAGGACATGACCATCTTCACAGGTCCTTTGTGGCTTCTACCGTTTTTTCAATAACTGAGTTAGCGCACTTGGCGCAGCGCTGGGGCCCCCTACTCGCGTCGTATGAAAGTCTTACTTACACTCTTGCGCTGTCGCGTTCCCCCAATTTCTTTCCCTATCGTATTCGCCGTATTTCTTCCTCACATTGTCCCTGCTGCGGTTTGGATGAGACCATAGTCCACCTTCTTCCCATCTGCCCTCACTGGTCAGCTCGCTGTGACACCTTCTTTCCCCTTTCGCGCGGGACCAGCTCCCGTGCCTCAGTGCTTAGCGTGCTGGCCATGTCACGTCGAGACTGGAAAGCACCCGGGTTCGAATCCCGGTACCGGCAGCACTGTCTGGGGTTTTTCCTCGGACGCTTTCAGACATATGTCGGCACAGTTCCCTTAGAAGCCGGCCCGGGACGCACATTCCCCCAGGGCGTAAGCCGTAACGTTGCCCACCTCTGTGAGGCCGACAACGGCAATCCCTTTCACCGTAACCTCCACCCTTTCGCGCGGAAGGCATTCCCCTCATTCTAGCACTAACTTTTTTGGTCACACTTTGGGCCGTTGCTTGTCTCGGCCCATCTTTTTCTCAATCACCTCCTACATATCATGTAGGAGATGTCAGCGCTTCTCATAGTTTTCTGAATTCTCTCGGTGTTCCTCCATGGTGGCGGTGGTGATGATGGAACGCCTTGCAGTAGACGGCCACGCTTTGGCGGGCATTCACGACTCTCACAGGGAGGAGGGGTGATCGCGCGTCTTGGGCCGACTTCACAGGGAACAATTGTCAATTAGCTATGCGTAGACATTTCGAAAAAGGAGAAGTCTGCCTGACGCGCCTCCGGTGTCTTGTCCCTCCACTCTATTTTTATCCTCGCCGTAGAGGAATTTGATAGTCCTCAGTTTGTGCACATTGTGGGCAGGATAAGACCGTGGAACGTTTTCGCTCCACAGTCGTTTATACGATGGGCTCCGCCTTAGCTGGTTGATCATGCCTTTGCGGCACGGGATACCATTTTCATTAGCACCGTTGGCATCACTTGGCGCGGTTTATGCAGGCAAGCGGAGCTAGCCCAGTGCATATACATCGCATCGCTTATTATTCACTCTATACCGTTTTTAACGTACTGTACCGTCAGCAGTGCTTCTCTAACATTCCATCTGTATTCTCGTACCCGCTGCAGTGTATTGATTGCAACAGAGGAAGCATGAAGAAGCAGACGAAGAAGAAGGAACAGAAATGGGGGACTCTGATGACGAAGTGCAGTCGGTAAGCAGAATGAGGACCTACTTTCACATATGTCCCTATTCGAAATGTACACGTATGTCAACGAACTCGTTGAAATGTAGGAACCTGAATCTGAAGGAGAACATGTACCAGAAACACCACAAGTGCAGGAAGAGCAGGAACCATTACCAGAGCAGGAACCAGAGCCAGAACCACCACCAGAACCTGAACCTGAGGGTGAAGTAGAGCAGAACGTTGAACAAGCAGTCTCAAACGCTCCGGTTGAAGAAGCTCCAGTTCCTCACTCGCCAATTCCGGACACTGACGAGGTTCGTGTGCTTGATGCAAAAGGCTCACCTCTTCAAAAGGATACGTCTCAAACAGAGGCCTTTCAGTGACCGTTGTAGTCCAAAGATCGTTATGTTCACCGCAAGTGATATTGTTCGCTGTGTCTCGATCTGGTAACCTTTGCCATATTCCATGCCGTGCGTTATGTGTATCTACAACAGGGTATTGGCAGTCAGCTTCCGCGCAGCGTCCAGTAACAACGTAGCTAACAATCGCTATTTATTAATATCGTGGCCCTCACGCCCTGGCTTCTTGAAGCGAGGACATGAGGGCCGCGATATTAATAAATAGCGATAGGAATACCTAGCTATCCGGCAGTGTCTCAGAAACAAGATCTATGCATAACGTCACTATATCTCTGCCTAATACAATGTCATTATTTATATCACGTGGGTAAACACGTACTGATGTGAATGCATACATTGTAATACTAAGTTCGTATACCGGGTGTCTCAGTTAAATCCCCGGGCTAGGTAATACGCGAACCGGTGCACCAATCGAAGAACTTTCTTTTTTACAAGTATCTGTCCGACACCGCCTACAACCTGCGCACCGTGTGAATGAGTTGGAGCCGTTCATTATTTAAATCAAAAATTCAAATGAATTTCGTGAAAAAACATAAAGCCCTGCGCCGTCGGCATTAAAATGGGTACTACCCATTTTGGGACCTTCAGTGGACACCTTTTAGAGAAAAATCTGCCACCGAAGCGAGTCATTTGTTGAAGTAATTAATGTGTTTCGGTTTACATATTTTTGTCGCGGCTGGTAGCGGCGAAGTGCAAAAGGACGCTCTCCAACTCTCATGTCCACCAATTAATTACGTCATTTTGCACTTCGCCGCTGGCAGCCGCGACAAACATATGTAAACCGAAACCAATTAATTACTGCAACATATGCCCCGCTTCGGTGGCAGATTTTTCTCTAAAAGGTGTCCACTGAAGGTCCCAAAATAGGTAGTACTCATTTTAATGACGACGGCGCAGTGCTTTCGAAGTGATGTTTTTTCACGAAACTCATTTGAATTTTTATTTTAATAATAAGCGGCTCCAACTCATTGACACGGTGAGCAGGTTGTAGGCGGTATCGGACAGATACTTGTAAAAAAGAAAGTTCTTCGATTGGGTGCACCGGTTAGCGAATTATTTAGCACGGGGATTTAACTGAGACGTCCTGTAGACACTAACACAGGGTGACATAGGAGGGCGATGACGAGATACACTCACCTGTCGTCGTGCAACATGTACAACGCGCTGATCTTGGCGTTATCCGAAAGTTCAATCCGCAAGTTCATCTGAAGGTCTTGCGCTTGTAGTCCTTGTCCATGAGCGGTGACCACGGACCTCAAAACAACGATGTAGTTGAAGCTTTCCCCCGACATGACGTCATGCTGTTTGCATTTTACATTTTATCGGTGCCAGCGGCAAACAAGACCCCCGTTCGTGCTGGCGACCAGCTTTTGTCGATCACTAACTAAAGCACGTTACAGTCGAACACTTAAAACTGTGGAGGTTGTTTTCTTCATACTGACAAGAACGAGTCCAACGTCTCACGACCGCTGTATCCGTGATGCGACTTCCCTCAGAAGCGCCAACATGGCACTGTCCCGGTGCGTTCCGGGTAGTGGTCAAAATCAACTGCTGCACACAAGCTGCACCTGCGTGAAGTACAGTACTCCTTTAGCTTTACATTTTGGGCGCGTGGAAAGCTAGCTAAGGAATATATAATGCTCTATATTTTTGCACATGAGTATGGACACTCCAGCTCTCCATGTCGAAGTCGTACCTCATTGTCCTTCATGCAAACACCATCGCACGTGCAAAACATCCATGGCTCGTGCAGTAATATTCTACATGTCTTTCTCAAACTGCTCCATGAACCATCCATAGCTTGTGGCTTTTGTGTTCGGAATATCGGGGCGCTTACGGTAAACATGATGCAGCAGGACGCATGTAGGCAACACAGCGGAGTGTGCCATGAGCCCCCGGAAAAGCGCCCGATCCTCCCGCTAGGGGGTTCGCTTGTGGCGCCCCTATAACCGCTGTACGGGGCGTATTTTCTACTTCTAAACAGGGTCAGAAGCATACGACAGGGTTACGGTCTGTCATCTGCACCTCTGAAGGGCCCCTGGCGATGAAACTTTCCATTCATAATCATTAAAATAAGGTTGCTAACGTTTGACATTCCATTTTGTTTCCTTATTTAGGAAGACTTCGATGAGGTCGAAGAAGAGGAACACAGCGCTTGCTACTACGTATGGGTTGTGCTTTCCGTGACTTTCATTTCACTCATCGTGCCACTGAGCATATTTTTTCTGCCCCATCTTGCTTTCCTCGCCAAGCATCACACCTCCCCTACCCCGTGGCAGACGGTCATGCCAGAGAGGGAAAAGAAAGAGGTAAGAATACATTTGGGTATAGTTGGTACATACATAAATTGTTGATCAGGGAAATCTAGAGCACATCCTTCTTCATTGCGCGCACTCTCAATCTTCCCGATCCACACTTTCAGTGTCTCTAAGTCAGCTGGACTCTCGCCCTCACGCTATGTCAAAATTGCTTGGTCCACGGCCAAACCCAGTCCACCAACGCTCCGCCCTAAACGCACTTATTCAGTTTTTGGACGGTGTTGGACTTCGGTCCTCACTGTGCGGCGACTAAATATTTTATTTCACCACATTATCACCAGCAATGGGGTAGAGTCTCGCCCCTGGCGATGAATCTTTCCACTCATCGTCGTTCAAATAAAGTTGTTTTTTTATCAGAGAAGCACAGACAAAAGCAGAGGGCACAGAGAGCTGTAGTCCTATGTGTTTTCTGGCTTTGTGTATGTTTCGCTGCAGAGTAATTTCTCCGCTGGAGTGACTCTGTTATGTTTTGTTCTTAGATTGAACACGGGTTGAACGCTATACAGAGGCCCCTGAAACGGGGTGCAAGAATACTGTGACTAATCTCACCACTGAATTTGTTGGCTTTCTTTTTCTTTATGCGTGTCGGCAATCATCGTATATGATGTGTCATCCAAAAACTGCTGTTATGTTCGAATGCACCGAAACATATCTTCTGCGATGCACTGCTGGATTCCTCAACCGAAAATCAATGTTTTCTTTTTCCTCATGTTTATGCCACGCGTTGACCTGCTACCGCAGGATATGATGAATGCTACATGCGGTCTCCACCTTGTGCAAGACACTGCCCCGTACGTGACGGACAACAGCTTGCCTCCTTTTAACAGCAGCACCACGTTCAGGCGCCACCGCACTGTGTTCTGCGTATTCGACACAGCGTGAGTCTTGCTACCAGTAGTACAGATAATGCATTTTTTAGACGGCCACCGAAATGGTGAAAAGATGGCTAAGAAGCAAGCGAGCTGGTGAAGTTGATGCAAAATGTAAAACCTCGAGACTAGGGAACACGAAGGGACACACACAATACGAAATGTGAAACCCAGCTGAAAACTTTACTTCGCAGACCAGAAATATGTACACAACAGAGGGAAAGAAAAACAGACAGTTGAGAACAAAATAAGAGGTCAGTTCGGGAGAACGAGCAGTGTGCTCAACGCACGACCGAGGATTACGGTCACCAACGTTCAGAAAACTGTGCCAGCAACCCGTCCGTAATCCTCGGTCCGACGTTGAGCAGACTGCTCGTTCTCCGGAATGCGGCCTGTGCAATGACGTCATGTGTGGTCACGTGACACTGGAAAACATATTGCCACACCGGAGTTCAGAGTAGGGGGCATGTGCCATGAGTTGTTGCGATATGCGTGCTATTACGAGAGGAAATTGTAAACGCACACGCTGCTGCCTCATTCGGCCCGCAGTAAGATGTCGGTGACGTCCCCATGTCTTCCCATGTCACGTGGCTCCAAGGCGCTCAATGGCTGTGCGTGACGTCATATGCACGAGCCTCATTGACCTTTTATTTTGTCCTCAACTGTGCGTTTTTCTTTCCCTCTGTTGTGTATACCGGGCGGTCCACCAATCACGATAGATATCCATAGTAAAAAACGTAGGCCCCGGAGAGACATGCGGTCACGGGATTTTTTTCTGCCAATAACTTTTGCCACATATTGGTAACATTTTTATTTCATTCAATTTCTTTAATTGAACTCCGAAATTTCCCAAGGCAACCTAACGTTTTCTTTGCGGAAATTGGTTCCCCGTGGTCATTTTACTGAGTATAGCACATAATCCCACTGGTAATGCAATGGCAATTGCCGAAATAAATTCGCGGAAAATCCGTGGCAATGAGCCCTTGGCTCCGCCTCTTTTTTGACGGCTCGTAGTTTCACCGCAAAGCTGCGAAGAAAGGAGGTTACATTGAAACGCCACACGAGGGGGGAAAGGGTTACAAGCCGTCGGGTGACCTCATTTTTGATAAAATACGTACCTCAGATTCCCGCACTCACAGCGCGTGTTTGTTCCGTGGGTAAGGCTTGTACCCTTTCCCCCTTCGTGTGGCGTGTCGATGTAACTTCCCAAGCAGCACAATGTACTGAAAGTTGAGTGCAATAGGGGAGGACGGTATGTGTCTTATCAATGTTCTTTAGTTTCACGAGTCTGTTCAAGGCCTTCCACCTACCCGTCCACCCCTATTGCACTCGACTTTCAGTACATTTTGCTGCTTGGGTTCATTTCTTCGCAGCTTTGCGCTCAAACTACACTCTTAAAAATGAACTTCATCTCATACCACGCTCCTAGCCAACCGTCATCTCGAATGATGTCGCTATATGCCCTGATTTTTTCAAAGCGGTAGGTGTACGCCTTTTCTGTGACACTTATGCAGTTCATAATTGTCCCACAATCTTAAAAATGAACTTCACCGCATAGCACGCTCCTAGCCAACCATCATCTCGATTGATTTCGTTATCTGCCCTGATTTGTTGAAAACGGGAGGCTTACGCCATTTTTGTGACAATTATGAACCGCATAAGTGTCACAGAAAAGGCGTACGCCTACCGCTTTGAACAAATCAGGGTACATAGCGATATCATTCGAGATAATGGTTAGCTAAGAGCGTGCTATGCGGTGAAGTTCATTTTTAAGAGTGCAAAAGTGGCGTGCACCTCCCGTTTTCAGCAAATCAGGGCAGATAACGATATCATTCGAGGTGATGGCTGCCAAGGAGCGTGCTATGCGGTGAAGTTCATTTCTAACAGTGTACACTGTTAAAACAGAACTTCACCACATAGCACGCTCTTAGACAACCATCATTCCGAATAATATCATTCTGCGTCTTGGTTTGTTCAAAACAGGGGAGAGGCGCCTGTCCCAGATAGGCGCCTCCTCCCATTTTCAACAAATCAATACACAGAATGATATCATTCGGAATGATGGTTGGCTATGAGGGTGCTATGTGGTGAAGTTCTGTTTTAACAGTGTACGATGCGTCAAAAAAGAGACGGAGCCAAGGGCTCATTTCCACGGATTTTCGGCGAATTTATTTCGGCAATAGACATTGCATTACGAGTGGGATTATGTGCTATACTGAGTAGAAGGACCACAGGGAGCCCATTTCCGCAAAGAAAACGTTAGGTTGCCTTGGGAAATTTCAGAGTTCAATTCAAGAAATTAACTTTCCGCCAATTGAAATGAAATAAAAATGTTACCAATATGTGGCAAAAGTTACTGGCAGAAAAACTCCCTTGACCGCGCACTCTTAAAAATGAACTTCTCCGCATAGCACGCTCCTATAGCCAACCATCATCTCGAGTGATATCATTATCTGCCCTGATTTGTTGAAAACGGGAGGCGTACGCCCTTTTCGTGACACTTTTGCTATTCATAATTGTCACAAAAAAGGCGTACATATACGCGTATAAAGGCGTACCTGTATATTTGTGGCATGTGAAGTAAAGCTTTCAAATGTGTTCGAGACTTCGTGATGTATCTGTCCTTTCGTGTTCCCTAGTCTTTGGGTTTTACATTATGCACAGAAATGGTGCAACACTCTTAAAAAAGAACTTCATCACATAGCACGCTCCTAGCCAACCATCATCCCGAATGACACCGTTCTCGCTCCTGATATGTTGAAAACGAGAGGCGGAGCCTATTCTGTGCCATGCATAATGGTACAAAATAGGCTCCGCCTCCCGTTTTCAGCAAATCTAGGGCGAGAACGGTGTCATTCGGGATGATGGTTGGCTAGGAGCGTGCTATGTGGCGTGTAGGAACGAACTCAGCGCGGCCTCCATATGAAGGAAGGACACTTTCCTACCGGGTGAAAGACAGTGGGACAACGATTTCTTTTGTATTTTTTTTATTTTCAGTTCCAACACACTCTCGGCCCCGAGCACTTCTATTTATTATTACTCTTTTTTTATGTTGTAACGAAGACCAGCCGTTCTGTTGCCGGCGACCGTACTCCTTCGACTTAGAAGTAATCCAAACACTATGCTATTGCCTTCGGATTTCCTAATGGTATCACAGGTGTTTACGGTACAGTCTGGACAGTGATAGCTTCGGACATGTTCGAAGCACAGGACTACAAGGAAATCCGTTTCTATTGGTTACCGACGACTTTCTGAGATAGGAGAACGCAAAGGCTTCAAGAACTGTCCATGACTACACATCATAATTCCTCATATCTGTCCATATAGACAGGTTGCGAAACGCCCATTTTAAAATGTTTTCCGAGTTCATTGTAACTGTCGCTCTTGATGATAACGTCCTTCCGGCATCTCTCTCGCACAGGTACCACCGGAGCGAAATGGTGTACCTCCCAAAGAATGTCCCATTTACCTTCTGTACCTACATTATTTTCTATTCTGTGAGCTTGTCTCCGAATGGATTAACCTTCAAGCGGCCCAACATGGATCCGCAGTACATCGAAGAGTTCAACGTAAGTTCACGTCAGACGTCAAAACGATAATTGGCAACCTTAATGTCAGTAATGTAAAACAAAATTTATGTAATGTATATCTAAGTAATGTAACGTAAATTGGCAACCTCAACGCCTCCACCACATGAAGCGTGCCGAGTAGAAAAGCACGCACTGCGATTTGCGGAAATGGGCTTTGTCTACACACGAAGCGTTCGCCGCGCCAGCAAGGTTCAGGCCAGCAAGTGCAAGACGACAGCAGTTTGGTTTTGAGAGAGAAGCGCTCCCTATCGAGAATTCCGTTGGAACAATAAACCCCTAGCTGATGTCCCGTACACCCATATCCCATATACCTCTACCCAATGTCAGACGCGCTGCCAGGCAACGCAACGCCGTTTTCACCGCTTCCGGTTTGGTGCCAAAACAACATCCGGTTTCACAGCAAATACGCTCTGCGCCAACCACTGTACCGATTGATACAGTTATCGCTTCTGATTTGAGGAGAGAGAAGGTCGTATATGCCTTTTTGTGGCAATTCAAATTGCCACAAAAAGGCGTACGCCTCCAGTTTTCAACAAATCAGGAAAGCGAAAGATTTAATTCTGCATGGCGGATGGCTCCGAACGTCCTTAGTCGCGGAAGGACCGGAAGTCTTTGTGGCACCGGAAGTTGTTTAACCGGGGCTTGTTTATGTTTACCCGAAAATGGGCACGTTAGGCAGGCTCCCGAGCGCCATATCCCGGGTTCTCAGGGGAACGTACCCTTGGTGTCTCCACTTAATGGTGTTCGTGAGGCTATCCGGAAGCCGAGCGCCAGAGCCGCTGAGCGCGCGCCACCTATCGAGTTTTCTTCTGTCGTCTGCTTTTAAGTAAACATAGCAGTAGACCATAGCAGTCCTCTATAATATAACTATTTACCGCCGATCGACATCCGATGATTCCGGAAACACAAAGAGCATGGGCGGTTGCAACGTGTTGCAACGGTTGCGCCATTTCGAAAGGCCGTTATAAATCGGGTCGTACATCGGAGGAAGCACGCAAAAGCAATCCTGCGGTTAAACTAAACTGCTGTGTCTTCGATTCCTTCCCGTGTTAGCGTTTCTCCTTTGATTGCTTGATAAAATACCGGCACGTTTGCAGTTGGTAAACCATTGTGTACTGCTTTTCAGACTATGAAGGCAGACGGTACCCTGCAACATCCGAACGGCGACGGTATTCCGCTCGTCATAACTCTGGGTGGAGACGCAACGGATGCGGAAAATATTTCTAAAGCACTAAGGAAGCCCTCATCACGAACCACGGCAGCACACCTGATCGTACGATTCCTTATGCGATACGAGCTCCAGGTACGTTTCCCATACTGTCCCTCGCCGTGACCAGAAGCGCACTGGAGCGATGTGCGCGCGCGTTCATCGTTTCACTACCTCCCTTGTATTGTTAACCATTATTGCAAGTGCTGTTTGTCCTAGAGGTGCGGATGTTAGTTCACACATGAAAAGCTTGACTTTTACTTTAATTAATCGTTCGTTGCATAACAGGGCGCCAACATTGTGCATGGATGAAGCTTGCAACTCATTTAATTTCATTTCAAGGGCATAAATATCCACTGGGATCATCCGAAAGGTCAATGTGGTGTTGCCGAGGACACTGAGGACCTCGTATCTTTCATCGGAGAGCTGAGAAACGTTGAAGCGTAAGTGAATGACTAAGTACGTGTCTATCTGCTGAAGAAATGTGCTATTGAATAATACTAATGACTAGGCCAAAATCTTCGCTAGTAGCCATCGAATGTGAAGGACCTGCGAAGATATTTCCTAGCAAGGTAGCTATCCTTAGTTGCTTTCATAGAAGAGTAGTAGGCTCGATGTCTCTACTTCACGCAACTTTCATGAAGAACGTGTTTCAGCTAGGTACGAGTCGTTGCCTGCTGAACGGGGGTGAGGCGTGCCGAACGGCCGAAAACAGCATGCACCTTTTGGAAAACTGCTGACTTCTGTCTCTTGCTGTAATCCCCCGCTCACCCTCAGGGAGGAAGCATAAGGGAGGAAGCATGATTGCGCTCACACGAGCGCAAGTATTCTTGGTATTACTATCAACCGAGACATTGTAAATACGAAAGACAGACGAGAACGAAGGACTGGAGCAGCGAAACAAGAGCAGGGATAATAAGGGTGCGAGGTATATTTATTAAAGGGGCACACAACAGGTCTACGAACATTCTCGAGTTATTATGCCCAATGAAAGACCGTAGCTCCCGATATCCAAATATGAAATTATTTTGCTTCTAGCGAGCGTCTTTAACACGAAACAATGCCATTCAAAGAGCATAATCCGCGCGAGTCTCTCCCCATCCTTGCAACCAGGTCGCGTCACCATGTTCCCACGTATAGCGACACCGAATTCTAGGTGCTGGATGTGGGGGAGATTTCGCTCACCTAGCCAATGACGGACCGCACTGAGACAAGCTGCAGCTCGCAAGATAACCGATTGCAGGAACATGGCAGTGACCTCGCAGAGCAATGCAGCACTGAAAACATAGTGCTCACGTGAAACAGAATATTGAGGGCTTTTGGTACCATTTGAGCTGGCTGTCTCAAAATAGACAAGTGGGAATACGTTTAGAATTGATCTCACTTCTCGATATTACAACAAAATTAATGTATAAGCATCCCGTATTCTTAATGGCTGATGATGCGCGACGTCAAAATGACGTGTCGCTATTTTCGCCAGGACATCGGAGGGCGGGGCATGAGGGCGAAAGAGTGCAGAGCCGTTTATAGGGAGAGTTTGGCCATTAGGAGGAGCCTAACTTGAAGCGCGTCATGTGACGTCACGGCTAAGCGACCTCCCTCGCCGTGCTTTGTTGTCCCGTCGTCAGCCGGTCGCCGACGCATCGATGCTGCCTGTTTACGGCGCAAGGAGGGAAGACAGGTGGGTACATCGTCTTTCGAAAGCCCTTCGTCCTTGAACTCTTTCAGTTTGGAAACAAAGCCCCTCTTATCACAGGTGGCTGTGCGACAACAAAGCTGTGCGACAACAAAGCTGTCGACCAGCATCAAAGTGGCGCGCACCAGATGGCTGATAAGCGGATTCTGCTTGGATTCAGGCTTTCTGGGCAGCCCAACAACGACTCTGACGTCAAAATAGGCTCCCCCCGTGAGACGGCAAAAGATCACAGAATGGACAAATTCTCCGTATAAATGGCTCTGGTAGAACGCAGTGAATACTATTTTCAGTTGGTTTGAAGCCATCATTTACTTTTTTGCGAGGACAATCTTTTCCAAACCGTTCACCGTCGGCAACGTATCACAATGCATTTTAAAAAAAAGTGTGCCTTGTATACCTGTTTATTGCCCCTTTAAGAAAACAGAAAGGAAATGAACTAACTTGTGTTAAACCCTCATAACGGTTACTGAACTTTCGTTCATGTTCCCCTTGTGCCGTAGCCTCGTCCCGTGTCGTATATATGTGTGTATGAGAAAACATGCAGTAGAAGATGTGAACAGAGTGAGTGTGTGTCCTGTTCTTTGCATGGGGACCCCTTGTAAGTCGACGGTAAGCCGTTGCCAGCGTAGCGTAGTAGTCAGCGCATGCCCAGCAAACCGTATACATCCCAGGTACATCCTGGCGATATCGCAAATGGGATGTTAGGATATCCATGTGAGGTTCAGAGAGAGCCCGTTTATGTAGAAAGCACATCCATGCGACTGCCAGATTCCTACTGTTTTCACGTCCCAGAACTGTCGCATGGACATCTATTTTAGATATTTGGACGTTCAGGGGATATTTTAAAATTCATGCTGTTTTTGTGTTGAATCAATTTGTAATTGATAGTCTTTTTTTACATATTTTTTTTTAATTCCGTGTTAGCACCGCGAAGCAACTGTGGCTATGAGCGGCGTATAGACGTGGACAGATGAAGAGAGGACAGAAGGAAGGAGTGGGGGACAGGGGTGTTAGTATGCGTCCTGGGCCGACTTCAAGGGGAACTGTGCCGACATTCGTCTAGAAAGTCTTCGGAAAACCCAGGGAAAACCTCAGACAGCACAGCCGGTGACAGGATTCGAACCCGTGTCACCTCCCAGTCTCGACGTAGAAAGCGATCACTCTAACCACTATGCCACGGGAGCTGGTGAAATTGATAGTCTACTATAGCGATCTCTAACATATGTATGCGGCATATTTATCGGCAACACAGTGTGAGTAGCGTAAGTGCCCAGCGACCTTTCGGTCGTAATCCAGACACGGTGTACCAATGCAGGCTCCCACCATGTGAGAAGCAGGCTCCCATTTTGGAGGCTCCCCCTCCACCGAGTATACACGGATTTGAAGAGATACCAAAGCGAGTATACGTATACTGAACCGCAAATTGTTAGAATATGTTCAAGGAGCATACAAGTGACATTTAACATGACTCGAAACCCTGCTTCACCTGTGAAGCTGTCCACACGGAGTCACCATGCAAAATATTTTAGATCTGCGGCGTATTGTCACCGCGCAATGAAATATACAAAATAATCCAGTCGGAAAAATCGGTCGCGAACGAAAGACACGAGCCCCCGTGACGTAGAAACTGCTCAGGGCCTTTGTGTGTGTGTGTGTGTGTGTGTGTGTGTGTGTGTGTGTGTGTGTTGTGTGGAGTATCAGGTGGTATCAGGTTTGCAACGGTGACGCCTGCGCAGTTAACCCGTGCGTCTGAAACCTGCAAACCACATCGGCGTATGCCCGCTAACGTTCCTGACACCCCTTCCTGACAAATAGCGTGTTTTTAATTCGAGCTACCGTCTATAATGTGGTTACTTGGTAAATAACGAAGTGAACCCAAAAAGTTTCCCCGTTTGCTTACGTCATTTCATAAACTTCACGTGTCCTAGATGCCAACGCAAAATACCGCGCGCTTGGTCCTTGCTTTTTACGTATGTCCCTGGGATATAGAAATTGCGTCAATTTTCGACATCACACTTTGAACGTACCGTGGAGGTCGGGTATAGACATCGCGGACATATGTGACGTGGGCGACTTTTGTGGGATGTTTCTGATTTACTGAGGCTCCATCTGCAATGGAGAGCTACGTGGATCGGTGCCCACCACTGTCTGGCTTTTTCGATTACTGCCATATTTCAACAACAAATAGCTCGACTCCGACTTTGCTTACACGTCCACGTGTGAACAGCGAGTTCATTCGCTGCGACTACAAGTAACGTGTTTATGCACACGCTTACTGCTACGTTAGGTGACACTACCATCAAGCAAATTTCACACTTTTCTTGAAGCACTTTCCAATGCCAGATCATACAGAACGTTGCTCTGGATCCCCCCCCCCCCTCCCCTACGTTTCGATAACGGCTGACGTCTACCCCAACTCTTCGTTTGCCGCGTAGACTTTCTTGAGGTCTTCAATACAGGTCCCATACTGTTTTCTCCGCATTCACTCTATAACTTCTGTGTCAGGTACTTCCACAGTTTGACACGAGTGACCTATGCGGGAGCCAGCGTCGTTTACCGCGGTCGTTCCCTTTGCTCTCTGCCTTTTGTCATGAAGCTTAATTGTTTCTGTCGCATTTCATATCTCCTGTAGTAACACCTATACTTTTTTACAGTACCGTTACGTCAATTCCCATGACGGTGATCGTGACCCTACCACCCCTCATACAAGATCTAAGACTGTACGCGGCCAACAAGTATGCGGATAAGGTAAACTACGTCGCCGTAGCAACGCACCGCCTCTTGCGTGGACAAAACGTTGTTGAATGCAAAGACAGAGGAGCAGAGTCGAACGCGATCATTCATCAGGTGCATGTGGCCATCAGCAAGTTTCCGCACAGGAAGGTAAAGCCCCAATGGTTTGCTTTCGGAGTAAAGGTTATTAAAGGGGAACTAAGGTGCGAAATTTACTCCTCTCGGAATAAAAGACGCCGTTACTTTGACATCAACACAAAAAGAAAAGGATTGATTCGTTGCGTCATTGGTGATTTATGATCGATAGGAAGAAAGTACGTTTTACGTTATCTCTCCTCCTCTCCACCTCAAGAAGACCGACAGTGCGGAGCGGACTCTCATTAGTCTGCTCGAACGATTTGTCCAATCATCCGCGGGACATCGTTGAGGAGACCAATCCGAGTCCTCCGAGCATTTGTCACGCTTCTTGCGAAGGAGAGGAAAAACTTCAGTTGCAGTTGCTTCCGCTCACACATCATACGCGACGCAAACGATGGATCCTGTTACTTCGATGTCGCTGCCAAGGTAACGCCATCGTTCATTCCCCGTAGAGAAATTTTTCGCACTTTAGTGCCCTCTAGCAGGGCTAGTGCGGCTGCCCTCTGCGCTACTCCACAATGTCTGCACCAATGTCTACAAGAAACATCATGCCATTTCTTGCCTGCCCGCTCCTTGGTGTAGACCATGGGCGTACAGAGAGCGGGGCAACGGGGGAGGGGGCGTGCGCCCCCTTCTGGAGCTTTAGGGTGCCCTCTCACTCATAGATCGTCATGATTTTTCTCAGATCTCATTATATGAATCTCGTAACGCCCCCGCACAGCCAGCAGTGTCCGTTTCCAGAAAAAGAGGGGGTAGCACGCTTTGGCATCCCCCGGAAGCATTCACCCACTGTCCTTGAAAAGATCCTAGGAACGCCTATGGTGTAGTCCAGCAAACATTGGGGCCCTGATTGGAAACGATCACTGGGATGCCCAACACCTTCATTTCTGTAACCACCCCCAAGCGGTCGCTTGTGGCAGTCTTGTCCAGGCAACACGTTATAATAACTAACACCACCCAAATGGTGCAACAGCACATAGAATGAACGTATTCACAGTAAAGCCAGACAGCTCTGTTCTGTTTTTTTTTTTTTTAACTGAATGTTGGTGGAGGCGTGTGGACAGCATTGAGGGAACTCATTATCATGAACTGTGAAGTACTCATGATGGCCATGACGACACCATTCACTAACCCCTTATGGGGAATGATGTGCTCACTGATGGGATTAGATGTGATGTTGACGTTAAGTGATGGGGATATGACGTGATCTCATGCTGAAGTTGAACTCAAACTGATGGGCTTTGAAGCTGAAGGGCTGTGATTGGGCTGTGAGTACCCACCATGATGTGTTGCCGAATTGGTGCCGACTTGTGGCGTTGGTCGTCAGTACGTACATTTTGTCACCATATAGGCCTATGCCTAACCACTTTTAATCAATATCTTTTCGCTGGGACTACAGGTAAAGCAGGCCACTGCAACCATAAGCGATATTGGTACAGTATAGTTATAAATTCAGATGAGATCATGAAGCTCTCGTGGTCTACCTATATTGACATTATTTGTTCCAAAGCTCTAAAGAAGCTGGGTTATTGGAAGAGGTCACTGTGATATTCTCCTACTGAAACTAAATTGTTAGCGTACAAATCCTCCGTCCGTCCTGTTCTGGAATATGCCTAGTGAAGTTTGGGACCCACATCACAATTCGAACATTCTAAAATTAAAGTATGTACAGAAAAAGACTGGACGTTTTATCGTATCTAAATATGATCATTTTTTTATTTTTTTCTCCAATTTCTCGTCTCTCTATAACTGAGCTAGTGCTTAGGAGCCGTGCATTGCTGCTAAAGACATTTTATGCCATCGTTATTATACACCACGTTACACTATCACTTAAAAATTCATTTAAGTGAATACCTTAGATTTGCTGGAGCTTCCTCATTAAGAAGTTTTCATCAGTTGAATTTTGTCCCATATCACAGCCGAGTTGACGTGTAAGTTTAGTTTAGATTTTCTTTGTCTTTTTTCTTTTTTTTTTCCTAGAGCTGTATGTGATTGGAACGCACTCCGCGGTTTTGTTCGCGAATTACCTGCTAATTCACTTCTCGACTCACTCCTGCCATATCCTCGTTTGAGGCTACAGTATGTATGCATGTATGAATGTATGAATGAATAAATAAGTAAATAGACGATCGAATGAAGAAATGAATAGAAGAATGAATGAATAAATAAATAAATGAATAAACTGAATGTTACTCCGTGACAGGTGTGTATGTCCATATCAGTTGGACCGTCCACATTCACCGCAATGTATCCGACACTTGGAACGTCTGGCAAGACTGGTGCAGCAATTGACCCCACCACAAAGCAGCCTGGCAAAGCCGGCTACTACAAGGTAGGGCAATTATGTGTGTTACATATTCACTGACAACAAAATAAAACATGCGCTTTCATGGTCCACAGCACTGAAGGGTAGAGTGAGGGTCTTTCCGTAGATAGGACAAAACGGGTCGTCTTTAAAGAAAACTGCACTGCTCAAAGTGTAAGACACTCAAAGAAAAAGAGCAACAAACGGATGGCCAGCAGGAAGTTACGAGCTCTCGCGGCATGCCTGGCCTGGCACTCCTCGCACAAGAAGCGTGGCTGCCATGCTGACATGGTGCAGTGACTGTGGGTCGCGTCTACGTTACTCAAAGAACATCCTAATGTTGAGCTGTCCACAGTCAAAACACACAAAAATACAAACATATGATGTTATCTATTTTAAGATGTAGCCTGAGTGCACGTTCATTTCTTACAATTTGAAATGTACTGAAACAATCACGATTTTAATGTCTACGTACACGACCATAAAAGGGTTGAAAATCCAGCGAACCGGTAAAGAAATACACGTGCATGTCCAGTTTCATGTAGCCTATGAAAGTGGTAAATGTGTAACGTGACAAGCTTTACGTGACGCGTGTGTTTGGGTCTCGATTTTCTCCGATACCGAAACCGAAACAACGGATACCAAAACAGCGGCGCCGCCTCGGCGTTCGTGGCGCGACCGCGTGTCACTCTGTTGGGTGCGACAGCGGTGAGAACAGGCTTGGGGCCTGCGAACGCCCACAGAGTGGCGGATGACGACGAGCTTTGCAGGAGCTGCCTCAGGTATTTTCTAACCACTATTAATTAGCTTCCCAGGGAACCGTGTTCCTCAGGATCTGCACGTGACGATGACTATGCCCCCCCACAGAAAATGTAGACTAACATATCTCAACTACCGACTTTGATGTAGCATCCCTCAGGTGCCCAGTAGCGTTGAAGGGGAGACGGGTAGAAGAGTACGTATCCGGAAAGCAAAGCGAAATCACCGAAGCATCCGCAGGGTCCGTACGCCGCAAAGTCAGTGACACTTACGGTATCCAAGAACTGAGTGATTTCTACTTCCGAGTGACTGTGTTGCATCTTCTAGAGAGCATCAGAAACGCGTATAAAAGGTGCTCATCGCAGCAGGCGAGATGCCAACTTTCGACGCTTGTTCCAGAAAATCTGAGCAAAATAGAAATAATCAATTTGGTACCAGGAGACACGAAAGACGTGATTGATAACACAAGACCGCTGCGAGCATCAGAAAGCGATAATTCCATGACGCCCACACCTCGAGGATGAACTGGACTTGTTCTGTCCAAAGTCCGAACAAGACGGATGTAATCCACACAATGAAGAATGGCAAAAAAGAAGCTGTTCTGAAGAGATCCATGACGAGATCAATAAGAGAGACGTGCACGAGCTTCAAATACGACAACCCAGATATAAAACTAGTGATGGTGAAGTTCTACACTATACAACCAAAGTGGTTACGACCGACGCCGCATCGGCGTGTGTCTGCACCTATTGTGCAAACTTTGAACTTGTTCCAGTTACTATGAATAGCGTATCTGCGCGTCAGCTACGCAAAGACGCGCTATTAAAGGCGTACAGAGGGTCATAAAAAAATCAGATTAAGACGTCTGATGAAAGTGTGTATGTCATTTTACCGGATAGCGCGAAAGGTTTTGAAGTGTGCAATTTGTTTCCCAGATAAAAACTCACATAAACATGGCTCCGCGCGTTCACCCTTAACTCGCCACTCCAGGTATAACAAGGATGAGGAGGTATGATGCCACGTCACCGATGACGTTATAAGGAGAACTCGTTCTGGTTCGCTGGTCAGTGGGGGTCAGCACCTTGTACCTTTGCCGCCGTAAACCAGTTTTGCAGTAAGTAGTTTTGCCAGTTCTCCCGTAGAATTGGGGATAGAAGCAGCGGCCGAACCATTGCCGAACCAGGAGAAAGGCTTTTTCAGAACCCTGAACAGCCGAGTAGCAGACGACAACGGAGTATAGCAGACAACATTTCTCGAGACCAATCAGCGAGCATTCTCCTTATAGCGTCAGCGCGAAGTTCCAGGCAGATCACAGGTTCGCACTGCTCTTCACCACCGCTGCCCACGGTCGCTTCTTGCGGCGTATTTTAAATTCAATTTCTGCGATAATTATGACTCCGCGGTGTGAATTACTTCGCATGGTGCATCTTACTGGCCTGCTTAACAGTTTTATAGGAAGAAAACAGGGTGTTAAAAATGACTTCTGTACTACTTGAAGTGTGAGCTTGTGTGACCAACTCAGTCAGGCGTGCTTATTCAAGGAGTGCCAAGGATGCGCGGAAGGCAGGAGACTGAAATTGAAAAGTATCCAAAAGAGTCCTCAAGCAGAGGGTGTTGTGGCGCTGTGGGAGTATGGTGACCTCATCAGAAACGTCCTTGGTGGGCGGATATTCCTGAGAGCGATCCGCAATTGGGTCGCACTCTACACTCTACATTAAGCATGCCCACATCCGCGACATTCAGAGAAAGGTTATATGGACCGAAAAGGGGGGGAGGGGGAAGGGGGGTCGTTCCCGAAACTTAAACACGTTGCTCTTCACTTTGATTTCGCGGAGAACTGGACCATTACTCTGCCAAATGATGTCAGGATCACTATTGGCAGCGGGCCAAGTGTCCCTTTTTACGTACGTACACTCTGAGAAAAACAAATAAAACTTTCTACCCGTGTGGGTAGAACTGTGTTGCAACCAGAATCGTACTCAAATGAGTAGTAATGAGGTACAAACGTTCCTACTGGTATGAGTAGAATTGGTACTACAACAGTTGTACTCAAAACAGTTCAACTGTTAGTATAACATAATTGTATATACTGTTTGAGGAAACCTGGCTGTCGGCATCCAAGCGCGAATCCATCCATCGATAGAACAGCAGCTTCAGCCGCTAGGGCTACCTATAGCGGCTGGTAGCCGGCGTGCTGTTGTGTTACACGTGAGATTTGTCCGGACGTGCTGCTGGATAGGACTGCAGATAATTTCGACTACCTTGCGTTCTTTTGACGTACTCCAGAAGTCTTCGACACACGGTGCTGGATGCAACGTTTACCTCCCCACACTGCTTCTGCCCTCGGCCGGGCTTGAACCTGCGATCTTGAGCTCAACAAGCCAACACCTTACCGACAGAGCTACCGGGGCCTTCCAATTTTTATTTTGTTTAATTATTTATTTTTATCTTATTTTTTATTTATGCTCAAAGCGAAGAAACTACTGAGGCCGGCGTTGTACCCTCACAAGCCAACTGCGGCCTTGTGCGATAAGTGGAAAGAGGACTGGGGAAAGGAAGGCTCCCTCTTATATCCAGAGAGGAGAACAGGCGCGCCTGTTCGACGCGGCTCGTACAAATACTGTCGTTCTACCAGCATGGGTAGAAAATTCTACCTTCTAAGTGTGTATGAAAGGCAGCACTTTCCACTCTTAGCTTGGCAACCGTAAGCAATGACTTGCGCCACGATGCAGCACACGCACTAATTGCCTCGAAGCACATATAGTGGAAGCGCTCGAGGACATCTTGCCTCTGTTCTCGCACGTACGGTACATATCGGACGGAAGTTTCAATTGTACGAGATGCGCGGTCACACCTTGCTGTCGCGCTGGACATTATCAGCTAGTGGACACTGCAAGAATGCTTGCAATGGCATCGGGGGCTCGCTCAAACTCACAGCAAGCATGTACAATCTCTGGTTTCCAGCAACGAATGTCATTCGATCGGCTGAAGTCTTTGTTTCCACCTTGTCTGAAAGAGGGTACGCAACACGTCTTCTTTACCTTCCTTCGGATGAAATTCTGGACTTCGCGCTTCTCACGTTTAGTTCAAAGCGGACACGCCGCTGCACAATCGGACGTCTTCGTTGCAATAACTGCGGGGGAGGACCTCGATGTTCCCAGCTGCGAAATCTCTGATCTCGAAATTCACGTTCTCCAAGCAAGGAAACTTAAGCAGAATGCTCGATTGCTTTATAAGATGATATGTCGTGTTTAAAATCACGACATCGCTATTTAACCACACAAATTCGTGGTTTTTCGAGAACACTTGTTCTTCGTTCATGGCCTCTAGCCTGTGCCTTGCAAGGCTACGCTTCTCTCTATCCCCCCCTCCCCCTCTTAACATTTGCTGGAGAGTCGTTTCAGCGAACGAAAGCCACATTTTAGCAGCCGTTAGGCTTAGCAGGGCGGACACGACGGAGCAGTATAGAGCGTTTACAACAGCGTTTTATGCAAATCGAAAGCAAGCTAAAGAAATCGCTGTCTGTCACATTTTTACTTCTTCGATTAAAACATGACCTTTTTCGAGGGCGCTTCCTGAACGTTGACAGAATTCCTCAGCGAAAGTTCGTTCTGAGCGATGCAAGACAGAAACATGTGCTGCGCATCACGAAAAAGAACGAAGATCACGTAAAATTGACACTACAGCTGTTTCTTTTTACTTCTCTTGCGCTATAGACCTCTCCCCGTTTGTAAACAAATGACGTCATAGTGTTCGACAGCGCCACCAATTTGGTAGAGTTGAACTACGCTCGAAGCTAGAGGCAAACATGGTCACCCCGAAAGTCACGGTTTTGAGGGGATTACGATGGTCCCTGAAAGGGATGCGACCTTCGGTCCTAGTTTTCTTTCAATAGGGGGCAGCGAACAAGTGTCCATTCGTAGATCCCAGCCCTACCTTTCCGATTTCTTCTTGTTTCAGTCGGTCTACCAAACGTCATGATGACGTTTCTCGGGTAGAGGTTTATTTTTATAATACGCTCCGATGATCAGATACAATAAATTTTGTGCCACCTTAGAGCCTATGACACAATCAATGCGTGAGAAACGTCGAAGCGGTGGCCTTTATACGCACCAGGATAGAGCGCTTCATAGAAATTGACGCAAAAATAGGTGGAAGCGAAACGAAAGTTCTGGCTGACCAGGTTGCTTCGTGATTAAAACGAGTAAAAACAGTCAAAAGATCGACTTTGAAAAAGACCAAAGATTTGGCTGAGGGTTCAGTGCCCTGCTCGTGTCGTGTCGTCCTTCGCTTTCGTACTTTCGTACGAGGGTGGTTCCATATGTTTCCGGCCCGACCAACTTTTAATAGTCATAGAGACCAAACAAGTGTATCACTTTTCGACATAGTCACCCTTAACTTCGATGCACTTTTGACACCTTTCAACAAGCATTCTTATACCCTTGAAAAAATATTCAGAAGTTTTGGCCGCAAAATGCTGGAAAACTGCCTCTTGCACCTCACTATCGTTTTGAAATCTCCGTCCTCTGAGATCCCTCTTCAAGTTTGAGAACAGGAAGTAGTCACTCGGTACCAAGTCTGGACTGTAAGGTGGTTGGTGGATTTCTTCGAAGCCGCACTCCTTCAGTGCAGGCTTGGCAACAGAAGCCGTGTGGACAGAGGCATTGTCCTGAAGCAACCGGACACCTCGACTCAACCTGCCGCGCCTCTTTTCCTTGAATGCGTCTCGCAGTCGGTGCAGGAGTGAAGCATAAGTCGCATTCACTGTGGTGTTCCTCTCTTTGAAGTCGATGAGGAGGATACCGTGACAATCCCAAAATATTGTTGCCATGATCTTTTTTGTGGATTATGTGACCTTGGCTTGGGGATGCTTCTCCTGGTTTGCGCCATTCCATCGACTCCTTTTTCGAAAGGGGGTCATAGTAGAGCACCATAGTCTCATCCCCTGTGACAATTGACTTCAATATTTCTTCTTCGTTCTCTTTACAGAGCTCCAAAATCTCTTTGGCTGTTGCTTTTGAACTGACGAGAGAAGTCGTGGCACCCATCTCGCACTGAACTTTTTCATGTGAGGGCCCCCGCTGATGATGCGAAAAACGGTTGTTTTGGAAAGCCCCAGTCTTTCTGAGATTTCCTTCAGCATCAGACGCCTGTCGCTCGGCACTTCCTCCTCGACAAGAGACAAATTTTCTTGTGTAACCACTTCCACTGGACGACCATCGCGTGGATCATCTTCAATGCACTCTCGCCCCAGTCGAAACTGCTTAGCCCGCAGTCTTTTACCGTGGTGTACGACGGAGAGGCTTCCCTGTACACGTTGTCCAGTAGCGCTTAAATTTCTTTAGGCGAAAGTCCCTCTTTTGACATGAATTTTATCACAGCGCGGTACTCGATTTTTTCCATTTTAGCTGAAGAGTGCACCCTGGCTGTTTGAAATGCCGCTCTCCAACCGACAAAAGCATGGAGAGGGTTGAGGGTGGTGCTCCGGCCCTCCAACAGATGGCGCAACGCGTCCTTAATCGCATTTTCAAATTCGCGCGCATTTTCTACCTCGGGCCGGAAGCTTGTGGAACCACCCTCGTGCTTGTTTCCCTTGCACAGGATTTTATATCTCGACAGCCGCTTCGTTTTGGAACATGGGAACAGCGGCGATGTTCATACCATACAGGTGGGGTTAAATCACAGAAAAAAAATCATGTAGAAAATTGGAGAACCAAACGGGACGGTCCTGCCTGAATTTGAATGAAATCGCCCAGCTACAACTTTTCTGTGGAACATAATTAGGAATCCCAAATACTGCCTCTGGTACTATGACCCCCACCCATACTCGTCATGTAGCCAATAGCAGGCATTGTACTAGAAGGTCTAATCATTTCCTACTAACTATATGTATATATACTAACTATAGGTACCAGTAGTCCCGAGTGCTTGCCCAGAAGGGATAAAAGGAGGACTAAAATTTGCTGGGCTACAAGGTGGACACAGAAGGAAAACCTGATGCACCATGGCACTATTGGATGGATAAAATGCAACGTGGAAAATCCGGTCATGGGCAGTCTAGTAAAAAGGGATACGTGTAATGTGCTTAGGGAGCGCAGGGAGCGAATCCACGAATACTAGGGAGATATTCGAGATTCGGGAACCCGTATCCTATAGGGCCCAAAACGGCGAATCGAATCTTTCGAATCCACAAACAACGCTTGTTTGTCCGTTTCCTTTTAAAATTGGCACCACCGAGGTCCGCCGGAAGCCTGATTGGTCGGCGGGCCCCTGGCCTATTAATTTAAAACTTTCAGCTGTGTTTTCTCGTTTGTTTGTTTACATTGCTCTGGACTGAAAGAGATCAGACAGGAACTCATACATTACAAGCGTAAAGTAACATGGTTTTGCCTTTGATTGTTTCGTAGTTTTATGGCAAGAATTCTGACTCGAGAATTTATGTATATCCTGTAGTCGATAAACATTTAAAAAGTAGTATATGAGTATGTTTTATCCTGAAAGTGGACTATTTAATTTGTTTTTCGTTTAAAAAAATAAAAACAAATCAAATTCTCCTTCAAAACACTTTTTGAGTAGAAGTGTCTTTTTTTTTAACTCTTTTTTTAAGAAAGGATTCGAAAGATTCAAGCGTCGTAGGATTCGTAGGTTCGCAGAACCTTCCTTGTATTCGCATTCGGATTCAGAAAATTCTGGATTCGCCCCATCACTACTTTTAATTGACCCTGTCACAGCTAAGGAAGCTCTGTATAAATATTCGTTGTTTTACTCAGGTATGCAAGATGCGGATGCAGACCAACACAGGGGACCCAGAATGCTCCATCAACTACGATGGCCCCAACGTAGCCACATTCTCAAGTCCTGAAAACCTAAAATACCGCATGCAGCAAACGTATGATCAAGGCCTAGGGGACATATGCGTCGTGATCTTCGACATGGACCTGGATGACTTCGCCGGCGAGTGCCCTAGACACGGGCACCTGCATTCTCCACTGACAGCCACTATTATTTCGTCATAGTCCCAGAATAACTTTACTATTACTTTACTTTACTATGTCTAGATAGTAACTTTGTTATAGACTTTCCATAGGCAGCATCACCTTGCGTCTGGAGGCAACAACGAGACGCACAGAAGACATTACCCTTAGGCTTTATCCCGTATCACAAGACTTCCCTTGTTCTGAGTATCATATCAGAGATCTTCTGGTGTCAGCCCTTTCCGTACATGCGTATCGATAAAGAGAATACGCTGAAGTTGTCTAAATAACGACATAAACTGTCACACAGCTATAGTGTACGGCGCATAAATTATTCTCGAACTGTACGGTTCCAGTTAAGAGTAGACAGGGCATGTGAGCCCAGGTACAATGTCTAGCACTGGGTCACTTCGTCTCTGCGCTCTTTGGAGCACCACGGTACAAAGTCTCAGATCAAACATGTTCGTGTCCAGAGAGCAAAAATCTCAACAGACGTGCAGTGGAGTGCTCTGTGTTGCCCTCTGTGTTGTGCATGGATACGAATGGGATCTCTGCAGGGGTCTCTAGCAGCTAGACAGCAACCTTGAAATATGCACGCACGTATGAGGCCCTTTCACACTGTCTCCCAGGTCATTTCTTCCAAAAAGCCTAAATTTGCAAGGTTGAACCGCACTCTACGAACCAGGGACAGCTTTTTTTTTCTTTTTTTTTCACCACAGCTTGTAAAGGGGTAGCGACAGGTCATCCCCAGGTTATTCCAGATAAACGTAAAACACGGTTCCTTGCAACGATGTAAACTACTTGCATTGAAAGTTTCACCGCGAAGAGGGTAATAGAAGTGGAGAAAATAGGCACCCGAATACCGAAATTCGCGCGGCTCTGACATCATAGCCCTCGTCGCCTTCAGTGAGGCAGCGCATGAGAAGTCACGTGCTTATGGCTGCCAATGGGGACGGACGCAAGTGTGAGCTCTGACGTCTGCGCCGTGCTCGGGAGAGTGTTCGAAGGTTTGTATTTCGCTAAGTACGACACGTAGAAGAATATTTAGTTCCCATCTATGAATGAAGCATCATGCATTAAGTGCAATGCCTTATCAGAATTGCTCACACTGGGTTGAAAATATAACATTGTATGTGTCACAGGTATTAACCACATTATGTTAAAAGCTCAGTTCTCCAAGCTTCTTTCGAAGCGCTTTTACCAAATAAACTCTAATGATATTGCATTCACGCAATGCTAACTATACGTTTATCAATTAATTTTTTCTCTCACTCTCTCTGTCATCTCTTTGAATGCAATGTTTCATACTGTTACCAACTAGGAACTACAGTGTCATCCAAAATATCAGTTGAAGAAGTCTGATGAAAGTATGTGCGTCAATTTGTCGAATAGCACAAAGGATGTTGATTAACTTTTCCCCAGAGAAAGACATCATTCGCTCAACTCACCCCGTGTGGTGTAACAAGGAGGAGGAGGACGACACGCAAGTGACCGGTGGCTGCATTATGTCACCGCCTTCACGTTCACTTGTCAGTCGAGGTCAGCTCCCGTCTTTTTGTAGCTGCTAAACCTGTTCCCTCTCAAAATATTACTGCGCCGCAGATCGAATGGCTGGACACAGAGAGGTCACGCTCTCTCCCTGCGTCACAAAATGAAATTCCACCATACTAACTCTTCTTCCGTATTGGCTGTTAATGACACTACGTACGTAATGACGTAACATACCCTTTAGGTTTGGATGCAGCAGAAGGTGCGCTCCCCTATCGATGGCCGAGCCCAGGACGCACATTCCCCCAGGGCGTCAGTCGTGACGTTGCCCACATACGTGAGGCCGACAACGGCAAGCCCTATCACCACCACCACCACCACCCCTACCGATGACGCACGGAGGCGCTCACTGATCTCTATCTATAAAGGCTGGATGGCGCATGGGAGAGGGGCTCGCGGGGAGAGGCGTGCATTCGGGCCGCCATGTTGGGAGGCCCTAAAGCGCAGTGTGCGCCCATAGAAAACAATGGGAGGCAACGGAGATTGTGAGTATTTATAGCGCTGCAGGCGTTGATCGTTGCTTGTCATCACACAATTTTGTAAGGTGCCAGTATACTGATGTATCCTAACAGTGTTTCACAGGTGTCCTGCCGTTCGATTCTTAATTACGTTATGTTTCGCATTCCGAAACTAGACCGTCACAGCAGTGCAGCGCTGGGGATTGTACTACAGTACGTTTTCCAGCCAATATTTCAACAAGAAACGATGTGAGGTTAACAACCACCATGTATGTAATATCCCGTGCTGCGTTCTGGACAAAAATTGTTCCATAAAGAACGGTCCGGGAAAGGATATACTCGCATGGCAGAAAGAGATCGTTCTGTAGAATCACAGCCGTGTATCGGTTTCATATGATGTATATCAAGCACCGCCGCAGGAAGTGTCTTTTAGTGAACAACTGCGGTGCTTTGCCTCGCAAAGTGGTAACACCTCCTTGAAACACAAGATTTACCTCTTTTTGAAGTACAGCCCTTCTATGTTTGTTTGTTTCTTCCTTCATTTGTTCTGATTATTTGCAGGCGCAGTTGTGCCAAACTGAATGTCCTTCTCGAGTACTCACATGCTTTTGCTGAATACAACTGCAGCGTGAGCAAAGCTGCTTAGGAACGGGGGCCTGCTATCCAGTGCTGACTTTGTCATGCTTGTTATGTGGAGCACGTTCAAAAAATGCAGCTGCACATCTGAAACTCCAATGAGTATCATCGTCATCTAAAAGAGAGCGTCGTAGCACCGTTGTGAGACCAGACACGCTTTCTGAATATCTTCTATGGCACCTTCCGCAGTTTGCACAATTTTGTTCAGCATCGAAGTCTCACATAGGAACCACTTTGCATTAACTGTGACTCCCATCTTACATTTTGATGTGCAAGGGCCTTCTTGCACTACACACGTATGATCTGCAACAGGATAATTGGACGATTTGGAGCTTGAAACAGTTGTGATTTTGTCATTTTGGCCCTCGTGTACCCCGTCTGTGAAACGTAAACAAAAAATATCTAACACGATATGCTTTTGTAAAGAAGGTCACTGATGGTGAGTAAAGAGAATATACAAGTTCAAGTTTATTCAACATTTTATATCAAGTTTATACAACATCAAGTTTATTCAAGTTATTTCTTGCACTTATGCGTTTCAGGATACAATGAACGTGCATCAGGGAGGTCACAAAAGACTACATTTATTGTTTTATGACCTTGCTACAATGACAATATATATTTTAGGAATGACAATGGACAGGTACTCTCTCTAAATTTGTAGCACTCAATTTTAGGTTAGAATGAGCAATGAATAGCAACTTCCCTCCTGGTATTTTCTTATATATGATGAATTTTGAATTTAATGTGATCAAATATGCATTAATATAATAATAATATATAAGAATATAATATGTGATAAATGAATGTGATCAACAGTAGATGTAAACAACACCAGTAGCCAGAGAAGTGCATTCTCAAGAAATAATTTTCTTCTTATAGCATATATGTGCATGCCTATTAACTGAAACAATTATCACGGTTCTCACGGTTTTAATTTCTGAGAGTGTACTGTAGAGACGGCTTAGATCTACAACAGTTAATACAAGGTATTATATACTGTGAATACATTTAAAAATCCCATGTGACACATACTTTCTGGAGGTGCTGCGGTAATCAAAGTTTGTGGGCATTACGCAGGTTCTGCACCCATTTCTTGAGTATGTCGAGGCAGCTGTGAAGTAACCTGCATTGATGATGATTATTCCAATTTTTATGGTGCATCGACAACAAAGGAAATAATACATCAGAACATTGGTTTGGGTGCAACCAGTTAAAAATGAATATGTTGTTTAATAAATGCATTGGACAAATGTTAAAACATCAGTTTAAAACATGGTTTACAATCCCTGTATCTTCTAATAATTAAAAAGATTAAAAACTATTCTAAAAAGAATATGGGGAACTCTTCTAAAAAGAATTATAATCTCTAATTATTATATTGCTGGGTGAACGAGCCTAAAGTGTAAGGTGTGTTTCTGATGTGAACATGTAAGAAAATATGCAAAACTGAGAGAGGCTAACCACAGTGCGTGCACTGAGGTTGTTCCTTCCTGTAAAGTCGAAACCAGTGGATGAGGAACGTGATACTTACCTGTACACCCAGCCGTATCACACTGCACAGATTATTCACTGGGCAGCCCTCATGACGAAACCTGTATTGAGAGACCACTTTTGCCTTAAAAACTGCTTCAAATAGCACGACACGCTACAAATTATTACTATCGTAACAAGCTGACGATACAGCTCAGGCAAAGGCGTTATTCAAGTCGCGCCACACCACCGTTACGTAGGATTCTTTGTCACAAATCAAACCAAGGCACAAAACAATACCAAGACATGAAAAAAGGTGACAATCGTAGTCTCATTATGACGTAATACCGAACTTGTGTGCGAAGGTAATTCAAAGAAATGAATGTGGCACTTGCTTCCGCAGAGAACACCGTGTACCATGCTAGCAATGCATGCAAAAAAGCGCTCGAGTGTTCGCACATATATTGATGACAGCACTACCTGTGTAGTGTAACATGTTCTTTCAAGCATATTATGCACTCAAACTATTTGCCGCCGGGTAAAATGCAAGTGTGCTCGATTGAACGTCGGAAGAGCGATCAAGCAACCTGCATCCAGTGCTCGTTTTGGGCAAAAAAACACTTCATAATGGTCAAATAAATGTACAGAATGGACGCCTATTTATTCCTTGATGAAGAATGACTCACCTGTATAAATTTAGGCCCTGTAACCTTGCCAGTACGGTTGGTACGACCGTAATTGCAAGAAGTTGCCATGATCGCTGCGGCGACTGTTGTGGGCACCGTAAGATGGCGGCCGGTTTCTTCACGCTCGCGCTCCCTATCCGCGATCCAGCCTTTTACAATCGAGATCAGTGGAGGCGCTGCAGTATTTCTCCTGGCGCGCTATTGCTTCTCCTTATCTCCAACGGCGTATGTAGTGCACGGACTAGATTTCTTTTCCTTGTTAAGATGAACACGACTATATAGGATTTTATTATTTCGCAAGAGTTTCCCCGGGAGCAATGCTTCTTCAGAGCCCAGAACAGCTGACTAGCAGACGACAGCTGTGTAGCAGACGACATTGCGCTGAACCAGTCAGCGAGCGCTGACAGTATCACGTCTGTATGACGTCAAGGTTAGAGGGCGGTGGTACTCTCACCACACTCAGCCACTGCCAATGCCAATGGCCTGCTTAACAGTTTCACAGAAGGACAACAGGGTGCTGAAAACGACTTCCGTGCCACTTTAGGCTGCTCATTATCACAGATATCAACATGGGGTCTGTCACGAGGTCCGGCGTTTGGTTAGCAATGCGAATTGACTGACATCATCAAACATCTCTCCCATTTTCCCTTTTTTCCACCACGTGACCCTCCCCGGACACCGGCGTCAACTCTACCAAAGTTCTCTAGTTCAACTCTACCAAATCCGTGGCGCTGTCGAACACTATGACGTCATTTGTTTATAAACAGGTAGAGGTCTATTGAAATTTCGCGTATAGTATCCTTGAAGCACCTTCTTTTCATGGACTAAACAAAATAAACGCTGTTTTCCGAGTCCGGGGTTGCACTTTAATTCGATTATTTTTGGAGAAGACGGAGGACATGCATATTTTTGTTAGTATCTACAACTGTATCAGAGTGTCTTTATTTTTAAATGGATACTTGAAACTGTGGCTCAGAATACTTTTGAACCCATTTATGTGTAACTAACTCGCACTTTTTAAAAGAGCACAGATGCGACCCCCGGCATCTTTGTTTCTAGCTGCGACGAGTTCTGCAACACATAAAACGAGCTCGTGTAAAAGAACGAGTGCACATCACTTGCTCCCCCCCCCCCCCCAGGACACCTTTAAGAAATTCTCTCTTGGAAAGAGCGTGTCGGAGATCCAGGGAAGGAGGGAGGTACGCCCTGACGTAACGTATCCTCCTGCCTGCCGTGGTACAACGCCACCTAGATATAAAAGGCATGCTTAATGCCTCCTCTCCCTCCTTCGCTACGTGACACACATAGTCAAAATTCGTCTGCTACAGCCAATTCACGAATTCGCAAATGATTGCAGCTAACTTCACAAATTTATACCTATACACTAAAAGTGAAACACGCTTTATGGAAAATCCCCCGCCATCCGGACATTTTCACAGGGAACGAAGCCATCCGGATAAACGCGGGTCGACGATTATTATTTCTCAGCGTGTCTACCGCATGTGCACATTGACAAAAGAAACACAAGCCAACAGGAATTAAGCACCTGTTTCACGAATTATTCACCGATATTTCCCCAAGATTTACTTTTGAATTGGCAGTTAGGTACTTGAGTACCTGAAAAGAAAGTACAAGTACTGAGAAATGTACTTGTAACAAAACTTGAGCACTTGGTACTTCCCATCACTGGTTTGATGCTAACATATTTGGAGTCACTTTCTACTGTGTGTAATGTGTACACTTCAACTTCAATCTCCTGAGCTTCAGCATTCTCCCCCGCCCCCTCAACGCCTCATATCACCAGTTCCTTCTATACGCAATTGCCACCTGCACTTAATTCCATGGGCTAATAAGAACATATAAGTGACAGTTTCCTCCAAGAGACAGCTAGTGTGCGTTATGGCACAAGGTCCATCCCATGCAAGTACAGTACACAAGTTGGCATAGCACTGAAATACAATGCTACAATATAGCAACCATATGGCAGCTAAAGTGTCGGTGCCATACTGATATATTATCCTTAAATACATTTCAATTTCATATTATACGTATGTACAATGCAATAAAACTGAAGACTCGTTACACAATTTGTTCAAATCTTACGCAGTTCTCAAACTTCCAGCTCCACCCACGCAGGCTTCCGTCAGTCACTCACCAGTTCACCTTCTTCGAGATCTCTTTCAATGCCCGACGATGTGCCTTCCGCATCTTTTTCTACAGACGTTCGTTTCGTTAAGAGCTTAGGGGATTCTTTGGTTTCGCGTAATCCATTTCTGCCCTCTAGCTGGTCTGCACCTTTCATGCTGTCTTCGGCCGTACACTTGATTCCCGCCTGGTGTCCTTTCTCTGTCCTGCTTTCCTCACCCCTTCGAACAACCCTTTCCCTCGTATTCGTCGGATGCCTGCTTCTCTCTCGATCTAGGCTTCGCAATGGACAGGACAGTCGGGAGCGATCGCTTGAAGTTCCGCGATGCAGGTATTTTGTAGATGCGACAGACCTCAGTGATGTCCTGCGCGACTTGTGCAAAGGCGATACTGAACATCCATTCCTTTTATAACCATTCGCTACGCACTTAGAGGCAGAGCCCTGCCTCGTGCTGGGCTGTATGCGGGACGTCAAATCCGCATTTGCGGAGTCATCCAATGAACAGCTCTTTTCCGATAGTGATTTAATGGAGCTACTCCTCGCAGAAATTTTCTTCGTGCCGTCTCGCAACGGAGATGAACTACTCACTTCCAGCGTCTTTGGTATGTGTCCATTCCGTAACCTGCACACTTTATCTCCGTGCACTTTCTCTCTCGGCACAACAGAAGGGTGGACGGTATAGTTTTCTCTAGAAACATGGTCCGTATCTTTTAATTTCGCGGAAGAGTGGTCTGCGCGGTGTTGTTCTTGAGAGGCATGGCCTGTCTCTTTCAGTTTGACACAGGAGTGGTCAGGACGGAGTTCTCGAGAGACGTGGTCGGTCTCTCTCAATTTGACAGAAGAGTGGTCTGCACGGTGCTCTCGAGAGAAGTGGTCTGTCCCTCTCAATTTTAAAGGGAGGTCTGCACTGTGTTCACGAGATGCATGGTCTGTCTCTTTTAACTTGACGGAAGAGCGGTCAGGACGATGGTCTGTCTGTCTCAATCTGACAGTGGTGTGGTCTACACGGTGTGGTTCTTGGAAAGCGTGCTCTGTCTCTTTTGCAGAGGAGTGGCCTGCACGGTTTCCTCGTGGGGCATGGTCTGACCTTCCAATTTTTTTCGGGCAAGGTTCTGTCGGTGACCTCAACCTCTTCCTTTTCTGGACAACAGCACGCAACCTTGTGTTTTCTTCTGTCTGCCTGCATTCTACACTTCTGCGAACTGGTGGGTACCTCTCGTTGCGAATGGGTGAAGAGTTTCTCGTTGCTGAAGACTTTGAAATTCTTGTACTCACTAGCAACTCTTTACTGGGATTATCACCGCCTGCTCTGACATGGTTCTGTTTCGTGTCTCTCTGCTTTAGTTCGGAGTTGTGGTGTGGCAAACGCCTGACGTCGTCGAGTTCCACACGTTTCAATGGCGGAACCCTGCTGAGTTCGTAAAGGCACTGGAGACCTAATGACATTTCATGCGTTCTTTCTTCTGCATCGATTTGTGTGCTGGCTTTTCCTGCAGGATTATCTTTTAAGATGCACTGAGTCGACACTGGATTTGATATGGTCGCATTTGCAGGTTGGAATTGGTCTGTGCTGCTTTTGCTGCCTCGGTTGTTTCTCCTGAAGATTAAGTTGTCCAACCTGAGTAGCAAAAACAAAAAAAGTGGATGAGGTAATTAACGAAGAAGTACAAATAAAATACACGCTTCACAACGCCCAGTTGTGTACTTCAATTGAGTTATGGCAGTTTATTCAGTATGGCAGGTTATGGCAGCATGCTGGTGCTGCATATTCTTGAACTGCCATTATTCAAAAAAAGGTAGTGTGCATTAGTCCTTCTGAGGGAGACTACGCCAAAAGAAGTAGTGTCTGCATTAAAAGAGGTTGGAGGAAGCAATATACCACATTGGGAGCTAACATGCGTGCTGCCGTGTGCAATGCAACCATCAAAAGCACCAATTGTGCATCTTGGACAGTGGAACATTCGTCAGCAACGTACAGTCGCCGACCGATTTTCCGGACATGCTGGATTATTCGGACTCGCTCGCGGAACGGCCGCGGATCCCATAGAGTTGATGTATAAGAACGTCCAAAATTTCGGACACCATGCAGCCCAGTCTCTCGATATTTCGGACTCTGTTTGCCCAACCAGCGAATTTCTCTCTTGGAGTGACGGAAAATATTGGTATCGTTCTAAAATTCGCATGGAAAGAAATCAACAAACTAAAATATTGAAGAAAGAATATAGGCAACGATTGTCCATTTTTCTTTCATCTGAGTAGAAGAGGTCTGTTGTAACGCTTTTGCGTCCTCGTTTCTGGCCCGCGAGTCGTGCGACAGCGCTGTAAAGCGGGCTTCACCTAAAGCGCACATGCTGTAGGTGAAGCCGACTTGCGGACTTGATGACGGCGGTGCCTCTGTCAGTGTAAGCTGATGTTGTCAGGCAGAGCTGGAAGCGCGTTAGGAAAGCATCAACAAACTTTTCCAGCCTATTAGTGCTTTGTAAAGTTTATTTTGAAGCAAAATTCGTTTTTTCGGACTGCTCGATTATTCGGACTTCAACGCGATCCCCGCCGAGTCTGTAAAATCGGACCGCAACTGTATGTCATACTAAAAAATTACAGGAATTCTGACAATTGTAGCAGAGGTGTAGCGTTCCCAAACAGACTGCTCCGTCATTTTTGTGTGCTGCGAGAGTAAAACTAAAACAGTCTGTGCTACAGAACTAATTATATGGGGCATACCAGTTGGTATATGTCATGAAACACAAGTGCTAATGATTTACTAACTGTCACAGTTCGAGGGGGATGATTCTGGACCAACTAGCATGCTTATGATTGGGACTTTTAGGTCATATTAAGTTAATTATTCATTTTGTTTGAAATGTATCAAATTTAACTACTCTCGCAGACAAAACATAATAAGAAAAAATGAAAGCTTTCAACACACAAGCATTAGAGCATTACACCATAAATCCAGGACATGACTGTTCTCAGTTGCTTACTGCACGTGAAGTCATATCGACAGAATATCGTATGTTATTTTTAGATTTATGGCACACTACTAAATAACATGTGTTTAAGGGTCCCAAACATCACCACAGCAACACTGGACAGCTGTTTCAGCCTCCTTGGGCCTCTTCAGCAGTGTACAGATGGGCAACGTTTGAGTGAGTGGGTGGGTCAGAAGATTACATGGAACGTGGTGTCCTCCCATCAGGATGAGACAATCACCACTGAAAGCCCAGTGCAAAGCCAGTGAGGTGCTCCCGGTGAACACTGGCAGTTAAAACTGATTACAAGACCTGCATAAGAGTGTTCTAGGCCACTAACTACTAACTGCACGGAGTAAAGACACATGATATGTCAGGGGTAGATCATCAGTATCTAAAAGAAACCACAGCTGAAAGGCATTTTGAACTAACACTCAAAACTCTTCAAAGCCTCCAACCTATTTGCATGAAACAACAAGTGCAAAAGTTTCCATACTTCGTTCGTAAAGTAGCAATCTCCTTGTCCTTGGCAGCCAGGATGTGCTTCGCCGTCACATACAAGACTGATATGTTGTGCTTCAGAAGGGAATTCTGGTTTCTCAAATCAGCTACCTCCTTTTCTAAGCACACACCTTCAGGCTGTTCTGGCTTGACATTCTGCTCCTCTAAGCCCTGAAATTTCTGTATAAAAACGAGAGAATTTCACTTTGTTATTAACAGTCACCAAAAATAAAATTTTAATTGTCAATACCTTGGATTTGTGCTACCATTATTATTATTGTAGTTTTATTAGCTTGTCCATAAACAGCGCGATGACCTTCTAATATGGTACAATGGTGCCGTACTATGCAAGGACAACATACTCTCAGTGTATTGGAAACAAGAACACAACAACGAACTATGAACAATGATCCAAACTGCCTAGGTGAACGAGCAAAATTTGAGCAGTGGGAAATGGTGTGTAGAGGTTGTGTGTGGGTTTCATGTGACCTTTCGGAATAGCTCTCACATCCTAGATATGCCCTGAGGCATTGTGAACTGCAGCAGCCTTCCTCACTGCTAAACACTAGTGTGACTGATGACGAAAATACAAATAGTTATGTCCAATCCTCTCTTCCTCAGAGGGGCCTCCACTCTCTTTCCCACAGACTCTTCCCTTGATAATGTGCAAACTTTTGAACTTGCACAATCTCAAACGTGTAGATTCACATCTCCAGATCAGTTTCTATATTAAGAGAAAGCCCCAGAACAAAAGCACTAGTGTTATGGCCAACCCTAATCTGACAACACACTACCCCGGGCCTACTAAATCCTACCCTGACGTTATCGTACATAGCTTTATTCACCGAGGCGAGACGCAGGACATCTAAGATCAATATGGAGAGACGTTTTGTGTGCAGACGATCATGTATTCAGGGAAGAAGTGTGTCAGCACATGTCAAACAAGAAATGTGTTTCGTAAGTTTGGGAAACACTCTTATGCATTATTCCCTGTCAGAGGTGGGCACCCTCACGAGGGCGTGCGATGGTGAGGGTTTCCTCACCCTCACCTCACGATATTTGAGGTGAGGTGAGGGCCAATTTTTGTGGTGATGTTTGAGGTGAGGTGAGGAAAATCTTCAAAAGAAATTTTGAGGTGAGGAAAATTTTCAAAAAGTTTTTGAGGTGAGGTGAGGAAAATATTTTAAAACACTTTTGAGGTGTGGTGAGGTGAGGAAAAATTTTTTTTGATGTGAGGTGAGGAAATTTTCGATTTTTTTAGGTGAGGTGAAGAAAATTTTCAAAAACATTTTGAGCTGAAGTGAGGAAAATTATGGGAATGTTTTTTTAGTGAGGCGAGGAAAAATTTTTGAACGCGCACTTTATGAAAACTTTTCACGCGCGTACACGGGGTATCTTTCCTTCTTTCCGCAGCTTCTGTCTCTCATCTGGGCGGGGACTGCCCTCCGCTCTCGCCGCTGATCTGACGCCCGACTTTGCGCGTCATTCGCATACCCGCAACTGAACCTCAATTTCCGCGCAACTTTTACGGGTATAACAATCATTCCACGAAGCGTTTTCTGTGATTGACTAGGCCAAATCCTCCTGCAAGAAGAAAAAGAAAAGAACGTTACATTGACTAAGCAATTTCATGAGTTCAATTTCAAAAATGTATTTCAGTAGCAAATTGATGAAACTATTTGTATTTGGTGACAAACTAAATGTCCAGAAGAAATTTGTTTACCCCATATTTTTCCGTTCAGCCGTTTTCTTATAATGGTCAAATGACATGTTTCATGCCGCACCCTGTATGCACTCACGCTTGAGGTATATGCATTTACACTGGCAGTCACTCAAAGCCAACGCGCATTGAATACAATCTTCACATCGAATACATAAATAGCTTTAAAAATTGAGGTGAGACGGCGTGAGGAAAATTTCGAAAAAATTTTGAGATGAGTTGAGGAAAAGTCTCAAAAATTCCTTTGAGGTGAGGTGAGGTGAGGAAAATTTCGAAAAACATTTTTGAGGTGAGATGAAAATTTTTCAATAAAAAATTGAGGTGAGATGAGGAAAAATTTTCTCCCAGAAAATTGAGGTTAGGGCGAGGACAGTGGGGACAAATGCCCACCTCTGTTCCCTGTCCTCTAGAAAGCTTTTTTTTTACATATAGTGCACTGCACAGTGCTGGACCAAAGTTTACGGGACACCCTTCGTCGCACTCCTTCCACAGAGTGCTCAGTGAATGGGACTGTACCCAGACTTACAGACGTGTGCCTGGGTAGCCCAGTCACCCAGGTAACCCAGTGCAAGTTCGTACAAAGCCATTCGCTGCTAGCATGTCACTCTGAGGAAGGAATGCCCCGGAGCGGTTCCGCAAAGGTCACTTTTTTTACCGCACCGGTACGAGGAGCGTGCCGAATTTACTCGAATTCATGATAATTGGTAGGGATATTGAGGAGCTATCCCATCGGAAAAAAATAGCCGAACGTCACGCTTTTCAGGGCACCAAGAGCATAGCGCTCGACGACTTTTTGAGCACAATCTTGTCCATCTGACAAAAGCAAGTCATCGGAAACCCAGCCCACAGAGTGATAGTAAAAAATCTCACAGCTCCTGAAATTGGGAGAGGGAAAACATGATCCCAGCGGAAGCCGGATGCGATTATCCATGCCTATGTTATCTCTTTCTACTAGCACTCTGTGGGCTGGGTTTCAAACCTCCTTCCGTCGGGCTGACAACGATTACGCTCAAAAAGTCGTCGAGAGCTATGCTCTTGGTGCCCCAAAAAGCATGGCGATGTTCGGCTATTTTTTCCGGTGGGATAGCTCCTCAATATCCCTGCCAATTATCATGAATTCGAGTAAATTCGGCACGCTCTTCACATTGGTGGGGTAAAAAAGTGCTCTTTACTTGGCAAATTTCAGAGTTCAGTTTGCAAAAAAATTACATAATAGATCTCATGTTACATGACATTAACATCGGGAGGTGGCAAAAACCTAAAAAGAACAAATGCCGTTGACCGCATGAATCTAGGTGGCATAGCCTTTTTTATAATTCAATGAGACGTTTTCTGGGACACCCTGTATATAAAACAAGGAACTGAAGGACACCAAGTATTCACTTATGCAATTTTCAGTCTATTGGCTGATATTGCCCACAAAAGCACATTTGCAATCAACGTTACCACACAAGACACCATGTCATGGCTGTAACACTCCCCTGGTTAGAAAAGGCCTCCAACACAGATTCATATGCATAAACATCTAGAAGGGGGGGGCTTGCTCCGTTGGAAAGGTCTGCGATGTTTTGTGTGTAGTCGATTTATTTTGTTAACTAAGTAATTATGAAATTAATTACATTAATATAAACATATACCAAACTATAATGCCAAAACACTGCATGAAATTGCTTAACAGAGCCGTAGCGAAAGGGGCGCGGGAAGGGCAGTCGCCCCGGGCGCCCTCACCAGAGAGGGCGCCGAACGGCAGGCCCTGGCAGGTTAGGTGGACAGTATAAAGCGGGAATCGAGACAATTTGAATTTAATGGCAATGTATGTAAATAAGCGTTTTCTATTCTTTATTTACGGACCTTCTGGCGGTAACGGGAGGGGCGGGGGCGCCTCAGATTTGCCCTGCCTGGAGCGCAAACATGTTGCTTAACATCTTTAAGCTTCTTCAAAAACAAAAATTCCACGTTCAAAAAATGGTTTCGCCATCGTGCAACGAGAACACTTACCGCTTTTTCTGAGGACAACTCTAAGGCACGAGTTACGGTCCCTGCAGGCGTTGAATGCGACGAAGTGAGAGTTTTTCTTGCCTTAACAGGGGTAGGTTGTCTGGGAATGACACACGCGTCCAGAAGATCCAGCTCTGTGGCGGCATCCACAGACGGACGAGTTGAACTGGAAGCCTCCTCATTCTGCAGGTCGGAGTAGATGTCCACCTCGTCACCCATTGCTGCGGCATTACCAGAGCGTGCTATGTGATGACAGTCTATTGTGTTCACCGTGTAATCACACAAGCAACGTTCCCCAGAATATTCCAGCGGAAGATGAAAAAAAAAACGTCACGTCTTTTCCTGCTCTTCTAACCATCAGCCTTCTCGTCTGCTACGGAATGTCGATATTTCGTAGCAGACGACAAGGCCGATGGTGTGTCGTCTGCTATGTGCACACTAACATAACTTCTGCACCATGAGCAGTTTTTTTTTTTCTTCCACCACATATTCTGTAGGAATGTCTTTTGTCTGAATACCTAGTCAGCCTACCATCGATCTTACTACTGCACGCGTGATAAATGGTGTGAGGTATGCTCCACTTTAATGTACCAGGTACTTGGTATTAAATGTGAAAAATCAAGCGCTACATCTGGGTGCAAAGCAGTTCCGAGGAGGCTGTGAGAGGCGGCAACAGACTGGAGGATTTCTAGGAGCTCCTAAGTTTGCAGCTGATAGAAGAATCTGGCATGAACATTTTCAGATTCACTTTTCATCATCTCTCTCTTTTTTTTCTCTCTCTCTCTTGCTTCTTTTCTCACTTTTTTTTCTTCTATATTTTGGTACGAGCCTCTAAGTGTAGCACATTTAGGCAGCAGTATAAATTACCATGACACAGGAACAGATTCCATTTGACTCGTTATTGGTGAATTTTCCTGTCGAATGGTAGAGAGGGTTCCCCCTGTGCTGAAACCCAGCACGGGAACTCACACAGCTCGAACTAGTTCAGAAAGTGCAACCCAATCAAAGGCTATGTACCGTTTGTTTGAAAAACGTCGCTGTCCAGTAAAACTTCTGAGACGGATCACATCCAAACATCGTAGACGTAAAGAAGTTATATATTGATTATTATTAATAATTAAATATATACACATACATAAAGATTTCCTATGCACGACCCTGGGCCTCTTCATTGTGCTTGTGGGGCAAAGAATGAAGCCACGACAACACAAGAAACACACCAACTAACATAATTGATGGTCATGTTGATGGAGCACGCGATGGAGGAACAGGGCCTCTCGAAAATGTTCATATTCCCATAACTATACCCACACGATTTTCAAGTTTTACACCTTGTTAATATCTCAGATCGCTGAGCTAATATGCTGCAGCAGTATTTTCTTACCGTTCGACTTTGGGCTGATGCACCAGCATATGATCTATAACGTGGTGGTGTATCCTTCGATTTCAACCCCCACGCGCATCATACCCTGATGCACATGCAACCCAATGGTTTACGGTCACTGAGATGGGACCATAAAGTGGGTGAAAAAAATTCCCGCCAGACGAACTACACGGACAGCGGTACCGCAGAAGAAAGAAAAAGTCGCAAACATAGGAGCTAAATATCGGAGCAAAGGTAGCTCAATAACTGTTATTTTTGTACACTATCTCAACTAAGACAAATCGTAGCTGTCAGCATGACAACATTTTGGTGATATCACTTTTTGTTGCGTGGCTGCTATGCATCGACAGCGTCGCCGGTGCCATGTTGACGAGATGAGCCGGTGAAATAGCTGAGTTTTCGCGATATGTTGTTCATAACACGTGTCTTGTGTAGATTAATACTAATACTCATACATCTTTGGATGCGCATAGTTGAGAAGTTGTTACTTGTCAAGCACAAGGTGATACACCGGCTGAGGCACTGGGCAGTCAGCGTCACGCCGTCGCATCGTGTGAAACTTGAACATTCAGCGACTTTTGATAGGCGCCTTGCTACGTTGAAAAAACTTCCAAAACATTTAGCCATCGTCATAGCCGAAAGTGTTGTCTCGTATCGAGATATTGCAAACCTTGTTGTGTGGTGTTTGTTCGTGAGGATACCTTACGTTACGGTGTACGATGTCGAAGGTAAGATGTCTCTGTTCTTAGACGTAATCACATAATGTTACGTCAGCTGTTACTTCTGCTTACGCGTCGACCCGTTTCAGCGTCTTGAAACTACGATTCCGACCATGTTCATTTAGGTCTCCGTTGTTCTGCCCTTTTTCCGTTCGTCTTTTATTTCTGTTGATTACCTTGTCAGCGAACGGTGATTCTAATTTTTGTGTGTTTTATCTTTCTGACGACTCCAATTCGAGTGTAATTCATTCGGGGTAAGGGGTTAGTTCTGAGTGGAATTATTGGTTATTTATGCGGTTAAAACAAAATCGCGCGGAGTCCTTGAGAGCACAATTGCAAGGCCAGCTCAAAAAGAATGAATACATTCGTTAGTTGAGACAGCGAGGTACATTATTGCGCTATACGACTTCGCTGACCAGCTGCCACAGTAAACAAGGTTTATGCATTTAGGTTGACGGTAGCTTCATTACAAAGTTGACACTTTCAATTTAATTGTAGTAGTTGAAGAAGAGGCACCAGCAGTGAGGTACGAACCCAAGCTCTCTGATCAGATGTGTTGATACACAAGGATTGAACTGTGTCTTGTCAGGCTTGTGTTGTGTTTGTCCTTGAATGTGTAGTTGCCATATCGACTACAACGTTATCTCGCACTTTCATGATGTGTTGGATGTGGAATAATGCGAAGATCCATTTATAGTGTCCTCCCACAGTCCCAACGAACAGTCACTAACGCAATTGACACACTACAGAATCAGCGTATTTATAAATGGTATACTTATTTCAGGTGCCGTGAAAAAGAATTGGCCACAGTTGTACGAGGAAGTTCTTTGTAGCCAGAAGCGCAACTTCGGGTATTCTAATCCCGCAGAAGTTGTCCTTCACGTGCAGCAGAAGGGACTGCCCGAAAAGAATGGTAACTTAACATAATAGTCAAGCTTGGGGGCAATGTAGCAGACGTGTGAACACGTTGCTTAAAGGGGCACAGAACGGGTCGACGAACATCCTCCAATTATTATGCTCAATGAAACAACGTAGATCACGATATCCAAATATGAAATTCTTTTGCTTCTGGCGAGCACCTTTAACACGAAACAATGCCTTTCAAAGTGAATAATCCGTGCGAGTCTCTCCTTATCCCTGGAACCAGGTCACGCCACCATGTTCCCACGTATGGCAACACCGAATTCTAGGTGCTGGAGGTGGGGGAGATTTCGCTCTCCTAGCCAATGACTGACCCCACTGAGGCAAACTGCAGCTCGCTAAGGAACCGGTTGCGGGTACATCGCGGTGACCTCGCGGAGCAATACAGCACTGAAAACATAGTGTGCGCGTCAAATAGAATATTGGGGGTTTTTGGTACGGTTTGAACTGGCTATCTCAGATTTGACAAGTGGGAATATGTTTAGAGTTGACCTCACTTCTCGATATTACAACTAAATTAACGTATAAGTGTCCCGCTTTTCTAAATGGCTGATGATGCGCGACGTCACAATGACGTGCCGCTATTGTCCCCAGGACATCTCAGGGCGGGACATGAGGGCGAAAGGGTGCAGCGAATATCCAGTTGGTTTGGAGCCATTATTTACTTTTTTGGGGACAATATTTTTTTTTAAAACGTTCACCGTCGGCGACATATCACGACGCCTTTTAAAAAAGTGTGCCTCGTTTACCTGTTTATTGCCCCCTTTAATGAAGTTGGACATCTGACAGGGCACAACGGATACAAGCGACGGGTCCACCTGCGGCTGAGCGGATCACAGGACGGACGACCGTTGCTCGTGGATGCCACACAGCGAATCTGTGGACTCGTCCAGGGAGGGGTTGTGGGCTGGGAAGATGTCACTCCAGAGCTTATTCGGACACATATTTCGGGTAATCGTCTTTCTCTTATTACCAACAAGTAGATTGTTAACATTGTTACAGACTTTTCAGTAAGCTCAGCTAACTTCCACATGTCACGCTTCTGCAAGCACCTTTTGGTGATGCACACCTGTTTGGTAAATTGGTCTCGAATATGTAATGCTTTACAAGAAGGGGTTCGTAGAATACAAATTTCTCAAAGTCGGCTTCTGAACTGTGATTTTTTTCTTTCAAGTGGTTGTGCGTTCCGTAATTTACTACATCTTTGCTCCGTATTTGTGTCGACTTGAGTGGTACAATTTACGATTATTGTATATTTGTTTGACATTACAAATAGTTTGAGTCAACACGGTTTGAAATACATGGAGGGAGGCATACAAAATATAATTGGACATTCTTTTGTCACCATGATGAAATGCGTGTATCTCTGAAAATACGCAGATATCTTGCTAGAGGGCTCCGAGGACGTTTTTCTTGCGTGAAACGTTCTCTTTGAGCTTTTGTGCTAGCTCTCGATGCACCGTCGAGTGGTCCTAGCAGTGTCAGTGTTCTCCAACGTCAACTGTTCCTTGAAAGTCACACTGATCCATTGGATTATGTCTTTGTAAATCTGTAAAAGCATGATGTTCTCCCCTGCATTCGCAATCTGTAAGTTTTAATAAGAGTTACTTCTTCATGTTGCACAGAGTGGCCAGACCCAGACGTCCTCCTTCGGCTAGGAAATGTTCACAGCTTGCTCGGCTACCAGCCGTGGGAACTACGACTGACAGAAATCATGTATGTGTACCTTTCAGGGAAAAAAATTGCTCGATGATTAGAGCATAAAGTTTTTGGGATTTTTTTTTAATATGGGGGTAAAAATTGGGTGAATAAAATGTGCTCTAAATTCGTGCCGTTTTGGGTGAAATAAAAGTTCCACTACATTAAATTCGGGGAGAAATCTGGCTCAGTTACTCAAACTAACTGTGGTGGTTTGGTACAAACAGTGATGTAACTGCATTTGCTGCCAAACAAGTAAGTTAGTGCATTCCTACAGACATCCCAGTGAGGGCAATTTGCCGGCTAAAAATCAGTCTTCACCCTAAAGAGGCAACCTTCAATTTGGGGAAGAATCGGGTAAAACCCTAAAAATTTCAGGCTCTATTTATGGTGTACTCAACGTGTGCTCATTTTTGTAACAAGAAAATTGAAGACTGTTGTTGCCAAAGAAAGCAAGCCAGAATTAAGAGATATGTAGCATGTTCTTGCCTTATAAATATGTGACTAAGTACAAGATTATGACTAGAGCCTGAAGTTTTAGGGTGAAACCCAATTTTTACCCGGCAAATTACCCTCACTGAGACGTTTGTAGTAATGCACACTTGTTTGGCAGCAAATGCAGTTACATCGCTGTTTGTACTACCAAACCAGTACAGTTACTTTGAGCAACTGAGCCTGATTTCTCCCCGAATTTAGCATACTGGCAGTTTTTTTTTCACCCGAATTCGCACAAATTTAGAGCTTTAATTGGGGACTTTAATTTGATGTTTGTGAGGTTGCCTTTAAAAAGTTAGGACTCTTGAGTAATGACTACGGCCCACAAACAAGAAGGGTGTTTTAAAGATGTCATTTATGTCTAAAATTTCAGCAGTGCAACTTCCTCGGGTGAGAGCACAGAAACTAAAGCGTGTTTATGGCAAAGCTGAGGCATCATGCCAATTCGTTTGTTTCACAAATGGCCTGTGGTCGTCTGAAACAATTACAGCCTCATCCGTATAACATGCTACTGCCTGACATAAAATTTTGAAATGAAGGTAACCACTCCAGTACTCCACTAAGAGTAGGCTCACCTGAAAAGCAGGAAGCACTCTGATGTAAAATGACAGAGTAGGTGCTTTAAACAGAAGAATTGCATGTGTCTCTTGTGACAGTTAATGCCAGAAAAGTTACACTAAAGCGTCAAGGCCACAAAATGGAAACTTTTAGTGTGAAAGTCGCATATTGTAAATTTTGCACAAATATTCGATATTCGCTTCGGTATTCAGAATTTTTTCCCCAATTCAATTCGATATTCGATTCGACTTAAAATATTCGGATTCGCACACCTCTACTTATACATGCTCAGTACTTTGTCTGGTTTCTCTTCCTCATGTTCTTCTGGTAAGTTTGGCATTCTGCTAAATGTAGTGGAACACATTTTCACAGGCGGTTGCAAAGCCGTAGGATTGTAACGCATACACGTCTTACCATGCAGATCCCTGCCTACCCACAAGGATGTCACATTATCAGAATTCCTAGATGTCCTGTACACTTACAGCAACTGTGACCAACGCTTTGGGAAGTGACTCGAATGGCGCCTAGCCTCTACCGCACCTTCATTCTCATTACCAGTGATGTCCGCAATCTCATCAAAGAAAAATGCCATCATCGGGTTCTTTGTTTTTTTTCGGTATTGTTTTTGGTGGGTAGTAAAACTTGAACTTGTTACAGAAAAACGGTGCCTGCTGTGGTATGCATACAAGGCTGGTCTCAACGCAGTTAAAAAAAAAGCATTGACTGTAATAGTGAATGCAGCAAGAGTAATCTGTACTCTAAGTTATATTTAATATTTACTTAAATGTGCATAAAGCAGCTGAAAAACTGAGATTTCTATATAATAAATTTGATCATGTTTGCCAACGTGCAGCCATCATTTTTTGTGTGATCTGTTTCCGGCGTATAGGAAGGGCCTAGGTACTGTGGTAAACTGTGTCGGAATGGTCCTAAAAACAAGACTAAACACCTGCGGACTGCCGTAATTCGATGCAAGAGCACAGTTTGTATTGCTAATTATGTCTATGGAAATGTGCAGACTTGTAGACCATTGAAATAACTTGTGCTCCTAAGTTTATGTAATCCCTTGGCTATTTCTGGTGTACTCACTACCCTCATCCAGACATAGCAATGTCCCAACACTTTCTTGCAGCAATTTTCTTACATAATACTTATATGTAAACATTTTTAGATACGAAAAATCGTACCAATGGGGGTATCATACGCCATGTATCTCAAATACACGAAGCCGGAAGTGTTGCAGGCAGGATAGCTTTACCCACTCGACTTTGTAAACATTGTCGCACATTAACAGTGAGACACCTGTACTAAGTAGAGTCAACAGAGTCAGTCAACGTGTGCTAAGTCAATCAGTCAACTAAGTACAGACGATCCTTGTTATGGGCTAAGGTCCAAACTTGGAACCTGTGCTGCGGAGTATTCTGCTTAATACATCTAACATGCATGTTATCATGCATGACCATATTCTCATTTGTGCATGCGCTACGTTCACTGCAGAAGTGTCACGACAAATATCTGCCACGTTTTCTGAATTTCTGTCATCTACCCCTCCACTCAATAATGTGCGGCTGGCTTCCAGATTGTTTAGAACCCTGCAAAATCAGTTTTCTTTTATGTGTACTAACGTCTGGTGGGTACACTAGATGCTGCAAGGTCAAGCCAAGTCCGCATTCTACATGTGTCCTGCAAAAGCACTAACAGCCCAGTTTTCCTGCAGCGGCAAACCCTGAATTCTGTTTGGGTGCTCGTAGCATAGGAATGCCAGAACTATGCAAACAACAAAACACTGTTGTGTCCTGACTTATGATTGTACTTTGTGCTGTCGCCAGAACGCAAATGTCGCTTATCACTGACCATCAGCTGGTATCTACTGAATGACCTCTCAGCTCGTCCAGGGTTCATGGGAACTGGCAGGTGCTTGAGTGCCATGGACGCTACAGGAGGAGCAAGTGTTCACGTTCCATTCCAGAAGCTGATCATGTCAAAGACTCGAGGTAGTGTGTTGGTTTTGCCTGTTAGAGGGCAGGGAAGAGAGGCTATGTCCACCTAGTGCCCTTGAGTTCCTTTGCTGCTTCTATTTTTTAGCTGTCATTGTTTTCTAGAAGGTCCTGTGCTGCCCGGCAGGTTCCTCCTTATTTTGCCTCCACACGAGCAGCTGATTCATCTTGCTGGCCTTCTTGCTTCATGAGGCCGATGTGACATTCCTTGTTGATGCTCTGCTGCCTTCAGTAGGCTGGGCTTCATTTTTTGCAAAAACAGCAGTTGAGCGAATAGAGTACTTCAACCGTGCGCATGGCTCATCCATCATGGGATCTGGGCTGTATGCTCAGTACCCTTTTGAGAAGGTGAAACCAACGTTCTGCGTTACTTCGCGGTAAGTCGTGCAGTATAATTTAGCGGCCGTATCGCAAAGCACGCAGAGCCATTCATAGGGAGAGTTTGGCCATTCTCTGATCTTTTGCCGCCTCATGGGTGGAGCCTATTTTGACGTCAGAGTCGTCGTTGCGCCGCCCAAAAAGCCCGAACCCAAGCAGAATCTGCTTGTCAGCCATCTGGATGGCGCCATTTTGCTGGTCGGCAGCTAGCTTTGTTGTCGCAGTGAATGTAATCTACAGGAATAACCGGCTTATGACCCACAGCCGCCTGTCTTAAGGGGGGCTTTGCTGGCAAACTGAAATATGTCAAAGAGGAAGGGCTTTTGAAGGACGATGTATGCACTCCTTTCACCGCAAACAACGATCAGTATCAATATGGCATCGGTGACCGGCTGACAACGGGACAACAATAGGAAGCTTTCACCTAAGTCACATTGGCCACAGTGACATGGCATGCTCGGAGGCTCTGATGGTCACTTTTCGTGCTAGCGGCATTGCAAGATGACAAACTGCGCTATTTTTCGATGCGACAACCAGTGGTGTCGGAACTATTTTTCCACTGGGGGAGTGGAAAAAAATGCTACCATCATCATCATCATCATTTATTTTCCTTGAGGGCTCGTGCAGGCAATACAGGGGTGGTACACAAATTGAAAACGTGCTCCAGGCAAATTGCGACATGTGCATACTTGTACAGCAGACCTAAACTAGCATTGCAGAAGTAATGTGTATGAATATGTCAGTCAGGAGATAATGTTAATGTAATTACAAACATAATTTACATATCTGGGGGAGCCGTGCTACCTCATCTGTAAATGAGGGGGAGCCGTCACTCCCCCTCCCAGTCAACCACTAATATCCCTAGGATATCCCTACAAGGTCGTGAACGTCCTGAATATCTGGACATCCATGCGATATCTGTGGGATATCTCAAAACAGCATTCGAGTTTGTTTTACTTAGTAAATAACTGATGTCCGAAGGACGTCTGTAGGAAATCGCACTTTGGATGTTTGAAAAGCCTGCATCCCCGAGTAATCCATGCAAGATCTAGTATATACCAGATTTTGAACACTAATTTGACCATTGAACATCAGTGGGGTGTCGCCAGGACATCGCCTGGAGATATACGGATAAATATGTGATGTTTCACATATTATTTGTACAGCAACTTTTTTCTTGCGCTGAGAGCAAGCAAAAACTTCCGTGAACCTTAACTAGATATATGGAAACAAGTAAAACCGTTATATATCTCTATCGTTCGCGTGCTGCTGGCCATGCAACGTATTTAGCTGCATAGCTGGGCGAACTCACTCACAGTGGCGTAGCCAGACCTCCAAGGTAGGGGGGGCTCTATACGAAAATCCGCCCGACTACCCCCCCCCCCGCTCTGATCCTGGGTGTGATTAGAGTCACTAAATAAGCTACGCTTCAAGCGTAGCTTATTTAGTGACTCTAGGTGCGACAACACACAATACTTGTGCACACTGCAGCATGCAGTTGACAAAAAAAAAAAATGATCGAAAATAATTGATTTGGACATTCACAATACGATTACACTGTGATGTCCAATGAGCTGGTGTCACGAGATTGGAAGGATGTTGAAAAGCTCATACTTTGGAAACCATTCAAGTGTGCCGCTTAGATAGACGCCATGAACTGTAAGAACTTTCGCGATCGTCACACTGCTCCCCCCCCCCCCCCCCATATATTATTTTCTCGTCGAATTTGCACGATTTGCGTGGGTCGGTCAGTGGCAGGTAGGGGGGGCTCGGGCCCCCCCTAGCCCCCCCGTGGCTACGCCACTGCTCACTCATGAGAGCCCTCACGAGTGCCCCTCACCTCACGCCTTTGAGGTGAGGGTGAGTGAGGGCAAGCCCGCGATCAGGCCATCCGTGAGTGCACTCATGAGGTTCTTACCCTCATGAGGTCTCCTGTGAGTGCACTCATGAGGTTTTGCCCCTCATGAGACCTCCTGTGAGTGCACTCATGAGGTCTGAGGGGCGCGAGGTCTGTGTGAGTGAAGTCACTGGTGAGGCCTGAGGAGTGTGAGGTCAGTATGAGTGCATTCAGAAATGAGGTTAAATGACGCTTACGAGACGTGGGCAAATTATGAAGGCACTAGTGATATGGTTCCAGCGATCCAGCTACCGACAGAGTGCACTTTAAAGGGCTGGTGTTCCCGTTTTTAGCAATTTCGTCTACGTCGCGCTGGCAACACAGCAAAGCGTCCTGAGCTGACGGATTAGTTGGTGATATAGTTCCATCGACCCACCTACACGCAGTGTGCACTTTAAAGGGCTGGTGAGCCCGTTTTTAGCAGTTTCGTATCTGTCACGCTGAGAACAGAGCAAAGCGTCTTGGCTGACTGATTACTTGGTGACATGGTTCCAGCCACCCAACTACCGGCAGGGTGCACTTTAAAGGGCTGGTGTGCCCGTTTTTAGCAATTTCGTCTACGTCGCGCTGGGAACACACCCACGTGTTCTGAGTTGACTGATTACTTGGTGATATGGTTCCAGCGACCCAACTACAGGCACGTTTTTAGCAATTTCGTCTACGTCGCGCTTGGAACACAACAAAGCCTCCTGAGCTGACTGATTACTTCATGATATGGTTCCAGCGACCCACCTACCGGCAGGGTGCACTTTAAAGGGCTGGTGTGTCCGTTTTTAGCAATTTTGTCTACGTCGCTCTAGGAACACAGCCACGCGTCCTGAGCTGACTAATTACTTGGTGATATGGTTCCAGCGACTCGACTACAGGCAGGGTGCACTTTAAAGGGCTGGTGTGCACGTTTTTACCAATTTCGTCTATGTCGCGCTAGGAACACAGCAAAGCCTCCTGAGCTGATTGATTACTTGGTGATATGGTTCCATCGACCCACCTACACGCAGTGTGCACTTTAAAGGGCTGGTGTGCCCGCTTTTAGCAGTTTCGTATATGTCGCGCTGGGAAAGAGCAAAGCGTCTTGGCTGACTGATTACTTGGTGGCATGGTTCCAGCGATCCAACTACCTGCAGGGTGCACTTTAAAGGGCTGATGTACACGTTTTTAGCAATTTCGTCTACGTCGCGCTGGGAACACAGCCAAGTGTACTGGGCTTTGTTGTGTTCCCAGCGCGACATAGACGAAATTGAACCGGCGCACCTGCCCTTTAAAGCGCACGCTCTCGGTAGTTGGGTCGCTGGAACCATATCACGAAGTAATCAGTCAGCTCAGGAGGCTTTGCTGTGTTCCCAGCGCGACGTAGACGAAATTGCTCAAAACGGGCACACCAGCCCTTTAAAGTGCACCCTGCCGGTAGTTCGGTCACTGGAACCATATCGCCAAGTAATCAGTCAGCTCAGGACGCTTTGCTCTGTTCTCAGCGCGACATAGATGAAATTGGTAAAAACGTGCACACCAGCCCTTTAAAATGCACTCTGCCTGTAGTTGGGTCGCTGGAACCATATCGCCAAGTAATCAGTCAGCTCAGGACGCTTTGCTGTGTTCCCAGCGCGACGTAGACGAAATTGCTAAATACGTGCACACCAGCCCTAAGTGTACACAGCCAGTTGTTGTGTCGTTGGAACCACATCATGCGTCATTTGACCTCATTTCTGAATGGCCTCATACTGACCTCACATACCTCAGGCCTCACCAGTGACTTCACTCAGAGACCTGGCGCCCCTCAGACCTCATGAGTGCACTCACAGGAGGTCTCATGAGGGACACAACCTCATGAGTGCACTCACAGGAGACATTATGAGGGTAAGACCCTCAGGGCTTGCGTTTGTGAGTGCCGTGAGGGTGAGGGCGAGTGATGGTGAGGGTGAGGGCGATTGAGGGCATGTGATCGTGAGGGCGGTGAGGGCGAGTGAAGGCATGTGCCCGTGAGGGCCGTGAGGGTGAGGGCGAGTGAGGTTTCACTAAAATGTCCACCTATGTTTAGCTGTGCGCGATACTAGCCGAGCAACAGAAATCGACCACTTTTACAGCTCCACTCAGCAGTTCCTCACATTATAGAAAATAGCCTGAGTTAAAAACACAATATTAGCTAGGAAGGAATGTCAGAAACTTTATTCGTTATACCTTGAATCTGCACATACCCGAATTAACTGTAAAGACGCACCCCCTCACCGAAATGTGTTACGCCACAATACTCTTATAATGAACGTGCCCCTACAACTTGTATTTCAGTATATGCTCCAGCCATTTCGGCAACAGACGCTATTGTGGATGCTCTGGTCTCCCTCCGCGTACGCGGTGTGACGGAGGGGGGCGCACATTGGGGGACTGCTCTTATTTTTAGGGTGAGAGCACCTTTAAACACGTTTACGTTCATACTATTCACATACTAAGTATGTAGGCTAATTTCCCTTAATAAAACCGTGGCGTCGTCACTTCTGATGCATCAAGTAAAATATATTTTGAATACAGAACAATAACGGTTCATAAACGTCCCACATTTGCCCCAATATCCCGAGGTGACATCGCAGGGATATACCTGCGACGTCCAAACAGAGCCCATATCCTGGTCTCCTGTATGTCGCATGGATATCTATGGGATATTCAGACTGCTCCCAGCTATCCCATTGTCCAAGATGGGATACCCTACAGACGTCGTCAGGACGTTTGTTGTTTGTTGGGCTGCTCCCTCTGTTCCGGCGCCCCTCGGGAAAACCATAGTTTTCATAAAAGAAAATGTGAGAACGACAATGACGAAGCGCCTTTGGACGACGCGTCCGGATTTCAAAACACTATTCAAAAGGCTTCGTTTTCGAGCAAATGCTAGATAAGCCCTGTCAGCTGCGCCGAAAAAGTGACCACCACCATGGAGGCCAAACGGGTTCGCTTGACGTCATGTGAAAACACCCTATAGAGCACGGCGGGGGGTCGTTTAGCCGTGATGTCACATGACGCGCTTCAACTTAGGCTCCTCCTAATTGCCAAGCTCCCTTTAAACGGCTCTGAAAGCACGAGAACAACCCACGCGAATGACATTCCTGCGCAGAGAGACGTATGCGCGACGTCATGTGACGTTTCGAGGGCGTTCCCACCCATTCCCAGGCAAGTTGGCGGTCATCTTCACTCCCACGTGACCACGCAAGCGTGAACGTCGTGCAACGTCGCTTGAGCAAACGACAGGATCTCTAGTTCTCTTCTCCCTGTGGATCTGCAAGCTGTCACGGCAAAATACAACTTCGGCAGTACGACTTCGAACGGAGCATCTTGCAGGAAAGTTATTTGCAGCTACCTGCTCCTGCTATTCATTTCTGCAGGGTTGTTGAGTAACTTACATGTATTTCGATACGTTTTGTGTATCTTAATAAACCTCTACCCGAGAAACGTCATCATGACGTTGGTAGACACACCGAAACCAAAACAGATCGGAAGGGGTGAGCTGGGTTCCACGAATGGGCAATTGTTCGCTGCCTCCTACTGAAAGAAAAGTAGGACCGAAGGTCGCGCCCTTTTCAGAGACCATCGTAATCCCCTCAAGACCGTGGCTTTCGAGAGCGACCTTGTTCGCCACTAGCTTTGAACTCTACCAAACTCGTGGCGCTGCCGAACATTATGACGTCATTTGTTTACAAACAGGTAGAGGTCTATTGACTGAAACATCAGATACGTTTCCATGGAGGTACTTTTATCTGCAACACAGTTACTTTTTTCAGCGACTTTTACTCTTTTTCAGAGTTTTTCTCATTAACGAACATTAAAGGAACATCAGCGACAATCAACAGGTGGTGCAATTCGGCTAGGCAACCCAGAGCCGTTTATAAAGAGAGTTTGGCCATTAGGAGGAGCCTAACTTGAAGTGCGTCATGCGACGTCACGGCTGAACGACCTCCCTCCGCCATGCTCCATTGTTATCCAGTCGTCAAGTGGTCGCCGACGCCATATTGATGCTGATCGTCGTTCACGATGCACAGAGCGAAGACACGTGCATACTTCGTCCTTCAAAAGCCCATCGTCCTTGAACTCTTTCAGTTTGGCAACAACGCCCCCTTATCACAGACGGCTGGGTCACTGCAGACTACATTGAGCGCGACCACAAAACTGTCGACCAGCTGCCGGACAGCATCAAAATGGAGCGCACCAGATGGCTGATAAGCGTATTCCGCTGGGATTCATGCTTTTTGGGCAGTGCAACCACATCTCTGACGTCAAAACAGGCTCACCAAATTGGTGGTGTTATCGAACACCATGACGTCATTTGTTTACAAACAGGGAGAGGTCTATTTTCTCCCACGCGGTATCCGTAGCTGGAACTCAGATGCTTTTTAAAAGTAACTTTAACAACCCTGCATTTCTTCATTTAGCTCAGGGAGCGAACTATATACCATTAAGGACCTCCTGCACTACATGCTCATGCATGGGCTTCTCCAAAATCGCAATTTCCCCCACTATACTTGTACTAAGACATTACCACCCTCCTGCAGGTCCTGCTGCAGGATGGACGGTGTAATGTACAGACTTGTCCAACACGCTAGGTGTATTTGTCTGAGGTCTATTTGTCTTGCATGTCATGAGGTAGGGGTGGCACACACCATGTGACGAAGCGTCTGTCCAATCACAGGGCAGCAATAGCTATGGAGGTGCTCCCTACAAGAGGCCCTCACGGTGTATCTCCAATGAGGTAGCTCCAGGGGCACTAGGGGAGAGAGGGAAGCTGTGGAGCTCATCAGATAGTTGACCTACTTGCATGGTGTGTCGCGACCCTATTCTTTGAGGAGGTGCCCAATATTGCAGTGAATACGCGTTAGGCTACCCGTAACTACGGTTATGCATGCCATACAACAAGACACCAACCGTGCATAGCTTTATTTATTTATTTTGCTTCTCGTGGCGAATTCTACTGACAGGTCTGGAGAGAGAACCAGGAACATAGAGATGAGTAAAAGACCGGTAGACAGAGTCTGCCATCGGAAGTTTCGCACAAGACGCTTAAAGGTGGTAAGAACTCGTATCTGCATGTATTTAGTTAGGGGTTTAATAGATGTAATATTGTTCTTCTACGGTTCGTAATTCTATTTACCAATTTATTGTTCAATTCTTCTCCTTCATAACTTGTGCAGCGTTAATACAAAAACGCACTCTTTCGTATTCGAGCGGGTACACGCACCGCCGTTCAAATACCTCTATCCATCGTTACGTCATCTGAAGAATTGTAGCACCCAATCAGACGCCAACGCAGAGGTACACATAACGTTCTGCTTTACCCTCTTCCAGATGAACTTCATACATGCACGCTCCTAGCCAACCATCATCCCGAATGACAACGTTCTCGTCTCTGATTTGTTGAAAACGGGAGGCGTAGTCCATTTTGTAGCCGTGCATTATAGATACATAATAGGCTCCGCCTCTCGTTATCAACAAATCATGGGCTAGAACGTTGTCATTCCGGAAGATGGTTGGCTAAGAGCGTGCTATGTGCTGAAGATAGGCACCTGTGAAATTCACCTATACAATAGGTGTCACAGACAACACGTTGAAATCGCCGTTTGGAGCCGACATAGTCGGCGGGCTCGCTTCGTACAGTTCATAGCTCCTTTAACCTTCTGTATGAAGGCAAGCTCAGACAGTGCTTCAGTGGGGTTGCGGCAAAATCAGCTTCCTTGGTGCAAGAATAAACTGCTCCGTCTCAGAGTGAGTCCACTCGAAACGTCCAGCGAAGCACGCGAGCCGTGCCGAGGCGATCTTCGGCCTGGGTATAGCCTGGGGCAGGATAAACTTGAGTTCACGGCCATATTTTGAGTGGAAGAAGAAGAAATTCTCTATGGTGAGCCATATGGGTGAGCTATGGTGAGTCTATGGCGTCCCATGGTGAGCTATGTTGATTGTACGGCGTCCTTCTAGTTCACCATATAGTAAGTCATCTGCACGCTGTTGTTGACGAGAGAGATGCATTAGAGCAATGTTCAGCCCCCATTGCATTTTTCATTGTGTTTGTCACGTTTCTGTTAGCAACAAGCTATCTGTCATAACCCATATGGTGGCATTGAAGTGTCAACTTACTCTTTGCTTCTTCCGTATACAGGGTGCTTCACGAAAATCTCTCGGCTGGATAATTCGAAAACGGCGCCATCTATCGGGAAACTTTCTCTTCGGTTAGCATCCTTGGTGTGCCGGCCACAAACTGGCCGCTCAGTTTCTCATTTTCATGCGCTCGTTAATTGCGCGTTAATTCGTCAAGCGCTGTTTCGAAGAAACATCCTGATAACTGTTCTATTTTACTTCGCCGGGCTTTGGTACCTGTGCCGTAGCAATGGTTACTCCGAGACAGTGCCAAACCAGTAAAAAAAAAAAAAAAAAAACTTCGACTTTTAGTGATTTTTTCGAGTAATTCACTGGTTTCGGTTTACAAATTTCTTGTACTGAGCAATACAGGAATGCGCTCTTTCGCTCAACTATCCTGCGCTCAAATTCGTGTTCATCCGCTTGCATGGGTGGCGAGGAAGCCGCAAGATAAGGAACATCCGCAACCGAGGGTATGATATGGCTTTTCGTTTTCTACTAAGCTCGTAAACAGGATTGCGTCAGTCTCATTGAATAAGCCAGACAGTGCGCTTCTATCGCCATAATGACAATCACATGCCAATGGCGATAACACTATTTCGCGCGGGACGAGAGTAGGCTGATGGTAACTCGGGTAGCATTGCCATTGGACGCGGCCTTTTGTGGCGAAATGCGCAATCCGTAATCATTTCATTACAGTGTACTATTCTCCAGAAGGATGGCTAGGTAGAAATAATTTATTTTCGTAAAAGCACAAATAGCTTTATAGTCATTGGCGATTGCTTGTCATTATGGCGATAAAGGCGCACTGTCTGGCGCATCCAATGACACGAGCGCAATCCTGTTTACGAGTTTAGCAGAAACGAGAAGCCATATCATACCCTCGCTCGCGGCTGCTCCTTATCTTGCCGATCCCCCGCCACCAATGCAAGCGGATGAACATGAATTTGAGCGTAGGATACTGAACGAAAGAGCGCATCCCTGCACCGCTCCGCGCAAGAATTTTGTGAACCGAAGCCAGTGAATTCCTCGAAAAAATTTCGAAGCTATTTTTTTACTGGTTAGGCATTGCCTCAGAGTGACTACTGCTACAGCACAGGTTCCAAAGCTCAGCGAAGTAAAGCAAAAAAGAAAAAAAGTCCGGATGTTTATTTAATTAACGAGCGCATGCAAATGAGAAACTGAGCGGCCGGTTTGTGGCCGGCACACCAAGGATGCTAACCGAAGACAAAGTTTCCCGATAGATGGCGCCGTTTTCGAATTATTCAGCCAGGGGATTTTCGTGGAACACCCTGTGTAGTTGGTGTGGTCACACTACCAATGCTGGTTGCATCCCACAGCAACATGTTTCTTTTACAGAGGACTCACCCAATAGGAAATCTTACACTACCAGCTGGCCGCTAGTTCGCAGGTACTGGGGAGAAAGACGGTGACCAGGAGGCTCACAGAAGACAACCCCTGCTGCAACACCATGGGCTCGCATTTATAAAAGGAACCCCTTTTTTTTAGTGATGACAAAATGTTACTGTATGTAGGGCTAGGTTTCGTCGTCAAGGCACTTTCTTTTTTGCAAGTTCACGCCAATTTTGAGTGTTTCAGTGTCACAAGCAGGGTGTCGAACCGAACCCGAAACGAAAACCGTACCCGAACCGTTATTTTTGCCGGAACCGAACCCGAACCCGAACCGAAATTTTCAGAACACTGCTGAACCCGAACCGGAGCAGAACCATAAAAAATAATAGCGGTAACCGGTTCGCAACAAAACGGTTCGGACATAGAAGTCAGCACAAGAGTTCCTCTCTATCCCCGAACGAAGACACATCGGTATCATCATCACGCGCCTATATCATGGATTTCAGAAATTTTCACCTAGCAGTCAGACGACGACGTATAGTATCTTTTTAACATGTTGAAGCGCAGTTGTCCTTGTGAGCGCCGCGGCTGGCGCCCCACGCACGCGGTGATGCGGCGTCTACTCATCAGAGACGAGGTGCCACGCTGACGAATGCAACAGGAATGGAGTAGGCCAGTTATGTAGCTCTACACGACGAATATGTGATCAAATAAGCGCCCAAGATTTCTTTTTACACGTGAGCAGTAAAAATTAAACAAGTCAGAAACATGAGAAATGGAGAAGGAGCGTACGCAGAACGGTGCCTGTTTGATTGGTCGTGGTTTGAAAAGTAAATGTGGTTCTGCTTATTGGTAGTGCAGTTGTGTCGTGATACATTGCCTTTGTGAGGTGGATTAACTAGTACACTGCTGTGAGCTCGGACAGAGTAAGGCTGGCAGGCTTATTTTCGACATGCTTCAGTACGGTTTCAGATCGATTCACGCTGCGAAGGCAGTGTGCCGGCAAGTACTGTCGTCTATCTTACGCTGTCCATCTTATTAGGCTTCCTTTAAGTTTATCTTGCTGGCACTGTGCGTGTGAAAAAGATTTTGGGAACAGAGAGTAGCGGGACAACACCGCTTCATCAGCGTGGACTCTATTTGCAATAAGTGTTCATCCATTTCTTATTTCTCTCGCTAAAGAGCTACCTCACCGCTAAAGACGTCAATGCAGACAACAGCAGTAAGCTATTAGCCACGCATTTCCTGATAAAAGCAGTTTTATGGAACATATAAAACGGAAGCGTTGAACCGGTTCGCGAACCGGTTCGGGGCTGCGAACCGGTTTGCGAACCGGTTCGGTTTTTGGCGTGGCCGAACCGGAACTGAACCGGAACGAAATCAAAACAACGCGAACCCGAACCCGAACCGAACCCGTATTTTTTGCGGTTCGACACCCTGGTCACAAGTAAAACTTTTCACTGTGAAACATGGTGTGATTATTGAAATATATTCTAAGATGTAGATATTATTAGTAAAAATACCAGGAGTTAGAGGGAAAACAGCGAATCAGGTGCTCGTCGGGACGCCGTAGGGGCGCTACCGTGAGTTTGTTGCATCCCGACTACAGGCCCTTAGTGGCCCCGGTGTTGCAAAGCGACGTACTCTGAAAAATGAACTTCACCGTATAGCACGCTCCTATCCAACCATCATCTCGAATGATATCGTTATCTGCCCTGATTTGTTGAAAGTGGGAGGCGTACGCCATTTTTGTGACAATTATGAACTGCACAAGTGTCACAAAAATGGCGTACGCCTCCCACTTTCAACAAATCAGGGCAGATAACGATATCATTCGAGATGATGGTTGGATAGGAGCGTGCTATATGGTGAAGTTCATTTTTAAGAGTGTACGGTACGGACCGACGTGTCGGGCACGTACCCTCCCGCTCTCGATCATGTTTCGACAACTCCTTGCTGTATGCGGCTGTTGTTGACACAAACTACAACTGACGGACTGGCCGACTGTCTTCCTCGCTATGACTCTCCTCGACGTCATCCAGGATTTATATAACCCCTCTTGCGTCATGTCGCATCCAGGTCGAGTCACGTCCGCCAAGCCAATCAAAAAACATGTGCTCCCGCCACTGCATTCTGCTAATTGCCACGGCTTGGGTTACCAGTTCGCCCCTTGGGGGAAAACAAAACTGTCGAAGGGGAGCAGAGGTTACCCCTCGCACGGAGAGGTCGACACTGCGGACATGTCAAATAAAGTTTTATGGCTCTCAACTGCGGGGAAACACGAGCTCTTGCGACCGTTCAAAAGTAACGGGCGTGCTGCCTCTTTGATCCGTTCGTAAATTGGAAGAAGCTGGCGAAACTGATTTCATCCCGCCCGGATCGTCACATATGTCTGTTGACTAACTGCGGATATTCCTTTTCTTCCAGAACTCTAGATGTTGTCTAGCAACAACGCAGCCCGCGAGTCAGTTATACGGGCTCTGTCGTGCACATCAAGGACTGCTACGATCGTGTTCCTCGTACAAGAGCGCAGGTATGTTTTGCACAATCCGCCGCAGCTAAAAAGGAAAATTTTCAGGGCTTTCCCCAGTCTTGTTACTATTGTGGTAATTTCGTCCTTTTTTTATGGGTTAAGAGAGGTCAGCCTAGCCAAAGCTGGTTTAATTGCTACTCTGTTGTCCTTGCATGTGCCACATCTGTACCACGTAAATGTGTACAGTGGACAACATTGTGTTACTTTAGAGTTACAACACTGGTTCGGTTTAATTTCATTGTGGTAAGCTACTCAGTTTCCGTATATGAGCTTTACATCATAGATTTGTGTCGCTCAGAGTGTTGGCGTCGCAGTCTGTCCAGTGTCCTTCTCTGCCCATGTATTCTTTAATTTTGCGCAGTGGATTCAGTCCTTGGTAAGGTACTTTGGATCCACAGTTTACGTTCCATGTTGGGTCCTGTATGACGTTCACATCAAACGCGGCCCATCCGCCGGTGTATTGGAAAGAAAGCGAAGTGTTACAGATCTGAAAAGAAACCGAGTACCATTATGGCTCACAATGGTGTGAGTTTTCACGCTACGATTCCCTTCGTGATCGAGCGTCAGGTCGCGTCTATGGAAAACTAAAAGTGCAAACGCATATTTAATGCGCCGTAATTCAAATTGTCGAAGACATGCATGTAACGAATGGCTGGGATGTAAACGCACTGTTGTGCAAGCTGTCGCGGCGAGGCCTTCCAGACGCAGCGTGAGGCTCTTAGAATATCAAATGTACTATGCCATAGCATGAACAAGCGTTTACAATCACATTGAAATGTTATGGGGGTGCTGCGATGGACTTGGATGATCTACAGTCTGCATGGGGCCCGCTTGCACGAACGTTAACGAAATCCCCCAGTGTTGTCCTCTCTCTACGAAAGAGCAACGTAGGACGCCGAAGGGCACTACCGAATAATTTCTTCAACGTCCGTGCAACCGGGCCCAGGATGCGTTCTGACATGGGATTGCCTATTCCCACATACCTCACAAGAAAGTTACGCCTACTTACATAATTACTTCTTAGCAAGTGCACAGAACAATACAAAACTCTGTGAATGCACTACTATAGGCACAGGCATTGGCCTTGAGGGTTCCACAGGAAGGCAACGTACCTTTCTTGACATTGTTTTGTTGGAATCGTATATGACCATAACATTGGAATCTTTGAGACCCATGGAGCCACCGTACAGGTGCCTTTCGTGTGCCCTCTGGTAATCGTGCTCGCCATGGCGGTAGTAGTAGTAGTCGGCGCCATCTTGACATGCCTGCAAAACATGCAGCAGCACAATAGGCTACATAAAGTTAGCCACGGAGAGAGTGTAGGCTTCGACAAGGAATAACATTCCTCGTCAATTCGCAGAACAGCCCTGCACGGGCCGACTTTTCCGGACCCGACCCGGCCAGGGCGCATCGAAGAATGGCCTGGGCCGACCCGGGCCCGGTCCTTTACGTTTTTATGGGGCCCGGCACGGTCCGGTGGCCCAGTGAATAGAGCCCGTCCCGGTGACACAGCGAATAGAGCCCGGCCTAGTATTTCCAGCCGTGTCGTACGCGTTTCTAGCGCTTAAGTAAATTGAAGAGAAGACATGGCCACAAAGATACAACATCTTTAGGTTTAACAACAGCACGAGACCAAATTAAATCCATAACGCTCGCGGGCAAGCGCGTTATCGTTCACAGTTTTTGCAAAGCTGCTGTCGACTAGCTCCTCCGATCCTTACCCCTCTCACCAAGCTTTGCGAACTGTTTTTGAAATATGTGAGGAGTCAGGAGCAATGTACAGTGGTTTGGAGAATGTTATAGAGTGTCGTATCATACGTATAATGCAGTGTCCCTTGCTTGTTTTTGCATATATGCACAGGAATAGGGTTCGGAGCCCGGGATCCCGAAATCCCAGAATTTCAGCATAATTTCATGTCCCGAAAATCCGGAATTTCTCAAGGCCAAATCCCGGGATTTCGAGATTATAAATTTCGGCTTTTTTTACAAGAAATATTCGGTGGTAGGAGTGAAAGGGAAAGAACTGTGTCCAATCGACTTTTTGTTTCAGGCGTCCCTTTCCAGAAAAATATCATTTGCAATTCGAAACCGAACCAACCTTGTCGTCGACGGCACATTGCGACGACGTTAGCTGCTGACTCGTGTGAACTACACAAGCCAAAGCGGAGAACAGCCCTGAAGTAGCCTAAAACTCCTATGAAATCAGAAAGAGTCTTCCAATCCTATACAACAAGAAACATTGTAGAATCTCTCTCTCTCTCTGCAGAATCTCTCTTTTTGATCTTTTGATCCTCACGAATACGTATATTTGAAACGTCAATATAGTTATACACACATTTGAAAGTAAAAAGAGCAAATGGAGACAGCCTTTTCAGAAAATTATACAGGGTGTCCCAGAAAACGTGTCATTGAATTATAATTGAAAAACTACGCCACCTAGAATCATGCGGTCAACGGCATTTGTTCTTAATAGGTTTTTTGCCACCTTGTAAAGTTAATGTCATGTACCCCAAGTTTAATTATGCAAATATTTGCGAACTCAACTCGGAAGTTTGCCAAGGGAAGGTCACTTTTTTACCCCACCAATATGAAGAGCGTGCCGAATTCACTCAAATTCATGGTAATTGATAGTGATATTCAGGAGCTATCCCATCTGAAAAAAATAGCCGAATATCATGATTTTCGGAGCACCGGACCATAACTCGCGATGACTTTTTGAGCGCAATCGCTCTCAGTGCGACGAAAGGAAGTTCCGAAGCCAGCCCACAGAGTGATAGTAGAGAAAGTAACATTTCCTAAAATTGGGTGAGGGAAAGCATTATCTCAGCGAAAGTCGGACGTGATAAGCCATGCCTGTTTTATCTCTTTCTGCGACGTCGGGGAGGGCTGGGTTTCCAACCTCCTTTCGTCGGACTGACAAAGATTGCACTGAAAAATTCGTCGTGCGCTATTCTGTGCGACCTCCGTAGAGCATGATGTTCGGCTATTTTTTCCGATGGGATAGCTCCCGAATATCCCTGTCAATTATCATTAGTTTGAGTAAATTAGACACGCTCTTCACATTGGTGGGGTAAAAAAGTGACCTTTACTAGGCAAATTTCCGGCTTAAGCTCGCAAAAATTTACATAATTAAACTTATGTCGCACGACATTCACATGAGGAGGTGGCAAAAACCTAGTAAGAAAAAATGCCGTTGGCCGCATAACTCTAGGTGGTGTAGTTTTTTTTTATTATAATTCAATGACACGTTTTCTGGGACACCCTGTAGACTCTGCTGCTGCAGACTAGAACACAACAATCACTGTGGATGAATAAAAGGACAGACGAGCGAACCGCATTACTCCATGTATCCACACAAGTGACGTTCCGCAGAATACCCCAGCGGATGATGCGAAATAAGTCATTGATTTTAGCGGCTGCATGAGTAGAATTGCTGTACGCAGAGATCTCCCTACACCCCCCGTCAGAGGACTGGGGGGGGGGGACCTCTGTGGGAAATAGGGGTGTGCACCCTCCCTGCATTTTTGCAACCCCCCCCCCTGAATTTTCTCAGGTGACCCCACCCAGCTCGGCGCAACGAATTACATCCTGTACTGTCAAACTTGGGCTGTAGGACCACAGTCATGCCATACGTACCAGTCAGTGATCGTACCATACATTTGCCCAAAATCATTTGAAAGTGACTGTTCAATGCATATATTGGGCGCATAACAGTCGCGCCTCGTCAATATGACCCCCGTTAATATAGACGACGCGAATTATGGACAGTTTTTCCCCGGAACGAAACTTTTGCCATGTATTTGTGTCTCGGTAATATGGAAACCCGCTTTTCCGGCAATGGACAGCACAAACTGGTACTAATTCCATAGGAGCCTATGTATTTTTGCCTCATTATTATGGACATGTTCTCAGGACGACGACCCCTATAGGAGAATCGGATGACCAGGCCTTTTTCCAAATTTCTTCTTTCTTTTGTCACTCAAGAATTCTGGGGGTTATTGTGCCACCCTTCCACGGCAGCAACCTTTACGAGAACACAAGAGGATGACGCGCCCTTATTTGAAATTTCCTCATGTGTCACTGAAGACACCTAAAGGTCAAAGGGAGGCTAGCAGTAGTGCAGGGGATGCTTCTGGAATGGGTATCATGACGTCATAGCTGTTATAAAGAGCAAGGGAACTTTATGTGACTTCAGCTTCTCCCGAGTTCATCATCGAGGACAGATCACATGGCTCGAGCAGGTTTCCAAACGGCGCTCCAGTTCTTCGAAGATAAGGGGGACAGATCTCAAGCAATCAAAATTGCTGAAATTCTGTCAACTTTGAGCTCCAGGAGGTATGTGTACAAGCAAGCACTGATTACTGAGTTTTTTTCGTAATAAATGATATTAAATATTGGACGATTTGTTATTATGGACGATTCACTTTATGGACAATTTTAGCGAGGAACGAAAGTGTCCATATTAACGAGACACGACTGTATATGAGCAACAATGCGTGCGGGCACGCAAACTCAATGTGGATCATGAAGAATCATTTGCGCCCAACTCAAGTAAGATATTCTGCTTCTTGCGTCTAAGGTTTTCACCGTTGGTTGCTAGGTATTCATTGAGCTTCGTGAGACAAGGTGCTAGTCTTTTGTCGGTCGTGTGATTATGCATCATAATGTTGAAATGCCGTTCATAATGAATCTGCATTCTAATGTACTGTGTTCTAACGTAATAACATGTACAACTAAAACGTGAAAGCTGTACAGATATGTCACCATTGTGCTAAGATTCTTTCCGTGTCTAAGAAAAATTCCGTAAGTGGAACCTTCACCAAGCATACCCCCCCCCCCCCCCCCCAGCAATGAATTTCTGGGGAAATCACTGGCTGTACGTCATAAGTATGTATCTTCTCGTGCACTACTAACTGCGGCAAATATCCCGGGGCGCAGCCAGAAGTTATTCCGTAGCAGACGACAAGAAGAGACGCATTTCATTACCGCATTTCAGTTAACATTCCGGCACGGTGCGAATGCTCAATGTAATACGCAGGTTTTGCCCCGTGAGCAGTCCTTTTTTGCTTGCGCCTTTTTTTTCTCGCTAGAATGTTCCGTGGGGATGACAGAGGACGCGAACTATATATCGCAATTTGTGATATCATGGATGTGCAAGTGAATACAGTCCTATACGACATCCTGGGTATAGCTGCGAAAAAATCCCGATCCCGTCCCGGGATACACATTTCGAAGTCCCGAAATCCCGGGATTGTAAAAACGGCTCGGGATTCCGAACCCTACACAGGAATGACGCAGGCAGGTGATGACATACCATGCACGCCATGCATGGAATTAGCTGGGTGACCCGGTCGAGCCTGGCTCTTGGAAACACCACGCACGGCCCGCGTGCCAGGTCGAGCCCATGCAGGGCTCTAATTTGCAGTCTCTCTCAACAGAATTTCTGATGTGAAAAATAAGGCATTGAATTTCGCTTCATACCGACATCCTTTCGGAATGTCCAGCTATCACCCGGTGAACACTGCCACTTTCAAGGCTTGACAACCAGGAGACCACCTCGCTGTGCGATACGTCAACTGCCTGCTTCAGGCTGCCTGATTTGTTAAACATTGAATATAGCGCCTTACACTGCACGAAGCAACAGGGGGCCGCATGCAGGCAGCCATAAGTCTCCAGAATTTTTTCACTTTCCACTGGAAGCACTGCATTACGTGTGTAGTTGCACAGCTTGCGGACAGCTACATATGGATTTGGGCTCTTCGACCTAGGTCAGTTATTGGTGTACGTTTGGACGTTTGGTACGTTTCCTTCCTAATTTAGGCATCCCTTCAATTAACGTAACGTAACATTCCGCAGTAGGTGAAATGCTGCGTACCCACATGCAGCAACAACGGGTGGTAACGCGTTCCGCTTTGCCTGGAGGGCGCAATGCCAGATTTTTAGCGGAATGTCGCGCAAATTTGTCCAATCAGGTGGTCAACGGAGAGAGCGTCACGCTCTTTTTTTTTCTTCTGACCACCCACGCAGACTGCAGCACGTTGACAGCGTCGTTGCTACCTTGAGAGCCACGGAAACTGCAGGTGGGCAAAAGCAATCCACAGATCGACCGCTGTGGCGATTGCTCATGATCTCAGTTGTCTCGCGATGTAAACCCCCAATTTTTATTGAAACTGCTGGCGGTAGCGGCTGCTGGGCGCCATGCACGCTTTCCTTCCGCCTGGCGGCCGTTACCGCCAGCTTGCTCTCCGTTCAGTTTATTATTATTATTATTTTATTTTATTTTTTTTTTCCTATTCAAGCTTACGAAGTTTCGAACGGGAATCTTGTCGACGCAGCAAGTCATTTGGTCTCCGACGTCGCTGAAGGTAAAAGGATAGGTACAATTCAGCCGGAAAGCCGCTACCGATAAGGACAGAAGCACTTTGGTGTCTTGTGGAAGCGTCACAGATTGCTTCAATTCCAACGAGTCTACCTGTGGTGGAAATTAAAGCGTTCATTTGATGGCAAATTGCTCGTAGACAGAAGTACTCACAAAGGTTGGCTGCTCCACGGCATCAGGATCGTACCACGGCGACGGTCCAAGTATCCTGTACTGGCCCGAAATACTCATATTTCGTATGTCTGTCGTCCGGAATAGTACTACATGTGGTTTCAGCTCCCTGTCAAATGATATCGGGATTACGATTACTCCGAGGGAACAGACCCCTCTCACATACAGATTCTCACCGAATGAGTCTGTCAATGTGTTGTTTCAGATTTGCAGCCTTATTGCCCTTATAACGAGGAGCGACGCCTATAAAACTGAATCCTTTATTGGCATCACGAAAACTACTCTGTAGACCCTGAATGATCTGAAATAGATAGAACTTTTAGTGGTTCGCTGACCAGAGTATAGATGTCGCGTTTCCAATTGCGCAGCGTACGTTTGTATCGGACATCGATGCCATCATGACCATGATCACTACAAGCAAATCACCACCAGCGTTTGCCTTGCCCAGAGTACGACTCCTCCCCACAATGCATGAAACGAATTAATCTCTATGTACAGTTCGCATCAGAGATAACTTAATTGAACGCCTGCGCACCCTGGTGGTGCTTAGTAGAAATAACGCTTGAGCGTGTTTTGGCCAGTTTGAGAGATGACCTTCCTTATGAAGGCGTTGTTTTCTCTCCGGGTGCTGCGAGTGTGGCCCTCTCCTTCAGGCTCCGCACACTGGAGCGGTGTTCAAGTCAACCTCGACGCGAGCCGTGCAACAACTCTAGTTTGATGACGATGGTTGGAGTGTTGTTCCATTGCCCGCATTAATCCAGTAATGATGAACCTTACAGGGGTGGACGGAAGCCTTATATTGCCCAGAAAGGTTAGTCACACGGCAAAGCGTTGGTGGTCTAGATTTGACGACAGACTATGCTTAATCTCTATGCAAGCGGAGTGGCGCACTGGGACTACAAATCGCAAAGAATTCATGTTCGTAAATCACGTCAGTTGTCGTAGCAATTGCACAGCGTAGAGCCAACTCCTCTCACGTGATATCACGTCATCTCGGCTACAGTCGAGACGCTGCCCACCACCAGGCTCTGTTCTAAGCGTGTGTTACCGCGCGTAAAATGACATCTACTGTTATGGTTGAATTCAATGTGGAACGCATGCAACTTGCCTTCACAACGTCGATGACCTCAGAAATCGCTTCATATTGCGTGGTGGGCGTGAGCTCAGTGTCCAGAACACCAAAACTGTGAATGTTATATGACCACACGATTTCGAAGGGGATTGGGTCAGCCAAAAGACGCTGCTTGGCAGTTGCCAGGGCCCTAAGAGCAAAAGAAGCGTCTACTCTATGAAGATCAATTCCACCCGCCGCAGGCGTGGGAACAGATTGCTGACAGAAGGCAAGACGAATATTCTATGGCACATAAAATGTGAACGAGGTGTCAACTGCCCAGAAGGAAAGCCAAACAATGCGCTAGGTAGTAAAAAAAGTTCCGCTTCGAAATTAATTTTAAATTATCTCCTGACTGCTGAAGAACACGCCGGTGTAAACAATGTGAAGTTGAAAAGAACAGCGTTGTTATTAAGGCCAGATGCTACACGTTACCGTTACAAGCCAGTACGATACACTATAGGCTTTCCAGTTGAAGGAAACGCCAGCTTTTTCGACCACAAGACTGCTCTTTTTAAATCGTGCACAGTAAAAGTGACCCCTCGAAATGTGAAGTGTACTAGTTCGGAGTTCTGCTTACTCTGTTCGGATGTCGACGCCATACACAGTAACCGCGGCGTCCATTGCATGTCCTCCCCATTTGACCAATAGGTCATTAGTACCGATCGCGAAGAAGCTGCCATGCGTGATGGAGAGCACTGCAACTGTGCACAAGCCATCTGGCAACGGCTGCTTCATCGGAGTGTCCACCACGCAGAAAAGCATTTGTCGAGGCAACGCTGCGTTCCAAAAGTAAGCGTACAAGATGAAGGAAGTGTACTGCACTAGTAGCAAGATGATCATTGTAGCGGCGGAGCCCAAAACATAGCGTACTCGGGATTGCATCCTAGGATACAACAAGCAGCCTTCTTTGCGGATGAATCAGGGTCGGAATACTAGCCGGAGCTGCCGGACAGTTCCTCAATGATTTCAGCAGTGCTCTACATACGATCAGCGCTGTGGACTATGACGGGTGTCCGAAGCACAACTCAAATGAGGACACTACTGAGGAATTTCTTCAGCGTTCGAGCAAGCGCGCCCTAATCACTGTGGCGCAATCTTTCAGAATGTGTAACGTTTATGAAGATACGTGCATGTATGTACGTCTCCTTGAAGAAAGCACCTAATGGATGTCCCGGAGCTTCAAGTGTAGGATTACTTCTTATTTTCTACGCGATGAGGATTGTGAAGCCAATAGCAATATGCACAAATTTGGATCACTTGGCATACTTCAAGTATGTCAACAAGAGCCGCTCATGTCACCGTCTCAGCCCCATTGATTCTTGGTACCGCGACTCGTACTTGATGAACTCACATGTGGTCGTTGTCGTCATGGTAGTAGATGACTTTCTGGTAGTCCGCGTGCGGCTTGTGCGACCTGCAGCAACAACATGCGACTGTGTAGGTCTCATTCACCTGCTCAGAAGCCTGTAAACAAACGAACAATGTATCACTGTGTGATACGTACTTGTCTCGGGTCGCGGAGGACTTCCATCTTTGGCTTCAGTGTCATCCTTACCTGTAGCTGTACCATATGGTGAATGTTATCAATTAAACGTAGTCTCTGAACCACATCATATTTACTTTTTTACACGCTAGAGATCTATTCTACCACATGAACCATTGGGCGGGGAGCAGAAGAAAAATAACGTTTCGTCATGTTTCATGGAACTGAGTCAGGTGAAAACGTTAGGAAATTGCACGAGGAAGATGCTCTCAGTTTTAGACTCGGTTCGGAGTTGCGCGTTTCGAGAACGCATGTAAGCCAGCAACCTATATCAGCTACCAGCTACCTATAACACTGGTCGGCACTATTCTAGAGATTTATCATAACGCACACTCTAAAAACAGAACTTCATCAGTCATCACATAGCAAAGCGAAGGCCAACCATTGCAGATAATGATACCTTTATCACTACCGATTAGTTAAAACGGCGGCAAGGGCGTACGCCTTTTCTTTCTTTTTTTTGAACTGGATTTAAGTGTTCCAAAAACGCGTGCGCCTCCCGTTTTTAACCAATCATGGGTCAGCACGATGTCATTCGGGATGGTGATTGGCTAAGCGCGTGCTATGTGGTGAAGTTCTGTTTTTAGAGCGCCCCGTGGTCGGTCGGTCGTCAGCACCAGATGCCATCATAGGCATTCATTCAACATCAACTTCAACGTCATGTCGTATTGCATGCCCTTCACTCAACATCACATCGCTCGCCGTGATGTGACGGTGAATATAGTGTCCGTGATGGCAATCAGGAGTGAATTCACCGACCTATGCCTTCGTGTACACTCTAAAAACAGAGCTTCACCGCATAGCACGCTGTGCGCCAACCATTGCCACGAATGATGGGGGTATCGCTTCTGATTCGATGAAAGAGAGAGGCGTGAGCCTTTTCGTGGCAATTTCGATACATGGTAATTGGCACAAAAAGTCGTACGCCTCTCTCTCTCTCTCATCGAATCAGAAGCGATACCCTATCATACGTGCCAATGGTTGGCGCACAGCGTGCTATGCGGTGAAGTTCTGTTTTTAGAGTGCACATGCTGCATGATTTCCGTTGTTTTCAAGGGCAACTGTATCAAGCAACGCGAAAAGCTCACTCCTTTCAAACGCTTAAGACCGATAGCAATTGAGACCACACTGAAAAGTACTTTTAAATGCGATAGCGTTTATGAGCTAACCCTTCTAGCTTTTTTGAGGACAGGTGTGTCTCAGCGTTAGTCCTGCACTGATTGGCTGCTGTTTGGAGATTACGTGTTCAAGCACGATTATAAAACTGTCTTGAGAGAAGACCAGCTCTCGTAACCTAGTGGCTACGATGATGGCATTCCATCGTCGTAGATGATGCAGCGGGAGGGAGAACTGCCGCGATCATAAGGAATTCTTAACGTGCAGAGCCTCACGAAAACATGGTGCAGAGGGAGGGAGAACGGCCATGATCATAAGGGATCCTTAACGTGCAGCGCCTCACGAAAACATGGTGCAGAGGGAGAGAGAACGGCCATGATCATAAGGGATTCTAAACGTGCAGAGCCTCACGAAAACATGATGCAGGGGCAGGGAAGACGGCCATGATCATAAGGAATCCTTAACGTGTAGAGCCTCGCGAAAACATGGTGCAGCGGCAGGGAGAACGGCCATGATCATAAGGAACCCTTAACGTGCAGAACTTCACGAAAACATGGTGCAGAGGGAGGGAGAACGGCCATGATCATAAGGAATCCTTAACGTGTAGAGCCTCACGAAAACACAATGCAGCGGGAGGGAGAACGGCCATGATCATAAGTGAACCTTAACGTATATATCCTCGCGAAAACATGGTGCAGAGGGAGGGAGGACGGCCATGATCATAAGGAATCCCTGACGTGTAGAGCTTCACGAAAACACGATGCAGCGGGAGGGAGAACGGCCATGATCATAAGTGAATCTTAACGTATAGAGCCTCGCGAAAACATGGTGTAGCTTGAGGGAGAACGGGCATGATCATAAGGAACCCTTAACGTGCAGAGCCTCACGAAAACATGATGCAGGGGGTGGGAGGACGGCCATGATCATAAGGAATCCCTGACGTGTAGAGCTTCACGAAAACATGGCGCAGAGGGAGGGAGAACGGCCATGATCATAAGGGATCCTTAACGTGCAGCGCCTCACGAAAACATGGTGCAGAGGGAGAGAGAACGGCCATGATCATAAGGGATTCTTAACGTGCAGAGCCTCACGAAAACATGATGCAGGGGCAGGGAAGACGGCCATGATCATAAGGAAGCCTTAACGTGTAGAGCCTCGCAAAAACATGGTGCAGCGGGAGGGAGAACGGCCATGATCAGTGCCATAAAGACACAGGCCTCTACTAAGGAGAATACTCTGCTCTACTCCTCTACTCCGTCGTCGGAGAATCCCCGCGATGACCTCATAAATGTTCCAGCATTTCAATGGCAATCTGCACCGCAATTTCTGTCCTAATTTTTTAATAAATACGTATGTGCTGGTAGACTCTCAGGTCAGAAAAACTTACTAGTGACCCGAGGGTACAACACCAGGATTGTCAGGGCCGTCACGCAGGCTGTTATGGCGACGAGCAGCAGTAGCAGGAGAAACATAGTCATGGATCTGAAACATGTACCTCTTGAGACATGGTTCGAAACCTTCATTCAACGGCAGAGCAGCACGTAATGACATGGCCGTCCCCGAGAGAGCTGTACAGGTTGGGACAAAAGTTTACGGAACGCGCGAGTGGCGTACTTTTGCTTCGGTGCGACACCCTAGCGGCTGCCGGAAATTGGTAAGTTCACTGTTTCGGAGGGGTGGAAGGGTTCCCTGTCAGCGTCATGCAGTGGTAGTTCCGGTGTGTGTCGCTTGGGTGCGCTTAGGAGGGAGGGTACCGCTGTGCGTCGCTAACAGCGCACCCTTCCACTCCTCTGACACAGTGAACTCACCCGCTTCTACATTCTAAGAAAAAAAAAAGGAGTAATTGTGCTCCTTGTGGGGACTAAGTGCAATGCCACAAAAAATAGTCCCTTTCGTGAGTAAGTGCGCGGGAGTAAATGAATGTCACAGAGTGGAGATTATATTTCACGCTCTGTTCAAGAGTATCAGGTACGTAATTCCTGTGTATGTATGAAAATACTTTGAATCAAACCCTCAACCGTGATATATCGAGTGCTATAAAATCTTGCTACATACACATGGCACAATTTGCGAAGTAAGAGGCGCGAACTGTTTCTTACTCTGTGTGGGTGGTAAATTGCTAAGTTGGCTGTGTTATACAGCCTTATGCCATCGAATTGACCAAGAGCACATATTTACGTAGACTGTTGCATTCGGAAGACCATTTGTCAAGTCCAGTGACAATTTGCAGTCCTGGGGAGTAAATGTCGTGGTTAGAGGACTAAAATAGGGAGTAATTGCAGTCTAGGGGACTACAAGCTGCAATTACTCCCCATTTCACTCCTTTTTTTCTTAGAGTGCAGCGGCCGCTAGAGTGTCGCACCGAAAAAAAAGTACGGCGCTCGCGTCTTCCATAAACTTTTGTCCCAGCCTGTACCATTGTTGTGTTTGAGGGTGGGCTGTATGCCGTACGAGTCTGTAGCCGCTGTTACATGAACGCGACAAAATCGGTTCGAGTTGGTTTATCGCAGCAAATCCTATCCCATCAGGCCGTGTCAACCAATCTTCTAGTGAGGATTGATGTGAGAAGGTGCGATAAGTGAATTCGACCCGTTTCTGTCGGGTTCATGTAACCGCGGCTCTATAAGACGGAAGAAATAGCCTTGCAGTTCCTAGAGATTTCATATAGGATAAAGCGCGGGCAAAGCGGGTCATAGCAACGGGGCTATCACTTGACAGAAGGGAGGACCGATGACGTGCAACCGAACGCCTCGACAATTAGCATCGCTTGTTCTAGCTTACAGCGGTCGGTTTGTTCCGTGTTCTAGATATTTGTTCTATGTACAAGTTTTCCAAACAGCACAGTTGAAGCGGAGCTTCTTGCCGCAATATGCAACTCCCTTCTATATGCAACTTGTAACCCCGACCCTCTGGACCAACCTGGGACCTGAAAGAAGGACGAAGAGTTAATTTCGCACTTCGTACAACTCTGTACGATGGCCTTACGACCTTGTTGGGGCATGCTTTCGGCGGCAGCCGCACCTAATGGAATCAAGACTTTAATACTCATTCAGTATTCGGTATTTCGTGTATTCTTACTTGATGTATATGGAATAACCCATCTCGCTGCGAAAGGAAAAGAAAGGAGAGATCAACCACTCGGGCCCGGTAGGTCACGGTTTTTGCGTTACGTGAGTAGCGCATTTACTCGCATAATTGACGCGTACTTTTATCCACACTCTTAAAAATGAACTTCACCACATAGCACGCTCCTAGCCAACCATCATCTTGAATGATATCGTTATCTTCGCTGATTTGTTGAAGACTGGATGCGTACGCCTTTTTTGTGACACTATGCTGTTCATAGTTGTCACAAAAAAGGCGTACGCCTCCCGTTTTCAACAAATCAGGGAAGATAACGATGTCATTCGAGATGATGGTTGGCTAGGAGCGTGCTACGCGGTGAAGTTCATTTTTAAGAGTGCATATTTAGAGGTGAACGCAGATAAGATTGAGTATCTGGGTCCGCAAACTATCCGCGCATGTGAGATTCGCGACTGCAACCTCGTTAGTTGAAACAGGCATATTTGCAACCGCGCCGATACTGAGCATAGACGAGCATTTGATAGATAGATAGACATAGATAGACATTTGTAGGGGAAAATTTTAGCATATTTAAAATTTAACATACTTGTCCGTATACTTGTATTGTTTCATGTAACGTTTTTACTTTTCAATACACAAACTTTATCTGGAAGTTATGTCATCCACAGTTAATGGCGCAGCAAGTGATCCAAATAGGAAATACTCCAATAAGCAAAGCATAGCAGTTAAAGGCACACGTGTGCAAGCGATGGCACATATGGACCGACCGCGTCTGCTCAATATTATGACTCCCCCTGTAGGGGACGTCGACGGAGGCTAATATTTATTTGCGGATAAACTTCGGATGTGGGCGCCTGAAAAGCACGCGGTTTCATTCCCATTTAACCGCGCGGATTTCAAAACGTCATATTTCTACCCGCGAACGAAGATGTCGCACGGATATCCGTGCGGATCCACGGATGCAACTACATCCGCGCACACCTCTATTCATAGCTAACCAAGTAGCTAACAAAAACATCATGCATGGGGTAAACTGTAAGGAAAATTTCTGTAATTTCACTCTAGAAGTGACTGCTAACTCTGTTCCAGGCATACGTGCCGGCATTTGTGCTGCACAAAATCCGTTCGGTGTGCACGTTGCACAGTTACGGATTGGGCTTTCGCAGTTTAATGACCCTTTAATGTGAATGACTCTGAGCTGTGCAGCGTGCACCCCAAACATATATTTTTTTAAATTCTATGTTAGCACCGCAAAGCGACTGTGGCTATGAGCGACGTATAGAGATGTGGACAGATGGAGAGAGGATAGCAGAAAGGAGTGGGGGACGGGGGGATTAGTATGCGTCCTGGGCCGACTTCAAGGGGAACGGTGCCGACATTCGTCCGGAAAGTATGCAGGAAAGCCCAGGGAATACGTCAGACAGACCACAGATGGTGCGAGGATTCGATCCTGCGACACCTCCTAGTCTCAGCGTGGAAAGCGGCAACTCTAACCACTATGCCACGAAAGCTGTTTTTTTTTAAATATACGTATTTCATATACATTTCTTTTTCAATTACTACTTAACGGCACATATGCCGGCAACACAGTTAGCAATCACTTTTGTATAAAATTACGGATTTCTTTCTCTTTTCTTTTTTTACAGTGTATAGACGGCCCGACGTAGACGAAATACTGTTCGATGAATCGATTTTAGAAATGTAAAATCTAGCCTCGCAGCATGGACATGCCGGTACCTACACTCTTAGAAATGAACTTCACCACATAGCACGCTTCTAGCCAACCATCACTCCGAATGACAGCGTTCTCGCCTCTGAATTTGTTGAAAACGGGAGGAGGAGTCTATTTTGTGCACAAAATAGGCTCCTCCTCCCGTTTTCAACAAATCTTTTTTTTTCAACAAAGTTCATTTTTAAGAGTGTACTTCGCGCACTACGCTCTTAGAAATGAACTTCACCGCATAGCACGCTCCTAGCCAACCATCATTTCGAATGATATCGTTATCTGCTCTGATTTGTTGAAAACGGGAGGCGTATACGCCTTTTTTGTGACACTTATGCGGTTCATAATTGTTCGGTTTTAAGAGTGTAGTTTACGTTTCTTGGAGAAGAAAAATCGAAAGTGGTAGTGTGAGCGCTGAAAGAGAGCCTAAATAACAGTTTCCCGTTGCTCATAAATGGAGCCTCCGACTCCGCATTGCTGTCAGCCAACCAGAACTCAGCCACTTTCAGCCACAGTCACTTGATGGTCGTTGTTTATGCGTACGGTACGTCTCTTACTGCGTTGCTGCCACGTGCGAAAGTACGCAGCACTACACTGCGTTGTGAACAGACGCTACCCGAGACACCAGTGAAGGTCAGTCAGAGCCGTTTATGGAGGAGGGGGGGCTTGTGTGAACATTCTTTGGTCTTTTGCCGCCCGGAGATGGGGGCTCGCCGTGACGGTGGTGATGCTAATGAAGGAGCTCGCCGTTGTCGGCCTCACAGATGTAGGCAACGTCACGACTAACGCTCTGGGGAAAGTGTGCCTGACGTCATCTCGCTGTGACGTCATCGCTCCGCCCATTCGGCTGGCGAATCGCGGCGTTCCGGGAAGATTTTGGAAGAAAATAGCTCAGCTCCAAAATGGCCGCACCGGCTTTACACCACAGGTCTTGTGACCTCAAATGACGCGCCTTAAAATAGGCTCCTCCCAATGGACAAACTCAACCCATAAACTGTGCGCTCCGCGCACCTGACGTCACCACACGCGAGTAGTAGCTGCGGAATATCGCCGCTGCCGCGCATTCTTGAAAGTTCTTAATGCTTTAGCCCTCGCCACGCAAGGATCGCGGCGTGGTCTGTCTGTAACCCCGGCGCCGAGCGCATGCGCGGTGAGTGGAGAGGGAAGGAGAAGGCGCGTGGGAGAGTGCGACGAGGGCACGGCGCGGCGGCACTCGGCTGTGCAGCGGAGGTGATCCACAGGTTCAGACGTGTCAGTGTGGACACGCCATCTTTACGAAAGCTGTGCGAACGAGCGGCGGCGAAAGAAGGTTGAGACTGCGAGACGGCGCCGCCAGGCTGAATCGGAGTAAGCCCGAAAGGCTCGTTTGCCTGCAAATGCTGTCTTGCGTTAGCGTTGTGTAGGGTCGTGCGAAGGGTTGTGTAGCATTGTGAAGGGGAGTTCCCAAAGGGTTTCCAAGTATTAATGCAAACGGTTTTTTTAGGTGGGGGAGGGGGGAAATGCGCACTGGAAGGGAATGTTTTGCGTGACAGCTCCTAAAGGTACGATATGCTCATGTCACGACGACAAAATATATATGTTCCAGGTGTCCTCCATGTTCCTTTAAGCCCAATTGGTCGCAAACGTCGAGCTTTTCTGGCAATCCGTAAGATGTATCCGACGCTCTCAAGCCACGATTAAAACGTACTGCTCATGCTGTTTTTACGTCTTGAATCCAATCAAGTTTTATGAACAGCGAACACACCTACACTGTCCAGAGGTCATTAATGTGGAATTACGCGTAGTCGATTGAAGCTATACTCGGTTCTGCTAGACAGTCCACTATGACATTTCATTTTGCCTGAAACTGCAAACATAAGGCCCATTGTCAAGAATCAAGCGGCGAAAAGAAAAAGGGATCATCTCAATAAGAATGGAACAAACAAACAAAACACGACTGAAAACGAACGCAAGAATCTTCACCAGCTTGCTTGCATTCAATTCTATTCTGCATCGAAAATACATATCAGCACGCATCGCGACAGATATGCAAATGGTTGATAACGTCACCTTGAGAAAGAATAATTCCTGCGTCGGCTGGAAAGAACACATTGTGCACCGATTATTGGTGAGTGTACCGTACACATCCATACACATCTATAGGCAAGTGAGCTTACCAGGTCTCAGTGGCACGGCCATGGTTACGAGAGGAACTGGACAAAAACATACATACCATTTTAACAATCGGTTGTTAACCGACGTTAGGATACGACGCGAGTGTGAAAAAGGTCAAGCGGACCTTTTTTGTATCCTATCGTCTGTATCTAAACGTATCCTAGCGGCTGTCCAGCGAAACACGATTGGCGCGCGCCAAACCACAGCCGGCGCCATTTTGACGCCATTTATTGAATACTAGGGAACCCTCTTCGGCGCCGTCAGGGTCACAGAGCATGCGTAGAAGCGTTGTGTAAAAGGTCCATTACTAACGTGATATCGAGCTGACAAATCTCAATCTCCGTTTTCATGACATCAGTAGTACCGCGAACGGTGTTAGTGTCAACGACATTTCCGTTCATACGCGATCAGTCTCAGTTCATCAGTCGATCATCACATCTCAAGGCTTCGCGTACTAAATGGGCCGAGGCAACACTGAACTTGAACTAGCACCTTGAACTGGGGGGGGGGGGGGCACTATAAAAGTTGCTTAGACACGTAGTCCTACTACACGCGAGGAACGCTGAATACGGTGCGCCATATTCTGAAATTTCAGCGCACTTTGAGGAACCCTCAGGGACCACAGTGGCGTCGCTTATAACCTTCGCTGCACGAATTCTGAAGTAATTTCCCACAAATTTGATGCCGCGAAGACGCTAGAAAAACTGACGAATTGGTAGCTTAACTACCGCTGGCACAGTGCCAACGTCCAAACGAAGGACACATACCAGATGAGACAGCACACAGGAATGGATCTCTTCTTCTATAGTACGGCCATATGGTACAGCGTTCTGTTCTTCTTCTTCTTTTTCATTGGTGACACGTGCTCGTGGAAAGCGTGCGACAATACTCATCTTTCTCAACTGCTACACATCACCGTGTGACCATGGCTCTCCGCGTATTTTCGTAACATAACAAATTCTTCAGGGCATCATCTGATTTTGGTTTAGCACGATCGAGGTGGACATGGTCATCTCTTCACGCACACTCTCACTGAGGGCATTCCGTAACGACTTGCGTGAACGAATCCACTTATCCAGATTTGCAACTGTGCAACGTGGTAAGTTATTCTAACCATCACTGCCATCAGAAAACTAGAGGCCTGTGGTCTTCAGCGTATATACAGTCTAAACTCGTTAATATGACCAAGTCCGTTCCCACCGATCTTCGTCATAAAGCAAATTGTCATACTAACGAGAAACACCCGGAAAACATCGTTCCTCTGCCCACACACAGCGCGTGTGTATCTACTGCATATTACGAAAAGTGGAGAAGTTAGTGGTTTATTTACAATTTATTTCAGATAGAAATCGGTCAAGAGTGTCTATTTTGTAGCATTTGCAGGTTCTTCACAGTGTCAATTGCGTTGCCAGTAGTTGCACCGTCGACACTGTTGATGGTCACAATAACACACAGTCGGTGGTCATAATAACGGGGGCAGAATATACGTGTTCTACTCGATCCGTCCACAGAAGTTCTGTCATAGTCGGATTAACGAGCTGTCATAATAACGAGGGAGAAATGCATGGTGCTCCTATCGAACCGAACCCGAACCGAAAACCGCACCCGAACCGTTATTTTTGCCGGAACCGAACCCGAATCGAAATTTTCATGAACCCGAACCGGAGCAGAACTGGAAAAAATAATAGCGGTAACCGGTCCGCAACGAAACGGTTCGAACATAAAAGAAGTCAGCCTAAGAGTCCTCTCAATCCCCGAACGAGGACACATTGGTCTCCATATCAAGAATTTCGAAAATGTTCACCTAGCAGTCAGACGAGGACGTATAGTAACTATGCTTTCAGCGTCTTTTTTAACACATTAAAGCGCAGTTATCCCTGTGAGCGCCGCGGCTAGCGCCCTATGCATGCGCTGCGGCGTCTGCTCTTCAGAGAGGAGGAGCCACGCAGACGTTTGTCAAACGCTGGGCTTCCAAGCAAACGTCGCGGCCGATTCTCTGCTAGCAACTGCTGTATTTTCTGAAAGGTGAGTGGCCTGCCATCGTTCACCGAATGAAGCAGGAATGGAGTAGGTCAGCTGTGTAGCTCTATAGGAAGAATATGTTATTAAGCAAGCACAAAACATTTCCCTTTACACGTGAGCAGTAAACATTAAACATGTCAGAAACATCAGAAGTGGAGAAGGATTATACGCAGAACGGTGGCTGTATGATTGGTGGTGGTTTGAAAAATAAATGTATTTACTGGTAGTGCAATAGTGTCGTGACACATTGCCTTTGTGTTGTGGATTAACTAGTACACTGCTGTGAGCTCGGACAGAGCAAGGCTGGCAGACTTATTTACACATGCTTCAGTACGGCTTCAGATCGATTCACATTGCGAATGCGGTGTGCGGGCTCAGCACCGTCGTCTATGTAAAATGCTGTCCATCTTTTATGGCTTCGTTTAAGTGTGTCTTGCCGGCACTGTGCGTGTGAAAAAATAATTTTAGGAACAGGAACAGGAAGCGTGGACGCTATATGCAAGTGTTTATCCATTTCTCCTTTCTCTCGCTAAAGGGAATACCTGGCCACTGCAGACAACAGCAGTGAGCTGTTAGCCACGCATTTCCCGATAAAATCAGATTTATGGGATATATAAAACGGAAGCGTTGAAAGGGTTCGCGAACCGGTTTGGGGCTGCGAACCGGTTCGATTTTTGGCGCTGCCGAACAGGAACGAAATCCAAGCAACGCGAACCCGAACCGAACCCGTATTTTTTTTGCGGTTCGACGCCCTTGCTACTATGGGGAAGAAACGGTTCCCTAGAAAAACGGCCATAAAGTCAGGATGCCATATTAACGAGTGTCATAATAACGAGTGCGTACTGTAGTTCCACATGCCCGATCTCATTAACTACACCATTGTACGTACCCTGTCCCGTCACACAGCAAGGCATCAGTGTTCGATGTTAACGATATGCATCTTTATACGGATATACTATACTCGTACCCACCCTTTGACAGAGACGAGCAGAGGGCGTGAAGGAAAATTGAACGAAAATGTTTAATGATATATATACGCGGTTATGCTCGTTATGCACTATCCTTTATTTCGTCTGGGAAAGGTGGAGCTGGTAAAGAAACTGTGAAACAGCACTAGTACGGTTAATTGCGCTATCGGCACATATCTCCAAGTGCGCTCGATGCAAAAGACCGTGCACACTTCTAATGCTCTTCCGACTTCTGTCGACTGCTCTGTGGCTTTTCAAAGATGGGTGAATTAGCCAGCCGTCGGAAGTGAGAGGCAGTACTGGGAAAGCCGTAGCTAGACAATCGGCAGGACCCCTCCGGAGTGCGAGGCACGGCTTGCACCAACTCGGGCTTGTATAGGCGGTTATTTCAGGATTCCGAGACCGGCTATTGTACCTGGAAAACGTGAGAGAGTAGAGTCGGAACTTATAGAACGTTCAGTCTAGGCGTTACATATGCTAGATGGAAAGTGCTCTTTCGGTTCAATAACGGTCTACAGACCTGAATTTCACCCCCATCCTCACGCTTTGACTACAAATGGTCCACCTTAATCGAACGAAAGTTTGTCGAACACATGTGACACGGCATGGAACGGTTAACTCATCGGAAATTTTCTAGACTAGACCATAATTTAGCACATCTTATTGTAGGCATACATTGGTTGTGATGAGAGCTGGTGCGGGCAGGCCCTTGCCAATAAATCTCGTTACACGCACTAGGAAGGAAGAACAATGCCAACCGTTTCTTGTTCTGCGCCTTGTGCTTTGTGTTCTGAAACGTCATTGATGTGTGAAGCTGGTCATTTCGCCTCATGTAGTACTCATTGAAGTCGAGACGGAACCCGAGTCCTTGAAGCGTGTAATCCCTCTGGTCTGCCAGGCTTACCAAGAAGCGTTGGGTGAAGTCCTATAACACAAAGACCAACTGCGTTGCAGAACCGCGCACATTTCGCGACACTGTTTTGCTGGCATCCTCTGTGTGGTGCCCTGGAGGGTTACCAAGAGGGTGAGAGTGACCTCACCTGATATTTGTCGGAAACACGCTCCAGCCGGGTACGGAATCTCGACGCCTCCGTCGAAAAGCTTGCTCTTACAGATCCCTAGATAGGAGTTACAAAGTTGCTTCTGGACTGAAGGATTGTCTCAGGTTAACTAATGTCATATCGTAGATAGATGTGATAAGCAGCGAATTATGACGGACCACCATAGCTTACCATGACAGAGTGTTTCTTTGCTTCAGCACGAGAGTCGACCTCCCTGTTAGCCACAGAAAAGATCTCGTCCTGAACCTCCTTGAAGCACAGCATGCATAAGATATCCTGCACGTGCAAGACGGAATAAACCTCCTACTGTATGGCCATATTGTCAACGAACCCTAGACTCCGGGTCGAGCCGAGCTCGACACATGACCGTCTCCAGGAATTCCTCATGGGCGTTGATGATCTGGTCCAGGTCCTCAGCTTCTTCAACCTTTGTTTGCAGTTCTGCCAATGCACACTCAATCACCTGCAAGCAGAAATATGCAGATGATTTGGGCACTGGCAGAATAGCCCATGACGGCTGATCACTGTGATTAACTGTAATGGGAAGCGGTACGGTACGGTATAGGTACTAAATTCGATTGTAACCTCGAAGACCTCATGCAAACCCATTCAAGATTCAGGAAAACTTTAGTGTGTCCTAAAAGCCCAATACACCCGAGCAGTATCGAAAATAATAGACCACTTCAGAAAATCCCAGGGGGCTATGGGAACTTGGAAAAGAAGGAGAAGGTCCCCAAACTGTTTCGGTTCCTGCTCTCTGAAGTGAACCATTTCAGTCAGCATTATGCTGCAGCGATGCAGCACAGGAAAGCATTCTGGAAAGCACAAGTTCCCGCATGACGGACCGTTGAAATATCTAAATACCGCGTTATACTGCTACCAGAGCACTGGAAGCATCGGAAGATGACTCGAGCATCAACGACCCTATCAGGTCGCAAATTCCCGAACGCAATTCCCACTAGCTTTTCCTCATGACCATATTACGTGACCGTGACCGCGAGCAGCTGATCTCGACAGAAACAGAAATGGTAGACTTTTACGAAGTCCTTCGGACGTCGCAGGTAGGTTATACGTTTTTCTTCTATACTTTTCGGCTAGACACAATAAATGCTGCACACCAGGTAAGCGAGAACGAAGTAACTTCATGTTGACTATCTGCTCAGTCCGGGCTGCCGTGGCGACGTACTACACATGTTTGGCTCCCCATAGATGGTTGAAGAGCCTCAAGTAGACCGACATGCAATATGGTGTAAATATCTGTAAATAATAAAGAAAAGTAAACCAATGCATTATGTTAATAATAAAGTACGCTATACAAGTAAAAGTCATACCGTTCCTATTGGTGCGTCAACGTGGTAATAGAGGCTGAAGGTATCCCACCCTGTATCTCCAGGATTCACCTGAATGGTGCCAAGGAAATGTAGCCTACAATAATAGCCCACGAATCTGTGCTGGTCTAACTGACCTCGAGCAATTGTACATCAAGACGTCGTAGGATGTCCTGGTCGATGAACTGGGCATTCGTCGCGCGGATGCTTTCTGCGAGGGCTTCTGTCAGGATGTACTTGTGGAGCCTCTGCGCTGGTTGACTCAAATGTCGGCTACGAGTACGGGGAAAGTGGGAGTCATAACTTAACGGTGCCGGAGAAATTGTTGAAACGAGCACTCACTCCAGCAAGCCCATCAGGTGAAGAACAAAGTCACCCTGTCCATGAAGAAAGAACTGGCGGTGCCTGCATATAAGAGTGAAGTAAGTACGCAGGCGCTCATGCTTGAAATGCTCAGCTACCGCCAATATTAAAGCTTGAAAACTGGCCTTCGTTTCCACTGCCGTTCCCGATTATGGAAGAAACGTTTCCGTTTTTGCTTCCGGCTCCAATTTAGGTGATACATAGTTCCCGTTAGCGTAGTGATCGACTTCCGTGAGACGCGCTCAAGTTTAAAATGTTCTTGTCTAAGACCTGAAGTGGTTTGTTATAAATATTTTTCAAAGTCTCCACAGGTCAAACAGGTCGCGAATCCCAATGCTCAATGCGGAGCTAGCACTCTGAACCCGCTAGAGAGCAAGACACTCCAGTACGGAAGCACACGATCCGAATCGACCTGCGAAAAACAATTGCCATCCAGCTAAGGGTTTGGGGGGAAACCGTTGAATACTGCCAGGGCTTGCTTTTGGTTTGTTTCGCAAGTGGGGACAGAATAGTTTATTAGAGTTCCAGCCGAATGCGAGTTTTCTCGGCAGAGCGCGAGAGAGCTCTCCGTCGTATATGAGCGAGTTAACCTAAAACAACCAACCGGACACGCGAATTAGATCTGACGGACAATGCGCATTTCACTGGTCGGCCCGGGGGAGTGAATTCGCACGTTTGGCTCCTTGCTCTGCCGAGACACATACTACGTCAGGTCCGAATTCGCCATTGGAAAACTGCCTAGTGAAAAGGCCTCGACGGCTGACGCTGGAAAGGCGGTGACCTTTCCAGCGCCGGCCAAGCAGTCGCTCCCTGTGCGACTTACGACCGCCGGACGGCAGTGACCAACCAATCGAAGAGGCAAAGAAGCACACGAGGGTCCGTTAACGATTCCGATCGCGTTGTTTATTTTCCACTGCGCTGTACATGCGAAGCCAGTCCCGCCAGTCGCTTGTCCCGCCCTCGTAGGCACTACAGGACGATTCTCCGTTCGCCGTACCCTGCTCCACGAGCGCACGCACGACAGTCGGTTTTGGTTCATGAACACAATGTCTGCACAGTGCTGTTCGAGAAAGCATTAGTCACCTGCAAATGTTGCTTGAACTTATACCGGGAGTTGAGTACTGACAAGACCCTCCGGCTCCGATCGAGATATATCCTGTCTAGGGACCCCTCCGATGCTTCGTCGTCGTCTTCGTCAAACAATAGTTGCACTGAAAGCACAGATTTAGGCGGGATGTGTCAAAATTGCGGAGACAATGCTCCATACCTGACGACGTGTCTAAAGAGTCGGTCATGTTGCCTTCTGCCGTGCTGTCTCCACACACGCGCAAAAGAAAGTTCACTGCCTTTCCAGTGCAATGGACCTGAAATAATTTTATTCCCCGCTTAACTGGGGCGATCGGCGCAATGCAACCAGCCATAACTAATATATTCGTTTTCTGTTTCGAGCACACAACGGTATACCTTTGTAGCTTGCGATTCTGACAAGAAGGAAGGCACCATGCATGTACTTGCGGAGGAATTATTTATCATGCCACAAGCTCTCTGAATCCGCCGCAGCGTATGCAGCAATGAAGAACTGCAGACCGACAAATAAAAGTCTTCGGGGAAAGCAAACACCGAATTTTATACCGACGTCATAGTAGACATCCACTATCTCTCCACTGCGTAACCATCGATACAACATCCTCTGCCACGGCTTCACGACCTATAACGAAGATTGGTGTGAAGACACGCTGGTTCCAGGTGCATGTTTGACACTCTACGAATGTATGCGGATGGGGGAAGAGAACCCCAGAGAGTAACCGCGAGTAACCTTGTACAGAGCCGTATATTAAAAGGAGTGTGGCCATTGGGAGGAGTCGACCTGTCCATCACAGTTCCGGGCCTTTGATTGGTTTGCTTTTTACCACGGGGGTCGCCATGACACTTTACTGCCACCCAAAATGGCGACGAAAACAAACACGGTGAAGCGGGAATTTCGTGACAAAACATTTTCATGGACTGCTCTGCTTTTACGCTGCAGATGTACATCCTCATATACGTTTCTCGGAAATCAGTTTCAACTGATGCTCCGCTATCGATATCTAACCGAATTTTTTTTTTTTTTTTTTTTGTCGTGGGTGTTAGGCCTAGTGAACACATGCGATCGCAACGAAATCATAACAAAACCGGCACTGTGTTGCACGATTTTTAACTTAATTAGTGAACCTTATGGATATAAACATTTTTATTCCAACTATTCTTGTAGATAAGTTAAAAAATCGTACCGACGACAGGATGTGTACCAGCATGTGGTTCTGCCGGCAGCTGTACAACAACAGAAGCAGACGACAATTCCCGACCTGCATTGTGCAGCCTAGGTGGCGTTCATCAAATTTGCATGGAAAATCCACTAGTTTTGAAGATCGCGAGAGGTATCCACATCAATACCATCCAATCCACTTGCCACCCAAAATGGCGCTGCCCATGTTGGACGGGGGGAGAAATAGTGAGGATAGGTTGATTGATAGTGTACCATATTTCTAGACGTCATTGGTCAGAAAGCTGAAAAAGTGGGTGGAGCTTCAGTACTAAATCGGTGACACCCTGGACGACAATGATATGCTACCCGCGAATCAAGAATGGAGACTAATTCGCAGTAAGCCGTAAGCTCATTTCGAAGAGCAGCAACGAAACTCTCCGCAAGGAGGCCGTTCGAACGGGCTTCAGACATGCTGCCGCACACTCTAAGAAAAAAAAAAGGAGTAAAACGGGGAGTAATTGCAGCTTCTACTCCCCTAGTCTGCAATGACTCCCCATTTTAGTCCCCTAACCCAACATTTAGTCCCGACATTTACTCCCCAGGACTGCAAATTGTCACTAAACTTCGCGAATGGTCTCCTGAATGCAAAAGTCTACGTAAATATGTGCCCTTGGTCAATTTGAACGACATAAGGCTGTATAACTCAGACAACGTAGCAATTTTCCAGCCACACAGAGTAAGAAACAGCACATCTTTCTTCGCAAATTGTGCCCTAGTATGGCGCAAGATTTTATACCACTCGATATATCACGGTTGACGGTTTGCTTCAAAGTGTTTTCATGCATGCGCACCAATTATGTACCTGGGACTCTTACAACAGCGCGTGAAATGCGGTCCCACTCTGTGACATTCATTTACTCCCGTGCATTTACTCCCGAAAGGGACTATGTTTTGTGGCAATGCAATTACTCCCCAAAAGGAGTAAAAGTACTCCTTTTTTTCTTAGAGTGCAGTAAGATCTCACACTACGATACAGAAGGCCCATTTCAGACATCCTTAGCATGAGCCTCTGGGTTGGCTGCGAGACGGACACCTGCAACGACAGTACAATTAGAGCCTGAACGTCACGGCCCAAGTAAACTAGTATACCGTAGGATTCATCACGAAGCACTCAGCAGTATCGACGAAGCAAAGGATTTCGCCACCAATTCCTAAGAGCGCCCACATTACTGCTGTAAGTAACTCTATGCGACATGATGTCTTGCTTGTACACGAGTCCAGCGACTCACAAGCTTCATCTGTCTCGTAGACTCTACGTTGACGACCATTTTCTTCAGGCTTTTTGTTGTTCAACAGTTAATGAAATTGCGGCTGATGGAAGTGACATGCAATCCGAGCAGATACTGCTGCAACAGCTTGCGACAGCTTTATATCTCATGCTGTTGTATCGCACAAATCATCGCAAGTTGCTTCCTCTTTTACACACCGTAGCTATCGCCTTTGGCTGTACGTCCGAACGGTGGTACAGGAACTTCAACATGGCCATGCAACCTTTGAAGTCAGTAGTAAGAGGGCGGTCAGAAACTACAGGGTGGCGAAACTACAACCTGGACCTCTGACCCCTGCCCTGAGCCCTGCGCGTATTTTTCCCCGCACGGCGCGTGCGCGGAGGGTTGTCCGCGCGATTATCGGCGGGGGGAGGGCTGCGTGCGCGCTTACCCTCTCACATTTTTCAGCCTGGGCCGACTTCTTTCGACATTTTTCAGCCTTGGCCGACTTGGGTCGCGTATTTTTTCTCGCACCCGGCGGGCGGCGCTCGAGTGGAGGCTCTTACTAGAGTCACTGTACCCCCGGTACAGTAACTCTAGCTCTTACCGGTGGGCGGCGCGTGGCCGGAGGGCTGCGTGCGCGTTTACCCTCTCATATTTTTCAACCTGGGCCGACTTCTTTCGTCATTTTTCAATCTGTGCCGAATTCAATCGTTTTTTTTTTCAGCTACAACAGGTGTGCAGTAGGCTCTTTACATGCAAAGGATAGCCATAAGCAAAAGTACAAGTGAGAATATATTTATTAAAGTCATTAGTGTCAGAAATTATGTTATGGCTCTGCATGAATGGGAAAAACTTAGCCAAAAATCTGAAGCAGAAGAAACACAATACACCTAACAATACTTATTACTTGATTATTACATGATTGGGTGATGGGTGGACTTGGTGTCCCCCCCCCCAAACAACCCCTCGTTCAGGATACGCTCACCTCGCTCACCACTTCAACGACCCCACAAATCAATATTGTCTACAAGCTTTCATCCGGCCTCATTTCACCACACGTACAGATGAAGCTTGAATTTCGCGCTACGCCCGAGCCCGTAACCATCCAGTCATTTTATTTTATTTATTTATTTGTATTTTGTGAATGAATGACGTTACGGATATTCGTGATACAGGTGTTAGAATGTTCCAGTCAGATACCCTCTCCTGGGCTGCCTGTGAGCCAGGTTTCTTTTTCTTTTTATGTGTGTGTGTTTTTCATTTATTTATTTATTTGTCTAATTGTTGTATATCCTTTTCTTTTATTTAGTTGTCTTTATTTGTCTATCTTTTGTCCTCATTTTTTTGTCTGTTTATTTGTCCTCAACGAAAAGAGTAAGATATGCATTCATTTTTGGTAAATAGTATTTATTGATATTGGGCAAAATCTATGGACTCAGACCGCGGTCCCGTTGACATCGCTCCATTATTTATTCTGGAAATTCTGACTTTATTTCTCTCATAGAAAATACATTGCGCCGAAACAGGTACGACACCATCTTGAAGTGACGTGGTCGGTGACCCGTAACTGCTCATCTACGAGGAACACTGCAGGCGTTTTGAAAGCTGCAAAATATGGACCGCACCCAAGTGCTGCAGTGCACCAGGACCGATTGCGTTGGCGCACCGCTGCCTCCACCCTCATTTATAGTCACGTTAGTTGAGAGCTACTGGCTGTAGAGTGTTGTACCCCTCCCTTTGTTTCTGCCAAATCCATGGATGGCCTGAAAAGCCATCTTAGAATGAATGTATATAAGATCACAGTGTCAGTACCACAGACGGTATACTTGGCTTTGTATTTCTGGCATATCTAGTGGGATGCCACGTAATTATTGCTTCCATGGGGACTTCATGGAGATCTTATTATTTTAGTTTTGATCTTGTCGGGGCAGTTCTTCCCACCGCTTGATGTGGTTTATCGGCTCCTCTGCTCGACAATGGCTGGCTGTTGGACAATGCCTACCTTCTCCACGGTACAGAAGAAGATCATACGGAAGCACGTTCTCGCACAGCTAGCAGTGCACCAAACTGCTTCCTTCTGTGTTGTGGTCTCATTTACGGCACGTTAACAACGAGATTATATTGAAGATGAGGATTGGGGAGTTTAATCGCCAGGGGGCGATACCCTAACCCCACCGGTGGTGGTGGTGGTGGTGAGGGCGGAAGCGTTGGTGGGCTGGATTTGGCCAGAGACCAAGCAAGTGTGATATAGAGAAGGGGCGATAGTCCAGTTGACTTAGAGACCTGGAGAGCTCAGCTCCAGAAGGTTAGTAGTGTGGCCAATGAAGAAGAGAGAATGTGCCAAACTCTCTAGAGAACCACAGAGACAGCACCTGGGAGAGTCAACTTGTCTCAAGCGGTAACGATCATGCCACAAGGAGTCGCATTCGATGAATTCATGCAGCATCTTGACGTGAGCTGTTTCGTGGCATGCGGAAAGTGAGTGCAACTCTGAGAGCAAGCGAGCAACTCTCCTCAGCATACGTTTTTTTTTGGGGGGGGGGATGTCCGTTGTTTATTGGCGGGAAGCCAGGGCTGTCACGGGGCGTAGAGTGGAGTCGAGAGAGTATAGCTTGTGCGGCGCTGTCCGCCTGCTCATTCCCCATGACACTGCAATGCGCTGGAACCCACTGGAGAGCCCGCCCGTGACCTCTTTCTTTCACATGGCGGGAAGCCATTAACGCATTCGTGACTAGGGTTGTTTATCAGCCTTGTATGCCATAATTTTCAATGGCTCGCAATCTGTGAAGTAAAATCAACGATGTGCTGCAGAAAGAAAAGGATGACATACAGTTCCGCAGCAGTTGGTGCGCTTGCTTTTCCGCTTTCTTTTTCTTTCTCGTTTTGCTTTTTTTTTTTTGTTGCTGTTTCGTTTTGTATTTTTGTTTTTATTTTCGCATTTTATTATTTTTTTTGCTTTTTCGTTTTGTAGTTTTTTGTCATTTTCGCATTTTGTAGTTTTTTTTGCTGTTTCGTTTTGTATTTTTTTTTACTTTTTCGCATTTTGTTGCTTTTTCGTTTTGTAGTTTTTTTGCGTTTTCACATTTTGTAGTTTTTTTTTTGCTTTTTCCAGTTATGGTCGTTACGCAGAAACACACAAAAGAGAAGTCCACAAAGAGAGGAAGCGAGGACAAACGAGCTGACCACCAGGTCACTCGAAGCTGGTCGTCGTGGTGCTGCCGCCGAACCAGCCGGAAGGCGGTTCTGCCGAAGCAGAGTGATCCACCGTGATTTCCGGGATCAGGTCCTCCTCTGTGCCTTTACGCCAGCAGGAGCCCATGATGTCTTTATGTATTGCGACGAAGACCAATAACGCTGCGAGGGAGAACAGGCTGGAGACGAACCGGCGCCATTCGTCGGCCTCGGTGAGGGCCAGCCACATAGAAGACGCTGGTGGCGGCCCACAGCCCTCGTAGAGCAACGGTGACGACGTTGACGAACTTCATGTCTGCAAAAGAAATGAAGATGTTGTCACGTACTGAACTTAATTTCATTTCAAGAGAACGGTAATTGGGGAAAAATGCAGAACAGACAAGTCATTAGGTATCTGTTAAGCAAACGTCTGCAAGGAAGTCCACGGGACAACGAAGCTACAGAATTACAGATATATTAGCGCTATGCGTTTGGCACGACTATACCAGTTAAGGAAAAAGCATGAACACTCTATTTAGGTTAAAATGCGATTGAGGTGCAGCGAAAATAACTTACCAGAAAGAGTCGCTGAGAGCAGTCAGAAAAGAGAGACCAGAGGCGCCGAAGTTTGCGAACAGCAAGCGGGGACAAACGAGAGCATATTTTGCCAAAACGCATCATGCATCTCATCGTCTATGTGGAAACTGCAACAAAAAAGCAAATTTAGACTGTCACGTTTTCGGTTAAGCGCCGGAAAATGCTACAAAAACGTCCGCTGATTCTTTTTTATTTTCTTTTTTTCGCTAATTCGGCATGGTCCCAAAAACTCGGAACGACTTACCTTTCCAAATGGTGATATACGCCGAGAATGCCAGAAGAGGATTGCACTTTTCTTCGACCGGGGTGTCACATTTTCGTTTGTTTGTTTTTTTCTTCGTCTTTCGTTTTTTTCCTTCGTCCAGTTCCCAGGTGGAATAAGAGGAACACCACCGTCGGAGCCGCTTTGATCAGTGGGGTCATGAGGGTTGAAGTGTAGATGGATCCCTCCCACATAAGTCAGGAATTTCTCAATGTCTTCATACCGAGCTGCTCTCCTCCAGTCACTAATGATTCTAGCAGGCTATTTCTCGGAATCTATATTAAGGTGCCAGCAGCGCAATAAAGAGGTATAAAAGAATCAGGCACGAGCCTCATACGGTTCGAACCATAGAAAACTTGCGGAGAGAGGCTAGAAGGAAAGGCGGGAAGGAGGATCGGAGGCGAGCAAAGAGCTTGAACGGGGCTCTTCACTCTCTCAATGTATGCGCTCGGAGGGAGCCACATTGAATCAGCCGAGGAAACGTCGCGTATTTTTGGTTCGTCAAAGAGGCGAAATTCCGAAAAATTGTTGGCAACGCTTGCTCCGCTGCTTCCCTTGGCTACCAATTTTGTCACTCTCCGTCGCTATTCTCGCCAGGGCTAGCCAGGGCTGGAGGAGTCGTAGACCGTGTCCCCATGTGACGTCCGTGTCGTGTGTGTGTGTGTTTTCTTCGCCTTCTTCTTTCAAGTCCTAGGGTTTCAGGGATTAGGGCAATGTGTGACTGCTCCAAAAACCTTTTTTGCGTTAAGTTTGGTGTATGCTCACCGTTCCTTTTCATTTTCTTTTTTTTTTTTTTTGCGTGCGCCGCGGCAGCGGTAGCTGATTCCATATGACACTGCCCTCGCCTGTACGTTGCAGTTTCGAAGATTTGTCTTGTATTTCCTTCTAGCATACTACCTGAGGTTTCTTTGCTTCCGACAGACTGCAAAGTCTTGCATCTATTTTTGTGCGCAAACGTTTTCATATACAGAGAACAGCCATATTTGGCAATAAGTGTCTAATGTAGTCTGACAATAAATAAATATATATATTGTGAGGGAGAACCATAGCCATCCTCATCGCCATCAGCCCTTTAGGGCGAGTTTTTCATATCACCCGCATTCTTTCGCTTGGCTGCAATAAAACCACACGCTAAGATTCCTGTCTCTCCCGTCTTATTCGCCACTTAACATTTGGTGGAGGTGCGACTTCGTCATCCCCCTTTCGTTACCCGACCGTCACAAACCCCCGCTTTGATCTCCCGACTTCGTACTGGAGTTGCGTTCTGGGCGTTCACTTCGCGCGATGGCTTCCCCCAATGCCTCAACCGGCGACGCTTCGCCAACGCCCGCGGGACACCGCAACGCTCCCGCAGCACGGCAACGTGATCCGCCCGTATTCTCCGGCACGGGCACTGAGGACACTGATAATTGGTTGGCCGCCTATACGAACGAGTAAGCAAGTTCAATGCCTGGGACGACTCCTCGAAACTAGATAATGTGGCGTTCTATCTGGTGGACCTCGCAAGAACATGGTTTCTGAACCACGAAAGCGAAATCAGCTCTTGGTCTGTGTTCCGCTCCCGCCTCACTGATTTCTTTGGACGACCGGCGCTGAGAAAAGCCGACGCAGAGCATAAGCTGTCACAGAGACTTTAACTGGCAAACGAGACGTTTACGTCATACATTGAGGAGATTCTGTCTTTGTGCAATCGCGTCGACTCCACCATGTCCGATCCCGCGAAGATCAAGCACATTCTAAAGGGGATCGCGCCTGATGCGTTTCACCTTCTCGTTCTGAAGTCCCCTTCCACTGTCCAAGATGTCATAGCCCTCTGCAAGGAACTCCAAGAAGCGAAAAATCTTCGGCTATCTTCCTCTATCTCATCAGCCGCACTCATGGACTCTACAACCCGAGAGGCTCTTCGCGCCTTCATTTGCCAGGTTGTCCAAGAAGAAATCGCTAGGACGTACCCAGGGCCCCATTGTTCTCCGCTGCCTCCGGAACCTCCCACGCACAGTTTGCTCGCACTTGTGCGACAGGAAGTATCCGCTGCCTTGGGTGCCAGTGCACCAGCTAAGACGAATAACGGTATCTACGCAGACGTTGTCCATTCACCCCCTATGGCCCAACCTCCGCCGCCTCTACCCGAGCCGCCATTCCGCACCTACGCCGATGTCGTTCGCATGCCTCCAACATACGACGCCCCAGGGGCCCGAGCACATACCTACGAGGCTGTTGCCCCTATCGCGCCTCTATATTCTCAAGCAGGCAGATATTTTACTAATCGGCGTCCGACCACATTTTCCCCTCGACGAGAAATGCGAACGTGCTTTTACTGTGGTATCCGAGGGCATATTTCGCGCGACTGTCGCCGCCGCCGCAGAGACCTCGAGTATGGTCAGACGGGCTCGGACTCTTATGATTCTTACGTGGCCGCGAGACAGAATCGTTCCATTCCCTACGGCATACCTGACGGGCTGTTTCGGTCAGGTCCAAGGGACCGTCGCATCTCACCTGATGCTCGCCGCTCTCGCTCACCGTCCCCACGGTTTCGGGACCCGCGTCCGTCACCTACACGCACTCGCGGCCCGTCACCTGTTCCAGAGGGAAACCAATAGCCGCAGTCCGAGGAGGGCGGGCTGCGACAAGGATCACTACTCACAAACCTCCCCGTAATCTCATCACCATCGTTGTTGAAGGTCTCAGGATGACTGCTCTCATTGATACAGGTGCGGCCACGTCGGTAATCAGTGCGAACATTTGTAAGAAGCTACGTAAAGTTACGACGCCATACGACGGTCCTGTACTCAAAAGTGCAGCAAATGCCACTCTTCTGCCAGCCGCGAGATGTACGGCACGCGTAGGGATTCAAGATTCCTGGTACCCAGTTCAGTTCGTCGTGCTCACTTCCTGCCCACATGACGCCATATTAGGCTGGGACTTTCTGAAGGACCACGGTGCGTTCATCGACTGTTCTGCCGACGAAATCTTTTTCTCTGATATGCCCTCCTATGAGGTTGAGCACGTCACGATCTCCTCCTGCAAATTACATGGCCTCCACGATGTCCTAATCCCATCTCGCTCTACCGTCTTCGCCAGCCTGAAGCCAGTCTTGGGCACGTTCGACTCACCGCAGATTATTGTGAACCCGCAAAACGCATCGCTTTCTACTAAAGGCCTCATCGCTCCTGTGTGCTTGTGCACTCCAGCAAACGGCGAAGTGGCTATACCAATTACTAATCTACTAGATGGCCCCGTCCTCCTCCCCACAGGATCTCTCGTCGCGATGTATGAACCGCACTACACACACGGTGTTGTCGCTGTCATAGGTACTCCTGACCCCAAATGCCCTACCGGTCGTCCTCCTGTTCGCCAGCCTGATTCCATATTTCATTCTATGATGTCACCGTCTCTGCTTTCCCCTGAAAAGCACCGGCTTCTTGCTCTTCTACGCCAGTACTCCTCCCTGTTCGATATCGGCGCCTCTCCCCTAGGCGTCGCACGCCATACCGAGCACCGCATCGACACCGGGGACTCCCCACCCCTGCGTCAACGACCGTACCGAGTTTCAGGATCAGAACGAGAGGTTATTGAAAATGAAGTGGAACAAATGCTCTCCAAAGACATAATTCGACCCTCCTCAAGTCCCTGGGCTTCTCCAGTCGTGCTTGTCCCAAAGAAAGACGGAAGCATACGATTTTGCATAGATTACCGTCGCCTCAACCATATCACCCGCAAGGATGTCTATCCTATGCCACGGATCGACGACGCCGTTGACACCCTCCGCGGCGCAAGTCACTTCTCGTCCCTGGACCTCCGATCTGGTTACTGGCAGATACCCATGGCCGAAACCGACAAGGAAAAGACTGCCTTCACCACACCAGACGGCTTATTTGAATTCAACGTAATGCCGTTCGGTCTGTGTAATGCTCCAGCCACTTTCGAACGCATGATGGACTCTGTGCTCCGTGGCCTTCGGTGGAAAACTTGTCTCTGCTATCTAGACGACATCGTCGTGTTTGCATACACTTTTGACCAACATATCCAACGGCTCGAAACAATATTCAGCTGTCTCTCTCGCGCCGGCCTGCAGCTCAATAGCAAGAAGTGCAAGCTTGGATATGATACAATCAAAGTACTCGGTCACGTGGTTTCTAGGGACGGCGTCGCGCCGGACCCCGACAAAATCAAGGCGGTATCCTCATTTCCCCTTCCTACTACACTCAAAGATCTGCGCAGATTCATCGGTCTCTGCTCCTATTTTCGACGGTTTATCAGAGGTTTCGCGGACACCGCCGCTCCTCTTACGTCCCTCTTCAAGCGAAACGGCAAGTTTGCCTGGGCCGCGGAACACACCGATGCTTTCATGCGCCTGAAGACAGCCTTAACGTCTGCGCCAATTCTTTCGCACTTCGACCCGTCCGCAATAACTGAATTACATACTGACGCAAGTGGAGTGGGCCTCGGAGCTGTTATTGCCCAGCGTTTACCCAATGCGCCGATGGAGTCCGCTGTCGCATTTGCCAGTCGCACCCTTTCGCACCCTGAGCAGAACTATTCGACAACGGAGAAGGAGTGCCTCGCTGTTGTCTGGGCCGTTAAAAAGTTCCGTCCTTACCTCTATGGGCGCCGCTTCATCATCATAACCGACCACCATGCTTCATGTTGGCTGACCACTCTGAAAGACCCTTCTGGTCGCTTAGGCCGTTGGGTCCTGAGCCTCCAGCCATTCGACTATGCCATCAAGTACAAGTCCGGCCGGAAACATCGTGATGCCGACGCGCTATCGCGCTGCCCATTGCCCGCTCTGCAACCTACCGAAGGAGAAACAGATGGCACGATAAGCGTCCTGTCCTCACCTCCTATCGATCTGCCCGTCCTCCAAGAACACCAGATTCTCGACCCAGACTTCTCGAAGATTGTCCGCCATCTGAACGGCTCGTCCCCTTCCCCTGACCGCAAATTCCAGCGGCGGTGCAAAAACTTCATACTAATGGACGGAACACTCTACAAACGCAACTACGATCTCGAAGGTCAGCGTTTGTTGCTCGCCGTACCACGAAACCTCCGTCAGCTAATCCTAAAGAGCCTGCATTATGACCCTACGGCGGGCCACTTGGGATTCTTCAAAACATACGAACGTATTCGGAAACGGTATTTCTGGCCTAGGATGTACACAACAGTCCACAAATACGTTTCATCGTGCCTCTCATGTCAACGGCGGAAGGCGTCCCCTTCGCCCTCGGCTGGCTTTTTACAGCCATTGCCCCCGCCCCATGCACCATTTGATCGTGTCGGCGTCGACTTACTCGGCCCCATGCCTGTTTCGCCAGCTGGAAACAAGTGGGTTGTCGTCGCCATCGACCACCTTACACGTTACGTTGAGACCGCCCCGCTCCGTAGTGGCTCTTCGGAAGAACTCGCAAACTTTTTCATCCACAGCCTCCTCCTCCGCCATGGTGCACCTCGTGTGCTGCTCAGCGACCGAGGCCGCCCGTTCCTTGCCCGTCTGCTTCAGGATATTCTGCGTGCGTGCTCCGTTGCGCATCACTTCACTTCTGCATACCATCCGCAAACTAATGGCCTTACAGAGAGGTTCAACCATACTCTTGGTGATATGCTGTCCCTCTACGTGTCTTCCGACCAAACGAACTGGGACACGCTCTTGCCCTATGTCACATATGCCTATAACACCGCCATTCAATCCACGACAAATTTCAGTCCATTCCGGCTCGTATACGGCAGAGAACCAGTCTCTAACGTTGACACCATCTTTCCATATCATCCTTCCACCGACCACAACCTCACATTGGCCGAAGCAACATCACGAACTGAGGAGTGTCGCCAGCTCGCACGGTGCCGCACATTCGGTCAGCAGGCCGCCGCCAAGCTGCGTTACGACGAGCGTCACAGACATGTATCCTACGACGTCGGCGACCTCGTCTGGCTCTGGGTACCCGTTCGCAAACCAGGCCTCTGCGAAAAGCTCATTTGCCGCTACCTTGGTCCCTACCGTATACTCTCCAAAACCTCTGACGTTAATTACTCCGTGGAACCTGTTGATTTACCTTCCGACAGCCGTTGCCGTTCCCGAGAAAATGCTCACGTATCCCGCCTCAAGCCCTACAAACACCCTTCACCCTCTGAGGACATCCCCGCCAGGATGGCTTCGTCTTCGGCCGGGGAGAAGATGTGAGGGAGAACCATAGCCATGCTCATCGCCATCAGCCCTTTAGCGCGAGTTTTTCATATCACCCGTATTCTTTCGCTTGGCTGCCATAAAACCACACGCTAAGCTTCCTGTCTCTCCCGTCTTATTCGCCACTTAACAATATATAAATGTCGAAAAACGCCAGTTGGATCAACCCCGGAAAAACTAGAGCGTTTTCTACTAAAGTATATCTCCACCTCTTCTTCGACAGTGGGAACGGTGTCAGCAGCCATACCACGTTTCCTTACAATCTTCTCGCCATGTTACAGCTGCCGGTCCACTCACACTTGTATCCAAGCGTCCTGAATTTTCCTTTTTGCCCAAATTCATCGACGTCGGTTCAGCAATGCCTCGAGTGCAAGGGAACGGAGAAAGCCAAGGCACCTTGTTACACGAGCCGGTACGGCAGCTGCCCAGTACGGCAGCTGGCTCCCAAGCCTTTGCTCGGCCGTCCTTTTCACCAGACCCTGAAGACATAATCTTCGATCTCCACGAACTTCCTGACATTTGACTCAATGGGAAGTGGGGAGGTCCAGGAAACCTGTCAACTTCCAGTTGAGATCTGGGTCATAGCACGGGTGATAGAAGAGCGAGCGCTCTGGGAGAGGGATTCATTGGTGCGGCTGTATCACACTGTCAGACCATCACTTTGTTGTGGATCCGGGAAGCAGAAAGTACGGCAAGCAGCTCTTGATGTAAGCGAATGAACTTGTTCTTCGTTCATTAGTTGCTGTGTCTGTGCTCTTTGGGGTTCGGGCAGGTGGAATTCGGATCCACCCCGGGGGTTTATGGACGGAAGATACCACACTGCTGACACCGCTCCCACTGGCGAAGAACATCTGGTGACAGCCGTCAGTAGAGAACTGGTGGGTTGACGTAATCGTTTTTAGGATGTTCTTCTGTAGCTGATTAGAGCAGGGGTCGATGCGGATAACCGGCTCGTGTAGCAAGGTGCCTTGGCTTTCTCCGCTCCCTTGCACTCGAGGCATTGCTGAACCAACCTCGATGAATTTGGGCAAAAAGGAACATTCAGGTCGCTTGGATACAAGTGTGAGTGGACCAGCAGCTGTAACATGGCGAGAAGATTGTAAGGAAACGTGGTATGGCTGCTGACACTGTTCCCACTGCCGAAGAAGAGGTGGAGATATACTTTAGTAGAAAACGCTCTAGTTTTTCCGGGGTTGATCCGACTGGCGTTTTTCGACATCTATATATATATATTTATTTATTGTCAGACTACATTCGACACTTATTGCCAAATATGGCTATTCTCTGTATATGAAAACGTTTGCGCACAAAAATAGATGCAAGACTTTGCAGTCTGTCCGAAGCAAAGAAACCTCAGGTAGTATGCTAGAAGGAAATACAAAACAAATCTTCGAAACTGCAAAGTACAGGCGAGGGCAGTGTCATATTGAATCAGCTACCGTTGCCGCGGCGCACGCAAAAAAAGAAAAAGAAAGAACGGTGAGCATACAGCAAACTTAGCGCAAAAAAGGTTTTTGGAGCAGTCACACATTGCCCTAATCCCTGAAACCCTAGGACTTGAAAGAAGAAGGCGAAGAAAACACACACACACGACACGGACGTCACATGGGGACACGGTCTACGACTCCTCCAGCCCTGGCTAGCCCTGGCGAGAATAGCGACGAAGAGTGACAAAATCGGTAGCCAAGGAAGCTGCGGAGCAAGCGTTGCCAACAATTTTTCGCAATTTCGCCTCTTTGACAAACCAAAAATACGCGACGTTTCCTCGGCTGATTCAATGTGGCTCCCTCCGAGCGCATGCATTGAGACAGTGAAGAGCCCCGTTCAAGTTCTTTGCTCGCCTCCGACCCTCCTCCACGCCTTTCCTTCTAGCCTCTCTCCGCAAGTTTTCTATGGTTCGAACCGTATGAGGCTCGTGCCTGATTCTTTTATACCTCTTTATTGCGCTGCTGGCACCTTAAAATAGATTCCGAGAAATAGCCTGCTAGAATCATTAGTGACTGGAGGAGAGCAGCTCGGTATGAAGACATTGAGAAATTCTTGACTTATGTGGGAGGGATCCATCTACACTTCAACCCTCATGACCCCACTGATCAAAGCGGCTCCGACGGTGGTGTTCCTCTTATTACACCTGGGAACTGGACCAAGGAAAAAAAAACGAAAGACGAAGAAAAAAACAAACAAACGAAAATGTGACACCCCGGTCGAAGAAAAGTGCAATCCTCTTCTGGCATTCTCGGTGTGTATCACCATTCGGAAAGGTAAGTCGTTCCGAGTTTTTGGGACCATGCCGAATTAGTAAAAAAAAAGAAAATAAAAAAGAATCAGCGGACGTTTTTGTAGCATTTGCGCTTAACCGAAAACGTGAGTCTAAATTTGCTTTTTTGCTGCAGTTTCCACCGTGGGTCGAAATAACGCACTACTGTTTCAACATAGACGATGAGATGCATGATGCGTTTTGGCAAAATATGCTCTCATTCGTCCTCGCTTGCTGTTCGCAAACTTCGGCGCCTCTGGTCTCTCTTTTCTGACTGCTCTCAGCGACTCTCTCTGGTAAGTTATTTTTGCTGCACCTCAATCGCATTTTAACGTAAATAGAGTGTTTATGCTTTTTCCTTAACGGGTATAGTCTGGCCAAACGCATAGCGCTAATATATCTGTAATTCTGTAGCTTCGTTGTCCCGTGGACTTCCTTGCAGACGTTTGCTTAACAGATATCTAATGACTTCAGAGTTCAGTATGTGACAACATCTTCATTTCTTTTGCAGACATGAAGTTCGTCAACGTCGTCACCGTTGCTCTACGAGGGCTGTGGGCCGCCACCAGCGTCTTCTTCATGTGGCTGGCCCTCACCGAGGCCGACGAATGGCGCCGATTCGTCTACAGCCTGTTCTCCCTCGTAGCGTTATTGGTCTTCGTCGCAATACAGAAAGACATCCTGGGCTCCTGCTGGCGTAAAGGCACAGAGGAGGACCTGATCCCGGAAATCACGGTGGATCACTCTGCTTCGGCAGAACCGCCTTCCGGCTGGTTCGGCGGCAGCACCACAACGACCAGCTTCGAGTGACCTGGTGGTGATCTCGTTTGTCCTCGCTTCTTCTCGTTGTGGACTTCTCTTTTGTGTGTTTCTGCGTAACGGCCATAACTGGAAAAAGCAAAAAAAACTACAAAATGTGAAAACGCAAAAAAAACTACAAAATGTGAAAACGCAAAAAACTACAAAATGTGAAAACGCAAAAAAACTACAAAATGTGAAAACGCAAAAAAACTACAAAATGTGAAAACGCAAAAAAACTACAAAATGTGAAAACGCAAAAAAAACTACAAAACGAAAAAGCAAAAAAAGCAAAAAAATGCGAAAAAGTTAAAAATACAAAACGAAAAAGAAAAAAAACTACAAAATGCGAAAACGACAAAAAACTACAAAACGAAGCAAAAAAAAAAGCGAAAAGCAAAAACGTAAAAAAAACGAAAAAGCAAAAAAAATAAAATGCGAAAATGAAAACAAAAACGAAACAGCAAAAAAAAAAAAAATCTGCAAAACGAGAAAGAAAAAGAAAGCGGAAAAGCAAGCGCACCAACAGCTGCGGCACATCGTTGATTTTACTTCACAGATTGCGAGCCATTGAAAATTATGGCATACAAGGCTGATAAACAACCCTAGTCACGGATGCGTTAATGGCTTCCCGCCATGTGAAAGAAAGAGGTCACGGGCGGGCTTTCCAGTGGGTTCCAGCGCATTGCAGTGTCGTGGGGAATGAGCAGGCGGACAGCGCCGCACAAGCTATACTCTCTCGACTCCACTCTACGCCCCGTGACACCCCTGGCTTCCCGCCAATAAACAACGGACATCCCCCCCCCCAAAAAAAAACGTATGCTGAGGAGAGTTGCTCGCTTGCTCTCAGAGTTCCACTCGCTTTCCGCATGCCACGAAACAGCTCACGTCAAGATGCTGCATGAATTCATCGAATGCGACTCCTTGTGGCATGATCGTTACCGCTTGAGACAAGTTGACTCTCCCAGGTGCTGTCACTGTGGTTCTCTAGAGGGTTTGGCACATTCCCTCTTCTTCATTGGCCACACTACTAACCTTCTGGAGCTGAGCTCTCCAGGTCTCTAAGTCAACTGGACTATCACCCCTTCTCTATATCACACTTGCTTGGTCTCTGGCCAAATCCAGCCCACCAACGCTTCCGCCCTCACCACCACCACCACCACCGGTGGGGTTAGGGTATCGCCCCCTGGCGATTAAACTCCCCAATCCTCATCTCCAATATAATCTCGTTGTTAACGTGACGTAAATGAGACCACAACACAGAAGGAAGCAGTTTGGTGCACTGCTAGCTGTGCGAGAACGTGCTTCCGTATGATCTTCTTCTGTACCGTGGAGAAGGTAGGCATTGTCCAACAACCAGGCATTGTCGAGCAGAGGAGCCGATAAACCACATCAAGCGGTGGGAAGAACTGCCCCCACAAGAGCAAGACTAAAATAATAAGATCTCCATGAAGTTCCCATGGAAGCAATAATTACGTGGCATCCCGCTAGATATGCCAGAAATACAAAGCCAAGTATACCGTCTGTGATACTGACACTGTGATCTTATATATATTCATTCTAAGATGGCTTTTCAGGCCATCCATGGATTTGGCAGAAATCAAAAACAAAGGGAGGGGTACAACACTCTACAGCCAGTAGCTCTCAACTAACGTGACTATAAATGAGGGTGGAGGCAGCGGTGCGCCAACGCAATCGGTCCTGGTGCACTGCAGCACTTGGGTGCGGTCCATATTTTGCAGCTTTCAAAACGCCTGCAGTGTTCCTCGTAGATGAGCAGTTACGGGTCACCGACCACGTCACTTCAAGATGGTGTCGTACCTGTTTCGGCGCAATGTATTTTCTATGAGAGACATAAAGTCCGAATTTCCAGGATAAATAATAGAGCGATGTCAACGGGACCGCGGTCTGATTCCATAGATTTTGCGCAATATCAATAAATACTATTTACCAAAAATGAGTGCATATCTTACTCTTTTCGTTGAGGAAAAATAAAGATAGACAAATAAAGACAACTAAATAAAAGAAAAGGATATACAACAATTAGACAAATAAATAAATAAATGAAATACACACACACACACACACAAAGAAAAAGAAAGCTGGTTCACAGGCAGCCCAGGAGAGGGTATCTGTCTGGAACATTCCAACACCTGTATCACGAATATCCGTAGCGTCATTCATTCACAAAATAAAAATAAATAAATAAAATAAAATAAAATGACAGGATGGTTACGGGCTCGGGCGTAGCGCGAAATTCAAGCTTCAGCTGTACGTGTGGTGAAATGAGGCCGGATGAAAGCTTGTAGACAATATTGATTTGTGGGGTCGTTGAAGTGGTGAGCGAGGTGAGCGTATCCTGAATGAGGGGGCTGTTTTGGGGTGGGGGGGACACCAAGTCCATCCATCAGCCAATCATGCCTGTAATAAGTATTGTTACGTGTATTGTGGTTCTTCTGCTTCAGATTTTTGGCTAAGTTTTTCCCATTCACGCAGAGCCATAACATAATTTCTGACACTAATGACTTTAATAAATATATTTTCACTTGTACCTTTGTGTATGGCTATCCTTTGCATGTAAACAGCTTACTGCACACCTGCTGTAGCTGGAAAAAAATTACGATTGAATTCGGCACAGATTGAAAATGACGAAAGAAGTCGGCCCAGGTTGAAAAATGTGATAGGGTAAACGCGCACGCAGCCCTCCTGCCACGCGCCGCCCACCGGTAAGAGCCTCCACTCGAGCGCCGCCCGCCGGGTGCGAGAAAAAATACACGACCCAAGTCGGCCAAGGCTCAAAAATGTCGAAAGAAGTCGGCCCAAGCTGAAAAATGTGAGAGGGTAAGCGCGCACGCAGCCCTCCCCCCTTCGATAATTGCGCAGACAACCCTCCGCGCACGCGCCGCGCGGGGAAAAATACGCGCAGGGCTCAGGGCAGGGGTCAGGGTCCAAATTGTAGTTTCGCCACCCTGTAGTTTCTGACCACCCTCTTACTACTGAAGTCACCTCGGAGGTACTGCAACAACGATAACAAACAAGTCACGCAACAATGTCTAGATGATGGGCATCTTTACCAACATATAGGCATCAGGTAAAAGGCGGCGCAAGAAAACGGACAGGTGCACACAGCTGACCTCATAGTCCATCAAAATTACCCACACAAGAACAAGTGAAGAGCAGCACGTCCGAGTCCACATAAACTCAAGGTTCGATGTTGACAACAAGGCAACAGCATACAAAACTGCACACAATAGTCTTATTTACTTACAGGTGGCTGTACATTCTTCAGCAAGTCAGTAAACTTAACGGCATGGCTATAACGTCAATGACTGCAAAAATATACTATGTTAAAATGTATGGCTGCGCGACAAATCTTCAGGATGCTTACAAGACCTGACTATTTGTTCTGTTATAGGGAACCGATCTTCTGTGGTCCTGGAAACGCTGGAACGATTGTGATCATTGGCTTCATGAAACTAAACATGAAGTACCCACTCCCCATACCAACGAAAACAAGAATACGCCTTACTTCGAAATCATACGCAGAGCCACGTCGTACGCATTGCGGACAGCGCCTTTAAAAATGGACGAAGAAAAATAGAAACACTCAAAACTCATTCTCTGTGCATGAGTTTCACAACTCGGTAGTGTTACCACAATACACCGCTTTCTTTTCTCTCACCAGGTGGTAGACCAGTGACGTGACAGCATAGCTTGTGCAGAAACAAAGCGTCTTCTGTGTCAGTAGCGCTCATTCCGGTTGCTGGAAACCTCAGTTCCTCTCACAAGGATTCGTGGAATGTGCTTTTGCACCACACGGCGCCGGTTATGTCATCACGAGCCCTGCCAAAGCGTGCCGGGAAATGCAGTACGAAACGACAGCCGGATTTGCTTTTCCTATCACCTCCGATCGTCGTCGTCGTACTGGTGTATGCACTGTCGCTGTCGTTTTGCCCCGCGTTTCCCGGCATGCCCTGCCAGGGTGCGCGCTGCTCCCTGGAGCTTTTGCAAATGGCCTATAGCTGAGAAGCTCCGAAAGTACGAGGGGTGTTCAAGTCAAACCGGGACTTTCCGTCTCCTGAATGTACAAATGGCTCACGCTACTTCTTTTTCGTCATTTTCACACGCGACAGGCCTCCGCGTTCACCACGTGGTGGTCAAAAGTTTATGCAAAACAGAAGACACGTGCTGGACAAGATGGCCGACAACGAGGTGAACGCGCACATCGAACGGCGAATTGTCATGAAGTTTCTCGCGGATGAAGCCGTAAAGTCATCTGAAATTCACAGAAGACTTCAGGCTCAGTATGACCACAATACTTAGCCGCAGCAAAGCGTTTGAGTGGTGCAAACGGTTCTGAGACGGCCGTACATCAGTGCAGGGTGATCCCAGCCGGGGCGGCTCAGAGCCCATGTGTCAGAGTTCCTGAGAACATCCAACTTGTGAAGCGCCTGATCCTCAAGGACCGACGGATAACATGTCTCAAACTGGCTCGAAAGACAGACCTTTCCGTGGGAACATTGAACACTATCACTCACGAACACCTCCACTTTCGGAAAGTTAGTGCCCGTTGGGTCCCGAGGCTCCGTGTTTGACCGGCAGAGAAGACTGGAAATCTCTCAAGAGCTAAGGTACCGTTTCGACACTGAAGGACAGCCGTTCCTTGATCGGATCATCACGTGCGATGACACGTGGGTGCACCATTTCACTCCTGAGTCTAAACGCGCATCAAAACAGTGGAAGCATCTGGGTTCGCCAGCTCCCAAGAAGTTCCGAAGCACCTCGTCTGCGGGTAAGGTCATGGCCACGGTTTTCTGGGACAAGGCTGGCGTTGTTCATGTTGATTTTCTGGCCAGTGGTACCATCATCAATAGTGCATTTTACTGCCAAGTTCTCAGGTATGCGCATAAGGCGCTGAAGCAAAAGCGGTCGGGCCTCATCACCAAAGGAGTCCTCCTTCTACAGGACAATGAACGCCCGCGTACCGCGCATCTCACGACACGCACCTTACAGGAACTTGGCTGGGAGATGCTGCCACATCCCCCTTACAGTCCAGACCTCGCCCCCAGCTATTTCTATCTCTTCGGGCCACTGAAGGCATTCCTTGGGGGCCGCCACTTCAGCTGCGACGACGAGGTCAAGAATGCGGTCCGATCATGGCTGCTACGCGCCGGTAATGATTTCTACGCTGCTGGCATCCAAGGCCTCGTGAAACCCTGGGACAAGTGCATTAGTGCCAGCTGGAGATTACATTGAAAAATAAAACTAATTTCTCGCCTGTAAGTTCATTTTACTTTTGCGAAAAATGAAAAGTCCCGGTTTGACTTAAACACCCCTCGTACTAACAGGAGCAGTGCCGGGGATAATGCCTTCGCTGCTCGTAGCCGGTTCCTCTCCGTATTTTCCACGAAGTGCACGATGTGCAGCTCTTAGGCAGAGAGAACGGTGGTGGCAAAGGGAAAGCGGCCAGAAACCACAGGTTCCACACCAGTGTCCACACAGTGTCCACACCAGTGTCCTGCTGGGTGTTTATTTCTCGTCATTCATTGACTTATTGAAGACAAGGTGTTCTGTCCCAATCACCTGTTCAGTTCTCACAGACTTTCTGGTCAAGCCAACAAGTTGTTTGGTGCAAAGGACAAGGGAGTTGTTTTGTCCAAAACAGTTGGCAATGTGGAGACAACCGCGGCATCTATGGACGTCATATTACAATATGAAGGCTACGGCATCGGTCCTTTGTGATGAGATCGTGGTTTGAAAATGTGAATGCCCATGCTGGAACAGTTATCAACAATTGTATTATGGGTCATGACATTGTCCTGCTCTGGCACATCAAAGGTGTCCGTCATCGGTGAAATAGCAGCCGGTACACCGACAACTTCGTACTGAGAGCCGGCGTCGCAAAGACGGTGTCCACAGTCACACACATCATCCCATCGCCATCCACGTAGTTAATTCGTGTTGTTCTTTAATTTTCACAAGCATCCAGCATGTCATGCTTAGTCATGCCTCGATTCAACACGTATTTCCAAATTTATTATCCAAACAAACTTGAAAATGTGTTCTATGTGTAATGATTCTCACCTACGTCTATGACCTACGCGAATGATGCCAGAAGTGAGAAATGATGCCGTCCCTGAAGAAGCGGCTTCTTTCCCTTCATCTAGATCAGGGGTCTCCAAAACACGGCCCGCTGGGCTCCAGCAACGAAAGAGAGAGAGAGAGAGAAGAAGGTGGTAGACGCTATGGGCAATGGACAACATTCACAGACTCACTTAATACACTTCACATGGGAGCTGTCTTCACTACAATACACGGGAGCTCTGCCGCGGCCACCCACCCAACGCTCCCTCGGAAGGACCAAGCGGTCGAAGGTCGTCCTGCACCTATAGTTTCGGAATTCGCAGGCGCCAAACAGGGACCTCCCTGCAGTTTTGCAACCCCCCCCCCCCTGAAATTTCTCAGGTGACCCCACCCAGCTCGGCCACCAACACGTTCTGGTATAGCGAGTCCGGCGCAGCGAATTACATCCTGTACTGTCAAACTTGGGCTGTAGGACCACAGTCATGCAGATGATCGTACCATGCATTTGTCCAAAATCATTTGAAAGTGACTGTTCAATGCATATATTGCGCGCATATACGAGCAAAAATGCGTTAGGGCACGCAAACTCAATGTGGATCATCAAGAACCATTTGTGCCCAACTCAGTCTAGCAAGGTACTCGTATTCTGCCTTTTTCGTCTAACGTTTTCACCGTTGGTTGCTAGGTATTCATTGAGCTTCGTGAGACAAGGTGACAGTCTTTTTTCTTTGTCGGTCGTGTGATTATGCATCTTAATGTTGAAATGCCGTTCATAATGAATCTGTATTCTAATGTACTGTGTTCTAACGTAATAACATGTACAAATAAAGCGGGAAAGCTGTGCAAATATATCACCATTGTGCCACGATTATTTCCGTGTCTAAGAAAAATTCCGTAAGTGGAACCTTCACCAAGCATACACCCTTCCCCCTTTGAAAGCTCGGCACCCCCCAGCAGTGAATTTCTGGGGAAATCACTGGCACCAAAGCGTCTCTTCCGTAACAACGTGTTGAACTATCAAGCCTCCGGCGGACGTCGGTTTGCGCTCTGCAATGATTCCATGTCTTTGCGACCGACTATAAAGAAGCAGGGTGTCGGAGTGAACCGAAAACGAAAACCGAAAAAAAAAAAAACGCTATTTTGGTGCGAACCGGAACGGAATCGAAACCGTATACGTTTTTTTCGCTCAGGAGGGAAAGCGGAAAATATATTTAACGGTTGTCAGTCCAAGAAAAAACTTCGCCGGTTTGGACTACGGATAGGCGAATGAAACAGACGTCGTGTGCTCTGAAGTCATGTCATGGATACTATATACGAGGGTTACGGTTACGGTGGAATGTATGTCGGTATAGTATGACCCTTAGTCTCCTTTTGTAATGGTTTATAGTTCGCGCACGCACACAGACTCACAGTACAGTGCAGACAGACAGTACTCGTGCGGTGGTGCTTGCTGGCTACACAGTAGCAACAGACATTCGGATGAGACGCAATCGCTCCAACCCAGCAAGAAAGTACTTTACGTATGACATCACGACAAACAAGTCCGTTTGTAGCATGCGTTTCAATAAAGGAGAAAGACCATTTGAAAAGACAGTAACCTACAGGAACCAGGAGCTACCAATTTCACAGCTGTCTATTGATATTAAATACCCTGTATGCGGAATAAACGGGTTTACGTTTTGTAACATTGATTTTTTTTTGTGAGGATGAATATTCCCAGCAGAAGCGGAACCGGTTAAAAACCGGTATGAACCGTTATTTTTTTTTTTTTTTTTTTGCTCCGGAGCAGAACCGGTACCGGATCGTTTATGATGTAACCAGAACGAAAACCGGAACGAAAAACGTTTCGGTTCGACACCCTGTAAAAAAGCACAGGGAGTATGGCCTGCTCGAAGCCATATCTGAAGCGGACGGTGGAGGAGGAGAAGCGTACCTTCCAAGAGGATTGGGAGGTAAATCATCTGTTCCCGGATATAAACAACGTCCCGGAATGTCTGGTGTCCGGAAAACTGCTGCTGCTGTTCCGAAAGAGTACAATCTCCCACGTCAAAGGAAAGTACGCCGAATTTACTGTAAAGATCCGCGAAGAAAAGGTGAAGTGGCTCAAATTGGCAGCCACAAGATAAAAGGACATTTTTTGTAAGGATAACAAAGAGAATGAGGTCGCCGTGCAAGCAAGCTTCGCCCTGTCGCAGTCGATCGCAAAAGTGTCAAAACCCTTCACAGAAAGGCCCTTCTGTCTCATTCGTGCAGCTGAATGCCAAACCGCAAAAGATTCTTTTGAGAGGATTAGCCTTTCTACACAAACTGTCGCTAGGCGGATTGAGGACATGGGTGCAAATTTGGAAATGCAGCCGCGCGATATTTCGAATAATGTTCGTGCATATTCCTTAGCACTATATAGACGAATCCACGGACATAAACGATATTGCTCAGTGCATGGTGTTCATCCGCGGTGTCACGCACGACTTGGATATATACGAGGAACTGTTTGATCTGCTTCCTCTGAAAGGGACAACGACGGGAAGCGACATGTGGAGCGCGGTAAAAGGCAGCATCGAAGCAGCAGGGCGTGGGAGAATCTCGCGTCAGTGGCGACTGCTGGAGCGCCTTCAATGGTTGGTCGCAATCTAGGTCTGGTATGTCGCCTAAAGAAACGCTTGCAGAGGAAGGCATGCCACGAACCTTCCAGCAATTCACTGTACCATACATCAAAAGGCATTGTACTGCCGCGTAGTTAAGTTGAAGCACGTCATGGACGTTGTCATCACGACCGTTAACTTCATTCGGTCGAGAGGCTTGAATCATCGTCGGTTTGCAGATTTCCTTCAAAACTTGGATGCCACGTAAAACGACCTGCCTTATCATAGAGAGGTCAGATGACTCAGCAGGGCGAAAGTACTTCCACGTTTCTTCGATCTTCGAGATGAAGTCAGGAAATTTCTACCCAACAAGGGGAAACAATGCCCTGAGATGGCCGACCCCGAATGGTTGCGTGACCTGGCGTTTCTCGTCGACATAACTAACCATCTGAACATTTTCAATATGGGCCTGCAGGGGAAAGCTCGCTTGATCATAGAGATGTACGACAGCGTCAAAGGTTTTGTGAGAAAGTTGGAACCTTGGGAGAAACAGCTAACGACGACGGATCTCTTCCACTTTCCGTGTCTAAACGCCGTTGACTGCAAGAACGAGGAAACGCTTCACACATACTCGTCGGCAGCGTCGGTGCTGCCGCGCGAGTCCATGTCAAGGTTTCATGACTTTGAGATCCTCGATGCGATGTTTAAACTGTTGCCGACCCCTTTTCGGTTCTTCCAGAAGACGTTAAGCCCGAGCTCCAAAGGGAACTAATAGATCACCAGTGCAATTCCACATTGCCACAAAAGTTTGACGAAATCGGCGCTCCCGAGTTCTACAAATATGTAGACAGGAAAGCCGTGTTCTGTCGATGTTTGGAAGCACATACGTATGTGAGCAGTTCTGGGAGGGAGAAAAGGAGAAGGTGCAAGAGAGTGGGGTGTGGTAACCCTCTTGCTCTGGGATTTGGGCAGTCCAAGAGGACTGCCCACCACAGAAAACATGCGAGCATCCCTCAGTAGTCTTCCTTGGGATGCCCCCTGTACCACGCTAACCACCAGGTTTATTGGGGAAGTTACCCCATCCTATTGCTGATGACTGCGCACACCTGATCCCAATAAGACAAGCTGCTCTTTGACTCGAAAATGTATAGAAGTACAAGTTGTTGCCACCGCTTTACATTCGTTCTTCTGCGGATCGTGGCTGCCTTAGACAAATAGCTGACAACTTCCCTCAGAGGGTGCGCAACTCGCGACCTGCTATAGCGGATTATCCAATTAAGCCCAACCCAAGTGGAAATTGCCGACTGCCAGCCATCGGCCAGTGGTCGGTTTTTGGTCGGCAAGCGACTAAGTCGGCCACTGCAACGTCGGTCTGATGCCGCTCACTGTGGTGGTTGGTGAACGACGTTGGGCCACGAACGTTGTGCGACGTGTTGCGCGCGTGCTTTTGAGAGTTCAGCACAATAAAGACGGGTTAATATCGGCCCTACGCTGGCAGACAAACCCGAAAACAATGCAGCTACTACTTGAAACAAAAAGAAAGAAAAGACACTTTGACGGTTGGCAAAAAGTCGGATGACAGCTTTGCCAACGACTCTTTCGGTCAGCCAACGTTAGCGCAATGTACCATAGTGATAGGCAGAGCGAGGTTTGGCAAGCCTCCGGCTAGGGGGCAGATCTGTACCAAGAAACAAGCTCGTTGACCAAGCGCTTGCTATTGCACGGCTCGGTTGGCCAGCCAAGCTCTTGCCAAGGTTGGTTCAATCTCGGTATGTTGCCTTGGGGAGAGGGAAACGCGGAATAGTGTAGCACTACATAAGTTCAACTTGCAATTGGCCAAGTGATTGTCTCAAACCAAAAGCAGTAAGAAACAGATATATTATCTTCATGGTGAGCTAATACGACGAGCAATTCCTCATTTCAGTGTTGTTTGTGTACGCGTCAAATTGAACTTAGACACCTCACCCTTCATTTTGACTCACACGCGAGCAGGACTCTCGAATTTGTGGAAGCTCGCCAGACAAACCTATGTATAGTATCTGCTGTTCTTCCTCAGGAAAGAAATGCAATTTATTTTCTTTATACTGACCTGTTTGATTCTAGTGATCTCGGGCAACTTTTATGATTCTTCCCCTACGCCATTACCCTACTCCGCGAGACAACTGAGTACGAATACGAGCGACGCCACAGGACTGCTTTGGCCTCACTTGGCACAATGCAGGCTGGCCAATGCTTGGAAAGTCACTGGCCAGGGTACAGATCCGTATCAAGAAACAAGCTTGTTGGCCGATGCACCAACCAAGGCCGAGTAGGCCACCCTAGTTATTGCCAAGCTTGGCCCAACCTTTTTTGAAAGGATGGCCCAACGACTTTTAGGTCGGAAGCACGCGTCGGCGCGGCATTTTGCCGACGTTGTTTTTCTCCTTGGGGGGGGGGGGGGGGCAGCCAAAGCGGCATGGTGCGGGGCGCTGCTTAATAGTTGGGCCATGCATTTTTTTTGCAACGGGCCGTGGTTGGCCCATGCACAGGTGTTGTTCCATGGGCCATTGAAGGGCCCACGTTTACCAAACCACTACCCAAGCTTGGCTCCTTATTGGCCAGACATCACCCCTACATCTGTCAGGTCGGCCCTCTACATTGGCCCGAGCTTGTGCCGGCTAAGTCGGCCCGAGTGAGGCCATTGTCAATCCCCAACCTTGGCCCAAGCTTTTTCTGCAAGCTTGGCCCGACAACTTTTAGGTTGGAAGTAGACGTCAGCGCGGCATTTTGCCGACGTTGTTTTTCCCGCTGGAAAGGTCAGTAGTCCGTCAATGGGTCACAAAGCGTCGCTGGCGCTTAGACCATTAGACTGCCGACAGCCACGTTGAAAAGGCCTGTATCTCCTTTCAATACACTTGCTGAATGGTATGACGTCCGTACTCATGGCGAGCTGTGAAGTTTTTTGCCCTCTGCAAAATGCAATGATCCGGCTGCATATGACATGCTGGGGAGCATTGTGCGCCGGTGGAAGATATTCGAGCGGTACCTTGATAATGAAATCCCTGTTTTCGCTGCAACGTTCAAGACCGTGTCTTCTCCTGACTTACCTTCCATAAAATATTTTTCCATTAGGCGATAAAGGCATTGGGGCACCTCATGTCCGCCTGGTGTCATCTACCGAGGGCCCCATAACATTGTCCTCCCTTCATTTAGCTGACCACTGTTAAAACGCTCCACAGTCTTCTGGGATTGTATTACAGGAACTGTAACGTGAATGGTGAACTTGTAGAAACTGTGTGCTGAAAGCTTGTAACTTGGACGCTTCAGATACGTAATAGATGTGATCAATGAGCATTTTTTCAGGAATCGAATTTCGCAGATTGTTGCGCCAAGCGAAGCTTGCGGATTCCAGACGCGCCAACCGTGGGGCGACTCGCGCGCCATCTATTGAAAACGTAAGGAACTAGGTGAGCCACCCAGGCGGATCGTGACGGTTCTCTCGAGTGTAGTGCACGTTTCATCGTCGAAGGTGCACGGTTTGTGTATCCCACACAAGAACATAACCCAGACATTCGTATAAATCGCCTGGGTGCGAAGTTTTGCAAGCAGCAGAGATAGAGCGAGCAGACGGCACAGCGACACCCACAAAGAGAACGGCCAACAGATGGCGCTACTCGCCATTTCTCACCAGAGCCGTATATTAAAAGGGAGTCTGGCCATTAATGGGTCATGCCTATACCTGAAGCTCCACCCACTTTTTCAGCTTTCCGACCAATGAAGTCTTGAAATATGGGGCGCTATCAATCAGCCTATCCTCACTATTTGCCCCCCTATCCAACATGGGCAGCGCCATTTTGGGTGGCAAGTGGATTGGATGGGATTGAAATGGATACCTCTCGCAATCTGCAAAAGTAGTGGATTGTTGGTGCAAATTTGATAGGCGCCACCTAGGGAGCGTAAGGCACGTCGGGAATTGTCGTCTGCTTCCGTCGTTGCACCGCTGCCGTCAGAACCACCTGCTGGGACACATTCTGTTGTCAGTATGATTTTTAAAGAAATCTACATGAACAGTTGGAATATAAGAGGCAAGAATGTTTATATCCATGAAATCCAGCTGTTAAAAATAAGATTGTACATCACAGCGCCGTTTTTGTTATGATTTCGTTGTGATTGCCGTGTTCACTAGGCCTAACACCGGCGACAAAACGTATTATTTTCAGTTAGATATTGATGGATGAGCATAAGTTGAAACTGATTTCCGAGAAATTTATATTAGGATGTACATTTACAGCGTAAAATCAGGTTAGTCTCTGAAAATTTTTTGTCACGAAATCCCCGCTTCACTGTTTGTTTTCGTCGCCATTTTGGGTGGCAGTATGGTGTCATGGCGACCCCCTTGGTAAAAAGCATACCAATCAGAGGAGCGAAACTGTGATTGACAGGTCGAGCCTCTTTTTGTGACTCCTCCCAATGGCCAGACTCCCTTTTAATATACGGCTCTGTTTCTCACCAGAGCCGTATATTAATGTACGGCTCTGTTTCTCACGAGCACGGAGCTTATAAGTCACAACCGTTAACCGTCCTAACTTCTCAAGCGTTGCTGCTGCTCTTCAAAACAGGTCTAATGGAAACCTGTCCCAAATGCGTTACGGAGTACTTCAATATCACGTGATATCTCTCCGCCAATCCGGGGCAGACTCCAACTTTGTCCTCGGCGTACGTCGAGGCGGGTCGGCACCTTTCAGTTTCTAAAAGTATTCAAAATTAATTAGTGCGAAAAGTATGAACTGAGAGGTGATGACGTGTGTGTGCGTGATCACACAGCCAAGTCGTACTGATGGTATCGTGAAATGCTGTGGCTATATTTCACTTTACAGTTCCCTTAATACTTGGATATGTGTACATGCTGTTCTGTTATTATATGAACCCCACTTAAAGGAAAATTCCACTCTCTAAAGCGATTGAAACAAGCATGTCTTGCAGAAGCATTTGGCTACAAATAATCCTAGCTTCTTCGCTGGTAGCGAGATAGTCCCAGGGTTATTCGTATTTTGTCGTGACAGCCGGCAGCGGACCCACACCTTCGGGGAGGAGCAAGTGGGAACATTTCCTCACCAAATCGCGTGACGTTCTCCTGAAGACTGGATGGTCACGTGTCAATATTTTCCACTCCACCTTCTCACCGGACTTGTATGCACGTTGAGTACTGTACTCAGAATACCGTATTTTAAATACGTACCACTGTTACTTTTTCTACTATCACTCAGTGGGCTGACTTTGTAATCTCCTTTCGTCGGACTGCGAGCGATTGCGCTCAAAAAGTCAACGCGCGGTACGGTCCGGTGCTCCGAAAATCATGATGTTCGCCTATTTTTTCCGATCGGATAGCTCGTGAATATCACTGTCAATTATCATGAATTTGAGTGAATTCGGTACGCTCTGCATATTGGTGGGGTAAAAAGTGACCTTTACTTTGCAAATTTCCCGACTTCAGTTCGCAAATATTTATATAATTAAACTTACGATACATGACATTCACATCAGGAGGTGGCAAAAACCTAATACGAACAAATGCCGTTAAATGATGAGTTGGTCCTCGAAATTAAGTGTTTGCTAGGTGCTGGACTGAGCAGAAAATGCTGTATGCACGCACAATAACACGTCAGTAAATATCGCAAAATTCGCACACAAGGTCAATCAAACAAAAGGCACTTCAAAACAAAGATGAGATATACATTTTTTTTATTGAACCATGGGGAGGAAAATGTAAAGCTGGCAAGGTGCCATTTAACTATGTTTCATAGAGTCTAAGACCAACATCACTCGATGCACTGTATGGTTTGGAGCCTTACGAGCAGGGTGTTAAAATGTTTCTCTTTATGAGTAATTTACAATGTACAGGTAAACAACTGCCACAAAATGTTGGCAGTCATACTTGACCAGTGCAGTTCAGTCCAGGAGCAGCATCCATGGGTGACCTGCAAGGCAACAAAGAGCTCGGACTACCATCTAACATGTGTAAGTGGACAGCAAACAAGACTTGTAGCACAACTGTTTATGTGAGCTTAGAAAATAATGCTCATTCTTGCGAGTGCCTCGAGCATGAGTTTGCAGTGAGTTGTCGTGTTCAGGTGTGGCCCTACTTTCATTGTGAAGGGGGGCGTAAACTTGCGCAAGATGTGGTAGCCCAAAGTAAATGCGAGACAGTGACACCACCACACGAAAGGAACGAAGGAACACGGGCAAAGTGGCGACAGCAATAGCTACAGTCAGGAGGCAGCAGTTCGGAACATCACATGGAAACGTAAGATTGGCAGGATCAGCAAGCGGTAGGAACGGCACGGGTGGAATTCAGAAGCCAGTGCAATGGAAGTGCTGTTAAATTTCAGGGTGCTACCATGTTGACCATATCAAATTTGACAAACAGAGAGGAAGCCTTGTGGGTGTGGGGTAGTGCAATGTCGTCTGCGCAATGCCACGAAGAAGAAAACGATCAGGATTCCCAGGAGAATTGCAAGTGAGAAGTACAATTTTAAGTATCTCTGCATCTCGTCTTTCTCCCTTCACTACATCCTAAGAGCATGTGCTTAATCCGATAAAAAAGTCATAGAGTGAAAATTGTAGGAATGAGCTGCAAGAGATTGAAATTTAAAAAAATCGTAAAACAGAATTTTAAATATAGAAAAACACACATACCAGGTACGCTGCGCTGTTCACCTGTCCCTGTACCTGCGACTTGACCTCTTACCCGACCCATCACTTTCAGAACTGTAAGAATGTCGCCTGTGATGCTTTCGATCAGAAGGGCTTCCACTGCGACTCCGACGTCGACTCTTGTGCTTTGGGCTGCGGCTATATCGCCTGCTACGCTCTCGGCTTCTGCTACGGCTGCGACTGCGGCTCCTGCTTCGCGAACTGCTGCTGTGCTTTCTGCTGCGCTTGCGTTCCCTGGAACGGGAGCGACGACTGCTACGTTTCGGACTGCGGCTGTGGCTACGACTCCGTGATCGTGAACGACGCGAACACTTTTTCCTCTCTCGCGATCTGCTTCGGTGCCTTGGAGAAGATCTTGAGCTCTTGCTCGATTTGTGGTGCCTCGAAGGAGATCTGGAGCGTTCCTTCTTCCTGCCTTTGTCCCGGGACTTCTCGCTGGAAGACTTTCGTTCCACCTTGGTGTGCCTGCTATCGGAGCCCTGCTTTGCGGGCTGGGGACTTCTGCTCCTGTCAGACTCTGTGCTACCCCGATCCAAATCGTCTCCCCTGCGCTCCGATTCGTCATCATCTACCTTTTGGCAGCTATGCTTGTTATCTGGGCTTGGAGTATCATTGTGGGATCTTCCTTGGATTTCTGACAGTTCACGTTCGTATTCTTTGTCTGACGGCGACGGGCTCTCAGCATCTGTAAAGCGAAAGCATCCGAAACGTTATCCTGCATCCTCTATCACCTGCCTAATCTTGCTATTCTAAGTTCTATTCAATTCAAAGATGTCTGAAAACGGATCATCCGGATTCATCACTGCATCACGTTCCTGGCTGCAATAATGTATGATGCAGACCACACATGTGGCACTCACACATTTCACAGTGGAAGCTTAAACTAGGGAATACTGAGCAGTGCCAAAGGTATTTGTGTACCCTTATCATACTCACATGATTCAGTAAAGGGGCTAAATAAAGGAAATGCGCATTAGCAGTGAGACAAATTGACCTTCTTCAAGCGAGCTAGATGTTCCATGATGAGAAATGATTCTGTTGCTCTACTCATACAGCAGCTGTTCTCTCCCACAACTGTGCTTAGTGTTATCCACTGTTTAGCCCCCTACTCTTAACCGACCAGCATCACAAGATGCAGTTGATGTGTTTCTTCAGGTCGCTTTCACATTTCAATATTGACGACTGATGCCAAATCCTACATTCAAGTACCGAGGCGAAGGATAACAAACCCTGCAGTTTGAGCGGAAAAAAAAAAAAATGAAACACACACCGCTTACCTTGAACGGGACTATGCACGACTTCATCTCCAGTTACCTTCTGCGCGGAGAGGGCTTCTGCCTGCTGCCTCCGCTCCGCCGCATCCAACACGGTGGCCATCTTCCGTTCCCACTCGGCAAACGCAAATTTTTTCTCGCGGATCGACCTTTCCAGCTCCAGGTCGGAATCATCCTCTTCCTCCGCCGAACCGGACCCACTGTCGGACCCACTGTCCGAACCATATCCTGTCAGGCCACCTAGATGAAGGGTTTTGATAACCTGAAGTTGCTGTTGCTGAAGTCACTGAAGTTGCTGTTGCTTTATGAGCACCGGAGACGAATTTGGAATCGGACAATGTGAACCGAACAACGGTAGATTACGTGCAACGCACTGGCAACAAATGCAGTACAGTCGCCAACCGATTTTTCGGACATGCTCGATTATTCGGACTCGTTCGCGGAATGGCCGCGGGTCCCATAGAGATGATGTATAAGAACGTCCAAAATTTCGGACGCTGTGCAGCTCCGTCGCTCGATATTTCGGACTCTGTTTGCCCAACCCGCGAATTTCTCTCATGGGGTGACGGAAAACACTGGTATGATCTGAACTTCGTATCAAAAGAAATCAACCAACTAAAATATTGAGGCAAAAAAATAGGCGGTGATGATTGTTGATTTCCCATTCCTCTGAGTAGAAGAGGTGTGTCGTAGCGCTTTTGCGTCTTCGTTTTTGGCCAACGGCCCAACACGTGCTGTCCGCCCCCGAGTCGCGCGACAGCGCTGTAAAGCGAGCTTCACCTAAAGCACACATGCGTTAGGTGAAGCCGACTTGCGGACTTGATGACGGCGGCGCCTCTGTCAGTGTACTTACAGTGACGAAATGTCGCTTCGGGAAATAGAAGGTGATGTTATCAGGCAGAGCTGGAAGCGCGTTAGGAAAGCATCGACAAATTTTTCCAGCCTACTAGGGCTTAGTAAAGTTTATTTTGAAGCGGAATTCGTTTTTTCGGACTGCTCGATTATTCGGACTCTTGCATGATCCCCGCCAAGTTCGAAAAATCGGACAGCGACTGTCTTCTGTGTCTAAAGTGATGTAGGTATCTACAAGAGAACACACAAATTGGTTGCTTTCTTTCGCAGTACAGTTGGCTTCCTTTGGGAAATTAGGTTGATTAATCCAAAGCACGAAGTTCACACGACTGCTACTGCTCTCACTTGAAACAGAATGCATTCTGCAGATGACACGTTTGATCTATTTGACACCAATGTGCTCCAGCCTGTGTGTGCAATTTGAAAAGGGCCGCCGTCAAATCCTCCGAGACAGAAAAAATGAATGCAGCCTACTGCTTTCTGGGCTTATGTGGCTGGCTTGTGTTTGGCTATATTACACCCATAAATACTAGACCAGATACTGCACAAATGGCTATTTCATTGCTAAACAGATTAGAATTCAGTTCTTTCATCTGTCTCTGTTGTGCAGTAAGATGTATGTGTGCATAAGCAATACGTTCCTAATGTTCGCAATGTTCCTCGAAGGTTATGCTTGGCAGAGTGCAGGTCTCCCCGAATCTCATAAGTTGAAAACCAATGGTACAAAAATATTTGCATGTGTATGCATTTGTCTTGATCCAACTACCTAATGCAGACAGCTTGTGTGTTCAAATTAGCAAATGCTCTTATTCATGGGGCTGTGTAGGTGCCTGTCAGTACCTCTCAACTCTATCGAATTAAGTGAAAGTCAAAGTAATGACAATTGAAATAACGAAAGTTCAGACGTAGCAAGATTCAGGGTCACTGAACTGAAGGCCGTCAAGACTAGCTCAGGCACACGGTCCTGGCCACCACACGTCGCAACACATTTCCGCTAAAATTAATTTTTCCTGATACTACCAAAAACCACATATGCGCATAAAAGAAGTATGCAGCAAACTCAACCTTATGCCAGCTTTAAATGCAATATACCAGGTTGACATAATTTGCATCATACTGAACACACCCAGTCCCAGGGCCCATCAGAACAACACGATAGCATCATTCAACACCATACGCTACTCAGCCTATCAGAGCGTCATTCATTAATGCTCTAACAAACACGAGGGTTTGCAAATCGGCTATACACGTGAAAAAGATGACTAGCACTCACCCAATCCAGAGGCAATATTTGCCAACGCAGACGACGATCTCAGCTGTCGAGCTGGAGCTTTGATTGCAATGCAGAGGAGATGCTTTAGACACTGACAGCAAATACAAGGCAAGGCACAGCACATTTACATTTGCTCCAAACACAGTAAGTGTGCGTGGCATCACGAGGAGCAGCTACTACATTGAAAGAGGTCATAAGTTCTCTAGCAATAAAATGTTCCTTCGACATGCCTAGAGAATTCATATAGAAGCACTAAACCAAGCAAATCTGTGCAAGTATGTACAATGCATGCTCTTCAACGTGACCGAGCTAAACTGTTAAACTCTTTGTCTATGGTGCTAATAACCCCATTTTCTCTGTTGGATAATTGGGACAGACAGATTCACAGGATTTTGCACGGTATCTTCATAGCAAAACACTGCAGTCCTGTTGTGACCTTGTGACCTGCTATGACAGATCACATATGCATTTGCCTTCATGAAGTGCACTACATGATTCAAGGTACATACGAAAAAATATGAGCCACACTGATACCTTTTTGAAGCATCTTTTGGTACATCTCCTTGGCAACTGATGATACCTCTTCATTGGTCACATCCAAAAGTATTTCGGTGAGCATTCTTCTTACTTTCATCACCTGCAATGCAAAAGTTCGCCACTGCGTTACTAGGCTTCGCGTACACCTTCATTTTTTCCCACTGGAATCGATGTGCAATGAAAAAATCAACACAGGCCCCATCAATATTGGCCATGTGTGTGGAAAAACTTCAGTTGCAGCAATTCCGAGCCGTCTTACAGGAGGGGGCAACGTGTCTTCCCTTAAAGTGCCACTGAACGGCAGGTGTCAGGATGGCTAACGATGGCAATGATGTGAGAATTTTCACCGCAGAACTTAAAAGACAGTAAAGCCTCGATAACGCGAGGCACGTAAATTGAACTCGTATAATCTAGACTACTCAGGCGTACACGACAGACGCCTTACTAGTCTATCGTAAGGAGCACTCGTCCGTACACCCACCGCATAATTTGGTCAGTACAACATCGCTGGGAACCTCCGCAAACAGCGTGCGGAGGACTTATCAGATGGACAAAGAAGGCAAAGTGTGGCACCAGCCTACGACCACATGAAAAGACGCGCTTGCATCGCAATGGTTTATGAGCGCTGGGACGTAGTCTCTCTCCTTTCAAGCATCCATCAAGCAACCACGTGTCTCTAACCGTTCTATTTCTGTGCTGCGTGCCAAGCTGCCATGGCAACTCTGTAATCGACTCCAAAAATATCGCAAACTGTTTTCACCTTTGCAGTTTTACGCAATTGAGAACTCTGTCTGCATTGGGGGATAGGACTGTCAAAGAGGGAGACAGTCGTTTCGGTGGTCTATTGCCTTCTTCGGTGCAACTTTCGGACTATGTCACAATTGATGATGGTGTTGCTGTTAGTTTGACCGAAGATGAAATTGTGAACGATGTCCTTGCGACTGCTCAGCAGACTATCGTCAGATGACGAAGGTGAGGAACCACCTCCGCTGCGGAAGCACTCGCTTGTTTTTGGGCGATTTCTGCTGTAATGCTTCCGGTGGTGCAATGTGGCGGAGCACCTAACTGCGCTCTGAAAACTTCTCCTAACAGCACAAACGAGTTTGCAAAAATTTTTTTCTTAAATAAAAGTGTCTTCATAATGGTAAGTACACCTTTTGTTATGTAATCCATTCAATAATATGACATTCAGATAATTCCAACATTTCTGTGGGTCCCGTGAGATCCAAATTAGCAGGGTTTTAATGTGTAATTTTTTCGTTTCAGTTTTGTAAGTTGGAATTTTCCTGTAGATCTCTGAAGTGCAAATTTGAAAGAGAAATTTGAAAACAAATTATCTATGATGTGCGTACAGCTAAAAAGCAAAAGGCATATTTATAAATTCTGGGTCTAAAATTTCACGTTTGTGTCAATGCTCATGTTTCATGCGTATCATGTCCTGGGTACAGGTTGACATCGGTACAGATGTCGGCAGTAAGCAGAGCGTTTGCTGTGGCTGACACGGTTAATGTTAGTCAAATGATGGGTAGGCAGCGTATACATGCATTTTGTTTTCCCACAGCACGGAAATTTCCTGTGGGTGCACTCTTACTGGGGTACTGACACTCTCCTCCAGTATGGCATTAAAATTCGAGCACACGTGGGTGAATAAAATGGGGTGTGCACCTCCAGTATTTATTCGCGCTATGCTGTACTTACCAGTTCCTGTTGCCGCTCCTCTGGTGTTTTAAATTTCATTTCCAGCGGAGGCGAAGGCGACGGAGTGGGACGTGACGGCACAGCAGCACCATTGCGCTGCTCACTCACTTTTGATCCTGCCTTCCTATCTACATTGGTGGGAGCTTCTTTTTCGTCTTCACTGTCACTGTCCTGGCAACATATTCAATGATAGCATTTTCAGCGCTTGTGTGTGATCAGATAAAGGTTGCCAATGTATTGTCTCGGTCCCCCTCGCTACAGAGGCGAGAATATTCGCGTTATGCTCATATTTTCACCTCCTCAACATCTTTTTACGACCGAATTTCACCACAGCTGCTTCCTGCACATCACCGAGACATGACCACATTCCTAAAGTTGAACGTTTTCTATGCAACACTGACCAATTTTCTCGTTCATTTTTTTTCGTACACATCCAACGAGTGGAACTGTCTTCCTCAGAACATTGTCATAATTAACGATTTCATTGTATTCATGCGAGAACTAGCCAATTTCCTGTGTATTTAATATTTCCGTGTTATTTATATTCTACTTGTGTTAACTTTTATCTTCGTTTACCCCCTCATGTAATGCCCCAATGGGGCACCTTGAGGTACTACCATAAATAAATAAATAAATATTTTTCTATACGGTCGAGCCTCGATATGGCCCAATTAATTAGAGACGGGACGAATCCTGAATTTTCCGAATGCGAATCCAAGGAAGGTTTTGCGAATCCACGAATCCAACATATCTCGAATCTTTCAAATCCTTTCTTTAAAAAGAGTTCAGAAAGCAAAGAAAAAAAAACTTATACTGAAAAGTGTTTTGAAGCAGAATATGATACATTTGTTTAATGAAAAACAAATTAAATAATAGTTCAGTTTTGGGAGAAAAGATACCCATATAGTTCTTCTTAAACATAATTTAGTTAACATATTGTTCATCGACTACAAGAAATACATAAATTCTTGAGTCTGAATTATTTCCATAAAACTAAGCAACAATCGAAAGCAAAACCATGTTACTTTTAAACTCGTAATGTAACAGTTCCTACCTGAACTCTTTCAGTCCAGAGCAATGTAAACAATGAAACAAGAAAACGCCCGTTGGTCAATGAGGCTTCCGCGGACTGTGGAGGCGCCAATTTGAGAAAGAAACAAACAGACGCGGTTCGTGGATCCGAATGATTCGATTCGCCGTTTTGGGCACTATGGGATTCAGATTCCCGAATCTCGATCCCTGACTAGGATTCGTGGACTCAGGTGGCACATCCCTAAAATTAGTTATTTCCTTCATTGTACTGAAGCCGAATAAACCTTGAAAGGAACAAACACAATCGTCAAGAGACAGGTGACATAAATGTGTATACCGTATTTTCTCGAACCTAAGACGACCCTTTTTTTTCCAAAATCCCATTTTCCGAAGTGGGGGGTCGTCTTACATTCTAATGTCCACGCCACCACTGGCTAAGGGGGGAGGTGGGAGCAGGAGACGGGATCGGGCCAATAGCACGTGCTGTGGTTGTCGGTGCGAAACAAACGAAGCAATGCAAATGGGGACGGACTCTCATGGTGTCGTCACTGCTGAGTTTGAACCGCGACCTGCTACAGTAGAACCTCTTTATAGTAACTGCTCTTGTAGTAAAACTCTCCTTATAGTAAACGAGAACTGCTGTCCCGATAGAATCCCATACATTCAATGGCACACCTGATATAATAAAACTCCTGATCTAGTAAAATTTCATCATGGTCCCAGAGAGTTTACTACAAAGGGCTTCTACTGTAGATTATAACGACCATGTCCTAATCGGCAACCTCTCTGAGGAGCCCGTCCGCGCGATCCGCTAGAGGCGCTACTTATCGCCCCGCGAGATTTACGTCGTGATTGGACAACGAAAATTTGAATTTTGAACGCGCAGAAGCGGACGTACGACAACTGTAGCAGGCTACAGCAACAGCCCCTATGAAAATGCGCAGAATGATGATGATAATCAACTTCAGAATGAAACATCTTCTGTGGGACATCCGCCGCTTGTACAAAAATACTAAGGTAAGGTGAAGTACAAAGTATTGTAGAAGCTGATGAAGCAATAACCGGGCCGATGAGTAGAGCCACCTCTACCTTCCAAATGCGGCGCTGGGAAGGAATGCTTATGACATGGTAGTAGAAGGTCGTGTTTTTAACGCAAAATTATTGCTTTCGCCGTGGAATGCAGCAACAATTTAGTGGTGGTTTGCAGCAGCCTATTTACTCGCATATTTTGCACCATCGCATAATTTGCGCACCCCTAGTTGAGAAGAAAAAATTATAAGAAAACAAAAAATCTAATTTGCGCACCAGTGGATACCTGGCACACACGCGTCTCTGCTGCAGTGGCGATTGTTTTTCGCAACGCCGTCAGTGTTACCGAAGTTACTGCTGCGCTTTTGTTTGATTTACGCACACTTTCGGGTGATGGTCCGCCGACACGATGGACGATACTGTCACTCGAACTACAAAACGCTGGAAGAAACGCTGGGCACACACGCTACGACAAACCTTAAAGTAGCGCAGAAGTCATTTTTAACAACCAGTTTTCTTCCTATAAAACTGTTAAGTAGGCCAGTAAGACGCACCATGAAGTAATTTACACCGCACAGTCATAATTATCGCAGAAATTGAATTTAAAATACGCCGCTAAAAGCGACCGTGCGTAACGGTGGTGAAGAGCAGTACCAGCCTGGGCTCTGCCTGGAGCCTCGCGCTGACGCTATAAGGAGAACACTCGCTGATTGGCCTAGAGAAATGTTGTCTACTACTCGGCTGTTCGGGGTTCTGATAAAGCCTTTCTCCTTGCTCGGTAATGCTTCGGCCGCTCCTTCTATCCCCAATTCTCCGGGAGGACTGGCAAAACAGGTTTACGGCGGCAAAGGGACAAGGCGCTGACCCCCACTGACCGGCGAACCAGAACGAGTTCTCCTTATACCGTCATCTGTGACGTGGCATCATACCTCCTCATCCTCATTATAGCTGGAGTGGCGAGTTAAGGGTGAATGCGCGGAGCTATGTTTATGCGAGCTTTTTTCTGGGAAACAAATTGCGCACATCAAAACCTTTCGCGCTATTCGGTATAATGACCCGCACACTTTCATCAGATGTCTTAATCTGAAATTTTTTTGGATGGCCCTCTGTACTCCTTTAAAGCACAACACGATAACGTTGGCGAATACAGCGTACTTTCAGTTGTCAAGTGCGACTAGCGGTATATGATTATTTCACCAGTGGCAGTGGGGCGGCATTGTGCCTCCCAACACGTCGACGGTTGCGCGGTATTTGGGCGCGGCTTCTTTCGCGCTTGCACAACGCGGTGATAACGTCAATATCGGCTCTACCGAGACCTATATGACAGGCATACTAAAAAATTTAGAAATTTTGTGTCGTTTGAATATTGTAACAAACGTTCCCGCGCAATTTGTGCAAATTATGCGAGTAAATACAGTATCAGAAGGAAATGCTTCAACATGGCTGAAGCAACAGGGAGCAATCAATAATTGTGCCAGCGCACTGGATTTTGGATGCTTGGTACAATGTACCTAATGATGATGTTGTACTTGCTCGTAAAACATACGGTTTGTCTAACGCTTTGAACGGAACGGAGCACAATGAGTTGCGGGCAGACAGTGACAAAGAAAACAGCGGCGAAGAGAGTGATGATGACTAAATGGTATTGTGCAACATTTCGAACTGTTATACTTAGAGCCTGAAGTTTTAGGGTTTAACTCGATCCTACCCTGAATTTGCACCTCGAATTGAAGGTTGCCACTTTAGGGTGAAACCCGATTTTTACCTGGCCAATTGCCCTCACTGAAACATCTGTAGGAACGAACACTAGTTTGTTTGGCAGTAAACACAATTACATCATCGTTTGTACCAAACCAGAGCAATTCGTTTGAGTAATACAGCCTGATTTCACCCCAAATTTAGCATACTCCAAGTTCTTCCACCCGAATTTGCGTGAATTTAGAGCACATCTTTATTCCCTGATTTTTACCCCCCGAATTTTGAAAAAAAAATTTCCCAAAAACTTCAGGCTCTAGTTAAGCGCCAACCGCATGAGACGTTTTGCGAGCGGCAGGGCGTCGCGCTTTTCTCAGCGACAAACGACGCTGGCAAAAAAATGCTCTGAGCTCACCGAATGCAGAGTTTCTACAACGGCTGGTGGACGGCGGCTAATGCAAACGTTTCCGTAATCTCTCAGAGAAAGCAACTCTACATAACTTGATAAACACTTTATTACAAAGGAAGAACCTCAAACAGATGCTTTTGAGTGATAACACGCCGTAACGAACAAGATACTGCAACAGTGCACGCTCACAAAGTCATATTTGTTGTGAATACCGGTCTCGCCATTCACAAGGTACCTGCCTCAAGTATTTAGACGGAGAGAACTCGGCCTTCAGGTTCACGTCTTCATCAATCTGTTGCACACCTCACCTTGTGCTTTCTATGTTGGACACCAACGCAAAACAAACAAACTTCTGTTCTTCTGCCGAACAGCAATCTGAGTGATTCCGCGTGCCGCCATCTATGGGGACTTCCAAAAATGTGCGCGACTGGATGAACTTATCACAAGGTTAATCCCCGATTGGCCACTGGCGCGCGTCGTCCCCGCCTCTTCCGTCGCCCAACCCTGAATTATCTATTCGCCTCGGACTTCGAGGGGACCGTCGCGCGCCTATGGATCCACGACGCCTTGGCTTGACGCTCGATGAACACTGGAGAAACGCCTCATGCGGTTGGTGCTTTATACTGCCTCTCAATACCTCTCAATCTCTGTTTACTCTTTTTTTTCCAAAATCGTGTACCCTGAACTCTGGGGTGCCGCCTTGAAAGAGGTTTGACTGACTTTCCATGTCCTAAATTCCCGAGATATGCACACTGTAGCTAGGGTTGCCACCTTTCGTAGTGAAAAATACCGGCTGAGGGAGAGGAGGTGGAATAGAGGGAAAGAAGGAAAGGCTCGCGGGAAAGGGAAGTGGTTGAGGGGTGGAAGACCACACACAGAAAACAGAGAAATAGAGAGAGAGCTCAAGATAATACCAGGAAACATATGTTCCTGTGTGTAATAATAATAATAATAATAATAATAATAATAATAATGAATAACTAAGGAAAGAACTGGTGACTGCGGAGTTGGGTCTATGCTCCAGATTTATTCAAGCTGTAGTGGAATGTTGAAGGAAAAACCCCGCAAAAGCCCATATGAAAGGTCTTGAGTCACAAATACCGGCAAAAGGCTGCCAGTATCACCTTCCTACCAGCAACCAGCAGAGCGAGCAAATAACCGGCCGTGCCGGTATAATACTGGCCTGGTGGCAACCGTAACTGTAGCCCACCATGAAAAATGCTGCAGTAAAACTTACAAACTTAGATTTTGCCGGATTGTCGTTGTCCCTGTCACCTCTTCTGCTGAGTTTGGCCATCCGTTCCGCCTCTGCCCTCTCCCTCTCCTCCTTTTTCTGGCGTTCCCTTTCCATTTTTTCTAAACCTTCCCGGATCCATGCCGGAAGGGTTTTGCGTTTTGCGGCATCTGCGAAGAAATTTGCTTCGTTATGATACCGACATGCATGCGGGACAACGATGTATTTTCATTACCTAGCTGCGGCACTTCTTCCTCCAGCATTGGATGTCGGCTGTCATCTTTGGAATCCCTTCTATCTTTTCTTAAAAAGAATGGTGGTGGGCCAGAGTTGACACCCCAGTATGAATTGTAAGGGATGCTGTTTGGATATGGCTGCAAATGCAATAAAGTCACAATGCTAAGCGGTGATGCTTAACACCACAAAATGGAGATAACATTTCACTAAGAAAAGACGAAAGAAAATACCTACACCCAAATGAAAAATACTCTAAAACCCTTATTGTTAGAGCCTGAAGCTTTAGTGTTTAACCTGATTCTTTCCCCAATTTGAATTCAAGGTTGCCTCTTTAGGGTGAAACCCGATTTCTACCGTGCAAATTGCCCTCACTGAGACAGCTCTAGGAATGCACACTAACTTGTTTTGCAGCAAATGCAGTTACATCACCATTTGTACCAAACCAGTACAGTTAGTTTGAGTAACTGAGCCCGATTTCTTCCCGAGTTTCGCATACTGGAAGTTTTTTTTCACACGAATTTGCACCAGTTTAGAGCGCATGTTTATTTTCCCAATTTTTACCCCGCGAGTTTAGAAAAAAAAAATTTCCCAAAAACTTCATGCTCTACTTACTGCCCGTGCAACCCCCGATTATCGTGAATCGAAAAATTTGCAGAATTTTGGGGTATATGTGAAAATTTCAAGCAAGAACTGATACCCCGAAAAACAGTGATGTGGTCACAAACACTTTGTTTCCAGTACGCATTTGGACAGCCTTACGCCAAAGCATGTGCAATATCGATTGAATTGAACATGACAAGGGCAATCTCGGACATATCGCGGAGGAAGTAATCAAGCCACAAACTTCCGTATCCAGATTTTATAGAATCTACAACGCCATGAATAGTGTGCCTTGTGCCCGATTCACAAAAAACAGGAGTCCTAGAATTACAGGATTTAACAGTAAATTAAGTACTGTACATTTGGTTAAGCACACGTATCTCACCAGTGCTGCAAGTCTTGGCAGTAGCTAGATTACATTATTTACTTTCACAGTGACTGAACTAATATACTGAAAACCAGTGATGGCCACTAACTACTTCTACAGTAGTTTAACTATAACTACTAACTACTTTGCAATGGAGTAGTTTAACTAGTAGTTCAACTACTTTTCAGTGGAAGTAGTTAAAACTACTTCTTTAACTACATCCATAACTATACTTAACGTTGTCCATCAACACCAATCCCATTCTATAGTGTTCTTGGACACCTTAATATGAATCACAAGCAGTGATAAAAGTGAAGATTTAGTACACATGCTCCGCACAATTGCTCTGCATCTCCGTTCTCATCAAACATGTAGCTCAAGGTAAAAGTCGGAAGCACAATCGTGCCGTAAAGCTTGCGACAAAATCGGAAGTAGTTGGCACCTGCAGTAACCTAACTACTGTAGTTAACTACTCAAAACAGTAGTTTAACTAGTAGTTGCCACTACATTTCTGCAAGTAGTTGATAACTACTTTTTAACTACAATCAGGTAGTTTAACTAGTAGTTTAACTACATGTAGTTAACTACTGGTCATCACTGCTGAAAACGGTGTTGATTTCACGTGGAACATTTTAGTGTTTTGGTGGTGGCCTTAGATGAGAAACGAGAGGCGGAGAACTTCGAAAATGTAGTCGCGGTCCCTATATTGCCTACAGTGATGCTCAGCGCTACACGATTGGGAAGCATGCAGCTGAAAACAGGAGCAAGCATGTAGTTGTGAATTGTTCACGAGACTTTGGACGCCCGATTAATTAAAGTACGGTACGGGGAACGAAATAGTTTTGCACATCCTGGTGTTGTTGCATCACTGTGCGGTTCATAAGTGCCACAAAAAGTGGTGTACCCCCCTTTTAATCAAATCGAGGGAGGTAAGTATTTAAAGAGGTTGAAACGTTTAAATAATTTATTTTACTACAGAATACGCTTTCGGACAGGGTCCGTCCTTCCTCAGGTGCGATACATTGAACACTTGGTAGAGATATTATACTAATCTGCACAAGAGAAAGGGAACAAAGAAGGTGGCGAGAAGGAAATACAAATTTTTATTAGAGAGGACTGAGGCCGCAAAAAAAAAAAAGAAAAAAAGACAAGGCGATGTACAGTAGGAGTGTTACCAGAGACAAAAACCGTTGAGAGATCTCAGGTGAACAAACACAATAAGTAGGGGTGTGCGAATCCGAACATTTTAAGTCGAATCGAATCGAATGGGGGAAAAAAAATTCCGACTACCGAATCGAATATCGAATATTCGTGCAAAATTTACAATATGTGACTTTCGCACTAAAAGTTTCCATTTCGTAGCCCATGCCTTCAGTGTAATTTTTCTAGCATTAACTGTCACAAGAGAGACATGCAATTCTTCTGTTCAAAGCCCCTGCTCTTTAATGTTACATGAGAGTGCTTCGTGCTTTTCGGGTGAGCCTACACTTACTGGAGTGGTTACCTTCATTTCAAAATTTTATGCCAGGCAGTAGCATATTATACGGATGAGGCTGTCATTGTTTCAGACAACCACAGGCCATTTGTGAAACAAACGAATTGGCATCCTGCCTCAGCTTTGCCATGCAGCAGGCTTCACCTCGTGCACGGAAGCATCAGGTGAAGCCCACTTTCGGGTTGTGCCGTTCATATTCGCGGAATAGTCGAATATTCGAAAAATCGAATACTGGATATTCGATTCGTGAATCGAATAGTTCCGAGCGTTTGATATTCGATTCGAATTCGAGAATTCGAATATTCGCACACCCCTCGATAAGGAAGACCACTGGAAGAAATATTAAACTCCTGGGGTTTGAGAAAAGACAAACAATGTCAGCACTCGTGTTTAGCATGCATCGCAACGAAGCTGAAAAAAGGCTGTCGGTTATTGGGAGTTTTGCAAAAGCGGTACATTCTAAAAATGGGTAAAGAAATATACAAAACGTAGTAAGCAAAGAAAATTAAAACCGGAGAACGTTGTCATCCGGGATGATGGTTGGCTAGGAACGTGCTATGCCGCGAAGCTCTGTTTTTACAGTGTACTGCACTTATAATCTGGACAGTGCTAAAAACATTCATCGAGTGGAGCATACATGGATGCAGCGAGGCACAAAGCTCGACCCATAGCTGTTCACGTGAGCCTAATCGGAGACAGAAAAGGGACGGAAAGCGACAGTACCTGGGGCATGGGTTCGTACGGTTCCGGCCCTCCGTGCTCGTAGTCGTAGCTGTGACACGCTAGCGGCTGTGACGAGGATGCATGGCCGTAGTCAAAAGTTTCTTTGGAAGACACACCCTCAGCAGCCATGGGTGGCAGGGGGAGGAGCGGGACAGAAGGGGGGGCAGCTGCAGGGGGCGGAGGAGCGACGTCCAGTCCCGGGATTGCACCGGGTGCAGTCCAGCTTTTGTTTGCATTGTCGTTGCCACTCCAGCTTGTGTTCCAGTAATTGTTAGTTGCTAAAAGGTCAAATGTGCCCTCATGCGGTAAATGTGCCTGTGATGGCATAATCACAGAAATATGAAACTGTCTCGTAGACATAAGAAACTTGAGAAAATTAAGTAAGCAAAGTCCCTTCATACTGAATGGCTTGCTTTTCACTCTGATCTGTAGTGAGTTTTTTCTTTTTCAGTAATACACCTGTACTAGTTTCTTGTGTTCTTGGAAATCGCAGAAATGTGAGGGGCTGTTTGTTTGTAAACAAACAGCGTCAAAGTTGCCAGCACAGAACTTCCAAGGAAGTTCGTGACTGACGGTTTAAAGGAATACAGAGGGCCATCCAAAAAAATTTCAGATTAAGACGTCTGATGAAAGTGTGTGTGTCACTTTACTGAATAGTGCAAAAGGTTTTGACGTGCACAATTTGTTTCCCAGAAAAAAAAACTCACATAAACGTGGCTCCGCGCGTTCACACTTAACTCGCCACTCCGGGTATAACGAGGAGGAGAAGGTACGATGCCATGTCACCGATGACGTTACAGGGCAACTCGTTCTGGTTCGCTGGTCAGTGGGGGTCAGCGCCCTGTCCCTTTGCCGCCGTAAACCAGTTTTGCCAGTTCACCCGGAGAATTGGGGATAGAAGGAGCGGCCGAATCATGACTGGGCCAGGAACAATGCTTTTTCGGAACCCTGAACAGCCGAGTAGCAGACAACATTCCTTGGGACCAATACGCTCTGGAAGTAACCAAGCGTTCTGCGCATATCTCCTCTCCCGGTTACTCCACTCGGAAAGCCCCATTGGCTACAGCGGCGCCCTCCCTCTTCCCTCTCACTGCCTCCTCTCATGCATAGAGACGCATTTGTACAGCGTATCAGCAAGCGTGGCCCCTGAAGCGTCAGCGCGAGGTCTCAGTCAGATCACAGGTTGGTACTTCTCTCCAGTGCCATTGCGCACAGTCGCTTTTTGAGGCGTACTTTAATTTTGATTTCTGTGATAATTATGACTCTGTCTTGTGAATTACTTCTCATGGTGCATCTTACTGATCTACTTACTAAAAGCGATAAAACCCCAGTGCAGGGGACACAAAGAGACAACACAGACGAAGCACTGACTGACAAACAACTTTAATGGCACTGGGGTTTTATCGCTTTTAGGATGGACCACCAAACAGCCCGGTTTTTATCGCTTTTTGATCTACTTAACAGTTTCATAGGAAGAAAACAGGGTGTTAAAAATGACTTCTGTGCTACTTTAAGACACACAAGCACATGATTTCTCACACACACCATTGATGCCAGCTGGTGCAGCTGGTTGCACGGTGCTAGGGGGTGCAGCTGGAGTCACCATTGCCGACGAATGATTCGCCTGGTCCCTGTCGGACGGCGTCTGCTGCATCTGAATCCATTGTTTGGCTAGTTGGGCCCAGTCAACTAGAGGACAGATCATCCACACGTAATTTAGTACCTTAAATTATCAGTAAAATGGCGTGTTACAGTGAGAACAAAATAGAATGACTGATCTCTATTACTGCCACCTAGATACACAAAGCCTGTTTAATGCCTTTTCTCACTCGTTTGCCACGTGGGCCCGCAGAGACAAGGTGTCGTCTGCTTCAGCCAATCGCAATAGACGACTTCAAACATGGACTTTCTGTGACTACTACTGGCCGCCCGTGTGGCTGATGGTGGCTCGCCTCAGTAGCAACCAGAGCATCGAACCAAACCGGAACCGAAAACCCGAATTAACCGCAATTTTTTGCTGGAACTGAACTGTAATGACTAGCGCCATCTTGGAGCGGAACCGGAACTGAACCGATCTGAAAGCTTTGGCTACCTATAATTTTGAAACATATTACAACCACGAACCGGTTCCGAATCGGTTTAGAGTCTCTGAACCGGTTAATCGAATCAATATATCTGAACTCCAGAGCTCAAACGGAACCGAACCTTTACTGCCGAACCTGAGACAAACCGAAACACGTTACGGTTCGACGCTCTGATAGCAACGGCCGACGAAAGCACGGTTGCAATTGGTAGGCTCCGTATCATTTAAAGGGGTTGCAACACGTCATCCCAGGTAATCCCCAGATAAATGCTAAACAACAGTGCTTTTTACCGTTGTGAACTTGCATTGAAAGTTTTACAGCGAAGAGGGCGATAGAAACTGAGAAAATGTGCACCGCTGATGCCGAAACTCTCTGACACCACAGATCTCACCGCCACCGGTGAGGCAGCGCATGAGAAGACACATGCTTATGGCTGCCAATGGGAATGGACGCAACACTGAGCTCAGTAACGTGCTCGGGAGTGTGTTCGAGGGCTCCTATGTCGCTGAGTACGACACGTAGAAGAATAATTCTTTTTACCCCCCTGTATTCTGGCGTGCAATGCAATGCGTCCATGATGTAATGAACCACATCTAATGAAAGTGTCTCAACCCCTTTAAGTAACCAAGCTTTTTCCTGGTCTAGGTGGCATTGAATTTACACAAATTTTCACAACTCAGGTGTCATTTTACACCCTTGAAACAGGAGGAAACAACAATTGTGTCGCTCACCTTGTTCATGAGGTACATTTTGATACATGGAGGCCTGAATGGGCCACTGACTCCAGGGTCCGGACCACATGCTTTCTATTTACAGCAATTTTATAACTGAAGGACAGAAAGCAATTTCATACTCTTTTTCAAAACACGCTGCGCGAAAAAGAGAAGCCATTAACAGCACACAGGCACGTCGTGCCTCAACCCATCCGCGAATATGCACTTGGAACACAAACAGGTGGCCATGAAGCAACTTCTACAAGCATTAAAATCAGACGATTACATTTTTCTAGTCTGATCTCAAAATGCAGTGAACAAAGTTCTGTTGCTCCAATGTTTCTGTGTTCAGATCACATCAAGAAACACTAAGCTCAAACCAGACACGAATGAAGAGAACATGTTTCCTATTACTAGAGCTGTGCAGCATCCATATTGTTAAGCTCACAAACACCTTTAGGTTACAAAAAGCATCCTTTAGCATTACTGCTGATGTCTTGAGGGAACATATAATGGGACAATGCAAAATAATTACTACTTGCTACGACAGTAAATTTACAGCATCTCTTCATGCAACAATATGTTCACAACTTGTGGAGGAACTAATGTGCGGTTTTCGTACGACGCTTTAGTTGTGAATTTTCACGGTCTTCTCTCAAAAATGATTCTGGTACTGCAGCGAACTTCGCTAACAGTGAAAGCTTTGGGTTCTTAACAATCCACGATATATCCCAATGCAGTGCTGCTTAATTCTTCAATGTTAACAGGCAAGATACATAGTGCAAATTAAGACAGTTTCGAATTTCGGGTAGCATCTTCCAGAGTGACTCAGTAATGCAGAAGTGTGAGCACACACTGACATTCAGATATAAACTAATGCTCTGCTAGTTGTGATCCCTGCGAGATGCTAATTGTCCCGCGCATAATGCCGCCATTGTAATGAGCTGTAATTGTCGACTGTCAATTCTTCTCCATCCTTTACGGTACTTGTGGCGCTATGGTAGATTGCTGTCAGTTTTCTGCCCCTTTTCATCCTGGTACACTCTGGATCACGATCATTCTATCTGTCCGTGGCCATGATCAACAGCGACGGGACCTTGCATTCACAGCTACCAGCGGTAACAAAGTCAAACAGGAAAGTAGCCCTTCTGATTAGATCTGCGTTCCATCCACAAGTTTCGTAAAGCACAGCCACACGCTAAATTCTACAAAATTTTGTTTATGGCACATCTGATATCTGATGCAAACACACCATGTGACAGAGCCTGCGATGCGGAGACTTCGTCTTTATTGCCACGATCAAACAGGATATTAACGCGGCACAGCGAGTCAACTCTAACGCTCAGGCGCAGGCATAAACGTTAGAGGGGCCTCTCCCACTTCTAGCTATAGATTTACCTTAATTACTGTCAGATGTCCGGCTTGTTTAGAAGCACCACAATGCCATGTTGTTCATTTACTTGAAAGAACAAGCGTCCGGGCTTCGAACATTCGGCACTTCAAAAGAAAGTTCATCTCAGGTTTTTCTCCTCAGCGGTGTACGCAATGGCGAGAATGACCTCTAGACTCTTCTGTGCCGTTTTCTTAATACATAAACTTATCAGAGCACTACCGAAATCCGAAAACTACACCAACATAAAATGGCGCAACATTGTGTGAATGTTTGCAGACGATGATGTTGAAAATAAACCATGTCAGAGTATGGGTTTATGGACAAAAGAAAAAGCTTGGCAAAATATAGGAATATGAGATATCATTTGCTGAATCAGATAATATGTGCTCCAGTGTGAGCAACACACACACAAAAAAGAAAGTAGTGTTTGCTACATCACTGCGCTTAGCCGGTGCGCGGCTGCACGCTATACGATGTATTCTTGCAATCCGCACTCTCCGATACACTCATTTGCTATTCTGGAAATATTTTTCTATGCCTGTGTTCGATATAAAGGATTGAAGAGCGCTCTTGCAAGCAATTAAGATTAATATTTCTCATTGTTTAGCTACCTCCGAAACCCATGAACGCTCCTGGTCTGGCCACAACCAAGAAAATGGCAACCACCATAGTGCGACGAAAATTTTCGAACTTACTCCAAAATTGTGGGTTTCGAAACAGTTTACGATCATATACGCGCAGTGAAAGCGTAAACTCTCAGCGTACAACCCGCACTTTGACAGCCTGCATTACAGGCACAGCCCTTGCGACATATTTCGTACACAGAAAGCACGGATTTGTGATTCACGCAAGGAAATCGGCGAAAGATTTGGCAGTGCGTACAAATAGGTTTTGCGGTAAGGACATGGCATGAAAAAGAATTAATTGCGCGTTTTAGGATGAAGCTGTGGAGGAAGACCAAATCATGCACCTCACTCAACGTGAAAGGCGATTCATCCGCTTTGCATCGGTGGAATACTTGGGTCAACTTTACATGACGCCAGAAGACTTCTTGGAGTCGCTCACGGAAAAAGAACCGAGGCGTAAGCACATATTTGCACAACTTGTAGTGTGTAATTCGGGATCATGCAAAGCGACGAAAAAAAAAAGTATGAAAAAAAAAATGTCTGCATTGTTATTGGATGGCAAGGGTCACGTGAGATCGCGTTCCGTTGTGTTGCGCCGAGAGCAGACGACGTCACTGGTGAAGCAGCCTTTAAATCAGCACAGGCGGCTTTATTGAAGTTATATTTCTTGGCACGTTAGGCATGTTTTTTTTATCGGCCCCAGGTAGTCTTATACCTCTGGAAAGTCATTATAAACGTATTAATGTAAGGCTCTAGAGCAGCTGGGCAGCGAGAAGCATTGATCCTGCTGAGCAAACTTATAAACCTTTAGACACCTTGGGTTTCTTTATTTTTTTGGGTACCTACATTTACTCTTGGGTTTTGAGCCCTGTACATTTCATACAGGTGCATAAATATGTGCAAGAATGTTTGGGATCATTGTATGAAGATTTTATAGCGTTTTTCTGAAATGCTGGATGTAACATCTGTTTCCAGCTCGCATTCACCGTCGTCGTCTGTCAAAGAAGGACATGGACTACATTGTAGACAATACTCCACCACGAAAGCAAGGATCCACAAAGTTGTTTAGGAGCTTGCGAGATTGCGGTAAGGCTTCTAGTTCCTTTCCGCCTCTCTTGGCAATATTGACTGAATCTAAATGTGGCTCCAGCATTAACTAGATGCTTTGTTCTACTTTTCAGGAATAATATCTTATACAGAGTACTTATTTTTGCTCTCTGTACTGACAAGTAAGTATAGCACTCAAACACTGTGTAGGTCGAGAGAAGGGTAGTAAGTGTGCCTAACAGACTTGGTTTCTCAGAACCACAGTCAGGATTTCGCATAGCCTTCAACATGTTCGACACTGATGGCAATAAGAGGGTCGACAAATCAGAGTTCCTCGTGGTAGGTTCCTTTGACGCACATATTTTGGTTGTTGTTATCATATGCTGGAGAGCACATATTCAATATTTGGAAATGCTTATTGGTGTTGTAATGTTGTACTGATGTTGTAAATATGTAAAAATTATTTAAATGTATGCACAATTCTGCATGGTTTCATTAAACATGTTGTGTAAGTTTATGGACTGTACGAGAAGTAAGAGTGATCGAATTATGCAAACTTTTGTACAACTATGGACCTTTTTAGGTGTGCTCTAGGAGTATAGGGTCAAATTTTTTTGTCTGCGAAATTTAATAGCGATCTTAAAGTTTCTAGCATGCACTTTAAAAAAGAACCTGCTTCCAATGGGTTCTGCTTCAACAGGTGTTTTTACTTATTTCTATGCAAGTGTGATCTAAATCAATCTCAGCACAATGACCACTGTCAGACAACGATAATCACAATGTACAGCCAAAGAAATTTCACGATTAGTTGTAATGTACATTATAATGTGTCATAGATCAGAGTTCGCTGAAATGAAGAACACATTCATATCCTTCTTCCATATATCAGTACATATTCTGAAGCACCCATTAAGAACCAACAGAACTTATCTTTTGTTGTCTTATCTCGTCTTGTCAAAACTTATCTTGTCTTATATGGACAATGACTGTTTTCATGATGGTGTAGTGCTGTGACTGTCGTAATGTTATGCAAGCATAAATAAAAAACTGAAACAATAAAGAACATCGAAGATACCATAGCAAACCAAGAAATTTTGAAAAATTGCAAGTGCGAATGTCTGTTGGGAATCCACAGGGATCCAAGAAAATTTGATCTACAGAAAATTTTATAATCTAGAAGAAAAAAAAAAAAACTAGAGCGAGCAAATGATAAATAATTATTAAAAAAATAGCGAGCAAACAATCACAACAGCTGAGACATGCCTCCTGCTAAGGGCAGAGCTGTTCAGGCCGGGAAGGCACATTGCTATATGACAGGAATTCAAACATGGATGGATCGATCAAGCTCTCGGATTGTTTCGAATGGCTGATGACCTACTTTGGCAGTGTTTGCATTAAAATTAGCAGGGAGATAATGCTGCTTCCATCCCAGTTTGCATGCTCGTCATGCAAACTGAAAACATTGCAATTTCCAATCAGTTCTTTCTGTCGTTCATGATGCAGCATTTGAACATCGGCGCTGCATCTATTGTGTATACGGTGTATACGGATATGTGCGAATGAGTACACATAATATTCTGTCGTGCCCGAACGTGTTCCATGTGTCAAGCATACACAGCCACGAGGGTGCTGATGGATGTAGCACATCCCATTCAGACTCAGCTATGAAATACAGCCCCGGGCTCGGCACGTAACTTCAGATATTTGATCACTCTTTCTTTGAGAGCTATACAAATATTTATTGTTCATGCATGCTTTGTACATGTCATCAGGTTCAACAAATCCTTGTATCGGCGCTGTTTTTTAAAAAGTCGGGTAGGCTGGGACTTTTTGAGGATGTTCCCGCTGACGTAGTAAGTTGGTTTGGTTCGTTGAGTTCATTTAAAAAATACTCACTCTCTGCTCCTGTCCTATATGCCTTTGTTCCCCCGTGGTTTCAAGAGGGCTTTGGAAGTGACTGTCTCACGTTGGCTGTTTGACATGCATGCTGTGGTTTTCACCCTGCTTTCTTCCCCTTCTGTGGTTGATTATGTGGTGATCCTCAATAGGGAAATACCTCATTCTTTTTTTCTTGCGGTGACTGTGTGCAGGGAGGCTGCATAAATGTAACAACAAGGCTGATGATCTGTGTTGGCTACCATTGATTCTGTCCGTCCATACAAATAATGGTTACTGTGCTGCATTGGCAGATCCTGGGTGATCCTGTGCTGTCGGTGTTGGCTCTAACAATTCATAGTGTGAGAGTATATATATGAGATGTGTGATATTCTAACATGCACTTTTGAGCCTTGTTCTGCATATATGAGGATGACATCTGCTGCAGTATTACTGCTTGCATGTGAATTTGACTTGTGTCTCTCATGAGCGTCCTGAGTCTGTTCAGAATGTGTGTTTGAAAAATGGATTTGCTGCGAAAATGACAAACACCTGTGTATAACTTGATTTCTTTTCCCCTTTTTGGCCTTACGTATGTCCGCCAGTGGTGTGTTCCTAATGATATCCCAAGTTCTAAGCTAAATTTTAAAAACATTTCTGTTTCTTTTGTGTGTGTGTTTCATGTGCCTTGATCTTTATTTTTGCATTCATTATTTGTTGCGTCACTGTGTCTGCTCTTTTTGTTTTAGCTCGAAAAAATATTTAGCGCTGTGTCGAGGCGCGGAAAGAAGCTTAAAACCGCGCCAGAATCAACTGAATTGGTAAGTACATTATTCATTTGTGCATTTGACTTTGTGTCGGGAGGTCTAGATTAATGCGCAGAGTTTAGTGCTTGTTACAGTAAGCTGCACTGCAGGAATCTGGAAGTGCAGACCTTGGTCTTATTAGTAATTTGTGCGTAGTGTTCATAGGAGTTATGAAGCTAATGCAAACATGAGTACGTAGATTCAGTATATTTTCATTGTGGCCTAAATATGCAAGATGAATTTTAGACAGTGCCTAGTAATGGTATTTATCTCACAGAAATTTAAATTTTTTGATTCGATGAGCTTGATATCCTAGAAAGTACGCATGTTTTAAAATGTCTTGGTAAAGGTCCACAATGTCATCTCCAAACATACTGGTATACATGCATGAAGTAGGTCCCTATCCGGGATATTGAAGTTGTGACAGTTCTAACTCTACTAAGTTGACAATAGGTAGTTTTAGTGGACCATTAGTAACATCACCATGATACTAGAATGTATAAGCAAGCGAGCGAGTGATAAGAACTCAGAATAAAAAAAATTTAAAAAATTTGAAACTGTTTCGTACTTCTCTAGTCTCAGGGTTTTTAATATAATGATTTCTAATCACCGTGAGGTTATTGTACCTACCAGAACCAAACACAGTGCGCGTGACCCTGAATCTCATTCGTTGATTGGCTACGACAGATACAGTATTTTGAAGGCCACATTATCAAAGGTCTACTGCCACTTTCTAATGTTTGTTGTCTCTGCGTGGAGACGTCTGTTACCCTTAATACATCCCCCTTAATTCCTCCATCTATGTGATGCTACTAGATCATCCTTAAGCACTGAACACATGCACTGCTATTTCCTCTTCCAAATTATGTTATTATCCTTAGCAGTGCACTTAACCTCGACATGAATATCACTCATGTACTCCTCATGTATTGCCACGGCCAGTGTTCCACACAGTGAATGTTGCCACGTGTATTCCTGTGAACGTTGTCACATAGATCTCACTTCATACTGACACCTTCCATATTGTACCTTCTGTACGCAGAGGCTCTTTACGTGGCATAGTCATCCGTCAGTAAGGGCATTTACGTATCAATGCATGACTTTTCACACCTTTTTCTATGACATCTTCACCCGTAGATGCGCATGGTGCCCTGCACTTTCCAGCATTTCAAATGCACTGACTTTCACACAGATGTGTGTTTTTTCTCTTTTTTTGGCATGTGTTTTTAGCATGTGGGTTCTTCCACGTCATTCAGCATACTACAGGGTGGCTTTTGTATTCGTTACAAATTTTTAATCAAAGAGCTACGAGTGCGGCGTAGATGTCGGTGTTGCAGTTGAGTTATACGCCATGCTCTCAAAGAGAGGATGTGACTACTAGGATGATAAATTACCTAAAATTAATAGTTTTTTTGTAAATTCCACATTAGCATCGTGAAGCAACTGTGGGTATGAGCGGCGTACAGACGTGGACAGATGGAGTGAGGACAGCTGGAAGGAGCAGGGGAAGGGGGGGTTCGTTTACGTCCTGGCCAGACTTCAGGGGGAACTGTGCAGACATTCGTCAGGAAAGTCTTCTGAAAAACCTCAGACAGCACAGCCGGTGGTAGGATTTGAACCCACAACCTCCCAGTGATTCAGCACGACCGTGACTACCACCAATGAGCGGGACGCCATAGCCCGCTCGACCATGCCGCTGGTCCTAAAAGTATAAGAGGGTTTTGGGAAAAAGTGGAATAGCACAGTGGAAGACTATCCTTACTCAAAAGCCATTCTTTTTTTTTAAGAATTCCTGAAGCGAGCACGTGCGTTAAAATGTCCATCACCAAATTTTGTTATGCAAATGAGCCGAAACCAAAACCGTGCACGGCTGGAACGCATGCACTTCACGTCTGTGGCTTATCTGGCCAGCAAATCAGTACCTACTCTGGTCATCTCCATCGCTTGAAAGGATGTAGCCCTCTGACGTGGGTTGAGTGTTTTCGTTCTTAGCGCCACTGACGTGCGCAGTTTCGTTTCGGCTGTTTTGCATAATGAAATTCGGCGATGGATATTTGTACTCATATGCCTGGTTCAGGACTTTTTAATAGATAGAATGGCTTCCAGCGAGGATTGTCTCCCGTTCTCGTGTCTCCTTTTCGCCTGAAAGCCCGTAATTCAAGAGTCAATTAATGAAATTTATGTAATTGGTCATCTTGTAGTTATATACTCCCTTCCAGAAAATGTCCACCTTCCCGAAAAAAACTTGCCTGCAAGATCGTTATATATGCTGCTCTCGTAGCTTTTTTATAAAACTTATAACGAAGAAAAAAACACCCTGTATATTAGCGCCTATATGAAAGCTTATTTGCGAGAAGGAAAAAAAAAAGGGTGTCTGTGGTATTTATCAACATTGGGGAATTTTTTGCACAAAGAAATAATTTGATTAAATTGTTGTATTAAAGCTAGGCTGTGCTTTTCTGTATGTGTCAGTCTTTAACAGTGGGTAGTTGTGATCAGACCAATATAAGTTACTTTTTAGAGCTATTGAATTGCAATTAGTACTACTACTTGTATATGTTGATAAAAGTAATTAAATTACAGTTACACTGACTATGAAGTAATAATTGTAACTTAACTACAATGCAGCTAATTTGAAAAGAAATGGAGTTAATCTATATTACATTACTATCAATCCATTATATTAACGTATAACTTTATCATTGTTCCTTGGGGAGCATTGTCATAGTCCCCTTTTGACTTCTTCTGAGGTATTGGCATTAGAGTATATTTTAAGGACCATGGAAGGGCACGACAAAAAGTATGTCATGACTAGAGCGCAGATAAGTATGCACTAAAAACTGCCGAAATATGCATGCAACTATGCGCTGCAAATCTTAATATGCAGTAAAAATCCTCAAAATATGTAACCTTGGTACAGAAGCAATGTGCCAAATGCCTATTTAAAAAGTGAGCATTTTATTAGGGATAACGCGGCAAAATCAAACCGCCTTCTTTCCACATCACACAACAGAGTGTACTTGTGGCACATATATAATTCATGGAGCTGAATGCTTAGCGTTATAATGATTGAGAAAATCGATTAAACGTAGGCTAGCTGGTGGACAAAACCCATGGTGAAACAAGCCTGAGCATGGACAACATGAGATATGCACGTGTTTCGTTTTGCCCACGCTCAGGTTTGTTTCGTCATGGGTTTGTGTCCGGCACCGCATCATTCCGATTAGAATGTGAATGCCACCCGTCTTCATGACGGTAATGTGTCAAAGGTGCAGTGCGGCCCATTGGCCATGCACGCTGTGGAGGATGGAGCAGCCAGGGTAGAGGCACCGTACCTCACCCCACCGAAACATGGAAGATATTATATTCCGACCAGAATTTTCGCGAAAGACTACCAATGCCGTCCCGAAACCACTAGAACCAAACATGAAAAAAGGAAGAATTAAGCTCTCGCTCCCGAAAATATGGCAAAATGTACAATTTCATGCGAAATATGCCACAGTGTGCAAACCATTCTGGTCGGTCCCAAAAGTGTTTTTTCAATCGTCCAGATACCAAACCATATTGTGAAAAAATCATGTACGTATTTGCATGAAAATCTGCGCTCTAGTCATGACTCGCGAGGAACAGAAAGTAGGACGACAAGTCCTGGGATACATGTTCGCACAAGATAGTACTAGCACAGCGCGCAGTCCTGCATGGTGCAGAAGAGAGCTCTCAGTCTCGCGGATCAGTGAAGCCCTTAACCTCGGCAGCCCCTAACCCCTAACAGAAGTGGTCGTATGAGCTGATGTCACGGCACGCTAGAAGAAGCTGGGGGAGCTTTCCACCGCCGCTTCAGCACATTTTTGTACACTCATTTTGTCCAGAAATGTACGCGTCTCAATGGAAATACTTTGCGTGATGGTTCATGAAGGTAGTATGTTCATATCACATGACAAAAAAAAAAAATATATATATATATATAGACAGGCTTCAAGGCAGGCCCTGTGCTCCATTACAGTGGAGCTCCATACGTGTATTGCATTACTACTCGAGCCTGGCCCTAATTACACACACTGTTGTGTACCCGTGTTGCAGTTATATAGCAGTGTTCTTTTGTGTGTGAGTCAGCAAAATCATGTACATCGAGGAAACGATTCAAGATTTAAAATGAAGTTCAATCCCTAATCGCATGCAAAGTAATTCCAAAAGTAGCTCCAGGGGCATCACGAATTATCCGCACTTAAGTAAGTCATATGTAATGTCAGGAGTAATCATGGAAGTAACTAAGTGCTGAGATTATAATTACAGTAATTAATTTACGGGTCTGGGTACGGGTCTGGGTCGGATCAGTTACTTTTATAGGACCCCATGCACGCACCCTGCCAATTTTTAGCCTTTTTGAGCTCCACATTCCATTTTGCATTGAAGTCCTGCTAGAACAGCACATTTTTCTCATCTGCACAAGCTTATCAGTACCCATGTGTACAGTACGCATACACTAGGGCAGTAAAACATGACGTGTTTTTAGGATGAAGAGGAATTTGACATCTCAAAAGCAATCAACACAACAGTTTTGGTACATCTCTTTGGCAAAAAGGGAAATGAGACATTGAACTACGACGACTTTTTCAGGTGAATATACGTACAGCAATCGCCACAGTTGTGGCAATTTTTGTCTCGGGTTACTTTACGTAATAGTAATTATTAATTAAGTAATTATTATAAGTAATTATTAATTAGTATGTTACGTAATACTTTACGTAAGGAGAATGGGTGAGGTTTACGTCACTTCGTGACGTCGCATACGCCATCGGGATTAGGCGGATCGCTACGCTGCTCCTACATCGCAGCAGCAGACCTGCATGGCAGTGCCCCCAACATCACGTCACTCGACACAAGGTCGACTTCTCGGGGCGTTGTCAGAAATTTGAATTAAATAGAAATTGTACAGTGACAAGAAAGTATATGGCAAATATACAGGGTGAGTGCTATAAAAGGTCAGTCACATTTTTTGCGCGTGACACTATATCTCCTTGAGAGAGAGGCTTCCGCTACCACACAGTAAATAATTTGTGCTAGAGAAACGTATGAAAAAATAATGTTGCCATGCACTGCATAAAAAAATTAATGGGACCACTCAAACTCCTGTCTTTGTGCATTTTCTATGCGCTCTACCGATGGATTGAGACAAAAGTTTGCGTCATCGTATTTATTTTGTTACATAGTACTTGGTAACCACAATTTTTTTTTCGTAGGTTTATCTGGCATAAGTTCTTTACTCTGAGGCAGCGGAAGTGTGTGCATCATCATGATATCGGTCGAGGAAGTATCACATCATGCACGAAAATGTGACTGACCTTTCAGAGCACCCACCCAGTATTTTGTATGGTGCATTCATGGCCTCGGTGCCTTCATGCACTCCACCTTGCTCTTTCAGTGCACTGCATTTGTGCCCGCACATTTTATTTGAATACAGTTTCTTTGCGGAATACAAGCAAAAAAAAGAAAATTTACTCACAATGTCGGACAGGAAATGTGCTTTTTTTCCCCCCAGGTTTATGGATAACCTTCAAACAGAAGTTCTGGAATTGGAATTCACAGAGTTCTCCAGAGGCATGCTCACCATTTCGGAGGTGGACTTTGCGCGAATCCTGTTGCGTTACACATACATTCATAGCGCCAACTACGAAGCCTACATTGAAAGAGTCATGGAGAGGATTCCCGAAGAAAAGGTTTGTGCAATCTCTATGTGTGTCCTATCTGGCTATAGGTACCGTTATTATAAAGTATGAAAGACTAGTAGAAAAAGATTAGTAGAAAAATTTAGTAGAAAAAAATTAGTAGAAAAAAAAATTTGTAGAAAAATTAGCCAGAGCTCTGTCCAGTACTGGAATGGCGACGTTTGAGCACTTACAAAACATTTACTATATTAAAGTTTGCTTTCCAGCACCCTTTCCCTTCCTTAGTCACTATTTTTCTTCTCTAGTGGTTCGAAGTTCATCTGGGAACCGTGGCACGTTAGGGGTATTGAAATGTGTAGTGAAATACTATATACATATTGAATATATACTGAATTGACGGTAATGAATGGTGGTTTAAAGGGATGGTCACATCTGGAAACCCGCCCATGAAACTGATACCACCATGTTCGGAATCGGCCGACAATCTACTTGGTGATTTTTTTTCCTCCGAAAAGTGCTTCGATATTAAACAACAAATTTTAAACATCAGATCTGCTTCCGTCAGTTGCAGAGGCTCCTGCATAGGGATGGAACGATATCGATATTCTTATCGATATTATTTATATTTGATGTATACGATGTTATCGATGTGTTTAAAATATTGATATTTATCTATATAGATGTCGATACGCATGCTGAAATATCAGTAATTTGGCGGCTTCTCAGTACGAACAGGATGGGAAAAAAGGAGCGAGTCATCGAGTTTATTAAACCAAATGACACATTTTTTCTCTCTCTTCCTCTTGATTGGGTTTTGCCTTGGCAGTGAGAAAGGGTTAGGGACTGGGAGACAGTTAAACAACTGGATGCTGATATTTCGTGTAAAGCTGTGATTCACGTTATGGGCATATCAGTGTTGATTTTGCAGAATTTGTGAATACCGTCGAGTTCGAGTCAAGGGCAGCAAACACCAAGCTCTGGTATATTAGATGTGGGCTCTTTCTTCGCCTGTATATTACTTTCAGTGATTTTCGAACGACTGTCTATCGTGTCGTGGAAATACTTTAGATGCCGCTCTCTGGAAAAAAAGTTGAGAAATCGATTGCTTATTCGTCAGACATCTCTCAGGTATCCAGCCCTTTGGCCGAGCACTGTCGTGATAGATGATTTCAAGGTCAGTTAGTACAGATGAGTTATTTGAAATGAAAATGTAAAGGTACGGTGGACGTTAAACTTGTAGAGAGACTATGGTTTTGCAGTAAGATGAACCACACGACCATATTATATGGTGTGACAGCTTTTCAAATATCGATATACTTATGTATATATAGCGATAATTTATCGATATAAATATCGACATTTTAATAGATTTTATCGATTAAATTTACGATGTTGATATTTATCAATATCGAAAGCTTCAACAGTTGTGCATCACTACTCCTGCGGCATGACATCACTCCCTAAGCGGAGGAGGGAGAGGGCGGCGCTCGGAGGAGGAAAGGTGCCTTCCAGACGCTCCGTAACCGTGTATTCACACGAGTCAGTTTTCTGCCGGCTGACGCTCAGGCGGCAGCGGCCGCAGGGAACATCACAGCCCTCTGGTGCCACGTGACCGAAGCTTTTCGCCGCGTCACCACTTGGTCTCCGGAGCGGCAGCCGGATATCCCTGTATTCACACGAATCAGTTTTCTGCCGGCTGACGCTCAGGCGGCAGGGAACGTCATCGCTCTCCTGTGCCACGTGACCGGCGCTCTTCGCCACGTCACTACTTTCGGATCTCCGGAGCGGCAGTCGGAGGCAGCCGGATATCTTGTCCTCCCGGCACAGATTCTGACGACCAACGGCGTCTGCTGCCGGCAGAAGGAGAAGGTGACGCAGCGGATACTGGTCGCGTTTGCTTTTTATTTCATCAGGATTGCTCTGCATGTGTCTCATACAACGGCATTCACTGTACTGTGGCCAGTTCTGAATTGGAAGGCCAAAGATGCTTGGCTTTACCACTTAAACGGTGCAACGACACACCGGCGCAGCTGCTTCGGGACAATTATGCAATGCATAGGTGGATGCCTACAATGGAGTGTTGCATAGGATGCTTTTTCTCTGTGTGAGGCGAAACAGACGCGGAATATAAAGTATGAATGTTATATTCTTTCCTCTGTTAATTCTTTCGCTACACAAACCTTGACTACATATAGTCGTTCGCTTGTACCTTTCCAACGCATGCATAAAAACATAATAATTGGAAGCTATACTCCTCGAAGGGAAAATAAAAAAATTGAATTGATTTAATTTAATTATTGCCTACCTGTAGCTCGATGTCGCAGCCTCATCGCTAGTCGATCAATTGTCGGTACGCTATCGCACCTATATTGGTGCTCAGCATCGAGATACGCTTCATTTGTGGAAAATAAAGTCAAGTGTGTCATCGTCCATTCTTAAAATACTCCGACAGGCGTTTGGGTCGTCCACACGGAGATCTGGCATAAGGCTGTTTTACATTCCATAGCGCTTCTTCAGTATCTATTCTTTGGCTCATATCTTGTCCCGGTTTTTCATGATGCACTCTGCATCATTCACAAGGAGCGCAGTGAGACCCCCGCACGGCATCGGTATTCCCCAGACAGAACACTATCTCCTGCTGACGTTCGAAATAGATCCCAAGTCCATGTCCTGAAATGGATATCAGATAGACATCTCTGGGAGCTACATGAATGGACGTCCTTAATTGTACATCGCAGGATCTACCGTAACGGGCGTTTGAAGAATTGTCCGAATAGGGTCCCTGACGGGACGTTGCAGGGAGCATTATCAGAGGAGAGAGAGAAACATGGCAAGGTGTGTCGCGGCGTGAGTTCGACTTTCGCTGAGCCAGCTAAATGCCTCAAATCAAAAGCTGTAAGAAACACAGACGTTATCGTTGGAGTTAATATAAATGGAGTGAGTTGGAGTGAGCCAAGCAGTTCTTCAGTCCAGTGCTATCGGTATACGCAATCGCATTAAAATTAAACACCTCACCCTTTCGCAGGCAAACGGGACTCTAGAGTTGGTGGAAGCTCGCGAGACAAGCAATATATAGTATCTGTTTTCGCTTAGGAGAGGTATGCCACTGCCTTTCTAAGTTCATGGTTCTAACACCTTTTTTCTTTTTTCCATTTTTTTCTTTTTAAAATTTCACGATCAATGTCCGTAACAGAAATACTAGATAGAAACAAAGAGGACCAATTGAGAAAGAAAGACGCAGTGGCCGAAGCTGAAACAAAATGGTACAAAAAACGCCTGTCCACTTACGCAGCAGCTCAATAAACAGTATCAGTAATAATGAGGAAACACCGGGCCCTGAGCACGTACACAAGTCCGTGCAACGTCCCGGCATCTCCGTGTAGCTTCCTGTGAGGACGAACGACGGATATTTGTGGGAAGTCTAAAGCAGGGCCACCCGGAGATGTGGGGGACGTCTGTCGGATGTTTCCCAGGGAGATCCGAATTGCCGGGAAAGGATATCCCCAGGAGCACCACGGGAAGTTTTATTCCGTTCGGGTCCTTTTCTCAAGACCGCGCCCTCATTTGTTCTTAGGCAGTGACGTTTTCTCGTTTTCCGAGAGAGGGAATTCCGGCATACTCTCAACATCTGGCGTCCGCTCTTGTCATGTATTCTATCGAATAAAGCTTGGTTCGCACTACTGTGCGTTTATCATTGCGTGCAGACAGCTGCATGCCTATACGTGCGACATCAAGTAATCCGCATGACTGTTCTGTTCACATAGATGTGGGCCACAGCAGTGTGTCAGCCATTGCACGCCTTTCACCAAGCATTACGGCGGAGAGTTTGATGTCGACGTCTAAGTCCGGGGTGGTACAAACTGCAGAAAGTTTGAGTGTGTAATTAAACCTGCATCTTTGTTTCTTGCAACTTACACGTGCTGCATGTTGAAATTCATCTCATAAGAAGGAGAAACGTCTCAACGCGCATGCGTAAAAGGCGGCCATTTGATCCCGCTTGCGACTTGGGACAAGCTGGGATGGCTCCTGAGTGGATCTGTAAAACCAATATGTTTCCTCTGTAGCTCGAAGAGTGCTACGTAAATACATTGCTGTTACTTATTTGTTAAAAGCTTTTACTTGTTCACTCTATATTTCACGATCGGACAAGTTATTTTTGCTACCTGCCAGCACTATGGAAAAGTTGCAGTTAAATTGCCATTCGGAACAAGGTTCTAGTATAAACCTCCCACATTCATCCGTATATCTCTGGACGACATCCTGGTGACATTCCTGCGACATTCAATCAGTGCCCAAATCCTGCTCTCCTGGATCTGCGATGGATATCTCTGGGATCTTCAGGCTGCCTCCTGTGAGATATTTAAACATGCTGAGCACGATATCCTGCAGACATATAGGACATCTGTTGTTTGTTGTAAAAGACCAAAACGCGAATGTCATTTTGGGATATCCCATAGGTATCCTAAGGGTATCCAGACATTCGGATCGCTCGCGGCCTTGTAGGGATGTCCTACGGGTAATAATCGTTTGCTGGGCTACGATTAATAAACTGACACTTTAGTTCCGAAGTCGACTGGAACGGATGCAACCGTCCATTTAAAGTGATGTTTGTCTTCGCCGTCATCGATTCCGAAACTTTGGTGGCATTTTGTGTTGATCACTGACCGTGTTACCGAAAATCCCATGTGAATTACTGGCGTAGTTTCTGTGCAATTTGAAACACATCGCAAGAGCAGACGCCTGATGTTGAGAGTATGGCGGAATTCCCTCTCTGGAAAGACGAGAAAACGTCATACTGTAACCGACCAATGACGACACGGCATTGACAACGGCGAGCGGCCTGGGAAGCGGTCGTCTTCAAGACTCGAGCTCGGAAACGATCGTCTGCGAAGCCGTTCTATTGTGCGCCGCTCTCTGATCGGCGTTGAAAAGTACGTCATACGTCAACACTATGTTTTTGCCGCTGGGGCTCTCCCAGCTGCAGAGGGTGCTGCGCTTTTCGGGGGGAAAATTGGCCAAATAGACTGCACACGTTTCCGGAGGCGACTTTAGTTAGTGTCTTTAGCTGTCTGTAAACGTTGCATTAACTTTAATTGTGTGGGATATCGATGCATATTGATAAAATACCGATATATGTAAATATGACAACTACGGATATTTTTAATCTAGCCAATGCTTATCGGTACTGTGTCATATGGACATCCAAAATTCGGACATTTTTGTACATCTGCTTTCTACGCATGTATTTTTTTTCTTTTTTCGTTTTTTGCAGGGAATTACTTTCGATCAATTCAAGGCATTCTGTCAGTTTTTGAACAACCTGGACGACTTTGCCATAGCCATGAGGATGTTCACGTTCGCGAACAAACCCATCTCCCAAGGTGAGATCTCTGAAGTCACATTAGTTGTCAACTTTTAATCCTTTTAGTTGCAAATCAGTGCCTTGTGAGACATCGCCCTCATAGCTAGCTTTCTCTCTTTGTTTCTTTTTGTACAGAGGAGTTTCACAGAGCTGTAACAATCTGCACGGGTCACGTGCTGGACAAGCACTTGGTGAACACAGTCTTTCAAATCTTCGATTCCGACGGTGATGGGTTCCTGTCGTATAAGGAATTCATTGCGATTATGAGGGATCGGCTGCACAGAGGACTACGGGTAAGCTCATTAAACGGACTATGCATGACGATACTTGCATCACTAAAATAAAGTTATTGTTTTGCATCGTACCTGATTTGCATTTGTGGGACGTATTCTACGTCGTTCTTACATGTTCCAGTGGGTTGTCATATGAACTACGTGGCTCAATGTGTGCCAGAGGTGTCCGCAATTATGTGTTCCATTTTGCACTGGCTTTTTGCAGTTATCTCTTTCGCGAGTTGTAAGTATTTAATGCAAGCTGATGTCTTTTGGCTTCGCTTTTTCTTCTCGCTGCACCTTTTATACCACCTGCTATTATGCCTTAGTTATCAATCGTCACACTTCTTGAAGTGACACTTCTGACTATATCTCGCGTCTTCGGAATCCTACCCAATTTGAGCTATCACAGTCCACGTGTCTCACATTGTATTGTCCCCAAATATTGTTTCCCTACGTGACGCGGAAGTATTGCAAAACTAATTTCTAGCCTAGAGAGGTATGACATCATGGGGTACTGCGCAATCTACAAGTCGCCTAGCAACATTGATTCTCGGCGGAGACGGACTGAGACGGGGAAGGTGCGTGCGCTGTTGCTAGGACTCATGCGCCAGAGCTCTCGGTGACGTCATAACTATCTTGGAGAATTCCAAACTTATGTGCGCTGACTGCAATTATATATTTTGCGTACCGAGCCCTTCAGCTTTGAGTAAGTCTTTCATCTATAATACGAAACAGAATAAATAATATTTTTTTTAGTCCATAGTGACATTTTCAAGGACCTGTGATGGGGCAAACGGGGCTGTGACGCGTAAAAAATCGGCACCTCCGCGAATACCGAAACTCGTACTGCTCGGACTTCACGGCAGGCATCGCGGTCAGTGATGCGGCCGTGGATGAGGTCATGTGCTTTCGAGAACCAATGGGAATGGCCGAGGTACATCTGACGTCACAGCATGACGCAATTATTTGTTCGACGCTTTCTCTCTCGGAGACCATGACACGTAGAGAAATATACAGGGTGTTTCACATAACGTGATTAAAATATACGTGGTGGTCCACCAACCACGATAGAAATCATAGTAAAAAACGTAGGCCCCGGAGAGACATGCGGTCAGTGGATTTTGTTCTGCCAATCTTTTGCCACATATTGGTAACATTTTTATTTCATTTCAATTGACGGAAAGTTACTTAATTGAAGTTGAATTCCGAAATTTCCCAAGGCAACCTAACGTTTTCTTTGCGGAAATGGGTTCCCCGTGGTCATTTTACTGAGTATAGCACATAATCCCACTCGTAATGCAATGGCAATTGCCGAAATAAATTCGCCGGAAATCCGTGGAAATGAGCCCTTGGCTCCGCCTCTTTTTTGACGGCTCGTAGTTTGAGCGCAAAGCTGCGAAGAAAGGAGGTTACATTACAGCCACACGAGGGGGGAAAGGGTTACAAGCCGTCGGGTGACCTCATTTTTGATAAGGTAGCTCTGATTCCCGCATTCACCGCGCGTGTTTGTTCCGTGGGTAAGGCTTTTAACCCCTTTCACGCTTCGTGTGGCGTGTCAATGTAACCTCCTGTCTTCGCAGCTTTGCGCCCAAACTACGAGCCGTCAAAAAAGAGGCGGAGCCAAGGGCTCATTTCCACGGATTTTCGGCGAATTTATTTCGGCAATCGCCATTGCATTACGAGTGGGACTATGTGCTGTAATGAGTAAAATGGCCACGGGCCAATTCAAAATTAAAGTAAAATTAAAGCCAATTAAAGTAAAATGGCCGCGGGCCAATTTCCGCAAAGAAAACCAGAAGAAATGCAAAGAAAAGCTCACGGTATTTGCGGGGAGAGGAGGAAATGTTCCCGCCTCTTGTTTTACTTTTCTTTGCGCCGCGTTGACCTTGATGCTGGTGACAACCGACTTATCACGAAGAAAACAAAACAACCGCCGTATCACAAAGAAGCGAAGACAAATGAAGGCGGGGACACTTTCTCGTCTAGACGCAGATTTCGCGCGCGCCTCTCTGCGAAAATCAAGCCGGCGGCGCTAAATCGTAATTTTTACTTTTTTTTTTTCGACTATTTCCGTTTCGATACTCTGCATATTTTTTGTTGGGTCTGCGGTTATCCGTGGAGGACATCATATTTATGTAACAAGAAAGTGAGTTTCGCTTGGCAATTTTCAAAGTTCAATCGAAAAAAATAAATTTACCGCAATTAAGAATTGCCCTTCCTCAATGCCTTCCTCAATGATGGCAAAAGTTTCCAGAAGGTAAATGCCGAAAGTCCGACAATCCTCAGGCGAGTACTTCGCCAGTTACAATATCACCTTAGATGAAACACAGTATATTGTATACAGGGTGTCCCAGAAAACGTGTCATTGAATTATAATAAAAAAACTACACCACCTAGAATCATGGGGTCAATGGCATTTGTTCTTACTGGGTTTTTGCCACCTCCTCATGTGAATGTCGTGTAACGTAAGTTTAATTATGTAAATTTTTGCGAGCTTAGGTCGGAAATTTGCCTAGTAAAGGTCACTTTTTTACCCCACCAATGTGAAGAGTGTGTCTAATTTAGTCAAATTAATGATAATTTACAGGGATATTCAGGGGCCATCCCATCGGAAAAAATAGCCGAACATCATGCTCTACGGAGGTCGCACAGAATAGCGCACGATGATTTTTTCAGCGCAATCTTTGTCAGTCCGACGAAAGGAGGTTGGAAACCCAGCCCTCCCCGACATCCCAGAAAGAGATAAAACAGGCACGGCTTATCACGTCCGACTTGCGCTGGGATAATGCTTTCCCTCTCCGAATTTTAGGAACTGTTACTTTTTCTACTGTCACTCTGTGGGCTGGCTTCGGAACCTCCTTTCGTCGCACTGAGAGCGATTGCGCTCAAAAAGTCATCGCGCGCTATGGTCCGGTGCTCCGAAAAGCATGATATTCGGCTATTTTTTCCGATGGGATAGCTCGTGAATATCACTGTGAATTATCATGAATTTGAGTGAATTCGGCACGCTCTTCATATTGGTGGGGTAAAAAAGTGACCTTTACTTGGCAAATTTCTGAGTTCAGTTCGCAAATATTTACATAATTAAACTTGGAGTACATGACATTCACATTAGGAGGTGGCAAAAACCTAATAAGAACAAATGCTGTTGACCGCATGATTCTAGGTGGCGTAGTTTTTTTTATTATAATTCAATGACACGTTTTCTGGGACACCCTGTAGAAAATCTACTTGTCTGAACTATGGGGGTCAACGCCGTTTATCTCGGGGGAGGTTTTACAACTTCTGAGCACTTTTTATCAAATTTAATTCGCGAGAAATTCAATTCTCCCAATTGAACTCCGAAAAAAACGTCTGAGATCTCTGAAAGAAGCGACGCTCTTTCACTTTTCCTCTTCCGAGGTTGCAACGCAAAGTTATCTGATGGAAGACTAGTAGAAAACACGTAGGGGCGGGTGACCGTTTTTCTTCCGCCGAAGGAATGAGCTGGGCCAACAGTTTGAGCGCCTCGAAAGGACGGTTTAAGCATTTTTGATGTTTTTCCAGCTATTACCAAAATAGCGAGGAATGTATTTTGCAATGCAATGGGATAAATACGACGTGCGCTTTCCGTTTCTGTAAAAAATAAATAAATAAATAAATAAAGAATAAACGTGAAGTTGATTTTTGTAAACTTCAGAGATCGTTTGGAAAAATTCAATTTCTGGTTAACTAAATTTGACAAAAGTGCTCAGAAGTGCTGGCAAAATATCCCCCGAGAAAAGCGTTGACCCCATAACGTTAAGACAAGTGGGTTTTTAATACGATTTTTTTATCGTGTTAGGTGAAACACGTTGTATTTTTTCCCATTATCTTAAAAGTTCGCGCCTTTCAGAATCCAGAATATAGTGTATGTGTTGAATTTTTTCCGATGAAAATCCGTATTTCCCGCGGTTTTCCGTGACATACGGAACCATAAGATATCTGCTCCTTAGCGGATATTCGAATTAACCTAGATTGAATTAACGATCCCTCACCTACAGTGAAGCTTAAGCTTCAACCACAAAAATGAAGGCGTCGGAAATGGCGTCAGACGTGCTTATCGCGCCCATGTTATCCTACTAATCGCCGTTCACCTATTTTAATTGCAGTCCCACGTGATCTCCACCGAGGGCTGGGAAGCGTTCAAGGTGTGCATCAAGGAAGAAATGAGATCTGCGTGAAGTACTCAACAAACACCAACGCGAGCGACGCGAACAACAAATGGGACGAACTTATTTATTATCGATTTTATCTAATTTCGTCGTAAGTATAGTTGCTGCGGGAGAACTCGCCGTGTGTACTTGATATAAGCTGCTGTTCTGTAAAAGTAGGGGTAAAATATTAGGCTTTACTTCGAATTATCGAGTACGCTGTCTAAGGTACATGTAAATGTGCAATACGAGGTCACTACAATTTGTAAATAGGCGCGCGTTTAATTAGTGGGTTTGACGTTTGTAGACATCTAGGTCTAATAGAAGTAAAGGCTCTGCTTGAGTACCTAGATGAAAAAATGGTACGGGATCTATACTAGTTTGAAGGACGGAAAAGTTGGTTTGTTAGTGGTAATTCATTCCATTATGCACCCCCTGGAAATATGGGATGAGAGGTCCCAGTGTTCGGAATGTTTAGCGTTATATGACATTTCGACCCTGTAACCTAGTGCACAGGAACCGAATACGAGAAGGGAGACAGTGAAGGTTGTGTTATTGTGACTTTCAAATTGCCTTCACTTCTTCCCAACTTTCTGCTCTTCGTCTTTGTTTATTGATTTTTATTTTTTCGCTGATAAGCCTACCCTTCTTCAGTCAGTTCAGAGAAAGGTTATTTGTTTACAGTGTATCAGTCGAAGCGGCATAGATGCCGATTTTCGCCCGATGTCGTCGTTGTTGTCGATAATGCATATTAGAATTTGTTAACTTTCGCTGCAAGAACTGTGATGTAAAGTGCATTTAGTGATAGCAAGAGTAGTTAGTTCGCTTTTAGGGGCTTTGCTACTGCGGGGACAGTCGCTCGAACAAATTTTCGCAATCAGATGATCAGTCTTCTTTGTAGGGCACTCTGATTTTGTGACTCATTTGTATACTTAATTTTTTATATCCAATGAAATATTTGCCAGTATTAACGAATTTGCCAAAGTGATTATACTCATCACGTTTGCTGCATAATAATCAGTCACTCTCACCCGTCCTCTCTTCTATTCGAACTTATATGGCCTTGAATTCTATAAACAAAATCCACGGTGTATACGTATGCATGCGCTACCTACCAAGGCGTTTCGCACGCACACACACATGGGTGGGGGTAGGTGGGGGGGGGGGGGGGGAAACACAAGCGAGGTATGCGAAATTTCGCATACTTCTGGCACAACATCAATTACCTGATTACCATCTCGGTAAATAATCCCGCCCCTGTTTCTGGGAATGAAAACCGTACGATAGATGTAGTTTGGGACCTAATATTTCACGAAAAAAGAAAAAAAAAAACGATCAGCACGGGCGGCTTTCGAAAGCTTCGCCAAGCTTCAATCTCGCATGCGAATTGTGCTGAATGGGAAAAGGTTGCACACATACGTATACACGCGGGAAGGTCGGAGTCATAATTTTCGTGCACACACATAAAGGCTCGCATTCTGGTGAAGTAATTTTTCTTGCGGGACTTCTCGAATGAATGGTGCGTGTCGAAGGAGTTGAGGTTGTTCTGGAAGGTCGCCAAGGCTTTGCCGTATCGGTTTCGGTTTCGTTGCTTTGCTGGGCATTCTTACCTTTGGATTTGAGGCGGTGAAGTTTGGTCATTGAGCTCCTAAATTGTGAATTTCTTTTTTCTCGTTTTTTTTTTTCAGTGCGTTGTCTAAATGAAATCTTATCTTTGCGCGTGTCTGCCAGGACGATCGTTGTCCATAATTTCAGAAAGCAGCGTGTTTGTCCACATCAGCGACGCTATCACATTAATTAAAGTACCCATGTGAACAACTGAACTCAGAATTTTACCTGTGGAATATCTAGTCATGGACTCGCGTACGATCCAGTCTGTTTTCCTTCGCCAGAGATGGAAAATCACGGGATATTTTCCCGAAATATATATGAAAAATCTCTTTGCCTGGTCCTGCCACTGTTTTTATATCTCGTTTATATTCTAAGTTTGTTTTCGTTTTTACTGCATACATGCAGTCGTGCCCTGTTTGGTATCAGCCATTGTTGTAACTGTACTTACTACTTAAGTAACCTAAATATATTTTATTGTCGTCCTCTTCGTCGTCGTATGTATGTACCGGTTGTCGTCGAGGGCTTCGTGCATGTGCTGGTACCTGGACAGGTAGAGCTGATTGATTGGGTTGTCAATCGATGCTGGCACTTTTTAATCACATATAAGAGTGATTTGTCACTACACTCTTAAAACATAGATTACGATAGTTACCATAGTTTACATAGCTTCACCGCACAGCACGCAGGCAGCCAACCATCATCCTGAATGGCATCGGTGCTCTCATCCGATTTGTTGAAAACGAGAGGCGTATGCATATACGCTTTTTTGTGACACTCCTGCAGTTATGGTAATTGGCACAAAAAGCCGTACGGTCGGAGCTTCCCACAAAACAAGAATGATAACGGTATATCACTCTGTACAATATGGTTGGCCCCCAGCGTGCTATGGGGTGAAGTGCTGTTTGAAGAGTAGTGTATCAGAGATTGCAGTGACGATTTCACATTATTTCGTATGGGTTTCGGTTTCGCTACTTTGGTGGGTATTCTTATTTCGTAGTTTATCCGCTGTCCGCCAGGTGTGAGAAATATTGCTTTACTTATGCTTAAATGATGCTTCGTGCGAATTCTCACTTTTCTCGTTGGTACCAGTTGCTCTAGTGCCTATCTCATCAGTGTGCCAATAAAGAGTTACATCCACGTTATTTGAATTCGATGTCTTTCCTTGTACACGTACATGCGCTATGTGCATTGTTGCAGGGAGCCGTGGAATGAATGAATATCATGCAGTTCCTGTACCTCCGCTAGAAAAAAGAAGAAGAAACACGCATAAAAGTTCTAGCCTGGCTTGTTTTGTGAATCATATCGTACTCGTGTAAGCTTAAAGATTATTGTGTCGCTGTGTGCTTAGCAGTAAAAACGCCAACAGCTGATCGGGAACACTATGGAGCTATGAACACTATGCTATGGAAAAAAGGCAAGTCAGTGGTCACTGGACAGAATACACACGTTAGTGCGTGCGAGTAGCCAGAAAAATATTTCTGGAGGTGTTCTATGCGGACTTTACATGAGGGAGGATGAGTTCCCTCTCGTTTCCCTCTTCCAAATGCACTACCAAATGGTACGATTTCGAGGGGGTTTGAACCCCCTGATCCAGTCCCGTGACTACGCCGCAGACACACGTGATCAGAGGTTCAACGCGCTTGCTCATATCTCACCTATGAAGGCGTGTCCAGTTATTAGGATGTCGCTGGTCTACAATAGCAACGCATTGCTTAGTAGTTCAGCACGGCTCGACATGTATATGTGTATGTAACATGTGTATATCCTGTCTCCGAGGGCCTGTGCAGGGCACGGTTAGCATGCTACGAACCAACAACGGAGTTCAGCAAGCAGTATAACTGACCTCTTTCACACCTTATGGGACCAGCTCCCGTGGCATAGTGGTTAGGATGATCGCTTTCCACGCCGAGACTGGGAGGTGACACGGCTTCGAATCCTGTCACCAGCTGTGCTGTCTGAGGTTCTCCCTGGGTTTTCCGAAGACTTTCCAGACGAACGTTGGTGCAGTTCCCCTGAAGTCGGCCCAGGACGCATACTACCCCCCCCCTGTCCCCCACTCCTTCCTGCTGTCCTCTCTCCATCTGTCCACGTCTGTACGCTGCTCATAGCACCAGTTGCTTCGCGGCGCAAACACGGAATTAAAAAAAAAACACCTTATGGAAGACGTCTCGTGACGGGAGCATGTGAAACCGCTCACTTTCTTAGCCTAAAACTCAGTCTATAGAACTTCAAAAAGTCGCTCCGGTCGTTGTATACACACTAAAAGCTGTGTACCACTGACGAAAAAGATTGTAACCCAAATGATCATCTCGAAAGAGCAAGGTGATCGCTGTCAGCCTTTCGTCGGAAAACCTTTTACGATATCGTCGCATCGAAAACACGTGTGACATTCGCTACACCTACTTCTGGACACAAAATGTAATGAATTTGAATTTCATTTCATCTTTCATTTCGCCCGTCCAATCGCGTGGAAAAGATTTCAACAGTATACGGGATTCCGCCGAGAAAGAGGGAACTTCGCTGGAAGCATCCTGTTATCCACAACATTAATATAACCGTCAGCAAAACAGCTTCAGCACGATAAATTCTCCGGGGACCCCCCGCTAAGATCCTCTATATAGTGTCCGACTTGCTACGTGGTGGCAACGGTACGGCCAGAAATCACAAGGACACAACGAAATATCGTGGAGAAAAACACAGATAGATCGACAAAAAATTCAAAGTCTAACGGAAAGCGAAAGAACGATAAATTATCAATTCCCACTAAAATGTGCATGTCTTTTCTTTCTTTTCTTTTTTGTTATTTTACAAAGGCTGCTGGTATATATGTGTGATATACTTAATGATGATTCTATAATACGCATGCGCAAAAGGCCATGAGGCGTGGTTCTATCCAGGTGTGGGAAAAATCATTAAGGAACCGTCTTTACGCCCTTTTAGCTACTTATTAGTAGAGAACAGGACCATGCATTTGTGCCGCATAGTAAAGGCCGCTGTGATTTATGGACTGTGTGTATGTGTACATTCTCAACAGTGAGAGTGTGTAAGTTCGACGTTGGTGGCTTCCAAAGGTGTTGTATTGTGTCGGGAGATATTCAAAGGAGGAAAAAAAGTGTTTCATGCGTGGGGGGCGCTGTTAATTGGGTAAGGAGTGGAGGATTCGTGTGAAGAATCTCTGATGATGGGTCAGACGGACGGGGGAAGTGTGACCCGCAAGTGTGAAATTACGAATCTAGTGTAACCGATGTAGAGTGTTGGGTTTTTACGGAACAACCAGCCTGTGCAGGGTGCAGAAGTGGTGTACGTTGCTATAACTCCGTCGAAAATATCGAGAGAAAAAAGTTGTGCAGCCTATGCGAGCAAGCTTCTGACAGTAGAAGATACACCTACGTTTTGCCGCATTATCAACGTTTAAGGACCGCACCTGTACACAAAAACAGCTAGACTCTATCACTCTAAGAAAAAAAAAAGTAGAATTTTCTACCTTTGTTTTATTTTACCCATCTCGGTAGAGTTGTATTGCAACAACATTTCTACTCAAGCCAGTTTTACCTATGGGGTATATAACTTCAGAGTAGAAACTGTCGTTCTACCAGCTTGGGTATGAAATTCTGCCCTTTTTCTCTTAAAGGAAACGTGAGAGAGAGGAGCAAGGGAAAGGGACGCAAGGGACGAAAAGGTGCACGTGGATTGGCCCGAAATGGTAGAAGTAGTGTCGTTCTACCAGCTTTGGTAGGAATTTCTACCTTTTTTTCTTAGAGTGTAGCCCTGTCGCTGTTAAAAAAATTGCTTGATCCATAACAAAGTCCAGCCTGCACGAAAAGCACCACGAACCTTCCTGAACAGCATATGACTTCCTCATTGCATTTTCAGCAAATTGCCGCGAGCAATGGAATAGAGTATCGTCTGTGGCGAGGAGACACTCCAATCATCTCGTTACGTTTTGAGACACCATTCATTCTGTTCCTATCTCGTTTATACAGGGTGTCTTTTTTTAGGCGATACAGATTTTTCATTAAAAAATGTAAGGGCTATAGATATGCTGTTTTCACTTCTATCATCTCTGGGCCGGCGGACGTTCTTGGCCCTATGTTGCTCGACTGTCAAATGACTAATTACTTAAAAATCGTTAATTAATTAATCGTTAATAACTTTTTAATTATAAAAGCTACGAAGTTGTCCCAATAAGAACATCTGTTCCTTTCGGTGACCTGATATCGTAGCCGTTTTCAGAACAAAAATCCGTTCGGTAGATCGTCTGCAAAAAATTCGTGAAGGAACACATGATATTTTTTCTTTATTTTGTTCATTGCGCATCTTCGGAGTCCCGTCTTTCCTCCACCCCCAATGTGAGATGGTGAAGGAACCTCATGCGTCGAAGATGCCGCCACAGTGCCGCCTCATGCGTCGAAGACGAGCTTTAACTTGCGCAAACAAAACAAAAACACATGTACCGAGTGTCGCTGTCGGAATTGCCCTTATCTTGTGTTGCATTTTCTGTTAATCTTTTTCCATGACGCAAGAGGCGACAGTGTGCTCTTTCACACTCTCACATTCGGGGCAAAGGAAAGACGGGTCTCCGAAGATGCGCAATGAACAAAATCAAGAAAAAAATGGTGTTCCTTCACGAATTTTTTTGCGGACGATCTATCGAACGGATTTTTGTTCTGGTAAAGGCTACGTTATCAGGTCATAGAAAGGGACAACTTCGTAGCTTTTATAATAAAACAGTTAATTAAAGATTTTAAGGCAATTACTCATTTGACGGTCGAGCAACATATGGCCAAGAACGTACGCCGGTCGAGAGATGGTAGAAGTGAAAACAGCATGTACATAGCCTTTATGGATTTTTTTATGAAAAATCTGTATCGCCTAAATAAAGACCCTGTATATATGGATTTCCAAAGAATCGCGAAAATTATCGAAACTGTGTGCAGAATGCAAATTTACGTTGCGCTTCTTGTAACTTTTTTTTTCTAACAGAAGGGTAATATGTTCTTCGTAATAATTAATTATTAGCTATCCAAACAATTTTTAAAAGCCAAAACAATTTTTAAAGGCGTTGCATGCCCGCAATGCATAGGAGCCTGTTCGGAAACACTTTGCCATATGACTGAACAAAATAACAAACAAAACGGAAAAAATGCTGACTTCCGCACTGGTTTACCGCAGTACTATGGCGATTAAAATACGTATGTTGATAGGCCAGGTAAGTTGAAGGACGTGCTCCTACGTCAATGTTATTCGATACATACGGAATGCATTCACTGTAACGTACTCGCATGTAACGGAATGCGGCTTGTCCTATATCGAACATAATCTGTCATTGCAAGCGAGAGCAAGTTGAACATAATGGGCGCTAATAACAGTTTATTGGCGCACAATTAAGGAATTAATGAGGCAATTAAACGCTATTAATTAGGGAGCACGGCGTACGCAGGTGTACTACGAGCTGCACCTCGCAAAAAGATTAGCGACACAAAAGTTCGTCATTATGGACATTGTTTGCCATAGCCCACGAATACAATTGAGTGAATAGTAATGTAACAGCAATATTGATGTCGGTTCGTAGCAGTTGCTCTTGGGAAACCACTCTTATATGTTTATCAGTGTGTTAAACATTGAAGAACTGTTCATCGTAATAGATAGATTCATAATAGGCAGGAACAATGAATATGTATTTGTTTCGCGCTGTGCCCCTCAGGATGGAGGTGCCAAAATGTGGCACATAACCTAAGCGGCAACGCAACATTCACCGCTTCCAGGCAAAGTGGACCTTTTGTGCATATTAGGTATGTGCTATACTGATACTGCTGAAGTGAAAAATCACCGCAGGCTCTTGCTAGAAGGTTTGTGACGGGGCATTTTCCCTCTACCTCTTTCATAGACTAGTAATGTGTATTCACCATGATGAATAAAACATGTCTATCTCATCAAGATTGGCCTTCCTTGAAACGAGAAAGGAAAAAATGTGAATGAAGCATACGTTGAATGCCATGTGAGCGGTTCGAATCTTCGGGACAACTTCAAGAAATGCCGTTCAGGAATGTTGACCCAAAACTTGAAAACCTCAGAGCCAATACTTTATGGGTCTTGGTTATACCGCACCTATTATTATCGGCAGAACGAATAACTAATATGGGATGAATGTCCGTGAATCTAAGCACGGTTTCGTGATAGTGCATCACACAGCTCTTAGGCTATAGGACCTTCCAGACAATCCCACTTTCCACCTGAACCGAAAGCTTTACAAATACTTGTCACGTATCAACGAGGACTGTTTTGGACTGGCAAAATTAAAGAATCATTACTTATCATTTGCTTCATTATCTGCGCCGGGATTCATCTATCACACCCGACCTGCAGTGGTTGCCCCTGCCTGCAAAAAAAGAAAAGTCGAAGGTCGTTATCGATAGTCGGTCGACCGTATTCCTAGTATGGGCATAAGGTGGTGCATGTTCCATGTCCACCAGGGAGCCGGTGCTTAATGTCCACTCGGCCATGCAGCTTTAGTCCAGAAAAGGACTAAAACTGCTTCTTTGTCTTCTTCTTCTTCGAGCATATATATATCACCTCTCGTATGCATAGTGAACCAAACGTCCCAGCAACGTAACGATTTCAAACGCATCGCGCGTTCCGTCGGTTTCTCTATAAACCTGCCAGATACACATGTCGCCTAATACCTTCGATAACTTCGGGATCCGTTTTAGATATATATGTATATAAATATAAAACAGAATGGTTTCTTTCATTCTGATCACGTCGAGGTGCGAAAGCCTTTCCCCTGAGATGTACCGACACCCACGTCCGTATAAGATTACACACCTTCATGTAGCACGACATTTTTCATAGAGGTGAAACCGAATTATAACGACTGCACCTAGCGGGCAATGCGCGAATTTCTCGGTCACGTCACACAGTGTGTATGTGTTAAGAAAATGTGCACGGCGTTTAAAATTGGGAGCTTCGTGCCACCCTTAAGTGCAGCGTGATGCCGTGGGTATTGATTCAGAAATCAGAAATCTGATACGGCGACGTGACATTCATGACGAGCGGACCATATGTGATGCGATCGCCGATAAGAGAAGGCGTCCGTTTGGGTGGTTTCGGCTCCTGTAATGTTACGAGTTCGATAAAGGGTGCGATAGGGTTCATTGCAAATACGAAAATGATGCGTCGACGATATGTTAGGACGGAAAGGGAAAGAGTGTATCGGTGGAGGAACCTTCAGGAGAGCGTCCGCGTGAGGTTTGTGGCATTCGCGCTTCCAGTGGGGATTTATGAAAGGCCAGAGAACTGTCACACTTTCAAGGTAAATAGAAGATATAAAACGCGTAGCTGACGCACATACAGCAGGGAAGGTGTTAAGAGGGGATTCCGCCGTTGGTGGTCGTTATCTGACAGGGTTATCTGTAGGGAATCAGAGCACTGCATCTTGAACTCGCGCTGAGCGTTATTTTAGAAAGTTGGCGCGCGCTCCAACGGTCACGTGAAAACCGTTTGGTTAGGTCGGGATTATTAACAAACATTCTGATTGGCCTTCGCAAGCGAGCTCGAATCGCGGAGGAAGTGTTTTTATCGCTTTGTTTGTGTTTGTGTGTGTTTGTGTGTTGTGTTGTTGTGTTTGTTTGTTTTGTGGAAGTTTCGCAGGTTTAATGGAGAGTTTTAGTGCATCGGAAAGTATTCACGATAACAATTCCGAAAACAGAAATAGAAATAGAAAGCAAAAAATAGAAACGTAGGTCGCACTGGTGCGACCAGCTGTTCTAGGACGCTTGACGCGTGAAAGCACTGAATGATTTAAAAGATTATTTCAGCACGTATGTCCTTGAGGTAGGTCGTCAGTGCACACAGCGCAGGTTGCTGGTGCTGCCTTGGCCAGCTCCCTGCAGTACCTTCTCAACGCTAAATGGTCGGTTTTCAAGTTTCGCGAGGGCGTTCTTCAGTGTTCGCCGAATAGGGTCGAAGCGTCGGCAGGGGACCGAAAACATGATAAGTCGATCACCTTCTTTCTTTGGAGCGAGTGACATGACATTGCTGAGCTTGAATTTGACAACTTCTTTTATCATGCCGTTTCCGTATAATAATTCATATGTACTAAAACTCGCTAATAGGGAATTGTAGTACATTGGAATAACTCTACACTCTTAGAAATGATGTGGTGGTGGTGGTGGTGACGAAAACCGACTTGCCGTTGTTGGCCTCACGAATGGCTTCACCGCTTAGCACGCTCCTATAGCCAACAATCAGCTCGAACGATATGGTTGTCTGCCCATTCTGTTGAAAACGGGAGGCGCACGCCCCTTCTGTGACAGTTATGCAGTTCATAATTGTCACAAAACAGGCGTACGCCTCCCGTTTTCAACAAATAAGGGCAGATAACCATATCGTTCGAGATGATGGTTGGCTAGGAGCGTGCTATGCAGTGAAGTTCATTTTTAAGAGTGCGTGATGTAACGTTAAATGAACTTCCAGTAAAGTGTCGACCTATGCCTAGGGTTCCTGGTTTTCGGATTTATCCGAAAAAATCCGAAAACCGTAGTTCGGTAAAATTTTAAGCAATTCGGATTAATCCGAAAAACTCTGCTTGGCAGATGTTTTCCCTGATAACCGGGTCATTGTTCTTGGCCTCCTTTTGTGTCCTGGGTTTCTTCTGACCTCGGATATCGGCCCTACCGCAACATAATAATGGTATCCGTGATCTAGCGTTTTCTATGGCGGTCGTCTCGACCACTTGAGGATTCACCGCTCGGGTTTTTCTCCGAGTCTGTTTCCTGATCTCCTTGTCCTACGCGTGACCTAAGCACTAAAATAAGCATCGAACCGAGGTCATACGGAGTGCCCTTTTTGAAAGGGCAACCAGTTGCAGTGCTGACTACAAGATGGGACATGAGCGAAAGCTGCCCTACGACTACGTCAAGGAGTACCCCGATTTCGAGGAGTTCACATCGTCCCGCGATCGCGATGCAGAGGTTGTCGTATGTAAGTACTGCTGCATAACAGTGAGCACTACACTCTTAAAAATGAACTTCACCACATAGCACGCTCCTAGCCAACCATCACCCCGAATGACAACGTTCTCGCTCTAGATTTGTTGAAAACGGGAGGAGGAGCCTATTTTGTGCCGTGCATAATGGACACAAAATAGGCTCCTCCTCCCGTTTTCAACAAATCAGGGGCGAGAACGTTGTCATTCGGGATGATGGTTGGCTAGGAGCGTGCTATGTGGGGAAGTTCATTTCTAAGAGTGTACTCATCGAAAGGGTTGGAATTGTGGAACACCTCGGAGCGTGTCGTACGAAATGTATTGTTAAGCTCTTGTCTTTTTAGTGTTGAAGCAATAAATGTGAGTACTGCGTTTTCGCTGCACAACCGTGCGTGAGCCGTCAAGTTCAATCCGAATTTCAGATATTAACTGAGCTGTAAATCATACACTCCGAAAAACTGCGTTTTTTGAAAAACAATAAACTCCGAAAAACATCCTCCGGTAACACCCCGAAATAAACTCAGAAAACCCGGAACCCTACCTATGCCCTACACTCTTAAAAATGAGTTTCACTACATAGCACGGTCCTAGCCAACCACCTCCCGAATGACAACGTTCTCGTACCTGATTGTCATTCGGAATGGTGGTTGGCTAGGAGCGTGCATGCTACGTGGCGAAACTCATTTTCAAGATCGTATATGAAGCAATATTACGGAGTTGACGCTATCGACAGTTCTGGGGTCCTTCACTCTCTGTTTCATACGGACGTCTTGTCGAATGGCGCCATCTTCCTTTCCCGGCTTGCTGGCATACGCTCAGATGCGCGGAGCGGCCACGTACAGCACATAGCTTACCAACACCAAATATTGACACCGAGAGGTCGATCCAATTACGACCATACGAATCTCAGCCAGCGTTCCTTCCGACACAGGTGTTTGCGGATTGGCTACAGCGGCTTTAAATCAACACCGAGACAGATTTATTCTCTAGGAAGCGAGCGCGAAAATTTAGGAGTCCTTTCCCTGGTCAATGACAGAATTGGTTCACAAGGTGTCGCTTTTTTCTCTTCGCAGCGCGTTAGAAGGAAATGTAGCGGAGGTGACGTTCTCGTTTTTATGGCCGCTCAATACCGTTACTGAAACGAACGCGTGACAAATTGAAGAAACGGAACAACAAACGCGTGGTGGTACGGAAGGAGCGAGCAACAAAAAATAGCAACAAAAACCCATGCATCACTGGATGTGAGAGCCACGCTCTTGTCCCCAAATTCTGCCCTGGATTCCGTGCAATTTAGTTAGGAATTTAGTAGTAATCCAAACGGTGGTCATTTAGAGGAATGAACTCCGTAAGGCCTTGTCTACGCCCTAAATACTGTTCGGGACCACTTCGATCAGCTGCGAACTGGTTGCGTGGATTGTTTGAAGACGGCCTTCGAATGTGTTGCTATAACACCGTAGGACACCGTGTGCGGGCGAGGCAACACTATATCAGAAGGCCAAAAAATCGCAAGGCGGAAACTCAAAAGACCGAAATATCGAGACGCCGAACGGTCAGAAGGATGAGAGCCAAAATGCCGAAAAGTCGGAAGACCGAACTATCGAAAGGTTGAGCGATTGGTTGGTTTCAAAAAAGAAAAGTATAGAAATAAATAATAAATATAAAAATATGAAGATGTCGGTCCAACTCTAAATTGAACCACACTCTTAGAAATGAACTGAATGAAGTCGACCCAGGACGCATCCGTCCAAATCTGTACGCCGCTAATAGCCACAGTTGCTTCGCGGCGCTAACATAAAAAAATATCTACGAGGTCGAACAAGCTGAAGCCTCCGGAAATGAAAACTATTAGTAGCACAACTGAGATAGAGATGAGCTCTACGAGGGTGAGTATGATGCACTTGTTGTAAATTAATGTAGCAAATAAATAATTTCATTTGAAGTAACGTTACATTACACGTTCTCCGAGACCCTAAAGCGTGTTATATTCACGTAGTGTTGAAGAAGATCCAGTTGGAGTGGAACGGCTCTCTGCGTTTGTATATACGGCGAAAAGCTCCAAACAACATTGCTCTTTTGTCTACAAATATACCAAGTACAGCCAAAGAATAGCAAAAATACAATAAGCTCATCCAGCAAAACCTCGTCGATTTCCTTGCTATATGCTTAATACTTCAGAACTGATATGCAACACATAGCTCCGCTGTCAATGTTCACGAAGTATTCGTCTTAAATTCGATGATCCCGTGCCGGCATTACCATGTGCATTTCTTTGCTATATCTTTCGCTGCGACATTCTCGTTCTCATAATCATCAAACGCATACGCATGCACGCCTGGTGTGGTCAGTAATAGTAACAATTTGTATTATAATACTATTTGTGTAATACTTTTGTGAGTATTTGCATCGTACACTATAATACTCATTCTCTGAATTTATTTGCATCTGCTTTATAATACATAAAATTGAAGTATTGCATTCATTATAATTCTCTAGAAGATGTAATGCAGAGAGGGACTAGGTCCTACATAACGGGTGCCACCGGTGCAATTTGTCGCTAATTGAATCGAGAATTTATTGTCCCACAAACGTTTCGTCACAAAGAAGGCACCTACTATTTGACTCAAATAAAAAAGGGGATTAGGGAATGACTGTCTCATAAGTAGTTCACAACTTGTGCATATCTCTGCTTTCTTTCTTTTCTGTTTTTTTTTTCTCATGTGCGATTACTATTTGTATTAGTGTTATGTATTATAATAACCTCGGTGTGAAATAATAATTATTAGTATTATAATATTTCTGATATCTGAATATTTCTGATTTCTGGAAATATTATAATACAAAATATAAGTATTATTGCCCGCAGTCAATTCAACGTTACACCGCGGTTAAGAAAAAAGAAAGAAAGAAAGAAGGCTATCCCTCTATTCCGTGCTGTCTCGCAACGACAATTAGTTGCTTCGGTGTGCAGTCAATCGTTCAAGGTAACTTACGTAAAAGAGAGAACTGATATCGCTGCTAAGGTAATTAATGGACTCCGAGGAGGCGGAGACGGAAGGACCACATAGAATGGATTTCGACACCCAAGTGGCTCGCTCGGCGGGGGTTTGGCTAGCAGACGTTATAATTCTCATTATTCCTGCATGGCTATTGTATGGGTTTCTCGTTGGCATTTCCGGTCTGTGTGCGTTTTCAAAGCGGTGGCTGTTTTTCTTTTTGTGTGTGTTTGAAGGCGTGCCTAGAGATATTTGGTCTTTCGCTGTCTGGGTGTCAGATCTTTTTGTTGTAGTTTATATTATTATTGTTTAAATTTCGTGTTAGCGCCGTGAAGCAACTGTGGCTATGAGTGGCGTACAGATGTGGACAGATGGAGAGAGGACAGCAGGAAGGAGTGGGGGGACAGGGGGATTAGTATACGTCCTAAGCCGACTTCAGGGGGAACGGTGCTGATGTTCCTGGAAAGTCTTCGGAAAACCGAGGGAAAACCTCAGACAGCACAGCCGGTGGTAGGATTCGAACCGACCACCTGCCAGTCTTCAGCACGACCTTGGCTGCCATCAACGAGCGGGACGGCTTAACCCGCTCAACCATGCCGCTGGGTGTAGATTATATTCGATTTGAAACATATTTACTTTCAGGTGAAACAACTTGCACCATGCCGACAGGATGCTGGCGTCCTCGGCCAGGTTCGAACCCGTTACCTTGGTCAGCGGAATCGTCCCTATGCGCACTTCCGTCTTGGGTAAGAAAACTGTGATACGCCTCCCCCCCGCGCCCCTACCAAAAGCCCTGCAAACAAATAAGTCAGACAAAAACTGCACTTATCTGCACTTCCGAGTTCGCTCCCGGGACGTGGCTTCTGCGCCTCCTCCAGCGAGGTCGCACGGGGCGGCTGCCCCTCTTGCACCCCCCCCCCCAAAAAAAAAAAAACTAAACGCCGGAACGGCTCTGCTGGCCAGTAATAACATAACAAGAATAGACTATCACATATGTTAACACGAGACCGATATACCGGTTGTTTCAGTTAAATCCCTGGGCTAAATAATTCGCGAACGGGTGCACCAATCGACGGACTTTGTTTTTTACAAGTATGTGTCCGATACCACCTACAAGCTGCGCACCGTGTGAATGAGTGGGAGGCGCTTATTATTTAAATAAAAATTCAAATGAGTTTCGTAAAAAAACATAACTTCTAAGGCAGGGCGCTGTCGGCATTAAAATGGGTGCTACCCCTTTTGAGACCTTCAGTGGACACCTTTTAGAGAAAAATCTGCCACCGAAGCGGGTCATTTGTTGCAGTAATTAATTGGTTTCGGTTTACATATTTTGGTCGCGGCTGGTCGCGGTGAAGCGCAAAAGGACGTAATTCATTCGTGGATAAGGGAGTGGAAGAGCGTTCTTTTGGGCTTCACCGCGACCAGCCGCGACAAAAATATGTAAACCGAAACCAATCAATTACTGCAACAAATGACCAGCTTTGTTGGCAGATTTTTCTCTAATAGGTGTCCACTGAAGGTCACAAAAGGGGCAGTACCCATTTTAATGCCGACAGCGCCCTGCTTTAGAAGTTATGTTTTTCAAGCAACTCATTTGAATTTTTATTTAAATAATGAGCGCCTCCAACTCGTTCACACGGTACGCAGCTTGTAGGTGGTATGGGACAGATACTTGTAAAAAAGAAAGTTCGTCGATTGGTGTACCCGTTCGAGAATTATTTAGCCCGGGGATTTAACTCAGGCATTCTGAATATTCCGTTTCTTTTCATTTTTTTTCTGTCATATACATATAGCGTTAATTATGAAAACTGTATTACAATTTATTATCAGATTACCGAATATTTCAAATTCTTCAACATCGTTTCTTCATTATTCAACAATAATTTATGTAATTACTGAAGTCCTTCAGATCACCAAACATCGTAGTTCGCTAATAGCGTAAAATTTTGCTCACGTCACTTTAACATCATTTCAAAACAGAACGAGATCCGGATTCCAAATAACGGATAATTCAAAATCACCTTCACATCATTAACAGCGAGACGCAGCGAACACACACAGAGTGAAATTCAAGAAGCATTAGCACTTCGGAAACCACAAATTGCTTCATCCAAGAAACAAAGGGAAACCCAAAAAACCCATTAATCTTTAGTGCGCTCCCGAAACACAACAACATCATGTCGTCTTTCAATATTTCCGGGAAGTTTCTGAGAAAGTATAGCGATTCAATCAGCGTTTGGGGTCAGACATGAGGTCGTTGAGATCAACAGAGTTGTCTCTCTCTAATCTCTCGTTCACTCCACATGGCCTTTACTTTCGCGAAGAAAGTTCACGCCGTCTCCGAATTAAGTCGTTTTGGCGCCTCTCCTGCGTTGTTCAAGCCATTGCATTCGTCGCGCTTTAAAAGGCTTTGCCGCTTTGACGTTCTTATCTGACCTCTCCGTGTACGGGACTGAGTTAATGATTGATCCTTATAACCCTCTCACACGTTTTAATGTCGAGCTTTCCAGTGCAGGCCAAAGGGACATAAGGGGTTAAAACCGAGTTATTTTCTTCGTGTTTTAGAAATGTATAGATTTTTTTTTTACTTTTTTTTTATGAGGCTCTACGTCCGTCGTGAAGTTATGTTCGAGAGCAACAGTTCCACTTCCTGAATATGTTCTGAGAATTCGAATTTTTTTGAAGCGGATCAATTAAGTGGAGCTTAGGAAGTGTATACCTATTTTGGACACGTTATGCAAAGTGTCCCAAAATAGGCGGATCCACGCCTGTTCTAACGAATCAGGAAAGAGAGAACGACGTCATTGGGAATGTTGCACGATTAGGAGCGTGTAATGTAGTAAAGTTCTACTTTAACGTCCGGAAGAGAGTTAAGAGAGTTGAGATGGGTTAAGAGACCTGGGCTTATAAATGAAAACCTTTAGACACACCTTTGGCAGTGATCACCATCACCAGCATGTTTTGTGCAAACGGGGTTTCACAATGCATTATTAAAAGCGATTGGATCCCCAGTGCAATGTATACAAGGGACGGAGGCTACGCAGTGTAGCTACTGTAACAGTATACTCTAAAAACAGAGGGGGGGGGGGATTATCGAGATAGGTTTGTCGTTGCTGGCCACAAGCGAATGGACATCGTCACAACTATAGCAGAGAAGAAGAAGAAGAAAAAAACACAACTTCACCGCGCAGCACGCTGTGCACCAACCATTGCTATATTATGCATGTTCCAGATAGGCGCTTTCCCCTGTTTGGAACAAATCAGGACACCGAATGATATAATTCTGAACCCTAGGACGCGCTGTGCCCACGAGCAACATGTTGCCACACTGGCAGACAGATCGCTCGGTAATAGAGGAGCAGATGTCCAGAATGTGTTTTAACAGTGCATACAGTACATGCATACAGTGTACAGCGAATAAGAGCAAATCAGTTGTGGGCCATAACCTGATTTGCACGTATCTCTCTGCTTTTGCATAATAGCAAAGCGGTCACATGGGCGGCTGGTGCGAGAGTACATGCGAGAAACACAGCACGGTCTACAAGTGGAATCCAGGCATGCGCGATTTAGCACATGCGCCATGCACATGCATCATATATTGAGTTTTTCGGGCGATTTCTCAGATGTGTTCGGCCATGTTAAAATAAAAAGAAAAGCGAAAAGAAAGTTGTTGGCATCTAACATCTCTCAGTACATCCACCGCAAGAGCACAATTCGAATATCACTCTTAAACCCGTACCTTTTATTGTAACTTTTAGAAACATGTAACTTCTATATAGACGTAGATTTCGAGATTTCTTATAGGTTACACCACTGTAACGTATATTTAGAGGTTAAAAGCGACCAAGGTCACGTTTTTACAACACGAATAGAAGTTACATCTCGGAAAAAACAAAAACAGCTTGTTGTAACTTATAAATGTACCCTCTACTCCGGCACTGTAACTTCTAAGCGAAATCTCCAACGATAACTTCTTTGTTAGTTTCTTATCGTTCATATTCTTATCGTTTGTTTTCCTTCTATTTTTCAGCATAATGCCGCGTTTCAGCCTCCCATTCGAGACGACAGTTGAGAATCTACGCTGTTATTTTTTATCTGTTTCAGCGTCATCTATACGTCGACTACATGTTATCAATGTTGTATGAACACAGATTATAAGCTCGCAGTCTGGAATACTGATAGTATGTTTCTTTCTAAAGGGTGGAAAACCATTGTCAATGCCGCAACCACCAAGATTTCCGATTTCGCTGCGTAGCCGAGCCTGGTCTATGTCTATCCACACTGAGAGCGGTTGCCTTGAAACGCTTAACGCTCGTCGTCCGTCCGTTAACAAGTGTAATCTGTTTTAATCAGTGGTTTTCCTCGCGTTTATCATAGTATCGTCAGGAACAACGGAAAAGCTAGATGTCTCTAGCAAACAAGGATATTTTCGGTGTTCTCAGGGGAAAGTGTAGTGAGTGCGAAGATTGCAAAGAATATATAACCGAAAACGAACGTCACCACCGCAGCCCTAATTCACACACTTCATACACTGGGTAAGTGTACGTTTTGTGCTAGGTACGTGCGTTATTTTGATAGCAAGAGCTCTTAGCGCATGTTTGCTGTGATTATGGCAAGCGTTTTGCGGTCCTGCATATGAACGCCACTTACGCTTGCTACTTTTCTGCTCTTACTTGGTCGCCAAGTCAATACACCGGCGTGCATTTTGCGAGCTGCGGATACATGCATCAAGATATATAATTCGCAGCTTCCTACTCGTTGTATTCTTACGATATTCTAAGACTCAATCGCGGAGTGAACGCCTTCCTGCATTTATGCTGCTTTGTACCTTGTGCTTTGTACCGATTTGAATGGTTCCGTAATTGTTACTCTCATTGCCCAAACTTTTGTTCCCAGGATCCCACATGCAGGTTCACATATACCGTCACCAGCGCAATGCAGTACCTCACAAACTCGTCCCAGAGCGCCTCCAACGCTGATAACGCAGTAATGTAGTGTCTCCTGCGTTACTGTACACTCATATTCCACAAGGTTGTGTGCGTTTTATGTAATACTGTATTGCCATTTGCGCTCGCCTCTGCAACACGAATGTGGAATAAATTTTTTTCTGCTGCAATTCTCCATTTCGTTGGGTCTGTTCAGCTTAGCAAACATAGGTCAGTTGTTTTGACTCGCTGGCTTCCTCGCACTTTTATGCATTGCTTCTCACTTAGAAGATAGTTCTTTTTTCCACATACCTATGGTAAAGCGATCATGGTTCCTCCTCACATCAGAATCGCACTTGTGCACAATGTGTCACCTCTAGCTATACTTCTGTTTTTGTAATATACATATGTTCAAGATCTCCTTTTCTGCGGGTTCATTTTGGTACCTTGGTGTGTTCTGTAAATGTCTGTCCATATCCCACGCACGGGGTGTTTGTTTTTATTCGCATCACACCAGCGCTCATTTGACAGGTGGGTTACGTTAATTTTCGCAAATTAACCCATCCGTAGTTACAAACATCTCCGACATTTCCTGACGCATGTGTCTGTAACTACGGACCGATTAATTAGCAAAAATTCACATAACCCACCTGCCAAATGAGCGCTACTCTGTTGCGAATAAAAATGAACATCCTGTATAAAAAGCCGCGCGTTGGCGTACCCTTTACGGGCAGGTGCTGGTTTGAAGGCCGTAACCTCTAATTAGTGGGTTTCCTTGTAACTTTTATAAAAGGGGTCGCTCAGAGGGTACCTGGTAGCTTCTGAAATAGAGGGTAAAATATTGCGATTTTTTACCCTTTACTAAAGGGTACGGAGTTAAGAGTGTACGTTACGAGTTTATCCATACCCTTTCTGTATCTATCCTTTTAGAAGCCTTGGTAGCTAGACTCCGCTACCATAAGCGTACTGGAGTAGCGGGGCCAATAATTGTAGAGTTGGACCATCTCCATATTTTTCTTTTTTATACCAACCAACCAACGAATCTATCCTGCCCTGATATTCGAACATATTACGAAGGGGGTATGTCATATCTGTGGGCACCACGTGACAACTGTTATCGTTAGCACCACGCCTTCTGTGTGACCGCGTCAACTGAGAGGTCAACGTAACGGAAGTATATCCTGCGCTGAGCACGAGCAAACGTTATTCATCGAGTTCGTTGGCTTCGCTGGAGTGCTTTCCCTGTTTTGAAGCAAATCGCGATTCGGGTTGTCGTAAACAAAGCTCTATTCTGGCTTTTAAGAATGCTTTCAACGCTTTCAGACCAAGTTAGCTATCTATTCTGAGGTTAAAAATGCAGGAAACGTCGATTTCCTCACAGTCTTTCTATCTATATGCGTCTGTTTTAGGTTCCACTCTCCCGATGCAAATATAACCAGTGACTGCAAACCCACGAATTCTGCCAAGTAAGTGTCAGTGGTAGTGTTAATAGAGGATTCTGTAGGAAAGGCTATAGCCAGAGATAAGCAATCTATTTTCCTAGCGGGTATACATACTAAAAAACAGAGCTGCACCGCATAGCACGCTCCTAGCCAACTGTCATCCCGAATGACAACGTTCTCTCCCTTGATTTGATGAAAACGGGGGCTGTGGACGCTGCTGCACGCCGGGCTCTTCAACTCAGGCGCGTCCAAATGATCGCCATTTATTTCACCAAGGGCGACGCGGGGCGAATGCTGAACGAGCTCAAGCAACAAAAGTGCAGCACCTCCTGGTTAACAGGATCTTCCCGGGATTCGCGTCTGTACAAGGTCGACCCAGAGTTATACTTTCGAGTACCACCTTCCTTCACGCGACAAAGGACGACTGTCCTACATAGGCTACGGCTCAATGTACCGTACAGCGCACGTCTCCTCTTCAAACTTGGAAAGCGAAACTCTCCGAACTGTAGTGAGTGTGGCGTTGTAGAGGATGTGGAACACATCCTTCTCAGGTGTCAGAAATGCGTTGATGCTCGAAGGGCATTAGAGACTAGCCTCTCTCGTGTGAACTCCCGAGCCTTCGACACCGCGAAACTGTTAGGTCCTCCGTCCTCCGACAAGGCGCTAATGGCACTTGAAGACTTTCTGCATACAACCGGGCTTATGGACATTCTATGACTCGCTGAATGTGTGCTGTGTGTGCCCCCAGCGATCCCGACATTTTACTCTCACTTGGTTGAAACTTTTGAACTACATGTTGAACTCCATTACCATCTCTGTTCTTCTCTGGGCATCATCTCTCTCTTTTTTCATCATCTCATCATCTGTTTGTACTTTCCGTGTGTAAGTGTACTGGGGTAGCCAGTTCGACTTCGTCGAAACTCGTATCCTCATTATTTTCGTTATCACATCACATCACATCACATCACGGGGGCGTACCCAATTGTTGTGGCAATTATGAACTGCACAATGCCACACAAATGGCGTACGCCCCCCTCGTTTTCAGCACATGAGGGGAAATAACGGTGTCACTCGGAATGATGGTTGCCTAGACATCCAGTCGTCGAATATGTGCTCCCTCCTGTTCAATGCTTCAGATGTCCGCGTTTTGGCCACTTCTCTTGAAATTGCCGTGGTTTGAAAGAGAGAGAGAGATACATGATGACGATGATGTGGGGATGACTTCCGCTCATTGAGCAGAATGCTACCCCATTGCTATTGCGGAAAAATGAGCGGATGGTCAGCAGAATTACAAGGCATGCTCCTGAGATTGTTGAATTCATGGCTGAAGACGACAATGAGCCAGCATGCTCCAAAGCCGCTTTGATGGGCTCGCGCGAGAGCTGTTGCCGCATCACGCGCCGAGGCGATGCCTTTAACGCGCCCTCTGTGAGGACTAGCTCGTGTGGCTCAGTGGTTAGCGTGCTGGCCATATCACGTCGAGACTGGGTGGTACCCGGGTTCGAATCCCGGTGCCGGCTGTGCTGTCTGGGGTTTTTCCTGGGTGTTCCCCAGACGCTTTCAGACATATGTCGGCACAGTCCCCTTAGAAGTCGACCCAAGACGCACATTCTCCCAGGGCGTCAGTCGTGACGTAGCCCACGTCTGTGAGGCCGACGACGGCAAGCCCTTTCACCAGCACCACCAGTTATGGGATAAGGACAAGTTGAAGAGCGGACCCCTGATATGTCACTCATCTGTTTCTCAAACTCCGCGGCCCGTACGGCTCACTAACTAGCGGCAACTCACTGAAGGAATGGAGGAGCAAATACGTAAAATTTCGGACCTTGACGGCTTTAATGCGTCTGTTGCTGAACTTGCTGGTGCTGCGATGTCCGTTGTCCCACCGAAAGGTCCGTGAGCCGTAGATGTTGAATTTGAAGGCGCCATTCGTAGGCGCGCGCAACGCAGCTACCGAAGATCAGGTGCAAAGAAGCGTGCAAGGTTCGTCGACACCAACGTAGTCTTGCCCGCCGGAACTGGCAAACTTTCTACGTGTCTCTTTTGCCGTACACCCCTACTGGGCATATATGAAAGATTGTCAAGAGCTTCAGCTCCCCGGTCATTCAGCAGTGCAATTTTCCTGCGCTTGCCCTTTACTCTGGGGTTCAAGTAGATATGTTGGGGGATGACTTTTGCTTGCTGTGTTGTAAGTTGTCTGACGCGTCTTCCACGGAAATATGTAGACGTTCCGTTGACCTGGCTACTCCAGCCATAAATCTCAATGTCCCGGCGAAGATGAAACTATGAACGTGGACCTCACACTACAAGAATTGCGTTCGGCCCTCCATAGCTATCGACATTTTTTCAGCACCAGACGTGGATGGCATATCCTACCGGGATATTGAGCACCTAGGCCTAAAAGCTACTGGTACCTCGCTGGGTCTCATTAACAGGTCCTGGACCAACGTGTGGTCCCGGACGGTGTGGCCCCATCTTCGTGGAAAGTGTCCGTGGTTGTCCCCGTTCTGAAACTCGGGAAATCGCCTCGTTCAATTGATCCCTTTCGTCCCATATGTCTTACCAGCTGGTTGTACAAAATTGTCGAACGACTTGTGTTAAACCCGTTGCAGTGCGTTTTGGAAACAAGAAATCTCCTTCCTCCAGTCATGGCAGGGTTCAGAAGAGCCCGAAATACCGTGGATTGTATCCTGGACTTGGTACCGGACATCGAAGAGCAGAAGGCATGCGGACTGCTAACAGTGTCTGTATTTCTGGATATCAGAAGGGAATATGACAGCGTCAGTCATATTCATGTCACATACGCTCTCTACCTTAAGGGAATCCGTGGTCGCGTACTACGATGGATAGTGGATTATCCAAACTAGCGGCAGCGAAACTGCCGCTAGTTTGACGAAACTGCGGTTCGTCGTCAGGGCCTTTTTAGACGTTTTTTTCTCTCTTTTTTTTCCCCTGTACTAGATCTGGGGTATGGCTTGTTCAGCGGTGAGCGGTTTCACGTCCCCATGTTTTTTTTTTCTTCTACCACCGCCACCACCACCATCATCATCATCATCGTGGTTGGCTAGGAGGAACAACAATTGATGATGACGATGAGATAGGGTGTTTCACCCCCGCTAGGAGCCTATGCTATATGGTGAAGTTCATTTTTAAGAGTGTCACTGACACGTGCAGCGAAGATTTCTGTTATTTGCTTCTTGAACAGGATTGTATTCGTCGATGTCTTTCCTCGAATAAACATTGAATGAAGTGATGTGTAATAAGATGGAGAAACAGGATTACAGTACTCATAAAAGACCAAGCATAAACGTTCTCGTGTTTTTGTTTGCGGGAATGACGCACGGCCCTGTTTTCAGACTCCACCGGAGAGCGTGTCGGTTTCACACCGACTATAACTGAAACTATGCTTCCGTTTTAGGTTCCACTCTCCCGACGCAAATATAAACCAGTGACTGCAAAGCCACGCGTTCTGCCAAGTAAGTGGCAGTGGCAGTGTTGATAGAGGATTCTGTAGTGAAGGCGAGGGATAACCAATTTATTTTCCTATAGCAAATGGTAGTTAAACAAATCTCCCATAATCGCACGTGGAGCGAGGATTTATGTTATTTGCTTCTCGAATTGGACTGTGTTTATCGAGGTCTTTCCTCGAGTAAACACTGAATGGAGTCAATGGAATAAGATGGAGCATGGCGCTTAAAGTGTTCAGAAAAGACCAAGCACAAACGTTCTTGTCTTTTTGTATTGGGGGAATGACGCACGGATCTGTTTTCGGACTCCATCGGTTTCAGTGACATGTGCATTGAACTTGCGAAAGCGGGTCTTGCAAAAAGGGCACACACCCTCTCAGAACACAACCTCACCGCATAGCACGTTGTGCGCAAACGATTGCCACGAATGATAGGGTTATCGCTTCTGCACTCTTAAAAATGAACTTCACAGCATAGCACGATCCAAAACCAACCGTAATCTCGAATTATATCGTTATCTGCCCTGATTTGTTACAAACGGGAGGCGTACGCCTTTTTGTGACACTTATGCTGTTCATAATTGTCATAAAAAAGGCGTACGCCTCCCGTTTTCAACAAATCAGGGCAGATAACTATATCATTCGAGATGATGGTTGGCTAGGATCGCGCTATGCGGTGAAGTTCATTTTTAAGAGTGTGGTTTAAAGAGATAGAGGGGCGTACGCCTTTTTGTAGCAATTATCATATATTTAAATTGCTACAAAAAGGCGTACGCACCCCTCACTCTTCGAATCAGAAGCGGTTACCCTATCATCCGTCGCAATGGTTGGCGGCCACGTGCTATGTGGTGAAGTTCTGTTCTGAGAGTGCAGAGAAAGATGAAGATGCTAAAAAAATCAGGGGAGCTTCCCATTGGAGAAGTCCGCGGGATTTTCCACGTAGATTTACGTTGGTGACTTTTAATTTCATTTAATGAATTAATTTTACATCCAAGAACATAGTAGAAGAAGGCAGGGCGAGCTGGTGCACTCTGAGAAGAGAGGGGGTGTCGAAGTAGCTGTAGCTTGCCGTTGTTGGCCGCACTCAAGTGGGCATCGTCACGACGATGAGCATAGAGAACTTCGCCGCGTAGCACACGCGCGGTGCGCCAACCATCGCCACGAATAATAGGGTAATCGCTTATTCGAAGAAAGACGGGGGCCATATACAGGGTGTCTCCGTTAAATCCCCGGTCTAAATAATTCGCGAACGGGTGCACCAATCGAAGAACTTTCTTTTTTACAAGTATCCGTCCGATACCACCTACAAGCTGTGAACCGCGTGAGTGAGTGGGAGGCGCTCATTATTTAAATAAAAATTCAAATGAGTTGCTTGAAAAACATAACTTCTAAAGCAGGGCGCGGTCGGCATTAAAATGAGTACTGCGCCTTTTGGGACCTTCTGTCGACACCATTTACAGAAAAATCTGCTACCGAAGCGGGTCATTTGTTGCAGTAATTAATTGGTTTCGGTTTACATATTTTTGTCGCGGCTGGTAGCGGTGAAGCGAAAAAGGACGTTCTTGCACTCCCTTATCCACCAATGAATTACGTGTTCGTGAGCTTATTTCGCAACGGGGAGTGCTGGAGAAAAAATAACAGCGTCAAATAGGCTACGCCAGTCCCCGCCCCGCTTATCTGACTGATATGCGCCCTTTCTCTGTTATGATCACGGACGAAACACAGTTAATCACGTAGTATCTTGGTATCACATGCTTTCCATTTTTTCTTCAGCACTCCCCATTGCGAAGTAAGCTCTAGGACACGTAATTCATTGATGGATAAGGGAGTGGAAGAGCGTCCTTTTGCGCTTCACCGCGACCAGCCGCGACAAAAAAATGTAAACCTAAACCAATTAATTACCGCAACCAATGACCCGCTTCAGTGGCAGATTTTTCTCTATAAGGTGTCCACTGAATGTCCCAAAAGGGGTAGTACGCATTTTAATGCCGACGGCGCCCTGCTTTAGAAGTTATGTTTTTCACGAAACTCATTTGAATTTTTATTTAAATAATGAGCGCCTCCCACTCATTCACATGGTGCGCAGCCTGTAGGTGGTATCCGACAGATACTTGTAAAAAAAAAAAAAAACGTTCTTCGATTGGTGCACCCGTTCGCGAATTATTTAGCACGGGGATTTAACTGAGGCACCTTGTATATGCCTTTTTGTGTCAATTCTGGAAAGCCCGAATTGGCACAAAAAGGCGTACGCCTCCCCTATCTCTTCTATCTAAATCTAAAGCGACGGCCCAATAATGCGTCCAAATGGTTGACGCACAGCACGCTGTGTGGTGAAGTTCTGCTTTTAGGGTGTAAGCTGTAAGCATGGCTGTCAGAAAAAGGCGTATGCCTCCCATATTCAACCAATCAGGTGAGAGGACGATGTCATTCGAGATGGTTGTTCTTTACGATGGCGGTGGTACCTCTCAAAGAGCTCGCCGTTGTCGGCCTCACAAAGGTGGGCAACGTCACGACTAACGCTCTGGGTGGAGTGCGAGACCTGGGCCAACTTCTAAGGGAACTGTGCCGACGTACGTCTGACAGCGTCTGAGGAAAACCCAGGAAAAACAAGCACACCACCACAAGTTCACCACATACACTGTTAAAACAGAACTTCACCACATAGGACGTTCCTAGCCAACCATCATACCGAATGATATCATTCTGTGTCATGATTTGTTCAAAACAGGGGGGAGGCGCCTATCTGGGACAAGATAATCTGTCCCAGATAGGCGCCTCCTCCCATTTTCAACAAATCAATGCACAGAATGATATCATTCGGTGTGATGGTTGGCTAGGAGCGTGCAATGTGGTGAAGTTCTGTTTTAACAGTGTAGCACGGTGAAGTCCACCGAATGATACTGTTATCACTCGCGACTTGTGGAAGCGCGGGGCGGCGTACACTTTTTTGGGCCAATTAACATAACTGAACAAGTGTCCCAAAAAGGCGTTCGCCTCCCGTTTTTTAACCAATCAGGGGTCAGATCGACGTCATTCGGGGATGGTGGCTGGCTATAAGAGCGTGCTGTGCGGTGAAGCTCTGTTTTTAGCGTGTGTGCGTACTGACGGAAGCAAGATACGCCTGTGAGATTTTTCGAATAGCTTCCGTCAAGTTTTTCATCAATCTTACGCACAGGCTCGGAACTGTCGCTGGGCTACATCATTCCTGAACAGTTTATCCTGGCAAGCGGAAACTGATGCGCCACGTCATCGTCGAGTGCAGTGTGCTGAAATACGGGAATAGCCATCGAACGTACAAGCTCTTACACCTTTATCAAATATGTTTTTGCGAACTGAAAATTCGTTAACCCTCCACCGCACTAAAACATTCGGGGTGGCCCTGACATTTGCACGCATGCAGAGAAGAACGAACCGCCGTTCATGTCGACAAGACAAAGCACAGTAAAAGAGAGATCGACAGAAAAAGAAAAGAAAAAAACAAAGAAAGAAAAAACGGACCGAGGCACAACGAAGAAATATCTCGCAGCGAGAATGCAGACGAGCTCGTAAACACATGGTGTTCCCCGACTACTACAACGTGCTGCTCTAACCTCCGCAAGGGGCATTCCTTTTTTTGAGGTCTTCATAATGCACGCTGGCGCGGTGTGCATATTTTATCACGTGCGTGCGTGGTTCTTATTGTTTATTTTTGGAGGTGTGAGGCGAACTACGTAGAAAGGGTTTCTTTGTGTCTGGCCTGACCCGTGTCAGCCGCCGCCGGAAAAAAAGTGTCTGGGACGCCACGTGTTAGGAACACGAGTAACGTGAGAAGCATGACTCAGCGCTTTGCCCTTAATCAGGACTGAGACTTTCTAATACCGGTGCCACACTGGCAAGAAAAGAGACACGAAGCGCTTAATGAGTTAAGCTTCAATGTCATTCGTGCGGTTGCACGTGGACAGCCTTGATGATGATGATGAGACAACTGATGTTCTGAGGCTGGAACAGACAGAAAGGACAAATACATACAAAGACTAAGTGCCTAAGAAATTAATGATGGAAGATGGAAGTCACTGAAAAGGTGTGGAGACGATGTGTTTTTTTTTTTTTTTTGCGAAAGATTGAAATCTGGCACTCGCCGAAAAAGCCAAACAGCGATGGGACGCACCTCGATACATACCGTCCTTCAGTCTTTCACGTTCTTAGGTACTGCTCGCGACACGGTTGTCTGAAATTGCCTGTCAGTAGTTTTGCACACTATATTTCCTCGATTGCCCTTGAACATGTGGTCCTACACTCTTAAAAATGAATTTGACCGCATAGCACGTGCTTAGCCAACCATAATCTCGAATGATATCGTTATCTGCCCTGATTTGTTGAAAACAGGGGGCGTACGCCTCTTCTGTGACAATTATGAACAGCATAAGTGTCACAGAAAAGGCGTACGCCTCCCGTTTTCAACAAATCCGAGCAGATAACGTTATCATTCGAGATTATGGTTGGCTAGTAGCGTGCTATGTGGTGAAGTTCATTTCTAAGACTGTAATATTGTATTTAAAGGTGGACCATATGCTGCACGTGTTTCTTATTCGAAATCAATGATCTTGCAACACCTGAAGATTTGAGATGGGATAAACCACGGGGTGCTGATTTCAGACAACCGTGTCGCAAGCAGTACCTTGAGACTCGCGTTGTGTTCGTCCGTACACTCTTAAAAATGAACTTCACCGCATAGCACGGTCTTATCCAATCATCATCACGAATGATATCGTTATCTGCAATGATTCGTTGAAAACGGGAGGCCTACGCCTTTTTTGTGACACTTATGCTGTTCATAATTGTCACAAAAAAGGCGTACGCCTCCCGTTTTCAACAAATCAGGGCAGATAACGATATCATTTGAGATTATGGTTGGCTAGGAGCGTGCCATGCGGTGAAGTTCATTTCTAAGAGTGTATGTGTCGGCAGCGTGCAGGTGAATAGTTTTGCGAGGATTGTGTGAGTTGATACACTCTATGGACAGGGTGTGTGTGCAGAAACTCCAGTGGCATTTACACACGCAGCTCGTTGTCTGCATACCCGACGAACTTGCGATGGCGCACGGTGGCGCACTTATGCGTGCGAAGTCTAGAGAAAAAATCGTGCAAGCTCTACTCAGCATAAAAAAAAGTAAGTATAGTGTAAAAGTGTACTAGTGTTGACGTTGAATAAATTTTCTGAAACAAAAAGTAAAGAAAGCGACAAAAACATCGGCTTCCGTCTATCAGAATAGGGCAACATGGCGGTCTCAGGAGAGTTATGTTCGGGTACCGCTAGGGGAACAATCGGTGCAGAAACGGAAACGATGTCCTATTTGGATGCTCTTCGGGAGTGCTCCTAGCGGTACATGCGAACAACTCTCATTAAATCGCTATGTTGCCCTATTCTGATACACGGAAGCCGATGCTTTCCTCGATTTCTTTATTTTTTACGCTGAGTATGGCTCCCACGATTTTTCTGTAGCTTTCGCACGCATAAATGCGCTATCGTGCACTCTAAAAACTGAACTTCACCGCATAGCACGCTCTGCGCAAACCATTGCCACGAATGATACGGTTATTGTTTCTGATTCGAAGAGAGACGGAGGCCCTTTTTGTGCCAATTATCATACGCCTCACTATCTCTTCGAATCAGAAGCGACAACCCTATCATTCGTGGCAATGGTTGGCGCGGAGCGTGCTATGCGGTGAAGTTCAGTTTTTAGACTGTGCGCCATCGGAAGTTCGTCGGATAAGCAGACAAAGAGCTATGTGTGTAAATGCCACTGGAGTTTATATGCAGAAACATCCTGTAGAAAAAGGTTTTCACCGCTTGTTTGGTGGTCAGTGGCGGTGTTATCAACCGAGCCACCAAACGCCTAACCGCACCGCGAGAACTTCAGAGCATAACACGTCCTTACTATGCCCAACACTCTAAAAACTGAACTTCACCTCATAGCACGCTTTGCGCCAACCATTGTCACAAATGATAGGTTTATCGCTTCTGATTCGAAGACAGAGGGGAGCGTACGCCTTTTTGTGTCAATTTGAATACATGGTAATTGACATAAAAAGGCGTACGCCTCCCTCTCTCCTCGAATCAAAAGTGATAAGCCTATCATTCCTGACAATGGTTGGCGCAGAGCGTGCTATGAGGTGAAGCTCAGTTTTTAGAGTGAAGACCAATCAGCATTCAGGATAACCACTCTAAAAACCAGAACTTCCCCACATAACACACTGACGGCAAACCGGTCCACCGAATGATACCGTTATCACCCCCGATTTGTGGAACGCGTGGGGAGTACGCCTTATTGTAACAACTGCCTAAGTGTCACAAAAAGGCGCATGTCACCCGGTTCTTCGCGGTGTTCTCAGAGTGCAGGTGGTGTCTATTTTGCCGGACATGAAACCGAAACGGTTTCAGTATATAATAATAATAATAATAATTATTATTATTATTATTCATTATTATTGTATATTATGCTTATATTTATTTATTTATTATTTATATTATACACATATTATTATTATATAACCCATGCAGGCCGTGCCACAGCCAGCTCCGGTGGCATAGTGGTTAGGATGACCGCTTTCCACGGAGTGACTGGGAGGTGACGCGGGTTCGAATTCCCGCACCGGTTCTGCTGTCTGGGGTTTTCGCTGGGTTTTCCGGGAGACTTTTCCGATGAATGTCGGCCCTTGAAGTCGGCCTAGGACGCACACTAACACCCCGTCCCCCCGTTCTTTCTGTGGTCCTCTGTCCGCGTCTGTACGCCGCTCATAGCGACACTTGCTTCGCGGTGCTAACACGGAAGTAAAAACAAATATTTATAACACTGTGGAGTGTCGTACTTCCACTGCATTCGCTTTTCAAGATATTACGACAGCCCTCGGCGGATCAGTAAAGGACGAAATCGACTAAACCCAAACACTGAACTTGAAGGGAAGTTAAAGGTACTGTAAAGCAGCACCGATCAAATGTCATTTAGTGTGGCTATTCGATAGTATAAGTCACCAGGAGAAAAAATGTGCAAGTTTCATTCCAATCGACGGTGCAGTTAATTAGTAAATTACAATTAAAGATTATGGGCAACACTGTACTAGGTATTCGAAATGAATCCGTACTTCTGACACATACGGCGGCAACCACATTGCATGCGTATAACACTGGGCCCGACATAACAATCCACCACAATCCACCATAAAATCCGCCCCTGCAATTCACACAACGATCCACATCTGAGTATAAACAGATAAGCGAACTGAAATGAAATGCTGAGCCGTTGAAAAAAAATGTGTCAGACGTTCAAGAAGCCAGACAGCGTCGGGACTTGTTTGTTCACAGAGGTTCACAGAGAGAGTTTGTTCGTTCGAAAGAGGCCGCGAACAAAAGGAGCGCGCAGGCGCAGCAGAGAAGTAGGGAGAGCCTCCATCGAACAGCGGCCAGCACTGGGTTACTTCGCAAAAACAGGGGTTAACAGGTTAAACCATTAACAGGGGTTTCAGATTGCATACGTAAACAGGAAAACTAATAATATGGTTACTAAAATAACGAAGTTCCGATGTCATAGTGTGTAATACCAATTTTCAGTGTTGCCCGCTGTACAGGGGGTTGTTTGACACCAGGCGTCGCACCGCTCCACTACGCCGCATCTTTCATGGCAAATTAAAAATATTTATAGCGCGTTGTCGGTTCTTCGGTTCCGCACATGGTATTTAGAAGCAACAAAGTCTCTGGTCACATCACCGGCATATCATGCTTGTCTACTGCTTTACAGTACCTTTAAGTCAATTTTGCTGTTCTACTCTTTTCATAAGGAATTATGCCGCTGTATTAAAAAAATAGATAGCGTATCAATTCGCAGCGTGTCCGCCCAAAGTCTAAAAACGGAGCTTCACTGCAAAGCACATTCCTAGTCGACCATCATTCCTCTACGCACCTCCACACTTCATGCTTCATCCTCCATCAGTTATTTTTTTTTTCTTTTTGTTATAGTCGTGACGACGCCCACTCCTGTGGGGCCAACCAGGGTGCCGAACCGAAACGTTTTTCGTTCCGGTTCTATCATAAACGGTCCGGTACCGGTTCTGCTCCGGAGCAAAAAAATAACGGTTCATACCAGTTTTAACCGGTTCCGCTTCTGGTGGACATATTCATTCCCAGAAAAAAAATCCATGCTGCAAAATGTAAACCCGTTTATATGCATACATCGTATTTAATATTAATAGACAGCTGCGAAATTGGTATCCCCTGGTTCCTGTAGGTGACTGTCTGTTCAAATAGGCTTTCTCTTTTCTTGAAGCGCATGATACAGACGGACTTGTTTGTCGTGATGTCATACGTGAAGTACTTTCTTGCTGGATTGGTGCGATCGCGTCCCATCCGAATACCTGTTGCTGCTTGCTCGCCAGCAAGCACTAGCGCACGAGTACGACGCAAATCGAGGAACACCTTCACTCACAAACGCGCTCGACGGCTCCGTTTTCTTTTCTTGGTGCCCTGCCCACAAAAGAGGCGCCACTTCGCACGCGCTTGCCCTCGCGGATACGTACATGTATTCAACTTCGCTGCTCTCGAACAAGGAACACGTTGCGCGAGATTACCTATAGAGACGAAGCCGTTTCGCAGCACCCTTGAGTCGCACATTGGTAGAGAGTCACAACCGGTCACATGTACATCTAAGTCTATGTGCGCGAACGATAAAACGTTACATAGGGAGCCTAAGGTTCATAGTATGCCGACATACATTGCACCGTAACAGTAACCCTCGTAAAGTATCCATGACATGACTTCAGAACACACAACGACAATTTCATTCGCCTACTCGTAGTCCAAACCGGCGAAGTTTTTGCTTGGACCGAAAACCGTTAAATAAATTTTTCGGTTTCCCTCCTGAGCGGAAAAAAAAAAAAACGTATGCGGTATTCCGTTCCGGTTCGCACCAAAACAGCGTTTTTTTTTTCGGTTTTCGGTTCCGGTTTTTGATTCGCTCCGACACCCTGGGGGGCCAACTACCGCGAGCCATCCCCCCCCCCCCCCCCCCCATTGTTAAGAGCGGTAGTCGACTACTTTACCTTACGTGTTTGGACGTCTTTGTCTTGCACCGTAGAAGTAGCTTAACGTTCGCGTTCGAATTGCATATTGCGTATCAATACAAGACTGATCCGCTTCAATGGTGCCATCATATATCACTATGACGAAACGCAAGAATGACAGAGAATCTGTGCACTTCATTTATCATCGCCATGCACATATAACTGACCTCCAACGACAAAGAGCGGTCGATAAACCGGAGTCAATGCTTCATCGAAGCCATTGATTGTTGGGGTATATGATCGTTCGCTACGGGAAGATGACGAAGTGCGCCTTTCCGAGTTGCCAGACTGTGATGGAATGCACACGTTCGCTTTCTTTGGCAGACATTTTTGGCACCCCCATTTCGAAACGGACATTAATATTTATCAGTTCAGTAACGCTTCCCGCAGTATTTCGGGTGAAAGTGAATTTATATTTCGCAACGATGATGAGATAAATGGAGACAAAAATACGGCGCGCTTGTCGCGGCCCTCTCCTTCTTTCTCGATCTGCTTTTTCTCACTCTTTCTATATATCCCAACAGATGCAAAAAGAGATGGGGTCATTTGTGCAACAAAAGAAAAGGCGAAAACCCCTGTGCAGTCCTAACAAGCTTACGTCACTTCAATCTTGTAGTCCTAAACATGCTTACTTTCCTAAAAATGAACTTCACCGCATAGCACGCTCCTAGCCAACCGTCATCTCGAATGATATCGTTATCTGCCCTGATTTGTCGAAAGCGGGGAGGCGTACGCCATTTTTGTGACTATTATGTACTGCATAACTGTCAGAAAACAGGTCGTGTGCCTCCCGTTTTCATCAAATTAGGGCAGATAACGATATCATTCGAGGTTACGGTTGGCTAGGAGCGTGCTGTGCGGTGAAGTTCATTTTTAAAAGTGTAGTGCTATAAATTCCGTGCATTACCTTGCTACGTGCAGAATGCCTCAAATATAGGCGCCTCCTCCTAATTTCAACAAATCAGGAGACAGAGTGGCATCGTTCTAAATGGCGGTTGGCTAGGAGCATTTTGTGTGGTGATATACTGTTTTAACAGTGTATACAAAGATATGGGGCACAAAACCTCGATTGCTCTTGTCACTTCGCTTTCTGTTTTTGCAATTCCGTTTCCACAGAAGACATGCTACAGGTGATGATTGTCCAAATTATGAGGACACTCAAATTATCACGCAAGACATATCATTAATGGCAGTATGTATAACACAGCATTTAAAATGGCACGTGATGTAAGAGACCTTGAAAGTCCTCTCTGCGAAGGGGTAAAGCTTTTCCTTTTTCTTTTTTTTAAGTCTCCTTTCACCGACATAGTGATATTTGTTTTATTAGTGCACTGGTCACCAGGAAACATTACAATCTATTTCTGCGACAAAATGTACAATGAATGAAGCCATCTGAGAACAATTTTAATGAGTGCGGAGCCTTCGTGCCCTCAGTCTGCACTTCATACGTGCAGATGAAGTGCAGACTGGAATTAAAATTCCTTTGAGATACTCCGTCGCTTGTAGCTTTTATGTCGTTTCGATACCTCGTGCTGCTGGACTGAGCTATATTTCTTCTTCCAAGCGCCGGTTCAAGTTCCGGTTCAAGCGCGCTCTTGAAATACACTCTAAAAACATATGGTGGTGGTGATGATGAAAGGACTCGCTAAAAAGAGAGCTTCACCACATAGTACGCTCTTAGCCAATAAACATCCTGAATGACATCGTTCTGCCCCTGATTGGTTAAAAACGGGAGGCGTACGCCTTTTTAGAACACTTATGCTGTTCCGAAAAAGGCGTACGCCCCGTGCTTTCCACAAATCGGGAGTGATAAAGGTATCGTTCCGTGCAGTGGTTAGCCTTCACCGAGCTGTATGGTGAGGTTCTGTTTTTAGAGTGTACGCTCTTAAAAATGAACTTCACTGCATAGCACGCTCCTTGCCAACCATCATCCCGAATAACATGGTTCTGTCCCCTAAAATGATATCGTTATCTGCCCTGATTTGTTGAAAACGGGAGGTGTACGGCTTTTTGTGACACTTATGCAGCACATAATTGTCACAAAAAGGCGTAAGCCTCCTGTTCTCAACAAATTAGGGGACAGAACTATGTTATTCGAGCTGATGGCTGGCTATACACTCTAAAAACTGAACTTCACCGCATAGCACGCTCTGCGCCAACCATTGCCACGAATTATAGGGTTATCGCTTCCGATTCGAAGAGAGAGGAGGCGTACGTCTTTTTGCGTCAATTTGGATATATGGTAATTGACACAAAAAGGCGTACACCCCCTTCTGTCTTCGAATCAGGAGCCAAAACCCTATCATACGTGACAATGGTTGACGCAGAGCGTTTTATGCGGTGAAGTTCATTTGTAATACTGTTCATACAAATTGATGAGGAAGGCGTACGCCCCCATCTTTCTATTTGGATCAGAAGCGATAATCCTGTCATTTGTTAACAACAAAACAAAACACAACGCAACTTTTACTTTATATTTGAACTTCACATACTCCCCCCTTATCATTCGTGGCGATGGTTGATGCACAGCGTCTATGCGGCATAGTTCCTGGATTGTACACACACACACACACACACACAAACACACAAAGTGTATGAGCGAGCATAATTTATCGCTCTTCCGAGCGACCCGTTCCACATGTTGCGTTCGCAACTGCTAACTGTTTCTTTCCACCAACAGTCCGCAAAAACACGCGGAAGCGCAAGCTCACTACTATGTGCAGGGCACTGACGTATACCCTTCCTAACGTTCGACGAGCGTGCATTCCCGCACGCATGGATAGCTAACTAGCACTCCATTGGCCACGCGCTATTCTCCACCCTCGCTGTCTCAGCTGGTGGCCCACGTCGTTTCGTGTCGAGGGATCCACCTGCACGAATTGGAAGAGACATTTTTCACTTAGACGGAGAGGTACCCTTCGATGGTGCCATTAATCATAGTCTCGTTTCAATCTTGGTTTGGAAATACGCAACCTTCTCTGCCGTCTTTTACCGTTTGGTATGCTGCCGTGACGAAACGTGTGTTTGTGCAACTTGGCAGGGGTTTTAGTTCGAGTAGATTAACCTTTCTTTTTTATTGTTGGTGGGGGTACCTTTGTGCAGTCAATCCGGGTCTCGATTGTGTTCGTCAGTCATTTAGGACTTCAGTGAAACGTTTGTCGGAAGGAGGCTGGCCGGAAGCTGATATCGATAAGATGATGGTGGTGGTTGGTAAAATAACAAGGGGAAGTTCGATAAGATGATGTTGCGTGAGAAGGTGCAGCTTGCCTTATCTGAGGACGTCAGTTACGATCTAAACGGAAAAAATGTGTACGCAAAAAAAGAAAAGAAAAAGAAACAAGCTTGTGTATAAACCCCATAATGAGAAAAGCGTGGGTTTGGAGGACAAATAAATTGGACGATGCGCACACAGCTAGACCACCGAGAAAAGCAAGGAAGATATGAAAAATAGAAACGGGAAAGAAAAAAAACTAGGTGCGCAATATCGGTGAAAATTTTTCACTTTGCCGTCTCATTAACTGCTGTTCAGTGTTGTGTTCGCATCCTATTTGAGAAGTTTCGTGTCCGGTGTGCCGATCGCGGGTCACACATGCGTGAACCATAGATCGAGAACTTACCCGTTAAAAAGAACTCCAAGTTACTTCGGACACAAAATAGCACTATGCAGGTGCAGCACGTGTGAGCAGTTGAGTTTGACCTTGAGTTGCCTGCGGAGGAGTGCAACACGTTTACGTAGATCGTTTTCGTTTATGTCTAATAATTCGAACGCTTTGCATCTTATTCCCTGTGGGCGCACAATGGTTCAGCTTCATTTCAATAGCAGCAGTTATCACTTCCTGAATAGAATAATGTCATTGGTTGAACATCACGTTTTATGGCATAAAATGCCATGAAAGAACCGGAGAGAAAGCAAGAAGTAAGTGGACGTTAATTAAAAGCGAATTAGAAGTAACTTGGAACTTAGCTTAAGTTACTTTGGCAAAGTAACCTGAAAAAGAAACGAGTTCCTCTGAAAGTTACCACGGCGCAAAAGTACCGAGTTAAGTTACAAGTTACAAAAAAAAAAAAAAGAAAAAGAAAAAAGGGAACTTAGTTACAGTAACGAGGTACCTCGAACTCTGTCGTGAACGGTATGAATTCATATTTTAGGTGCACTTAAGTCGTTCCAAATCGTTTAAGTTAATCGGAGAGTTCTATGAAGCACTATAGAGTGTCGATGAGACCTCGGGAATTTCCGGAATGCAACCTTGGAAAGTATGGAGATGTCCGCGCGCACCAGACTTCTGCACACTTCACTACTTAATGTGTAAAACAGTCATGTGCGAAGCCACGAGCGCCAATATCAGTATGGCGGAACGCCACTTCTAAAAAAATAAATAAATAAAAATACTGATAGTTCCATTTCTGCTATCGGCACACAGCTCCTCCACTTTGTATAGTGGTTCCGGATTGGGCTTCACTGCGGGGCATTGAAGTTACGTGGCAAAGGCAGCTTACCTAAAGAGCGGAAATATCTTCCTTCCGTGTTTCTGTTTTACGCTGGTTTGTTCTACTTCCTGAAAGACACAGCGCGTACTACGAATACCCTCTGTGTTAGTGACGAACTACCAAAGAGCATTTTCTCTTTTTTCTTCTGTGTTCTTTCTGGTTTCAATGGGGTAGAAAGTCGACCTTGCGTTTGACTCACTCATATTAGACCCCCTAGCTATGGGGTAGCGTTCCACACCTAGAGTGGAAAACCTCCCCACTTCATCGTCACAATATATATGTTGTTGTTGTTGCGTTTGACTGACGTTTCCTTGTATCTTTTTTCGAATAAACGCTTATTCCTCCTCCCCTTAGCCACTCCCCATTCTTCCTTTTCTTCATGTCATCGATATCAGTATTATGTAGGGATCGGTTCGCAAACTGAAACTTCCTAATATGGCTGCTGAGGTTACAATATCTCAAATAACACAGCTGCATTCTATAATAGCACATTAACGCATCATGAATATTGATGACTGTTGATTGAATCTTTAAAGCGATTTTCTAGTTGATTACCAGCACTACACACTCGTACTTCTTACCTAAGCCTCTCCTTTACACCACGCCCTCTACCGTCTACACGTATTCAAGCGAACGACATTCGTATAAGAATATACTCCAGTGGAAGACGCGGCAAACCTCATAACTTCCTGCACTGCCACGCGAGCGCTCAACGTGATGTTCTCTTCATGCTGTTCTAACGATACGGAATATCCCGCGACTCAGCCAGAAGATAATCGTTAGCAGACGACAGTGCCGATGGTGTCGTCTGCTATGTGCATCGTACGTCGCACCTGGTATTCCTCCGCCGTGCGAATGGTAAACACTAGACGTGGCGGAACTTTCGCCTCGTGAGCAATTTTTTTCTTCCACAGAATATTCCGTAGGGATGTCCCTCGAGGGGAATACCACCATCACAGTACTATACATTTATTCCCCGCAGTAAACTTCGGCGACAGCCGCACACTTTTCTCTCCCAGGGCAATGTAGAGATATCATATACGACAGCGCCGTTTCCCTTCCCACGTGAACCACGTCTCCTGCGCCGCGCGCCACTTACCCCTTTCGTTATCGTAACCAGCGTGACGTCACCCTGTTCTGCATACGTGCAGTGCAGCACGTTGCGTCTCTTCCCATCTGATCCGGCTCTGCTCTTGTCGACCTTCCTCGAAAGCCGCGCGCAACCGCCGTGCAGCTTGCATAGCACTCCTAATTGCCGCGGTGAATACGTGATGGTTTTCAAGGAGCGACTGAAAACTAGTAGTCGGATTTCCCGCGCGCACGGAAACGCCTACCGGTTACGTGTGCGGCGGCCGTCCGGTTATGGAGTCACGTACGCGGCGACTTCTGACGGTGTTGCGCGTATGGTAATTAGTCTTGCGATTGTTTCGTTTGGAAGGAATTTGAAGAAAAGGATGTAACGGAGCGTTATGATACGAGACAGCGATTGCGAAAGAAGCCCGTCCTGTGCATATTGAAAGAATCTATAGGACTGCTTATATTTGTACGGCCAGTTCCGGTTCCTATAATTTTTTTACCCGGTGGAAACGGATATTGCACCAAGGCGATGTAGACACAGTTCGACACGTGCGGATGAGTATATGCGCCTTGAAGGTACGTATGTTACCTCCTACGACCTGTTTGTCTGGGTACCGGATTAGCAACACTATCCTGAAAAGCATATAGAAAAGAACGCGTGCAGTCTCCGTTAACACTTAGGCTGTATTAATTACGGCTGCTAAATTAATTATTAAGAATTACTAATATGATGTGACTGCTCAATAATAATTAGTCACAGCTGAAATTACATACAGTGTAGTAAACCTTCGTTGAGAAAAACACACACACTTATTAATTCTTGAATAGCGTTTATGATATTTATTTATTTGAATGTGCACACCAACGGAAATATCCACTTGTCTATGTTTTTCTGTAACTCATGCTTATTATTTACTTTTGTACAAAACAGGTGACGATTGCACCTGACTTAGATAACATGAACTGCGATACCTTTGAGCACAGCAGTAATATACAGCGTGTTTGCTCTAACGTGTCCAGAAATTATATTTAAAGTGAACGATAAAAGAAAAGCAAGTGGTACTTTTCTTGAGGCACTACTTCGCTAGTATAGCACATGTTTCTTAGTCAAGTAGCTGAAAAGTAGCGCTCGTTTATCTTTTATCGCTCGCTTTAAATAAAATTTCTGGACACGTTAGAGCGAACACCCTGTACTATACTTCGTCATGCTTAATGGGTGCACCTGGGTTCAAGCAGGGTGGCTATGTATGCCACTTGCACGTCTTGTTTATTTCCACGAAAAAGGTGTGTTAAATAAACTGGAGAATACGATTAGACCCTTTTGCGTGTGTTGGGCGTGTTGCGATCACGCCTGTTTTCTTCGTTCTGGAATGTGTCGCGTAATTTTGAGCGCTGCCTCTTCGTAAATGTCACAAGTCGCTAAGGTTTCCCAAATAAAATAAAAAAAAGAAGAACTGCTGAATCCTGATGGAATTCGCTGAACGTTGTTTAGGAAAACATCGTAGCTCACGTCAGGTATGTTTTTTTTTTTTTCTAGCAAAATCTGGGTGCGTTCATCGCTGTTTATTTTGTTTATTCAGTTTGCTTTCGCCATCGTCAAGTTCGAGGTCTAGAAAAACAAAATAAAGAAAGGAAAAAGAGAGAAAATGTGTGGAAAGGAATATCGCCTTGAAACACATGGGAAGGCATATCAAAGTCAAATACAACAGACATTCCCTAGAGCGGCCGGAGCTCTTTGCGCAGATAACGATAATAGAGAGTTATAGTGTGCATTGTACGCTATCGCCTTTGCGTACACTCTTAAAAATGAACTTCACCGCATTGCACGCTCCTAGCCAACCATTATCTCGAATGATATCGTTATCTGCCCTGATTTGTTGAAAACGGGAGGCGTCCGCCTTTTCTGTGACAATTATGAGCAACATAAGTGTTTTCAACAAATCAGAAAACGATATCATTCGAGATAATGGTTGGCTAGGAGCGTGCTATGCGGTGAAGTTCATTTTTAAGAGTGTACGTAAAGGATAGCCTTGGTACTTCTGCGGCGCAAAAAATAAGTAAAATTACATTAAATTAAAGAGAGCTGATTCGCACACTGCGCGGAACCCCCACGCAAACCTTTACACTCTACAAACAGAACTTCACCGCATAGCACGTAGTGCGCCAATCATTGTCGCGAACGACAGGGTTATCGCTTTTGATTCGAGGAGACGGGGAGGCGTAAGCCTTTTTGTGGTAATTACCATATACCCACATTGCCACAAAAAGGCGTACGCCCCCCGCTCTCCCCGAATCAGAAGTGATAACCCTATCATTCGTGGCAATGGTTGGCGCACAGCGTGCTATGCGGCGAAGCTCCATTTTTAGAGTGTAGTCAGTGCCGGATTTACTGTGGTGGGGGCCCCAGGGTACACTCTTAAAAATGAACTTCACCGCATAGCACGCTGCTAGCCAGCCATCGTCTCGAATGATATCGTTATCTGCCCTGATTTGTTGGAAACCGGAGGCGTACGCCTTTTTTGTGACAATTATGAACAGCATAAGTGTCACAAGAAAGGCGTACGCCTCCCGTTTTCAACAAATCAGGGCACATAACGATATCATTCGAGATGATGGTTGGCTAGGAGCGTGCTATGCGGTGAAGTTCGTTTTTAAGAGTGTATGTCTATCCAATAGGTTATGCGTGGACGGAGGACAGATTTTCACCAAGTTTCCGTTTCAGGGATCACGTGAACATCAACCTTCTACCTAAGATCATCTTTATCAGGGACTTTCCATATTGGCGTATCGCCGTTTCTTTTGTTAGTTGAACCAAACTGCCATCAGTGGGCAGCTTGCAAGGCAAGAATTGAATTGCATCAAATTCATATGAGAGCTAGGAAAATGTGATCACTGAAGGTTTGCACGCGTACCGTTTCGTTCTTTTCGTTTTCTTTTTGCAAGAGTAACATTCCTTCTTTCTAGTTTTCCGACATTGAGGAAGACAATCTCCGAGGAACAGGAAGGAGGTTCCGAGAAACAATAGTTCCGGCACCGCGCAACACCATGCCCCTCCGCACGTACGCGCCGCCGTCCGTTCAGCGAAACCGCAAGCGCGAGAGCAAAGTTGGCAAAGTAGCGAACAACGTGCCCGCATTCAACGCTTTCAAATGTGGCGGCCGTCTGCCGCCGCGCCGCCGCGCGGCACGCCACCAGCCAATCCGCTCTCTCCGACCAAGTCATGCCCGAAGACATGCGGCGCGCTCTCACAGAGTGGACTTCAGAGCGGAACCGCCGGCCTACGAGCGCAGTCCGTAATGATCATGCATGCAGCCGGGATGGCGGACCCTAGCGCTAGTCTTCTTGGCGCTTCTGCTGGCCGTACGTGCTCAAGAACAGCCAGACGAGGAGGACGAGGACTCGTCCGAGACGCGTCGGATACGTCATGCTGTGCGTAGTCAAGACCTTTCCTCTGAAGAAGAAGACCTGGACGATGACTCTATGGACGCTGTAAAGCACCCGCGCGGCACGAGCCGATACATGCAACTTTTTTTCCGCACGGGATACAACTTGGTGATCCAAGCCAACGGCAAGGTCAACGGGACGCGAGAGGACAGGAACCGATACGGTGAGTCCGGTCGTCAACTCTTTCGGGGAGGTGCTTCTGTCCAAGAAGGAGAGGGGTGACAGTGTCGCGGCACGTGTGCAATGTTGGGTTTAATATGTGTCGGTTGATTTTTGTATGCACTATGTTTGTGTTGATGGTGAAGTTTCATGATTCTTTGCGACGGGAGCGAGGGAGTCGATGTTCGGCCGGTGGACGGGGTGATGACTGCGAGAGAAGTCTGAACCAGTTGGTGGGAAACATGCTGCAAGGGGTACAAGTCTACGATGCACTGCCGTCTCTTGGTTGTCGCAAATGTTGGGGGATGGCGTGACGGACTTGGTTAGGATGTTGTATGGGGTTTGTGAATTCTGTTTTTAATGTGTGCTCTCGTTGGATATTAAGGAACACATGTGGATGCGCGAGCAGATGTGGGTCTTCGTACATGTGGCGCAAATTTCACGCTGTCGAGAAAGCGAATGTTCGGTGGTACGGCATGATAACTCTGTTGTTATGCGAGACATTGCGATAATTTTGTTGCGATACCCCCGTACTTGCAACCTTCCTTACTATTGGCGGACTCAGTTTTTCGGCTGACAGACGTCTAATTGTGAGAATACATCGTAGCTCGAAAGGACAGTGAAACGTTTACGGTTATGCCAAATCCAGCCCGAACACTGTTTTATGTTATCGTATCCCTTTCTTTCAATTTAATCGAACGTTATTTCGTGCACCGCACATGTTACATCGGATTTTGCTAGATAATTTTGAATTGCACGACTGATCGACACCCTGATTGTTGAGGCTAACATCAGGACTGAGGACGTGCATGTTGCTGCTCCAATCAAAAAAACAATGCTCCCGCGAAACTATCAGCCGCCGAAGTTACCGCACGCGTTAGGTTTGACGATCCAAAGCAAATTCGTGCGCTTCCACGGTCGGTACAATTATGTTCTGTTCTTTTTCACTTTACGCTAGGCGCGAGATGTCTACAGGTGATTGGTGGCCCTGTGGGCGATACCATCTCTTTATCGGTCTCGTAGGAGGAACCAAAAATAGGCAGTGCGAGGAAAGAAACGATGTTTCCTCTCAAGCTGAACGTGCTTCACGATTAAGTATGTGATACTTGTAAGCGTCTCAATGTCTAAGATAAGCGAAGAGGGCTGCCTTGGTTCGCATACCTCTCCACAGTGAGGCTGACAATGTCCACTCGAAAATATTGGGACATCGGGGTTCCGTATTATTTGTTCGGTTGCTTTAGAAAAGCAGCTCCTTCTACGTAATTCAAACGGAGATGCAGTGACTGAGACCTTTGGGGTGAGACCTTTGGGCGGAATGCAGCCATTTCGTATACGTGCCCTCTTTTTCTAACACATAAAATGAGCCATAAAGAATGCACAGCGGACAATAACACTGAAGTGCAACGGTGTTTATCTGAGGACTCGGGCGATGTTGTAATATGTGACTTTCTTCTCGTGCTTTCTGTCTCTCTCTCTATTTACTTTTTTTTTTTCGCCAATAAAGTACTGTGTATTAACCTCAATTCGTTAATTTATTTAGAATAATCAGCTTCAACTCGTTCGCATATTTGGAGTCATTATCAGGAATATTGTCCTACTGATTATACAGTAACTCGGCAAATTCCTCCGAAATTCAGTACTCTTAATTTCATTCAGTTGAAAGCGTACATGCAACTAACATATGTCGTGACATCTGTGACGTATGATTTTCCATGAAATTCCATTTGATCCACATCTGTGGAAATACCAGCCTGATATTTTTCTTCGTACAGAGTGTTCATTTTTATCCGGTTTCGGTTTCGGTTCATTTGCATAGCAAAATTGGGCGAAGAATATTTCAAGGCACGCGCGCCTCTCAGCTGTCCTTTTAAAAATGGAATGACTTTCAAGATTATTTTCTCCCGTTCTGTTATTTCGCTTTCGACCGGGATCCCTAATTAAAGGGTAAATTAACCAATTTGAGGTAATTAGTCATCTTGTATAGTTACATCTCCTCTTCAAGAGGATGTCCGCCTGGTCGTGTAACTCAACTGCAAAAACGATCGATTGATTGATTGAGATGTTAAAAAATATGGAGATGTGAGACCTGTACAAAGTCGGGTCGTGCTACTCCACTACTCGTGAATAGAAAAGAAAATAGAAAAACGAACCTCAGATTATCAAGAGGTATTTTTTAAAACAGAAGAAAAACCACACACGAAAAATACATAAATAATACATAAACAATAAAAATCTGTCACAGATAAAAACGAACACCTTGTATATCAATTCACTAGCTTGTCATTAGCGTGGCGAAAAAGTCGTCACCTGCTGTTAGGTACCTGCTCTTCGTGACACGAATTGTCTCGAAGGAAAACCCCTTCTCGAACTGTTTCGAGGTATACGCAGGTGAGTGCTGAGGCGGGAGATACGTCACAGCCAAATTTCGCCTCTCAATATGCTGCGAAGTCAGCTCTTAGCACGTCCGAAAGCGAGATTTGAAAGCGGGGAGGAGGGTGCTAGGGAAGAACGTTATCTCTGTAAGCACGCGTTCGGAGTGGGTCAGTGTGGCAGTAAACTAGCCGTAGTCTAACTGTTCACAGTTATACTATACTACAGCTGCTGCGAGTTTACAGCTAGTTTGCTGCGTCGTGTTCTATCGAGGAAGAGTTGTAATATTTCGCGAGCTGTTCATTTATTTGGCGCGTGCGCGACATTGCTTGTTAGTAGACGGGATATCAACTACAATAAAGTTTTTGTTTTTTGCTTGTGTGAAGATGGGCCTGCAGAAAGTGCTGCTATTTCTGGACCGCCACAGAAGACTTTATACCGGCATAACCAACAACAACAACGACCATTAAATTATGAATGATGGTCTCGTGACATAAACAAAAGGCGCACGACGACGCGAAAAGCAGACGCTAGGGCGATAGCAGCACGTTAATAGACCACGTTATTAAAACATATCAAAACTGGATCCGCATGAAAATTGACGGAGTGTCATCACATTACAAAATAATTGATGTTAGCGCCGCGGAGCAACTGTGGTTATGAGCGGCGTACATACGTGGACAGACGGAGAGAGGAAAGCAGGAAGGAGTGAGGGACAGGGGGGGGGGTTAGTTTGCGTCCTGGGTAGACTTCAGGAGGAACTGTGCTAACATCTTACTGAGGTGGCAGCATCATCATGATGACCTTTAATGTCACCGCAGAAGGACTTAATAGCAGAATCCCCGCAAATAATGACATTTGGCATTCGAATAAGATTAAACGGCAATGTCATGTTTCGTGAAAGATTGAAACATGGCAGTGGTCGATAAAAGCCAGACAGCGGGCGTGGGTCGAGCCACGCACCATCTACGTATTTCATATTTCAATCTTTCGCGCACGTTCTTAGGCTCATTGTAGCCGTAGGGGAGGGGGGGGACGATCGCCCCCAAACCTTCAGTTTATACATTGGATTTCTCTCTCTCCCCTCCCCCACCGCGCTCCGTCAAAGAAACCGCCCCCTCCCCCAAAACCTAGGGTCTGGATCCACCCCTGGTTGAAGCTCGTGCTGTGTTCGTCAGCTTGCGTGTTCCAACCACAGAACAGTTAATCTCCATCATTTTCGTGCCCGCGATGCACGGGCTTAAGAAACACAATGTCCTGAAGCTTCCAAAAGTTGTATATCTACACTCTCAGAACAGAACTTCACCGCATAGCACGTTGTCCGCCAACCGTTGCCACGAATGATTTATCGCCACGCCAGTCAGATTTATGCCACGCCACAGTTATCGCTACTGATTCGAAGAAAGAGGTGGGCGCACGCCTTTTTGTGTCAATTATCATATATCCAAATTGCCACGGAGAGGGGTACGCCCCCTTCTATCTTCGAATCGGAAGCGATAACCCTATCATTAGTGGCAATGGTTGGCGCACAGCGTGCTATCCGGTGAAGTTCTGTTTTTAGAGTGTATAGGGTTACCGCTTCAGGGTGAACTACAGAACTTCCGACCGCTTTGTTGGTTGATGGCGTGGAGAATACAACTCGGATTCGCCAGCCTATGGGATTCATCCCCTGACCCTGCACTCTTAAACACTCCAAAAACAGACCTTCACCGCATAGCACGCTGTGCGCCACCATTGCCACGAATGATAGAGTTATCGCTTGTGATTGGAAGACAGAGGGGGACGTACGCCCTTCTGTGTCAGTTTTCATATATAGAAATTGCCACAGAGAGGGGTGCACTCCCCTCTCTCTTCGGATCAGAAGCGATAACCTTGTCATTCGTGGCAATGGTTGGCGCACAGCGTGCTATGCGGTGAAGGTCTGTTTTTAGGGTGAAACAGCACTTTACCGCACACATCTTAAAAGTGATGGTGGTGGTGGTGATGGTGAAGGGACTCGCCGTTGTCGGCATCACCGAGGTGGGCAACGTAACGACTGACCCCCTGAGGAATGTGCGTCCTGGGCCGACTTCTAAGGGAACTGTGCCGACATATGTCTGAAAGCGTCAGGCCGTTATTGGCCACACAGAAGTGGGCGTCGTCGCGACTATAGCAAGAAAGAAAAAAAAAAGGAAGAAGACGGATGGAGGATAGAGAATGAAGGGCGGAGATGCGCAGAGGGTGCATGAGTTCGTCGGGGAGGGCAAAGTATTAGTGTTAGTGTTAAAAATTAACTTCACCGCTAAGATTAACTTCCCGAGTGAGATCGTTCTTTACCCTGATTTGCTGAAAACGGGGGGGGGGGCGTACACCTTTTTGTGACAATATGAACAACATAAGTGTCACAAAAAATAAGGTGTACGCCTCCTGTTTTCAACAAATCAGGGCAGATAACGATATCGTTCGATATAACAATGTAAAGGCGTACGCCCCTCTCTCTCTCCTCGAATGAGAAGCGATAACCCTATCATTCGTGGCGATCGTTGGCACACAGCTTGCTATGCGGTGAAGCTCTGTTTTTTTAGTGCAGCTGTGATATGCCTTCGCGAGTTGAAGTTTTTTTTTTTTTCTTGTCGTGATCTCCCAACTGGATATATTTCATCGTAAGCGCTCCGTTCTTCGTAGTCCTCCTTTTTTAATATGATCAGAGCTTTTTTTGTTTACTCAGTTCTTCGTTACGTATGTAATGTTCGGCAAGAAGAAAACGGTTGTTGCTTTAATGTGAGCAATACTGTGCCATGATGCGTCTACAGCTAATACGCGATTGAACTACCAATAACTGACAATACATATTGCGTTATTCTTTCCCTAAATTTGTAATCCCTCGGATATCGAAGCAGATACCATATTTAACAAAAAAGTTGTGCGGAATGCAACCTCACCATCTCCACACACACCGCAACTGCAGAACATTCTGTTTGCATGCTATTCTATTTCTTCTCTCTTTCTCTCTCTCTCTCTCTTTGTTTTGTTTTTTACCTGGAATATTTTTGTTCAGTAACTACATAACGGCGCAGTAGACATTCCTTGAACTTGTAATGAATGCACAGCATGGTAATTACAACGGAGATTTATAAATGCCTGTAAATACCTTCAACATGTAATACTCTATATTCTACTGTGAAGACTTTCCAATTTCACTTTCATTCCGAGACTTTATCTTAAATAACTCCGGGGAACATACCCCCCTCAGAATTGCTCCGAAAGCTCTTGTGTCTTCGGAAAGGAACCTCCGGTGGAAGGGTTAAACCACGTCAGGGCAACTTACAACCCTGAAAGGCGAAGAAGAAAGCAGTTCTTTTTCGGAATTGAATTCCTAATGTGTGATGCGAATTTCCCTGGCCCCGAAATAGCTGCTAACGTCCGTGGCGTGCCAAGCGTTTTATGAGCACGTGAGTTGTAAAAGGTGTCCCGGGCTTTCGGCCGTGGGCTGGGTGGCTGGCACGTTGAGCAATGCCAGAGGTCAATGGCTCGACTTCAATGCCGCGTTGTTGTCGTCGCCGTCCCCGTTGTCGATAAGGGAAGAGCACTAGCTACGTTACATGTAGAGTGTCCTTCAAGCGAGGCAGCGCATGCAGATACGGTTAATAGAAGAATGGATAGCACGATGCGTGAAAGAGGTTATTGTGCTGTAATGGACGTGTTTTTGTCCCTTCCTCTGTGGAAGATTTCCTGCCTTCTGTTTCTCTTCTTCTGGACTCTAATAAAAACCGACGGTATATTAATAGTGCTACCATTTCACGTGCGTAACGACAAGGTTTATAAAAGAATTGCAAATTAGTATGTGAACAATGAGCTCTTGGTAACTGGAAACCCAAGACGACGCGTCAGTGGTTAGTTACCGTCCGTGGAGGTTCAGTTGACTGACTGATTGGCAGGTCAAGGTGGAAGATCGATTTTAGAGCCCCAGCTAGTCCATGAGTAGCTAACACCGGAAGTCCGCTATCACGTGAATAACCTGTTTGATCATTTTTGATGACCTTTTTGATCATCTTTTGATCATTTCTGTTGCTCGGCATGGTCATGCACAATCAACTCACGATGTATCATCCATGGATGAGAACTGACGATGGGTTGGTTTAATAGCGAATGGTGGCCTAGTAATTTAATAGTCAACCGCTAGGAATGTCCAGAATTATTTGCTCATGCGTGGCTTGTTATGGCGACTTCGTGCAATATCGTCGTGCCCTGCAGATTTACTTGGATTTTCTGCAAGACACCGAACTACTTTATGTCCGCCGTCCGTTATGTAGTGCCCAAGGGCCTTTAACGTACCACGAAATAAAATAAAATAAAATGTCCTTGAGTACGCCAGACTTGTGCCCGTTACTCTAAAGAAGTAGTTGATTGCCGTTAGCGTTACTCTTCTAGCAAAAGTAATTGATTACCGTTACAAATTACTCGACTCAAAACGTAATAGACGATTTCAGAAATTGCGTGGATGGCCCGCCAGAGAGCGCCGTGTTGCGCATGCCCCACTGCACCTTGGGATTTAGTTTTCATGAGTCAGGCAGAAGAAGAACCTAAACGGTTTCGGTTTTCCCTCTTTCCTTTGAGCAACAGGCAGGCAAGCACGAATGCAAACCATTTCCCACGACGCATTGCGCGTGACTTGGGCGACGGAGGGTCCCCATGCGGAGCACAAAGGCAATATCTGAAATCGCCTATTGAGTGACGAGTATAAAAGCAACGCGTCACTCAGGCCGTTACTTTCAATTCATGCAAAAATTTCAGCCCCTGTGTGCTTCGAAAAAAAAAGAAAAGAAGAAGAAAGGAAAAAGTAAACCAGCTCCCAAGTGATTGGGACAGCTGAAATAACGCGAAAGACTCGCGCGAGAGACGTACACTCTAAAAACAGAACTTCACAGCATAGCACGCTGTGCACCAACAACTGCCACGAATTATAGGGTTATCGCTTCTGATTCGAGGAGAGAGGAGGGCGTACGCCTTTTTGTGACAATTATCACATATCCAAATTGCCACAAAAAGGCGCACGCCCCCTTCTCTCCTCGAATCACAAGCGATAACACTATCATTCGTGGCAGTGGTTGGTGCACAGAGTGCTATGCGGTGAAGTTCTGTTTTTAGATTGTAGCAATGATATTTTTTCCGCTTGCTACAGTAGAATATCCCAATAAAAACACAGGAAATTTGCCACATAGCATTGTTATTTTGAGTCAGACTCTACTTCAAAATAATTGATTACTTGGTAATTCATTACTCAAAATTGTAATCGAATAACTTGAAAAATTACGTAATTGTTCAATTAATTAGTTCAGTTAATTCAAATGTTCAGTTAATTCAAATGTAATGTTCAGTTAATTCAGAACTGCAATTGATTACTCGGAAAATTACTCAAAAAGTAATTGATTGCAAGTATTGGGTTAAGTCTGACTGTACGCCCCTCCACATTCTGTGCCTTCCGTGCCCTCCTTCAAGGGGGCCTTATCTCGCAGATCCTTATGTGCAGCTTACTATACAGTCTCTTACAGTCTTAGTCTCTTATATCCTCACCTTATTGGCATTTTACATATCAAGCAGTCCCGTCGGCATTGGGGTAGTGGACCACAACTGAGGCGGCGAATTTCCCCATTCATCATCATCGGTGTACTTATTGTTGTGGCGATCGGTGCATCGGTGCCCATGTGCACGGCAGTTAATAATGGGTCCATGATTAGGAATCGTTATGCGACTAGGAGCTACTGTGTTTATCATAATCAGGAGCCTGGACGACGAACCCCTTGTCGCTGTTTTAGCGATCGGCTGAACCATGCCACTCTTAAAAATGAACTTCACCGCACAGCACGCTCCTAGCCGACCATCATCCCAAGCGACACCGTTCCTTTCCCTGATTCGCCGAAAAATCGGGCGCTTACACTCTAAAAACTGAACTTCACCTCATAGCACGCTCTGCGCCAACCATTGTCGTGAATGATAGTCTTATCACTCCTGATTCGAGGAGAGAGGGAGGCGTACGCCTTTTTGTGTCAATTACCATGTATCCAAATTGACACAAAAAGAACAGGCGTACGCCCCCCTCTGTCTTCGAATCAGAAGCGATAAACCTATCATTTGTGGCAATGGTTGGCGCAGAGCGTGCTATGAGGTGAAGTTCAGTTTTTAGAGTGTACGCCATTTTTGTGGCATTATGCAGTCCATAATTGCCACAAAAATGGCGTACGCTTCCCGTTTTCGCCAAATGAGGGGAGAGAACGTTGTCATTCGGGATGACAGTTGGCTAGGAGCGTGCTATCCGGTGAAGTTATCTTTTCTTCCCTCCCCCGTCCCCTCTCTTCACCGCTTTTCCTTCTCTTTTTTTTTTTTTGCTGTAGTCGTGACGATACTCGCTCGTGTGCGGCCAACTGCGACAAGCTACTTCAATCCCCCCCCTCTCCCCTCTGTTTTTACAGTGATACGGCAGTTTATTCAGAGGGCTAAGACATTGCGAAACCAGCTTGGAATTTACACTTCGTCTGTGCATATTTTTCTTACGCGGCACCCTATGGGCAAATGGGAGACAACAACAACACCAAGTTCACACGAATTTTGCTACAGCTGCCACGAGCCGCCAGGGGCATTCCGCCCCATGGCTTACAATGCACGGATGGCTGCATGTTTACGAATAGGGTCAGAGTGCGACGTTTCTTCCTCCAACTGCTACCGACAGAGTGGAACCCCCAGTGATTGATCTTCACAGTGCAAGAGGCACAGCGGAAACGTCGTTGATAGCAGTGAAAACATATTTTCTGGTGACAGTAAGGGGTCGGAGTTGGTTAATCGGTCAATGCCAGATGAGAAAGGGGTCATGAACTTGGCGTTGAAAGTGGCTCACACCTGGTATGCTTGGGAACTGAGTGCCAGTGCAGAGGACGTAAAACTGTCGCGTAAACAACAACCCTTGGGTACACAAGCTGATATGGAGTAAGCATCTGTGCAACGATAATGAATATTTGTGGTCTACGCGGCAGGATCAGAGTATATGCCAGATCTAATCGCTAAAAGAAGAAAAAAGGAACAGCAGGGTCGTTGTATATCGAAAGTGTCAATTTCGGCTACCTTACTGACGTTCACAGCGACAGTTGTCCCCTGCCGTCCCTTGCACCCGTAGACGTCGACCATTAGAAACAGCAGAAGTCAGTTCCAAGTAGTCATCTGCAACGAAAGAAAACAGAGAGAAGGGTGTTTGATACTGAACAATGTTTTGCGTATAGGCCGCCGATTCAGCTTCCGATTGCTGCCTCCCTCAACTGTTAGTACTGATATATGGCACTTAGCGAGAGACGTCGGCGATGAAATCTGCCTAGACTCATCGCCAAGTTCCAGCTCCTGTTGCGAAGAATAAAGACGGGCGCTAGTTCAACAATTCTGAGCCTGACTACTCGTGGCCTATTTGTAAATCGCGTGCCGATAGTTCGTTAAACTGTTGAGTATTGGCAGGAGTGAGCTGGCTGGTTGCCAGATAAAGACTGGGAAGGGGTTAGCGTCGACGGGGAAAGGATGGAAAAGACGTGCTATTAAGATATGCACGGGGAACACTGGCCGACAAGAGCACGATATCATATAGACTTCGCCAATAGTCCTGACGGTTACCGTGGTACAGGGAGCATCCCAATGAAGAATACTGAGGGATGCTCGCATGCTTTCTGTGGTGGGTAGCCCTCTTGGACTACCCAAATCCTAGAGCAAGAGGGTTAGCACACCCCTCGCTCTCCTGTTCCACCACCATCATCTCTTCCCTCCCTCTTTCACCATCCCCTCTTATCCCTCCCCTGCGGATGCACGGTGCCGCCACTTCAGAGCAGGCTGACCGCACCTTCCCCCTACATCACCCCCCCCCCCCCCCATCACACGCTAAATGGGTTGCGTGGCGGTAGGTGAAAGAGAGAGAAGCGTGCGAAGACGATTCTTTGGGTCGTTCCAGTGGCTAGCTATATGGCTGAATCATGCAGTTGTTTGACAGAGTATCCATAATCAGAGATAGGTGAGCTGGTTGCACCGTTGATGTGAAGTACGGAATCTAAGCGAGTCTGTGTCTTCTGCATATCACCGAAAAACGTGGGGCATGGGAACGCTATCCTTTGACCGGCAAACGGAACAGCAGGGAGCACAGCTTCCCAAGCTTATAGACACTGTCCACGCAGATGTGTGGTCGTATTAAATGGGCCCTCTCTTTATTTTTTGTTTTGCTTTACTATCTTACGCAAGAGATTTTTTTTTCTCAGTCTAATGTAGGTTATCAGTCTAACGTAGTGTAATGTGTTTTTTTTAAAGTTTGTTGTTTGTTTGTCTGTAAGGGAAAAAAGAAGAGAAATTGGAAGTTTAAGTTTTAAGTTGTTCCAACGACATTGTTACACGTAATACGTGATTACACCTTACGGCTTTACATTGGCGATATAGTTGCGGAGTTTGGGATAAGTGTGATCGTACCGCGTCAAGGGGCCTCCAAAAAGAGGTGTGTGCAAAGACGTCCCCAGTACGTCCCCAGTACCAACTGGACCTGAAATGATGGGTCGGAATTATGAACCGAAAATTATGGTGCTGGTACTGCTTCTGTAAGTGCTCCCATGAGTAAAAAGAGAGTGAAAAAAAAGAAAAAGAAGTGTGGAATACGCTATGCAAATAATCGAGCTGTCTCTGCGCAGCTCCCCGGTTTCCCTCTCTTCCCTATTGACCGCGGAGCAACTTTATTGGTCCCTCTCGCAAATAACGGGGTGACATTTCAAGGTGATGCGCACCTGGTTTCTTCTGTGGGCCCATGCCTGCCTACGAATGCCCCTTTATTGCTGCCTTGTGAGTGGACAGACACCTCGTCACGTGTGTTTCTTCAAACCTTACACTCTTTTCCCTGCGCGGATACCAACTGCCGTAGCGTTGCGCTTCGTAGAGAGATAGTTGCACGTCGCTATGCTTGCTCGTCAACGAGCCAACACTACAGCCGCACGTAACTCGCGAACTTTGACTTTCGCAGAGTTCTCAGCCCTTAACCATCGCGAAAGTCAAGAGCGAAATATTCATCCGACTTCCCTCCTCTCAAATATCTCTTACGACGAGCACATCAAGCTATAGTAGGTGAACAACGGTCAATTGCGCCGCCGACTATACACCGCGCCTCCGTGATTTTCCGAAATGCCGCTAGGGTAGCTCTGGCACTCCGAACACCTCAAGCATCGATATGACGGAGCGGTGGCCAGTTCAAGTCTGACAGGTCGCGACCGGTAATGCATCATGAAGCACCTCTCCCTCTCTCTCTTTATCGCACTGCAAGAGACACTTTTTGGCTGGAGACACAGCCAGGGTATCGAAGTTCAGGCACCGGAGATTATTAGGATTTATTTTCACGTACTCGCGCTTTTGGTGACCACGTCTTATGTGAGACGCTCTCGGCCTTCTTTTCGTTATTTTGTTATCTTTAAGGTATCCAGTTTCAAAATACGTTCTAAGAAACGCGTTATCGTCGTTATCAGTCCTGCAGAGATCAGCTCGATAATATCGAAGAATCTTTCGAGCGGAACTGGGAATGGCGCTTCCGTGTGCTGTAGTGGTGCATCGAACCTGGCACGCGGGCTTCTTCAGGGCTTTCCTGTGTACTTCTGTTTTTAAACATGTCCCGTGTGATTCTCACAGACGCGCAATAGCAGTTAAACAATAAGACGGTTGTTTCATGGTATAAACAGTTCACAACGTTAAGAAGTGTATATACCTTGCGCGAAAAGGTGTAATTTTTCGGAATGTCAAAGCGCGTGAGAAATACACAAGAGAAACCTTTGCTGGTTTGAGTTTGTCCTGTCCCACTAGTTGCTGCCCAGACTCAGGCTACTCACATCATGGAGTTTGTCCACCAGCCGTCCATTGCATCTATGCCACACTCTCAGAAAAATACATAGTTCCCGGGATGCAACAAGACCAAAGCGCTGAATCAGAGTACGCGCACGTGCTGCTTTGCAGTCTCACAAAAGTCGCCAGTTCACCAGTTCGGTCTCGATATAATGCATGCAATTTAATGTCAGCAGAACACGCAGAAACATACCAGCTCGCATAGCTCCGTGGTTAGCTTGCGGGCCATGTCACGTCGAGACTGGGAGGTACCCGGGTTCGAATCCCGGTGCCGGCTGTGCTGTCTGGGGTTTTTCCTGGGTTTTCCTCACACGCTTTCATACATATGTCGGCACAGTTCCCTTAGAAGTCGGCCCAGGACGCACATTCCCCCAGGGCGTCAGTCGAGACGTTGCCCACCTATGTGAGGCCGACAACGGCGAGCCCTTTCACTAGCACCACCAGAAACCTTCGTATTTCAGCAACACAACAACCACAACAAAATACATAAAGTGACGACGACCGAGGAAGCTACACTCTTTCCTACGTAATTCTTTCGGTTGTATCCTCGTTTCCTCCCTTCCTTTTTTATTATTGATGATCACACAATTTGCTACTGTCTATAAAGCAGTGGACTTCTATGGGGGAAAGTAACACTGAACAAGGCTAGCTTTGATACTTTGTATAACATCTTATCGTCTTGTGTGCGTGGTTACGATTTCATAACAATAAATTGGAAGACAGCCAACACCGCCTTGGTCACAGTAAAGCAACGCAGCGCGTTGAACACAGGGAGTGAAACGCTCTCGGTAGTTAGACATTAATAAACACGAGCTTGGGTATACAGAGGCTGCACTACTTTGTCAGGTCAAATACAAATAACGACGTTCTCAGTACATGGAGCCTATATTACTGTCTAATAGTATAGTTGTCGAGAATAGTAGAGAATGTCGTCATTTGTACTTTACCTGACGAAGTGCAGGTTCTGGACGCAAGCTCGTGTTTATTATCCAGAGTGCTTCGTTCCTGGGTCCCGAGCTTGAACTTTCACATAGCAATCGTTACCGTTATATTTGAAGGAACACTGAGGTGACCCCCAAAATATTTTTCGTTTTTCGGTGCAGAGTGTTCTCCAACGAATAAAATGAGTTCCTGCAAAAGAACGACGAGTGTATAGGTGACCTACAGAGCGAGCGCGGGGGCTCCGTTCCGCGCACCTTTGAAAAATCTAGGGATGTGCCAACCGAATCCGCGAATGCTAGGCAGGGATTCGAGAATCCGAATCCCAGTACACAAAACGGCGAATGGAATCTTTCGAATCCACCAACCACGTTTGTTTGTTTCTTTTTCAAATTGGCGCCTCCGGAGTCCGCCAAAAAGCCTCATTGACCGACGGGTGTTTTCACGTTTGTTTGTTTACATTGCTCTGGACTGAAAGAATTCAAGCAGGAACTGTTGCATTAAAAGTAACCTGGGTTTGCTAGTGATTGCTGCTTAGTTCTATGGAAATAATTCAGACTCAAGAATTTATGCATTTCTTGTAGTCGATGAACAACATGTTAAATAAATTATGTTTAAGAAGAACTATACGGGTATATTTTCTCCTGAAACTGGAGCATTATTTGACTTGTTAGGTATCATATTGTGCTTCAAAGCACTTTTGACTAGGAGTTTTTTTTTTTTTTTTTCTGGCTCTTTAAACTTTTTTTAAAGAAAGGATTCGAAAGTTTCGAGATTCGTCAGATTCGTGGATTCGTAGAACCCTCCTTGGATTCGGATTCGGATTCAAAAAATTTAGGATTCGTCCCCCCATCTCTAGAAAAATCCTTCTCCTTGTGAAAAGAGCGCATCGCAGAATGGGAGGACGTCGTGACGTATGCTGCTCCCCTCACGTGACCAGTGACGTACAGCAGCACAGCTCAAGCATGTATAAGCGGCGCGTGAGCTGCGAAGGAGAAACAAAGGAACATGTCACGAGAGCATCGTGTCGGCCGTCGCGACTGCTTTCTCCTACTGTTTTTTTTATAAATTCGATTGCACGGCTATAACGCACCGCGGAGTGAAAGTATTTTGCGTGGCGACTCCTTGCAGACAGCGTAACAGACGAGGCAAGATTTCGAGCCATGTTAAATGTCACCTCGTTGCTCCTTTAATGTTCGCGCGCTTCAAAGCCGTCTTTTTAGGCTCGCGCAAGAGCTCGTGGCGAATCACGAACTGAAGTGATGCATTTAGCCGTTACGGGATAACGACAAGTTGTAGACAGGCTCCTGGTGTTATTTTTAGTTACTCTTACTTACTTCGCGAATGGTCTCTTGAATGCAACAGTGAGCGTAAATATGTGCTCTTAGTGAATTTGATGGAATAAGGCTAGCTATACTTAGCTAACTTACCAATTTTCCACCCACACAAAGGAAGAAATCGTTAGCGGTCCTTTCTTGGCAAATTGTGCCCTATTCATGTCGCAAGATTTTATATCACCCGACTGGGATTTTTTCAACGCCCAAATCGGAAGAATTAATTAATATTTAGACATTCCTAGTGAAATATTCCCCAGCACCGTAACGATTCGAAACAGACATGACCTCCCCTGTGTTGAGAATAACGGGCGAGGAACACAAGTTGCAACGTCGCGCTTAATGTCGTGTAATCATGCGATTCTTGAGATCGTTGTACCGTGGATTAGCAAAGCTGCGGCCTCCGAAAGATCCATTTATTTGGATATTCTCCCTTTGATACCGATTACGATCGGATAAACACATCGAGCGACGCACAAAACTTTTTTTTTTTTGTATATGTGTGTACCCATATAAAACTTTTTAGCTGGAAACATCTCTATTTCCATGCTGAAGAGCGGCGTAAGCTAAGAAGGCAAGACATGTGGGACACTTTATGGACGTAAACCGCGCTAACGCCCACGTGTCTTCGCTGCTGTATAATTCATGACAAAGAAATGCCGAAACAAGATTATCTCCTTACTTTGTTAAAAAAAAAGAAAAAAAACACCCTCATTACGTTTCAAGGCACGTTCTCGCATCTTCCACCGGCGTCGCCTCTTTTAAAAGCGATGTTTTGCCACGTCCGCAAAGCCAATCCGCTTTCGCGCTGACGTACGTATGCAGAGACAGCGATTTATTGGAATCCGTGGAAGTAGCACTGTGAAGCAGTGTCGGGAAGTTTTTTTTTTTTTAATTCCGGGTTAGCGCCGCGAAGCGACTGTGGCTATGAGCGGCGTACAGACGTGGGCAGATGGAGATAGGACAACAGGAAGGATTGGGGGAGGGGGACAAGGTGTTAATATGCGTTCTGGGCCGACTTCAGGGGGAACTGTGCCGACATTCTTCTAGAAAGACTGCCGGAAAACCCAGGGAAAACCCCAGACAGCACAGCCGGTGCGAGGATTCGAACCTGCGTCACCTCCCAGCCTCGGCGTGGAAACCACTACGCTACTTCGTTACAGGTTCGTTAATAACTCTTTCTCGGAGAGAAACTTTCATATTGAATGCAAGTCTGCGACAGGTAGTGTACGAAGATGCGACTATATACCGTATTTTCCGGTGTGTAACGCTGCCCTACACTCTTAGAAATGAACTTCACCGCAGAGCACGCTCCTAGCCAACCATCATCTCGAATAATATTGTTATCTGCCCTGATTTGTTGAAAACGGGAGGCGTACGCCTTTTTTTTGTGGCAATTATGAACAACATAAGTGTCACAAATAGGCGTATGCCTCCCGTTTTCAACAAATCAGGGGGCTTAATTAATCGCTTCATCGCCGTTACGGTCGTTACAAGCTAGCGAGTGGCGGGAAATTCAAAAAGGTGGGCATGTGACACATTGCGAGTGACGTATACCACGTCCTTCACGTATCGCGCGAAGAGCGTTGTTTTATCACTTGTTTTATCGCGCGCGCACCTTTTTGAATTTCCCGCCCGCCTTTTTGAATTTCCTGCCACTCGTTAGCTTGTAACGACCGTAACCCCCTCCCCCTCAAATAAGAAAAAATAAGAAAAAGAGAAGTCCAACATATAACGGGCAGTGCCCTTTCGCAACACTTTCTCTTTTTTTCTTCTTCAATGCATAATGCGCACGTTATAGACACTCTAAAAACAGAACTTCACCGCATAGCACGCGTTGAGACAACCATTGCCAAGAATGATATGTTATCTCTTCTGATTCGAAGGGAGAGGTGGGCGTACGCCTTTTTGTGGCAATCTGGATATATGAAAATTGCCACAAAAAGGCGTACGCCCCCCTCTCTCTTCGAATCAGAAGCGATAACCCTTCATACGTGGCAATGGTTGGCGCACAGCGTGCTATGCGGTGAAGTTCTGTATTTAGAGTGGACGGGAAAACACGATAACTTCTGAAATTAGAGAGAACATGCAATTCTAAGGTAACTAGCAGCAAATATAGTCACCGTTAACTTATAATTTCCTGTTTGTCTTGTTGTTAGTTGTCCGTTCGTGTCATCATTTCGCGTACTTCTTCTTCATACTCAAAAAAATGTCATCGTCAACTTCAAGTGATCTACACCAGCTCACGTACCTTCTGTACTCCTCTGTTCCAAACAGCAAGGTTTCAGCAAATATTTCAAAGTTTCGCGGGCGTATTTTGGGCGAGCATGGAAGGCTGACGCAACTGCCATCATTAATCCTAATGCATCTTTTCCCACAATAGTACCGCGAACGAATAAACGTCATCTCAGGTTTCACAGAGTAGGACAAATCGCGTGGCAAACTTCCAGTTCATGCTCACCATACTAACAACCGGCGTGTGATTTATTGCGCCTCAATCACATCATGCAGGTAGTACACTCCGGCTTTCACGCAAGGCACGGTCACATTGCTAAACAGAAGCTCATCAAGGTCTTGTGTGTCCAGTAAAAGCCGGAATAAATCCGTGAATCACGAAGCAAAAATGAATTTCATTTCGATCTTGACGCAGTATAAGACGGATGCTTCCTTTAAGGCGTATTCAAAGGGTGTTAGTGTGGAAAACGGTTACGAGTATATGGTGGCAAACTGTCAAGTATCTTCACGCAATGGATGGCAAAGCAGTAAATCACAGCATTCAGCCTTGAGAAGGGATGACGTCCACTGTACCATAACACATAGGTGGCGTCAATACAGGTGTCATGCGGTAGAGATTTGCTGATTTGGATCCTTTTTGCAGAAATCCTTCTCGCGTGTATATGGTCAGGTGTGAAAAAGGTTATATGCCTGGTTGTCTTCACAAGCCACGATTGAGAGTTTGCTGGATGTTTAAAATACGGGGAGGGTATAGTAATTCCACAAATGTGGATCTGCCTGCTCCAAGCACTCAGCTTGGAATTTAAAGAGAAATGGAGGACAAAAATTGAAATGAGGAGCAGAACTATGGTAAAAGGAAAGGGTAAGACATAATTTGGGGAAAAAAACTTAAAAGTTGGGCATTTTCGATGCTTATTTTGGCATCGATCATCGTCAGCAGCGCATGAACAAGACGCGGTCTGAGTCCGAAACGTCCAACCGTTAATTTTGTTACTCTCAAGTTATGTCAAGCAGGTGTACTTTGTGAATACACGAATATATCTCGTGCACCCTTCAAAATGAGTTTCACCGCATAGTACGCTCCTATAGCCAACCATCATCCCGAATGACAACAATCCCGACCCTGATTTGTTGAAAACGTGAGACGGAGCCTATTTTGTATACATTATGCACGTGCATAATGGCCTACAGAATAGGCTCCGCCTCCCGTTTTCAACAAATCAGGGGGCTTAATCGCTTCATCGTCGTTACGGTCGTTACAAGCTAACGAGTGGCGGGAAATTCAAAAAGGTGGGCACGTGACACATTGCGCGCGACGTGTACCACGGCCTTCACGTATCGCGCGAAGAGCGCCGTGCACGTGTTTTATCACGTGCCCAACCTTTTAAAGTTCCCGCCCGCTTTTTTGAATTTCCCGCCACTCGTTAGCCTGTAACGACCGTAACGACGATGAAGCGATTAAGCCCCCAGGATCGAGAACGTTGTCACTTGGGATTATGGTTGGCTAGGAGCATGATATGTGGTGAAGTTCATCCACCACCACCACCACCATCATCCTCCATCCTCCGTTCGTTTTTTCTTTCTTTCTCGTTTTGACTATAGTCGTGACGACACCCATTACCCCCCCCCCCCCCATTCATTTTTAAGTGTGGTGGCGCTAATGAAATAGCTCGCCGTTGTCGACCTCACAGAGGTGGGCAACACCACGACTAACGCTCTGAGGGAACGTGCGTCCTGGGCCGACTTCTAAGGGAACAGTGCCGACGTGAGAGAAACTGATGTTCTGAGGCTGGAACAACATAGAAGGGACAGATACAAACAAAGCCTCAAATTGCCTAAGAAATGCCCTACAGCTGGCTAACCTTTTCAGTGACTTTCATCTTTCAACAGTGCCGACGGGGGGGGGGGGGGAGGGGTGATGGCAGGATAGGCTCGCAGTGCCGACGTATTCACCACATAGCACGCTCCTAGCCAACCATCGCGAGTGGCATCGTTCATTCCGCTGATTTGCTGGAAACGCGGAGCGTACGTCATTTTCGTGGTATTATGCAGTTCACTAATTGCCACAAAAATGGCGTATGACCCCCGTTTTCATAAAATGAAGAGAGAAAACGTTGTCATTCGTGATGATGGTTGGCTAGGAGCGTGCTATGGGGTGAAGCTCTGCAGAAGTTCGACGACACTGAAAGGCTGGTTATCGAGATGATTAATAGGGCTGTTGCAGTGAAATTTGCACAGCGCCATTTCGGGCCCAAACGGCCAACCAGTAGGTAGTTTCATCAGCGGGTTTTGCATGGTGTCTCAAACGGTATGGTGCCAAGGAAAGCTACAAAACCTGTAGGAAATCCACAGAAAAAGCGGTGCTTCTTGAAAAGTGCGAACAACTCGAGACCGTGTATTTGAAACTGCCGCGTCGTCTGCTAAACTACCGCGCGTTGCATAATTTGGGGCGCTGATGTTGCTGCTCACTCGCCACCTGGCCCAGAGCAACAGGTCTATAGGTTGTCTGGCAGCATGCATACGCTTAGAAGCGATGCGCGAGTTAAAGACTAACGAATGGCCCTTGCTAGCTTGTCGACTGCAGTTGATTAAGTTGTTAAGTTGGTTAAGTAAGTTAAGTTGATTAAGTAATCTGAGAAACGCCGTAGATTTGCTTGTGTGTTTGTTGTAATTACAAAAGAAAGTACACGCTAATGAGCTCACATAAACAGATACCATTTTCAAGGAGATGTTGACGTCGTCAGGGTAATGAGAACGACAGCGTTGAATCACATCGAAATTACATGAAATTGGGTGCGAAACATTGACACGCTCGAAAGACGAAGTGCACTTCCTCCAACCACAATCCTAAAAATGAACTTCACCGCATAGCACGCTCGTAGCCAACTACCACCTACAATGATATTGAACCTGCCCTGATTTGTTGAAAACGGGAGGCGTACGCCTTTTTTGTGACAATTATGAACTGCATAAGTGTCACAGAAAAGGCGTACGCCTCCTGTTTTCAACAAATCACGGTAGATAACGATATCATTCGAGATTATGGTTGGCTAAGAGCGTGCTATGCGGTGAAGTTCATTTTTAAGAGTCTATGTCCCAACAACAAGGAGTGATATTAATATGTACACTGTGAAACACAGCACAGTAACAGGACAGAGTTATTTCATCAAACTCTTATTCCCGATAAGATCACAACAAGACCAACACAGAGAAGAAGAAGAAGAAGAAGAGAGAGAGAGAGAAAAAAAAAGTAATACATACACAGCGCTCTCGAAAGGTTTTCATTCAACTTCTTTCGAAATTCTCACGACCCTAACTCGTTCATGATTTCAGGCTAGGAGTCGACGAACTCACAAATCCCGAGTATCTCCCCTACACCGCATTACCACTCTGTTACCAAAATAATTTATCGCAAGCGTTCCGCCCTTTTTATGAACCGACATCTCTGTACATCGCACAAGCAATCGCCGACGAAATCATCGCAACCATCGCTTCTCCAATCAGCCCTTTGAGGCCAAAATTACGATGTCTTCCCACATCACCGTACAGTGATATATGTATACTGTGTCTTTCGCGAGGCGCTAGCTTTTACGATTCTTTCCTGGTATTTTGCTTCCTGCGTGTCTCTATTTTGTTGTGTCGCGGACGCAGCCCAAGGTGGGGACATTGAGGGGGGGGGGAAGCACTTAATTTAGCATCTGTCTAATGTCAAGGAATGCCAGTTTGCTTTGCTTTTGGACGACTTCCCGAATTAGAACGCCAAAGGGTTGCGGCAGCTCAGACACCGTCTGCTACCATGTCACGTGACGATGACAACGGACGAATGAAATTTATGCTTCCGACAATCGCAGGTGACTGTCGTCTGCACGCGGCTTTTCACATACAGTTATGGCTGCGTTGATGTGTGAATGACCTACACGAACAGATACTGTTCTATAATATGCCGATGGACCAGTGATGGCTACTTTAAGTACATTTCTCAGTACCTGTACTTTGCCTAAAGTATGTTTCAATTTATTTTTGTACTTTGTACTGTACTTTAAGTACTTTTCTTTCAAGTATTAAAGTACCCAATTGACAATACAAACGTACAGCTTGGTCGCAAAATAATTTATTTCGGTTCATATTAATAAGTCAGCTGTAAAGTATCCATGTTTTCGAACTAGCACTTTGCAAAAATGCTTGCCAAAAGCTTTCTGAAGATAACAGTCGAAACATAATTACCTCATGTTTCGTCACTACTAAGTGTTGAAACGTCCTGCGATACGATCTAAACTTGTAATGTACTGATGAGTACTTTAAAGTTTTTTTTTTAAATTCAGTGTTAGCGCCGCGAAGCAACTGTGGCTATGAGCGGCGTATAGACGTGGACAGATGAAGAGAGGACAGCAGGAAGGAGTGGGGGACAGGGGGGTTAGTATGCGTCCTGGGCCGACTTCAAGGGGAACTGTGCCGACATTCGTCTGGAAAGTCTTCGGAAAACCCAGGGAAAACCTCAGACAGCACAGCCGGTGACAGGATTCGAACCCGTGTCACCTCCCAGTCTCGGCGTGGAAAGCGATCACTCTAACCACTATGCCACGGGAGCTGGTGTACTTTAAAGTACTTTGCCAAATACTTTGTACTTTGAAACTCCCCATTCATCTTTGTGCTCTATACTTGAAGCACAACATGTGCTAGGTACTTGGTACTTTACTTTACGCACAATTTACTTTGCCCATCACTTGTACGAACCCGGTACCATTTCGAAGTATTGTTTTAATTCTCAGCTTTGAAATTAATGCCGCGACAGCCTCAACAGCCAACACCCATAGCAATAAGTCGATGATTCTTAAGAACAGTCGCCTCAAACCAGACTTTCGTATCACAAAAATAAAAGAAACAAAAAATTTAAAAATAATCTGACGCCCGGCCTACATGGATGCTCGGTCTATGAGACGCAGGTAACACTGATAAAAACTTGAGCATACCTGAACGTTCATCGCGCCGGCGCTCACAAATACGGGGATTACCTTACACAAACGTACCGTATCAAGAAGAGCAAACACTACACTGATAAGCGACGCCACAGTGAAGAGATACCTTGTTTCCAGGAGGAATTATATTCAAGAAGAAGATGACACTATGTCAGAAAACGAGGAAGCGAGCCGAAAGAGTAGATAAGAATGCAAAGCAAATTCGGTATATCACATTTCAAAGACGATAAGCGGTGGGGGTACTTGCTCTCGAAGTATGCCTGTGCGTTGCATGTTGTAGAGCGAGCAACATCTCCGGCACGACTCACGTCAGAAAGGTCAAGCTGTACACGCGATGAGCGGTGCACAGTGTTTTTTATTTTTTTTAGACTTGCGCAGTGGGTGCCTTATCTTTGCTATCGCTTCGATTGGTACGTAATGAGGTATTGGCGCAGTACGTATTTTCGTTTCAGAGAGGGTGTTGGTATTCCGAAAAGGGGTTGTGTGGTACATACGTATATCTCCTTTTTGGTTTGTCTTTTCTCTTTTTGGCATTTGGGCAGTTTCTTTTCGACTTTTTTCTTTATCTTTATGACACGTATCTATATTCATCCGTCATGTTTAATAGCATACTCTTTTTTTTTTCGTTCGCGTCGTTCTTTAGGTAATTTTCTTTCATAACCGCCACGAAGCCGAAGTAAGGTGGTACAGAGGCACAATCGGGCATCAATACAGAGTGATACAATCAAACAAGTAGTCAGGAAACAGCATATATAATCGAAGTGACATTTGCTGATGACGAGAGAGTGAACAAACAAGCGTACAACAACACAGGAAAACGTCGTAAGTTTCAGGGTCATGCCGCGTACATCGTGAGACAAAGTGTATATAAAACGTATTCTGGGGGAGTAAGTAAATAATAATTTACACCTCAGAATTTCAAGGTGTAAATTCCAAGGCCCTCATGTCTGTAAATGCTCCTTGCATCTTTACAGGTTTATTTAATAAAAAAAAAGAAAGACCCACACCACAACCAACACAAAAGGAACGCGTGGTGAGTGTCCCTCGTGTGAATGGACGGTAATGATCCATAGTACATAGAGAGTTTTAGGATATCGTACGTTATCGCCTTTGCGTACGTAAGGGATAGCGTTGGTGGTTCCGCGCACACGCAAGACATAAACAGAGCTTTGCGCATTGCGCAGAACCACCACGCTATCGCTTATCGCTTAGGTACGCAAAGGCGATATCGTACGATATACTCAAACTCACTAAGCTTTAGTGCACCGTACGCTGTCGTCTTTGCGTACGTAAGGAATAGCGTTGGCCGATCTGCGCACGCGCAATACATAACGAGAGATTTGTGCATTGCGCAGAACCACTACGCTATACCAAACGTACGCAAAGGCGGTAGCGTACGATGCGCTAAAACTCTCTAATGACAAACAAAGAGATCGAAAAACGTTTAATCGGTGCTCGGCCCCAACACCCTGTGCTACGAAACGTCGCTTTCTACGATTATTTATCATTGTTTCTCGCCTACAAAGTTGTACTTTTACCTATACGCTTTTGACGCATACTCCGAGAAAGCGCGTCGTAGTAATTATTATCACTTATAGCTCGCCGATAGCATCTTGTCTTTTGCCGCGGGGAAGTGTGAACAGTAGCACACAGAAGGAATGCTCGGTAAAATTCCTTGACGCTGACCGGTCTCACTTTTCCGCTAACCTCAACGTGCCACCCAAGTCGTTGACTCGAATATGCTTGTGTACACTTATGGGGGAGACAGGATAGAGGTGGCGGTGGATCATTATATTTCAAGGCGGGACTGCAATTATCGATTTACTTCGTTAGAGCCTCACGTTTTTTGTTTAAGTAAAGGTGGTGCGGAGAAGGGGTTAAGTGGTGGGCAGGAAGGGCTGGGTGAGTGATGATGTGCTAGCAAGGTGAGTATACAAGTGTGAACACTATATAGTAGGGATAAAGAAAATTACAGTCATTCCCCTACGTTTCGAAACCAATGACAAGTGTAGCGACAGCGAGGCATGCCATTGAGTACATTCAAACCATGAAGCCATTCAGTTGAATTGGATAATTACTGCGCTGAGCAGTACGCAATAAATACCAATATAATAATAAGGTAATGGTAATAATAAAAAGTGAAAATAACTCAGGAATATATGCCTGAGGGGGGGGGGGGGGCTTACATGTGGGTATCTTCCATAACTTAAATTTTGAGGCATTTTTGAGGCACGTCAATGAAGTGTGTCTTTCGATGGCTTAACAGATGGCTTCATAAATTTTCGCCAAAAACAAATCCAAGTGCAGGCGACGTAGTGAACTTATTCCATATCTGATCTCGTATATCTCAACATTGTGTCGTGGACAGAACGAATCTTACAGGCTCAAGTGTTCGCCCCCCTCCTTTGTCTTCTCCTTTTCTTTTCTTCTTTGTATTTTCCTTTCCTTTTTCTTCTTTGTCTTCCCCTTTTCTTCTTTTCCTTTTCTTTTCTTCTTTTTCTTTTGTTTTCTTCCCCTTTTTCTTCTCAGTTTCTTTTCTTCTTTTTATTTTTCTTCTCTTTACGTCCCCCATATTCCTTTTTTTTAAATAGCAAGCCGACCTCCGTCTGGCTGACCTCCCCCCCCCCCTTATATTCCCCCTCCCTTTAAAAAACACTCCCAATTGCTTCGTGACCAAGATCCACTTTTCTTTAAAAACACACACAGAGAAAAGGGAAAACGAGACACCTATCTATCTTCCGTGAAGTAAGATAAGTGCCTGAAAGAATTAACGCCTCGCTGCCTTGTAATACCGGCGGCAATGCCACCATGAGTATAAAGCCTTCAGCATGCAGAGTTGAGCGCGCACATCACGAACCACAATTACGCCACCTGGCGCTGCCGCTATGCAAAGCAAACTGGCTGGGCGCCATTCGCTATGCAAACTATTGGAAGATGCCTGAAGGTATCAAAAAAGAGAATTTCCTCGCAGGTGGACCCCAGGATAGGCCCATTAATCACTGTGCTTATTAGTCACTTTTAGAACAGTAAGCCTACTTCGATCACGTACCCTTTACGTATAGGCTGCCTGGTGTGTATGGCGTCTGCGGCATCATTAACGTCCAGCGGGGAGAGATATGCTCAGGCTATGTGTGTTACCTTCTGGGATTACGAAAAGGGATGGGCATAGATATAGACGCGGGACGGTGGAAAATATACTTTGTAGAGATTCGCAGCTTTGTCTGGCTTTTCTTTTTCCGCATTCTTGACGGTACTCGCATATAGGGTGTTCTTTGACGAAGTTTGAAGAGGTTGAGAAATAAAATTGAATAGAAGTCTGTATCTTTGGGCATTTTTCCAAACGCGTTCAAATGCGGCACTTTATTGGGCCATCGGTGATGGTAAATTTTGGCGGAACACTTTATATCACGTGACGCGTCACGTGGTCCCATGAAGCTACGGACGGATCTACGTTGTTGTCGATGTTGATGTGCCTTATGAAGCCTTCCAAAAGACAATCTGACACGACTGTTTATTTATATTTAAGTTGCTGACTAAATGAAGAAAAATATGACGTCCAGTTACTTCCTATATCTGGATTGAAATATGGCGCTCGTCGAAAAAGCCAGACAGTGGCGGGATTTGAGCCAGGCACCTCTCGATTGCCGGTAGAGTGCGCTAACCAATTACGCTACGCTGGCATCTACTTTCCGACGTGTTTGGTCTCCGTTCCCTGCGTCATCTGTTGTCTCGTGCGCTGCTATATGCTTAGTCTCGTGCCTTCCTTCGTGACACTTCTTCCCGAGTTGTGTTGTGTAAATGTAAGAAAAGGTTATTTTGAACGATGCGAACCTACAATGAAAGAGAGAAAACTCGAGTAGAAAACGGTGTCCACGAATACCGAAACTCACGGGAAAACTCTCCGCCTGTGAAGTTGCCAGCTTCTGCCGGCAGCGCTCGTGGGAGAAGTCACGTGATTTTGAGATCCAATAAATATGCCGCATTTGTTCGGAGTGGCTGGGTCGTGGAGGATATGTATGTCGTTAATTATGCGTCACGGTATGGAATAACTCGTTTTAGCCCATTATTCTTGCGTGTTGTAAAATTCGTCAAAGGTGTTACGAACCGTCAGCATTAGAGTGTCACGAACGCCTCTTTTGGTCTTTAAATGTCGGTCGTAATTAAGGGGGACACGTAATAAAACTGCATCTGAGGAAATGGCAAGAGGCCACCATTCTTGCCCCCCCAAAGCGGCGAATGAAGTCAATAAATTTTCAGTGAACATGAGAGAACTAATGTTCTGAGGCTGGAACAATATTGAAAGGCGAAATACATAAAAAGCCTAAAAATACCGAATCATCGATTCGGTACAGCTGGCTAACCTTTTCAGTGACTTCCATCTTTCATCGCAAATTGTCAGTATTTGCATATGCTTTTGCGTGGCGTTTTTTTAACGCATAATAAAAAAACATTCGCAGTAATTTCACACGGGTTTCTCCCGACCGGGGGGAGGGGGGGATTTATTGGCAGAAAAAAAGGAAAGATAAAAGGCAAAGGTCAGCATGGGCAAAGGCATGCAGAACGCTGGCTTGCTATTCCCTAAAAGAATAAAAAGAAAGGAAATTTTAATAAATAAATAAAAGTAAATAAATAAATACCGACCGGACTATGCTAGGGGCATGGCATGGCACAAGACTAGACTATTAGGACATCAGATTTATTCGACGTGAATGCCATGTCCGCAGCTGCCATTTATTCGCTGTAGACAAAACAACTTGTTTGATTGGTTTCGTACGAATAAGTTCTGGCAAGTGGAGGGCCCTCAAACAATCTACGAAAGTGCTGTCGGAACCCGTATTCACTGGCAGCGCATATTCCGTGGCACACATTCCAGACGTGTTTGCATGTACAAGATCTGCGTTTGCTGGCCACCCACTAATATCTCTAAAACGTCCGGACTTGGAAGGGACAGAGAGGGCACTGTATATTTCACGAAGTAAATGTAGCGAGAGAAAGAATGTGTCTGGCTATCTGACGAGGGCCAGATTGTAATTCAAGGTCACTCTGACCAGTGTTGTGTTACATTCGACGAAACAACGCTGCTGCAACCTTGTGACAACTTTGTGGGCGATAAAATGAGATTTATAACTTTATGCTTCAGCTGGAATTGTGCCATCTCCGCATGGTGAGTTCCGTGCGCGCCAATAGGAATTCGAGGTTATTGCTACTGTCAGCGATCTTTTGTTTGTATCAGAGATTTACGAAGATGCAACGAGCCGAAATAAGACCTTTGCGGCCAACCCCCAGCTCTATAGACTTCATTGCTCTTCGTGATATAAAGCTTTTCGAGATATGGGGGCCCTGAGTGCTTGACCATCGTGCTTCTAACTCTGCCGTTCGGTCGATGCCCATAATATTGAATAATGGACATACTTTTGTGTAATTCGTTCAGTGTTTGGGAATAACTTGGCTAAATTAATGGCTATTGATGTAAGCTCATATCTTATATCTCTTGTCTTGACTCTCTGTTCTATAGCTGCTTTTCCTTTTTAGTCTTTTGTTACCATTGTGTACTTCCCAAGACGACAAGTACCGTACTTGAGTACTCAAGTCCTGACCCCGTCAGGACTCAAGGGCTGCTCAGTACTCAAGTACTCAGGTACTCAAGGGCTCAAGTGTACTCAACGGTTTATTTGGGGCTGGTGTGGAGTTGTCAGTTGGTGTTCGAATCAGCTGGTGTGGAGCTGCCAACCCGACATTTTCCGTTTCTCTAATCTACGAACAAATTTACTGTATTTTACGCGCTAAATGATCGAGATATGATTAGATCAGAGAAGAAAAGGGCAACATTTTCTTGAAACTGATGAGTGCACAAACAACGCACGGGATGAAATGTATGTCCACGTGGTTCCGTCCCTAGCAGCACAATGTACTGAAAGTCGAGTGCAATAGGGGTGGACGGTATGTGTGTTATCAATGTTCTTTAGTTGCAGGAGCCTGTTCAAGGCCTTCCACCTACCCGTCCACCCCTATTGCACTCGACTGTCAGTACATTGTGCTGCTAGGGGTGTATTGTTTGTGTGTCCCTCTAACTCTGGGGAATGATGTCCATTTCTTCTCTGATCTAGTCATATCTCGATCATTTAGCCCGTAGAATGCAAAATGTGGAATGTCGTGTTGGAGTTAAGTTAAATTAGTATATAGATCTGGGGTTGCGTGAATTTTATATAAAGGCCAGTAGCAGGGTTGCAGAATGGGGTCTCCCATTTCGTTCCAATTCCATTCCGAGGAATGGAGATTTGCGATAACTCCGTTCTTTTCAATTCCTCGGAATGAAAAGGTATGATCAGTTCCCACTCCTGGAATGGCTTGGCAACCCAATTCAATTCCGTTAATTCCCTCAATAAAAGAAAATGAGCGGTAACCATGCTGGCAAGTCCAGCAGTGCTAGAGGAGGTTGACATTACCAACCACGGAAAAAGCACAAAGACAAGGTTATTTCACTCTTGACCGTGTGCAGGTGCGGTGCAAAGGGTGCGAGGGCAGAAACCAGCACGTTGAAGTCAAAACTGCCACCGGGGCACCCAGACTATTCCATTCCCATTCCTAGGACAGTTTCCGCCATTCCATTTCAATTCCATTCCGGGCTCTGCTAAATCGGGAATGATTCCGGAATCATTCCAACTCCGGAGTGGCAACTCTGCAACCCTTGCCAGTAGTGCTATGTTATAAGTATTCACAGCCTAGAATACCAGATTCACAGATTGCTGGGCAGGTTGATACTTCACTCTGCGCAAGTCACGCGCAGAACGAGACCCAGTCATGTCTTGGCGACAACCAAAGAGTCTTTTAAAGTAGATTTCGAAACTATAGTGTCATTCGATACATAGTGTGACATTTCCTCCTCGACATTTGATTCCTCGACACTGACCACAGTATCGAAAATCCCACGCGAAATACTGGAGTGCTTTCACTGTTACTCGATGGAATACATGGAGCAGACGCCGGATGTTGAGAGTATGCCGAAATTCCCTCTCTGGAAAAAGGCGGAAACGTCATTCCCTACACCACCAATCAGAGCACGGGCTTGAGAAAGGGAATGCCTCGGCCATACGGGAGTATAGACGGCGCCTCTCCTGCTTTGTGCGCCGCCCTCTCACTCCTCTGCTTAAGGAGTGACGTCATGGCACCGGAGCCTCTGCAGCTGCGGAAGCATCGCGGATCTTTCTAATTAGTTTATTTAATAACTAAGCCAGGTATATAATAGCCAATAGGTAATATAATAGGCAATAATAGCCAAGCTAGGTCTCTGTCTCGACCTACGCCTACGTGGTCGACCCGTTCAACGTGTATAGGTGACGACAACGCCACCTAGATAAAGAGAGCCGCATAACCGGTGATGGTGGAACTGCTTGCCGTAGTCGGCCACGCTCAGGCGGGTATCACCACGACTATTGCAGGGGGATCGTGCGTCCTGGGCTGACTTCACAGGAGACTGTACCCACGTTTTGTCTCAAAGCGTCTGAGGAAAACACCCAGAGAGCAGAGCCGGCGCGCGGATTCGAACCCGAGTCACCTCCCAGTCTATGCGTAGAATGGCATCATTCCACGCCGAGACTGGGAGGTGACCCGGGTTCGAATCCCGACGTGACGTTAGCGTCCGCCTTTCGGTGGCCGTAGCTATGGAGACGAATCGCCATCGGACGCATGGGCAGCCACTTGTAGCCACTGAAAGCCTGTGTTTGAAATTGCCTTCGGTGATTGGCTGAAGCAGACGACACCCGGACTCTCACGTGACGAAGGAGCGAGACGAGACACTGAGCAGGCTTTCTGTATCTATAGCTGGTGCTGATACGGCTTATAGTCGGTTACATCTCACTCTCCCTCTTTGTTTATATTCCCCTCTCCGCACCGCGAGATTATCACACAGCGTATACAGACGTGGAAAATGGAGAGAGGACAGCAGGATAGACTGGTAGAAGGGGTGGAGCGAGTATGCGACGAAGGCCGCCTTCAGAGGGAACTTTGTCGACATTCGCATCAATATAGTTTCCCGGAAAGCCTCAGACAAACAGCCGTCGATTCAAACGTGCTTCAAACTTCCTGTGCTCTAGCATGACCATCGAAGAGGGATGTGTGTGTACACAGCCACGCCGCCAAGCGGTTCTTTAACCTTTGTGCAACACTTTTTGTGCATGGTGAAGTCATTCGTCACAGCATCACTCGCGGCGCCGCATCAAATCCGGTAAGAGCTGTACATCTTTTCCTTAAGTTTATGATGCCACGCATTTGCATGTACGATCCAAACTACATATAAATAAGCACCCGGACACAGACACACAAGAAGTCGGTGGAAGATAAAACAAGCCGTCTCGTTATTCCGGTAATGCTATCGGCCTCACCTCGGCGCGGCTATAATTCCACATCACGCATGCCAACGCAATCAGCTGATTCTTCCTCAACAAGGCACAGGCATTCACGTGGAAAAGGCTTTATAGGAGAAGTCGAGGACTAATCTGCAATGCGTGAGCTGCTCTTGCAGACGAGACTCCCCCCAGCAGAACGCTGTGCGTTGACCGTACACACTAGAGATCTTTACGTGTATGGCGCTAATCTTGAGGATGCATAGCAGTCAAGTTAAACAGAAATCATCATTTCCTCCAACGGAGAGGATATAATAGGAGGTGTCCCGAGGTCCTTCTCAAGTTGGCATGCAATGGTAGAACAGTGGGTCTGTTATAGGAAAATTTATTAAATGTCAAGATACTCAAGAAAGGGTACAGCGGGTCTTTGTTTGCAGTGTGCAGCTCTTTTTCTGTGGCTTTCAGTATAGTGATGGTTATAATGATGGTGTTTATAGCGATGGCCATGGTCTTTATGCACCCGGGGGTGGTTTTCATTTTCTAATGCTGCCTTCGGTTTATTCGGCAGCACAGTGTGATCAGTGTCGGTATTGGCGGTAAATTTTGAGTGTGAAAAGATTTGGCGAATACTTCGAATTCGCTCCGTGATAAGTTCCCTTGGAAACGTCTGCCGGTTATATGAAGTGTCCTCCGCTTAGTGTGATGGGTGAGCTGACAGCACGTAGAGCAAAACCCAGCTTATGTCTTCTTTCTTTGTCCACACAAATTATGAGGCTGCCAAAGTGCTCACCATCAAAGCTCCGGTGCTACTGTTTTTGTGGCAGTTCCGTTTTTATCGAACTGCCGCTTATATCGGATGTTTTGTGGTTCTGTGGACTTCGTATGGAGTTTTGTGGTATTAAAAATCGGTGCGTTAGTACAGTTAGGCAGGCAGCCTTCCACGTTGAGACTGGGAGGTAACCTGGGTGCGGATCACGGCACCGGTTGCGTTGTCTTTCTTTTTCCCGAGTTTTCCTACGACGTGCTCAGGCAAATGTCGTCCCACTTCCCCATGAAGTCGACCCAGGACGCAGCATCATACCCGAGTATGCCGGTACACAGGCCGGCACGTTTCTCAGCAATCCATTCTCTGCAATCAACAACCGATACCAAGTCCTAACCGGAAATATAAAATGACAGAGGTGCCGGTACTGATGGTGAACAGCGTTGCGGCTCTTCAAGGATTGAGCAAAGTGTGCTTTGTCCGTGTCTTTGATACTCCCTAGTACTGACAATTATCATCGCCACGTCCATTATAATGATGAGGGAGCGAAGTTCAGACGTAGAGAAGTTCAGAAGTGTAGACGGCCGGAGACCTGTTAAACCCAATAAAACGCTTGTTGTCTGGTTGACGCTCGTATACTGTGCCTTCCCAAGGCGATGCAACGGACGGGCAAAGCCCCGAGAGAAGTTCACAATTTCCCACAACCTTCGTTGGGAATCATCGATATATTTTATAGCTCACTGGTGCAGAACACAGCACAATTACGCCGCGCCTTCAAACGCCGAGTCTGGTGCAGTCTCCCGCTTCACATATTTTCTATCCAAAATCCATCATTGTTGGCAACCCCGAAGACAGCGATGTCCGAAGGAAAGGGTAGCCAGGACTGATATAGCGAATTGTAGCAAGTCTTAACTCAACACATGGTTTCTGGGGTCAAAGTCCTCGCGTGGGACGATCGCTGTAATTCGACCGGTCGATTAAATGCATACTTTTTTTTACAACCTTGTCTAGACAACTGGATTGAAGGTCTTCCGTAATGATGCCTTCGAATAGCTTTTCTTTTTCTTTTTTTGTTTGTTTGCCTAACGGATGGAAGTGCAGGATACGTCCCACGTGACTTTTCACGTTGATTGCATTGCCATATAGCGTGACGTCATCTTGTGCCAGGATAGTTGACGAACGCGGTGTGTGTGGGAGTGACTGATGGCGAGATCTTCGGGCAGCTGGCTGGAGGTGGCGTCCGTATAGCAGGAACTTTGGATGTCGCTTGCAACGTTGCTGAGCATTACACTGATGACGTAATGCTTGTTCATTTATGTTCATTTATTTATCACGTTACGAATTTATGTTTACGCGATAGACGTGCTCGCAAACTGGTTATGAATGTTGCTTGTTCCTGTTGAACAAGCGCATCAGACGAGACAGTAGCTGGTACATATTCATGAAGAAAAGCGGCTGAAAATTGCGGCTGAATTTTTCCTGTTCGGGTTCTTGACACACTCTCAGAACAGAACTTCACTGCATAACAACCATTGTCACGTACGCCTTTTTGTAGCAATTTGGATATATGAGTAATTGTTACAAAAAGGCGTACGCCCCTATCTCTCTCTTCTGAAATCAGAAGCGATAACCCTAGCATTCGTGGCAGTGGTTGGCGCACAACGTGCTATGCGGTGAAGTTCTGTTCTGAGAGTGCATGGCTCCCTTCTTACCGTGTATATCCCCACGGAATATTCTAGTGGAAGAAAAAGCAGAACACTGCTGCGTCTAACGTCGCATATTCGCATGATGCCTGGAATAACCAGAGAGGCCAGAGAGGGGCCTGCTGCCGAGAACTCCACTTATACACTCTTAAAAGTTAACTTCACCGCATAGCACGCTCCTAGCCAGCCGTAATCGCGAATGACAAGGTTCTCGCCCCTTATTTGTTGAAAACGGGAGGCGTACGCCTTTTTTGCGACAGCAATGTACTGAGTAAGTGTTCAAAAAAGGGCGTACGCCTACCGTTTTCAAGAAATCAGGGGCGAGAACGATGTCATTCGAGATGATGGCTGGTTAGAAGCGTGCTTTACGGTGAGGTTCTGTCTTAATTAAGAGCGTGGACATGTAATTGAAACTTATAACATTTACATGGTTCCTGCAGCTAGTCCCGACCCTTACGACGTGCCCTTGACAATGAAAGCGCCTGCATGTCGTGTTAGGAAGCCTCCTCCCTGTAACCGCTAGCTGCGTTGTTTCCAGTTTCGACAATGCGTTTTTGTCTTCTTTTGACTTCTGAAGTCTCTTGACGTCTTTCTGATCGTTCATCTGGCTTACGGTTAAGAAATTTCATGCAACGCATTCGCGTTACGGTTTGGTATAAGATTAATTAGTCAAATTACTGTAATTAAGTTGTTTTATTGTAATTTAAATAGGATTCATTAATTAATTTCTTTAATAGAATGCGTAAAATTAGATGGAAACATGCCCTCGAGTCTGAGGAACGGTGAAAACACCGGACGAAACACATGCAGGAGCGGGCACGACACGGTCTCTCGGAGTCTAGTTCGCACCTGCTCTCCTTGCCGCTTTTTGCTATGTTATTGGATGTAAAATGAATTTATTAAATGTAATTAATAAATTAATGTAATCAATTTTTAATTAATTTAATTAACTACACCGAAAACCCTGCGGACTTCTCCTTCGAAAGGCCCTTTGAATTGCTGCATCTTTTTCTTCCTGTGTGTCCCTTTTGCAAGACCCGCTTTCGCTTCGCATGCTCAATGCACATGTCAGTGAAACCGATGGAGTCTGAAAACACAGCCGTGCGTCATCCCCCCAATGCAAAAAGACGAGAACGTTTATGCTTGGTCTTTTCTGAGCACCTTAAGCGACATACTCCATCTTATTCCATTGACTCCACTCAGTGTTTACTCGAGGAAAGCCCTCGACAAGTACAATCCCCAATTGAAGAAGCAAATAACATAAATCCTCGCTGCACGTGAGATTATGGGAGGTTTGTTTGACTACCACTTGCTAGGAAAGTAAATTGCTTATCTCTGGCCTTCACTACGGTATCCTCTATCAACACTGCCATGACACTTACTTGGCAGAACGCGTGGCTTTGCAGTCACTGGTTTATATTTGCGTCGGGAGAGTGGAACCTAAAACAGAAGTATAGTTTTGTGTGAAAGACTGTAAGAAAATCGACGTTTACTGCATCTTGAACCTCAGAATAGATGGCTGACTTGGTCTGACAGCGTTTAAAAGCATTTTTAAAAGCCAGATTCGAGCTTTGTTTATGACAACCCAAATTGTGATTTGCTTCAAAACAGGGAAGGCACTCCAAAGAAGCCAACGAACGCGATGAATAACATTGCTCGTGTTATGCGCAGGATATACTTCCGTTACGTTGACCTCTCAGTTGAAAGAAGTGGTCACGGAAAAGGCGTGGTGCTAACGATAACAGTTGTCACGTGATGCCCACAGATTTGGCATACACCCGTCGTAATATGTTCGAATATCAGGACAGGATAGATATATATCACGGCAGGATATAGGGCTCTTGCAGTGGGTGCACGAGAGATGTTAGATACCAACAACTTCCTTCCTTTTCGCTTTTTTTTTTTTATGTGGTTTCACACATCTGAGAAATCGTCCGAAAAACTCACTACATGGCGCGTGTGACGGCTCTGCCTGCCTTTCACTTGTAGGTCTTCGAATGGCAATGCAGTGTTTGTTACATATATACTCTCGCACACGGCGCTTCACCGCGACCAGCCGCGACAAAATATGTAAACCGAAACCAATTAATAACTGCAACAAATGACCGGCTTCGGTGGCAGATCTTTCTCTAAAAGGTATCCACTGAAGGTCCCAAAATGGGTAGTACCCATTTTAATGCCGACAGCGCCCTGCTTTAGAAGTTATGTTTTTTTACGAAACTCATTTGAATTTTTATTTAAATAATGAAGCCTCCCACTAATCCACGCGGTGCGCAGCTTGTAGGTGGTATCGGACAGATACTTGTAAAAAAGAAAGTTCGTCGATTGGTGCACCCGTTCGCGAATTAGTTGGCCCGGGGATTTAACTGAGACACCCGAGCGTTAGAACAGGTTGTGGGTTTCTGCTCCTTTATTACCGGGCGATCTGTCTGCCGGCGCGGCGACATGATGGTCGCGGGGACCGCGCGTCCTGGCCGACTTCACAAGGAACTGTGCCGACATTTGCCTTACAGCGTCTGAGGAAAACCCAGTGAAAACACTCACTATTAAAACGCCCAAAACGAATAAAAGTACTCCATTTTTCTCAGCGTGTATAGCCTATGTTTATTTCCACGTAGAAAAAATGCTACCAACTGAGCGAGGCTCTCTATAGCCAAAATAGGTGGCCAACACTTCAAAATCACGTCCCCTTCTAGAGCAACTTTACTTATCAACATCTAATCCTCCCCGCCTTGATATTACGCAAGACTAACAGTGATTAGTACCTGATGCTGGTCTATAGCACCTGTGTCAGTATTACTTGGTTTAAGCAATTATTTCAGTTGCCTAATTCTTGACAGGATCCAACGATTGTCATCAAAATAAAGCTGCTGTTGGTTAGAGGGATTACGTGCGTGAGGCGTCATCGCTCGCATGAATATAATGATACTGAACGAGGGATTTTTGTTTCCCCCTCTCCACCCTGCTTTGATTACCGGACCCCTTATCATATCCATCATCATCTCTCATCACGTACAAGTGGCACTGGCCCAGCGCCCAGCCTGCTGGCCGGCATCAGCCCCATCTCATCATCGTATCTCTATTTGGGTGTGTGTGTGTGTGTGTTTCCCCCAAAAAATTACGCACGCAACAACGCTGAAAGGCAGAGGGACGAGTCACCGTGTGGGTCTGCAAAGAGCTGCTTGCCTTCTCCTCAGTAGAGTGTGTCACCGTTGAGCACAGTTGAGAAAAAGGTGAATGCACGCTCGAAAAACCGTGCATCTATACCCGTTTTCTCTTTTTCGCAGTACTCCTCAGTAGGACCTTGAAGGGGTAGCAAAAGTAGCCACATAAACGCTTCATAAGCGCCACATTTTTGCTGATTCTCAGTTGTTTTTGTTTCTTATATTTATTTATTTATTTCGTTTTTCTTTATTTTGCCCTCTTGTACTTTCTTCCTTACAGTGACAGTATATTCCCTTGAACTTTCACATAATGGGCGTCCTTATATTTCATGACTTGTTCTGATGTTGTCGCCACGTATGATATTCAGATTGTTTCCGGGAGGCCCCACCTCTAGCTACGCTACGGGGCCCCCACTGTATACTGTGTATGACATAACTAATAATAAAATTGAACTGAATTGAAATTGATAAAACCGAAAGTAGCCAAAGTTGGCTACTTATAGCCAAATATGGCGACCATAGTCCCAACTTATTCCTTCCTGGTGTATTCGAATCATTCAGATAGCCGAACGTTCATCCGATTCGCCTATTTCTCCCCCATTCATTACGAAGTGACGCGACTGCAGTGCTTCCTACCAATGGTCGCCCGAGGCCAGCGACGTTCCCATTAGGCAAAGCCAAAAGTAATAAAAAAAAAAGAAAAAGGAAGAAAAGAAAAAAATAGAGAGGGATCGGAATGTTCTTGTTTGTTCCGCGTGGTGCGGGCAGGTCCATCCTACGGTGATTATCACCCGTTCCAGAGGTCAGCGAATTTTCATCCCTCCCTTTCCGCCATCTTTCCCAGAATCACGTCTGCTCCGAAAACCAGGCATCTCCGAAATGTATATATAGAGGGAGAGAAGACGTCAGTCGAAAGGACCTATTGATTGATTAGTTGATCGAAATTAAGAAATTGGCAGAAATCGATTACGTTGTCCGATTAGTTGTGCCTCACCCGCAAGAAACAAAAAAAGGAAGAAAGAAACAGAAAGAAAAGGAAAGCTAAAAGGGGAAAGGTCAGCCATGCAGAACGCCGGCTTGCTGTTCCCTAAAAAAATAAATGAGAAAGAGAAAAAAGAAGAAAAAATAGAAAGAGAGAAAAAAAAGAATGAAAAAGAAACCCGGCTCACAGGGAGCCCATGAGGCCCGTATCACGCAGAAAGCGGAGCACCGCCTTTGTGACACTGCACTGGCTAGCTCGCTGCACGGGACCAAGGAGTGTTGCGAGGGGAACGTCCGTCCGTCCGTCCGTGCACCCAAGCTCTGAGAGGGGTTGCCAGAGCACGGCCCGATGATGATGGTGACGCTGACAGTGGATTCCCGCCGCTGTCCGGCTTTTTCTACTACTGCTATATTTCAATTGTTCGTGTTACACACCTGGAGGCTTGCGTTGCGTTCGGCTGGTTGCGTGTGTCAGCCCCAACACAGCTACCTTCCAACACCTTGCGTTGTTGTTAGCTGAGTGTTATCAATCAGGGTTTGCGTTTTTAAAGTAGGATCAGAATACAACTATATAGCTGCTCGTTGCGGGCTTTAAAGGGGCACTAAACAGCTCGACGAACATTCTCCAGTTATTATACTCTATGAAAAAACGTGGCTCACGATGCCAAAATGTGAAATTCATTTCCTTCTAGCGAACGTCTTTGCCACGAAATAATCCCATTCAAAGAACATAATCCCCATAAGCCTCTCCTTCATCCTCGGAACAGGGACACGTCACCAGGTTCCAACGTATATCGACACCGCATTCCGGGCGCTGGAGGTAGGGGAGATTTCGATATCCCAGCCAATGACTGGCTCCACGGAGAGAAGCCGCAGCTCGCGAAGGAACCGGTTGCGGGAGCATCTCGGTTACCTCGCGGAGTAATACAACGCTGAAAACATAGTGCACACATGAAATGCAACGTTGGGGCCTTTTGGTACCGTTTGATCTGGCTACCTTGGGATTGACAAGTCGCAAGACGTTTAGAATTCATCTAATTTCCCGATATTACAACAAAATCGATGTACAAGCGTCCGGCATTTTGAATGGTTGATGGTACGCGACGTCAAAATGACGTGTGGCTATTGTCGCCTGGGCACGTATCACAGCCCATAAAAAGAAGTGCACCTTGTATACCTGTTTATTGCCCCATAAATTATTTTTCTTTCCTTCAGGGCTGCACGAATATTCGGATTTTAACGAATACCGAAGATAATAATCGCATATTCGGCTAAAATTCCGAACCGAATACGGAATTCGATATTCGAATCGAAACAGGAATATATCCGAACAGATCCCAAAGTGATCTCGTAAGTCCAAAAACGCGAGAAGGGAAGTTGTTGGGGAATTGAATCGCCCCTGGCGATGAAACTCCCCATTCCTCGTTGTGGTTGTTAACATACTAAGTGCCGCTTCATGAGACGATGCATGTGCTATGTATGCTCAAGTATGCTGTATAGGTGTGTTCTTTTCGGTTATGTAACTACTCGCTACGTGATCGCTTCGGTTACATATACCTACACTCTTAGAAATGAACTTCACCACATAGCACGCTCCCAGCCAACCATCTCGAATGATATCGTTATACTCCCTGATTTGCTGAAAACGGGAGGCGTACCCCTTTCGTGTGACAATTATGAAGAGTCTAAGTGTCACAAAAAGGGTGTACACCGCCTCCTCCCCTTTCAACAAATCAGCGCAGATAACTATATAATTCGAGATGATGGTTGGCAAGGAGCGTGCTATGCGGTGAAGTTCAGTTTTTTTTAGAGCGTATTCGCTTCAGCTTCAGCTTCGCTTTCGTTTTAAGGCCATTATTTGCCTGGCCCCACTATCTCCGCCCCCGCTGATACGCCCGGCAAAGAATAAACCGCACGAAAGAGAGTTAACCGCCACTGCTCGACGCCCAAACCATAGCAAAGCTTGCTCGTGCGCATCCTGTTTGCTTGTCACCATCCCTAGTTTGTGTCACGGACAACACCCAGATAACACATCGCCGTCACGCAGCAAAACAGAAAAAAAAAAATTACTGCGAGGCAATAACTACGTGGAATTAAGGCCAGACTCCGCTGCACCCATTAACACCGGCTCCGGGCATCTTGCAGTGAGAACACACACGGGCGCGGCGGCACCTTGGATAGTTGCTTCAAAGGGTGTGATTACCAGGTAATTGACACCTCCTTTCCACAGACGTCTGTATGTTTTACGCCGAGCCATTACAAGAATCCCTTGTATGCCAATGAAGCTGACGGAGAGAGTCTGTATACGCTGCAAGCGTACACAAATCACGCGGGTGGTCGTCTAATAATAAGCAATAAAATAACACTGCATGGTGTGTGTGTGTATGTGTTTGTGGAGGGGAAGTATACGCTTGGTCGTTGGCTTCCCCTGTAGACAACTGGCAGACGGGAGAAGTGGTGGTTGCCAATGTGTTAACGTCTGCTGCTTAATACGGGCGGCAGAAAAGAGAGAGGGGTGTTCCGGTCATGGGCGAGCAGTCGTTTATCCAGAATCGCAAGTATACGGGGGACTTGCAAAAAAATTGCGGGAGGGAGTCATTACTATAGTTACGCTGTAGTTGTATTACAGGTTTACGTATCACTGCCGACATGTATCTAAAGCTTCGGATGTCCACGGGCACTGAAAATAAACGTCGAAATTGAAATTGAAATCTGAAAGGACGAATCCCCCACGCACCCCCATGCACATGTAGGGAGTGTTGTCCAACATTTGGAGAGTGTTTGTGGTTTTGAATAAATCGCTGTGGGAGAGGCATGTTGAAAGAAGGTTACAGGATTTGCTGTTTTTCCTTGTTTCTGTTTTTGCTGTTTTCGTTGCTGTTTCACATTTATATGTGTGTGTGAGTAGTTATTTCAGTTACACTTACACAAGTTTCGGGTTGGTAATTTGATCTCTTTTTTTTTTTTAATTTGCCTCGCACGGCGACACATGGTCCTCGTACAATTTTATAAAGTTATAATAAATATAAATCCGGAAAATGTGAGACAATATTCCTGGCATATTCCGCTCGTTCTTCTCAAGTGTTGGCGCAGAAAAACATAAATATTGTTAACACCTAGGTATGCAAAAACGACAGAAGCACCATTCGGAAATACAGTTGCAAGGATTCGAAAAAAAGGAAAAAGAAAAAAAAAATTGGGTGAGCATCATACCGAACACGAACCACTCCCTCGATACCGAATACAACATTCGAATTCATATTGCGCGAGTAATTCATTCGTAAATAATGACAATAGCAAACCGAAACCAAAATGCGAAGAGCAGAAAACAGAGCTCCATACTAATGGCGGTACGTCCGGAGTAGGATTCCGTGACATCGCCCAGCATTGTCATCGGCAATTTTATTTTATTTTTTGTCACATTTCCCCCTTTTGTAAACTACAAGCTTTGTGTTCATCATTTACAGGGTTTTATAAAAAGCTATGAGAGCAGCGCGTCCTTTTCCTTTTTTTTTTTTTTTTTACTTCAGGTGGGTTATACGGCCAAGGGGACAACCCGTCTGAAAGAGTATGCTGGATGCTCTATTATGCAACTGCAAGATGACCAGTTTCCAGCTCTTTAATTTAGGGATTTCGAGGAAACGCGCGATAGTAGAATGGGAGACAATCCTCATTGAAAGCCGTTCATTCTGCTATCTCGCTTTCGCACGAAATCCCCTAACTATAAGGAGTTAATTAATACATTTTAGGTAATTAGTTTTCTTGTGGTTACATGCTCTCTTCGAGAGGATGCCCGCCTGCCCGTATAATGCTGCGTGCCCGTACAATACTGAAAAATGCTGCGTGTCATACTCTCAATTGCAGCGCCATCTAGGGGACGTTGACAGGACACTAATGCTTACTGGCGGATAGTGACGCGGATATACGCGCATTTCATCTGTGTGGATGAGAAAATGTTCGATTTCCATGCGCAGGTCAAGATACCGCGCGTGCCCGAGGGTCGAGGTGTTGGAAGTTTGACGGAGAAGCTACGAATGCGAACTCTGCTGTGTTCAATAATAAATACGATCCCACGTTTCCTCACAGATAGAAATGTACACCACCATAAGCCTTTGTCGGTCATATATCAGGTTTTTTTATTTGGTATGTTTTTTTTTATCCCTGTTGTTTTTTGTTTTTTTACATAGAACTTAATATCTACGTTCCACGTGACATTCCGACGCCACTCGCTGAAATGTCGCCCACCTGCACGGTGGCCCAACAAGGCCGAAACGGCTGTCCAGTGCTGATGTGGCGACGTTTGGGACCTACAAACACATGTTCACCGTGCAGCCAAAGAGCTTCTGCTGCTTTTCTTCCGTCACTGTCTCTCCGATCGTTTATGTGGGTCACACTTAAGAAATGTCATGTAACGGTTTGGCGCTATGGTTCGGTGTGGGGTTTAATTAATTTAATTAACAAAATCGTATGAAATCATTAAATTAAAGTAATAGTCACCTAAGTAAATTCTAGTAAGTAAATTCCCAGAACATCGCCGACCTCTCCAACGGAGAGGGCAGCCTAAATTTTTGTTTGATTGTTTGTTGTATTGCTACGTGGAGGAACGCTATCATTTCATCGGGGCCGTCCACCAGCACCTAAATTGTTTGTATTGTCATCAAATATTGGAGAAGCTGGTGAAAGCGGAACGTAGCATCCAGGCATGGCGACCGATTACGTCAAAATGGCGACGTTCTCTTCTGCAAAGGGTGACTCCACCCTATACACAGTATACTAGTGTTCAAGCGGTGGTGGTGGTGGTGCTCCTGCTGAAAAAGCTCACCGTTGTCGGCCTCACAGAGGTCGCCAACGTCACGACTAACACTCTGGGAGAGAGGGGAATGAGCATCCTGGGCAGACTTCTAAGGGAACTGGACACATGTCAAGCACCCTGTTCTCGATGCAGCTTTTATCCAATGAGATGAGCTTAGAGTTGTGCGCAGGTAAGAAAACAAACAAACAAACTATGAGGCGGAATGAGGATGTGCGGCAACCACCACAATGTCACGTGATTCAAACGTGTTGAATCCGACACGCCGACTTTATTTTTATCTGCATCTTGTTCCTATCTGACTTCGTATAATTTAAGCGATCTGCACCACCACTGTGATCCAAGTATCAAAGCCTTTGACCATGAACCTGATCTGCTGGACCGAAGGAAGAATTCAGTCGTATATAAGCCTAAAAAATTCCAATTTTTACCGTCGGATTAGTCTTTCTTTTCTTCGCGAGCATACCGGTAGTCACTTAAGATTATTCGGCTCTCGTAGAGTAGATACCCTTCCTTATCCGCTAATTATCCGCTTATCGGCACACACGAGCCACGACTGGCGACTCGGAATCAGGAAGGACTTACCCAGCGGTAATTTATGTCCGAGTTCGCACGCTCGGTTGATTTATGTCTTCGTGCCCGTGCGAAAGAATGTAGAGAAAAAGTTTCACGGCGATAAAGTAATGGGATTAATTTTGTAAGGTGGATTTTCTAAAAAGCTTCGAGCTAATTTGGAATTGTAATTCTCACTTTCTTTCTGGAGAATGTCTTTCTGCGATACGTTGAACTTGTGATAATCGCTGGCTTTGCACTTTTCCAAGTCCATGCATTTGGCCTGCTTCGAAGTTCGTTTTAGTTGATGCTTTATACTTTTTTTGCTTTTCATCGAGTGTTTTGAGTTGATGTTCATGTCGCCCGGGGTTCATGGGATAAAAATAATAATATAGAGTACGATGTTATTCGCGAAGTGAATGCTTTCCGTGTTTTGTATGCCGAACTGTACACAGAAGTGTTTAAAACTGATGAGGATCATCCGTATAGAAACCACCTACTGAAGATTCTTTGAAAGGTGAAGGGCACTCGAAGATGGCGCCGCGTTTCCGAGATTCCGTCGATTTATCATTTTCGCTTTACACTTGAAGCAGTGAAGAGCTATGACCAAGTAATAACAACGCGAATAACCCCAGGCGGCCACAGTATATTCAATCAGTCAGTCCACTTACAGTGTAGTTCTGCGTTTCACAGCAGAAAGTTAGTGTACAACCAATCTATTGAACGCGATTTGTTCAACAAATCACCTTTGTAAATCCATAACGTAAAAACCTGAGACTGGGGGACAAAAAACGACAACAAAGACACATTTGGGACAAGACAAGTGTAATTGAGTTTGAGACCTTGTCTGTGTTCTCGTCTTTTGTCCCCCTAGTCTTGGGTTTTTAAGTTATGGGTCCATCCCACCAGCTTATCATTCATTACCACCAGATCGCTTGGTACCTCTCTATCCTGGCCTTTATAAACTGGAAAGGAAAAATATACCTTTCAAAATGTACCGTCAAGTCGAAGAATGTTATAGGCAATCCTCTGGAGTTGGAGTTGGACGGACTAAAAATAATACGGTGAGGTTGAACTTGTCACCTGAGAGGCAATCCTCTCTTCTTTTTCAACTCCATTCATTCTGTAATTGTGCAAGTTTAACCTTAAAGTCGATATTTTTTTTCTTTGCAACCTCGTAATATCTACCCCGTGTGCACGACCAGTAATCGACAACAATTACATACAATCTATCATTGTGGCAAAACGAACGCCTTGAAGCTGAAACGATTTTTAAAACTATAGCTTCATAGGGCCAACCAACGTCTACACTCTTTCTCCCTACTGGAGAGTAATATTACTCTCCGGCAGGGAGAAAGGTGTTATGCTACTCCCTTGAGGGAGTGAGGAGACTCCCTTTTTGAGAGTAATTGTACTGTCCAAAAAGGGAGTTATATATGTGGCAAGGAAAGGAGTTAAAGTACACCCTTTTTTTAAAAGTGTACCGCCGTGTTAGTCCGTCCGTAACGGTTGTGGAGAGAGAAGAAGAGACGTGGAAGAAGTTACACTGGCACCGAAACGTGAGCGGGCGCCCGAAGATCGGGATCAGAAGATGGGATCGGAAGACACCGCATATAAGCACATTTGGCAGACTTCCCAAAAATGCAGGCTTCTTTCCTTTTTCTTTTTTCGTCAACTACTTCCGCAGATTCCCGCTTACATTCTGACTTATACCTGTAACCTCTCCTCTTTTCTTGCAACTGGGTCCAACTGGGCAGTTGGAAATATTTGCGAAACTCATCGTAGAACACCGGGTTCGTCTGGCAGTGCTATCATCAACAAAGTGTCAGACGCGAAACCTCCCGCCAACTCACACCAAGGCAGTGACCGTCATATTTATTTCCCCAAGTTATCCGCGAGTGTATTCCGAAACGGTGACGTCACTCGATGACGCCACGAAGCAGAGCAAGAGGCAGACATGTACAAGATACCTCAAAAACTATTTAAAATAAGATAGTAAATACTGCCGAAAAATTGTAATTAAGATAGAGTATAAATACTTCGAAATGAAAGTAATTAAGTTAGAGTAGCAAATACTTCCGAAAGCACTTAAGCACTTCGGTAGGCGTCGTAGCAAAGTACGTGTACGTGAGTATGACACACGTTAGAGCTTGAAACATGTGAGTTTGATTTCTTCTCGGTCGAAAGCATCTTCTTCTTGTGTAAGCAAAGCTTGCATTTGACTGAAATATTATTATTGGTTTCCGAAACATGTTCGAAAATCGTCAAAAGGATTGGATAGAGGAGTGAACGCGCCTCTTTCGTTGGCTCCATTCTGCGAACTGACAACTCGTGCAGTATGACTTCATGATGTCCATAAATACAAAAGCACCAACAGGGCTTTCGGCAGTCACTGACCGATCCGTCATACACACGACCTACTACAAACAAACATTATATTACATACATTAAAAATTGAAAGAGTAGAAGCTTGTCAAGCAGGGGTGTCCTAGAAGGCTAGAACAGAGTTAGAGGAGATATTTAGGTCAGAACTCTGCTGCAGCTGCCGGGCAGTCATTATAAAACCCTTGCTCTTGAATTTTTATTTTCCAGAAAAACAAAAAATTAATCAGGTCAACGTACGGGGTCCGAATGGAAATTCCCCCAGAGCGAGCCCGCCAATGATAAGAAAAAAGAGACAAAGAGAGAGAGAGAGAGAAAATGGGAAACTGTGAGGCGATCCAAAAAGTAGTTAGAGTATCGAGTAGAAGATACGACAAGATGTATTTGAAATAGAGTACAAATACTCCCCAGAAAAAGTATTGAGTAAGATACCAAGATACCACAAGTAGTATTTAAAATACAGTATCTTAAATACAATACTCTGAATACGTACAAGTGTGGCGAGAGGGAGATGCGAAGCTCAGGGAGGTCAATGGGCACATTTCCAAGTCGTAGTTATAAAACTGTGAATTCTTACCTAGTCCGTCGGCCCCAGCTTTTATTGCTTTCGCTATTCCATATTGATCTGCCCGCAGTTCGGACCGTAAAACAAAGTGGTACATTGTTCTTCGTATGTATGCGTTGTGTTACCGTTTATATCTGTTCCGTTACAAACACATACATACGGCGGCTCGAAGCTAAACAGATTCGGTTGCATTTGACTTACGGAGCGGTATTCGCGGGCACTCGCACAAATTACTATATGTGCGTCCACCAATTCCAGACCCTTCTGTCCCCACTCTTTCCTGCTGTCCTCTCTCCATCTGACCACGCATGTACGCCGCACCTAGCCACAGTTGCTTCGCGGCGCTAACACGGAACTAAAAAACAAACAAACGATTCCAGACAATAAAAATATGAAGATGGAAATACAGATGAAGATTACCTGTATATTTCCTCGTGCGCTAGCAAAGAGATATACATATTTTAAACTCCGTTAACACATAGGCAGCAACAGAAGTATGCCAAAGTATAGCCAGAGGTGCTTACACAAATCCAAAATTTGACACTATGACACTGTCTACCTTACTGGGTCCCGTTCGTCAGTCGACCCAGTGGGCAGTCACCACTGCGCTCCTCCGCTTTCTCCAGGCTTCGAACCTTGTCAACGCCTTGTGATTGTGTGACCGTGTGTGTGACTTTTCATTTCTAGTTTTGTGTTCTTCCTTTCCTTTTCTTTTCTTCTTTTCCCTTTCTTTTCTCTTCTCCTTTTCTTTTCTTCCCCCGTTTTCCTTTTTTTTTGGAATAGCAAGCCGACCTCCGTCTGACTGACCTTTCCTTTCATTTTTTTCTTAATAAACATATTCCCCTCCCCCAAAAATTTGTAGCGTCTGTGTGTAGGCGTACTTTTTTTTCATTCCGTGTTATCGCCGCAAAGCAACTGCGACTATGAGCGGCGTACAGATGTGGACAGATGGAGAGAGGACAGCAGGAAGGAGTGGAAGGAAAGAGGGGGGGTGAATATACGTCTTGGGCCGACTTCAGGGGAACGGTGCCGACATTCGTTTGGAAAGTCTTCGGAAAACCTAGGGAAAACTTCAGATGGCGCAGCCGGTGTTATAGGATTCGAACCCACCACCTCTCAGTCTTCAGCACGACCTCGGCTACGACCAACGAGCGGGACGCCTTAACCCGTTTGGCCATACCGCTGTGGTGTGTAGGCGTACTGGGGTAGCCGAATTAGATTTTAGTTAATCGTTTTCGAATACTCGAACGGTTCGCGAAAGGTTTTGTCGCTGTCCAATCAGAAGATTCCATTCTGAATCAGCTCCTCTTCTCATTGGCCCTCCACGAAACCCTCCGCGAACCGTTTCAGTGAAAACAATTCATTAAAACTTCTTCCGGTTTTTTTTCTATAATCAAACTCAAACTCAATTCATTAAAACTAGCTTTTGTTGCGACTCACATTCCGATTTCCTTTTCTTTTTCTTGTCACCCTCACCATTGCTCTCTATAACGAACGTTATCAATCGTCCCAAAGGGATACGGCTAAAAGATAATCCGGATACGGCTTGAAGTTTATTTCGGAAGTTGATGAAAATGTCACTTCTATAGTGCCGCGTCGTGTTGTCGCGTCTGCAGCAGGAACATGTGTTCTCCAACACTGACAGACATTTATAAGTCGTCTTAGAGGTCAAGCGCAGTATCCACATATAAGTGTTGAAGTATTCGGAATCGACATAGATCCTGGGATCGGTCACCACAGATACTCGGTCTTCAGTCGGTTACATGAAGGTCATACACTGTATCACTACATAACCAAGACATGACAGTGTATATCGTTGACTTTTAATACCGCCCTCCATTATTGGGAAATGTTGATGAGCTTCGGCTATTCACATTTCCAACTGTGGTCTTTGTATAGCAAGACCGTAACTTCGGATATCTAAAGCAAAAACGTTTCCTATGCTGGTTCGCTCCCTACAGTGTTCAAGTTGAAGTTACGAACGTCCCTTTGGGTGAATTCAGAAGCATAAACTGTCGCTTGAGTTCATCGCTGGCAACAATGAGCTCAGGCAACACTTCGGTGCTGTCTCAGAGACGAAACAGCAGAACTAGACAGCCTGTGAACGTGGCAATTCGGGTACAAGCTTAAGGTTCCCCGGAATATAGGTAGTTCGCACTTTTATTGTTCTTGTTCTTCATAGACACACCTTGTTCTTCATAGGTTTTAGCCCATTGCACCATTTTTTTCCAAACTCTCCGCAACTTGACCGACACATTATCCCTAATATGCGTCAGTACATTGCCCCAGTGCCGGATTTACAAAAGTGGGGAGTCGGGGCACTGCGTTGTGGTGTTCCACCTGCATTGCCAGTACTATGCACGCTGGTTCATATGGATGTTTTTTAAATAATTTTAATTTCGGTATGACCTACCCGTGTTACTGTATGATGTATCACATGTTGATTGACAGAGTAAATTGCAGTACTCGATTCATTTGTTAACTGGCAGTCCTACTGGCGGCTGTGCTGACTGAGGCTTCCCCCTGTGTTTTCCGGTGGACTCTCTAGGCGGATGTCGGTATAGCTCTCCTTGAAGTCGGCCCAGGACGCATACTAACCTCCCCTGTCGCCCACTCCTTTCTGCTGTCCCCTCTCCACCTGTCCACGTCTGCACGCCGCTCATAGCACCAGTTGCTTCGCGGCGCTAACACACGGAATAAAAAGAATTGCAAACTGGCTGTTGCCAAAAATATTAATTCACCTACATTTTAACTCGCATATTTCAGAAAACGCTGATTCCCATGGTGTAGTTGCCTTCTGCCACAATGTACTCGACACAGCCGTGGGTTGTACGCCCCATATCCCACCCCCTCCCTTAAATGCGGCACTGCATTGCACAATTTCATTCTGAACGTTCTCTAGCGTTTCCGGCGATGGGTACTCACTGGGTACTCATGTCTCTCCGGCGCGACAGTGCAATTCGAAGCGCGGCACTGTAGTACGGGCATTGAAACACGACGCTGTATCACTCGCATATCGAGCGACCACCGACCACTGCCGTTGTGGAGAAGAGAGGAAAGGGAGGTCACACACCTTGTGCGGCGATCGTCTGTCCGCCGTCGGAAATAGCTACCGCACGAAACGGTCCGTGCCAGCATGCACGCCAATCTGCGGTAGCAAATTTCGCGCCGTTCAATGGAAACTCGCTCAATCTTTAACTGGGTGCGGTTGAGTTACCACTTAGCGGATGTGCGCACCGAAAGAGTAAGTGAAGTTCTTCAAAGGAGGGGGAGGGGAGATATGTTTATTGAGAAAAGAAAGGGAGGAAATGTTAGTCAGGCGTATAGGTCGACTTGCTATTCGTTTAAAAAACAAGAAAAAAAACGCATCACAAAAAAAGGGAGGGGGGGAGGCTGAGAGGCTGGTCGAGAGGCCGGAGGCATCAAGAAAGCTCAAGAGGGCATTCGTGACCGTCTCCTGGTTGTGCAGGACTGGGCCGAGCAGAGTGGCCAAAGAGACGTTGGGGTAACCAAGTTGCCGCAAGTGGCGTTGGAGTAGCCGGCTTTCACGTTAGTGGTGCCACTTTTCTTTTTTTTTCTTTTCCACTCACTCACTCATTCGGAATGATGGCTAGCAGCATGCTATGCGATGAAGTTCTGTTTTAACAGTGTGAAAGCAGCAGCAGCATCAGTGCCCCAAAACAGAACAGAAAACGCGGGGCGTACGCCTTTTTATGACAGTTATGAACTGCATAATGTATAATGCAGTTCTTTATGTCTGCGTGCGCGCGACAATTAACTGCATGAGTGCCACAGAAAGGTAGTGGTGGCGGTGTAAGAGCTGGCCGTTGTCGGCCTCACAGAGATGGGCAACGTCACGACCAACGCCCTGAGGGATAATGTGCGTCAAGGGCCGACTTCTAAGGGAATTCTGCCGACATATGTCTCACAGCGGCTGAGGAGGACCCAGGAAAAACCGCGGACAGCACAGCCGGCACTGGGATTCGAACCCGGGTGCCTCGAAACCAGTCACACAGAAACGCACCAGTCGCCAAGGTATACCCAGTCGTAAGTGCCACAGGCGGTATTGAAAGGGCCACAAAAAGGCGTACACCCCGGTTTTTAACCAATTAGGCGACGGAACAATGCCATTGGGGGTGGTGGATGCCTAATAGGGTGCTACGCGGTGAAGTTCTGTTTTAAGAGTGCAGGAGCGATAACCCTATCATTCATGGCAATGGTTGACGCACAGGGTGATACGCGGTGAAGTTCTGTTTTTGGAGTGAAGAAACGCCCTCTCTCCTTTTGCCGCCTGACCTCCCTCGCATTTAGGTGCAAGAGAGAAGGCGCTCTTCTGATGACAAAAATTACCTCTAAATCTCTCTCTCTCTTCTTATCTTATATTCGTTCCATCCTTTTTTACTGAAAACTACAGTGAAACGAACGTCCCTCTACGATAAAGAAAAATAATAATAATAAAAAAACAGATATCAAGATGGGCACGAGAAAAATGACGTGTGTCGCGCAAACACTCCACGACGTCACGCCTACCTGTCCGGATCTTACATTCATTTATTTTTTCCTCCTAAAAGCGGGTTTCTTGCAGTGCTGTGCACTTTGTAAATGCGTAAAGGCTGCTGGAAATGGGCGCTGATAACGATAAGGAAATTTTTTTATACGGTCGCTTTATACTGGGAATACCCCGAAGGAAATATCGTAAAAGAGGTCGCCCTATCTACAGTGTTACCAAATGGATACTCTCGAGGTCATTAAATAAGCTTCACGAATGCCGACATAATGTTTCAATAGAAGAAGTGTCATTGAACAGACAAACGTGAATATGCAGTTCGACAAAATCTGGCAACAATTAGAGGGGTTAGAGGGGTTGCTCATTTACCTGGGAGCATTTTCCTGAAACGCATCATGCGAATGTCTGCTGCACTTTCGAAACGTACACATTCTAACACATTATATCCGTATGTATATATGCATGACCCTATCTTATGACCATTTCTTCTTAAAACCAAACCAACCCTATCTTGTGTATCGGTGCTTACATAGTTTAAATGTAATTAGCGTCTTATCAATATAATCAATATCTTCTCACCGTCATTCCCATTAGGAAAACATCACACACAGCGCGCTGGTAATAGAGAACGATGGAAGGTCCCCACTTCTAGAACGAATTATGGTAATCAGGTGCTACCTTACGGTCTTATCCTACCAATTTGAATACTTATTATGCTAACCGTGTGAATATTAATGATCTATCGGCATCTTCATTGAGAGCATTATTTGCATAGTGGGTCTATTAGCTCGTAATTTTTATGGAGTGTACTTGTCGAAACGGTGTAAAAAAATTAGAGGGGCTCCCTCAATTGGAGGGGGTTTGCGAGACTTTTGCGAACCCAACTTAATTAATTTTTGCTTACTCTCTTAACTGAATTAACTGGCCGATAATTAACAAATAGTTAATTAACTAACTAAGGTGGTCGAAATTATCCGCAGTCCTACTCTGCGGCCCGTGTAGCATGTAGCCGCACACAATTGTGGGAGGACTCACCTGACGTACAAATCAACTCATAATTATTTTAAAGAATTAATTGAAATCGATCACTTAATTAGAAAAGTTAAGCACATTAATTTAATTACGCACCAACAATCGCAATAGCTTAAATCCTACTTCGAAACCTTTAAGGATGCTGCCATTGTCAAGAGGCTGCTTTGCAGCTTTTTGCATTTCCCGACGCTGTAACTTAAAATTGACGTAATCAAAAATTGATCAATTGATTGATCAATTGATCTTAAGTGAAACTTAACGTCCACAGTGGAGCCCACACCGAAACAAATTCTTCCACGAGCCAAGGCGTCAGCATTGCATGTTTTTTCAAGGCCCGTTGTATACAACAAAACAGCGACCTTTAGAATGTGTGGAAAGGGCTGAACACCCGTGTCTGACACGGCGTGAATTTCCTTCGCACATAAACAGTAGTCACCTCGTAGGGAGCTTTCTCCTGGAAGTTGTCCAAGAGGCTTTGCACTCGTCGGAGGTGAATCACAAAAAGATGCTGTCTTTTTCTTCTTCCGGTCGGTCAATGCAGCGCTACGTGCGATGGAAAGGGATCTAAAATAACCTCCGCAGACATACACTGGCGAATAAGGAATAAATAGTGAAAGACATTTATAACCTCCTCAACACATGCGATACCGTTCATTCCCTTTATGGGAGGTCAGGTTAAAGTTATCGCACGATTGCTGCGGGATTTTGTACGGGATTGATAAAGTATTCGCTGAGGTGATCTTGAAGGAAGTATATGGGGTGTTCGCTTCTGCTGAGAGGTTATCGCTATTTGCGATACTCAAATAACGGGCATCGTTTAACATCGAGGTGGACTTTCTGATAAGGGTGATGCACTTCTGTGAGTTAATTTTTTATATCGTCTTTTTTTAATACGATGCCGCGGAGCAAAGTTAAATGACGAAACGCAATCAAGAGTCATCAGTGAAATAGCTCAGCTTATATTCCCTCTCTTTACGCTGTCTGCCGAGCACGTAGCAGCAGGTTGTTTTGATCTGAGCTCATGAAAGAGCCCAGGCTATGCGGGGTGTTTCAGTTAAATCTAAATACTTCTTAAGCTAAATAATTCGCGAACGGGTGCGCCAATCGACGAACTTTCTTTTTTACAAGTACCTGTCCGATGCCACCTACAAGATGCGCATAGTGTGAATGAGTCGGAGGCACTCATTATTTAAATAAAAATTCAAATGGGTTTCGCGAAAAGGTGAAGAAGAAGGTTTCGTGAATGGGTTTTCGTGTGGCAATTCTAAAGCAGGGCGCCGTCGCCATTAACATGGGTACTACCCCTTTTGGGACCTCCGGTGGACAGCTTTTAGGGAAAAATCTGCCGTCGAAGTTGGCCATTTGTTGCAGTAATTAATTGGTTTCGGTTTACGTATTTTTGTCGCGGCGAAGCGCAAACGACGTAATTAATTGGTGTAAGGACGTAATTCATTGGTGGATAAGGGAGTGTAAGGGCGTCCTTTTGCGCTTCACCACGACCAGCTGCGACAAAAATATGCCGACGGCGCCCTGCTTTAGAGGTTATGTTTTTTCACGAAACTCATTTGCATTTTTATTTAAATAATGGGCGTTTCCCACCCATTCACACGGTGCGCAGGTTGTATGTGGTATCGGACAGATGGTTGTAAAAAAGAAAGTTCTTCAATTGGTGCACCCGTTCGCGAATTATTTAGCCCGGAGATTTGACTCAAACACCCTGTATAGTTATCTAATTATACTCTCCTATACTTACACTCACATAGCGCTCATCATCATTCAAATAAAGGTGCTGTGTTGGCTTACAGTATGTCCATCATCAGCTATAAGTGTTCATGTTACACGAGCATGTTCCCATGAGCATGCATGTATTATACGGTGATTCGATATGAACATCGCTGTCATTAACACAATCAGCAGCAGCAGGCCATGAAAACTGCGAGCACAAGCAAGTCCGAATATACTGGTGCCTTTGTACCTGTATCCGGAGTGTTTCGCATAATGAGACGCCAAAGTTTATCTAAAAACGTACTTGTCTGATAATTATCCGGTAGACATGCAGTATCTATCCTCGACGAACCTTCCCCACCTACTACAAGTAATTTTATCAGGCTTTAATTGAAAGAAATACAATTTCTAGATTCGAACTTTGAAATGCAGGTCAAGGCTAAGGCAAGTTTTTCGTTTCTTTCTTTTTTTACCAGAATCAAGAAGCGCATGCATTGCAGATTTATCCCAAAGCCACCACAAAATCACATGCATCTAGCGCAACAGTAGCAGCTGGAAAAAAAAAAAAAAAAAGAAGAAGAAAAAATTTCGAAAACGGGTACATTGAGAAGCATAATTGCTCAGCGTCTAATTTTCGAGTTAAATTAACAAAAGTAGCTCAATAAATCCGCGACACAGTGTGCCAAAATAAGGAAAAAGAAATACGAGTTTGACAGGGGGTTGCGAATTTTTTCGTCATGCAGCCTTTTTTTAAGGATTAAATAACACTTTCTCGCCTAACAACCAATATACACATCGATGTTGCGTCTCAAAGGCGACGAACGGAGATAAGAAAAGATCTTGACAAACAAACCGGGATGATTTATTTATTTCTTATTCCGGAATTAAGGGTATACACTGTACTAGACGAGACTGAAATTACCATATAACTTTATACTTTATAATGACCTGATTAGCATTTATAAAGACGTACGTGATGAGAAGTTAGGCTGCAAAACATGGAGTTGTGACTCAGGCTCTATTGTTAGAGACGGTGCTCGTTTGCAGCGTGCCCGATATGAGTTCTCCTACTCAGCCTGGCCCCATATCGTCATGATAGAATGCCTGGCTGGCAAATGTCGTCCTTTTTGCATCGAGGAGTTCCGACGTTAGACATGACGAAAACAGGACGACGCCATAGTGAGTGGCCCGGCCTGCAAGGACTTACGTAACTGGCCTATTCCTGTAAGCTCGGAACGCGCGAAGGCGTTCTGTCCGTTTCGCCGAGTGACTCAAAGGACAAAGGAGCCGACAGTATGCATCAATCTGAGACCGCGATCCAAGTTTTACGGGGAACAGGACAATGGCCGCATTCACGCATATAGCAGGAGCTTATGCTCTCGTAGTATCAGTGCACTCGTGCTGCCACTTAGAAGACACCAAGATGCAAAAATTTATTCTCAAGGAATGAAAGGTCCAGTTACCTTGAGAAGCAATACAATAGGAACAGGACTCATTCCTCGTCTCGACGGACCTCTTTGACACCGTGTGACTCTCTTTGTCTTTTGTGCATTGAGATATTAGCACTTGAACTCTCCTGCACTGTTGCCTCTAGCTGGCGCCAAGTTCTATGGTGATGCCTTCATCTTTTCAATTTCAAAGTGCATAGGTATGTATAGAGTCCCTTTCTTCTGTCTTTTCCCCTTGCCCTCCTTTCCCTCCATTTGTTTTCCATATGTATAACTAGCCCCGAATAACGTGTCCTGCCATCTAAAAACGGAACTTCGCCGCATAGCACGCTATGCGCCAACCATTGCCACGAATGATGGGATTATCGAATGTGATTCGAAGACAGATGAGGGCGTACGCCTTTTTGTGGCAACTTCGTTATATGAAAATTGCCACAAAAAGGCGTGCGCCCCTTCACTCTTCGAATCAGAAGCGACAACCCTATAGTGCGTGGCAATTGTTGACACACAGCGTGCTATGTGGTGAAGTTCTGTTTTTAGGCAGTGGAGTAGCCAGTCCCGAGTAGCACGGCACTTCGAAAGCCACGTTAGCAACGTTAGTAACGTTACTAACGCTCTATATTTTTACGTGACGCCTTCAGTATATACCGTTACGATACGTGCAAGACAGCAAGCAACTCACACGGTGCGAATTACACCATTAGAGTGGCTTCAAAGCACCTATACCGCACCAATCAACCGATAACATTCTCAGTCATGCACGCTGCCATTGGTTCCGGTAGGAGCGATAACTTCACGGTGACGTTATCGACGGTCTATACCAGCGCTCTCCACTGTTGCTACGCCTCTTACGCAGGCACACCGGGTATATACGTGCTCCCGACTGCCGCCACGCTCTTTACCACACACAAAAACAACACACTCGGTCCTCCTCTTCCCATTTCTCTAGTAACCCCCATAATGAAATCGTAGAAGCCTCGTGACAGCCAGGTGACATGCGGTCGCACGCTGCATTCTCCAGCGTCCAGTACAGCTCTGCTACGGTACTGCTCCCTGAAACGATTTATGGACGCTATTTCGTCTTCCGAGCGCCGCCTGCAGGAGGACGGAGGCCCTGATTGAGATAACAGACGACACGTTGTCCAATAAATTGTCCCCGCTGAGACGTTCTGGTTTCCATGCGGTGCCGTCGTGAATAGAGCACGTACGGAAACGTATTACTACGGCGACAGGAAATAAAATAAAAGAGTTGAATGTATTTCGCCCGCCCAGTTGATTTGTCGATTGGTGGAGCCACCCTATCGCATGTAGTTTCGTGTTTCCAGCTCATCTGACGAGCCATACGAGGAAGATTACTGAGGCCTTACCTGTTCTACTTTATCATTGCTGGATGAAAAAAAAAAGTGTTACAGGCAACAACAACAACAACATAGATGAATGGATGATGATGTGGGATGTTTCCCTGCGTTGAGTGCAGGGCCCTACCCCATTACAGTGTTACAGGGTATGGTTAGAAACTTTGAAAATTTGCTGTCCTGAAAGAAGCATTTATTATTTTGGTTGTTATACCCACTCCCGCCTTCAAAGCTGTAATACCCAAAGGGTAATTAAAAGTAATTAAACAAGTAGAAAGAATAAGGAATATTGGCACATTATATATGCGCAATCACCGCGGACTATACAGAGAATCCCAGGGATACAGGTTCGATCCCGGGCACGACGCCAGCAACTTGATGGTAGGGTACAATTTGCTGAGAGACGCGGTCTTCCGCTAAGGACGTTAAATACGCGTGTTGTGCGCTGATATTCCGGCGCACGTTAAGGAACCCTCAGTTACTGAAAGCAAGAACCCGGAAGCGGTCCTCGCAGACCGACCACTGTGCCCGTCGCTCGTGATTATGTAGTTGTCTCGCAACGTAAAGACACGAATCATCCAATTATTATCCACAGGAGCCAGCATACATTTATCACTTCAGTCAGTCTGGGGCGTCGGTGACCACCTCTGCCTCAACAATCATGACGGGTCAGGTTCGGGCTGGGTCACCTGCGCCCACATTACATTACTACGTGTAATGGCATCATTCTGGATACTAAATCACATAGGCTGACTCCTTCTAACCTTTCAAACGAAGAAGGCGGCTTCAACGACCTGAACACGAGGTACTGAAGCTGGACTCCCATCAGGACAGTGGTTAATGTACGTGGTAGTCCCCGACAAGCAACAGTCAAAAAGAAGCGAACGGGAAACGCAATCTTCAAAGCGACACAGAAGTATACGGCATGCCTCGCATGCATCGAAGAGGCGTTGCCCATTTCTTGTGGACATTGTAGCGCCTCTAACTTTTCAGTCTTATGGTGTTCTTTTATCTTCAAGTGTTTTGGAGTAGCCGGCTCCTGTCTTTTGCAGAAGCCACCATCTCCATATTTTTCTCTTTATTCCAACTCCAACTCCAAGTGGTTGCCCAGCACGGAGAACTGCTTGTCCTCTACTTGTTGCACACTCAGTATGCGGCAATCATGAACGGCTACGCGACGCGCTGTCAGCACCTGCTATAGCTGATGTGTATCGCCAAAAAGTGACGCCGGTCATGGACAGGAACAGGAGTAGATGCTGTTCTGTCATTTATGCGCGACATCGTGCAGCACCTGCATGCGCTGTTACGGAGCGTCAGACAGGAGGTGAAGAAACTGGTGGAAGCCATGTTCCATGGTCTAACCACTAGGGAATATACAGGGTGTCTCAGTTAAATCCCCGGGCTAAATAATTCGCGAACGGGTGCACCAATCAAAGAACGTTCTTTTTTAAAAGTATCTGTCCGATACCACCTATACAAGCTGCGCACCGTGCGAATGAGTCGGAGGCAGTCATTATCTAAATAAAAATTCAAATGAGTTTCGTGAGAAACATAACTTCTAAAGCAAGGCGCCGTTGGCATCAAAATGTGTACTACCCGTTTTGGGACCTTCGGTGGACACCTTTTAGAGAACAATCTGCCACGGAAGCGGGTCATTACTTGCAGTAATTAATTGGTTTTGGTTTGCATATTTTTGTCGCGGCTGGTCGTGGTGAAGCGCAAAAGGACGCTCTTCCGCCCCTTTATCCACCGATGAATTACGTGTTCTTGGGCTTACTGCGTAACGGGGAGTGCCGAAGAAGAACTAAGAGCATCAAATGGACATCGTCAGTCCCACACCCCGCTTATCTGACTTATATCCGCCCTTCCTCTGCTGTGATCGCATGGACGAGACACAGTTAATCACGTAGTACCTTGATATCGCACACTTTCCACTTTTTCTGCAGCACTCCCCGTTGAAACCACACTAAACGAAAACTAACCACACCGTTAAAACAGAACGTCACCACATAGCACGCTCCTTGCCAACCGTCATTCCGAATGGTATCATTCTGTGTCCTTATTTACTGAAAATGGGAGGAGGCGCCTATCTGGGACACATTATGCTTGTCCCAGATAGACTTCTCCCCCTGTTTTGAACGAATCATGACACAGAATGATATCATTCGGTATGGTGTTTGGCTAGGAACGTGCTATGTGGTGAAGGTCTATTTTAACAGTGCAGAAAAGTCTACAACGGGATACATGCCGTTTTCACCGCTTCTGGTTTGGAGCCAAAACGACATCCGGTTTCGCAGCAAACACACTTTGCGCCAACCGCTGTGCCGATTAGTACAGTTATCGCTTCCGATTTGAGGAGAGAGAGGGCCGTATACGCCTTTTTGTGGCAATTCAAATTGCCACAAAAATGCGTACGCCTCCCGTTTTCAACAAATCAGGAAAGCGAAAGATATAATTCTGCATGGCGGCTGGTTCCGAGCGTCCTTAGGCGCGGAAGGACCGGAAGTCTTCGTGGCACCTGAAGTTGCGGTGGGGGCTTGTTTATGTTTACCCGAGGATGTCATGTATAGGATTATTGCAGGTAGTATTACTAAAAAAAGGAGAGAGCAATTTAGCCCTTTTGTGGGCTAAATGAATGGTCACGATCGTTAGTCCGGCAAATTTCACGGAAATGTATGCGAAGTCTCGGAGCTATATGCAGTAGTCAGGACTAAATTTCAGGCTAAGGGGACTAAAGTGGGAAGCAATTGTAATCTACACTCTAAAAACAGAGGGGGGGGGGGGTTGGCAGGACCGGCTCGCCGTTGTTGGCCATACTGAAGTGGGCGTCGTCACGAATATAGCAAGAAAGAAAGACGGATGGAGGATAGAGGATAAAGAGTGGAGATGCGTAGAGGGTGCATGAGTTTGTCGGGGAGAGCAAAAGTGTTAGATGGGTTCGCCAGAAGTTCGCCACATAGCACGGTGAAGGCCAAACACTACACAGAACGATACCATCACTCCTGACTTGTGGAAAGCGCGAGGCGCACGCCTTTTTGAGAGAATTAACATATATGTTAATTGTCCCAAAAAGGCGTGCGCCTCGTACGTACGCGTGCGTACGTCTTCCCGTTTTAACCAGTCAGGGGTCAGAACGATGGCATTCGGGATGATGGTTGGCTACGAGCGTGCTATGTGGTGAAGTTCATTTTTAAGAGTGTAGTAGTGACGTTGCCCACCTAAGCGTGGCCAACAGGTGGTGGCCAACTACACTCTTAAAAATGAACTTCACCGCATAGCATGCTCCTAGACAACAATCATTTGGAATGATATCGTTATCTTCTGTTTGTATCTATTCATTTGTATCTATTTGTTGAAAACGGGAAGCGTACGCCTTTCTTGTGACAATTATGACAGGCATAAGTGTCACAAAAAGCCGTTTTCAACAAAGCAGGGCAGATAACAATATCATTCGAGATGATGGTTGGCCAGGCGCGTGCTATGCGGTGAAGTTCATTTTTAAGAGTGTTACGGCAAGCAGTTCAAGCTCTACCACCACCACCATTTGTACCTGCTGTACATGCTGTACCTGCTCCCTAATTTACTAGCTTTTCTTTTCGTTTTTTCAACGTGCAAGCTTTCTGAAGGAGCTTATGATTGATTGATTGAGATATAAAAATATGGAGGTGTGAGACCCGACAAAGTCGGGTCGGACTACTCCGGAACTCGTGAATACAAAAGAAAGTAGAAAAACCAACCTCAAGATGACCAAGAGGCATTAAAAATAAAATAAAAGAAAGAAAAGGAAGAAGAAGAAGAAACCGGGTCCACCTGATGAAAGAGTCGAGTAAATGAAATAAGAGTTCAGATGAACGTAGACTATGTACACCAACGGCCCTCATCACACTACACAATGTACTCTGGCCTTAAGTGGAGCCCCATGTATTTTCTATGGGAGAAACTGTGAATTATTGCTCAATAATTACTGGACAGATTTTGACGAAACTTGTCTTGTTCGATAGCTTTTTGAAAGTCTGTGTGGAAATGGGTGAGAGAATCTGAGAGTTTTTATAGTAATTCTTTCCATAGACGTGTACGAAAAATTGGGAAAATCGTCAAAATCATACATCCACTTGAGAAGCGCACAGTTCGAATGTTATGATAAGCAAACGAAATGTTTCTTCTGTTTCCCAATCGGAAACCTTTCTAGAACATCTTCGCACCAGTATTGTCTATTCACGGCCCTGTGCACTCACACTATCCCAAAACGCGAAGGTATGTATGTATGCTGTCTCTTCAGCACATTTTCAATCGCACAACGGCGGCACATCGCGGAGACTTCGGAAAGAACCTTATGACGTCCACAGTCGTCCAATAGCTAAAGGCGCAACAGCTAATAAGTTAATGACTGTTAAAGGCACGACAATGCAAGCGATGGCACACTTCGACACCATTTTGGAAGCACTGCGTGTACCCAAAATACCCTGGTTTTCTTTTAAATAATCAATCAATCAATCAGAATAGAAATAGAAAGAAAAGAATGGAAACGTAGGTCGCACTGGTGCGACAAGCTGTTCCAGGACTCTTGACGGGTGAAAGTGTGTTCTCAATTATGGCTCCGCATAGGGGACGTCGGGAGAGACATTAATGCTTATTTTCGGGTAAAACGGGCATATCATTTCATACGCGCGGATTTCAAAGCGCTCTATTTCTACCTACAAAAGGGGATGTCTAAGCACGGGGTAATCGCGAGTTTCTACAATCATCTTGCACAATCTGAATCGCTGAAGACGCTTCCTCCGCATGAGTTATCTCCTGACGATCATTCGCGTTAAAAAAAAAAAGCAATCTATCGTCCGGTCATGAGGTACGTCCTCCTCTCGTATCTGTTCGTACCGCACCCCTTTAGGTCCACTGCCCTGAGAGGGATTCCCTATCAGGTCTCAAGGTCAGTGTTATTGGCCCGCCACACAAAAGGATGCAGTCATAACCAATGACGTCCAATTGGGGGAGAAGTTCAATGTTTCCAGTCCCATTGATTCTTATTAGTTTGACAGCACGCATGATTGATTAGTACTGTGTTGCTCTCGTCTTTTGAGGGTGGTGAACCGCTTCTAAAGGTCAGAAGGGTGGCAGGTGTATCTGTAGAGATTGAAACCATGTACTGGTTTTGTTGATACGAACGGTGTGGCTCTATTTTTTTTTTTTTCTTCTTGTTGGGCCCGGTTCCACCTTACATCTGACTCCTATGTTGGGTAGAATCTTATTTTTAAAATAACGGTGCCGTGATGTCACAAGTATGGTATATAATCTGATTTGTACCGAATTGCCATTTGTTTTTAAAGCTCGAGCGCACCACAATACCCCGGCTGTCGCCGATGCATTGGTCTCATACCGTCGACATACCGTCGTACCGCCACACCGTCGACATAGCGTGCTGGTATCCTTATCGCTTGTTGAGTTCAGAGAGGAAGAGATAGAGAGAGGAAACAAGAAAATCGTGAAGTAAACATCTGCAAGTATACGTCAGACATATACCCATAAACCTTCTTTCAATGCAGCACTCATACATACACATTGCAACAAAAACAGCTTTACGACACTACCAAAAATATTTCTACGAATCTTACTTTCTTACATTGCGGCCATAAATATGTCAGTCGGAAAAAGTAGTGTGCGTCACGGGCGCTCAGCTGCGTTTTTTATCCCTTGGGTTCTTTCGTTCGGGTTTTCTCGAATATTTTTCTTTCTCTGTTCCCATCTACATCGTCTGTTAGCATAGATCAAGGAGTGCACACAGACGATCAGCTCGGAGTTCAATGGCTTCCTCTGTCTGGTCCCGTCACAGAGCCAGACATAAACAGACAATATGAGTAGCCACATAGTAAAATACCGGCACGTATCGGTTACATCCTTCTGCTACAAGTTGTCTCTTCTTATTCGCGCGCTGGCGCGGAGTCTATCTCTAGCTTTTTTTTTTTTGAAAAAAAAAAAAAAAACAGCGAAAAGGAATGCAAGGCGTGTAGGAGTTTGAACATTGGTCGGCTCTTAAATAGCATTTACGATGAGTTTGAGGACTTGTTGACATATTCAGGAAATTTGTGCTTTGTTTGTCTTGTACGAAAGGGAAATGGAGACCGCCCACATGCTAGAAAGTTGTTTTTCTTTTACGCTCCTGCCAACTCGTTGGAACGAATGCCAAAATTGCAAGTTCGAAACGCATCCTGCTTTTTTTATCGCTAGGCGTCAAGAGAAAAAATAATATAGCAAACGAATCACATGCGCAAAAAAGTGCCGCGTGATAATTCGCCCACGCGCCGCGATTGCAGCGCTCATTGTGATGTTTTTTTTTTTTTTGCGGGCTTTTTTTTAGGAAAAAAAACACGCAAAAACTACTTTGTCAGAAATACCTTCGTCAGGTGTTTTTCCAGGCGCTTTCCGACTTCCCAAGCAACACCTCGGCCCTTAAACCACTGTTTTCAAAGTCGATTTATTGGCCCTATCTAATCCATTAATTAAAAAGCACACTTTCTCAGAGGTGTCTCCGCAGAGGAATCTGCAATTACGCCTCGTATATTGACATGCGTTACCCTAACAGCGTCTATTACGAAAACATTACATCTCAATATACATATATACTCGCTTAACGTATGCTCGCGCATCCCAATAAACCTGAAGTTAATCACTACTCCCTGACTTGCAAACGAATTATCAATGAATTCCGTTACCTAATGAAGTCGTTTTCGAAACAGATTAGTTTTCCCGCACTTGGCTTCACCTTGACCGTGAAGCAATCCTTCCAACCCCTGGCGCTCTTGAAGACGCATCTCGGGGCGGGTGTCGCTTCACCAGAACACCCCCGTCCCCTTCGCTTTATTCTTTTTTCGTTTTGTTTTTTTAGCTCTCGCAGTCGATCACCCACGTTGTTGATTACTTTGTAACCGAGACGGGCGCACACGTAAGAGGGTACAAAGTGGACTTCTAGTATGTACGTACGCAATATCGTTTTACGATGTACCTTTTTATTCTGAGTGGATTCAGCATCAACTGTGCTGGCGAAGGGCCAAAGCGTTTTGTAAAGGCTCGACGCAGTGTGGGTGAACGATCTAGAATGAGGGATGGGTGGGATGATGTAAAGGTTAACGTGGTTGGGGAATGTTATGAGCGCGTGTGTTGTGGTAAACGGTGGAAGTGTCCTGAAAGCATTCGGATGTTCTTCGATTGCAGGACACCCCCGTATATCACCTGTAAATCTGTAGAGCATTGTGCCTTTCGGGCCAGTAAGATCTTCCGCAGACGACGAAAGCGAGGCAGACGGAAATTTGTCGTCTGCTTCGTGATGTAGCAGGTACAGGGCTACCCGAGGATAAACACCGGGTTCGTAACGGAGATAAAATTAACTAAAAGAGCGTTCGGCCGGTTCGGGACGTTGAAGCACGAGTGAAAGTGTAAAAATACCACTTGGTCGCGTTTTTTTTATAAGAATCGCTGTAAGTAAATAAATAAAAAATACGTGCCCTCCTTCCAATCGCCTCTAACGCCTGCGAAGCCTATATGTGATTTTGCGTAGTCTCGTAGCAGCCTAAATTTTCTTACTGTAGTTACTTTGCTGCTTTTTAACAATTTCGAAGCCTAGTATGCACGTTTGTTTTACCACTTTTAGTAAATATGCCTTCTTGAGTTAAGTACAAAGCTCGAACGATTTCCCCAACAGGTTAAAAAAAATTGCGGAATCGGGCATTGAGATTGTGCAGGAATAAGCGATTTTTTTTAGGTTTTCACAATTTACACACAGCTTGGAAATTTTACACCACAGTTTTTAGCACCCTGTGGATCATTGACGAAAATTTCGGCGTATGTTATAGTAGTGGTAGCTTTTGCACTTGGCGCTTTTCTTTCCTTTCTGAGGGCCACCGGCCTCCTTCACGAACTGTAGGGATTTCCTTCCCTCGTCATCCTTTCATGTGAACCTTTTTGGAATGGGGTAGGGTCCTGCACTCAACGCAGGGAAACATCCCACATCATCATCATCATCCATTCATCTATGTTGTTGTTGTTGTTGTTGTTGGTAGCTTTTACGGAGAAAAGAAAGAAAAGAAAAACCTCACTTCAACTCTGGTAACCCTGAATAACCAGGGATCGGAACCGGTATTTTTTTCGGTACGGTTCGGGTTCGGGTTCAGGCATATTGGTTCGGTTTAGCTCCGCTGAACCGAAATTATCAGCTTGAACCGGTTCAGTTATATCGGTTCGGTTCGGGTTCAGCTCAGGGAGAACACCCCCCCCCCCCCCCGCACATACACAGACAAAAAAAAAAAAAAAATCGGTCAGCGGTCGGGACATTTACAGGGATTGGAACCGTTACTTTTTACGGAAATCTGTCGTCTGCTGCGACGTATACGTAAGTTGGTTGCATCTCGGTCTAGTTCTACGTAGGCCTAGAAATAGTGACTCTTGTGGTGGACAGTTAAAAATAGCTAGGTAAGTCGTGAGACTTTCTCGTTCTAAACGTAATTAGGCACTTCCCGTTATCTTCTTTTTAGATTTCCGTTGTCTCAGTTTGTCGTATTAATTATTTGGGACCCCCCCCCCCCCCCCGACACTCTGCTTAACTTTTGCTTTTCAACCACACACGTAAGAACCTATTTAAAAATCGAAGATGCAGCTATAAGAGAGCAACAAAACTGCTCTCCCTTGTGGACCACTCCCAGTATCACCCCCCCCCCCCCCCGCCCAGTTCTTCTCGGCCGAACAAGAGTAATAACCCGATTCACGGCGGCAGTCAAGGCTACACCACGGAGCACATGCATCTTTTGTCTAAGGGGTAATTGAAAATAAAAAGAACGATCTCATTTCCCATGATACGCATCCAGCCGCTCCGCGTTGTACGCAGTTCGCGCAACAACGGACACTGTCTTTCAAGGTCTCCTTGATTCGACGATGCACCCGTCGCGATCCTGAAGATTTCGCCGGATCAGCAGGATACCGCAGCGGGTGCTCCGTCTGCAGTCATCGAGGTTGGTTAGGCGAGACTTCTAGAGTGAGACCACCTCGGGTGTTTTAAAATGGAGGGAATTAGGATAGTCTCTCTCTGGTGCCCTTTGCAGCGTGTGTGTGTGTGCTAAGGCCAAGGTGAAATATGTGTGTTGCGAATGATGGGGGGCGATCAGTTTAATTAAAGGCTCGCTCTTGAATTAAGTTTCGGGGGATGTGACGTAATGCGCGTTTCTGTGGTTTGATGGATCCTGAAGGATTGGGTAAGGGGTCATGGGAGAATGTCCCGGTGCCGTAAAGGCTTGAGATCAAGTTAGTGTAGGGATGCGCTCGCTCCTCAAAAGGACGTAATATCACGAGCTTCCTTCGCCGCTTTTCCACTGTGCGTGTACAAAGGTTGTCGCCTTTACGATAATCACTAGGATTTCATCCGAAGATCTCTAGCGTGATGCCAACCAACCTAACATAAACAAACATAACGTATCCCTGCCAACCCCAGTCTATCCTTTGGAATCGCAACTAGGCTCAACCGCTTCCTGTTGATGTAAGACAATTGAACCCGAAATATTTTGCCCCTCCGGTTTCGATAGGCCACAGTCTGCAAAGACCTGCTCTAAGGTTTAAGGTTTACTCTATATGTGCCTTGTCGCGAGCGTGCTGAAGAGCATGTGTCTCAGTCGCTCTGTTGAACCGTTGTCTTCATATTGGCAAAATTAGGAGCTTTGAATTTACTTTATCCACAGTGCCGTACGACTCCCGCGAGCACTGTCCCATGTTTCTATACTGTTGACCTAATATCAACGAATCTACAGTTTTCGCCTCGTTTTTAGTGCTAGGAGAACACTACTATGCTGGTCCTTATACATCACCTGGCGTTAGAAAGTTGACTCGCACGCGCCCGACTGCACCTAACTGAGTACCAGTGTAGGGAGCTTCCTTTCCGTTTTCCAGTCTGAGAGCCCAGGTGCCAAAGGACAGCTCTTCAAACAAAATCAGTGTTTGTTCGTTTTCTTTTTCACAGACACACTTTCTCCGTCCCAACGCTTAACCACTTTTAACACTATAAGCTCCAAACTTTGGTACCTCCTTGTGTGTTCTACCCGTACGCCATATATCGGACATTCCAAGGAGGACGTCTGTGTGAGACCATCTTCTCTTCTTGAGACTCTGTGACTACAACGATGCCGCAAATGATGTGACAGGAACGTGCCACGGCATGAGTCGCTGCTACGCGCCTGTGTCTGATCATATTCGAGTAGGCTAACGACGAGACTAGCGGGAGTTACACTGTAGCGGGTTCCCCATGTGGTACCTACCTCTTCGGTTCTTGTGTTTGAATACAATAAGAAGCTTCTTCTTTTATTTTTTTGTCATACTGTCCATGTTTTTGCAACTGCGTGCCGAGTCAATGCGGCGGAAGATTGGAGCGTGAAGACGCTATGGAAATCGATGTCGATATGGGTTTTGCCGCAGCCAGTTATAGTAGCACGTTGGACATAGATTGCGCTTTCTGAACAAGACGCCAAGCCCAGCCGTCCATATTCCTCATGTCGCCGCTCTTTCTGCTCTTCACGTATCGACGCGGACCTCAACCGCTAGCTCTACACCGCTCCGCGTCTGAGGGGGGGAGTGATGTGGCGGCCCATGGACGACGAAGAAGACGTGCCTCTGCTGGCGCGCGCCACCGCGCTGGCCAGCCAGTTCTACCGGCACCGTCCTAGCGTGAGGCCACAACCATCTGCCCGCTGGGACGTTCCATCATCGCCGGTCAGGACTCATGTAGAGGGACACCGCCTCCTCTACAGATTGATAAATACTGATCTTTGTAAAACTGCAGAAATCTGCAGAGCAGCCTGTTGTACCACTTAAGAGATGTTCTGCTTAAAACGCCTGAAAGTTGCATAACGGTAGTCTCGAAAGTCGTATAACGGTCCCAATTGGGGTATTAGTGCCCGAAACCGTTCGTACGACTTGGAACCATTCAACTCTCGGTAAATGCCAACAGCTAGAACGTTTAGTATTGAATGATCAGTATACGTTACTTCTGTTAGTGCCGCAATTAGGATCGCGATGCAGCTATGGCCATAAGCAGTGAGTTGACCAGTCATGTTAATGAAAAAAAAAGCTCGAGGCACACAGTGTGCCCACACACTGCTATGTTCATGTTGGGGGCTCTAGTGCTTCGGAGTACTCTTCTGCATCCATGCGAAAACACGCGAAGCTTTTCCTTGTCGACAGCGGCACTGTAGAAACACAGGCGGATAGGATTGTCTGTGTTGGCTAATGTTTTATGGTACGTTCGGTAAGAGCCAACACTTCAAGAGTTATACATTGTAGCGAGTGTTATCTGTTCCGGAGTTCGAGATACGGAAGCCCGCTTGCATTCTCTTGCTCGTCATTTTTTGCCTTGCTGTTATGCGATTACTGTAGAAGGCAGCGAGAATGGAATTGGTGTTTGAACCAGGGTTCCGCATTTTCAGCACTTATTCCTTGGGAGATTTGGCGGGTGTTTCTCGGGGTTTATATGGTTTGTCAAATTCGGGTGTTTTCGGTATTTTGAAACGTTTGCGCCAAATAGATGCCGAAAACTCGGCAGCCATAATGACTCGTGGAAGCATGGCAGCTTAGGAGGAGGACATTGCGAATGATTTCCTTTCCTTTGCTAGAGGGTTCCACCTGTATACTTGAATCCTCCTGACCCACTGATCAAAGTGTTACAGCGGAATATGTTTTCCCCTGAACTAAGGGATATAGCAGCTCTGCAGGGCGGTATTCCCACATCCCACCTGGAAACAATGTCAAGGAAAAACGAAAATGTAATGCTCCGGAGAAAAAGAAAAAAAAAAGGAAGAAGGGGAAGAAGAAAAAAGCAATCTGATGGTAGCGGCATTTTCGGCATGTAGCACCAGATGCAAGAGTGCAATGCGGAATTTTTCGGAGTGTGTCGAATTTCTAGGAAAATATTCGGCAGGTGTTTTTCGGAATTTTTCGGCAATTGCCGAGAACGCGAAACGCTATGTTACAACGGCTCTCTTGCAGTATCTGGCCCTGGAAATAAACATGTGTGACTTGATGGCAATTGATGTTCTGAGGCTGGAACACATAGAAAGGACTTCCTTCATGTGTGAGTTGTTCAATATGAATATGTGGTGCTCCTTTGTATTCTTTAATGTTGTGGGTGATTAACGTGCTCTCTTTTTCTTCACCTACTTCATGATTTCCAAGATGCGAGCTTATGAGACAACATTGATATAACTGGGGGACACAAACGCCTTCCAACTTCCGTTGAAAGGAGATTGGCTCCGGCATGTCTGTTGCATGCCGCAAGGTCTCGTGATCACAGTGCACAGTGATCACAGTCCACACAGTGATCCCTACTGCCTGGAACCTCATCTAACCTCATCTGTTACGGCAACTTGTCTACGGCACTATGACAGTGACTACCTTACTGGGCCCCGTTCGTCAGTCGTCCCAGTGGGCCGTCACCACTGCGCTCCTCCGCTTTCTCCACGCTTCGAACCTCGATCAACGCCTTGTGATTGTGTGACCGTGTGTGTGACTTTTCAGTTTTAGTTTTGTGTTCTTCCTTTCCCTTTCTTTTCCTCTTTGTCTTTTCCTTTCCTTTTTCCTTTTCTTTTCTGTCTTTTCCTTTTATTTTTTTCTTTGTCTTTTCCTTCTCTTCTCTTCTTCTTCTTTCTATTTTGAATTTCTTTCTTTTTTGGAATAGCAAGCTGGCATTAGCCTGACTGACATTTCCATTTTTCTTTCTTTTCATTCTATCCCCCCCTCCACATCTCATCTAACCTCATCCTCATCTAATCATCTACCTCACCCTGCATTAGTCGTGACGTTGCCCGGTACAAGCGTGACCGAACACGGCGAGCAGTTTCACCACCACCACCACGTGCTCACCCACGACCAACTGTCAGACTTCTGCATGAAACAGCAGTGAACGTTTTACAGAGCATTCCACAAATGACATCGCCTTTCCCGGTATTTTATGGCGTGGAATTTTGTGGCCCAAGTGCTCTGTTATTAACTGCACCACGTGTCTGTCCACTACACGTATTCTCTCAACGTGTCACCCTGAAGATTGATAGCACTCTATCACTTTTACAACATTGTTGTCTCAGATCGCACAAACATTAGACTGAAGAAAAAGGGACACGGTGCATATATGGGGATATGCCGGGGACATCCGGGCGGTACAAAGCGATAGACAGTAAAGGTGGTCTGTACACAGTGCAAAGCAGCATTCTATGAAGCTTATTCAGCTTACAAGTTATGAAGAGACTGGGAGGTGGTGGGTTAGACAGCACCGGGCTGTGCTGTCTGAGGCTTTCCCTGTCGGTCTTCATGCAGACATTCCAGACGAAAGTCGGCGCAGTTCCCCCTGAAGTCGGCCCAGGAGGCATACTAACCCCCCCACTCCTTCCTACTGTCCACGCTCCATCTGTCCACGTCTGTATACCGCTTATAGCCACAGTTGTCTCGCTGCGCTAACATGGGATTTTAGAAAAAGGCAATGAAGAACAATGATGGCACTAGTTTCGTAACTTTGACCGTTGCTATATTGCAAGCATACCTATTTCCAACCTTATGATATTCCTCTTCCAGCACAATTCATGTAAGACCGTCCCTTTGTACTCAATACCTCAACATGAAGAAAGAAAAAAAAGAGAGAAACAGGAAAGCGTCCAGTGTAAAAAATCCATTCATCACGGACGTATATGTCATCAATAATGAACCCTGTTATTAGCATTTTGCACACACTCAAGGTTGAAAGTGAGCCATGTATCACAAAGGTCATTTTTCACGTTCAAAAGAAAGGATTTCTATTACAAGGTTGCAATACGATGATCGCCACGAGCGATTAGGGACGGCAGTAGTCGTGAATACATCGTTCGCGGGTGTAGTGTTGACCTTCGTTGGAGCACATCGTATGTCATCTTTTGAGAAAAATTACTCGCATGGGGGGCATCGAGTACAGGGTGGCCCAAGACAAAGCACGGTATTACTTCCGCTTCGTAGAATAAAAAGTATACGAACATGCGCGACATCTGGATGCTCAAGTTCGTGGCTTGATAGCTTTACTTTGTTATACGCCTGATGTTGCAAGTACTATATTTAATTAAAGCGGCATTGCAGACGCTAGTGCTATAAAGCAGTTCAAATGTTTAGTGGCAACCAAGTGTGAAAATAAAGTTCACACTTGTATTACGATTGTATCATTGTTTTCGACTTGTAAATTTTCGCGAAATTGGCGAAGATTAAGGTCTCGCGAGCAGTCATTCACATGTGCATTGGAATCGCTATTACTGTACCTCTATTACTGCTGTACCTCTACTTACATAGCACAAACCCCGTCGCCCCCCGTTTTTCGTATATATTACAAAAGAGAAAAACTTTACAATTTGAAGCACACACAACATACCAAGCACCCAAAGCCCATATGAGCCTGTCTCAATTTTCTAAAACGGCTTCGAAACAAACTGACACACGTTGCTTCTTTTGGACTCACATAAGTTATACACCAGTTCTATTCCAATTCAGAAACTGGGATCTGAGCCAAAATAACGTGATGTACAACATTGCCGCGTGCTCCCGGTGCCCTCGTATAAGGCACATGTGAGGCAGCGACCTACAGCCCTTCATTCTAAAGTAGGCATGATTGACGTTGGCGAGTTGGTAGCCGGTTTGACAAATGTGTTTCCGGTTGCGTATAGCTCTGACGACATGGGGACACCGTGGTTTCCTTTTCTTCTTCTTCTTCTTCTTCTTCTTCTTCTTTTTTTTTAGACACCCTTCAGTTTAGGGAATACTCTGGTAAATTTTGGAGCAGAGCAAGAGCAATTTATGGGAGCTTCTGCCTGACTTTGATGGGCGCTGGCGGGACATTGCGGCTGATGTCGATTGGAGAGATCATGCAGAGGAATCGGTGCATGCCTTATATGGGTGCATGTGGAAAAAGAAAAGAAAAAGGAACAGATGGTGTGGTTTTTGTCAGAGCATTGAGGATGTATGAGACAACAAGAGCTGAGATGGTATCTCAGCCTTATGGGGTTCGGAAGGGGGTTATTTAGGTGAGGAGAGGTCTCCGGGGGATCCTCAGTGGGTGATCTTCTCTGACGTTTGATGCAGGAATTTTTGTTCTGGCGGATCTTGTGAGATTTTAGAGGATAGCGAGAGCCTGTCCGTGTATGTAGTAGTTCAATTCAGATGGGATAGGAATTTATCAGAAGTTGCTCGAATGATAAAACGGAGTGTCAACACACTGTGCATGTGATCTCACTTGGGGAGCCCATACATAGTGGCGATAACTCAAGACGAGATAACACATTTACCTCTGCCATTGAGGCTCAGTACTTATCAGTTGGATTTGCCATCGTAACCACTGCTTTATCACTGCTCGAATTTTTATCCCCAAAGAGCGCGAAATTCCGCGCAAATGAAGGATTCTGCAAAAAGTGCCCACCACTTTTCTGGCAACGCCTACCCCGACACACACGCCTAATCACATGCGAAGGGATGCATAGCGGTGGCGACGTTTCGGCTCGTTCAACGCATGGACACCCTTTCTTTACGGCCGACTATCATCAATTACGTGATAGATTTTGCAGATATTATCGGCTTATCGGCTAAAAGAGGAAAGAAAAAAAAAGCCTATATTTTTATTTGATCAGCCGCATAGCTCATTAATTCAGCCACCCTTTCAACGCGTTCCTTGCATGGTTTATGTGGGCTCGCTACGTTATACTTGGAAGCCGCGGGACAAAAACAGGTTTCCTTATCATGCTATGCAATTATTTGAAAGGCAAAGGAGCTGAAAAAAAGAAAAAAAAAACAAGAAACAGTACAAAAATATTCAGCAGAAATAAACGACAAACAGAAATCCTCCAGACTGTGCACCGCAAGGAAATATAAGCATCGATTGATTGTTAATGTTGCTTTTAGATGTTGCTTGTTATTACATCCGCGGTATATACGTGTTCGAGAATTTATCACTGCACAGGATATACAAATGAGGCTGTTACGTAAGTGTAGTAGCAGCCTTTGCCATGTTGTCTCGTCTGAATAGGGCAATGTAAAAAAAAACGTTATGCAAACACAGGAGCCTCTCTCTCTCTCTCTCTGTCCCTCCCTGTCTCTCTCTACACACCAAACGCACGAAATAGGGCTTCCGTACTTCATTAGGGAGTTTTAGCGAGCCGTTTTCGCTTGAACGAAACGACCGACTCGGGTGTCGCGCATGCACATTACGAATGGGTGAGCGTGTCATGGGGAGCGCGGTTTTGTACGAACGATCCACTCGCACTGAGTCGTTTCGTTGTATTCGGCGAGCACAGCAACAAGATGGCGCCTGTTTGCAGTAGTGGCTTTGGGAGTTGCTGCGGGACTACCAGATGTTTACTTTCGCCGATGATGTATATCCTCTGCGGTAAGCTGTTGGATGTAACGACGCATTCAATAGAACATTTCATACGCATCGGCGCCCAGTTGTGGTAGCGCCAGAACACGTGCTCCGTGTGAGAAAGTTTGTGCGTATAGAGGGTGTGTGCAGAAAAACATGACCCGCATTTTTACATGTAACTTGTTGTCTATACTTAGCCGAGGAACTTCCGGTGGCGCACGACGGCGTATTTATGCGTGCGAAAGCTACAAAAAAATCCTGGAAGCCATACTCAATGAAAAAAATAAATAAATAAATAAACAGAGCGCGAAAACATGGGCGTTCATGCATTAGAATAGGGCGGTCATGACACTGCATGGTAGTGTATTTCGGTCTCATGAGAGTTATGTGCAGGCACCGCTAGGGGCACTGCCGATGAGCATCCATGTGGGACATCGTTTCGATTTATGCACCGATAGCTCCACTAGCGGTACTTGAACACAACTCTCCTACGTGCACCATGTTGCCCTTTCACATACACCCTGTTGTCCACCATGTTGCCCTATTCTGATGCACGGAAGCCGACGTTTTCGTTGTTCCGTTTATTTTTTAAGCTGGGTATGGCTTCCGCAATTTTTCTACAGATTTCGCACGCATAAATGCGCCATCGTGCGCCACCGGAAGTTCGTTAGTTAGGTAGGCAAGAAGCTATGTGCCTAAATGCGGGTCATGTTTTTCTGCACACACCCTGTATATGCAAGGCGTACTAAAGCTAAATCGATGCAAAGTGCTCATCCCTGTGTCGTTCCCTGTTTGGCCTAACTATCAAGAGAGGCTCGCACACGGGTGATTAACCCCTCTTCAAAGCGAAACTGACTCCCTCATCCGCCTCCTGGTCCATCAATGTGAGATCGAGTATCCCAATTTGTGCCGACGCCTGCTTGACACGGCAACACGGTGACCGCCGCAGTTCATCCCAACTACAGCCTTCAGCAAAGGGAAAGTCTGAAGGTACACTGCGATATGTCATTCTTACAACAAGAAAACACGTGGATGATCCACCACGATCCAATTCTGCTCGAATCAATCTGGTATACACTTGGGGATGAACGATTCTTCCCGATTTACTTCTCTGTATAACTCGCTTCCCATAAGCTTTTCGCATCGGCAGGATCGGTCGTTTGGTTCCGCCACAAACGACTCGCTGAAACTCCCTATTATCGCGTATATTATAAATTACAAGTTATCCCCAAAGGAGGATCAAAATCAGCACACTTCACCAGGCAAGCCGCATAGATATCATCATCACGACGAGTATGTACCGCGGGCCCCAGTCACGACCATAGGCCTGATCCTCTTCCTACATGAACCGTCCGAAACCCCCCTCATTATACCGTAACATTTCAATTAACCCAGTGAACAACATCGTAGATCTCCGATTAGCATCGAAGGTATATACAGGTTCACGCCGAAGTCCTCCCTATACAGAAATCGCACGGGTCCAACCGAAAAACCTTACTTCATCAATCAAGCCTGTCAACCCTTCATTAGCTCCGTATAACGCTACAATGTAACATTTTTAATTCGATACATAAAATTACCCATAGCGTCATAAAAGCGCCCACAACCTCCTACCCACAATGATTTAAAAGCGGGAGTGCAGAGCGCCGCGAGCCCCCCTTCCCATACGCCTATGCTTCTCAATCCATCTTGCTTCTGTATAAATGTACACACGTTTAGTGTGTACTATCCAAAGTGCATCGAAGCGGTGTTTAATCAAGACATCAAGTTGCTCCTTTGCCCTACCTTGTTAAGCAAAAATGATGTTGCTTTTTCCTAGAACGCACCTTAATTACAGTCCGTACATTTCGTTTGACAAATTGCGAGCTCGTTTTTTTAAGTGCAGGGTCTGCCGTCTAGAATGCAGACCGGCGTATCTGAAGAAACAAATTATGATTGTGAAACGCGGAGTGCATAACATTGCATGGCGTATGATTTGCATTGGATGCACGTGACACTTGGCGTCGTATAGGATGTGCTTGATTAGGACGTTCGAATGAAGGGCGTCATTCTGGAGTGTAGAGTGCGTATGTAATAAGTGGTTTAGGGAGAGCACGATGGCAAGACATGTCAAGTGTAGTTGCAAAGGGGTGGTGGTGACAAGGTTGCGAAGGCGAATGCGGTGCTTTGTGCCGGTGTTGTTGCTCGTTAGACTGTCATGTGTGGTGATACTGTTGTGCTAAGATGGCTTTGCAATGCTAAAGGGTGGAGTATATAATTATTAGTGCGGTTATGATATTGACGCTATGCTCGAAAGCGAATGACCTCGGTGTGTCTCGTGAGTATACATATAACGTCCGGGCAGTTACGTTGATGTTCCGCTGTTGTTTTTATTTTTCACCTTATTGTTGTTGATGTTGCTATACAAAAGTGAACAACGTGGAAAGGAATGGTTGCTGTATAAAAGGTGAGTTTTATCACTCTCAGAAAAAAGGGTGGAGCAGTTGTACCTTTCAGGAGGTAATATTTGTCGCAGATGTTGTACCTAAAAGGTTGCAAAGTTCTACCTGCTACCTCGCTCTCTGCCACGATAGATAGGGTTACCACTTCTGATTCCGTGAGCGAGGGGGGCGTACGCCTTTTTGTATAAATTTGGATATACGATAATTGCTTTTACCACCCTTTTACGCCCTTTATCAGACGCCATGTTGATCTAGGTGGTAACTATATAGAAGTTACCACTTTTTCACACCCTTTTTTTTTAGAGTGTACCAACGGGAAAGAAATAGCTAGAGTTATAGTAAATGTCCTCAAAGTGGCCGTTCCGTTCTGTTCCTTCTGTTCTGTGTTGAGAGTGTTGAGCGTTCTGTTCCTTGGGTTAACCCCGTTGTCCATGTTTTGCTCCTGCATCGTCCCACACCACTCTCTGTAATTTCTCAAGTTTCCTCGCACAACGTTTAACACCTGACATTCTTTTAGCCATCTAATCTAGTTTATCCTGTTTGTGCGATTTATGCATGTATAACTTTAAGTGCAAATTCTTCAACTTCCATACCAACCTCTTCGCAGCCCTTATGCGCAGAGCAGACGTCTAAAGTTTTCACAACGGTCAAAATTACATTCTCATTCAGGCAACTCGCGTACCTTATACCACGCCCTCTATCACCCTTTTAGCACGTCTTGTTTTCCTGACGAGCATCCGCCTATGTTTTCTCACGTTAATCTACTACGCTTCAAAAGGCAAGCGCTGTGGATGCCGCGCTTTTTGACAACCCGGTGATTCATCATCTGTAGGTGTCAATGAGAATGCCGGGGGAGTGGAAATATTCTAATCGTGATTGTTAAAACCTACGTACGTTTCCTTTTTTATTCTTTCAGCTGTCCTTGAAATGAACGCTGTGGCAGTGAAGCTCTACAGCATCCGGGGGGTTGTCAGCGCACGCTACCTCTGCATGAACAGGAGGGGTCAGCTCTCCGGGCAGGTACGTTACCAGTAACATGTTGTTTGTTGCCATTTGTCTTTGTTGTAACATGAAAATCGAAAAATATGGGTGGAGTGCACATGTGAGTAACGTGGTTGTATTTCCCCTTAAATGCAAGTTACGAAAAATTAAGAAGAAGTTATGAATGAAGAAGAAAAAGAAGGTTTTAACGAATGCAGTGCACATAGCCCAGTTTTCATCTTTCAAATTCTTAACGATGCTCTGTGGGGGGGGGGGGGGGCTTTCCAATGAGGGATACTGACACACCCTTTTTCATTGAAGTTCCGTTTGTCACTTGCGTATTTGTCCACACCCATATCTCACGGCGATTGAATGGCAGAAACGCTGGCAATGAGCCTCCAAACCATCATATCTTTCTGTTCTGAATATATAGCCAGCCAACCTCCATACAGAGTTGTACGTAACGCGTTACTAGTAATTGCGTTACTAGTAATCAATTACTTTTTCATTAATTTTTAACGTAATCAATTAAGTTTGTGAGCAAGTAATTTTCGAAGTAACTTGATTAAAATTTTTCGGTAATCAATTACTGAGTAATAGATTACTTTTTTAACCTTCTGTCGACAATGGCAACCCTTTGCAGCAAGCCAATCTGTTCTTCTGTTCCACCATGAGTTCGACCGAAGCAATAACGCAGAGGTCACTGCGACTGCCGTGTCTAGTGCACAAGTGTTCCATGCACTCCACAGTACCCAAGCAGCACAATGTACTGAAAGTCGAGTGCAGTATAGGGATGGACGGGTAGGAGGAAGGCCTTGAACAGACTTCTGAAACTAAAAAAACATTGGTAAGGCACATACCGACCACCCCTATTGCACTCGACTTTCACTACATTGTGCTGCTTGGAGATAATCCCTTACAATCGCGACCTACTGGAGCAACAGTAAAATAGGTGACTCTATTGATAAATTGTGCGGGCTGAACATAACAATAGTAACAAAACGAAGCGGATGTTTCGACGCCGATGCTTCGGTGTTGTTTTAAACGTGCATATAAATCTGTAATAAGCTGAAGGTTTGAAGGTTGCTTTCAAATGTATTTGTGAATTTGACTTATCATGTATGTTGGTGTCTCGTACTAGAATTCGCAACAAGAGCTGCATGGTTGCATTCACTGCAGGCTTGTTCGCTTCGGTATGGCCCTCAATTTAAAAGTAACGGGAAAAGTAACGCGTTACATTTTTAATCGGTAACGTATTACATTTTTGATAAAGTAATTTGTAACGGTAAAAAATTACTTTTCGCGCAGAAGTAACAGTAATTGTAATCAATTACTTTTTTCGAGTAACGTGTACAACTCTGCCTCCATATCCCTCCCTGCCCCGGTACCATCATCGTCATCATCGATGGTAGTTTGTGTCGGTCATATCTCCATCTTCTCTCTGAGTCCCGCATCGTAGATGTCGCTAATATCGCTTTTTTTTTTCTCTCTCCTCTATTCCCTTCTTCAATATAATACCAACAAGGAGCAAGATTTAAGTGGCCACCCACCTTCTGAGGTGGCCTGTTCTCAGTTGCGTCATTTGTATTCCTGACGTAAAGTCGAGGAATGTCGACCAGGGAAAATCTAGGGCCACCCTCCATGTCTATTGCATCCATGGTACCACAGTGCGTCAACCTGCAAAAGACGATCCCACGCCTATACGAGACAACGCATATGTATCGGGTCGCATACCAAATTGGGTACTCAGTCAGATACGATAAGGTGCAGAGAGAAAGCACGTTGATCGGTGAACCGTAGACAGAGCTGAACGTAACGCGTTACAAGGAACGCGCTACTGTTTTTGGTAACTATGTGACGACTTAGTCTTACGACTAAAATAATAACTAATAACGTACTTAGTTGCAAAAGTTGGTAACGCGTTACCAACACACAAGTTACTCGTTCCTTTTTTTCTTCTTTTTGCTCAATGTGAGCAACCACGACCGCCCGTTGTGGGTTTTCCCGCGCACACGTGGCGGTATTTCACGAGGCTGAAGCGCAAGGAAAAATCCCCAGCGAAGAGAAAAGGTTACCAGAGAGCAACGCCTTTCCCATTGCTCTAGTGTCCACGTTGTTTCATCACAATGAATTTGTTCCTCCTTTCAAGCTGCGCTCAGGGCGTTTAGTGCCTTGTCTCTCTGTCCCCTACTCAGGAACTCATGTCAATGATCACGTGAAGGCCTCCTTGTGAATGAACGCCGTTTGTTTTCCTGAAACAATAATAACAAAAAAAAAAAAAAGATCCCTCTTACGGATCACCGCCTTCAACCCTGTTTGCTTGTTTGTTTGTAAGGAAAACAAAATAGGAGAAATTTAACTCGCTTCCCGACTTGTTCTGCTCAGGGTGTCGGAGCCAACCAGAACCGAAAACCGAAAAAAAAAAAACGCTATTTTGGAGCGAACCGGAACTGAATCGAAACCGTATACATTTTTTTTTTTCGCTCTGGAGGGAAACCGAAAAATTTACAATGAAAAAATGGCTAGGAAGCAAGCGAGCTGCTGAAGATGATGCATAATGCAAAAACCCCGAGACTAGGGAACACGAAGGGACAGACACAACACGAAGTCTCAATATCTCGTGTTGTGTCTGTCCCTTCGTGTTCCCTAGTCTCGGGGTTTTTACATTATGCATCGAAAAATTTATTTAACGCTTTTCGGTCCAAGCAAAAACTTCGCCGGTTTGGACTACCAGTAGGCGAATTAAACTGACGTCGTGCGTTCTGAAGTCATGTCATGGATAGTTTACGAGGGTTACCGTTACGGTGCAATGTATGTCGATATACGATGGCCCTTAGGCTCCCTTTGTAACGTTTTATCGTTCGCGCACATATACTTACAGGTACATGTGACCGGTTGTGGCTCTCTACCAAAGTGCCGTAGTGTTCGTTTTAATTTCAGCCGCCCAAACTCTCCTCAACTAAACAGCGACCCAAGGGGGGTGCGTAACGGCTTCTCTATCGGTAATGTCGCGCAACGCGTCCCTTGTTTGAGAGCAGCGAAGTTGAATACATCTACGTATCCGCGAGGCAAGCGCGTGCGAAGTGGTGCCTCTTTTGTGGACAGGACACGAAGAAAAGAAAACGGAGCCGTCGAGCGCGTTTGTGAGTGAAGATGTTCCTCAATTTGCGTCGTACTCGTGCGGTAGTGCTTGCCGGCTAGGAAGCAGCAACAAACATTGGGATGGGATGCGATCGCACCAATCCAGCAAGAAAGTACTTTACGTATGACATCACAACATCAAGTCCGTCTGTATCATGCGCTTCAAGAAAGGAGAAAGCCTATTTGAAGAGACAGTCACCTACAGGAACCAGGAGCTACAAATTTCCCAGCTGCCTATTAATATCAAATACCATGTATGCGGAATAAACGGGTTTACATTTTGTAACATCGATTTTTTTTTTCTGGGAATCAATATGTCCACCAGAAGCGGAACCGGTTAAAACCGGTATGAACCGTTATTTTTTTGCTCCGGAGCAGAACCGGTACCGAACCGTTTATGGTAGAATCGGAACGAAAACCGGAACGAAAAACGTTTCGGTTCGACACCCTGGTTCTGCTACTCCTAACATAAATTCTGACCCCCACCCCCACTCCCAAAAAATACTTTTCTGGGGGTGGGGTGTGCTCTACTCGCAAATTCGCTATTGACTATGCACATGTTCGCTATTCACATATTCACTAGAAGTCCACTATTCACAATTATCCACTATTCACATATTCACTAAAAGTCCACTATTCACAGTTATCCCAAGATCGTGCAGAGAGAATCCTAAAAGGTTGCGTCCATCCCACAGCCCTGAACAAATTTCACAAGTACCCCCAAGGCAGCGTTCCTCGTGTTCGGTGCCCAAACGGTCCCAACACCCAGACTTGTGCCCGTTACCGAAAAAAAGGAACTAAATACCGTTACCCGTTACTTCAGAAAAAAGTAACTAAATACGTTACTCGTTACCAACATACAAAAGTAACGAGTTCTCGTTACTCACAGGTAACGAGTTACTTTTACGTTACCGCAGCATAGTTAAAGGAGCCAACAAACACGCCGTCACTTGCCTTCAACTCTTTATTAATGAGGAATTGCACTTCAGGAGGCGCTGATACTCGAAATTTGTCGTCCGTCCTTCGTGTTCGGTGTCTCTCGGCCCGTTACCATGAATCTATATCAGTTTGCCTGGACCTTCTCCCTTGTTTCCAAAGTGGGGGTGATCGGAGTTTACGAAAACACAAGAAAAAAAAAAAACACTGGTTTTCGTGCCACAGATCACAAACGGTTCCCTAAAACAGACGAAGGGCTGCGTCATAATTTAGAGCGCTCAGAAGCTTAGCAAAGATAAGAGAAGTCGAAACGTATTTTTTGTAGCCATAGCACAATTGGTGGCCATTCCTGGGAAGGGGTGATGGTCGGAGATTACAGAAACAACAGAAACAACAACACACCCAGTGAGGGACTGCAATAATACTTTGAGTCACACATCACGCAGGTCATATCTGCAGGCATTGCGCCACACGGAATGCCGAAATGTGCTCAAGAAAAGGAACGAGTAACGTCAGTAACGAGTTGCCAATTTTTGTAACTGATTCCGTTACTATTACAATTTTTTAAAAAGTAACTCAATCGTTACTTCGTTACCAAAAAAAGTAACCGTTACCAAGTAACGAGTTACTTGTAACGAGTTAGGCACAACTCTGCCAACACCTTCACTATATTGAAGACCCTGCTGTCTAGTCGAGCTAGTGTAGCTTTCAGTGTAGTTCTTTGAGAAGCATACCTAGTTTACCCTGTTTATTGGTGTACATTTATCCTATGTCTTATTTGATGCATGCACGATTCGACAGTGTACATGAGACAGCTAGATATGTTGGCGATATAGATAGGCGATGCTTGCGTATTTCTGCTGTCTGGTATGCAAATGCAACGTAGAGAAGTAACTCTTTACTTCCAAGTAAGGAGAACGCGTTCCTTTTATTTGTGAGTAACGGGTAATGTATTTAGTTCTTATTTTGTCGAAGGAGCGAGCAATGTATTTAGTTTCTATTTTTTTGGAGGGGGGGGATAACGTGTACAGCTCTGACCGTAGAAGCTACTTTTGCTGCTTCGTGTCCTGTAAGTCCTCACAATGGGATATCGCTCAACAGCAGCATCTAAGGGCCATCGTGACTGTTCCTTTCAATTCTATTCCCTTCCCACCTATTCCCCCTTATCACGCATGGTTCTCAAACCGTGCAAACATCCATAACTTAAAAACCCGAGACTGGGGGGCAAGAAACGACAGCACAGACAGTTATGGATTTATACCACCAGCTCGCTTGCTTGCCCTCTCGTACAAACATATTGCCTTGCAAAAATCAAAGCGCCTTTCGGGCATTGCATCTAAAGAAACTCTATCAATTAATGAGTCACGCTACACTAGATCGTTGTTCTGCTGTATTCCAACCTGTCCGCCCTCCATCATCTAAAGCCATACAGGAAGTCAAGTGGTCGCGTGTTACTCGTTGTACGGCTATTATTAATGGATTTAACCCTTTGGTTGACGAAGCAATGAAAATTGTGAGGAGTGAAACGCGTGTGATGAGCAGCACCTGGCCAGGTCAATGCTCTTGATGAGCCTCAAAGCAATTCCTGGCAGGAAGACAGAAAGTCTTCTCGACGATCACAATGCCAGGGACAGTGTTGGAAACGGCTTCCGTGTCTCGTTTGTGACGTCGGCTGGGTTGTTGACGCGCCGGGGCTCGAAGGGTGTCGTCGGAAGGGGTTGCGTGTCGTTATGGCTGTAGTCATTTGGAAGACGCGGATCAGTTAGGGAAGGCGGTGGTTGCATAATCGTTACATTTCGCATTGCGGTAACTTTCGTGACTCAGACGATAACTATACGACTGAGTTGCAAAGGTATCTGGGTTCTCAATAAGGACAAATATCGATATCTGAAAGAGAATATTGGTAATAAACGGCGTTTATCGATCACGATATCAAGATATTTTATTGCTACGTATCGTTATCCTTAAAAAAAATCTATATTTTATTTGTACAAATTGATATTTCAACAATTATTATATAATGATCACGCTATATTTAGCGTTATACAGGGTATTTTTTATCCTCTGTTTTACTTATATTATGGTGTTTTTATCTATTTTTATTTTTAGCATAGATGTTATTTTTACAGTTGAGTTACACGCCCAGTCGGACACCCTCAAGAAGAGAGTATGTAACTACAAGATGACTAATTACCCAAAATTAATTAATTAAATCTTTAATTAGATAACTTCGGGCAAACGCAGGATAGCAGAATGGAAGACAATCGTCGTTGAGAGACATTCTATCTAAGAAGAAGAAAAAAAAAAACGAAACATCGCTGAATTTCGTTATGCAAATGAACCGAAACCAAAACAGCGCTCTTCAGGAGCGCCCCACTTTCGCCGACGGAGGCTTATCTGGGCCCCAAAGCGGTTTATCTGGCCAGTGGATCAGCACCTACTCCACTCATCCCCGTTGCTCCAAAGCACGTGACCCTCTGACGTGCAACGAGCGCTGTTCCTTCTGAGCTTTGTGTCCCGCTTTTCGGTTTCTGCTCATTTACATAGCAAAATTCGGCAATGGATATTTCGACGTACGCGCTCATTTTAAGATATTTTTGGAAAATAGGTAATGGCTTTCAACGAGGGCCGTCTCCCATTCTGCTGTATCACTTTTGCGCGAGTTAATTAATGAATTTTAGGTAATTAGCCATCTGGTCATCCTCCCCTGGCCGTATAACTCAACTGCAACAACAACATGTATGCAGCTCTCATAGCTTCTCTTATAAATATCAGGTGCAGCTAAAAAAGACACCCCGTATGCATTCGAGGAGCCTCTCATGCTCCCATAAGTTGTTTTTCGATACAGCCACGTTGGTGTCATCCTTCGGTGCAGCAAAAATGAGCCTACCTTCGTAATATTCGCAGTTTTGTACACACAGTTTCTAGCAACAGAAAAAGAAGTCTTGAAGAAGAACAAGTACGTTGAGTATTGAATATTGTAAAAAAAAAAAAAAGGATATTATCTATGCAATAGACACGATTACTATTTTTAGTCCGTCCAACTCCAACAAACGGAAAAGAACTACCACTTCTCCGACTGATCCCGACGTTTTTTAAATATTTTTTTGCACTGATATTTGTTGCCTTACATAGCGATCGAGACAACTTCATGATCAAAAAATGTTCAGGGTTTTCGCAACGGATGGGCAGCTTTCAATATACTTTTCTGTCCGCGATCTATAACGTGGTGCAAATTTAGTACTAGACTACGATTAACCTCGTCGCCGCGTGAAGCAATAAAAATCGCACTTATTCGTCACCACCCCATGAGGTGCGTTCTTAGCCAAGTATAGGGGCAGGATAAATTATGCGGCCACTTATGCCTTTCACAGCGTGGCACCGAAGGCGAAGGGTGCTGACGAATGGCTTCCTAAATGCGCGGCAATTTTGCTTCAGGCGCTGGCGACGCGGCGACGTTGACCCACAATAAGTCATGCCTTTTCCCGATTTGAAACCTTCCGTATTGGTTTTTTGTTTCTCACATACGTACAGTATTTTTCTTTTTTTTTTTCCGCGAATCTGGCATAGGCAACGGCACCTATGAATAAACAAGCAAGCCGTGGTCGTGTGAAGTTTAAAAGTTTTAAAGTGACAATTGTCGGTCGAAATGTTCGCCTGCCCTTAAAATTAGCCAGTTTTAGTCTCGCAAAACCCACAAAAATGATGAGCTCGCGAGGATTAGGGTCTATTAGAGGACATGTTACGTACTCAAACGTGTGCCGCTCTACCAGATAACTTATTTACTGGAGAGTGTGATCCAGTCTTGAAGGTACATGTGTGATTTGAAGAAGTAGGATGACGATAATCTATCCAGCCCTGCACATTCGGACAAATCGTTGACAGTAGTCATCGCACTACGAGCATAATCGGCTAGCAAAGCCCCCAGTTTTATTTCAACAAAGATCCTTTATGTTGCACTTTCGCAAGACACTCGTGGAACACATCTTTTGTCTATATTTTCGTATTTAACCTTAGTATTGAGTTGAATATTTGAAAAGATTGGCATTTAGCACAAATTGGGGAGCACTCACTGTTCCAAGACCCCGAAGAATGAGGCTACTCCACATTTTACTCCCATAACCCCAAAATTTACTCCCCCGCGACAATTCTGGGCTTTGCGTTGCGAGAAAACCATAATCATGAGCGACACGCCACAGTGGCACAGCTTTGCGCAGGGCGCGCCGGACTTAACGTCCCTGGCGAAAGGCGGCGTGTCTAAGCAACCGGCACCAGAGCTGGCACCAAGCTGCTGACTTCCTCGGACGAGATCGAACTCGCTACCTTGGGATCGATTGGCGGACATGCTCCAACTGATCCACCAATGCCGGTAAGCGGAACTTGCGTTCCCTACCTGAAGCTCTTACATCCCGTATTGCTGACCTTTTAATTAACGTTCACCCTAAAAAAGGAGTAAAATATAGGGAGCAGTTGCAGCTTAGAAGCTGCAACTTAGAAGCTGCGAAGCTGCTTAGAAGCTTAGAAGCTGCAACTGCGGGGAGTAATTGCAATCTAGAGGACTATAGATCGAGTACTCTAGATTGCAATTACTCCCGGCTCTAGTTCCCGAACCCTGAAATTTAATCCCCAAATGTCCCCAAACTTCACGTACACTTCCGTGCATTTAATCCCCAAAAGGGACTGGCAGTCGTGGCAATGTATCTGGACCGCAAAAGAGCTACAATTACTCCACTGGAGATTAAGCTTCAGCTTGTGCGAACACACAGGGGACACAAGGCAAACACAAAGCAGCTTGGTGTTCGTCTTGTGTCCCTCCGTATTCGCCCAGGCTCAGGCTACACCTCCAATGGATTTCGTCCATCAGCTTGCCCCGCATGTATGCCATTTTATTAAAATTATTCCTTTTTCTTCTTTTTTTTTCTGTGTGCGGAAAGCTGAAACTGTTCTAACATTTTCTCGCGAAACACAAGAAAACTTCCCCTCTTTTCGCTTCCACCGAGACATGCCCTTCCTACGAAACGCTTCGGATAAAACCCAGAACAACTCATTCTTTGCACAAGCGCGCCGGTGTCTCTGTTGCCGGAAAACGCGCACCTTGAAAGTCCTTTCTTCCTCGGCAAAAGGTGGTGGCCCACGTAGGAGCCCCCCTTCTCATTCCCGGCTCTCTTGGAGCATTGACCTTCGCCAATCGATGCACTGCAATTACTCTTTGTTGCGCTGCTAGCACTGCCACATGTACTGCCTCGATGCACCTGCAATGAAGACGAATGCGCTGTCGGCTTCCTTTATAATGTCCTGCGGACTTGGAAGCTTCCGCGCGCGACAACCACAGTCCTGTTTTACGATTGCATCAAACGCGATGTGACATTTCGAGCCCAAGTTTTGCCGGTTATATGTAAAAAAAAAAAAAAAAAAAACAATAAAGAAAACGTCGCATCGACGTGAATTTCGCTAGCAGGTTAGAATATACCTGGGTAGTAATGTCATTACTGTAATCAAATTACAGTAATGAGTTACTTTTTCTGGTAATTTCTAATGTAATGCATTACTTTTGACATTATGTAATTTGTAATGTCATTGAATTACATTTTGTCAGTAACTTTAATGACATTACTCGTTACTTTATACAAAAGAATCAAGCCTGTATTCTGTGTTGGCACATGTCAGAAAGAGAGTTTGCAACTGGAGAGTTAAAAGAATTCCAATTCCCACAATGAATTTCCACATCTTCAACACAGTTACGATTAAGCTCGCAGTAATGACTTTGTAATGTCATTACTTCTTTGTAGTAATTGTAATGTAATTTCATTACATTTCAATTGCAGTAATGAGTTATGTAATTTAATTAAATTCTAGCGGGAGTAAAGAGTACCCAGTGTAATTTAATTACATTGAAGTAATTTACCCAGGTATGGGTTGGAATAGAATGAGGAGGGCTTTCGTATACGCATACCGGAACCGGAACTGTTAATGTTAAGTCTCGGCCGAATGGTTCGGAACACGTCAACGAAGGCGCACTTCACGAAGTCAGTTGCGACGCAGACTTCGCCATGTGCGCTTGGCGCTTCCTACTACGTACTCTTATAGGTGCCGCGCCCGTCAATAGAGAATCTGAAAGCAGACGACACACTCTTGCGCATCGTCTGCAAACTGAAAATGGGTGATTCGTCAAATAGTTCTACGTCGGGCTGTTACAAATGTAAGATTGTCATCGCTGTAATATACACTTGGTCACGAAGCTTTCGTCTAAGTTCTGCACAGAAACTAAGTTCGGCGCAAGTTTTTCTATGGGAGCATCGTGAAGTTTTCAGGTCTGGTGTAATAATGGGAGACTTCGGCCAGGAAGAGTAGAAATTAGGATTATAAGCCCTGGGACACATAGTTTACACGCAAGGAGTATAAGTGATGTGCACAATCTGGTTTTGCCTCTCCACCCCGCAACCCCGTCCGTCTCGCGTGTGACACGCAGAGCAGTCATCAGTATGTTTAGTCGACAGACAACCAATTCTCAGCAGCCGATAAAAATGTACGGATGATCACATGTGTCAGAAGGAACTGGGAGAGACCGCCGCCGGCTGGGTGCGCTCTTGTCAACTAATTTTCTTAGGACACGCGCGCTTCGCAAAGTATTTTGCGTGAAAGTTTCTGCGAAGGTACTATTCATATCACGCGGGGGGGAAAAAAAAGAAGTGCACACACAGAGCAGGTTCATGTACGGCTCCACCACACGCGATATTTAAACATAGAGGGCGCCGCTGCGTGTTTCTGCCGATACTATGACAACAGAGCTCTACACTCTAAATCAGGTAACGCATATGTAACGGTTAAGTACCGCTTGGCCAAGAGGTACATTTTTTAAAAAATGTACCTCTTAAAATTAAGAGGTACATGCGCCCTCACATGCGGTACATGTAACGGATAGCGCGCAGCGATTTAGGCCTACCCGTCGGGGTGGTTCCCCTCCTCCACGATATATTAACAGCCCCAGGAAGCTACGCTGCACGATAAATATAACAAACAAATACCTTTATTCGAAAATTATATCCATTTCAGGGGTGATGCTTGTCCATCGCGAGCGTGCATTGATGCACAAACGCCGAACACACGGGGCACAACGTATATGGATGAACGATGACCACTGCGTCTCTCCTTCACCACTGCAGCTGCTCTGTGGTCACGCTTCTTTATCTCTTCCACACCTTTGGATAGCTGTTCTTCCCCAACTTCCGTTTCTTCCGCAGAACGTAACACCAACCACAGTTGACGATTGACTCACCCATTTACGACATCGCTTGACGTAACCTAGGAGAAAATACAATGTAAAAAAGCCCAACAACCGAAATAGCTTGCCCGAAAAACATGCTTCCTTGCTTGTGTAATCCAGGTGTAAAATGCACTCTCGGCTCCTCTAATTCACGCATCAACGTTCGTGCATGAAGCACAAAGTTCGTTGTCTCCGTCCCTCAGTCGTTGTGTCCAGCCTGCCGGTGATCAGGACCACTGGGAATCAGAGCGAAGATGAACGAAAATGCGTCGTGAAGACGAATAATTACTTCAGAGATATAATACGCACCTTAAATGACTTCCATCTTGAACGCGTCGAACGAATTTCTTGGAAGACCGAGCAGACTCGTCCTCGCTCCCCGACGTTTCAAAACAAACTGATTTGCAGCGGTTGCAAGAAACGAATTCTTCCCAAACATGCGATCCCTCACAGTCATGGGTTCTAGTTATTGCACTTCTTTGACAGAATGATAGTGCTGATCCATTACGGCACTGCTGCATAAGGGAATTTATAGACTGGTATTCGGAATCACACGAAATATTTTTGCAGCGCATGGATATCGTGAGAAGGCGTTCGTACTCATGCGCCGGAAACACGCGGTACATGAGGTACAGCTGCTATAGATCGCGCTTAAAAGGTACCTAGCCGGTACGGATGGGTCTCGGAGCCCTTGTACCGTTTGAATTTCGCAGTGGTCGCGGACTGTACCTGCTGGTTGAGGACTGCACCTCATGTGTACCGCCTGGCCCAGGTGCGGGTCCTCTTTTATGCGGTGCGTATCGGGTGTCGGATTTAGAGTGTATGTCCGTGTGGTACCACTAGAAAACGACCCCATAACGGACCCCATAGTGATGCCCTATTGATAAAACGTAGTCTCCTGACGAGCCATACAAATACAATACCGTCTGTACACAAACCCAGGTTGCTGTTTCCAACTTTTGTAGCTCGCTTGTCAGTCTGACTTGGAGCGATTGACACAGTGCTGACAACGACCGGGTAAACGTACTGTGAATTTCGTCTAGACAGGGCTCCAGACGAGTCGCGCAAAAGTTCGCCCGACATGTGTTCGGACAAAGAGAACACCTGAGGAGACGTACCATCAACGCTGTGTCATGCTTCGGGTGGCTTCTTTCACAAAGATGACTTCAAATGATACGGGGCCTCGCTGGCAGGAGCCCAACGGAGGCTGAAACAATAACACGGTTTGACGAATTAAATGTACGGAGACGCGTATCCTTGTCGAGACTTCAAATCTCCCATTTTTTTTTTCTTTCTATATTACATCACATGTTGTTGCGTTGAGATACACCCCTGTCCTGCATGGTTGGGTTGTAAAGAGCTGAGGAGGTTGATATTTAAGATGTGGCTAGTGACGTGCTAAGAAGTAATCTTCGCTCTCTACAGCTTCTTGTGCAATATCTTATGTCATCTTCTGCTCCTTCAGCACTCCTAAGACAGGTGTTAGTGGGTGCTTGTGACGAGACTGGCTGCACTGATAGCACGCTGAGACAAACTGCACTCAAAAACAGAACTTGGTGATATCAGAACCTGGTGAAAAACATCAGGAGGGACAATCGGTATCTCTCCGTGCACACTCTACAAACACAACTTCACCACATAGCACGGTGAAGGCCAACCATTGTACAGAATGATACCTAATTTATCATTTCCGATTTGTGGAAAAGGGGCGTACGCCTCCCGTTTTTTACCAATCAGGGGGCAGAACGACGTCATTCGGGATGGTGATTGGCTAAGAGCGTGCTATGTGGTGAAGTTCTGCCAACCTCTCATCCTGCTCATCTCATACTGGCTACAGTGGTGACGCAGCCCACATACGTGAGGCCAACAACGGCAAGCAGGTTCGTCACCACCACCACCACTACCACCACCCTCTGCCCACCTTTGTGAGGCCGACAATGGCGAGCCCTTTCAGCACTACCACCACCATCTGTTTTCTGAGCGTGTGCACGGAGAGATACCGAATATCACTCCCGATTTGTGGAAAGTGTGGAGCGTACGCCTTTTTAGGACAATTAACATAACTGCATAGGTGTCCCAAGAAGCCGTACGGGATATGTGTCATTCGGGATGGTGCTGGCTAAGGGTGTGCTGTGTGGTGAAGTTCTGTTTCTAGAGTGAGTCCGTCGGTCCGGAGTGCAAAGCGCTAGAGGGGTAACCCTCTACGCATCTCCACCCTTTATCCTCTATCCGTTGACTTTATTTATTATTATTTTTTTTTTTTTTTTGCTATAGTCGTGACGATGCCCACTTCTGTGCCGTCAACAACGGCGAGCGATTAGGACATTACGTTCCCAGCACCCTCTGCTTTTAGAGTGTGTCACAAAAGCGCGTACGCCCCCGTTTTCAACAAATCAGGGGAGAGAACGATGTCATTTAAGATGATGGCGGGCTAGGATCGTTTAATGCGGTGAAGTTCTGCATTAAGGTGACCCTTTACATGCCGCTGCCGGTTTGGCGCCAAAACGACATCCGGTTTTGCAGCGAACACGCTCTGCGGCAACCACTGTGCCGATTGATACAGTTATCGCATATGATTTGAGGAGACAGAGTGTTGTATACGCCTTTTTGTGGCAACTCAAATTGTCACAAAATGGTGTACGCCTCCCGTTTTCAACAAAGCACGAAAGCGAAAGATATCATTCTGCATAGCGGCTGGTTTCGGGCGTCCTTAGTCGCGAGGGACCGGAAGTCTTCGTGGCGCCAGAAGTTGTGGCGGGGGCTTGTTTGTTTATGTTTACCCGATAATGTCATGTATAAGGTAACCCTAGCATTCGTGGCAATGGTTGGCGCACAGCGTGCTATGTGGTGAAGTCCTCTATTTTAGAGTGCAATGGAAATAATCCGTAGTCTGCTAGCAAATATTGACGTCGCAAAGCCGGTATGTCTGCAGAGGCGGATCACTTCACAGGCACTGGACTCAGTGCCGTACACTCTCAGAACAGAACTTCATCGCATAGCACGTTGTGCGGCAACCACTGTCACGAATGATAGGGTTATCGCTTCTCATTTGAAGAGGGAGAGGGACGTACGCCTTTTTGTAGCAATTATCATATATCCAAATTGTTACAAAAAGGCATACTGCCCCCTCGCTCTCCGAATCAGAAGCAGTAAACCTGTCATTCGTGGCAGTGGTTGGCTGATAACGGGCTAGGGGGTGAAGTTCTGTTCTGAGAGTGTAGGCATCGTGTAACGGTTATTGGTAACTTGGAAAATGCAATTTTAAAGGGACAGTCGCATCCGGAAACCCATCTGTGAAACCGACACCACTAGCGCATCGGCCGCCAATCTACCCGGGTAATTTTTTCGTCCGAAAAGTGCTTAGATATCGGATAAACAAATGTTAAAAATCAGCGCTGCTTCCGTGGCTGCAGAAGCTCCGGCGGCGTGACGTCACTTCCTAAGCGGAGGAGTGTGAGGGCAGCGCTCAGAGGAGGAAAGGCCTCGTCCAGACGCCCTGTAACTCTGTGAGACGCCCGCTCGGCCACGGCATTCCTTTTCTCAAGGCCGCGCCCTCATTGGTTCTTAGAGATTCGCGTTTTCTCGTTTTTCCAGAGAAGAAATTCCGGGATGCTCTCAACATCCGTCATCTGCTCTTGTCGTGTATATTCCCCCTAATAACAGCCAAACTACGCCACTCTTTGACGTGGGATTTTCGATATCATGATCAGTGGCCCACGAGGAATCAAATGACACTGTAGTTTTCGAAATCGACTGAAACAGATGCGACTGTCCCTTTAATTCAGATTGTCTACCAAGCATCCTAGCGATGTTACGCTCACAAAATATACTCCTAATTATTATTATCATTATCACGCTCACAGTCTTCTTCCTGTTGTGGCAGCATACATAAGTCGCCCCATCACCGAATGTTTGATATCATAGACCGTTGCCACGAGATCACAGATAATGCTTTTCTCGGATTATGCGCATAAAAAATTGGAAGCAGGAACGGAATAGAAAACATCGTTAGAGATATTCGGAATGAATTTGGCTATATCTCACGAATCACGCGTTCTTTCTGTCGTGCATCTCGTCCTTATCACGTCCTTGTATCTTGCAGAAGCGCCGCTCGGAAAAATGCATCTTCCAGCTGCAGGAACTGCCCAGCGGGTACTCCACTCTGTCATCGATGCGGTACTCGCGAGGTACTCGATGGCGATGGTACCTCTCCATCGGCAAGAACGGCCACGTGAAACGTGGCCGCCGGCCCAGACAGAAAGGAACCAACTTCCTCCCCAGAAGCGTCAAAGACTTTCGGCCGTGATGGATTATTTCGCAAAACGGACGCAGGCAACACTGTGTGTAGAACGCCCCAATTACATGATCCCATCCGGTGTCAGTGCATCGTGCCAGTGCGCTGAATCTTGCAGTTCCTTAAAAAGGCTATTTTGCCCAGGAAGGCTCTAAGAGATCTGAAGAAAGAGAAGAACTCTCGTTGCAAGTGTTCTGACTTCGCGAAAGAACGTGTCCTCTTGTCCTCTTCGAATGCTGTTGCTCTTTCGCAAGAGGGGCTGTGTTGTGAGGGATGTCTGAGTGATGCGAAATGCTGAATTTATTTGTCAATGTACGTAGATGTGTAGCGAAGTATGAATGTTGACTAGAGGACTCGTTTTTTTGGGAGCTCTATCGTTTTTTAATCTTGTTTTAACTTGTAAACAAATAGAATGTTGGCCGTTTTTTTCGCGCCAATGGGATTGTATTTTTCTGTCTTCTAGGAATAACAACTCCACTTCCAGTTATGTTCCTTTCAGCACAATTTATTCCTATGCCTCAAACAGTGCACACCAATATTAAGGAGCAATACTGCGTTCGATAAAAGACTGTCTCGACCGTGAAAACGCAGTGTACCAGACAAATATGTAAGCCGTTGCGTTTTTTGACCTTACGAAAAATAGGTTTTCAAGAAGCGTTTCGAGGAATGACAATTGTGCTGACCGAAAAAGGAGCCCTATGTGCTCTCAGGTCAGGTGCTGATCAGCAGTAACTCTGAAATATATTTTGTCCAAAATTGCACACGTGTCACGTGTCTACAGTGTTTCCCTCTCCATCTGTCATACTTCGAGAACTAGAAACGAAATCACGATCTGCTATTGAGATACGACTCTTCTGACGTTGGTATATTATCACAGCTCCGAAAGCGCACAGTGCAGGATGTTTCAATGCTATCTTTAGACCATACAAGATCTGGGGGCTTAATCGCTTCATCTTCGTTACGGTCGTTACAAGCTAACGAGTGGCCGGAAATTAAAAAAGGTGGGCACGTGACACATTGCGCGTGACGTGTACCACGGCCTTCACGTATCGCGCGAAGAGCGCACGTGTTTTATCACGTGCCCACTTTTTTAAGTTTCCCGCCCGCCTTTTTGAATTTCCCGCCACTCGTTAGCTTGTAACGACCGTAACGACGATGAAGCGATTAAGCCCCCTGGTCCGGTCCCGAATGTGATGTAGTCATTAGCAGTCCCACCAGTCAGAGCCATGCCATAGCCAGAAAACGATCCACCATGAGTCAAATAAGGCGTCACTTCTGGCCTCAAGTTTTCTGCAGGGGATTGCCTGTAGCAGACTACAGCGGGATTCCATGTGTTCCATGCGTCTCTGTTGCAAAGTAAGCAGAGGAGGACTATAGAGGGCCACTTTTGTCTAAAGCGCCCGCATATGCCTCCTTTCCTTTCTTCACGTGTTTGAGGGGGGGGGGGGGGCGATATAGCTTGCCGTTGCTGGCCACACCCGAGTGGGCATCGTCACGACTATAGCAAAAATAAAGAAAAAGAAGGGGAGAAGATGAGAGTTCAACGCTGAGGTATAGGCAGGATGAACGGTACTGATGAGATGGAAGTGCGCTGTGGATGAGAGGTGCACTAGAGGGGTCTTTGCCCGTGGGGACGAGGCCCGAGGGGACGAGGCCCGTTTCTTGGAGGATCTTGCTGTTGTTGTTGATAAAAAATAATAGGGAGAGATTGAATTCGTCTTGGAGGAAACACACAATTTTGCCATCAGTTTCAGCCAATCGCAGCAGACCGTTTTAATCGCAGAAAGCCTCAGGATTCCTGTGTGGCTCGCCGTCTGGCTATGGCTGCTGAAAGAATTGCTGTGATTGGAAGATGTCTCAAATGAAAACTTCATGTTCAATAGTGGCCAGAACTTGTTTGGTATAGATGGCGTTGGCCAAGGTTTGCTTCTCCCTTTGTACTTGCGCTTAGAAAGTCATACTTACGTATGTAGACACGTGATCTAAAATAACAAATACTCAGAATTTGTGCGTGAATACGTCGCATAGTTCATTACAGGCTAGGTAATCTGTTCTTGAGCTACGTAATGTGTTATGTGGAGCACCGTCCGTAGGTAAGGTGCTGGAATTGTTGCCTATGCTGTGTCACCGAAACCTCCGTTTTGTCAGGACAGCATTTGACCCGTCAAAATTAGTGTTTCTGACTCCAGTCCCCAGTATCTTCACGTGACGCGCGTAGTTATACATCGTGCTGCTTTAGTCGTCGCACTTTAGAGGCTTGCATTCCAACAATTTCCCCCTTTCTTAGTGTTTCACCAGACATTGAACAAACTGTCTCAAATAAACACGCACGACTGGGAACACAACACGTAGTACAAACCTGAAAGTACTCTAACAATCTCAGTGCTGCAACGCCGATGCCCAATTCTCAAGCAAAACCTTTCTGTCTTTTCCCCTCGGACATACCCAGGGTTATCCAAGATAAAGTATCATCACTCCTTCTGCTCTGTAAATATAATGCAGACAACTTTTTGCAATAATGTATGATATGCTAAAAAATTGTGTCTAAATTTTTGCAGCGCTGAGATTTCTGCGCAAAATTACGAAAAATTCAAAAGGGGTCGTTCCTATGCATTGTCAATACCCTAATCCACCGTCCTCTCGAGCAGACTGGGAATCACTTCGGCTTCGCAGTTTACACTAGGAGGCGTATTTACTGAAAGTCTCACAGCAGTAAACATAAGCAGTACACATCAGTTTTCCTTTAACTTGCGCGATCTATTGACAAATAACTGACAAAGTGGAAACTTTTATACAAACCTTTAGCTCGTAATATGCAATACAAAGTATAGTTTAGCTCCTAACCTGGCTTTTTATTCATTTCATCACCTTTACAGTCTCCGTACTCTTCCTTGGATATACCTGTACAATGATTCCACCCCTGTACAACGTAACATGTTGCAACCTACATCAACTCAAACGCGGGCAGCACCCGCGCGTTTATGCGTATTATGAAGCGCGTTTATGCAAAGCTGTACGAAAGACCCACAAAGTCAAACAGCAGTTTGTTTGTGGAACTGCCAACCGTTTCATAGTCAACACTCAGGTAACCCGTCATTGTTGCTGTAGCGAATATGTGTCTCGCTATCCCCAAAGAGTTAAAAGTTGGAAACCATCTGTGTAACTTTAGCACGTTCAGCCATGTGTAGATAGTGAAGCATGCCACCATGTCTATTTGTTCTTCCAGTTTTTTTAGTGGTTGTTACAGGTGTACTGTACATACTACTGCATTTATAGCTAATATAGTAGAATGACTTCTTTGTTATGACAGTCCTGTGTTGTTTAGTACACGTGCCTAGGAAAACGAACATAAATCGTTGTGAAAGAACGAACGGTGTCTCATTTCACTGTGAGGGCTTGGTGGGAGAAAGACTAAAATAAAATAGAAAGTGTGGCGCACACGAAGAACGCTGGCTACTTGTGTTTGATTTTGTTCAGGAAGGCACTATAACGTACTATACTAAGATACAGCAAGGGGGTTGCCTCAGGACAGAAGCCGCCTATATTTCGAACAGAGACTGTTCTTCTTCAGAGACTGTTCTCTACCGGTTCGCTGGATTTCTACCCATCTACATATACAAAGATACAGGGTGTCTTTTCTTTAAGCGATACAAAATGTTTATAAAAGGCTACGAGAGCAGCACAGATGCCATTTTTTGCAGCGGTGTTATATATGGCCAGAGTGGCATTCTGTCGACACTTACAAGCATGCTTACCAGCACGCGAGAGCAACCTGCAAATCAACAGTGCTGAATTTCCGTTTAGCGCACACGATTACCAACAAGCGCATACAAAAAGCACGGTAACAAATACACTTGAAAAAGAGCTAGCCAGAGAATATATGCAGATGACTAAGAGCGGTCAGAGCACACTTACCAGCATGCGAGAGCAACCTGCAAACCAACACTGATCTGTTTCCATTTGGCGCACACAATCACCAACAAGCGCACACAAAAAGAACGGTAACAAACACCCTTGAAAAAGAGCCAGCCAGCCAGAGAACATATGCAGATGACTAAGAGCGGTCAGAGCACACTTACCAGCATGAGAGAAACCTGCAAATCAACACTGCTAAATTTCCGTTTAGAGCACACGATTACAAAGAAGCGCACACAAAAAGCACGGTAACAAATACACTTGAAAAAGAGCCAGCCAGTCAGAGAATATATGCAGATGACTAAGAGCCGTCAGAGCACAATTACCAGCATGAGAGAAACCTGCAAAACAATACTGCTGAATTTCCGTTTAGCGAACACGATTACCAACAAGCGCACACAAAAAGAACGGTAACAAACACACTTGAAAAAGAGCCAGCCAGCCAGAGAACATATGCAGATGACTAAGAGCGGTCAGAGCACACTTACCAGCATGAGAGAGCAACCTGCAAACCAATACTGCTGAATTTCCGTTTAGCGAACACGATTACCAACAAGCGCACACAAAAAGCACGGTAACAAACACACTTGGAAAAGAGCCAGCCAGTCAGAGAATATATGCAGATGACTAAGAGCGGTCAAAGCACACTTACCAGCAGGCGAGAGCAACTTGCAAATCAACACTGCTGAATTTCCGTTTAGCGCACACGATTACCAACAAGCGCATACAAAAAGCACGGTAACAAATACACTTGAAAAAGAGCTAGCCAGAGAATATATGCAGATGACTAAGAGCGGTCAGAGCACACTTACCAGCATGCGAGAGCAACCTGCAAACCAACACTGATCTGTTTCCATTTGGCGCACACAATCACCAACAAGCGCACACAAAAAGAACGGTAACAAACACCCTTGAAAAAGAGCCAGCCAGCCAGAGAACATATGCAGATGACTAAGAGCGGTCAGAGCACACTTACCAGCATGAGAGAAACCTGCAAATCAACACTGCTAAATTTCCGTTTAGAGCACACGATTACCAACAAGCGCACACAAAAAGCACGGCAACAAATACACCTGAAAAAGAGCCAGCCAGCCAGAGAATATATGCAGGTGACTAAGAGCGGTCAGAGCACACTCACCAGCATGCGAGAGCAACCTGCAAACCAATACTGCTGAATTTCCGTTTAGCGAACACGATTACAAAGAAGCGCACACAAAAAGCACGGTAACAAATACACTTGAAAAAGAGCCAGCCAGTCAAAGAATATATGCAGATTACTAAGAGCGGTCAGAGCACAATTACCAGCATGAGAGAAACCTGCAAAACAATACTGCTGAATTTCCGTTTAGCGAACACGATTACCAACAAGCGCACACAAAAAGAATGGTAACAAACACACTTGAAAAAGAGCCAGCCAGCCAGAGAACATATGCAGATGACTAAGAGCGGTCAGAGCACACTTACCAGCATGAGAGAGCACCCTGCAAACCAATACTGCTGAATTTCCGTTTAGCGAACACGATTACCAACAAGCGCACACAAAAAGCACGGTAACATATGCACTTGGAAAAGAGCCAGCCAGTCAGAGAATATATGCAGATGACTAAGAGCGGTCAGAGCACACTTACCAGCAGGCGAGAGCAACTTCCAAATCAACACTGCTGAATTTCCGTTTAGCGCACACGATTACCAACAAGCGCATACAAAAAGCACGGTAACAAACACCCTTGAAAAAGAGCCAGCCAGCCAGAGAACATATGCAGAAGACTAAGAGCGGTCAGAGCACACTTACCAGCATGAGAGAAACCTGCAAACCAACACTGCTGAATTTCCGTTTAGCGCACACAATCACCAACAAGCTCACACAAAAAGCACGGTAACAATATACTTGAAAAAGAGCCAGCCAGCCAGAGAATATATGCAAATGACTAAAGGCGGTCAGAGCACACTTACAAGCATGAGCGAGCAACCTGCAAATCAACACTGCTAAATTTCCGTTTAGCGCACACGATTACCAACAAGCGCACACAAAAAGCACGGTAACACATACACTTGAAAAAGAGCCAGCAAGCCAGAGAATATATGCAGATGAGTAAGAGCGGTCAGAGCACACTTACCAGCATGCGAGAGCAACCTGCAAACCAACACTGCTGAATTTCCGTTTAGCGCACACGATTACCAACAAGCGCACACAAAAAGGACGGTAACAAATACACTTGAAAAAGAGCCAGCCAGCCAGAGAATATATGCAGATGAGTAAGAGCGGTCAGAGCACACTTACCAGCATGCGAGAGCAACCTGCAAATCAACACTGCTGAATATCCGTTTAGCGCACACGATTACCAACAAGAGCACACAAAAAGCACTGTAACAAATACACTTGAAAAAGAGCCAGCCAGCCAGAGAATCTATGCAGATGACTAAGGGCGGTCAGGGCACACTTACCAGCATGCGAGAGCAACCTGGAAATCAACATTGCTGAATTCCTGTTTAGCGTACACGATTACCAACAAGCGCACACAAAGAGCACGGTAACAAATACTCTTGAAAAAGAGCCAGCCAGCCAGAGAATATATGCAGATGACTAAGAGCGGTCAGAGCACACTTACCAGCATGCGAGAGCAACCTGCAAATCAACACTGCTGAATTTCCGTTTAGCGCACACGATTACCAACAAGAGCACACAAACAGCACGGTAGCAAATACACTTGAAAAAGAGCCAGCCAGCAAGGGAATATATGCAGATGACTACGAACGGTCAGAGCACACTTACCAGCATGAGAGAAACCTGCAAATCAACACTGCTGAATTTCCGTTTAGCGCACACGATTACCAACAAGCGCACACAAAAAGCACAGTGCCAAATACACCTAAAAAAGAGCCAGCCAGCAAGAGAATATATGCAGATGACTAAGGGCGGTCAGGGCACACTCACCAGCATGCGAGAGCAACCTGCAAACCAACACTGCAGAATTTCCGTTTAGCGAACACGATTACCAACAAGCGCACACAAAAAGCACGGTACCAAATACACTTGAAAAAGAGCCAGCCAGCCAGAGAATATATGCAGATGACTAAGAGCGGTCAGAGCACACTCACCAGCATGCGAGAGCAACCTGCAAACCAACACTGCTGAATTTTCGTTTAGCGAACACGATTACCAACAAGCGCACACAAAAAGCACGGTACCAAATGCACTTGAAAAAGAGCCAGCCAGCCAGAGAATATATGCAGATGACTAAGAGCGGTCAGAGCACACTCACCAGCATGCGAGAGCAACCTGCAAACCAACGCTGCTGAATTTCCGTTTAGCGCACACGATTACCAACAAGCGCACACAAAAAGCACGGTACCAAATACACTTGAAAAAGAGCCAGCCAGCCAGAGAATATATGCAGATGACTAAGAGAGGTCAGAGCACACTCACCAGCATGCGAGAGCAACCTGCAAACCAACACTGCTGAATTTCCGTTTAGCGAACACGATTACCAACAAGCGCACACAAAAAGCACGGTAACAAATACACTTGAAAAAGAGCCAGCCAGCCAGAGAATATATGCAGCTGACTAAGAGCGGTCAGAGCACACTCAGCAGCACGAAAGAAACCTGCAAATCAACACTGCTGAATTTCCGTTTAGCGCACACGATTACCAACAAGCGCACACAAAAAGCACGGTTCCAGATACACTTGAAAAAGAGCCAGCCAGTCAGAGAATATATGCAGATGACTAAGAGCCGTCAGAGCACAATTACCAGCATGCGAGAGCAACCTGCAAATCAACACTGCTGAATTTCCGTGTAGCGCACACGATTACCAAGAAGCGCACACAAAAAGCACGGTAACAAATACACTTGAAAAAGAGCCAGCTAGCCAGAGAATATATGCAGATGACCAAGAGCAGTCAGAGCACACTTACCAGCATGCGAGAGCAACCTGCAAACCAACAATGCTGAATTTCCATTTATCGCATACAATTACCAACAAGCGCACACAAAAAGCACGGTAGCAAATACACTTGAAAAAGAGCCAGCCAGCCAGAGAATCTATGCAGATGACTAAGGCCGGTCAGAGCACACTTACCAGCATGCGAGAGCAACCTGCAAATCACCACTGCTGAATTTCCGTTTAGCGCACACGATTACCAACAAGCGCACACAAAAAGCACGGTAACAAATACACTTGAAAAAGAGCCAGCCAGCCAGAGAATATATGCAGCTGACTAAGAGCGGTCAGAGCACACTCACCAGCATGAGAGAAACCTGCAAATTAACACTGCTGAATTTCCGTTTAGCGCACACGATTACCAACAAGCGCACACAAAAAGCACGGTACCAAATACACTTGAAAAAGAGCCAGCCAGCCAGAGAATATATGCAGATGACTAAGAGCGGTCACAGCACACTCACCAGCATGCGAGAGCAACCTGCAAACCAACAATGCTGAATTTCCGTTTAGCGAACACGATTACCAACAAGCGCACACAAAAAGCACGGTACCAAATACACTTGAAAAAGAGCCAGCCAGCCAGAGAATATATGCAGATGACTAAGAGCGGTCAGAGCACACTCACCAGCATGCGAGAGCAACCTGCAAACCAACACTGCTGAATTTCCGTTTAGCGAACACGATTACCAACAAGCGCACACAAAAAGCACGGTACCAAATACACTTGAAAAAGAGCCAGCCAGCCAGAGAATATATGCAGATGACTAAGAGCGGTCAGAGCACACTCACCAGCATGCGAGAGCAACCTGCAAACCAACACTGCTGAATTTCCGTTTAGCGCACACGATTACCAACAAGCGCATACAAAAAGCACGGTACCAAATACACTTGAAAAAGAGCCAGCCAGCCAGAGAATATATGCAGATGACTAAGGGCGGTCAGAGCACACTCACCAGCATGCGAGAGCAACCTGCAAACCAACACTGCTGAATTTCCGTTTAGCGAACACGATTACCAACAAGCGCACGCAGAAAGCACGGTAACAAATACACTTGAAAAAGAGCCAGCCAGTCAAAGAATATATGCAGATTACTAAGAGCGGTCAGAGCACAATTACCAGCATGAGAGAAACCTGCAAAACAATACTGCTGAATTTCCGTTTAGCGAACACGATTACCAACAAGCGCACACAAAAAGAACGGTAACAAACACACTTGAAAAAGAGCTAGCCAGAGAATGTATGCAGATGACGAAGAGCGGTCAGAGCGCACTTACCAGCATGCGAGAGCAACCTGCAAACCAACACTGCTGAATTTCCGTTTAGCGCACACGATTACCAACAAGCGCACACAAAAAGCACAGTGCCAAATACACTTGAAAAAGAGCCAGCCACTCAGAGAATATATGCAGATCGCTAAGAGCCGTCAGAGCACAATTACCAGCATGCGAGAGCAACCTGCAAATGAACACTGCTGAATTTCCGTGTAGCGCACACGATTACCAAGAAGCGCACACAAAAAGCGCGGTAACAAATACACCTGAAAAAGAGCCAGCCAGCCAGAGAACATATGCAGATGACTAAGAGCGATCAGAGCACACTTACCAGCATGAGAGAAACCTGCAAATCAACACTGCTAAATTTCCGTTTAGAGCACACGATTACCAACAAGCGCACGCAAAAAGCACGGTAACAAATACACCTAAAAAAGAGCCAGCCAGCCAGAGAATATATGCAGATGACTAAGAGCGGTCAGAGCACACTCACCAGCATGCGAGAGCAACCTGCAAACCAACACTGCTGAATTTCCGTTTAGCGAACACGATTACCAACAAGCGCACACAAAAAGCACGGTAACAAATACACACTTGAAAAAGAGCCAGCCAGCCAGAGAATATATGCAGCTGACTAAGAGCGGTCAGAGCACACTCACCAGCATGAGAGAAACCTGCAAATTAACACTGCTGAATTTCCGTTTAGCGCACACGATTACCAACAAGCGCACACAAAAAGCACGGTACCAAATACACTTGAAAAAGAGCCAGCCAGCCAGAGAATATATGCAGATGACTAAGAGCGGTCACAGCACACTCACCAGCATGCGAGAGCAACCTGCAAACCAACAATGCTGAATTTCCGTTTAGCGAACACGATTACCAACAAGCGCACACAAAAAGCACGGTACCAAATACACTTGAAAAAGAGCCAGCCAGCCAGAGAATATATGCAGATGACTAAGAGCGGTCAGAGTACACTCACCAGCATGCGAGAGCAACCTGCAAACCAACACTGCTGAATTTCCGTTTAGCGAACACGATTACCAACAAGCGCACACAAAAAGCACGGTACCAAATACACTTGAAAAAGAGCCAGCCAGCCAGAGAATATATGCAGATGACTAAGAGCGGTCAGAGCACACTCACCAGCATGCGAGAGCAACCTGCAAACCAACACTGCTGAATTTCCGTTTAGCGCACACGATTACCAACAAGCGCATACAAAAAGCACGGTACCAAATACACTTGAAAAAGAGCCAGCCAGCCAGAGAATATATGCAGATGACTAAGAGCGGTCAGAGCACACTCACCAGCATGCGAGAGCAACCTGCAAACCAACACTGCTGAATTTCCGTTTAGCGAACACGATTACCAACAAGCGCACGCAGAAAGCACGGTAACAAATACACTTGAAAAAGAGCCAGCCAGCCAGAGAATATATGCAGCTGACTAAGAGCGGTCAGAGCACACTCACCAGCATGAAAGAAACCTGCAAATCAACACTGCTGAATTTCCGTTTAGCGCACACGATTACCAACAAGCGCACACAAAAAGCACGGTACCAAATACACTTGAAAAAGAGCCAGCCAGTCACAGAATATATGCAGATGACTAAGAGCGGTCAGAGCACAATTTCCAGCATGCGAGAGCAACCTGCAAGTCAACACTGCTCAATTTCCGTTTAGCGCGCACGGTTACCAACAAGCGGACACAAAAAGCACGGTAACAAATACACTTGAAGTGCCAGCCAGCCAAAGAATATACGCAGATGACTAAGAGCGGTCAGAGCACACTTACCAGCATGCGAGAGCAACCTGCAAATGAACACTGCTGAATTTCCGTTGAGCGCACACGATTACCAACAAGCGCACACAAAAAGCACGGTAACAAATACACTTGAAAAAGAGCCAGCCTGCCAGAGAATATATGCAGATGACTAAGAGCGGTCAGAGCACACTTACCAGCAGGCGAGAGCAACCTGCAACACTGCTGAATTTCCGTTCAGCGCACACGATTACCAAGAAGCGCACACAAAAAGCACGGTAACAAATACACTTGAAAAAGAGCCAGCCAGCCAGATAATCTATGCAGATGACTGAGGGCGGTCAGAGCACACTTACCAGCATGGGAGAGCAACCTGCAAACCAACACTGCTCTATTTCCGTTTGGCGCACACAATCACCAACAAGCGCACACAAAAAGAACGGTAACAAATACACTTGAAAAGGAGCCAGCCAGCAAGAGAACATATGCAGATGACTAGGAGCGGTCAAAATACACTTACCAGCATGAGAGAAACCTGCAAATCAACACTGCTGAACTTCCGTTTAGCGCACACGATTACCAACAAGCGCACACAAAAAGCACGGTACCAGATACACTTGAAAAAGAGCCAGCCAGTCAGAGGCTATATGCAGATGACTAAGAGCCGTCAGAGCACAATTAGCAGCATGCGAGAGCAACCTGCAAATCAACACTGCTGAATTTCCGTGTAGCGCACACGATTACCAAGAAGCGCACACAAAAAGCACGGTAACAAATACACCTGAAAAAGAGCCAGCTAGCCAGAGAATATATGCAGATGACCAAGAGCAGTCAGAGCACACTTACCAGCATGAGAGAAACGTGCAAATCAACACTGCTGAATTTCCTTTTAGCGCACACGATTATCAACAAGCGCACACAAAAAGCACGGTACCAAATACACTTGAAAAAGAGCCAGCCAGCCAGAGAATATATGCAGATGACTAAGAGCGGTCAGAGCACACTCACCAGCATGCGAGAGCAACCTGCAAACCAACACTGCTGAATTTCCGTTTAGCGAACACGATTACCAACAAGCGCACACAAAAAGCACGGTACCAAATACACTGGAAAAAGAGCCAGCCAGCCAGAGAATATATGTAGGTGACTAAGAGCGGTCAGAGCACACTCACCAGCATGCGAGAGCAACCTGCAAACCAATACTGCTGAATTTCCGTTTAGCGCACACGATTACCAAGAAGCGCACACAAAAAGCACGGTAACAAATACACATGGAAAAGAGCCAGCTAGCCAGAGAATATATGCAGATGACTAAGGGCGGTCAGAGCAAACTTACCAGCAGGCGAGGGCAACCTGCAACACTGCTGAATTTCCGTTCAGCGCACACGATTACCAAGAAGCGCACACAAAAAGCACGGTAACAAATACACCTGAAAAAGAGCCAGCTAGCCAGAGAATATATGCAGATGACTAAGGGCGGTCAGAGCAAACTTACCAGCATGCGAGACCAACCTGCAAATCAACATTGCTGAATTTCCGTTTAGCGCACATGATTACCGACAAGTGCACACAGAAAGCACGGTAGCAAATACACTTGAAGAAGAGCCAGCCAGCCAGAGCAATATATGCAGAAAACTAAGCGCGGTCAGAGCACACTTACCAGCACGCGAGAGCAACTTGCATATCAACACTGCTGAATTTCCGTTTAGCGCACACGATTACCAACAAGCGCACACAAAAAGCACGGTACCAAATACACTTGAAAAAGAGCCAGCCAGCCAGAGAATATATGCAGATGACTAAGAGCGGTCAGAGCACACTCACCAGCATGCGAGAGCAACCTGCAAACCAACACTGCTGAATTTCCGTTTAGCGAACACGATTACCAACAAGCGCACACAAAAAACACGGTAACAAATACACTTGAAAAAGAGCCAGCCAGCCAGAGAATATATGCAGCTGACTAAGAGCGGTCAGAGCACACTCACAAGCATGAAAGAAACCTGCAAATCAACGCTGCTGAATTTCCGTTTAGCGCACACGATTACCAACCAGCGCACACAAAAAGCACGGTACCAAATACACTTGAAAAAGAGCCAGCCAGTCAGAAAATATATGCAGATGACTAAGAGCGGTCAGAGCACAATTGCCAGCATGCGAGAGCAACCTGCAAGTCAACACTGCTGAATTTCCGTTTAGCGCGCACGGTTACCAACAAGCGGACGCAAAAAGCACGGTAACAAATACACTTGAAGTGCCAGCCAGCCAAAGAATATACGCAGATGACTAAGAGCGGTCAGAGCACACTTACCAGCATGCGAGAGCAACCTGCAAATGAACACTGCTGAATTTCCGTTTAGCGTACACGATTACCAACAAGCGCACACAAAAAGCACGGTAACAAATACACTTGAAAAAGCGCCAGCCTGCCAGAGAATATATGCAGATGACTAAGAGCGGTCAGAGCACACTTACCAGCAGGCGAGAGCAACCTGCAACACTGCTGAATTTCCGTTCAGCGCACACGATTACCAAGAAGCGCACACAAAAAGCACGGTAACAAATACACTTGAAAAAGCGCCAGCCTGCCAGAGAATATATGCAGATGACTAAGAGCGGTCAGAGCACACTTACCAGCAGGCGAGAGCAACCTGCAACACTGCTGAATTTCCGTTCAGCGCACACGATTACCAACAAGCGCACACAAAAAGCACGGTAACAAATACACTTGAAAAAGCGCCAGCCTGCCAGAGAATATATGCAGATGACTAAGAGCGGTCAGAGCACACTTACCAGCAGGCGAGAGCAACCTGCAACACTGCTGAATTTCCGTTCAGCGCACACGATTACCAACAAGCGGACACAAAAAGCACGGTAACAAATACACTTGAAGTGCCAGCCAGCCAAAGAATATACGCAGATGACTAAGAGCGGTCAGAGCACACTTACCAGCATGCGAGAGCAACCTGCAAATGAACACTGCTGAATTTCCGTTTAGCGTACACGATTACCAACAAGCGCACACAAAAAGCACGGTAACAAATACACTTGAAAAAGCGCCAGCCTGCCAGAGAATATATGCAGATGACTAAGAGCGGTCAGAGCACACTTACCAGCAGGCGAGAGCAACCTGCAACACTGCTGAATTTCCGTTCAGCGCACACGATTACCAAGAAGCGCACACAAAAAGCACGGTAACAAATACACATGAAAAGAGCCAGCTACCCAGAGAATATATGCAGATGACTAAGGGCGGTCAGAGCAAACTTACCAGCAGGCGAGAGCAACCTGCAACACTGCTGAATTTCCGTTCAGCGCACACGATTACCAAGAAGCGCACACAAAAAGCACGGTAACAAATACACTTGAAAAAGAGCCAGCTAGCCAGAGAATATATGCAGATGACTAAGGGCGGTCAGAGCAAACTTACCAGCATGCGAGAGCAACCTGCAAATCAACATTGCTGAATTTCCGTTTAGCGCACATGATTACCGACAAGTGCACACAGAAAGCACGGTAGCAAATACACTTGAAGAAGAGCCAGCCAGCCAGAGCAATATATGCAGAAAACTAAGAGCGGTCAGAGCACACTTACCAGCACGCGAGAGCAACTTGCATATCAACACTGCTGAATTTCCGTTCAGCGCACACGGTTACCAATAAGCGCATACAAAAAGCACGGTAACAAATACACTTGAAAAAGAGCCAGCCAGCCAGAGGCTATATGCAGATGACTTTGACCGGTCAGATCACACTTGCCGGCATGTGAGAGCAACCTGCAAATCAACACTGCTGAATTTCCGTTTAGCGCACACGATGACCAACAAGCGCACACAGAAAGCACGGTAGCAAATACACTTGAAAAAGTGCCAGCCAACCAGAGCAATATATGTAGAACACTAAGAGCGGTCAGAGCACACTTACCAACAGGGGAGAGCAACCTGCAAATCAACACCGCTGAATTTCCGTTTAGAGCACACGATTACCAGCAAGCGCACACAGAAAGCATGGTAGCAAATACACTTGAAAAAGTGCCAGCCAACCAGAGCAATATATGCAGAAGACTAAGAGAGGTCAGAGCACACTTACCAACAGGGGAAAGCAACCTGCAAATCAACACTGCTGAATTTCTGTTTAGCACACACGATTACTAAGAAGTGCACACAGAAAGCACGGTAGCAAATACACTTGAAAAAGTGCGAGCCAACGAGACCAATATATGCAGAAGACTAAAAGCGGTCAGAGCAACCTGCAAATCAACACTGCTGAATTTCCGTTTAGACCACACGGTTACCAACAAGCGCACACAGAAAGCACGGTAACAAATACACTTGAAAAAGAGCCAGCCAACCACAGAGCAATATATACAGATGACTAAGAGCGGTCAGAGCACACTTACCAGCAGGGGACAGCAACCGCAAATCAACACTGCTGACATTCCGTTTAGCGCACACGATTACCAGCAACTGCACACAAAAAGCACGGTAACAAATACACTTGAAAAAGTGCCAGCCAACCAGAGCAATATATGCAGAAGACTTAGAGTGGTCAGAGCACACTTACCAACATGTAAGAGCAACCTGCAAGTCAACACTGCTGAATTTCCGTTTAGCGCACACGATTACTAACAAGCGCACACAAAAAGCATGGTAGAAAATGCACTTAAAATAGTGCCAGCCAGCCAGAGCAATATATGCAGATGACTAATAGCGGTCAGTGCACACTTACCAACAGGGGAGAGCAACCTGCAAATCAACACTGCTGAATTTCCACGTAGCGCACACGATTAACAACAAGCGCACACAAAAAGCACGGTAGCAAATACACTTGAAAAAGTGCCAGCCAACCAGAGCAATATATGCAGAAGACTAAGAGCGGTCATAGCACACTTACCAACAGGGGAGAGCAACCTGCAAATCAATACTGCTGAATTTCCGTTTAGCGCACACGATTACCAACAAGCGCACACAGAAAGCACGGTAGCAAATACACTTGAAAAAGTGCCAGCCGACCAGAGCAATATATACAGAAGACTAAGAGCGGTCATATCACACTTACCAACAGGGGAGAGGAACCTTCAAATCAACACTGCTGAATTTCGGTATAGCGCACAAGATTACCAACAAGCGCACACAGAGAGCACGGTTGCAGATAGGCTTGAAAAAGAGTCAGCCAGCCAGAGAATATATGCAGGTGACTAAGAGCGGTCAGAGCACACTCACCAGCATGAGAGCAACCTGCAAACCAACACTGCTGAATTTCCGTTTAGCGCACACGATTACCAAGAAGCGCACACAAAAAGCACGGTAACAAATACACATGGAAAAGAGACAGCTAGCCAGAGAATATATGCAGATGACTAAGGGCGGTCAGAGCAAACTTACCAGCAGGCGAGAGCAACCTGCAACACTGCTGAATTTCCGTTCAGCGCACACGATTACCAAGGAGCGCACACAAAAAGCACGGTAACAAATACACTTGAAAAAGAGCCAGCTAGCCAGAGAATATATGCAGATGACTAAGGGCGGTCAGAGCAAACTTACCAGCATGCGAGAGCAACCTGCAAATCAACATTGCTGAATTTCCGTTTAGCGCACATGATTACCGACTAGTGCACACAGAAAGCACGGTAGCAAATACACTTGAAGAAGAGCCAGCCAGCCAGAGCAATATATGCAGAAAACTAAGAGCGGTCAGAGCACACTTACCAGCACGCGAGAGCAACTTGCATATCAACACTGCTGAATTTCCGTTTAGCGCACACGATTACCAACAAGCGCACACAAAAAGCACGGTACCAAATACACTTGAAAAAGAGCCAGCCAGCCAGAGAATATATGCAGATGACTAAGAGCGGTCAGAGCACACTCACCAGCATGCGAGAGCAACCTGCAAACCAACACTGCTGAATTTCCGTTTAGCGAACACGATTACCAACAAGCGCACACAAAAAACACGGTAACAAATACACTTGAAAAAGAGCCAGCCAGCCAGAGAATATATGCAGCTGACTAAGAGCGGTCAGAGCACACTCACAAGCATGAAAGAAACCTGCAAATCAACACTGCTGAATTTCCGTTTAGCGCACACGATTACCAACAAGCGGACGCAAAAAGCACGGTAACAAATACACTTGAAAAAGAGCCAGCCAGCCAGAGAATATATGCAGGTGACTAAGAGCGGTCAGAGCACACTCACCAGCATGAGAGCAACCTGCAAATCAACACTGCTGAATTTCCGTTTAGCGAACACGATTACCAACAAGCGCACACAAAAAACACGGTAACAAATACACTTGAAAAAGAGCCAGCCAGCCAGAGAATATATGCAGGTGACTAAGAGCGGTCAGAGCACACTCACCAGCATGAGAGCAACCTGCAAACCAACACTGCTGAATTTCCGTTTAGCGCACACGATTACCAAGAAGCGCACACAAAAAGCACGGTAACAAATACACATGGAAAAGAGACAGCTAGCCAGAGAATATATGCAGATGACTAAGGGCGGTCAGAGCAAACTTACCAGCAGGCGAGAGCAACCTGCAACACTGCTGAATTTCCGTTCAGCGCACACGATTACCAAGGAGCGCACACAAAAAGCACGGTAACAAATACACTTGAAAAAGAGCCAGCTAGCCAGAGAATATATGCAGATGACTAAGGGCGGTCAGAGCAAACTTACCAGCATGCGAGAGCAACCTGCAAATCAACATTGCTCAATTTCCGTTTAGCGCACATGATTACCGACAAGTGCACACAGAAAGCACGGTAGCAAATACACTTGAAGAAGAGCCAGCCAGCCAGAGCAATATATGCAGAAAACTAAGAGCGGTCAGAGCACACTTACCAGCACGCGAGAGCAACTTGCATATCAACACTGCTGAATTTCCGTTTAGCGCACACGATTACCAACAAGCGCACACAAAAAGCACGGTACCAAATACACTTGAAAAAGAGCCAGCCAGCCAGAGAATATATGCAGATGACTAAGAGCGGTCAGAGCACACTCACCAGCATGCGAGAGCAACCTGCAAACCAACACTGCTGAATTTCCGTTTAGCGAACACGATTACCAACAAGCGCACACAAAAAGCACGGTACCAAATACACTTGAAAAAGAGCCAGCCAGCCAGAGAATATATGCAGATGACTAAGAGCGGTCAGAGCACACTCACCAGCATGCGAGAGCAACCTGCAAACCAACACTGCTGAATTTCCGTTTAGCGAACACGATTACCAACAAGCGCACACAAAAAGCACGGTACCAAATACACTTGAAAAAGAGCCAGCCAGTCAGAAAATATATGCAGATGACTAAGAGCGGTCAGAGCACAATTGCCAGCATGCGAGAGCAACCTGCAAGTCAACACTGCTGAATTTCCGTTTAGCGCGCACGGTTACCAACAAGCGGACGCAAAAAGCACGGTAACAAATACACTTGAAGTGCCAGCCAGCCAAAGAATATACGCAGATGACTAAGAGCGGTCAGAGCACACTTACCAGCATGCGAGAGCAACTTGCATATCAACACTGCTGAATTTCCGTTCAGCGCACACGGTTACCAATAAGCGCATACAAAAAGCACGGTAACAAATACACTTGAAAAAGAGCCAGCCAGCCAGAGGCTATATGCAGATGACTTTGACCGGTCAGATCACACTTGCCGGCATGTGAGAGCAACCTGCAAATCAACACTGCTGAATTTCCGTTTAGCGCACACGATGACCAACAAGCGCACACAGAAAGCACGGTAGCAAATACACTTGAAAAAGTGCCAGCCAACCAGAGCAATATATGCAGAAGACTAAGAGCGGTCATAGCACACTTACCAACAGGGGAGAGCAACCTGCAAATCAATACTGCTGAATTTCCGTTTAGCGCACACGATTACCAACAAGCGCACACAGAAATCACGGTAGCAAATACACTTGAAAAAGTGCCAGCCGACCAGAGCAATATATACAGAAGACTAAGAGCGGTCATATCACACTTACCAACAGGGGAGAGGAACCTTCAAATCAACACTGCTGAATTTCGGTATAGCGCACAAGATTACCAACAAGCGCACACAGAGAGCACGGTTGCAGATAGGCTTGAAAAAGAGTCAGCCAGCCAGAGAATATATGCAGGTGACTAAGAGCGGTCAGAGCACACTCACCAGCATGAGAGCAACCTGCAAATCAACACTGCTGAATTTCCGTTTAGCGCACACGATGACCAACAAGCGCACACAGAAAGCACGGTAGCAAATACACTTGAAAAAGTTCCAGCCAACCAGAGCAATATATGTAGAACACTAAGAGCGGTCAGAGCACACTTACCAACAGGGGAGAGCAACCTGCAAATCAACACAGCTGAATTTCCGTTTAGAGCACACGATTACCAACGAGCCCACACAGAAAGCATGGTAGCAAATGCACTTGAAAAAGTGCCAGCCAACCAGAGCAATATATGCAGAAGACTAAGAGAGGTCAGAGCACACTTACCAACAGGGGAAAGCAACCTGCAAATCAACACTGCTGAATTTCCGTTTAGCACACACGATTACTAAGAAGTGCACACAGAAAGCACGGTAGCAAATACACTTGAAAAAGTGCCGCACCCAGAGCAATATATGCAGAAGACTAAGAGAGGTCAGAGCACACTTACCAACAGGGGAGAGCAACCTGCAAATCAACACTGCTGAATTTCCGTTTAGCGCACACGATTACCAACAAGCGCACACAGAAAGCACGGTAGCAAATACACTTGAAAAAGTGCCGCACCCAGAGCAATATATGCAGAAGACTAAGAGCGGTCAGAGCACACTTACCAACAGGGGGGAGCAACCTGCAAATCAACACTGCTGAATTTCCGTTTAGCGCACACGATTACCGACAAGCGCACACAGAAAGCACGGTAGCAAATACACTTCAAAAAGTGCCGCACCCAGAGCAATATATGCAGAAGACTAAGAGCGGTCAGAGCACACTTACCAACAGGGGGAGCAACCTGCAAATCAACACTGCTGAATTTCCGTTTAGCGCACACGATTACCAACAAGCGCACACAGAAAGCACGGTAGCAAATACACTTGAAAAAGTGCCGCACCCAGAGCAATATATGCAGAAGACTAAGAGCGGTCAGAGCACACTTACCAACAGGGGGGAGCAACCTGCAAATCAACACTGCTGAATTTCCGTTTAGCGCACACGATTACCGACAAGCGCACACAGAAAGCACGGTAGCAAATACACTTCAAAAAGTGCCGCACCCAGAGCAATATATGCAGAAGACTAAGAGCGGTCAGAGCACACTTACCAACAGGGGGAGCAACCTGCAAATCAACACTGCTGAATTTCCGTTTAGCGCACACGATTACCAACAAGCGCACACAGAAAGCACGGTAGCAAATACACTTCAAAAAGTGCCACCCAACCACAGCAATATGTGCAGAAGACTAAGGGCGGTCATAGCACACTTATCAGCATGCAAGAGTAACCTGCAAATCAACACTGCTGAATTTTCGTTTAGCGCACACGATTACCAACCAGCGCACACAGAAGGCTCGGTAGCAGATAGGCTTGATAAAGTGCCAGCAAGCCAGAGCAATATGTACAGATGACTAAGAGCGTTCAAGGCACACTTATCAGCATGCGAGAGTAACCTGCAAATCAACACTGCTGAAATTTCGTTTAGCGCACACTATTACCAACAAGCGCACACAGAGAGCTCGGTAGTAGATACGCTTGAAAAAGTGCCAGCCAGCCAGAGCAATATATACAAATGACTAAGAGCGGTCAAAGCACACTTATCAGCATGCGAGATTAACCTGCAAACCAACACTGCTGAATTTCCGTTTCGCGCACACGATTTCCAACAAGTGCACACAGAAAGCTCGGTAGCAGATACGCTTGAAAAAGTGCCAGCCAGCCAGAGCAATATATACAGATGACTAAGAGTGGTCAAAGCACACTTTGCGAAAGGGCTAGGGTGCTTTGGCGAAAAAATGGAACCCGAGAAAGGGACAGAGGAGGGACGACACGACACGTTCTCGAAGTGTCGTGTCGTCCCCCCTCTGTCCTTTTCTCGAGTTCCATTTTTTCGCCAAAGCACACTTACCAGCATGCGAGAGTAACCTGCAAATCAACACTGCTGAATTTTCAGTTAGCGCGCACCATCACCAACAAATGCACACAGGAAGCACAATAGTTTTCCTTTCCCTGGTTTTCTTTTAAATAATCAATCAATCAATCAGTAAATATACTTGAAAAGCTGCAGGCCAGCCAGCCAGGGCAATGTAACGGTAAGTATGCAGACGTCTACTCGCATTTAAAGCACGCTAACCACCATGTGAGAACAACCTGCAAAAGAACCTTGGATTGTCAGTTAGCACACACGATAGCCAACAAATGCACACAGAAACTACACTAGCAGATACACTTGAAAGAGATCCAGCCATCTAGAGCAAGGTAACGATAAGTGTAGAGATGACTAATCACACTTTCGAGCATGCGAGAACAACCTGCAGGTGCATACTGCTGAATTTTCGGTTAGCGCCACCAACAACTGTACACAGGAGGCGCAGTAGTCGCTGAAATTGAAAAAGTGTCATTCAACAAGAGCAATGTACTGCAAAGGTATTTTTATTCGCGATGTATTAATTTTCACGAATTTCGCGACAGCTAAAAAATTGTGAAAAATTATTCTCGCGAACACAGCTTGACATTGATCCCGCGGAAGGAAACAGACCTGGAATTGCGAAATTAAATACTCGCGAATAACTTCCCAAATGCGATTCGCGAAAATTAATACATCGCGAATAAAAATACGTTTGCAGTATACACAAGAATAAGAGCAGTCAAAGCACTCTTACCAGCATGCTAGAGCAACCTACAAATGAACACTGCTGAATTTTCGGTTAGCGCGCACGATCATCAACAAACGGAGACAAGAAGCACGCAAGTAAATACACTTGAAAAAGTGCCAGCCGGCCGGAGCTTTATAACAAGAAGTATACAAATGACTTAGTGCGTTTCAAACACCCTTACCAGCATGTGAGAGCAACCTGCAAATGAGCATACTGAATTTTCGGTGAGTACACACGGTAAGCAAGTAATACACACGAGAAACGCTGTAGTAAATACACTTGAAAAGATGCCAGCCAGCCAAAGCAATGAAACGAGATAGGCTTTACAGATAACGAAGAGCGGGAAGCACGCTTACCAGCACGCGAGAGCAACCTGCAAATCAACACTGCTCAATTTTTGGCTAGCGCACTCGATAACCAACATATGTACGCAGGAAGCACACTAGCAAATATTTACACTTGAAAAAGTGCTTGCCATCCAGAGCAATGTAATGTTAGTATACAGATGACCAAGAGCGGTTAAAGGACAGCATGCGAGAGCAACCTGCTAATACACACTCAATGAATTTTCGGTTAGCACACACGATAACCAACCTCCGCACACAGGAAGCACAAGCAATTACATTTAAAAACTGTACTGCCTTGATCGTCACTACCACGCTGCGCCTGAAGCACATACAAGAAGTCTTGGAGGTTGTTGCCTCAAGAAACGAGGTACACGGAAGGTGAGTGGTTGTCTCGGACCAACTGCATAAATAATTGTTCCGTCAATCTATACGCAAAGGCAGAAAGATTTCTGCAAACAAACATATTTACTGTTTAGAGAAAATAACAAGCGCTTGGATCGAGGGGAACGCTATGGGGTTGTATCATAAAACAAAAATGACGTTCGAACGGAAGCTTCTGGGACACCAGAAAAGTTAAGAAGAGGGATCCGCAACTTTGAATGCTTTGAGGGACATTGCTGTGTCGTCTGCTCTGGTTTACCCCGGCTGATGCTGCTTCTGCTCACACCGGGAATATTATTGTTCTTCTTCTACCTCCGACCTAGTAATGCTTCAAGAGGCTCAAAGTTCCCATAAGCCCTTGCGTGCCACAGGTGGCGCTTGCGATCCCAATGAAGGCTTCTGAGGGATCTCAGGCGGTTCCTATTTTGCGGTCTATTTTTGAAGCGTGATGTGGGCAAGCTAACGCTTGTCCCATCCTACAGTTGGCGATACAAGGCCTATTGCAATATTCAAAATAGATAGATTAAGACATGCGGGGAACAAGGGAAACATTCCACAGCTTCGAGGTGTTTCACCCCAAACAGAACAAAACCTCCTGGGGTGTTCCTATGGATATCCGTTCACGGAAATTCGGATCTCCCTGGGAGACAGACATTTTTCCGACGGACGTCCCCCACATCTCCGAGTGGCCACGGTTCGGACTTCCCAGATATAGCCGTCGTTTGTCCTCACAGAATGTTACATGGAGATGTCTGGACATTGCACGGACCTACTTATATACATGCATACGTTGTGTGGATATACAAACACCCGTAGAGGAGATAGACATTTATCATCAGTTTTCGTAGGAATCAGCATTTTTCTGCCTGCCATTTTTTTTTTAATCCCCGCCACCGCACCTTTTAATTTCTGTTGCTCCTCTTTGTTTCTCGTACATGCCATGACGGAGAACGAACGCAGCGTTTTAATCAGAAAAAAAATATCTACAAAAGCTCCGACAGGACCACCCAGTCAGAAGCTCACTTCGAAAGGCAGTGCCATTTCCTTCCAAAGACGGAACAGATACCATGCTTGTCTCGCGAGCATCCCCATATTCCAGGTACCTTCTCGCCTGTGCATAAAAATGATGGGTGAGTTGTCTAACCTTAATTCGATTACGCACGCATACAACAACGAAATGAGAAATTGCTCGGTGTATTAACTCGCTATCAAGACAACGTCTGTGTTTCCTACTGGTTTTGGTTAGAGACATATAGCTGGTACATCGAAAGCCAAACTTCGCAGTGCTACGTTGCCACCCGTTTCTCTCTCTCCCGCAATAAATGATCCGTGTAACATCCCGACAGGGATCTAACTCGGACAATTCTTGAAACAGCCGAAACTGGACATCCGGTGGATACAGATCCTGGGACGTCCATGTATGAGGCTCCCAGGGATATCCGACGGATATAGATTTCCGGAGATGGACCTTGGGATCTGTTTCGGACGTCCACAGGAGAAAGTGTTCTGTCTGGGACCGAGGTTTAGTACGTCAGAAGACGATCACGGTCGTGGTGGTGGTGGTGCTGAAAGAGCTCGCCGTTGTCGGCCTAACAGGGGTGGGCAACGTCACGACTAACGCTCGGGAGGGAATGTGCGTCCTGGGCCGAATTCTAAGGGAACTGTGTCGGCATATGTTTGACAGCGTCTGAGGTAAACCCAGGAAAACCACAAACAGGACAGCCTGCACGAGATTCGAACCCGGGTATACCTCCCGGTCTCGACGTGACATGGTAACCACGACGATCACGACAGAGGTTTCGCAAACGCGACAAGCCAATCGCTCTAGTAGAAACAGACGCTCCTAGCCAACTATCATCCCGAATGACATCATTCTCGTCCATGCGGTGTTGAAAGTGGAAGGTGTACGCCATTTTGTGACACTGCTGCAGTTACGATTATTTCACAAAAAGGCGCACGGCCCGCGCTTTCCACGAACGAGGAGTGATAACGGTATCATTCTGTGCAACGGTTACTCTTCAGCGTCTGTGGTGGAGTCTACTGAGTAAACATGCTGGTAATCATCAGAGTATGCCATCATAATGCAACAAAAATGGAGTACACCACAGTTTTCAGCAAATCAGCGGAAATAATGATGTCGCTCAAGATTATGATTGGCAAGGAGCGTGCTATGTGGTCTCTAAGCAGCAGCAGTTCATCAGCAGTTTCTTGAACTTCGCCACCCTGGGATACAGAACATCATTCATCATCACCGCCCCCTTGTTCCCATGAAAAGCCTTCCTTGAAGCATACAGACCATGCTCCATAGGTTCCGCACTGGGTCTGCGTTCACCAACTCTCAGCTATCCAAGTTCGGCTCTAGGGGTGACGCCTGCTGTGGCCACTGTCAACAACCTGAAACAATCGAACACATCCTGCGAGAATGCCGAGCATACCGTTCTGCGCGCGAAGACCATCTCCCTCTCTCCAGCTCGGGCACTCTAGCGGACATCCTCTATACCCGTTGGTTCTTCTGCCGAACGTTCCGCTAAAGCAACAAACCTTATTCTCATTCTGCAGAAGGCAGGTCTTGCTCAACGACCCATCTAACACTTTGCTCTCCTCGACGAACCCATGCACCCCCTGCGCATCTCCGCCCTTCATCCTCTATACTACATCCGTGTTTCTTTTTATTTTTCTATTTTTTTATTTTTATTTTTTTTTTGCTCTAGTTGTGACGACGCCCACTTCTGTGTGGCCAACAACGGCGAGCCTATCCTGCCATTACCCCCACCCCCCTCATCTCTAAGAGTGCGGTACACTCTTAAAGGGACGGTCGCATCCGTTCCAGTCGATTTCGAAACTATAGTGACCTTGCGGACCGCGGACCAAAGTACCGAAAATCCCACGCGGAATACTGTAGTTTCACTGTTATTCGACGGAGTACATGGAAAGAGCAGACGCCGGATGTTGAGAGTATGCCGGAATTCCCTCTCTGGAAAAACAAGAACACGTCATTCTGTAGCCAACGATGATATGCCTTTGAGGAAAGGAACGCCGCGACCGTGCAGGCGTCTCACAGAGTTAAGGTGCGTTCCCACTGACGAGAGGGCGCCCGCAGAGGCAGAAACGTTACTTGGAGGACGCCGGAGGCCCATTCTCTGGCGCCGTCCAAGCAGTCACTCCTTGCGCGACTGACGACGGCGTATGGTGGTGGTGGTGATAGGGCTTGCCGTTGTCGGCCTCACGTATGTGGGCAACGTCACGACTCACACCCTGGGGGAATATGCGTCCTGGGCCGACTTCTAAGGGAACTGTGCCGACATATGTCTGAAAGCGTCTGAGGAAAACCCAGGAAAAACCCCAGACAGCACAGCCGGCACCGGGATTCGAACCCGGGTACCTCCCAGTCTCGACGTGACATGGCCAGCACGCTAACCACTGAGCCACGGGAGCTGGTGACGGCGTATGGCAGCGACGAACCACGGTCCCTCTCACGAACCAGTCAAAGCGGAGAACAAGACGAGGGTCCGTGGCGCGTGAAAACTGCTTCGTAGCGTGCGTGGAAGCCTCGCTGCCCTCGACTTCGTCGGTTTATCTCGAGAGTGCAGCGAACCTCGGTGTGGACACCTCGACACTCTCGCCGTGCTTTATTCGCCGCTTCCCGCTCCCGGCAGTGGGAACGTAGCTTTACGGGGCGCCTGGACAGCGCCTTTCCTCCTCTGCGCACCGCCCTCTCACTCCTCCGCTTACGGAGTGACGTCACGCTGCCGGAGCTTCTGCAGCTGCGGAGGCAGCACTGATCTTTAAAATTCGTTTAGTGAATATCTGCGCACTTTTCAGACGAAAAACTTTGCCAAGTACATTGTTGGCGATGCCGAACACAGTGGTTTCGATTGCATAGATGGGTTTCTGGATGTGACCGTCCCTTTAAAACAGAACTTTACCACATAGCAAGATCCAACTCAGTCGTCATCTCGAATGACATATCGTTCTCTCCAAGAATTTTTGAAAACGGGAAGCGTACGCTTTGTGTGTGTGTGTGACAATCATGCAGTGCATAACAGTCGCGTGCTATGCGGTGAAGTTCTGGTTTAAGAGTGTAGGCACGATACCCTCACGTCGACGAACCATTTTTATGGCAATTATGATCTTTATAATACCGCAAAATGGCGTACGCACCCCGTTTCCAGCAGGGGAAAGAACGATGTCACTCTGGGACGATGATTGGGCAGGAGCGTGTTATGTTGTGAAGAGGCCACCTTCCGCTCGAGCACGCTAGCGGACATCCTCTACCCCGGTGGTTCTTCTGCCGAACGTTCCGCTAAAGAAAGAAACCTTATTCTCCTTCTGCAGAAGGCAGGTCTGGCTCAACGACCCATCTAACACTTTGCTCTCCCCGACGAACTCATGCACCCTCTGCGCATCTCCGCCCTTCATCCTCTATTTTCCATCCGTCTTTCTTGTTCTTTTTTTTTCGGCTATAGTCGTTATGACGCACACTTCCGACAGAACCGCGAGCCGATCCCGCCATTAACCCCACCCCCCTTCTGACCACCCCCCGTTGCCTAGTGGTTACGGTGATAGCATTCTACGCCGAGACTGGGAGGTGACCCGGGTTCGAATCCGGGCGCCGTCTGTTCTGTCTATGTGTTTTCCCTGGGGTGCTTTACGACAAATGTTGGCACCGTCACTGTGAAGTCGGCTCAGAACGGCCCTTGAGTCGCGATGTTGGCCGACTACGGCAAGCAGTTTGATCACCACCTCATCTTTAAGAGTGTACTACCAATGGCCTACTCACCATGGGCGTTTCTAGTATTTTTTCAGGGGAGGGGAAAGAGCTTCCAGGGGTGGCGTGCAACCAATATACACCAGACAATAGGATGACGACTTCCAAAACCTTTGATATGTACACTCTTAAAAATGAACTTTACCGCCTATGATGCTCCTAACCAACGATCATCCCGAGTGACAACGTTCTTTCCCCTGATTTGCTGAAAACTGGGGGAGTACACTATTTTTGTGGCATTATGCCGTTCATAATTGCCACAAAATGGCGTACGCCCCCCGTTTTCATCAAATCAAGGGAGACAGCGTTATCATTCAGGATGATGGTTGGATAGGAGCGTGCTTTGCGGTGAAGCTCTCTTTTTAGAGTGTACAGCATCTGCATGCTCATGTATACTGCATGTGTTTCAATAACATCATTTTTTTCATTCCGGACATATTCCTTGCTCCAAACTTCCTATATAGAAGGACGACTTCTGTAATGGAAAAATTTCAACTATGCGGCATTCTGCAAAATCTGTGTCCGATCGCGCTTCTCATAAATCGGCGAGTACCTCTCCGGAAAGGACACCTACAGGACGATTTTACCTCATGTAATCCAGTTGTCAATCAATTTAACTCATCGGTCGACCAATTTAGTCAAAGCGCTGCAGAATTTAATCATAGCCTACTCAATTTAATTGAAACTCCAGCATTCATAGACCCTTGTAGCAGATAGCTTTGGGCCCAAAGAAGCAATTAAGTGCCCAAGTATCAACTATCTAGTCCAACCCTATCATTGCATGTACATAGCAGTAATAACCACGAGTATCGAGTGCCTGGATGCAGCTTCAGAATCCATCACATCGCAGTGCTCCAGGATGCCACTTCCACAGGTTCTGAGGTGGTAGTAGAGCTGAGACCTATTTGTCATTCTGGCTCTAAAAGGACAATGGTTTTGGGGCTTATGTTTTAGAAAATCTGGGGCAAAATGGGGTTTACTTCGGGAGAAATCTGATAAAATTGTCCGCTCCGGGGGGGACAGATACTCGGGTGAAAAACAATTGAAAGACGATGAATGTAATTAACGCAGCGGAAATGCGTTAGCATTCAGCCGACCCACCCACTACCACTACCCACCCACTACACACCTCTATCCGCCTCTAACCATCACTAACTGTTACTAACTACACAGCTACAACAGTGGCGCAAGCCTTCTTCCACGCCGGCGGCCTCTTTTGAAACGCTGCTCTCGCTCTTCCTCCGTCTCGTTCGCCCGCTTTCGACGCCGAGCAGCGGCATCCGTTGCTTGCGTTGTTCCTCAGTTTTGGCAGCTCGTTGCCTTAGCTCAGAATCCGTTTCTTTTGGCGCCTACTTGGCCCACACTACTACTACTCGGTTAAAGGGACGGTCTCGTACCCTCTGCCACTCTCATAAAGTGTACCATTCGATTGCCCTTTGTTGGAAATGGAATACTGCAAATTTACCCGACAAAGCACGTCACGGTTATTAAATAACCGAATTAAATTGATAAAGATTGCAGAACATGCCGCGATCTGTGTTGGCAACAATAAGAACGGCTACGTCGCCCTGCGGGAAAGTCAGTGATAGGATACTGGAATCGTCTGCTTTTGCACGCGCTAGTGCACCGGCGTGAGCAGACAACTTTCGGAAGTGACTGGGGACCACGGCGACTCTCGTACATTTCTTTCAGTTCTCAGGCGAAAAACGCACATTCTAAGAAGCGGCCAACATGGTGGTTTAGAACGACTATATTAATCCTCAGAGACAAGTTAAAAGTCGCAGGACAACCCCACCCACGATCACAAATCTGAAGTCGCTGGCCATCGGCGCGCGCGGTCGCATTACAGCTCCTACCAAAAATATATTACGCGCGCTTCCATTACACTCCCCGTTGCACACTGATCATGTTTCGAAATGAAGTGTCGTTGACGACGTACATGGAGAAGGAGTGCGTGTTTATTTAAAAACGGCATTAAACACTGGCGGAAAGAAAACACTTGACTTAGCTTCCACGTATCCGATTACGCGCCACATTATCGGAGACCCCACAGTCAATGCACGGGCTACATTCTCCGCTCGCGGAGATATATGTCTGAGTCAGACTTGTACGTATCTTGAGTACGTACTCAAAATACAGTATTTTAAATACTTTTTCCGGTAGTTTGGTACTCTACTCAATACTTTTTTGCGACAAGTATTTTTAATGTATTTAAAATACTTTTTTCGGTATTTGCTACTCAGTACTCAAAATACTTTCCTGCCTCGTCAAGCCATATCCAGCACGCTTCACGCCGTGCCGAGATTTTCAGCTCACTGGAATTTAACCCCATTTTCCTTCGTTTTCTTTTTTTCGGGAATTCGCGAATCTGTCATTTATCCTCTTGTACAATAGGCTGGTCCAAAGCCTGGCCTTGCTTCTCAATAGCCAGCTTCGTCAGAAAACCGTTCCTATTCATATTTCCAGGTGAATCACCAGGGGATTAGGTACAAGATAATCCCGGTATTTATTTCCTTGGTCATCAAAGCAATAAACACGTGCCAGAGGTTGAAAGACCCGAACCGACATACAGGAGGGATTACGAAGTTTTGGGTCAGAACATATCAACAAAGTTTACTTGGGTTCACCAAACATTACTTGACACCAAGACGTTGCAAATGAAAGATATGCATGGCTGATGAAGTTTATTCCTTTCATTTGTAAGGCCACGTTCAGAATATGCGTTTCACTTACTGCTAATACTAAAGTACTTTAAATAGTATCTTAAATACTTCTTAGAGTATTTAGTACTCTACTCAAATTACTTTCAGTTTTGAGTATTTTGTACTCTGTTTTAAATACTTTTTCCGTAGAGTATTTAGTATCGTATTTTAAATACTTTTGCGCAGTATTTTGTACAAGTGTGTGTCTGACTGTCCCCATTTCGAGAGCAAAGGGATCCCAAAATCCTTCTGCGGGTTCCAATTGCCATGACGACGGCGAAGTACCCGCAGGCCGATGTCATGCGTGACGTTGCATGAGAGTGAAGCGCAGGTTTCGTCGTCTGCTATTACGGCACGTTTCGACAAATTCCTTGAAAACAACTTCGAAGCGCGCGTGGAAGTCTCGCTGCCCTCGACCTCGTCGGTTTATCTCGAGAGTGCAGCGAACCTCGCTGTGGACACCTGGACACTCTTGGTTATTCTGAATGAAACTTTGTATGTGTACAGTACTCTTGAAGATAGTTTTGGCTAAGTTTCGAAATCGCCCCGGCTGTACGAGACCGTCCCTTTAACACTCCGTTGTGTACTTGAATTCAGCCCATATGCGCGCCTTGCAAGCAGCAAGTTCAGACTAGCTCGCGTATCTGGCGCGCCGCCAAGACCACTCCGTGCTCCGCTCCGCTCCGTAACCTACACTCTAAGAGAAAAAGGTATCATTTTCTACCCATCTCGGTAGAGCTGCATTGCAACCACATTTCTACTCAAACCAGTTTTTACCTTTTTGGTATAACTGCAGAGTAGAAACAAACTCCAGAGTAGACACGGTCGTTCTACCGACTTGGGTAGGAAATTCTACCGTTTTCTCTTGGAGCAAACGTGAGAGAGAGGAGCAATGGAAAGGGACGCCGCCGCTTGTACCCAGTGAGGAGAAGACGCGTGTGGATTGGCTAGAAATGGTAGAAGTACCGTCCTTCTACCACATTGGGTAGGAAATTGTACCTTTTTTTCTTAGAGTGTACTTTCCCTTACTCTCAACTTTCCACTGCCCTCCTCCTCTCTCAAGAGGCTTACTTCACTCTTGACCGGATGACTTAGGCCCCATATCCTCCAAAAGCCCATTTCCACCGACGCCCAAATCAACCAAAAGCTCATTTCATCCGAAGAAATGTTCCGGGCTTTCGGTTGATCTGGGCACGGGGGTGGCAGTGACCCATATCCCCCAAATGCTCTTTTCATCCGAGCGCCCAGAACCACCGAAAGCGGGATACTTGAAAGGACACGCTTCCGCCGTTTGTCAGGGTGAGGAGGAAGGGTGAGCGGTTCTTTGGTGTACGGGAATCCAAGATGCTTCCTGCAACTGACTCAGAAGTGAAGTTTGCCAAGGAAAGGTATTATTGATGACGATCGCGTTCAAGAAGTGATCCGATCAGAATAAAGAGATATTTTCCATATGAGTGACTGGTGTCCAGGCACTGTGTAGGTCATGATAGTGGAAAACGAATAGTAACAAAGCGCCCACGGCACAGGTCCCGAAAAAGGTTACAAAAAGGACCTCCTCCTTTACTTTTCTTTAATACTTTTTGTTAATACAGTTCAGACGTTCAGAATACACTCTATTAACCGGCTGAAACAACCCCTAGAAAAAGCTTGCAAGCAGTATGAATGCATGAAACCAACATATCGTCTGAACTGTCAATCTCCTCGGAAGGCTCTTGAGGTTTGTGTGTTTTCCGCCGTCCCGCTATATGTTCCAGCCACAGGACATACCATTCCCATCATGTTCTTTTTCCGTGCCTCATGACGCGGACCTCCATGAGCTTCCGAAGATAGTGATTCTCCTGTGAGCAACGTGCATACGAATGAAATTCATCTTCGAAACATCTCTCTGTTGAGATCACTTCTTGAACGCGATCTCATTTGTACACACCGAGTGTCGTGTCATTTCTGCCCACCCAAGCTCAGGCCTCTTTAATATAGATTCCGTGCATCAGCTCTCATTTTTATATCAGCCATATCTGTTACATCTCGCGCAGATCCAGACGCTAGATCTCTAAGGAGAATTATTAAGCACGGAAACAAAAGGTGGTGTAGAAGTACATCACGTTACAGAACATTTCGAGCACCGGATGAGCAGCACCCAGGGACCCACGTGATGGCTAGGGTCACGTGACCCTCTCTGTGTGAGCTGCAGGAAGGACAGCTCGAGGCAAACTTGACTGGAACGCGACTTCGACCGCCGAATCTGAAGAGAGCCACCCTATTGTGGCGCTTGGGAGAAATACAGGGAAATAATGTTTCGACTGTCCTACTTATGGCGAATTCGGGTGGTCATCCTATGGCAACACGGCCTAGCGCTCGGAAATTGCTAGGTCGGCTCCCGAGCTGGGTCACGTGACAGTTGCCACCCGAACATGAGTTCCAGGGATCTAGCGGTTTTAGGATCAGGATCAGGCTCGCCTTATCCCTTTTGAAGCAGGGCAGACTTTGCACACTTCGATTAACCTAGGGACATCGCGGTCGCCCGTCTTGGGGTTCCGTCGTCTGCTAAATTACGTGAACTTCGACGTGCGGGCCAATGAGGGCACTCGTCACCGTTGCAGTGCGGATTTGACGACACCGGATGCAGTTGGGCAACCCGCTGCTCGATAGTTTCGAGACCGACGGAAAAAAAGTGCTAGCTGGTAAATTCTGGGCGCTCGGAAAGCGCCACGCGAACATGCGAGATTGCTTTGCTTCGACCAAACGAACATGACTGTTCGGGATCTGGAAAAAAACGTTTCCACGAAATGATCACCCGAATTCGCCATTGTGCTGCGAGGGTGTCCGCCTTGGAATGAGATGTGGACTCGGCATTATCCTCAACTGTGGTTATCATCGCGACGTTTATTGTTTGGGCTTGAGGCGATTATGTAAAGGTGCATGCCCAAGCAGCACAATGTACTGAAAGTCGAGTGCAATAGGGGTGGACGGTATGTGTCTTACGAATGTTCTTTAGTTTCACGAGTCTGTTCAAGGCCTACCACCTACCCGTCCACCCCTATTGCACTCGACTTTCAGTACATTGTGCTGCTTGGGTGCTGACCGATATCGTGCGGATGCGATGCTGTTATCTTATTAACACACAAAGGTGGACACCAAATCCAATAAATTTGCCACTAGACTCCGTGCATCATGCGTGCATCTCCGTGTTTCATCACAAATCTGAAAATGCCCAACTGAGCGAACGCGACCACCTTCGCGTGTATCAATGAGATAAAATAATCGCATCCGTGCGATATCAGCCGACATACACCTTCACATAATCGCCGCAAACACAAAGAAACATCGCGATGATAACCACAGCTGAGGGTAATGCTGAGTCAACATCTCATGGCAAGGCGGACGCTCCAGCAGCAACAGTGGGACAGTCGAAACACTGTTTGCCTTTATTTCTATTAAGAGCAGCCAGGGTTGCTCTCCCCCGACATTAGCTCCGCTAGTCGAAGTGGCGTTCCAGTTAACTCTGCTTCGAGCTGTACATTGGATACCCGCACACTCATCTTGGATCAAACAAGGATCCGCTCACCGTTCCTCCTTTCCCTGTTAAACGGGGGAAGCGTGTCCTTTCAAGTATCACGCTTTCGGTGGTTCTGGGCGCACGGATGAAAAGAGCATTTGGGGATATGGGTTACTGCCACCCGGCGTGCCCAGATCAACCGAAAGCCCAGAAGCTCCGAATACTTTTTCGGAGGAAAAGAGCTTTTGGTTGATTTGGGACGTCGGTGGAAATGGTCGTTTGGAGGATAGGAGCTGCTACCGTCCGGGTTTACGCCGTCACTTTTACTTGAAACGCCGCTTCTAATGATAATGTATTAAAAAGCGCTTCTCCCATTTCAGATGAATGCGCAGTGTGAATGCGCAGTGTTGAATCAATTGTGTTGAATGCGCAGTGCTTAGCGTTCTGCAGTGCCTGTATACACTGTGCAAGTGTGTTGTCGGTTTTGCGCAGCTCCCCAGTCTTTTCTTTTCTTTTTTTTTAATTCGATTGCACAGCTATAACGCACCGCAGCGCGAAAATTATTTACATGGCGACTCCTGGTGTTCCTGGGGTTCCAGGTTTTCGGAGTTTATTTTCTTTCCTTTTTCTTTTCCTTTTTTTTTTTTTTTTGCATAGTCGGAGAACGTTTTTCTTTAATTATAATTTTACGACAATTCGATGCTTTCGTCGTTTATTTGTGCAACTGAGTTAATATCAAAACTTCGGAGGAAAAATGACGGCTGTGAGATGCCGTGCCCTCAAAAGGAATGATCAGCTGCCTTGCAAAAACGCCTATTGTTATGCGACAGCTGGAACTTGCAGACAACGACATCCTTACGTCTAAATCTACGTACAATTATTATTACAACGGCATCTGTATCACAATCACCTGGCGACGAAATCTGGACGCTCCTTGGCTCATTTGTCAGGCAGATTTCGCTTGCGTCGTTCATTCTGCTGCATTGTCATCTAATGCTCCCTTGTTCACTTTGTGGAGGATGCCAAGCGTGATTCACAGAAGAGAACGGAAAAACAAATAACATAGACGCTGGACGTTTTCCAGGCATACCTGGGAAATGGCGAAAATGACCTCAAAATGCCCTCGGGTCGACTACAGTCACTGAGGTTGTTTTCGTTTACTGGACTCAAGCAACTCGGAAGTATAGAGACAGTCGACCTTTGGTGGGCGAAAATGACGTCGTGACGCCATCGCCCTGGCAGTGACTCCCTTTCTCAAATTCGAGGAAACAACACTAGAGGTGCTCGACAGTCGACTCCCATAGACTCCCAGCGACTCCCCTGTCCCCGACTCTCGACGCGGGTCGATGACGTACGATGACTCTCATACGTCAAGACTCCGAGTGGCGGGTCACGCGAGTTGGATAATCGAACACAACCTATGAGACGGCCGCGACACTCCTTTTCTCAAAGTCGCGCCCCCATTGGTTCTTAGGAAGTACCGTTTTCCCGTTTTTCCAGAGAGGGAATTCCGGAATACTCTCAACCTCCGGCGTGTGCTCTTGTCATGTATTCCGTTACGTCTTACTGTCGAACTACGCTACTATTTCGCGTGGGATTTTCGATACCGTGGTCAGCGAAGGGTGAATAAAATGGCACTACAGTTTCGAAATCGACTGGAACGGATATGCGACCGTCCCTTTTAGTGAAAGACTGCTGCACAGTGGATTCAAGCCAAGAGAGCTACCTCTGCTCGTCGCGGGGGCTATCCCGTAACAAGGATGCGCTATACGAAGCAACCTAAAAAAAATCTATATCTCTGCGAAGCAACCTAAAAATATATGAAACGAACCCAATCAATCAGTCGTCAGGGCATGGGGTTTCTTGCTGAGTTCACGATTACTAGAACCCCCAAAATCGGAGTTTTTCGCATGAATTCGAATTGCTTAAAATTTTATCGGCTAATGTTTCTTTTTTATATATATGTTTTCGAATAAATCCAAAAATCCGGAACCCTAGTCATAGTCTACAGGGTGAGCAGTAATCGCAAGAAGTCGAGTCATACGGTATAAATCCTGGAGAATGACACGAATGACACACTGCATTATGAATTGCATTATTGGGGTTTGAATTAAATTGATTGGCCGATGGATTAAATTGCGTTACGCTTGGATTAAAGGAAGTGACCAATGAATTAAAATATATGAGAAATCCTGTAGCTTCACCTACTATACATTCATCACCTTGAAAACTTATAAATATACTCACTAGTAAACTTCATGCGTTTTGTTGGCTTCTGCCGGGCTTCAAAGCCCTTGGGCTGTGGCCTTCCACATTTTGAAGTGTGCAGACAATTGAAGCGTTTTTCCTGCGAAACAGTAAAACTTGACTGAAGGGTGCTTGGTCTCAGGCGTGCTCTTTCAATGTCTTATCCCTAACCTTAATTACAAATATCACGGCCGTGTTTATGCAAGAAACTGGCGACGGATTACATCAAACGCATTATGTCACTGGATCGTCAATCAAATGAGGATGATATATAGAAATGTCGGAAGTAAATCATTCAACCTGCAGTAACTAAATGTGTCAAGCTCACCTAATCATGAGCCGCAGGCACTCGAAAACGAGTAACTGTCGTCTGCGTCTATAGCACGAGTGTCGTCTGCGTTGTATTGTACCGTTCTCCGTCCAGCCTGTCGTCTGCGATAGAATCTGTTGTATTTCTGAAGGGATAAACGTGAAATTGCTTTTAAAGGCACACCATAGCCTGCTTTATGTTCACGCAACTATATAAACCTTATTTGCTGTACGGTTGCTTGAAAAAGCGACCTCACGTAATACCGCGGGTTCGACACTGGTATCGGTATCGCGGCTGTGTGAAACCGAAACTATGATCGCATATGTCCAGTGCCTGCCCATGAGAATCACCAAAGATTTTAAAAAAATCTTCCCGGGAACAGCACCGCAAAGGGTACAGCTATAATGCAAAGGTTGACGACGTAGTGTGTTGGCAAAATGGAAGGCGGACAATTGATGGAAGAAGGATTGACGAGAGAGTGTATTGGCATCAAATGGGAGGCCGGCCACAGGGACTGGCTTTCTGTAGCAACTCAGACAGACTCGAATGGAAGGACAGGAGAACGTTAGATAGTATAACTAGTTGATCTGATCATTCACGCTCTAATGACGTTTCAGTATCATATTCCTTTGATACTGGCTGCATATGGTGTCTCGGTGTCAGCAGCAGAAGGGCCAAATTTCATTTTGCCTTTTCCCAGAATAGCACACAAGTGCAACATGTAGGTATAGACAATATTTTGTTGACGTTGAACATATACTTGGGCTCCAAATGCGATAAACAGCCATCCTTAGCCTGTTGTTAGACGTCGTCAATAACGCTTTAGCACGCTGATTGAAAATGACAGTGACTTCTGCGTGTTTATAGCCGCTATCGATATCCTTGGGTCACTGGTTTACCCAGAATCCGGGGGTTGCAAAAAGTGTGTGTGGGGGGGGGGGGGTCATTATTACAGTTACTTCATAACAGCACGACATGTCATTACAGCTGAAATAGCAAAAGCTCTCCTTTTGGGGGTGCATAGGTAAAAAAGTTACGGGGGGGGGGGGGGCGTCACCAAACATATGGGTGGATGCTGGGAGTGTTGCGGGTGTGTGTGGGGGAGGGGGGGGCTGGATAAATCATTAACTTCGGTTATTGTGAAAGTTACGTCGCTTTCTGACATCAGAAGGTATTTACGCGTCCCGAGGTTGACAACCATGATAATTGGATCAAACAACAGATAATTTAGCACTTACACTTTTATACTTTTTGCTGCCACTATATACGGGAGATTCAATTCAACTCATCCTTTTGTCTTTCAGGTGCCCATAAACAGCCTAATACAACAGATACAACCAGGAGGTACAAATAAAAAAATATCATCGCGGGCTTTCGACTGTGCAAGAGAGTGCACGTCTCCGCACCGTGTATCTTTCGTGCCCTCCCCTGGAGCCGGTTTTCAGAGCCAATAATGTTCTTTCATTTTCTTACTGACAGTCATTTCCAAATATGTTTATCTTCTCAATCTTACCTACATATTTTGTCACTAAAAGCTGCCTTGTTTTCACATGTGAGAGCAGTTTTTAAAAGCTTCAAAATGTCTGCACTACTTGGGGCTTCAAACGTACAGTCCACTATGAAGAACTACGCACAAGAAGAATAGTGTAGCAATACCCTTTCAAAGCCATTGAATGACATTGGTAACAGACCGGCAAATGTTTCTCCTTGCTCAGTTCACCATTCATGTTGAGCTCGCTCAATTACTTTGGTTAGCTCACTGTCACTTTCGTCTTCTGTGTGCTATTCGACGAGTTTGTTGTCATTTCAACAATTTTGAACAGATGTGCATCATTTTTCTGACTTTTTTCTCTTGTGCACCAGGACATGCAATATGACCGAAACTCCTTACTTTCGGTGATATCTCAGACGTCGCAGTGGCGTATCATGAGCAGCAGTATGTTTTTGAAAGCTTTCGACAAGTTTTTAGGCGCATAAATGTGTAATCGCAGAAAAAATGCTTTCCGTCGTCTGCTAACGGGAACGCGAACGCTTATTTTTTTTCGAACGAATCTGTCAACACTGAGCAAAAGATTCCAGCGGCGCATGGTGGCAGCCGCGCGCCGTGCAATGATACAAAAGAATTTGCGCTTGTACGTAGCGTTGTTGGAGTGGTCCTGAACCTGAATAGCTAGGTTTGTGGCGCGAATCGTGGCGGGCGCTCAAAATGTAGGCGATCGGTATTTCTACTTGCGTATCAACTGGTTCAAGGGTTTTGACGCCCAAAATGAGCTTCACTGACGCCGGTAACTCAGCTTTGCTTTTGCATAAGCTTTGTTGCCACATAACTGGGCTACCACCAGGTAAGAGAACATCGTGGAGACGGTGTCGTATCCTGTGATGTTCGTACAAGAATGTTAACAAACAGCTCAAAGTTCTCGTTTCTTTCTTTCCTGCTTTAAAGGTGCCGTGAGTGAAGCATACGACATAGCCTTGCATTCCATTGCAACGTAAGACATTTTCCAGCTCTCCCTGTCTTTGACGTGACAAATTTGCAAGTTTGCTATCGTTGCAGCGCTACTACTGCTGTGGAAAAAGAGACACTTCCGATAAGCGAGTTGATAGTCAGGTCCTGTAAGTAGCATGCGATTGTTAAGATTTACGTTTAAGGTAACGTTCGATTTACAGTCATTCAGGCACACAAGGAAGCTGAAGCGGTGAAATTTTCTGACTTACTGCGCAAGCTTCATGCACCTGTAAGATAGATTGTTTTAAGTTGCTCTCTTCAGATGTTGTGTTTTTCTCATAACCTGATCTTGTAAAAAAAGCATCCCATGAACAAGTTTTGTGGCTTGTTAACTTTGTCATACCATCACACAATCTCAGTTCATGCTACCTGATGTGAAGACGTCTATAGGATACTTGGGGAGGCTACGTTATTGGGTCTACAGGCCAGGGATCTCCAAGTGACTGGTCTTTAGGCACAGTTTAGGCTTAACTTAGAGCCTACATTCTGCTTTCGTCATGGATGGAGTGCAACAAACTTTACTCCAGGTAATCGAAGCATAGTTCCAATTGTGTTTGCAGCACGTGCAAGGCGTTCTGAAAAACCCATCGTCTGTTTTGAGCTTTCTGTATCACCTTTCCGAAGCACAGTCAAAGTTGACAGCACCTGTGAGTAGTGACCGCCATACGGCTCTATTATCAAACAATACAGCTTTGTCTGTTTGTGGCACACTTATGTGTTACGTTTAATGTTTTCCAGGGGTTTGGTCTTCCACGGTTAGGTAGCCAGGTCGAAAGGAGGCAGCGGCATCAGCATGCTGTCGACGAGACAGGCGACAGGACCTCTGGCTCTCTTGAATCCCTGTCACATAAGAGCAGGCCCTCAACGAAGTCATCTAATCAGTTTCTGGGACTCAGTACCCAAGGTCTGCCACAAACTGTTTGTGAACCTCAAACAACATTCTCTTGACTCTTTTGATACTCAATTGCAGTTGAAGGTACAATGCCCGTTTCCGGAGATGAGTTGATCACGGAAGTGCTCTACGCATTTCAAGGGATCGGTGGAAAAATCCTCCACTTCGACGAAGTGAAAGAATGCTTCGTATTTAATCCCAAAGTAAGCGTTTTATGACATTAAGGGAAGGGGCGGTCTGACATTGCACACTGGTTTGGAGGCTACGGACATATTTTACAAGTTCTCAACCTGTCACACTGAACAGTTTTTCAAAAAGTTGTCGAAGAACCACCTGATGTTCTCATCTGTCATCATTTTTGTGGTGTTGTGGTACCTGGCTTTTGTTTAGCTCTCGCAGTACTCATTGCATTCATATCCTGTGTGCATGCCTCAGGCTTCCTGTGAACATGGCTAAGAGCCCCGTCTTTCAAGCATGTGGTTTCTAACATCTCTGCAACAATGCATCTTCTGCATGTAATGCATGCAATGCATGTTTCTAACATCTCTAACATCTTTTGCTGCAGTTGCAGCTTTGAGACGTTCCGTCTCAAAGCTGCAACTGACAGCAAAGACTCTCTTAAATAACTAATTTGTTTATCACATTGAGTGAGGTGAAGTTCAGGCAAACACACCAACACGGGGAAAAAAAAGTCTGTGGTAGAGACACACAAGATTCATAAACGAAAGAGAAGAAATCGAAAATGAAACAGCTATTATAGCATAAGTGAGTTGGGTTTAGAAAGATTATCTGCACTCACACGAAATCGCAGTACATCACTGCATCAATATGGTAAACTGAAATCTGCATTAAACTTTATAAACATTATCTTTAGGGCCCGAAGTTTTAGGGTTTTACCCGATTATTCCAGAATTTGCACACCGAATTGAAGGTTGCCTCTTTAAGGTGAAACCCGATTTTTACCCAGCAAATTGCCCTCGCTTGGATGTCTGTAGGAATGTACTACCGTACTTGTTTGGCAGGAAATGTAGTTACATCACCATTTGTACCAAACCAGTACGGTTAGTTTGAGTAACTGAGCTAGACTTCCCTTTGAATTTAGCGTACTGAGAGTTTTTTCACCCGAATTCGCATGAATTTAGTGCACATGTTTATTTACCCAATTTTTACCGCCCTAAATTAGAAAAAAATTCCCGAAAACTTCAGGCTCTGAATATCTTACATAAATGCTTACTGCGTTTAGAATTGAAATAGGGCAGACTAGCCATAAGGAATTGCTTGCTGATCTCCAATTTTGTGTGAATTATCTTCAGATCCGTGTGTGGCAAAACGAGGTACATACATTTGCCTCTGCAGGTATCATTGCCCCAGCCAACCCAGACGCTCGTACTCAGGCTCGTAGAGCTGGGGTGTTTGTACCGTAAGGTGAACGCTTTCTGCGAGAGCAAGTCGGGCGGCTGTAAGAGCGGCCTCATGCCAGAGAGCTTCGTCGCCGCCATCCGTACGGAGCTCTCTGAATACTACAGATTCGTAGCCGTCCTGGATTCCCAGGTAAACGATCGCGGCTTCAGAGAGGCTCGGCTAAAGCTGAAGGGCCCCCCCCCTCTTCATGTGCAGCATCGCGACAACTTTGAAGACGGTGGCAGTAAGTTGACTCTTCTCCGGCTGCGTCTTTGGGCCATGGAACCGATGAAGAAGATGAGGGTCTTGGCTGCTCTGGTTGCTGCGTGTGCCGGTGGGGCTTCAGAATATCGTTGATATCTGGGGTTTGCTGCGAGGGGTACAAAATCTGATTTTGTGAAATTTCAGAGTTGAAGGGGGGAATGCTGGCTTCAAAAGTCCACGCATTCCTGCATCACGGAGGTCGTGAAGTTGTGGCCCTCGTGAAGCGACTGCTGATTGCGGTTAGTATTGTGTTCCCGCTTACTGATATACGCCATAGATGGAACAGTTGACACAGCGCTCGTTGCAGCTGGTCTTGTCATGTTGCTTCTTTCTTTCTTTTTTCATTCTCATGCAAACATTTTGTATCTATCAATCTCTTTTGTGACCCTTCAAAGGGTTAATTGAACTCGGTGACCTGAGGTTTCCCTCATTGGTCCAGGTTGTGAAGCCTTGGCAGACCATGCTCTGTCGGTGGATACACACTGGAGAGCTGGAGGATGTCTACCACGAGGTGAGCCATGACTTGCAGTTTTGTAAACAATGCTCATTATTTATGGCACGCACGACTTTGTAACTTCGGTACTATCAGTTCTTCATAGCTTCGAATGCTCCGGTCAAACCAGAGAGCTTGTGGCATGACAAGTACTACCTCCGCAAGAATATGGTACCATCCTTCTTGGCGGAGTCGCAGGCAAGAAAGGTAAGCGCTGCGACTGTAGACACAGGTGTGGTTTATGTGTAGAAGAAACTATGAACTCACGGTTGTTTAGTGTTTCGTCATGGCTTCTACGGATACCATTTGTGTTGTGGTATCATTTTTGCTCTCTGTAAATTATGTAATATGTACGTAGTACAGTTATGTCTAGGGCCCAGAATTTTAGGCATTTGGCTATGAATGCCTATAAACGTCTAAATGCGACATTTGCAGGGCTGCCTGCCTTTTTACTGACCCTATTGAATTGTGGCCTTCTTTTTAGGATTTTTAGATGCCTTTTTTAGGAGTGAAAGTGCGAGGGTGCCTTTCAGGCTCATGATGAATGCTACATTTTGCTTTTTTTTTTCTGCATATTTGTGCCTTGTGTTCTTTGTTCTTTTCTTTTTTGCGTTTGGTTTTCTTCAGTACCTTGGTTTGTTAGAAGGGTTCACGTATATTTGATGGAAAGATTTCTTGGCCTTTCAAGATCATAGAGGTCGGAGAATTATATTATTCAATATAGCTCGGTTCCAGGCTGCCTAAGCATTCATGTACCGTAAGTCAAAGCTTGTACTGTACCGTAGCCTTCAAATGTGTCATGTTTTTTTCTGGATGGAGCTTTCTGAAACACTAACATAGGCAAAAAGCTTAACATATTAACGTGCTTATTTTTGCATTTTATTGCGTATTTTGATGGTTTTGCGGCCCTAAGTGCCTGCCTATTTCAGTCGTATTGAATGCCTAAATTTCCTGGCCCTAGTCATGTCCCACTTACCCAGATCCATCCGTTCCGGAGAGTGAATCTTGGGATAAGCTAACTTAATGCGTCCTGTAAGCCCTCGCGCTTTCCATTAGCATGACAACAGCATTTCGACTTTTCATGTCAAAGTAAAATGTCCATAACCTAAAAACCCGAGACTAGGGAACAAAAAAAATGACAAACACAGACAACCCAAACCTAACCAAGAGAGAGACCTTGTCTGTGTTTGTCGTTTTTTTGTCCCTTAGTCTTGGATTTTTAAGTTATGGATCTATACCACCAGCTCGCTTGCTACCTCTCTAACCTTTCGTTAAAGTAAAATGTGTTTCTCTGAGTCCTAAAGACACAGATATTTTGCACACATTTCACTTATGACCACAACAGTCCACTGTAAAGCCACCCCTCACGCAGAATGTTGTAAATGGTAGAGTTGCCGGCATCGCGTTCAGCTGTTTCTTGGCCCAGGCCTGCAAGCCTCAAATGCTTTTCAAAGAAAAGCCAGTGTTCACGCATCAGCTTTTTGCACCCTGTAAACATGAAACACCTCTTTCACTTTTCTGGAACCATCAGCCCCCTCTGTCCACAGCGTTGACTATTCTCAGGGCAAAGAGGAGTAAAAAAAAAGGAGCAGAAGGCTTCCACAAAAGGTGATGTTACTATGCACACGCCACCAAATGCAAAGCACATGGTCCCCTGGTACGTTTCTGAAACAGTAGAAAGAAGTGAGCACGGGTGCGGGTATACTAGCTGTTGCCGGCACAGTTTTGCAGTTTGCAGATAGAAAATGCCTTTCTAGCTTACTCATTCAGAAGCGAGGCAGAGTGACATCTTGCGTATACAACATAAACAACGAAAATCGACCAAGGCAGGCCGCAAACGTGCTTGTGTCCTGCCTTGGCTAATTTTCCTTTTACGTATTATGTAGATGACGCCCCAATGCGGGCAATAGTTTACCCAGAATTTGGTCCTTGGGAGAAAGGGGGCTTGGGCTCAGCAAGGGGATGTACAGTAGCCCCTCGTTAAAACGAAATCGCGCTTTACGAATTATCGCTTATTGCGAAGTTTCACCAGGTCCTGATCGAAATGCATGTGTTTTGAACCACTTTATTCTAAGTTTACCGCGAGCCAACTCCGCATGGTACGAAAACGCAAGACTCAGGAGCGCCTTGATACAGAGTCTCACGGCCAGCAACATCCCACGACTTAAGTCACGCTAGACGGCAACATGCGCTTCTCGCTGTTTCCCTCCAGAACGCTCGAGAACGCTGACGACGGGCAGCGTGAAGGAGAGTGGTCGCGCACGTGCCCACCCCTCGGGTGAACGGTTCAAATCTGCACCATCTGCGGCCATCGCCAAGGCAAATGTCACAGGGGAAGATAAGCTCCCCTTGCTGATAGTAGGCAGGGTAGAGAAGCTGCGCTGCTTTCGAAACGCTACTATGCTGAAGGATTGCATCTATAGAAGCAACAAGGGTCCACGGATGACAGCAGCTATTTTTGAAGACTACGTGCGACTTTTGGATCGCAAGTTTGCTGCTGCACAGCGCAATGTCCTGTTTGTCGTTGACAATTGCACTGGTCACGGCAAAATTGAACATACGACTGCTATCACTTTGGAGTTCGAACACGACGTTCACCCTAGAACCCATGGACCAGGGTATTAGATTCTGTCGCGCTTCGGGGTGCGGACGTGCCCGTTGTTGGTGCCACCACGGATGAGGGAGTCGTCAACATTGTGTCGGATGCGAAAAGTCAAAACGAAGATTTGGAGGACGGAACACGGGAAATTATATCGACGGCGGTAACACATAATATACCTAGTCTTTTGTGCAACAAAGTCGAATGCGGTGGAGGTGCCTACACCCTGCAGTGCCTCAAGAAACTGGAAGACGCGCTGTTGCTGTGCAGCAATACCGCCCGGCAATATAAGATTATGAGCTTTTTCTCGCCTCAATAAAGGTTTGTAAGACTGCTTTTCTCATTGTCATCTTAAAATGACTTGTTCTAACGTGCTCCCACGCAATTTTGGTCAAATTACACCGTATTTATGGTGCTCCCGCTTTTATCGAAATACCGCTTACATCAAAATTTTTTTCTGGTCCCAATGACTTCGTTATAATGAGGGTCTACTGTATTTACATGCTTTTGACAAGATATTGCGCAACCTCACAAAATTTTAGGGGTCCGTTCCCGATTTAGGGTGGGGTTTGGATAAATCTCGAAATAAATCGATAAATGGGGTGGATGTAAGTGAATTAGAATGGCACTGGAAAAAAAAAATCCCAGTAATTCACACCTGGATGTTCAGCAATTCACCTGGAAAATTTGGAGGCTGCTTATCGGAGTTTTGAACTTTTCTGTAATTCAGAGCTTCTCGGAGAAATAAGGAGTCTGGAACATGGACGGCGCCAATTTCGGAGTATTTTGGTGCCGACAAGAAGTGCAAGAGTGACTGAGACCACACTATATAGCGCACACATGTTTTACTACCCAGAGCTATTGGAGTACAAACAAACGTATTTGCACAAATTGTGAATGGTGCCCAGGCTCAAAATGAGTAGCAGCTGTGACGAACACAGAACTGTTCCGTGCCAAACTAGCCCAGTGCCCGGGTTCAAGTAGAGTCGAGCTGCATAGTAGTAGTTCGAGTGGTTCAAGGGTGCATAGAATAGATGGGACAAGTGTGTGCACTATCCTCCTTTTGGGCCATTCATGTATCCAGTGCGCCTGAAGGAGGCTACGACTTCAGACCCAATTTTGGGGGTTTTGGATCAGTTTGAGTAGTAGTTTGGACCTTTTGAAAGTAGGGGAAAAGCCGTAGGGCCACCTTGTGGGCCTTGGAAACATCGCAGTTTATCGGATAAACCCGGTTTTCTGAAAGAAAAAAAAAAAAAACATCTGAGGGAGTTTATTGGAGCCTGTCGAATAAATCCGAAAAGTCGGAAGCCTAATTACGGATCAGCGGGACTTCACTGTTCTATTAATTTTAGATCCTTTGCACTGGGAAGGCAGTGAACTTCCTTCTGCATGTCTGCGGAGACAGCACGGCAGCACGCATGGAAGGTAGCATAGCCAGCACTTTAGGTGCCTCTTCTGGTATGTGGTGCCACCATATTCTGAGTTATTGTTTAACTCACCGTGTGCATGCCTGTGCACTTGCAGTACAGCTTCTGTTTGACCAAGACACTGACGAGGCATTTGACGAGTTCCTGGACAAGATATATCGTGAGCGTAGCCGTAGGGTGCTCTCTGTGCTGAATTCCCAGTTTAAGTTCAAGGAACATTTGCAGGTGATTGATGTTGGCCCCATACTTGGATACCCTCATACAATGCAACTTTCTTGAAGCCTTGTCTTATTTCTTCTTAGGCGTTCCGTCAGTTCTTCCTTCTTGGGCAGGGAGACTTTGTTCGACACCTCATGGATGTGCTCAAGTAAGGGTGCACGTCTAATTCGACCCCTGTGGCAATTTGTTTTTTTTTGTTCATAAATAAGCATGGAAGGGCTTGAAAATATTGAAAAAAATTAAAATATTACCATGGTAGAAACTAGGATTGCTAGACCCGGGAAGCATACTATTTGTACAAAGAAGTACGTGTGAAGTGTACAATCCTGTTGCACAAAAGAACTTTCAGTCTTGCTGGCCAGAAAAGCTGCTATCTGCTGCTGACAGTTTGCAAAGTCACGTCTTCCACCAAATAGTTAGGCGTGTGCTGCCTTCTTTCTTTTTCTTTTTTTTTTGGGGGGGGGGGGGGTTGGGGAGGATGAACGTCCCGCATCCTGATTTTGCATAGTGTGATGCCGTGAAAGGCTGCATTTCTTACACTATTTTCTTGAACCTATGTCACATTGAACCGAATAAATTCATCATGGCACCAGTTGTCCCTGCAGCAATAAGCAGCAAATCATCATCATCTGTGTCTGTTCTGCGGTTGTCGAACTGCTATGTTATGCGGTATGCAAGGTTCAGAAGGAGATTATGCTCGTAGTTGCGGCTGCACCATTAAACCTTGAATCATGATTAAAAGCGTTAAAACCCCAGTGCCGGGGTGCTAAAAAGACAGACAAACATATGCACTGATGCACCCACGGCACTGGGGTTTTAACGCTTTAAGTTGTAATAATGATTCCAGAAAACCGAACAGCCCGATTTTTAACCCTTTTTGATAAACCTTGAATCAGCAGCAGCACCAGAAAGTAGTCTGTCCTCCGAGAGTATCGAACCTCTGACGGGGAATTGTTGCAAGGCAGCATCGTCTGCGCTCAGTTTATTGGCTAACTATTCCCCACGTTCAAAAGTTACTCCAGAAAAATTGATGCCTTATCCTGATGCATGCTTGCAGCCCTCATTTGAGCCAACCAGTTGAGTCACTGCACCAACATACGTTGACAGAACTGCTGTCGGAAGCTGTCCGGGCCACAAATGCCCAGTTCATTGACCAGGACATTCTGCAGCGGCTCGATGCAAAGCTGTTAGAGGTCAGTCAAATGCACTCAATAAACCTTGTGTAGAGCCTCGTGTTTTAAGGTTACATGCAGCAAAACCAGTTTTCACTCCCCCGTCCTGCCCCGATTTTCATCGTCATCACTTCAGGTAAAACCCAAACCCACCCCATAAAAAAGGCGGAGGAACATTCCCAAAGTGCTGATTCAGGTGCCAATACGAGCCAACACTAGAGAACGCTAAGCTTAAGCAGTGCGCATTCGCTTGACATCTTGCGTCATCTAAAATGCGAAAAGCACTTCCCTTTTTTTTTCATGCGATATCGCCTCATTTTATCCTGTGTCAGGGCTGAAATGAAACTTTTGCTCCTGGATTTTCGAAGAACATAAAACCTAACATCGTAAGGCCCTGTGCATAAATAGGGCCTTGTGTTTCAGGCCTGAAGTTTTTGAAACTCTGGAATTAAAAATCGGGTGTTATTTCAGTGGTCACGAAACAGGGTAAAATTGGGCAATATCTGGTGGGAAAGCAGATTTTCGGGTGGGGAATAAATAAAGGAGTGCCTCTCACGTTTTACATGAACATGAGATGCAGAACGTAGTGTCCTCTAGTACCGGTATTGGTGACTGAACAACAACTTTAATGAGAGATTATCAATGGAGAGTCTCATCACCAGGGACGATACTGTGCCCCATTGCTGGTGGTGATTAGGGTTGTCAGTCCCGAGCCATTTTTGCAGTCCTGGGATTTCTGGATTTTTTGCTGTCAATCCTCGGATCCCGGGACGGGATTTCGGGATTGTGACGAGTTCAGACGGTGCTTCCAAGTATAGTCCTGCGTGGGTCAGAATTATCTCTCTGTCAGAATTAACGCAAGGTACAAATGCGTGTTGGTTTGTGACTTGAGGCATGATGATACGAAACGCGACATGGACAAAGGAGGACACACAGGCGCTGTTGCACCCTAACAGTGTGAGCGTTTGTTCCACCCTTCCACCCTTGTCAGCGACATCTTACGTCACATTTTGAGCAACTGCAGTACAAACGCGTAAGAAATTGAGCAACTCGGAGTTCTTTATAATGGTGTTTTGGTAAAATTCGTCGACCGCACCCGACCCGCTACTCGCATGACACCAAAACCTAGACCCACGACCCGCATGCCACGCAGGGCTCTACTTCCAAGTCCATCTACCTCAAGCGACTATACCAGCATGTTGTGCACAGTTCATGTGTGTTTTGTCAATTCTACCTTTTCATTCAATTCTTTCAATTCTACCTTTCACATTGGTAAAACAGTGGCGGTGGAATGGTTACATTTTTGTGTAGTAATTCCACTCCATTTTTATTCATCTACATTTCACTGTTATAATTGAAAAGAAGGCAAGTCCTGCTGCACTTGAAGTACCAGGAAATATTACTTTATAATTTCCTCAAACGGTGTAACATTCCGTGAAATGTGAATTTGAAATTGAAAATGAATGTAACATTCCACAGGGCAGCAGCAACAACAACAACAAAAACGAATGGAAAGAAACAAGACACTAAACGGTTTACAAGCACCGTCGCTGCGTGCTTATCACATCGCACAATGATTAAAATACAACCTGAGAAAGCACAGAGCGTCGAGGGTGGTGTCCCCCAGTTCGGTGCCAACTGTTGTGCAAATACTTGCTGTGGAGCTGAAGGTCGTTCAGTTTCTGTGCTAGGAGAAATGACAGTCACCAAATATCTACACGCACGTGTAGGCAGCGGTCTTCTCCCACCTGCAGCCATAAAAAGTGCCATTTCCTTGACGAAGGAGTGAGTCTTTACCTGATGGACTATATTTGCTCTCGCGAAATCCCGCGATTTTCCGGAAGGAATCCCGGGACGTAAAAAATTGGCCAGGATTTTGGGATTCGGGATATCTCGATTGGAAGCAATAGTGGTGATGCGGAGGTGGCTGAATTTGTACTTCGCCCAGTTCGTGTTCAGGCTTTTTTCGGGTTTACCCGAAGTGACGACGATGCAAATCCGGGGGTAAAAACGGGTTTTACCCTAAAACATAGGGCCCTATCAGCATAAACCATGTCCTGAAATAACACTACATCATCCGGTTGTCTTAGGTGAATCCCGGAGATACAGGGTGGGACGCATTCAGTCTGTATTATCACGTCGATGGGCCGATAGGAACGGTGAGTCTCATTAGGTTGTGTTGGATAAACCGATATGTGACAGAGTGCCAACATATTTTCTAGGTATTCACACCTTACTGCATGTCAGTTTACCTGAGGCTGTTCAACCACTTGTGGCGAGCCAAGCACATGGAGTATGTCGCCACGGCAGCATGGACAGAGCAGACGGTCCACATGAAGTTACTTCGTTATCGCTTACCCGGTATGGAAGATTAGTACTCAAAAACAGCAAAACCCTGCTGATTCAGGCAGGTTTTACTCAAAAACAGCTTGCCAAACCAAAGGCCATTGTCGCACTTAACTGTAATGTGCTAGCACATGACCTGTGGAGACACCTGCGCCACAGAGCATTTGCCTCTGGGTTTGAGGCTATGTCCAAGACATGGATCCATAACTGAGTTGAGAGACCACTTGATGAGTTGAGTGATGAGTTGAGGATGATGAGTGATGAGTTGAGAGACCACATGATGTTCCACTTCACGACAGTGACTTGGTTGGGTGGTTATTGCATCTACAATAGGTCTCTACTTTGCACTTGTGCTGATCACCAGCTGTGCTGCATGTGCCCTAGTCCCAAACCCAGCAGCCGACACCCTTTGGTGCTGGTGTCTGTGCAGGCTACTTGCTCGCATCTTGTGGTTAAGTCTGATGGTGACTGTATGAGGCTGTTTACATAAAGCAACCACTACAACCAAATCACCTAGGTCTCTGGTACCCTAAGCTGGGCTGAATCATGTGACTTTGAATTCAGTGTGTTGTGTTTAATTTCTGCACTAGGATATAAATAGCCCATAGGTGGACCTAGCTGTTGTATGCTAGCTGTGCTAACCAGAGCATGTAATGCCTAGGTTGACAGTATATTCTCTCGTATTTAACCTATGGTCGTTGTTTATTTTAATGATCAATTAACAAACTTTGCAATAACTTATCTCAGTTAGCTGTTTTAGTAGATCACCACTCTTAGTTGAGAATTGTACTATACGAGTCATTCGATTCTGCTAGCGTTCGGCAAACTTGTGCGTTTCCGACGAGACACATGCAGAACTACTCAGGTAATCTGGAGAGGCCAGTGATGAGCAAGTAAAAGGTCTGAACAGTCGAGAATTCCCCTTCAGCGTTTGGCATCCACACTTCTGTCAAGACCTTGCATCTGTTCGCTGAACACGGCTGCACCGCTAAGAGGTTTAGGTGGTATGGCCCATACTGAGCTGATGCGACATTATCCGGTTCGAGCCTTAGAGGTCCTCGCGTGAGAATCGCAGGGTCTCTGACCGACGTGCCGTACATACACGTATATATGGGCCTGCTTGCACAAACATTGAGGAAATTCCTCGGTAGTTTTGCCAATGCTCTGTGCACATGCAGTGCTGACGATAGTAGTGCATGTGTACGAAATGAGGAGTCTCCTCAACGTTTGTGCTAGCTGGCTGTGGTCCTGGCAGGGATGGATGCCGGACGAGATGGGGGCTCTCTGTCTTGTGCATGATCTGAACCTTCCTGCTGAGGCCTCATTGGGAAATACTCCAGAGCTTCTCAGCGGCTACGCTTTACATAACAGCACACAGTTCCGTTACGGAATCGCCAGAAAAATATTGTCTCGTCTGATCTGTTGGTTGTTTTCAGAGTGCCTCCCAGTGCTGCACCGCTGCCACCTCATGCTTGCAGAAATGATGCATTTTATGCAGGAAGTACAGTACTACATTGTATTTGAGGTACAGTATGTTATTTATTTGGGATACAAAGCACGACTAGTAGTCCTTCCTCTACTCCGTGGGGCATGTGTGGCTGCAATGAACGCTCCGTGCAGGTGATCGAGTGTGCATGGGCAGAGTTGCAAACGAAAGTGGAACATGCTCAGGACCTCGACCAGATCATCAAAGCCCACGAGGAATTCCTGTCAACCATCATGACACGAGCTCTACTGGACACTGACTCTCGGGTTAGTGGGAACTTTTCGTGAATTTCTTCATAGTTTTTTTTTTTGTCGGGGCTTCGATTAATGTGAGTGAGTGGGATCATCGTTGCGCAGGACGTCTTGTCGGAGTTGCGTTCTATCTTCGAGCAAGTGCTGCGCTTCAAGCAGGTTCAAGACGAAATCTTTTCCGGTGCCCTCAAGGAGATCGATGCCCGTGCCGAGGAGAAGAAACATCCAGCTGTTGTGAGTGCTCTTTGTGTCAGGATGAACTTTAAAAGGGGGGCTGCAAAGTGAAATCGAATCATGGTTGCCTCTAAACCGTCATGTAAAATTGGCCTATGTTAGTTAGGCAGTTAAAAAGGCACAAAGAGGCACGTATTTCCTAGAAAAAGGCACTAACAATACTGTGATATAACTTCAGTGAAGGAATCATTGGTGATGTCGTTCTGCAAGTAGGATGCACCAGATCGCTTCACTGGAGTCGTGGAGTCACGCAATCAATGTCAGTTCGACGAAAGGAGGTTGGAAGCCCTGCCCACACCAGTATATGTATAGACCCTTATGCCTTAGGCTTAAACCCGATTTTTCCCCGAATTGAGGTTCACCTATCTAGGGTTAAACCCGATTTCTACCTGCAAAACTGCACCTAGGCTAGGCACCTCAAGGCATCGACATACTAGTTTCTCACAAAATATGCGACCGCCCCTTACTTCTGGCACTCTGGATAAACGGTACAAGTGACCGTTTATTCTACAATAATGCCTGATTTCTCTCCAAACTCAGTCTGATGGTAATTTTTCTGCCTGAATTTGCATGAATTTTCTATATCAATTTATTGACCCGATTTCTATCCCCCGAATTTGGAAAAATATAAAACCCGAAAACTTCAGGGTCTATATATGTAGTAGAAAGAGAGAACACAGGCATAGCTTATCGCATCTGGCTTCCGCTAGGATAATGCTTTCCCAATTTCTGGAACTTCACACACTGCATGTCAGGCTGTCATGTTGTGTGTGAAGTTCATGACTGAAGTGGTGATGCTGTGAAGTTCATGACAACATGACTTACATGTAAGTCATGTTCGAATAGGATAGCCTAAGATGCGACACAGCAAATGTGTAAGAAGCTTTTTTGATGATAAGATCCAGTTTGTCCTCCACTGTTGGCTTCATGGACAGCAGGGACGCATTAACAAAACATGCCATAGCCCCTCCATCTACCGTGTCAGTCGGCTTCGGAGAGAGGAGGTAGGGCCTGGTCAGCTCTTTCTAATTTTGGTTTCCAAAATAAGAGATAAAAATATCCGTTTAGACATCTATCTGCACTTATTGATGAAAAAGGTGAGAACGATATGCATCTAAAATGTCCCTTTCGACCTCATTCATGCTTAGAGCATTGTAATGCAGTATCTCAACGTTCCCCCGAAGAAAAAGGCATTTCCCTGAAAATGCACTCTCTGGTGGTGCCATACACAAAACATGGGCTCTCACTTCTGCATACTTCTCAATCCAGTGAACCTAAGCATGGATAGAGACCTTGTTTTGGGTTTAAAGTAGGTAGTAAAACTGGCTATTTAGCAAAATGGGTAAACAATGTTGGTCTTTTTCTCTCTGGTTTTATTAAGTGCTGTTATGGAAGCTTTCTGCTATTTTTAGCACTTCAGTCTAAAATCAGCTGTGGAATCTGTCCATTTCAGAAGGTCACGAGAACTAGCTTTGTCAGGGCTATCTTGAAGTCTCAATCTTCACTGACACTAATTTCTGATACATTTGAGGTGAGTGTTATGCTTCAGCTGGGTTCTTTTCAAGCGTGTTTGCTGTGTTTGTTCAATTGCAAAAATCAAGTTTATTGAAGTAAATCAGGCATGAACAGTGTTTACATATATATAGGGTGTCTATTTTTATTTGTTACAGAATTTTTATTTAAAAAACTAGCAGGTACAGTTTTTGCAGTTGAGTTCTACGGCCAGCCTGACATCCCCTCGAAGAAAGTATGCAACTACAAGATGACTAAGTTTGTTACTTACATAAAGTAGGGGATTTCGGGCAAAAGCAGGAGATGATGAATGAGAGACCATCCTAGTTGAAAGCCATTGCACGTTTACAAAATCCTGAAACACGCACTTGCATTAAGATATCCATCCCCAAAATTTGATATGCAGATGAGCGGAAACTGAAAAAGTGCACTTGAGACGCACGTCACCTTTGCCGACGGAGGCTTATCTATGCGGGAAAGTCGTTTATCTTGCCCTTCAGCACGTCGGCACCTACTGCAATCATCTCCATCGCTCCAAATCATGGGGCCCTCTGACGTGAAATGAGGGCTGTACCCCTTGCGATCCAGGTTGCCGCGGTTTCAGTTTGGGCTCATTTGCATATCGAAACTCGGTGGGGTTGATGTCTTCATGCATGTGCGTGTTTCAGGTTTTTTAAAATGTGGAATGGCTTTCAACTAGGGTGGTCTCTCATTCTGATCTCCCGCTTTTGCTCGAAATCCCCTAATTAAAGAGTTAATTGAAGAGGTTGGTGTTTGTGGGTCTCAGGCTACTGGAGGGAGGTATATTCAGTCCTCAAGTACACTATTTCGAATACACTCGCGATGCAACGTAGGAAGAATAAAAAGTGTGCGCTATTTCGTGATGCGCGCTAATTGTGAGGCGTGTGACGAGGAGTTTCACGTCAAAAAGCTGAATGGATACGTCGTAATGACAAGACGTCCCACCTGCCACTTCGAGATCACGTTTGCACCTGCAACTATGTAGCTCCACCTACAAGCAACCTTACAGCATTCAGAGAATATGGGTTCGAATCCAACGCTCACCAGATGAATTTGAGCTCCGGGATACATTATTATAGGATAAACGCCTGTAAACTGTTTAAAGACAGATAAGCCGCGAACACCGTCACACACACGCGTTACATGTCATGTCGCCATCTTGCTTTGTCTCTTTATCTTTCCCCAGTCTCTTTCCTCAGGTCTTTCTCTCCGCCGCCTCACTGGCGCCCCATCGTTCTGTGCAGGAAAAGTGCCCTTACAGGCGCCCGCCCCTAAGCGGTGACTGCTCGGATAAACTGCTACTTTCGCCACACACCGATGGCGTCTTTTTTCTTAGCGTTAGTAGAAAAAGCAAGAAATAAAGTGTCTCGGCTGACCCTGCAGGATTTGAACCCATGAACCCCGTCACTGGATGGCGCGTGCATGAACAACTTCTCAAGGTTTCACTCAGGGAACGATGCCGAGCAACTCTGGTTGCTGGAGGTCCCCGGTTTCCGCCGACTGACGGCATGTAGTTGCTGAAAAAAGTTGCCCAGCATAAACGCTGCCTGATTCTGTGCCTGTTACCTTCTTGTGTGGCGGTATTATCGAAAGCTTCCGCTGCTGCAGATGCACCCTGGCGATGTGTGCATCCATACGCGTCACTGCCAAGCCGGGGCTTCCCTCGCCTCGTGTTGATTGGGCAACTAAATGCGGGAGTGGGCAGTTCCCGCAATATGTTTGCTTTGATAGTTGGATGCGCTGGGGGGGTGATGTACCCTCGACGTACCTTGCGAAGATTCGGAGGAAGGAAAGAGGAACCTCCAAACTGGCACCTTTATTCACGTTTTACAAATGGCGCGGCGGGTGAATCTCGTTCCTTTGCATTGTTCTCATGATGACGGAATCTTTCATATCGCAAAGAGATATTTTTGCACTTTAGTGCCCCTTTAATGAGTCTTAGGTAATTAGTCATCTTGTAGTTGCATACGTTCTTCGAGGGGATGTCAGCCTGGCCGTAGAACTCAACTGCAAAAATGGCATCTATTTTGCTCTGCTAGTCTTTTACTAAAAGTTCTGTAACGAATAAGAATAAACACCCTGTAGAGTGGTTTAGTTAGTACGAGGTGTGTTTAAAAAAAGACCGAACTTCTCAAACGTCCTCCGGAATGCAGAGGGCGCTCGGCTACCGGTGTTCCTATGGAACGGACTGCTGTTCATCTGAATGCACTGTGACCGTTTGTTGTCGATTTACAGTCAGGGACTACACGCACCCCAAAGTCCTTCGTCACGTTTTGACTGTTTAGGCATGAAAGAGCTTGAAGAGCAGCATGTGTGTGTGTGTGAAATTCTGTTTCAAACTCTGCAAGAACTTCACAGAGACGTTTCATTTGATTCGCCAAGCGTACAGAGAAGACTGCATGAGCAGAACGCTACTGCCATGATTGGTTTAAACGCTTCCAGGAAGGCAGGACGTCTGTCACTGAAGATCCGAGGGGGCTGGACTCCACTTCAATAGATGACGAAAGTGTGCAGAAAATTAATGTAGTGATTTGGAGAAAATTGCTGGTTAACAGTGCGAGAGGTCACTGATGAAGTGGGCGTCAGGTCGGGTCAAGTTTTGTCAGAAAAGCTTCAAATGCGACGGGTCAGTGCAAAATTTGTCCCACGCTTGTTAACCGATGACCAAAAGAAGACTCGTGTCGAAATCAACCAGGAGCTGCTTGCCAATGTGAATGCGGACGAAAGCTTTCTTAAATTGATCTTAATGGGAGACACGGGTCTGTGGCTATAATGCTGAAGCTAAGGTGCAGTCATTGCAGTGGACGGGGAAAGGGACTCGGCCGAAGAAAGCGCGGGGGAGGCAGACGAAGGTCAAGGTGATGTTGATTGCTTTCTTTGACTGCAATGGCATTGTTCATCACGAATTTGTACAACATGGTCAAATGGTTACCAAGGAGCTTTACAAAAAAGTTTTAGTATGTCTGCGAGATGCTGTGCACACAAAGAGGCCATTGCTGTGGAAGGAACAAACATTGCACCACGACAACACGCCGGCACAGTCATCAATCTTGGTCCGTAAATATTTGGCCAAACACAACGTATCCGTCATACCCCACCCTCCCTATTCGCCTGACTTGCCTCCAGCAGACATTTTCCTCTTCCCCAAACTAAAGACAACATTGAAAGGACGTCGCTTTTGGACGATACAGGAAATTCAAGAGAATGCCACGAGGGATCTACGTACCATAGCAGAAAGTGCGTTCCACGAAGCATACCGGCGGTGGAAGAAACACTGGGAATGGTGCATTGGGCAGCACAGGGGAGCACTTTGAGGGCGACAGTGTTTAGACTGATGCAGGACAGCGAACAAAAGCTTCAGAGCAAAAGTTCGGTCTTTTTTTAACACCCCCTCACATAGTATATATGTATTATATTGAGTCTAGTAGTTCATGAATTTTAAGGTATATCACTGAAGCTCCAGACATCAAAATCAGGTTCCATAAGATGGTTATGTGGTTCTTTTCCCTTCAGCCTATCACTGATCATTCATTCATATTGTTACTGGTAGCAATTTCTTTTCATTGTTGTTGATTTGCTTATATTGGGGGTTTGTACAAACACAAGTTATGGGAGAGTTTGTAGGCTAATTAACAAAGGAAATGTGGGTAGGGCTGTGCGCATATTCAAAATATTTGATATGTCTACCGAATAACAGTACCGCGCTATTCGTATTCACACCGAACCCATGTTCGAAATTCCGCAAGGTAGCTTCACCTCATACCTCTCAGTGTTAGTGAAGCTTACTTTACACACCTGCAGATTTGAATATATCCTGCAAGTTCGCTTCACCTCATGTTACCGAGTGTCAGGCGAAGCCTAGTTTACACTTCTGCCAGTGCTGCCGGGTTGCAGGCATGGTTTAAAATGCGATTTGAGGGATCAGTGAAAATTGCCACTTTTGAGAAATATTTTAGAAAATGTTATCAGGGAAGTTTAAGTTCGGTTAATTATTTTAAGCTTTAGCTGGACCAGCTATGACACCATAGAAAAAGGGATTTCGTCGCAACGGTCGACTACGTTATGTCTGGGTACTAGATTCCGTTCAGAATTACAATTTTCGGGACAGTTCTAGCACATCCTAAAGGAAATATATTTAGGGGGATGTGCAAACTTTTGCCCTTACAAGTGATGGCAAGTTTGAGTTTCTTGGTGTAGCAAAGGTAGCCAGGACGTACCGTAATTTCACGCGTATTAGCCGCGGCTTATGAGCTATTTTTTTATATTTTTTTTGTCTCACGGGCGCTCTGCTGCTTATCCACCGGTGCGGCTTATCTGATTACCTTTTTTTCCTCTTATGTCAGTTTTAACGAAAGGGCCGCCAGTGTCTCTAGAACAGCGCTGCCCTGTCGATGCATGAACAGTGCGTAACAGAGACGGGTCCACATTCGAGTAGATCTTCCTGGTGCCTTCCCCCAAGCAGCTTTAAGGAAAGTGGTGACAGTGATTCACGTCTACTGGAAATCCACTGACCCATCAATCCATGGAAAAAGCCAAGCAAGGGCACAATCCGATATGGGTAGAACTCTGGAGCTGACCTCCTTTGTTGTACCCTATGCCGACCCCGGAGTATGGACCACAGGGTTTATGGAATTCTCTGTGGTCTCATTTGTCGCACAAATCAGTCGTCTCGTATTGCCCGCGGCTTATCTGCGGTGCGGCTTATGCGCGTGAAATTACGGTAGTTTGTAGTCAGTCTCACAAACTGCATCTGAGCACCTGGTTTCAATGCAGACTTTTTGCTTACTATTCAGCAATTGTGCGTGGTATTCGACATTATTTGATTCACTACTATTCGATTTGTATTTGATTCGAACCAAAAAATCACTATTCGCACAGCCCTAGAAATGGGTGGTTGCTGGAACAGACTTGCACATGCAAAATACATGTTGTTGTATGTCTACATTGTCACATATATGCAGATGCAACATTATTGCTGTAGTGATTTTCAAGATGATTGTGGCAAAAAGTGCTACTGTGGTTTGCTTAATGACTGGCCTGCAACTATCACTGTTCTTTTGTTTAATTTTCACTTCTGGTTTCTACTTAACTATAATTCTACTTCTGTTTAATTCTGTGTTGCATCTGGCATTACGGCAGCATAATCCAAACAATGTATTGGCGGTGCTACTTATTGCTTTATTGGAATGTTATTGCAGCAGAATGCAACTTCGTCAGTGGCATGTTGTGCCTAATGTTATTTTTAGAGATTCGTTGAACACTTCCTGTTGAGCTTGGCAAATCAGAGCGATGGCAACCTCCAAGGCCTTGGATTCCGCCTTGACTTCAATGAGTACTATAAGGGGCACAACAGCCAACTACGTACATCAATGACGTTCCAGAACAAGAAGCAGACTATGCGGTAAGAACTGTGTTCATACACTCACCCTGGTGTTTAATCGCAGACTCTGAGGTTTTCACAATACTTTTACACCCCAAATTACGCAGTAGCGACATCGAGCTTTCATGCGCTATTTCCAACGTACACAACTTCACTTCAGTTTTGTGAGTAACAGAATTGTTCGCGAAATTCACGAGTGCTCTTTTCTTAGTTAATTTAAAGTTCCGCAAAATTTTCAAACCAATGACAGAAAAATACGAGAACAAAATCTGTACGAAATAAGGCTCAAGACGCTGACGTAACTTATGTACGTGGTTTATTGCACTATTACGCTGCAGTTACGCTCAGCTCTTCACTGTTGCAAGTGAAGACAGTAGTCTGGCCTTCATGAAGCCTGCACGGATGTCCACATCCCATGATTCAAGTTCCTTGTAAGCTGGCATCATCCAGACAGCCTGTATAGGTTTAATGCATGCTGCCATGCAGATCACCATTTGTAAAAGTTTCATAATCACTATCATGTGCCAATCGTACCTGCTGTGTGTACCAGACGAGTAAGGATCCCGTAATCGCAGCTTCCTTAGTCAGAAAGACTCAAAAGGAAGACAAATGGAATGGGTTACTTCCCAGTTGAGATGCCTTTTATTAACTTCTTCCCGCGACTTCCTAAGATGCCTGGTGGAGGGTTGAAAGTCGTGGTACTGCAAATTTAGGGTTCCGCGAATTATTGTCTGATCCTGGCTACTCACAAATTCGCGAATTATTGAGCCTGCGAATTTAATCACTTATACAATTGTTCGTGCCAGCAGTGCCGTACACAAAGCGAATAAACATGCTCTGATGCTCCGATACCATGAATGCTCTTGCAGAACATTAGAGCAGGTCTATCATTTGGCATTTTGGTGGAGATAATTACCAGGAAGCCAAACATGAGTAAACACTCAAGGCTCATAGCCAAGGTTAATTTATGTGCTTCAATCATTCGTTTGGTGAACAGAGCTCTTGTATAGTAGTTTGCATGGCCACATAATTTTTGCACTGTTTTGGCTACTGTGCTCCTGCTGTTCACCTGTGCATTGCTGCAATGCCATTATTGATACGGTGGAAACTCGTCAATATGTGCCCACTTAAATGGTAGTTCCGCTTGTAAAGGAATCACACTGAATCCCCAACTCCGCAGCCATCAGAACCAATGCAGTTAATGCGTACTTACGCCATGGTATCCTAGCATGTACCCTGTTGGTTAATGCATACTTTTTTCGTGCACAAGCTCGAAGTGGTCCTTCGGGCGACAGTTTGTACAGCGACGTACACCACTCTGCAGACCCTTACCCTTCCTCTCTGAGCAAAGAGCATGGCTATATTTGGAGTTTGTGTTTTAGGGTTAAACCCAGTGGAACCCTGTTTATCCTACCCTCCAATTTGCACCATCATTACTTACGCTAAAATCCGAAGACCCTGGAAAATGAGCATGCTGAAGTGCAGTTTCAATATATACGTATACAGGGATAGGAGAACAGTATGCACTGTACATACAACACATACAACACAGCCACTTGGCATCCCATGTTTGTCTGAAATGCAAGACATGTGCTTCATTTATTCTCCACCTGATATATACCCGTATATCCCAATTTTACCATATTTTAACGCTCTTGAAATAAAACCCGATTTATGTTCTCGATTTTCAAAAATCATAAAACCTGAAAAAATTAGGGGTCTAGCTATACTATGCACGCAAAATGCATGCTGGCAGCACCGTGCTGCCGCTGGCAACATTTCTAGATGGGCTAGTGTGCCCATCACTGCCGCGTGACTCTGCTCAGTTTCCCAGTTCGGGGTTCGGGGTGGTAACACCTTCTCGAACAGGCTACTGTGGTCAGGTATTCTTCGCGAACAGTGTGTCAGCTAGTCATGTGTGGTGGCACTGTAGCATGCTTTGCATATCCTGGCCTGGATCTGTTTGAAACTGTTCTTGTCGATTCAAGGTCGACTCTGCCGTAAACGAAAATTTGAGTTCTACCATTCCGTGCAAATAAATGCTTGCATCTATCCTCATTTTGCAGTATTTTTTTCTGGTCTTTCCGTTTTTAGTAGGAAAGTGTGTGTACAGTCGCCATTTTTCTGCTAGTGCGCACAACTGCCTTTTTTCTCTTTTTCCGCATTGCCATAAGGTATGTATGCTTTAACGAGGTTCTCCGGCAACAATAACACCTTTAATCATAGGTGGGGAGTAACGCGTTACAAAGTAGTGCGTTACCGGTAATGTGTTACATTCGAGTAGTGAAATATAGAACACATTACATTTGGGAGAAAAGTAATGAGTAACGTAACGTCATTACATTTTTAACAACTAACGCGTAACGGCGTTATGCGTTACTGCGTGTTCGGGAAAGCTTGAGCGAGGACCGTGCCTGCAGAATCCTGGAAAATCCCCGATTTTTTCTATTCATCTTCAACAATGACAAGAAGGTCACATCAACACCCACGAAGAACGCAAAAGAAGGGTTGTTGACCTACCCTGGTTGAGGTGTCACCTTTGTTTACCACCTCTGTTTTTCACTCCCTCTGGTATTTTTCGGACAAATGGGGCAAAAGCAGCAGAAAAATAGCCTCTACCCTCTGAACAAGTAACAAAGTACCAAGGAATTGGCTGTTTGGATTTGTACTGTATGAGATAAAAGGTCACCGTCTCTATCAACCTTGACAAGGGGCACTCACTGGTCATTAGGAGTCCTCTCAGCCCAACGGGCGAAGCTCAATTTTGAACATCAACTACTTCTGCGTTGCAATAAATCGTACATGTAAGTTGTGTTCATGCGTGACCCTTGTTTGTGCCCAACCTTGCTTGTATTGATTTGCGGAATGCACTTATGTGACTCAACCAAAAATGGTACATATTATAAGGACAACTGGTGAAGTAATGCAAAAGTAACGGCATTACTTATCAGAAGTAATGGCGTTAGTAATGCGTTACCTACTACTGCAACAGTAATGCGTTACTTTTCGAAAAAGTAGTGAGTAACGATAGTGCACTACAAAATAAAAGTAACTTCCCCACCTATGCCTTTAAGTGCTATGTCATCTTGTCTTATACGTTTAGTTTGAAGCAGCATTGCCGGACACTTCCACGCTTCTCTGTGCACACCACTGCACGAAATACCCTGCATGATTTCTTTCCCGTGTTATCATATTTACTCGCATAATGTAGACATTTTATTTAACCAAAAATGCGACTCTGTAGAGGACGTCCATTAATTACGCAAGCAAAACTGCTGCTCATTTTACGCTACAGTGCTTATCGCTGTGCGGTAGTGCCTGTGGTGCTTCCAAAGTCAGGGTATGTGAAATACCTTTGAAAAATAGCGGCGTTTGTGAGCTCAAACTGGAGGTCCGTTAATTACACATTAATTATGAGAGTAAATATGGTATATTTCTTTTTCTGCTAGTGTGCCATCCGGTCAAATATATTGAATAATTTGCATGACACATATTGCTCAAGGTAGCTGTAACTCTCCTGATTGGAATGCTGAAGCAGATACTGACAGAGACTGACGAGGTGGATGATTCTCCTCTCTCCCAGCATGTTCCCGCCTGTTCTCTAAGCACTGTATTGGCCAGCACGTCCCTTCTCTCCCTGCAAATTCCTCTGTGATTGGCGCGTCACGTACGGCTCTGCCACAGCTGGAGGAACGATAAAACTGTGCATGCACGTGGTTGGCTGATTCTTCTCTACTCTAACGACAAGTATGGCAGTCATTTCAGAGGATAGTTTTTCATGGTTGCCAAAAAGAGCTGCGTGAATGAAACAGGTTCCCATCGCCACACGTCCATTCAAGAGATACATTTGGACATTGTGAACAAGGGTGTACATACAGTCAACCCTCCGTTCCTGGAAAAATCGTTCATAAATCGAGGGATTTATAAATCGAACATTCCGTTAGGTCAGTACTATCGGCTGACGAAACAGTATTTGTGAGTTGGGATTGTGTCTGTAATTCAATATATTGTGTAATGTTGCTTTCGACCAGGCCTTCTGCTATACGCGTGGTCGTACCTAATGCGTCCCCAGAAAACCCGTTTGCTGTTAGAATTTCGAGGGGTTAAAAACGAAGGGTGCAATACCTGGAAAGATTAATCCGTTCCAGCATCATTCATAAGACCACAGAATAATCCATTTGAACATTTCTGTTGACCTCGGAACCATCCGTTCATAAATTGAGGGCAAAAACGCTGGGCAACAACTAGTTGGTTCCTAGAAATTCCACTCATTATTCGGATATCGAGGTTGATAAAACGAGGGGAAAATGCATGTAAAAAAGTTTGGTTCCTCGTGTTCCTGGTCATAAATCGAAGGTTCATAAATCGAAGGTTCATAAATCGAGGGTTGACTGTACACAGTGTCTCGGTAACCATGTTAACAAAATTGTATGTAAAAGATTAAATGCAGGGTACTGCAGTATGACTATGCCGAAGTATTGCACGATTGTATCTCCCGATCGGTGCATGGGACTGCACAGCCTCTTTTGGGGAACTATTTTGGTGTAGAGCCTTTACGAATGCATGGTTTCTTTGACATTATGAAATTAAAAGCACTAAAACCAGATGAAGATGCAGACAAATAGCGCACTAACAAGGACTTTATTACACGTGTCACATGGGACATGCTTAAAAGCTTTGAGGAAGGCAGGCCAGGAAAATCTGGGAAGCAGTTTTGATTGCGATAAAGAGGGAGGGTTGTGTAAGCAATGCATCTATTGGCCTGTCAAAAGAAGAGAGGGAATTTCTCAAAGCTTTTAAGCATGTCCCATGTGAGTATTCAAGTTGTTTGTATTTGTCTTGGTATGGGTCCAACCCCTACCAACAGTCACAATGAGACTTTCTAAGTTTCTTTAATGTGTCCTCCTTAACCTGACCATTGTAACTAGAGTAGATTCTGGATAATTCAGACCACAAGTTTTTGATAGAATTGCCAGAAAAATTCATCGAAATTTGTGTTTCGAGGCAAAATTACGGTTTATTATGTGCGTAGCTGCACATGCGAAGCGTTTCCTCTACACATTTTCCTCTACAAACCTCATTATAAGTAGGGAGTGACTTTTTCGGGTTAAACACGATTCCACCTGAACTAACCTCCGACCAATTCGGGTTAAACCCGATCTCTCCCCGAATTCCAGTCACTATGAAATCCTCAAGCGATGTTTCCACTGAAGACTAACAAAGGATGCCATATGTAACACATGTGAGAATGGGTCACTTACATTCCCAGCAATTCACACCATCTGTGTCAACATCGTCTATGCCTTCGGTGGTTACCGTTGGACGGTCACGATGCCGCAAAAAAAAAGAGAGAGAGATTAGGAAAGGACTCAATAGACAAGAGGAAAAACAAACACCAAAAGGCACAATTATCGCTAGATTTCTCCCCGAATTAGATTTTTACCCCCCGAATCTGAGAAAGGCATTCAACTCGAGGCATTCACTCCCTAATTATAAGTAACCACGCACATAGCGTACATTTATTAATTCAACACTCTACAAATGGAGAGATATTTAAAACAAATTTATCTATAGTTGCCTGCATGGTTGATGCATGAGTCCTCAAAACAAAATTTTCAATGCCAGCCAGAGCCACTGTTTCGTTACGAGACTTTGCTTCAGCCGACGAGTGTTTCTGAACGTGTGCAATGTGCTGAAAAGAGGATGCCTTGGCACTGCATCACCAATGCGCAGAAGTCGTTTCCCGCTGCTAGGTATGTTTTATAAATTACAATGAATTAGGCAAAGCACCCTTTGGATTTTGATTATTGGCAGGTGTGTAAGAACGCAAGAACATGAGATTGAACGCGTAGTCTCGGTTGTGATGACAGGTTCACCTGGTTCAGTGTTTCACCTGGCCTGGTTCAATATGTAAAAGTTTGATACTGCCTTCCTTTCTACTGTTTGTACATGACACACACAGAGCCTGAAACCAGAATTGAGGACGGAAATTGAAAATGAAGTGATCGCTGCTCTTACGAAACTTTTTTCTTGTTTCTTTTTTTTTTGCCATTCCTGATAGTCTGCTAAAAGGGAGGAGGGGCAGAACATTACATCAAACGGTTTAAGCCTTCACAAATTGGTATGAACCGATGCAAATGGCAGTGATGGAACTGCTGCGCCATTTGCGCCAAAGTGCGCCATTTGGGATTGCCTGCGCCACCCTGCGCCGAAAAAGCAATTTTCCCTAATTCTGCGCCACAGCTGTGCCGAACAAAGATGCCCCGGTTTGGATGCATGAAAACGAAACAAAAACCGCGAGCGATGCTCCTGCGCCCTGTCTATTCTCGTGATGCCTCTGGACAGCAAAGCCGAGTCAAGCCGTGTCGTTTCGGCCGAGCCCGCCAAGTCGACGAAGATTCTTAAACTGCCGGGATGTCACTGCTGAACCGAATATTACGTTGTTGTACTTCAAAGAGAATGGCTGTACAAATTTACCGAACATGTGGGCATGCCACGTGCCTGCGATGGAATATTGGCTCGTTTGCATGGGAGTTGTTTTTAAACAACCGCGTTTTAACTAATTGTGGATGGGAATAACTGACGACGCTGATTCCGGAGTTGCCAGCGCCTGTACTATGGATCGCTCCACGCTTTCCGCTACTACGTAACATCGCGCGTGCTCGCAGAGTGTAGGCGCGTAAGGAGAGCGCGAGAAATTGAGCTTTCAGGACAACCGTACGTGCCGATAATTGTTCCCAGATGTCCTGAACCCCGATATTCGCCATAAAGTGGAGAGTATGCATTGCAAACACGACGTATTGCGGTGGGACGCAGTGGGATACATATGGCGGAGGTGCGCCATTCTGTGAAATTCTGCGCCAAATGCAGCTTTTTTGTGCGCCAGCGCCAGCGCCCGTGGGCTCTGAGGCAGTTCCATCACTGAAATGGCAAATGTTCCCTGGAGCAGAGCAGGAACGAAAACCAGCTTTCCTACATCTGAACCTTAGCTGATAAAGATTTTGGTTCAGTGCTCTGTTTGGGAGTTCAGAATATTTCCACAGCCCTATTGTCCTTTATGTAAGCGTGCCACAGCATGTGAATAAGGTTCCAGTTCCCCCTACTAATTCTTTTCTGCTGATCTGTCCCGCAGGTCCGACAGTCAGGGAGAAGATGTCCTGGATCGAATATTGGGCAGACGGCTTTCATCTATTCACTGCAGTTCCCCAATTTTCAAGTCATGAGATGGCATGTTCCAAATACGGGGCTCTCTTCCAGAATAGTTATTGTTGATCACTTCCCAATCATTATAAAATGCCAATGTTGATTACATATTCCTGTGGAGATTGTGAAATAACACTGACATATTTAATCTGTAGTGGCGTGTAGCTACGGTTGTGTGTATATATATATATATTTGTTTTGTCGTCTGAGAGCGACGTACGGTTTACAATGTATCAGTAACACATACTGTTGTCTGTAGGTCATTTTTGCAGTTACGTTGTAACAGAGGTATGTATTTTTATTTTATGTATCATCGCCAACCTGCGTCAAATGCAGCAGTAGCTGGGGCATTCCCTTGAAGGGCGTATAGAAAAGACACTAGGAGGTGTCACTAAACATTGGGAGTGGGACGTTGGATGAGTCACAAAACTAGAGGTGCACGAATATTTGATTCATATTCCAAAAATTTTATACATATATATGTATATATATTATTTATATGTTTACAATTCAAGCGTGCCACGATCCCAGCTGTGGACGGCCGTTTCGAGCTTGTTGGCTCTCATCGGCACAGCGTCGGGATGTGACACGCTCTTGGGTCGGCACAAACAGTGTCTCTACAGGACATCAATGTTCCAGGGTGTTAGCATTGATTAACACTGATGTCTTATAGAGACAGTGTTTGTGCAGACGTGTCACATCCCTACGCTGTGCCGATTAGAGCCAACAAGCTCGAAACTGCCGTCCACAGCTGGGATTGTGGCACGCTTGAATTCTAAACATGCCTCACGTGCAGCCATGGAGCATTCGCTCATTTTTATATTTGTATCTATATTTATATACAGGGTGTCCACCGTAACTATAGAAATAATTTTAAAAAATAGGAAAATCACTTTTTCGCAGTTTTAACCAATGGCAATGTACTCTACGCCTAATGCCCCACCTTACGACGGCACAGGCAAGCTTCTCTGTTGATCAGTTAACTTTCCTTAATTATCCTTTTAATTATCAACGATAGAAGATTGACCCAATGAGAACATCGGATCCCTTGGGGGTCACTGGTAACATTGCCGTTTTCAGAACAAAAATTGAGGCAGTTATAGCGCGAGGAAAGGGCCTGGAAATAAGGTGCTCTGGTGGTCATTTTTGACGCTCAAGTAGCTAAGTGTTCCCGTTTTCATTTCCTGTGCGTGTAGGGGTGGGGGAAAAGCTGTGGGGACCAGTCTGTCCCCATGCACTCTGCCCCCCACCCCCGCGACCGTGTTTTCCCTGCCCCGCATACAGAGGAAAGGAAAACGAGAGCGCTTCTACTTGAGCGTCGAAAAACGACCACCAGATTCCTCGCGCTATAACTCTCGATTTTTGTTCTGAAAATGGTAATGCTACCAGTGACTCAGAGATTCGATGTTCTCATTGGATCAATGGTCTCATGGGTAAACAGGTTACTGGTTGGAAGTTGCAGGCGTGTGCATATAGGCATGTATGCCTTATGCTAAGCCAATACATTAATACGTATTCCTTATTGGCAGTTTTCAAGAGGCATTTTTCTCTGTCAGCAGAACAAAACTGACCATGCTAGTTTTGGGGGCTTAGTGGTTACTCTAAGAAGCCGTTATTTTATGACGTGATATTCCATATTCGAAGGACAATTTTGCAGATATTCATACTCGAAAATTTCAATATTCGCACACCTCTACATGAAACAGATCTCAAGTACATAATAAATGGAAGTCTCTGAAGCATGCAGATAAGAATGCAAAGGTATTTAATTTGAGGCTGCTGAATTGAATTTCACCCGGCTCATTCCACGGCAGCCCATACCAAGGTTAAAATCCGGATGGGATTCTTAGATCGTTAGAACCCCATGGCAGGGGAACACAATGAAAGGCAAACACGAGACAACAACTGTACCGCGGCAGTTAGAGCCATCCCGAACGGGCGCGACAGACGTGGAACTGCCGGAAGTAGCGCGCGCCTCAGCGTTTTCCCGACGATTTAACGACGATATTCGCGCGCGAAAGCTTGTGGTCGACGAATGTGACAACATTGGCGCGCGTCCCCCTCTCTGTGCTCTGTCCGCGTCCCATGCGTTTTGGATAGTCGTCCGCGGGCGTTTCTTCCCCGCGCGTACAATGCCACAGTGTGCGCGCGACAGTTTGACGCTGCGGAAACTTCCCAAGATTTCGCCCTCACAGCTGCGGTTTCACTCCCTCTCCCACTACTGCAGTCTGGCGCCGTGGTTCCTGCGACAAAAGGACCCCCTGTTCGGGGTGAAATCGGGTTCGATCCGAATCACTGAATGTGTGATTCGGGGAGTGAATTCGAGAAGAATCGAGTAACACCCGAAAACCTCAGGCATTACATATACTGAAACAAGGTTAAAATATGGGTTTTAAGCGCGAGTTCCTCTCTATCTTGACTGCTGTCGGATGCGCTCCTGATTCTACATCGAGGTACGTGACCGGTTACTGAGCGCGGTGCGGACAGAGTGATGGCGCGCTCTGTCGGACGCGAACCGAAAGTGGGATCACGTGCTCGATCACCGCTTTCTCAACCACTTCCCTGTGGGTTCCTTCCAGTGACTCGTGACTCAGTGGTTCGAGGCTCGTGGGGGCGCTGTAGAATAGACCTCTCTCTGTTTGTAAACAAATAACGTCATAGTGTTTGACAGCGCCACCAAATTGGGAGAGATGAACTACGCTCGAAGCTAGAGGCCATCGAGGTCGCGCTCTAAAGTCACGGTCTTGAAGGGATTACCGTGATCCGTGAAAGGGACGCGACCTTCGGTCCTACTTTTCTTATTTCAATAGACCTCTACCCGAGAAACGTCATCGTGACGTTTGGTAGACAGACTGAAACCGACACAAATCGGAAGGGGAGGGCTGCGTTCCACGAGGGGGCACTTGTTCGCTGCCTCCTACTGAAAGAAAAGTAGGACCGAAGGTCTCGTCCCTTTCAGGGACCATCGTAATCCCCTCAAGACAGTGGCTTTCGGACGCGACCTTGTTCGCCCCCCCCCCCTCCCCTCCCTAGCTTCGAGTGTAGTTCAAGTCTACCAAATTGGTGGCGCTGTCGGACACTATGACGTCATTTGTTTAATAGCAGATAGCGAACACGTACCTATTCGTGGAACCCAGCCCTCCCCTCTTCCGATTTGTTTCGGTTTCAGTCTGTCTACCAACCTCATTATGACGTTTCTTGGGTAGAGGTCTATTGATTGACACAATCATGCGATAAAACAGCTCGTTCGATGTGGAATTTAGTTTTCAGAGAATACACACAAGTTCGGGACACTGAAATGTGACTGCGTTTCACTCCGCCATGTCGTCATTCGCAGCTGATGAAGTCGCCGTTTAGGAAATTGCAGAAGTGTCTGCTTCCACGAATGCTAACACGAAGTCCCCGTGAAATCCAAGTTTCTAGTTATATGATCACGATTTACTGTAAACTTTGTGGTGCGCCTGCTAAAAATCACAATGGCCGCCGTTACATAAGCGCGACAAAACCGCATCGTATCGACTTATCGCTGATATCGCGACCGGGTTTGTTGCGATAAAGCACTTTCGTCGCATTCATGTATTCCTTCTACACATCTGAAAATATGAAAGCCTTACTCGAAATAACCTATTCAACTTTGAAGGTGATGCACTGTTGTGATTTTGCGTGAAAAAAAGATGAAACTACAATTTCCATTGTCACAAAATCCACAGGGAAGTGACTGGCTATGCGGCTCTCTTTTTCTGCATGTGGTTCTAGCTAAAAAGAGATTTGCTGAACATTTGAGGGAAGCTGATGGTGTCGGCGGTGTGCGTCATATAATATTTGTTCTTCAAAAGCAGTACATCACTGAGTACCTTTTGAAATCGTTAAAACCCGAGTCCAGGGGAAGACAATAATGGACAACATACGCGGTAACATACGAAAGATAAAAGAAAAACCTAGCGAGGAAAAACGCGTGAACCCATAGTCTCGCTTGCGCGCGGCAAAGTCACGTGATGCTACTTTCAGCAAAAACGACGGCTGCGCCCGTCTCTCCAGAGGTGGAGCCCGCGCCCACTATGCCGCAGAGCCGTTTATAGGGAGAGTTTGGCCATTAGGAGGAGCCTAACTTGAAGCGCGTCATGTGACGTCACGGCTAAGCCACCTCCCTCGCCATGCTCTATTGTTGTCCCGTTGTCAGCCGGTCGCTGACGCCATATTGATGCTGATCGTTGTTTACCATGCTAGGAGAGAAGACACGTGCGTACACTGTCCTTCGAAAGCCCTTCGTCCTTGAACTCTTTCAGTTTGGCAGCAAAGCCTCCCTTATCACAGGCGGCTGTGGGTCATACGCCGGTTATTCCTGTAGATTGCATTCATTGCGACAACAAAGCTGACGGACAGCATCAATATGGCGAGCACCAGATGGCTGATAAGCAGATTCTGCTTGGATTCAGGCTTTTTGGGCGGCGCAACGTCTCAATACACAACTCTGACGTCAAAATAGGCTCCACCCACGAGGCGGCAAAAGATCAGAGAATGGCCAAACTCTCCCTATAAATGGCTCTGCTATGCCGTTCGTTAGCGCTTACTGACACATATTTGCGTCTGGATAAAACAAAGAGATTAACGTATTTTGTCATAGTAAATTGTACGGTGCGTCTAACGCGACATGGTAGCTGGTGATCGGCGGCCAAACCTGTTCGAAACTATACGGTTCAGTGATTTCCTCAGAAATTCACTGCTGGGGGGGAGGGAGGCGGTATGCTTGGTGAAGGTTCCACTTACGGAATTTTTCTTAGACACGGAAAGAATCGTGGCACAGTGGTGACATATCTGCAAAGCTTTCCCGTTTTGGCACACGACCGACAAAGAAAAAAGAGCTACCCTAAGAACACACTGTCGTCCCTGGGACATCCCACGGTTATCATATAGGGACAGACAGGACGTCCTCCGGAGGGCGAAATCGGTCCTCAGGGTATTACCCATGTGTTAAAATGAGATTCACAGATGTCCTCATGATACCCTTGTGGTTGCCCCTAGGAGGTCTTCAAGGACCGATGTAGGAGAGTGTGATGACACAGCAGGGACATAATCTAGCATCGTTTTATTGTACCTTATTTGTTTTCGTCAGAAACCATACGCAGTCTTGACAACTTCTGTTTCACTGATTGATTGCTGTCAATTCATATTGACAAACTGTCGCATAAAGTGTAGTCCTCTCCATAACGGAAATGAGCGTGGCGAGTTGAAAAGAAGAGGAAAACCTGAAAAGAAGTTTTGCCCGGAGCACAAAGGCCGAGAAACCCACTTCGAAAGGTACTGGAATTCCCTTCCGAAGGAACATCAGACACTATTTATTGCTTGTTATGCGATCCTTCGTGGGTTCAGGAGTCCTGCTCGCGTCTGACACAAAACGTATAGCGTCAGATATCGAAGTTTAATTAACATTAGCAAACACACAATACTCAAGCGAGGAATTGCTTGAAGTGTCAACTCTCAAGCAAGGCGAAGTCTACGTTTCTTACTGTTTTTTAGGGATGTGCCTATCGAATCTACGAATCCACCGACCACATTTGATAGTTTCCTTTACAACTTGGCGCCTTCGAAGTCCGCCGAAAGCCTCATTGGCCGACGTTTGTTTTCGTGTTTCTTTGTTTACATTGCTCTGGACTGAAAGAGTTCAGGCAGGAACTGTTACATTACAAGTTTAATACATGTTTAAAATAATATGGTTCTGGTTTTGATTGTTGCATTAGCTTTATGGAAATGATTCAGACACGATAATTTATGGATTTCTCGTAGTCGATCAACAATATGTTAAATATACTATATGGGTATACTTTCACCCGAAACTGAGTTTTTTTATCATTATTACACAAATGTGTCATATTCTGCTTCAAAACAGTCTCCAGTACAAGTTTTTTTTCTTGGCTTTTCAAACTCTTTTTAAAGAAAGGATTCGTAAGATTCGTGGATTCGCAGAACCTTCCGTGGATTCGGATTCGCAAAATTGTGGGTTCGTCCATGTCTACTGCTTTTGGTTTGAGACATTCGGGTAGGACTTTCACAAGTCAAAAGCAGTGCTACAGAATCACGCTTTTCCGCGGTAAATGGTCCGGGTATCATGGACAGCCACCCTTTTGGAAAGAAATTTTACGTAGGGACGCCTGGGGTCGGCCTAGAAAGCAAAACAACCGCGTCACTGAATATTTGGAGAGTCTTAGCAGGTAATTGAACAAGGTAGTATATCTCATCCCGAGAGCTACCTACCGGGACTGGCACAGGATGTACCTGAATGACTCTTCACGGACAATCCGCGATCCTCAGGACATTCTGGGAATATACATCGAAGGACGAGGACACGATGACACTGTGGGGACGTCCTGGGGACCGTCACCAGTGGCATGGCCGAGCGTTGGTGGTAGTCAAGACTGGGAGGTGGTGGGCTCGAATCCTACGACCGGCTGTGCTCTGAGGTTTTCCCTGGGTTTTCGGAAGACTTTCCAGACGAATGTCGGCCCAGGACGCTTACCAACCCCCCTGTCCTCCACTCCTTCCTGCTGTCCTCTCTTCATCTGTCAACATCTGTACGCCGGTCATAGCCACAGTTGCTTCGCGGTGCTAACACGGAATGAAAAAAAAACATTGATTGCTTAAACGCATGCAGTTCATGAGATAACTGATGTTCTCACTGAAAAAATGTGGGTTCGAATCCTACAGTTGGCTAACCTTTTCAGTGACTTCCATCTTTCATCGCATGCAGTTCTTGCCTTGTAGCTTGCTACAGCACGAACGAAATGAATGTGCATGAGATAAAATGAGAGGCAACAAATTATTTTTCGGGGAATGTCGCAAACATCAAAAGTGCGTGGAAGAAAGCGTTCGCTGTTTCTTCGACCTGGCAAACCGCACTTTCGGAGCACAACAGATAAATATGTACTATTTTACCCGTTTGCACTTTGTAGCTCATTTTGCGACATCCACACAGCCTGCAGATACACATTGGAGAACACCGAAAAAATACCGGTTCAACTCTTTGGTCACCAGCCGGTGATGGGCACGGACCCCCTTGCCCCCCTCTCGGTACGCCCATGCCGGATGCCAGTCATGGGCAGTATCGAAGATACATCTTCGATACTATCTTTCCATACAGTTTGTGTATCGGTATTAGGTATCGCGTGCCAAAAATGAGAGTATCGGAGTATCGGTATCGAAAATACATTTTTAGTGTATCGTGCATTTTAACGATACTCGATACTGAAAAAGTCGCAGATATTGAGACTTAGGGTCGGCGGCGCTCGCTTAGGCGGCAGTATACAAACCAGGCCACAGCGGTGTAGGCATGTCGACCGTAAATTCGCTCGAAGCTTACGACCGCGCGCGCCCTCCATCGTCAAGGTAGCCGGGAGAGGAGGCCCTGGGCCGTGGTCTGGGACGCACTCGCGGGCGCGCGCGGCTTCTAGTTGGTTCCAGAAAAATTTCTTCCGTCTCTCTACGGGGGGCGCTCCGAAAACGCAAGGCGTCATACATAGCGGCCTTACAGAGGACCAACCTCACGGCTTCTGGAACTGCGCTGCACGATGTCCTCCTGCTCAGTGCGCAAGAGCACGTCCACTTCACACGTCCACGCTCACAATTCACAACGGCCAACTAAGAAAATCAAGTATCAGCTATGGCTGACGAACTCTGGTGTGCCATCTTGGATGGAAAATATTTTACTAGACGTAAATGTATGTAACTAGACGTAAATGGAGACGTAAATATATCCAGCTTTATTATATTGGGATTTCAGTGATGTATCGACGATACGGTATCGAGTATCTGTATCGAGAATCAATTTCGGTTATGTATCTTGTATCGGTAATACAATTTGTGAGGGCATCGGGTATCGGTAGCGAAGATACTTTTTTGAAGTATCGTGCCCAGCCCTGCCGGATACCAATAGGCGACCTCAGAAAATCCTAGAGGGCTTAGCTCAGCTTTGGACTGTGGGGACTTGCTTATCAGAAAGGAGGAGAAGGTCTCCAAACTGCGTCGATTCCTCTTCTTTTGGCCACGCCGTGCTTGATCACGTCGCCTTCCAAAAATATGAGTGCTCTTGCCCTGAAGCGAGGCGCTACGCATGTGAAGACCATTTAATTTTCACCACAGCGACCATCTCCTACTTTTCAAGCCTCACTTATGCCCCTCGTTTACGGCACATCTGTCTCATGTGGTCTCGTCCCAACCAGGCTGAGTCAGTCCCTCCTGCATGCAGTAATTCATCCATGACCTCCAACATCCCCTTAATGTTTAGCGACATCCCTCGCCTCCCGAGCTTGCGTGTCTGGATAAACTGCTGCCTGCATGGACAACAACAATCAGCAGGTAAAGAACGTTGACGACGCGCGCGCAAATGTTATGCAGCCACTATTCTTAGGATGTCGGGGACGGTGCTAGCGCGGCCCAGCAAAATCATTAGACCACGTTCAGGGTTGTGCAACGCCTTAGCATAAAAGAAGGATGGTCTACAGAAGGTGAGGTAAGTGCTTTTCAGCATCCCCTGCGGTGTTTTCCGGAGCTTCTTTCGCACCTGCTAAAAGAAAAATGTCTCCAATTGTTCTCGTTTCGCAGACCCCAGGTAACCTGTGTTTCTGTCGACGACCGCTATCATCTTTTATATTCAGATCATCCGGGACCCCATCGAGAACAAGCATGTTTTTCCCGCTATTGCAGCGACACCTGACCCGGCACCTTACCAGCCATCGTTTTCTTAACAACGCAGTCGTCGACGAACTATCCGCCATAGTCGGGCGCTCGAACGCCAGCAGTTCTGAAATCGTGCGACAGGAGCATTCTGGCGACCATAGCCCTTATGCCCGAACCCTACCTGACATCGTCGTTTACCCAGAAAACACTGCGCAAGTGAGCGCCGTAGCGAAGACCTGTTACAAGCATGGCGTCCCTATGGTGCCCTATGCCTACGGCGCGGGTCTCGAAGGTGGAGTGCATGCAGTCAACGGTGGCGTCTGCATCTCTTTCGCCCACATGAACAGGATCGTGGACGTCCACCCCATCGATTTCTACGTGGACGTTCAACCTGGCGCCACCTGGCGTCAAGTGAACGCGTACATTCACGATACCGGGCTTTGGTTCCCGATCGATACCGGTGCCGAGTGTTCGATAGGGGGCATGTGCGCAACGACGGCGTCAAGCACGAACGCCATTCTTTACGGAACCATGCGAGAGAACGTGCTCAATCTCGAAGTTGTACTTTCTGATGGACAAGTCATCGATACTGCTGGCAAAAAAGGGAGATGCAATAAATCTGTGTCGGGATACAATCTTACTAATCTCTTCATCGGCTCTGAAGGAACGCTGGGGCTGATTACTAAAGCCACACTCCGCCTACGCTGTCTTCCGCTATCCATCATATCCACTGTTTGTACGTTTCCGTCTGTAACTGCGGCTATGACCGCAGTAGCTTCGCTGCTCCGATCCAACATTCCGCTTGCCCGTGTCGATTTCATGGACGAGGTATCTGTTCGGGTGTGCAACCATTTCATCCACAAGCCAGTACCAGAAATGCCTACACTGTTCATCGAAATTCACGGCACTACAGCGTCGACTCGATGTCACGTCGAAGCGGTAAAAGAAATCGTCCACAATAACGGAGCAAGTAACTTCAAGTGGGCGACCGACAAGGAACAGCGAAGCCTCCTGTGGAAGTCCAGGAACGCGTTGCACTATGCAACATACAGAATGAGGGACACTGCTCAGATAATCGCAACTGACGTCTGCGTTCCAATAGGGAATCTACCTGAGCTTATAACGGAAACGAAAGAAGACTTCGAGGCAAACTGGATCATAGGTTCTGCGCTGTCGCACATGGCCGATGGGACATTCCATACGACAATCATGTTGGATCCAGAGAACAAAGAAGAAGCGGAGAAAGTTGGCGAGGTGTCTGCTCGAGTGTGGGATCGGGCTCTGAAGCTGGACGGGTCGTGTTCGGCCGAACATGGTATCGGGCTGGGTAGGAGGGAACTTCTTCATCGGCAGATGGGCAATGATGCGCTCGCACTTATGAAGTCTATCAAAACGGCGTTGGATCCCAAGAATATTATGAATCCAGGGAAAATATTTTTCTGACACCTCTGGTATAACGGGTCATCGCCTGCGGTGTGTTGTGCGTCTATGGAATTCTGTGACCCTGGCATAACGTTGAATGACAAAATATACCCATTAGATAATGGGTGATAAAAATTATGTGGTTGTGGACACACTTTCCTGTTTATGTCTTATCAGTGTTCGCAGCAGTAACGGAGTATAGGGAAAGTCAAGGGTGTTCGTGGACGCTAGTATTTACATTGACAGCTGGGCAGATATTCTACGGGTAGTTATTGTGATGGTCACTATTGGCTAAAACGTGGGCGCGTTACTCTGCACCAGGGGTCTCACGCTCAAATCTAGTAGCGGGTCGCGTTGACATCTTCATAGAGGGCCACACAGAAAAAAATAAAAATAACATGGCAATTACCACAAAATGTCGTATGTGTCGCCCGATATCGTCATATCGTCATCGCGGCGCGTTACACGACCAGGGGTCACCACTATCCATCCATCCATCCATCCAGGAGCTCACAAATACAGTCGTAATGATAAGATGCACTACGCACTACGTCGCAGCTTGCGACGCGCGTACAATGGCGTCGTAGGCGGTTGGAAGCACGATTCACAAAGCTATCGTAGTCGAAAGCGTATCCCTTTGCCGAGGAAGAGAGTTGCTCATTTCCTGTCATTGTGCAACTCGGGGAGAAACAGCCAACGGGTGCGAGAGTACGCATTTTCGCTATGGTAACCATTACGAAAGTCTGCAATAGTACAAGAGTCGTCCCGTTAGAAGAAGTCGTCTTCTGTCCCCAATTGTGTTGTTACTACACGTGCTCTCGATAGCCAAGGTTGATAATGGGGGGGGGGGGATATACTTCTATTTCGGATATTTGATAATGGATGCCGTACAGTCACAGTCGAAACACTTGGCCTTCGGGAGAGGAAAATCAGTTGCGCCATCCGCCGGAAGCTGCCGTTTACGCAATGGTCCAGGGAAAATGGCGGGCGCCCAAACCACGTGATCTCGAGGAGCCACTCACAGCGTCCCCGAGCTGCTGCGCGGGAAAAAAGCTGGGGCCCAGTGCGCATGCGCAGACCGACCTCCTTTCCCAACCTCCTTCCCCTTCTCTCCTCGAGTTTTTTGTCTCTCCTCTCGTCCCCCCTACCCCCCCCCAGACTCGTCCGTTTGTGTTCGGCGCTTGTTGTCTTGCTGTAGAGCAACGATCATGCTGTCCCGAAGCAGACAATCAAAAAGCAATGGTGTATGACAAATCAACTTTATTTGTCCTCGGGAACTGCCTCGAAAAAGCTACAGTACATATCTTTTTACGTCTTGTAACAGGCTTCACTGGAGCTTTAGGTACTTCGACATCCAAGGGCCGTTCAAAAGCCAATGCTGAGCTATGTGCATCGTTGTTGCCGATGGTTGCGGGAGAACTAAAACAAAACAAAAAATATATTGATGATCAGTAACTCTGCTCGAAAATCACTGCTATGATAGGCAATCTATCTTGATTTCGTATTTGAACACCAAGGCATTTGTCACGAATGTTTGTAGATCACAGTGAATGAACGGCTGAGACGCGCATGAGGGGCAAGTAGCATAACCACACATATTTTGATTAACGGCATATCAAAAACGTACACGTTACGGCAATGCACTGCACAATGAAACGCCGCTAACGTACCGAGTGACTCGTAAATGCTGTACGTAATACACTTAACTTGATAAACCTGCATTACTTCCTTCAGTCACAAAAAAGTAATAACTTGTCTTACCGTTCACCTGCAGTACGTCGGAAAGAGTGCAGACTTCCTCTCTGACGATTTCTGCGTCCTTTGGAGGTGCAGGCGGACTCCATGTCATGTTCGTCTTCCCGCTGTTGTGATGATGGGGTGGATGTGCCATTCCGTTCTCACATTAGCAGTTTGCCACAATCTAAATCTAAAGCATTCAAAGCCCTCAAACTACCCCGTAGCGTCTGCGTGCACAACGGTTGCAGTCCAAGAGAACACGCATGGCCGGACAGACGCGATGTCTCCTCTGTCGTACTTCTTTCTCCTCCATTCGACTGCTTCCGTTGAGCGGTTCGCGCGTTCGGATGCTCGCTCCTCACTCAAATGACTCTCGCCCAATCAGCGCGAAGGAAACTGACGCCAGTTTTTTAGACCAATGAGCATCCAAATATTTATACATATAATGCGCAGCCAATGAGAGGTCTTCCGAGCTGGCACGCCGGTGGCGACAATATTTTCGAGGCGGTGCGTTTCGCTTTAGAGCCGGCGGCTGGTTGCGCTGCGCATGCGCTAGAAGTGATGTCACGTGTCTCTCTTTGCCGCCGCCGTGCCGTCTGCTCGCTTCGCCTGCGCATGCGCTAGCACACAGCGGTTTGTTTGCTTGAGGATGAGATTTGTGGTTTGTGGTAGCGGTGGCGGTGAAGCAACTTTGCCAAATATTCCATTCCAGTTCCTCGCTGGATGTCCCGCTCGTCCGTCGATGTTCAACAAGGTGAGGGAACGTTTCAGCAACGCCTGCGAGTTTCATGCTCGCGGTTCAAAAGGTGAGGGCGTCTGCACAAAATTGTAAAATTGGCCGCTCTGTTACTACAGATGCAACAAGTGCCAGTCCACTTTTTCTCAGCTGCACCCTCTCAGTTCAGGCAGCAGCAGTACCAGGTGTATGTACAGGGTTATTCTAGCAAACGTTACACATTTTGATCGCACCGTAAAAATAGAAGACTAGGTTTGGCCCATCCCAAACTTTGCAGACTGATAGCCATTTATCTGAAGTTTCGTTCAAATTTTTTGTAAGCACTATAGTCATGTAGACAGAAAATTAAAAATAAAGCAAAATCTCGCCCCATGCATTTTCAATGGCCTATCCCACGCAAACAACGCCATTTTTTCTTGTGTCTGCTTCACATTCACGTCACTTCGCACAGGTAGCGCTGCCTACAACGACGTGACATGCCGATTCTGACGTTATGCACCAGTCCTCTTGTTCTGTATGCTGGTGCCACCTGTGTGTGGTGAAATGAAAATGAAGCGCACACAGCAGAAAATGTCGGCATTTGAGTGAGATAGGCCATAGAAAATGCATAGAGTGAAATTTTGCTCGATTTTTAATTTTTCTTCTACAGGACCATAATGCTCACAAAAAATTCCAATGAAACTTCAGACAAATAGCTACGAGTGTGCAAAGTTTGGTGTTGGATAAACCCAGTCTTCTATTTTTACGATGCGATCAAAATGTGTAACGTTTGCTAGACTAACCCTGTACATAACTTCCAAGACACACGAGTGCAATTCTGAAGCTGGTAAGTACGCCTCATGCTACACACCATTCGCGTTCAACGCTCTTATTTTGCATGTGTTGTAGCAAATGATTCAGTGGCATAAACCGGTAGACTGGTGCGTAATGTACACCCATAGTGCCAAGTTGGACTAATTCTGGTGACGTGTTCGTAAAATCTGTGTAATCGGACTGTCTAATTGTCACCTGTTCCATCTTAACACCGAAGTCGGTATATGAGTAAGAAATATCGTGGTTTCGACAATTATCAGTAATCTTTCGTTGTGCTTAATGATTCCTATTATTTTGTATTTGTGTTTTTACTCAGAATTATCATTCTATTCTTAACTGGAGCAACAAAATTACCAAACACATGAGGATTGTGTTGAAACTCAGGACATTGCTTATTTTTACTGATTTCAGATTTTCAGGCATGGAGAGAAGAAATGCAGGATGCAGCCAAGAGTCATTTTACTAAAGGCACGAAGTAAAAAGATTGAAAGATGGAGGTTTAAAGTGTTGTTATATTTGTAACTGATCGGGTGCTTTTACACAGAAGAACGTCAAAGGAAAAAGGTCCATAAAATCATAAGGTTCCGTCAGGTATGGGGCAACCTGCATTGATGATTCGTCTGCATTGTTCCAGACTGGCAAGGTCTCGTTTGTCTTCCAAGCTTCCTATTATGCACATGATTTTGGGGCTGTCCTACACCCCACTTACAAAAACAGAGGACGATGTAATAGAGGCAGCCCGTGCAGGGGGGGTATATGTTTATTCACACAAAAGGAGATGTCAGCCAAGCAAGTGCCAGCTTGCTACTCCTTAAAAAAAGAAAAAAAAAACAGGTACGGGAGAAGCCGCGATGGCAACAATGTGCTGCGGGCGTACAGGCACTTATAAAACACTATGTTGTACTGGAATGTCCTTTTTTACCTTCCAGAAACTATTAGTTTATGTTAGGGAAACTACGTGACGGCATTGCACTCAGCGTACTATGCAGCTCAGTATTTGGGGTGTGCTGGATGGCACGTTTCAAAGGATCCAATTCACCTCTATACAAGGCAGTACCTGTACATCACCATGAGGGACTAAAATATATGTTACAGTGAGAGGAAACACGACGACAACCAAACCAGTGTTGCCTTGTTGGTCAGTTCTATCAGAGCCCAAACAAACAGTCCAGTGCTTTCCCTCACACACAAAGGCAAGAAGGATGATCCTACTGTCTTTCAACGAGGAAATACTGACTTGTTGCAAGATGAGGATTTCTTGCTAGTTCTCATGACAGGCATGCAAAAACAGCTGTTAAGGCATTTGGGCACCAACAAAAGTGTGATGAACACAGGAGGAGCAGGGAAGCTAGCTGGTGTTGACTTGATGTTAATGCCGAAGTGTATACTTTCTTTTTACCCGTCTCTCCTTCACTTCGTGTATTAAAGCTTCTTTGCTGGTTCGTGTGTTTGTGTTCGTCCTGTGCTTTCCCTCAAACTCAAGGCAATGTTAACATCAAAAGAAAAGTGTGCATAGATTCTACACATAGCACCACAGATGGGTCATTCTATGTGATAGTTGTGTACTGCCACTTCATACATTTTGGGTAATGGTTCAGGTGAAACACTTTATAGCCATGCATGCTCTCCTGCATTGACTTTTCAACTGAAGACAATATGCCCCATTTTTAGCTTGGTGTGGGGTATATTACAGCAGGTTAAATACATTTAAGTGTGGTGATATACATACACATAACACACATAATTGGCAATTTGTATATCCTATAAAGTGCTCTGACATGAGAAATCTTGTAGAAAAAATTGTGTTAATATTCTGCCAATAAGAAGTGGAATAAACTTTCCACTCACTGCACTAGGCAGTTTGTTTTATTCCGTGTGTTTATATCTCTCCAGTACTGAGTACTCTCTTGCAATATAACGAGACAACTGCCCTGACTGATGGTATTGTTTTCTTCAGCTGCAACAGATGCTTTTTACCATGAAAATACTAACATCAGTTGGCATTGCATAAAACCTTGGTGAGCTCAAAGCCGCTGTGTGTATTCTTGTGAATGATTTATCTAAGGAAATGTACACGCTTCCAACATCCATCAGCAAACTCTTCATGACTATATATAATGCATAATTATTTCATTAGATTAAAGGAAAAATATATTGGCATCACACCAGCTCAATTGCAGTCTTTCGTTATCATCAAAAATATGGTGGCCGGGGTACATGACTCTCATCAACATTTTGATAATGTAATTCGCATACAATGCTCAATCATTTTAAAATTCTTCATGCACATCATTACGCCTTGTATATTCAAGTTGGCTTCTACTTTGTCTCATGCTAGTGTTGGCTATCCGTGTGGTAGCCAGAAAATATTATGGGAGGTTCTATGGGGACCTCCCAGATGCACTAGTAAAGGTACGATCTTGGCTATGCAGTGCTAAACCTGCTGTGATACTGCGGAACAAAAATGCCAAACAACTCCGCTTTGTCTCAACAAAGATGCAAGGAGTTAAAACGGGTGCAGCTATGTGAAAGGAGCTATGTGTTCGAACAGCTACTGGGAATTCAGAAGATCATACTATGTGCGTGAAAATAACTAGCACAATCACATATGTTTGTATGTTCATGTGTCTTGCCTCAGCAAATGAGTTCCAATGTATGCTTGATTGCATTTATTTAGCATTTGTTACAAGAGAGCAAAAGTCCTCAAGATATTGCAAATCTATATTGTAAATCTACTCAGTATTGGCCAGTTAGATCACACAACTTGGTTGATTCATTTTATCAAGCTTTGTTTCACACCTCAAGGAAACGTAGCTCTTCGGTAACCTCAGTGAGCCAAACACACAGTCCAGGTCCAGTTTTGGATATTTTTACTGGTCTCGTTAGCAATACATCGTTCCAAAATACCACAAATTCCAGCTGGACACTATATCAATGAGCCTGTTGCCTTGCACCTCATCGGAGCGGCCCCCTGCTGGCTAGCAGGAAGATATCGAATAAGAAACAGGTGACTGGCTGTTCTGTCCACCTCTCAGTGTGTGTGGCCACTCCTGTTTGCTGCTAGAGTGTCACTCCCATGAAGAAATGAAACACTCCATAAACTTTTGTCCCAATCTGTTCGAATATTGATGCACAGATGGTGTGAAGAAAGCCATAGTAGCAGGGCAGTTTTCAACCAGATTCCAAGAGTGTGCAAAGCAGCAGGAAATGCACCCAGCCAAAGGATTTCTGTTGAATTCATGTTTAAGGACCTTCACATCTACATCATTTACTCATGAATGCAACACTGTCATTTGACAACACATGACAGTCCATTAATGCTTTGAACATGAATTGAGCTTTACCCTCTGGTTGGGCATGAAACATTGAATCTTTCAACAGCTCATGACCCACAGTTTGAGAAACACTGGTGTACGCATTCGTCCCAACAATAATCTGGCATCCTTCAAAAACACCATCAAACAGGACTTTTCTGCTGATACGTAGGGTGACATGCAATTACTTTTTGATGATTCGCATTTCTCTTCGTTCATTTGCTATTTGTTTCTAATACTTGTCATGTGTTCTTGGTATTTCTGTTCCCCTCAAATTGTGTAGACATTTGCACTGACTGTGTCTTGGACTGTTCAACAGGGCTTGCCCACTATCAGTATCAGTGTATACTGTCATGGAATAACAATAAAAACCTGAAAACTGAAAAAAAAAAAAAAAAAATCTGAAGCACATCTGTCTGACTGATTCCTCTAACAACCTCCTGACAAATGCTCGATGAATGATAGTTCATGTCACCACTCCTTGTGGACAGAAACAAGCTGTAACAGGCCGAGGAAGTTTAGATGATGTGGTGAACCTACGAGTTTGTTGTTGCCTTGAATGGGCAATCATCTCAGAGGTAAAACTTATTTATGTGGACTACTGCCTTCAAAGTCTAACTATAAATTATTTGTTCTGAACTTGTTTTGGTACACCGGAGTTCACAAGCAAGAGCAGCCTTTTGGGAAGAAATAGGCAGCAAAATCTCAAATTGGAACACTGACCTTACCGAGCAGTGTTTGTTAGTTGTCGGGGTTGTACGATGTGCAGCTTGGTACAAATCTTTACGGACCACCATGGTGTCACATTTCTCCATTGGAGTGACACCCTACCATCAAACAAGAGCGGACGCACATACTGAGAGATAGACCCGTTTCTTATTTTTTGCTGGTAGCTGGCAGGGGACCGCTCCGATGAAGAAAGGCGTAGTGCCGTGAACTTTTGTCTCGGGCTGTACACGCTGTTGTGTTGTACTCATACAAATTCTGAAATGCATGCCACTTCTTAGAGAATCTTTGGAAATTTGAAACCATTATGCCTTAATTGTCAGCTCTGATCATGAGCGAGATGGTAGGGGGCCCCTTAGGAATGTCCCGTTGTGTCCTCGAACCTTGCCAGTCTGGAACAATGCAGACGAATCATCAATGCAGGTTGCCCCATGCCTGACGGAACCTTATGATTTTATGGACCTTTTTCCTTTGACGTTCTTCTCTGTAAAAGCACCCGATCAGTTACAAATATAACAACACTTTAAACCTCCATCTTTCAATCTTTTTACTTCGTGCCTTTAGTAAAATGACTCTTGGCTGCATCCTGCATTTCTTCTCTCCATGCCTGAAAATCTGAAATCAGTAAAAATAAGCAATGTCCTGAGTTTCAACACAATCCTCATGTGTTTGGTAATTTCGTTGCTCCAGTTAAGAATACAGTATGATAATTCTCAGTAGAAACACAAATACAAAGTAATAGGAACCATTAAGCACAACGAAAGATTACTGATAACTGCCGAAACCACGATATTTCGTACTCATATACCGCGACCAGGTGACAATTAGACAGTTTGATTACACAGGTTTCACGAACACGTCACCAGAATTAGTGCAACTTGGCACTATGGGTGTACATTACGCACCAGTCTGCCGGTTTATGCCACTGAATTACTTGCTACAACACATGCAAAATAAGAGCGCTGAACGCGAATGGTGTGTAGCATGAGACGTACTTACCAGCTTCAGAATTGCACTCGTGCGTCTTTCACTTGGAAGTTGTGTACCTACATTCACCTGGTGCTGTTGCTGCCTGGACTGAGAAGGTGCAGCTGAGAAAAAGTGGACTGGCACTTGCTGCATCAAGCGCCCGTTGGCGCGCTTGATTGTCGACGCGGCGGGGTGCGATTTCGATTCATCGAAAAGTCGATTGTGGCGGGGTGATAGTCGATATACGAGTGATAGTACCGAAGGGTCTGTGGCAAAGCGTCTGCGGCGACAGAGTCTTTGTTTGCCGTCTCCAAATCCATTACTGCCAAGTACGCCGCCATCTTTCCTCGTAAGACCGTTCGGGAGCTCTTGCAGGGTTTTACCGTAAGTTGCGAGAATTTTGCGACGCGCGCCCTTCGTGAATCTAGACCTCGTCGTAACCAGTGTGTCGAACCGAAACGTTTTTCGTTCCGGGCTTCGTTCCGGTTCTGTCATAAACGGTCCGGTACCGGTTCTGCTCCGGAGCAAAAAAATAACGGTTCATACCGGTTTTAACGGGCTCCGGTTCTGGTGAGCATATTCATTCCCAGAAGAAGAAAAAAATCAATGTTGCAAAATGTAACCCCGTTTATTCCACATAGATGGTATTTAATATTAATAGGCAGCTGTGAAATTGGTAGCTCCTGGTTCCTGTAGGTGGTGGTTCAAATAGGCTTTCTCCTTTCTTGAAGCGCATGATACAGACGGACTTGTTTATCGTGATGTCATACGTAAAGTACTTTCTTGCTGGATTGGTGCGATCGCGTCCCATCCGAATGTCTGTTGCTGCTTCCTAGCCAGCAAGCACCACCGCACGAGTACGACGCAAATCGAGGAACGCCTTCACTCACAAACGCGCTCAACGGCTCCGTTTTCTTCTATTCGTATCCTGTTCACAAAAGAGGCGTCACTTCGCACGCGCTTGCCCTCGCGGATACGTAAACGTATTTCAACTTCGCTGCTCTCAAACAAGGGACGTGTTGCGCGGCATTACCGATAGAGAAGCCGTTATGCAGCCCACTTGGGTCGCTGTTTAGTTGAGGAGAGTTTGGGCGGATGAGATTAAAACGAACACTACGGCACATTGGTAAAGAGTCACAACCGGTCACATGTACCGCTAAGTTTATGTGCGCGAACGATAAAACGTTACAAAGGGAGCCTAAGCGTCATAGTATACCGACATACATTCCGCCGTAACCGTAACCTTCGTGAAGTATCCATGACATGACTTCAGAACACACGACGTCAGTTTCATTCGCCTATTCGTAGTCAACACCGGCGAAGTTTTTTCTTAGACCGAAAACCGTAAAATAAATTTTTCGGTTTCCCTCCTGAGCGAAAAAAACGTATACGGTTTCGATTCCGTTTCGGTTCGCACCAAAATAGCGTTTTCTTTTTCGGTTTTAGGTTCTGGTTTTCGGTTCGCTCCTACACCCTGCGTAACTCTCTCGTATGACCGAGTTACGACAGATTCCGACGTACGATTTTTTTGCGAATCTCGGCGAGGAATGAGAAGTTCCTGATTTCCCGAAGGGAGTTGCGGCTGCTCCCAGACCGAAGAGCATGGACGAGGGGCTTTTGGTCGGTCAGGATGACAGCGGCGAGATCAGCTTTGATCTTGAGGAAAGCCGAGTTGGCGTCGGGATCCCAAGGTACCTCACCAGCAGTTGATGAGATCGAGAGAGGAGTGCCTCCAGAGGGCGCAAGGTGGCGGCACAATAGAGAATAAAGCGGCGTTAGTAATTAATGAGGCCGAGGAAACGGCGGAGTAGCCGTAAGGAATATGGCCGCGGGAAGTTGGAGATGGTTTCAATCTTGCTCGCGAGGGGGGTAATGCCGTCCGGAATGACATTGTGACCGAGGAACTCTGTGGAGGTCACGCCGAATACGCACTTTTGGACATTGATGACGATGTCATAGGCAGCAAGGCGGTTGAAAACCTGACGAAGGTGTTGAATGTGTTCTTCTGGCGAAGAGCTTGCCACGAGCAGGTCATCAAAGTAGACAGATATGACAAAGTAGACGAATGTCAAGCCTCTGGTGACGGACTCAATGTAAAGTTGAAACGCGTGCCGCGTTGCGAAGACCGAATGGCATACGCGGGAGTTCGAATGGCGTCGTGATCGCAGTCTTCTTAATATCAGCTAGGGCAATGGGGGTTTGATGATAGGCCTTCATCAGGTAAAGTTTGCTGAAGATCGGTGCGCCGTGCAAGTTGACAGTAAAGTCCTGCAGCCGAGGCAAGGAGTAACGGTCCGGCACGGTCACAAGGTTCAGCCCACGATAGTCGCCACAAGGACGCCAATCACCGCTCTTCTTGGGGACCATATGCGGAACCGAGGACCAGCCACTGGAAGGGGGTCTTGCCACGCCGATGGAGTGCATACGGTCGAACTTTGCGCGGGCAATCTTGAGCTTCTCGGGAGCGAGACGCCGCGCGCGGGCGAAAACGGGAGGACCGGCGGTTTCGATATGGTGAACGACGTCATGGGCCACACGGCGCACCGACTCGGGAAGCTGTGTCAGAGAGGCACTCACGCAACAACGCAACAGCGCCGCATAAGGTGACTGCAAAGCGTTGATGAGAATGCCAGGGGCGACGGTGGGGGCGTCGGCGGAGATGGCTCGTTTTGTATTGCCAACTGTAGGATGGGACAAGCGTAAGCTTGCCCACATCACGGTTCATGATGATGGAAAAGCCGATGGAATGCCGATGCCGATAGAAAAGCCGATGCCCTCTGGGAGGTCCGCGGTTCGAATCCGCCTGCCGGCTGTGCCGTCTGGGGTTTTTCCTGGGTTTCCCTCAGATGTGTAATAGGCGTATGCCGGCACAGTTCCCCTGAAGTCGGCCCATGGACGCAGCTATCCTCCCCCCGAGCGGATTCCGCTCGGTCTTCCACTTCACCCTCTCCTCCTCTCCACCACCTTTCCCTTCCCGAGAAACATGCCGCCTAATCAGGCAGGCAGACCTCTCGGGTTCCTCCCAACGACACTCCTCCTCCTCCTCCCTCCGATGGAAAAGGAGATGGAATGATGATGGAAAAGCCGAAGTAGAGGCCTACGCCGAGGATGACCTACGCCTGCCACCATGAAAACCCACATGGTATAGCTCCGACGAAGGCTGATGTTGAGGGTGAGGCTTTGTTGCTGGAAAACTGGGATGCCGGTGTTGTTCGCGGCGGACAAGTAGTAGAACAGAGCGGGAAGACGGCGGTCAGAGCGTTGTACAGGGAGCACGCTCACGCTAGGTCATAGCGGACCACGATTGCGCGATTGAGGCCCCTGCTCTACAGGGAGTATCAGAATACCACTACTGACAGCGTAGGAAATCCAGTTCTTCATCAACCACGAGCTTCCAACAAACCCTGTTCAACTTCACGGAACCTTACCGCCCTATCCTGGCTCCGCTCTGAGACGACCGAAGTGCCCAGTGCACTGAAATTTTTCTCAATAGCCCTGGCGGCACCTCTTGCATGCTTGCTATTGAGGGGGCCACTTTCGGGCAACTTAGGCGTCCCTTGAGCACAATAGGCTCGGCGGATCCCTCAGGGCGAACCCAGAATACAGCCGGTTAGAGCCCTGCACCATCCGCGGATGGAAGCGGATATCCGCGAATATCCGCAATATACTTGCGGATTCGGATGAAAATTTAGCACTTTCTGCGGTGTGCGGATCGGATGCGGATGGCTCGAGGTCGGATGCGGATATACCGCGTGCTGTTATTTTTCCACCCGCAATTTATTTGTATTGCGCGCCGACAGCCGACAGCGAGCGCATGCTCTGGTTCACCTTTGACCATGCACGGCGCCAAGACGGGAGAGGAGGCATTCAGGCGTCTCGAACCGCGCGAGCGCCGACGAGGTAGCGTTCCACGCGTTCCAGAAGCCTCTCCATATCGCGTTTGTTGAAAGGTTTACATTTGCCTGTCGTCATGACTGAGTCCTTCCGTGACAGCATGGAGGCATCCGAAATTATACCAACATGCTTCCGGCGGTCTTTACGCGTCTTTCGAAACGTGCGGATTTTGCGGATCGGATGCGGATGGTGCGTTTTGCTCAGCGGATCGGATGCGGATGTAAACTGTTGTGTATGGTGCGGATGCGGGTCGGATGCGGATGCCAAAAACCTCATCCGCGCAGGGCTCTAGCCGGTTAATCCCTTTTACAACATAGGGGCACCACCTCCGGGTTCCACAGACGAAATTCTAATCTAACTGCTGCGTAGGCTAGTATAGCTGTAATACCCCTGTCAGACGGGCACATATATGGCCTTAACGGTCACGGCCGTAAATGCATACTGTCATTAACTTCCTGCCAGACGGTCAGTAATAAGGCCTTTGCGACAAAACTGAGGTAGAAGGGCAACGGCATTCCCGCAAGACAGTCATTCCATCGAAACTGCCCAAGCCTCGTTACCAAGCACACCATAAACAGGATTTAGTACATTTAATTCAATTCGAAATAAAATGCTTTTTACCAGACGTAATATTGTCTTTTTTTTTTCGTGTTTTTCTGGCGTTTTTGCACTTTGCTTCGTTTTTTATCCCATCTGTACAAGTGCTACGTTTGCAGTTACACCTTCGAACCACTGCACGCGGCATCGCACCGTGTCGTCTGCAAAAAGTCGGACGCCACTCAAAAAAATATCCAAAGCACTTAAAAGCAAATATAGTTTGCTGTTGTATTTTGAAAATACCAACAAAACGTTGTTTTCGTGTACTTTCAGTAAGAAAAAGCGTGATTTCGCTACATTACATTCAACGTTCACGGACTTGTTTACCGACGTGGACATCATCGACAATATGCCTTCACGGATACTGTCTGGCAGCACCCCAGAGCTTAGGGCCGTATGTAACTTACGGCCGTTCCTTAATGCCGTAACTTTAAGGGCCGTATATGTGCCCGTCTGACAGAGGTATAATATAGATGCGGTTACGGCTTGCTTCGGCAAGTATAAGGAGAACTGGGCTACGATGATAACATAATAGTAACGGCCACTTCTTGTGTGAGGAAGAAGAAGGATAGCAACGTGCGTGCTTGAGCTACTTGAGCGGCAGCATCAGCATGGATATCATCATCATCATTCCTAGCCAATTGCCTAGGGGGCACCACAATCCATCTCAACGTTACTAGGGTTGCGTTCGTTTATTCGACTCGAACAACTCGAGAGCCGAGAGAGTAGACTCTTGGTGGGCGAAAATGCCGCAGCGCGGCTCTCATGACGTCACCCACGTGACACTAACTCCCGTTCTAATGTTGAATTCCAATGGCAGATTCGGAGTGTTTCAAGGGCAAGTTTTGTTGCTCCGCCGAGAGCAAGTCTGTTCCATTAGCAGATTGGGAACAGCTCTGGAGTCTTCCAATGGGAGCTTCAGAGCGGCATTCGAGCCAAGGTCGCTCCAGGGAGCAACCGAGACTGCTCCGCCCGGAACCCGGAAGATTCAACCGGAACTCTACGTGACGTGTCGCTCGTCGCTCGTGCTTCCTATTTCCTGTCTCTGCTTCGGCAACATGGCCGCTGCTCGACGAGTCTTCGCCGTGACTAGTGTTTCGCGTCGTACGTTAGCAATTTTGTTTCTTGAAGAAAGCATCACACAGGTCAACGTTAGGAGATTAGGATGTTGCAAAACATGGCGTTGTATTGGAACATGAGCACAATCTTCTTCTTCTTCCTCCGTCTCTGGCCGCCATCCACCAAGGAAGATTGGCCAGGGCTAAACTCCAAGTTGGCCGCAAGTGTTCCAGTCGCAGATTCGGATCACTTGCTCTAGGCCAGATCAAGCCGCTCCACTGCGGAGTGTGCGACTTGCTCCGACTCTGCCATTGGAATTCAACATAAAATTCGAGGATTCAACAAGGGTCGACTCGCAGCGACTCTCCTTTCGAGGTGGGTCGCTAGAGTCGATGACGTACGATGACTCTCATACGTCACGACGCCGACTCGCGGGTCGCGCGAGTTTAATAAACGAACACACCCTAGATCCAGGGTTGCCACCAGGCCGGTATTATACCGGCACGGCCGGTAATTTGCTCGCTCTGCCGGTTGCCGGCAGATGCCGGTTGCCGGTGATACCGGCAGCCTTCCGCCGGTATTTCTGGCTCAAGATCTTTCATGGGGGCTTTGGCAGGGTTTTCCCTTCAACATTCCCCTACAACTTCAATAAATCTGGAGCACAGACCCAACTCCGCAGCTACCACTCGTTTTCTTAATTATTTATTATTAACATTATTAGAACGTGAAAAAACAATGTCAAGTTTCCGGCGACAGCGATTCACAAGTAAATAGAAAACGGTTCACAAGTTATTATTAATTGTTATTATCAGCGTACATGCCTGTTCATAGCAATTTCCAGCATCATCAACATCAATGATCCAGCCAGACACAGGAACATGTTTCCTCGTATTATCTTGAGCTAGCACGCGCGTTGTTTCTCTCTCCCTGTACTTGTCCACCCCTCACCCACTCTCCTGCCAACCTTTCCTCCTTTCCCTCTATTCCGCCTCCTCTCCCTCGGACGGTATTTTTCACTACGAAAGGTGGCAACCCTACCTAGATCTAGTAACGTTGATCCATCCATCCATTTCCCTTTGCGGATCAAGGCCACTGGACGAGACGAAAGAAGAAGAGGATTCCTGGAACGGCAGCGTTCTTTGCCGAAGCAACTGCCACTTTTGAGGAAGAAGAAGGAGGAGCGTTCTTCGTGACTTTGCGTGTTTTGGTGCGACTGATCTCGTATGCACCGTGAATATGGGTAAGTGTACCCCAGGAGGTTAAAGGTGGCTTTTCCCCTAATTAACAGTATAGTTTAGGAATGTACATTTGGGCGAAAATATTTTAACCCACCTCATCAAGTATATCTGTCACAGTCCGTACAAGTGTCGACAGGGAAGTCGATCTTATTTATTTGTGTCATGTGTTTGCTTTCAACTGGGGTATACCGAGAGGATAGCTTCACCAAGGCACACAGATCCGTGTACTAACATCTTGTTACTTTGTATGATCAAAGCTCGGTCCATATTTTAAGGGTTCCGACCCGCCACGTCCTGGTCTGGAACAAAGGCAAGTATGGGGTCTGGGTGGAAGCGAATAATCTTGGAAGAAGCTTGTTACAAAACTGACACGCTGGTTACAAAACAGCAGGCTTGTGGATACCGTGGTTGCGTTGGTGAATATATGTGTAAATAAGGTTTTGTATCATTAGCCATCAAAACGTTGGGAATACCGCAACATTGGCACGTTTGTTCTTCCCTTTTTTGCGGAATCCTCCTCGCCCCCCCCCCCCCCCCCCAAATCCGAGTTTTGTTCGAGTGTACAGCTGTGCTCAGGAGCTAGAAAACTCGTCTCACTATCTCTGTTTTGCGTTGCAGAAGAGATCGAGACGTCAGCGCAGACTGATATGACCAGTATGTCAGGTAAGATTGCGTAAAGACAAAAAAGAAAAAAAGGGAGCATTCATTATAATAGTGTCTTTGCAGAGCTGTCACCGCCAGCATCTAGAGAAGAAACTGGAGCAGGCGATTCGTAAGTGCCGTATCATGAGAACTGTTCACTAGCTAAAGCTTTCTAACATCAGTTACTCGGGCTGCGAGATGGGACTTCACAGTTAGTTTGTATCTCGAACGCTTTTTTGCGTTTCCTAGCAGGGCCTTCAGCATTATAAACCGCCTATATGTCATCTTCTTTGGCTTGTCTTGAACGCACCGCTTCCAAAAGGTTACGAAGGTTAGGTTAAAGCTTAGAAGTGTCAGAAAATACCGCTATAGCGTTCGTACCTACTTCGCTGCATCAGCGACAGCAAGGAGAGCAAACGTTAATGCACGGCATGAAAGGACATCGACCGAGAAGAGCGGCGGAGAACACGACCACTAACTTGTGTGCCGAGTTATGTATTCTTAAACGATCATCGAGACCGGCATTGTGCTTCAGAAATCGATATTCACTCCAAACGCCTCTCGAGCGCAGGAAACCGTTTCCTGCGCGAAATGGTTCTTCAAGTGGAGGAGCGCTTCCTTACTCCACTGGAGTTGAGGCTCGCTGTCAGGTTGAGGATCGTTTAAGAATACGGCCGTATGCTCCTGTGAGTGAAAGAAAGCAGCACTGCACCACTTGTAAAGCCATTGAGCTTCAATGCTTGGCATGGAGCCTTGGCCCGGACGATCCCTCCAGCTAGGAGACCCTCGAGCAATCGTCCTTCACTCCAGCCCTCATCTCGTGCCAAGGCTACCTCGAAGCTACCTCGGCGTACTCAAGGAAAGAGTGGAGGATTTCCTCTGCTCCTGAGGCATGCCGAGAGGAGTTCGATTCACGAAGCGCAAAGTCGGTCTCAGTAGCAGCTCCAATGGAGTGTCTACTAGAGGACCTTTCAAGAATACGACCGTATGTGTCCGCAGTAGTTCCCTTCTTGCGACTCATGCGCCATCAAACAGCAATGCATTACCGTCACCTTCTTTGACCGTGTCCGAAGTGATGTTACGCCAAGTAACACGTCTTTATAGCTTGATGCAAAGACCGATGATGGACGCTTGATGGACGCTTCCATGAAAGGCTGATTTTTCACCCCTCTTTCTGTGCAGTTCGTGGCAGTCCGACAACAAGAAGTGGATGATTGTCATCGGCTTGTTGCTCCTGATAGGAGGAATAATATTGTCTGCCGTATTGTTTCTGGGTAAGAACTTCTCAGAAAAACCTAGAATTTGTAGGACAGGCAAGTACGAAGAACTTGCGGTTCTAGAGAAATGTTGCTTGATAACAGCTTTCGCGTTGTCTTTCGGCAGCGCGCAATTACTGTTCTTAACGTAAAGAGCATTCATAGTGTTGCTTGCGGTAGCATTTTGCGAAGGAATCTCGGGGATCGATTTGTGCCAGGCTCAGCGTACTGTGCTTCACCCAGTGGCGTAGCCAGACTTCCAAGGTGTGTGTGTGTGGGGGGGGGGGAGGCTCGATACGAAAACTCGCCCTGCCCCCCCCCCCTCCCCGCTGATCCTGTGTGCGACAAGACACACATACTTGTGCACACCGCACAATGGTGATGAAAAAAAGAATTGATTCGGACATTCGCAATACGATTACTTGTAGGCTGTCATGACCAATGAGACCGTGTCACAAGATTGGATGTAGCTTGAAAAGCTCATACTTTGAATACCGTTCAAGAGTGCTGCTTAGATGGACGCCATGAACTGCAAGAACTTTCGCGATCGTCACACTGGTCCCCGCATATATTATTTTCTCCTCGGATTTGCACGATTTGTGTGGATCGGTCTTTGGCAGGTAGGGGGGCTCGAGCCCCCCCCCCCCCCCCCGTGGCTACGCCACTGGTTTCACCCCATGGAGGACTGTGTCGTTTTGGTGTGCCATATCACAGTTGGGCTCCACCCTCTGTCACTTCATTTCTCAACACAAAGATGGCGTGATGCACGGCTTCCTGGCCCGAAGCCCTTAAAATTGATAACAATCATGGGGCGTTGTAAGAGGTGGACATTGCTGGCTTCCAAGGAGCTTCACTCAGCACTATCTTCGGTCAACACTAACGCCATTACTCGATATTCTCAATAGACAATCTCGAGTGATGACGATATTGTTGATACCGTGGTGACGATCCGCAATTATACAAAAAGGGCGATTACTCAAGGTGTAGAACCACATCATTCACACATTAGATGTCTGACATTTCGGCCTCAGTAGATGACTTTCAGGGACCATTTCAGTGACAATAAGCATTGCTTGAAACCCAATTCTTCATTCATCAAGCAACCAAGAGCCACCATATCTTCACTGTTGCCTTGTCACTGCCCAATTGAATTCGCAAAAACTCCCTCTAGAAGACATCATGAGCAGAGCAGCTCGAGTCATCACCCGGTCTCCAGGCGTGACGTAATCAGGTCTTTGTGACCTAGCATCACTGTAGCATCTCAATTCCAGAGTTGCCAGATCAAAATCTTGAGTAGTCGCCAACGTTCCCATGAGAAAGTAGCAAAATTTAGCCACCTTCACTTGCATGTAGCGAATTGTGTAGCCAGTGGTGTGCAGGTATCATGTATTGAATGAAGGTCCTTTTAGAGAGTGCTGAAACGGTAGCAGTACGAAGGACATTGTATCGGCTGAGAGAATACCAATCATCAAGTGAAACAGGGATGAACACACTGTGCGTACTTCGGCATTATGTGGTGCACGATGAAAACTGTCCTGATTTAGGTGCACAAAATTCTCAAATATAGTGCGAAGAAGTATCCACTAAAATAGCCAGAAAATAGCCAAGTCACCATTGCCCAAATTTCGGCGGCCAGAATGTAGCCAAATCTGGCAACCTCGCTCACTTTCCACAAATTGCGGACAAAGCGCGGCGCTGCTTGCGGCGGACTCTCCACGTCAGGGAGTGACGTCAGCAAGACTCATTCATTTACTGGTTCTCTGAAAGAGGGGAGAGGATTCTAGAGGGTGTGTATACACGGTGTGCTTCAATCTCGATTGCGCTGCAGGTTCCCCTTTACGATCATCGTTCTTGTACAAGAGCGCGTGTTGTTGCAAAATACGACGCTGCCGCAAATGTAATATTTATACGTGGGGATTTCATTTATCCGTTAACAATCTCATTGCTCCTTTACTCTGATGCGACATCCTGTCCCAGTGCCACTTGGATGTGGTAGGGGAAGTAATTTCTTCATTCTGGTTTCTACACGTCTTCCGTGGGCATTGTACTCGCGCTACGGACTCTCCTGTGGGCGGTACTCTTGACACTACTTCCACGCTTTTGGAAACTCCCATCGTAACCTAACTTATCATGATGAAGCCTAACTGTACAAGTTGATACTCCAGTGCGAGCAAGTTCGGAGATCCCATAGCTACAAATTTATGGAGGTGTCGTACGCTGCTCCTCTAATATACTCCGACGTAAAGCTCTCGGACTGGTATGCACTGCAATGATTTTTCGTCACATCTGTTTGTCACAGGGCATCTCGTACGAGGAACTGCCGTCACGCCGGAATAATCGTCACGGTGAACACTCGTGTCACGGCGTGGATTTTGACTCTAGAACTACAAATTTACTTTTCTTTATTCGTATGAATGATTCAGTACACAGTGTTGTCAGCTATGATCAAAACATGACGCTATAACTGAAATAAATATAACTAATGCCACGACACGGTTTAAAGAAAACAAACGACAAATGCGGTTTTATTGAGCTTGCACGGGCCTATACAACATGGGACTCGAAACCGGATATTTCTTGCAATATTCTGAGGAGTGCAAAGACGAGATCCGCTGGAGTGCTCCTCTAGAACCCTGGAAATGCGCTCATTAACATTTTTATATCTCCGTGTGAGTACCAGTTACTCGCACTACAGCGCTAATGGACTCGTTAGTAGTTATCTTTGCCTTGCAGATAGCACGATCTCGACATACCCAATAAATACCAGAACTGCACTTTCTACTAACTGTGTAGGAAAATCCCTGGTAGAGTAGCAACGGAGCCCCACGCTGAGTTTTCGTCACTTCCATGCTCTCCGTGCCCTTAGCAAAGACGTGAAATTTGTACGGTCAGCGGTCTTCGGAATCCGGGTTCGCGGAAGTGCGGGTCGGGCACTGGACTAATCCCTTTGGTAAAACACGGTGAAATGCGTTCCCTTTGGAACGGGGTCAACCTTGCAACCAGCGTTCCGGTGACGAACCGCCCCCCTTGACAAGTGTTCCGGTGACAAAACGACCTCGTACCAGAGGGCCGGTGTGACCAATTATCCTGTGACGAGTCTTCCAGTGACGAGTGGACCGGTTCCTGTTGTGTGGAATCTTACAGCGTGAGCTTTTATGATGCATTCGAAGTGCATTTTAATTTATAGGATTCAGTCAGTAGTTCGATTTCAAGTTTCGATACAAACAAATCCAACGTTCCGCTTCACAGGAAGAAAATCTGGCGGAGATGACGACGATACTTCTGAGGCACAAGAAAGTGAATCAGGGCAAGGGGCGGTCTACGTGTCGATCTCTGCTCCTCCTAGAGCCTTTGAACGCGAATACACTGAAACGATGCCAGTGGTGCCTAACACTATTTCTCTGAAAGCAACAACACCAACAACAACTGCAAGTACCACGCTTACTACAGGACTGACGCCCAGCACTGGACAAACGACGAGTACAACGATACTTATATCTGTTACACAGCATAGTACACGGCACACTCTTGCCGAACAGCATACGACTAGCACTAGTAGCGCTGTTGACACGAGCCGGAAATCAGCAACTAGGCGTTCTGCGCGTACAAGAAGGAGGCGAACGACTAGACGAGCCATCTCTGCCAGACGGAAATCAACGGCTAGACACGCTACCTTTACTAGTCAAAATGCGACCGTTAGACAAGACACAGTCACCAGACGGAAGCCACTATCTAAGCGCTCTACCATAACCAGTCGAAAGCCAACAACTAGACGAGTCACCGTTACTAGGCGGAAACCGACAACTAGACTCGTTACCTTTACTAGTCGAAAGTCAACAACCAGGCAAGCTACCATTACTAGACCGAAACCAAGAACAAGACGAGCCACCGTTACTTGGCGGAAACCAGGAACAAGACGCGTCCGAAAGCCAAGAACTAGACGAACCACCGTTACCAGACCGAAGACAACAACTAGACTCATTACCTTTACTAGTCGAAAGTCAACAACCAGGCAAGTTACCATTACTAGACCGAAACCAAGAACAAGACGAGCCACCGTTACTTGGCGGAAACCAGGAACAAGACGCGTCCGAAAGCCAAGAACTAGACGAACCACCGTTACCAGACTGAAGACAACAACTAGACGCGTTACCTTTACTAGTCGACAACCAAACGAGTCGACAACCAAACGAGTTACCATTACCAGCCGAAAGCCAACAACTAGACGGGTCACGGTTACCGAGCATAATCCAATAACTATCCTTGCAACTTCGTCACAGACCATATCTACCACCACAACTTTGAAGCCTCGTAAGTATACGTTGCTGTCTCTCAACGAAGAGTCTGATAGAAGTCTGCCGTGGGGATTCCATTTCTCTTTCTGACGTACCGTGTGATGTTTAACTACCATACATGTCGGCATGTCTTCTTAGGCTTGTCAGCAAAGACCCTCCTGTGCGTCCTGGGCGATGAAGACAAGTTTCCTCCAGCTGACCTCTGTGACGTCCTTGTGTACGACTCCAACAATGAAGACTACGCACCCTTCTTGAACCCCATGAGTATTGGCACTGCAGCGTTCGCAAGGAAGACCACAGAGAAAACGATAACCAAATATGCTATCCAAATTCCTGAAAAGTAGGTGACATATCGCTATCGTTGGCAACGTCTTTATTGCCAGCCGTGTGTGCAATAGGGAGAAAAAAGCGGGGAACTGGTGCACCGGAGAGGGGAGCAAAGAAAGGGGGGGGGGGGTGACGTTTCGAGCGAAAGCTCCTCTTCAGTCTTTCCTTTCTGCACTCCCCCCCCCTTTTTTTCTCCCTGTGCACATATACCTGGCAGCACTTTTGGATTTTCGTCCTTGTGTGCAATAACCTTACTGAACACGCAGAGGACATAGGAGGAGTCGAGCGGTATTCCTTCTACGCTTGTGCTATGTGCCGATGTACATACGATGTACGAGGTATATACTGCAAAGTCATGGCACATCCCGGCATGATATATGATATACAGGGTCTTTGTTTAATTCGTTGCAATTTTTTATAAAAAGCTATGAGAGATAGGCAGGGACGCCGTTTTTGCAGTTGAGTTAAGTATGCGGCCAGGCAGACGTCCTCCCGCAGAGAGTACGTGGCTTCTACATGACTCATTACCTAAAATGCACTAATTAACTCTTTAAAACGAGTCTTAGGATAAAAGCCAGCGTTCAGTGTGAGACAATCCTCGATGAAAAACATCCCACCCTCTAAAAACCCTGAAGTGAGCGCGCGCGTTAAATTACCTATCGCCGAACATTGCTATTCAAATGAGGCGTAAATGAAACTGTGCGTCTGAGAAGTGCGTGTCCTTGAGCCCCGTAACCTTATCTGCGCCGCAAAGCGGTGTATCTCGCCAGCAGATCAACACCTGCTCCAATCATCTCCATCACTCCAAGCCACGTGGCCCTCTGATGTGGATTGAACCCTCTTCCCCTTGCTTCAGGATTTTTTGAAGGTGCAATGACTTTCATCGACGATTGTCTCTCACTCTGAAGACTCGCTCGCTTTAACCCTGTTAAAGAGTTAATTAGCGCATTTTAGTTACCGTAGAGTCCTATTATTTCGCGTCCCCTTAATGGACATTTTCGCGAATTTAAGGGGGACGCGAACATTTCGGGTTTCGAAAATTTCCTCGTGAGGAGAAATTTCCCGATGACGGGGGTATTACCCAAGGTCAAGGTGTAAATGAGCGTTGTCCGGTCAACTAGACAATTGAGATAAACGTGGAGCTCCGTGCCCTGGGATGGCATTTGTGCTTCCCGATGACCGGAAGTATTCTTCTATTGCAATGTGCAAAGGGGTGTTGTCGTCCACGTCCCTCATTTCCTGTTCCTGTGTCGTACTCTCCGGCGCTTCGACATGCTTCCAACAAATGGAGGTCGAGGATCCGAGTTTAGGGGTGTGTAGGGGTATGGATAATGGGAACGGATGGGGTGTATAGGGGAAGGTGGGGCAAGATGAGACAGAAATTTGCAATTGAATATGGAATTTTTATTTTTCACGTTTAAAAAAAAAACTAGCCATGTGCACATTCTCAGAGGTCTAGAGCTTCTGATCTGTAAATCAGAACGGGCGTAGCCGATTCTAAATAGTTAGCCGATTCTCATAGTCTTTTTTTTTTACAAAAAAATCTGAGGAATAAAAGGAAAAAAAAAAAAACACCCTGTATAGTCTGGACGCGTATGTCCACAGGAGCACAGCGTCTGCCCGTCCGTCGGGTGGGGAACGTTCACCGCCGTTCTCGCGGCGCACCCTAGCAAGAACGGCATGTGATGAAAAATCGAGCGAGTCCACCGGGATCACCTTAAAAGTACATCTTCCAAATGCTCGTTGATCGTTCTGCCATTAAGCCCGAATCCCATAACAAGCGACACGCGGCAGATACACGCGAGAAGCGACAAAATCGACGTCACTGCCGCCACACGAGCGTCAAAAAAGCTTTGTCGCGGCTCAATATTTCTGCATCTACTCCCAGTAGATATTTGTAGCATGTCGCTGAGTTCGTTGCCTGTTGTTTGACAAAACCAGCTAGATTTGGCGGCGTGAAACAGGAACTGAACGCGTGGGCAAGGGAGAGGGTGGAGAGGGCAACCAACAAAACTAGCAGACGAAGAAGTGGGCGGGGCGTTGGGTACTTCAACCGCAGCGCCACTGCGTTACGGCGAATATTACATAGCTACTTCATTACAATTTCCCCTCGTTTTGACGAATGAAATACTATTTTTGGTATATTTATGGCAATTTACAACTTAGCTCGAATAAAATAAGCATTGCTTCTCCAAAAACATCATTTCTCGGTGACGAAATGTCGCTGCTCAAATGGACCAGGAAGTCGCGCCATGACCAGACGCGACAGCGACAAATTCTGCAGCGCGTCGCGTGTCGCTTGTTATGGGGTCCGCGCTTTACACTCGCTTACATAGCACTTTTGTAAATGTAAAGTGAATGTGATGTGGGAATAGTTATCCGTGTATTCGCACGAGCGACATCCTCACGAAATATGCTAGTGGAAGAAAAGCGAGAACACTGCTCACAGAGCCGGAGTTCCGTCCCGTGTTACGTTGAGCATTCACACGGTGCGGAATATCGGGAGTGGCGTACTGCGCATTTAGCACACGACACTTAGCAGACGACACCGTCAGCGTGTTTTCCTGTCGTCTGCTACGGAATATCTTGTGGCTGTGTAGCAGGATATTCCCCACGGTTAACAGTGTACGTGAAGACACGACGTTGAGCGCTTGCGCTCACGTGACAGCAGAAAGCTACGACGCTTTTCGCATCTTCCGCTTCTGTGGGAATGTCGCTCGTGTGAATACACGTACGGTATGTGTAAGTAGAGGTGTGTTCTGCAAGTTTGAGGGTGCGTTCCAAAACCTACTCGAGTCAACCCGGGAGTAGCTCTCTACCCGAAGCGCCGTTCCAAAACAAGGTGGAGTAACTAATTAACTCGATTCAACTCTCCTCGGAAGGCCGGTCAGGGAAGGTTCGCTCGAGTAATGACGTCATGCTTTTGTCGTCTGCTCTTTCCCGCGAAAGCGCGGTATCGAAACCAGCTGCATGTGTGGTTGTCGAAAAGCCTCTACCTCCACGACGGGTTATCAATACACAACTGGACACCAAAATGGCAACACTCTTCCGATGCGAATTGCGCGACATGGTTTATGAGGACCAGGAGAACGCCCAAAGACATTTGGGCCGGATACATTTCCCAGGACAACGTGGACAAAGTGTGCTGGTGCGCCTTTCTATTTTGTCTTCATGTATGTCGCTTTTCCATTATCTCTTTAGCATATGTTCACTAACAGCTGCCCTGCAATGTTTATTTGTTTCACTGCCTTGTAGCCACGTGGTCCTTGTAAAGGCACAGCTCTATGTGAAACGTTCAAAACTATATTAGGAGCAAGGGCTATTACTGACTAGCATTATTATTATTATTACTTTTGTGTGCGTGTGTCCGAAATGGGATTTTAAATGGAATCTTACTTTTCTTCCTTCACCTTCACAGTTGTCAGATGGTTTGTCGGTACGTTGGTGTGAACAGGTTTCATATAAAATATGTACCATAGGCGCAGGCTAGCTGTTGGATAAATGCCTGGGTGGAACTTGGATAAATTCTGAGCTGTGGAAGGAAGGGACAACACAAACAACAGAACTGTGTCACGAATTTCCCGTCTTTTCGCCCAAGCTCAGGCTTCTTTCAAGGTGAATGAAACAGTAGGCTTCTGCGCGCTTCGCGATACGTGTACTATCAGAACCGCTTCATCGCGCTCTGATTACGTGTTTTATTTCAGCCGTTCCCCAAGCAGCACAATGTACTGAAAGTCAAGTGCAATAGGGGTGGACGGTATGTGTCTTATCAATGTTCTTTAGTTTCATCAGTCTGTTCAAGGCCTTCCACCTACCCGTCCACCCCTATTGCACTCGACTTTCAGTACATTTTGTTGCTTGGGTCAGCACACATTCGACTGCGAACCCCGCGGACATTTCCATGACCCAAACCACTGCCGCACCACTACCTCAGGTCCAGGATTCCAACCAGCAGCTTCCACCTTTTGTATTTTTCATCTTCTGTCGTCATGATATTAACATTTTTCTTTTTTTATTTCGTTTGACTACCAAATGCAACGGGATGTACCCACTTCATGCATTTGGGGTAGCTAATGGTACGTGAAGTCTTCCATCCCACAAACAATTAACAAATAAATGGCGACAATGTCAGCTGCTTTTCCCTTTCATTCTCCAATAGAGGGGCTTAAGAATAATTCTGCAGCGTCTTGGAAGAAATACTACCAGACAAGCAATCTCTGAATGTAACTGTCCAGTAAGTAACTACATACACAAAGTGCTGAAAAAGCCAAATGCCCACTGGGCCGACAAGACAGAGTTCAACTATGTCCGATGGGGCATGGTGATTACCGAAAACAGCTCACAATACATTTCCAGTCGTCGTTATCGTCGTCTCTGTAAAATAAATCTGACGCGCGCGAGGTGAGAGCGGTGATGACACCGGCCTCCATCTTAACTCGGTCGGAGTCCCCCATGCGTTCCCAAAGCTACTCGACCGGGCGCGTACTCTGTGGTCACATGGTACAACTCGGTCATGTGACCTACTCGACTCGAGGGTTTGTTTTGGAACGCACCCTGAAACAGATACAAAGCGTAAGCCGCAGCTGCCGTCACCCAAGCGCCCGTACTGATATCTGGGGAGCTGGCGTTGTTCTGTGGCACAGGCATTTGGCAGCCTTGTCAGAAAAATCACGTGGAAAGGTTTCAGATTACGAAGACCGTGCACAATTTTTACAACGATCTGATGGCGGTTACTACAACGTTCACGGTATACTGTCTGGCTGAGCGTTGTGGTCGTCCATACGTATTTCATGGACCGTGTTGTGTGTCATTGTCTTTTCTTTTTCAGGTTTCGTAATGAGGCCATGAGGAGCCTTCAGAAACCATCTGGTCAAGATATTGTTCAACAGCTATGGGCGGCGAGAGTTCGAAGCTATGCCTTCCTGGAACTGGAGGTCTCTCCCTACACGGACATGGTACAGGTCTCAGGCGTGGTCAGCATGGTCAAGGCAAGTCAGTCGCGTACCGTATTTCCCTCGCATGGTCTCACTTTGGCTCTTAGGTTGTCCGAGAACATAGCTTTATGTCGCATCACGTCTCTCAAGGGCGGTCTCAAGCGATCAGGTGAAGATACCGTTAGTCCGTCCTACTTTTCTCGCTATTTGCGATCGCGTTTTGAGTCCTTGTGTTCACCACGCAGAGAAGGTGCCACATTCCCAACGTACTAGTAGTAGACACGTCTTATTGCTTTTGAGTCAGGGTGGGCTTATGGTTGTCTTCTGCCTCTTGGACTAATTCGACATTCCTGTCGAGAGCGCCAAGTACCAGTGTGTAAAGGCCAGTTCCCACATATAGCGATTTGATACACAGCGCTACACAAGAGAGGGCTATGTTTTCCTCCTCTCAGTGCTGCGAACCGCTCTAAAACAACGCTGTTTTATAGCGGTTCGCAGCACTGAGAGGAGGAAAACATAGCGCTTGAGACAGCGCATAGTTGACGAGGTCGAGCGCGCGCTTGTCGAAGTAGAGAACTCTTCAACTTTTCTAGCGCTATTTTGAGCGCTAAAGGCCGAGGCTAAAGCGCTAGAAAATAGGGCGATATTTTCCTCCTCGCAGCGCTCCAAAACGCTCAAAGTTGAGCTCGTGTCAACTATTTCAGCGCTAATATTAGCACTACATTCTTGTGGCCAATGAGGCGGCCCTTCAGCGATGACGTCGAGGAAGTCGTGGAGTTGTTTTGCTTCCCCATTTCACTGCACGGCGACCGCATTGGAACCGACGAGTCTGTCATTCAAAATGTCTGGTATTTTTCGTTCACTCAGTCGATCGAACTTGTTCGTCCGCATGTTGTGGAACTCCGGAGGCGCCATGATAGGAGAGACCGGAAACGACCACCGAACTTCCGCTAAATTATAGCGTTAGCACCGCTTTGCAAGTGCGAACCGGCGCTATATAGAGCGCTATAGCGCTATAATAGAGCGCTGCTATATGTCGGAACAGGCCTTAAGTCTGCGTTTAACCAATCGGAAGCCTCTTTCAGAGGTGTCATCGCGGAAGCTGCAGTTTGTTTTGCATCCGGCCACTCGAAGCAGCAAGGCATCAAGGCGACGACGACGTCGTTAAAATGGCTACGAATTTCATTTGCCAATGCATGGTAACCACAGCATCAAAGGTGTCGCCCGCCATGGCGCTGCGGATACCCAACGCGAACAGTAAACGATCACGGTAGTACCGGTGCGTCAAGTCTCAACGAAATTTCCCGTGACCCGAACAGGATAGCGCCGTGTGTTGAGTTGTATGTAGAGCGCTATATAGAGCGAAGCACTGTATGTGGGAACTGGCGTTTACTGTGTGGCGGCAGTCTGTGCTCTTTGAAACTAGCAAATGTGCAGTCAATATACGTATTTTTCTTCTCGTCAGACACTGCGAAGACTTCAACACGACCTTGAGGGACGTACGAAGCAGAACGGTTACATCATCTTGGGCGTTGCTGTTATGGAGAAAGAAACGAAAGATAACGATCACGCTTACGTGCAGATGCTTCAAGAGATCATGAGGTGAGCGATAATGAATTGCATATGGAGTTGGCTCACGCATACCTTAAAGCATGTTGCAAAATAGTGGTACAGATTTGGACAGAAGTTTAGGAAACACTGCTCCTCTTAAGGGCGCCGGTATTCTGAACTGCATGGGCTGTCGTTCTGTGCCTAAATGTCTATCGTAATACGATTGTCTTGTACATCGACATTTCGCAGCACCCTTACAAGCAACATATGCACACATAGAGCATCGATTTCCACTGTCTTGTGTACCCCACGCATATTATTCCCAGGTGTGCCGTTAACATTAACGATGTATTGTTCACTGTGGTCCCACTACCATTCCGTCGCAGTAGTCCTCGCCCGGCAGGCATACCATGAACATTGCTTGGCAGAACTCTTCTTGCAGAACTCGAACCTGTGAGAACGCGTCACAATGCAGCGAAAGCAGTCGCAAAAAATCAATCATGTAAATCAGTCAATCATCAAGGAAAGGAACCCGAGACAGGGATGGGAAGAGACGACACAACACATTCTCAAAAGTCACCAGTTGAGAATGTGTTGTGTCGTCTCTTCATCCCTGTCTCGGGTTCCCTTCCTTGACCATATGCACTAGCTTGTCAGCGCCTTGTCGCTTCTATCAGTCAATCATGTGTGACGTGCGAAATTACAAATATTAAGTATGGTTAATGCGTGCATGCGTACATGAATATGCGTGTAAGTATAAATTAAGTATTCTTGATCATATCAACTGCCATAGCTTTGTTTTGCATTACACATATCTTAACACTACCCTTTTCAGTCATTCTGTCGGGAATCCGAGGCGCTTCACAGGGTCTGAAATATGGCCTCAGCCTCACAACTGTTACTTTTCCATCAGCTTCAGCGGGGCTTGCGGCAAAATGGCGTTGACCCAATGAAAATTGGCACATGTCCACGCTATACAGCGCTGTAGCACATTCGAAATCTGTCGGTAGCAAACGTTAGCGAATCATAGTTTAGCCAAAATTGTAACACATTCTCTTCAATTGCCGCTTCAGTGAGGCCAAGCCGGACGCCTTGGTGTACGTAACCAGTTTCAACAAGGAATTTTTTGGAGATACCCGCTGCAGGGCTATTGGACCGTCGGCTTGGGCTAGGCCTACTATACCCGATCAGCCGACGTTCGTAAGTTGTGACTCACACCGAAACTTGCCGGTGTGTCCTCCTTGCTGAAGAGACTGCAGTTGTTGCGTGAAATGTGCGGTGACAGTGAAAACATGTGCCTTGCCTTGGGTAGTCTGCTATTGAATTCGGAAGCAAGCATTATTGAGCCTCAACGCCATATATGAGTTGAGTGGGGATTGTGTGTATATTTCGTGTTTCTTACAACATAGCACTCGAGAAGAATGAAATGTGGACGTGCCAGCGCCGCGGCTTGCTTAGAACATCGTACTTTCCAAAATATCAACGGTGTGGCCTATGTGTAATGCAGTGTAAAAATCATCTTAGGTGAATGCACTTGAGCTACGCAAACTTATCGGCGCTTCGTCGACCGTAACGGAACTCCTGTCCCTGAGTATCAGTGGACGCTGGGCAAGCTTCAAGGAACTGGACGACCAGGAAGAATGGGACGATATCATAACCACGCAATCCTGCACTTCCATCATACGACTGGGGTATCAAGATAAGGTCTGGCGGCTAATGTTTCACGCTAGGTTCTTAGCCATACTTGTCCTTTTGATGCAGGGCTGTCCAAGGGGAAGCCAGTATGCTTCTTTTCATGCTTACCCACGAGCAGAATGGCACGATGTTAAACGACAGCACAAGTACATAAGGACCAAGACCTGGTCGTTTGTGATGGCATACGATGATAACATCACCATGGCAACTAAGGTACGCATATACGGCGTAGGTGCATGCTGCAATCTGGCTAGTGAACCGCATTGATTATTGTACACCTCGAGGAACTTCGATGAACTGAATATGAAAATGCAGTGATAACGCTAGAAGGTCGGCAGTGTGAATTTCGAAAACGTCCCCGTCCTCTGCCAGGTTCCCGACCATCGTCGAAAGGGGATGTGTTAACGTTGCAATTATGGTATTTGATGTTTCTAGATGTGCCGAGCAGCCAAGGAGTACGATTTTCACGGAGGTTGGGCGGTATTTGACTTGGAATTTTCCGATAGCAGACACTTGTGTCCTGACGACCAGTTCAAAGATGGCCTGCGCCTAGTACACTGGATTAAGCATCACATGAATCAAGGGTTCTCCGGAGATTGCTCCAGCATTCGGAAATGATCACGGCTTCCCGTCCGATGCTTATTGATTTGCCGCGATATAGAGATGCCACCGAATAAAGGTTCAATATATTGTACAAATTAAATGGTGCCAGCGGATTTGTACAATGTAGCTTGGCGACGAACGAACGACGGACAACCCAAGCCCGTCGTCCTGGAAAGGTTACTCGGAGGGTTACAACTGAGCTACCTATGTGCTGTTTATACGCTTTGTAAGTGAGTTTCTGCGCAGAAGAGGAGGGGGAGAGAGTGAAGTGACGCGCGCGGTGATGTGGCGAGCTCCTATTGGTGGAGAAGCCCATTGCACCACGTGCGAGCAGCGAAAAAGGTAAACAAGACTGATCGGTCGCTTTCACGCTGTCAGTTTGTTGTGTTTTACGTCGTTTTTAAGCGACAAAATGGTAAATACGTGTTGTGGATTTCGTGTTGTGATAAATACGTGCTATGGACAATTGGACGAAGTATCTGTCTTCCCTGTTCCAAGACACAAACGGGAACGTCGGCGGTGGCAGAAGGCACTCGACCGTCGCGACTGGCAAGATACAGCTACCAGAGTTGTTTGTTGTCGTTACTTTGACGCCGCAGTTCCGAGGCACCATCTTCAGGACTTTTAAAAGTAACGAGTTACTTTCTATATACTTTGATGTCACATTCCGGCGGACATCGGTCCTGTCTGATTGGGTTTGGATAGTTTAACCGCATACCGTTCAGGACATCACATCGCTTCCTGCGTGCCCCCAAACCGCCCAAACCCGAGGCACAGTATGCTACCCCTTCAAAAGAGGGACATGGATGTCCCGCTTGTTTCGGTCATTGAAGCATTCATACACACATGATGCATTGCTGCGACAAAAGGGAATATTTCGCTTGACATCCGGGTGACGCACAGAGTAGTGCTTTCAGTGTAACATGGAAAATGTACAGAAAAAGTATTCAAGTTCTATGACTAAATTTGGCCTTTTTAAAAACACACTTAAATACACTCCTCATGTCTAGTGGTATGGTACTGTTGGGGCGGCGTTTCTACTGTTGCGGTACGTTAGTTTTTGACACGTACTTGATGGCAGCAAACGGCATGACTACATTTCTCATTTCCGTTGGGGCATTCACACAAAGCACACTGCATCTGTCCATAGGTCGACAGCGTAACCCTGACGCGGTATGAACGATCTCTGAATGAAGCACGCGCATTCGAACTGATACAGACGTCCAGGAATTCACGCCTAAGCGCGTTTCCTACGTTCAACTTTCTTTTCACGTCTGTCTGTCTGTCTGTCTGTCTTGTCACGTCACACTTTTGATGTCGATATCAGAGCCGTATTCGCTGTTTTACAGTTCAGCTTCGGCTAGACGCTGCATTGTTTACCTTTTAGGAGCGAGCACGTTTCGTCCAGCCAATCAAAGGCGTCCTTGAAACGTCACTCCTGCGTCATGCGCGGTGACCCCGCGCGCTTACAGAGCGTGTTTTGTAGCGATGGAGCTGATTCGCGTAGACTCAGGGCCGGCGATAGGAGGAGGGGAGAGTAAGGCGAACGCCTTAGGTCCCCCGCGTGCATACACCCCACGCCGCTATTATGCACTCGAGAACTACGCAGTTCTGTTCTGCACGGTGGATTCAAATAAAGATGGCCACATGAGCCGCCCTTGCAAAAGTCACCAGCGCTGCTCTCGCAGCAGTCCCAGTGCTGAGTGTGTAAGTATAAAGTGAACTCCAGAACAAACATCAAAGCAAAACGTTTATACGTGGCGATTGCTCTTAAAAGACCGCACATTTTTGCGTGGGATTCATCGGCGAATCCTTAGTACAGTTAAACGCATGCGAGAACTCTTCCAGATTCCTCACCACGCCGTTACAATATTCCTGATACTCTCTCCTACTGTGTCCGCATTGAATATAACACATAACTATAAAAAACAGCTGATCGGGATTGTACTTCGAGAAGCCCTGAATCCGGGCTTCTTTTGTCTTGGTCCTCAAGACGATTACGTGCTTCGATTCCACTTCTTTCTTCATGGTGGAACCCGCAGCTCTGTTGAATGCCTCCCAAAGAACTCTACCCGAAACCATCCTGTAGAAGATACTTTCTTTTGAAAACGAAGTTCCATTAAAGCAGCGAGTAAACCTCGTCACGGCGGCGGTCCATGCTTCGCTTTGCGGCTGCGGGACGTTCTTCATGATGTGTTTGGCAATGGCTCCTGCAACCAGCTGTCCCAAAGCACCGTACTGAAGGGCGTAGGTCGTTTCTGCGGCGAATAAGGGGTGCGTAAGCGCTAGCGGCGAAATGACGAAGTCGTCGTCCTCGGTCCTGTACACGTCGTAGTAATCTCGCACGCGCAAATATTGGCCAAAGTACGCGCTCTCCTCCTCTCTCCTTTTCCTCCAGGCGCGGACAGCGTTGACATGGTTGATGCAGAACAGAGTTTGCATGTCGGGAAAGGTCGAGAAGACTTGATCAAGCTCAGAAAGATTGGCCAGCTTGTCAAAGCGCTGGAACATTCCGGAGCGGTCCTGCCGATGGCCGGTGTAATTGAAGTTGAGTCCGTGATGCTTGGCAAGCCTTCTCAGGGTCCGCTCGGCGATCATCTGAGTAAGGTTTCCTGCATTGTAATAAACGTCGGGTGGAATGACTTTGACCACGTACGGCGCCGATACCGCTAGTCCCATGTACCTCTCGACGTGTAGCACACACTTCGTATGGGCTATTTCTTCAGCCTCTCGTAAGTTGTGGTACAGGGACGTACCCAGGCCTGACAGAGTGAGGTGGCCGAGTATGAAGATGACATGCCATCCGATCATCATGATCATAGTAGGTTCGCCGACTTCCGAAGTAATCTCGTTGAAAGCGTCGAAATAGGAGACACTGCTGATGGCTATGCTGATGTTCTCGTTTGTTGGAATATCCAGGAGCTCCTTGAAGGCTGTCCTCCATCGGTTATAGTGGAACGCAGTGCTGTGCCTCTTGAACTCCTCTTCCGTCAAGATGTCGTCTCCTCCAAGTTTAAGAGCTGCGATTAGCTTGTCTAGAATTTTGTCTTCTATCGCAACATGGTCCCGGAATTCGGTGGCGTTCGGCTCGTTACCTGTCATAATAAGATGTGCCCTGTTGTAATAGACGTAGTACTGATTCCTCTGCTTAAGCTTTAGCCGTTCGTCATGCCAAATAGAAGTCATCGAGCCCGGCATGACGTGGATTATGAAGGAGCCGTCCGTACCGACATCCTTCCTGAAGACAAAAAACGGATGAGCGTTCCAGTGCACTTCGGCGTACGTCATGACTTCCAGCAAGTCACCGTCCTCTTCGATCTGAGGCCATGTCACGTTGCCGTTCTTTAAAAGTTCCTTGAATGCAGCATCTTCGTTTCTCTGTTGCAAGAGGACCTGTAGGCAGGACTGGTAGAACTTCGCAGACTTTTCTATCGCTGTTTGATGGACGCCTGGTGCCACGATCTCGCCGAGCTCATTGGCCACGTCATGTACGAAGCTGTCGAAGTGCCTTCTTTTAACAGAGCGGTCGTGCTTTTTATCCCAGCCGTCACAAACGAACTGGTAGAAGTTTACACACGGGTTCATGCTGGGATTGATAGAGCTGGAGAACAGACGACTGTATTCTACGCACTGCCAGCTGCTGCAGATGGGCAGGCTGGACTGGTAGAATATGATGAACAAGACGATCGGTACCATGACGATAAGGAAGCAGCAGCATGCTGCCCACAAGGCGAACTCCCGCAAGTCGCGTGATGGGCTAGGTGTTTCCTCTTCGGGATCGCTCTCTCGCTTGACTGTCTGTAGCAAGGAAGATAATATGTGTAAATATGTATGCACACAACTAGCAAACTCGAGAGAAAAGGCAATTTCCACTGAGCATAGTTTCCACAGACAGTTTCGACTGAAGAGAAAAAGTACAGTTTCGTCAGAGGCGAGTGTGTGCAAGGGTGCACGGCAAGGGTGGCTGTATAGGCGAGTATAACTGGAAGTGCGTGCAAGATTTATGTCACCTATCCCCATACGAACTGAGCTCCACCGTCCAACATAAGTGTAGGACAGCGTGATGTCCGTGATCCTAGAAAGTTTGAAAATCATCACCCAGGCCAGATCGCTGGGTGTGATAAAGGCGTCACAGAACAAGCGTTTTTCTTGCGCAGCAGTCAGTTCACGGGCGTGCATAGCAGCCAATCAAGGCGCAGCATGTCACTTCTGGTTCCGGCCCAGCATCCCACTTCCTTTTTAACAGTGGCCGCTGTTACGAAAAAGTGCAGAAAGGCATCTCGAAATACAAGAACTTTCGCTCGTGAGGGTCGTTTTTACCAAATGTAAAGTCATTACAAAGTATCGCACACAGAATAAAGAACCATTTTAGAACGGAACAGGAAGGAGAGGAAAATATTGCCAACACTTTGTAAAGTATATACGCAAACCCGCTGTGCACGCAGCAGCGGGATTTGGGCCCCATGCGGTTTTACAGGCGTATTTTTTCACGGGGCGTGGCTATGCAGAGTTTTACGCAGCGCGATATTCACAGAAACACGCACCATGGCGGGCCAGCCTTAACAGCTAGATTTTGTCCTGAAGGGGACATGAAGACGTTTTGCATTTCTGTGGGGTCACTGTGGACCAGTACTTCTAGGAGCGGGCTGGCGGTGGTTAACAGTGTCATGGATGCATGCCTTATAGTTATATGCAAGAACGTGGTTGTACAGTTTGACTCCAACATCACCTTTGGTTCTATCACAACAGCACAAAACTAGTCAACTTCCGTCGCACAAGCACAAGCACCATTGAGGAGAACTAAACGAAGAGGACACATTTGACACGACAGATGAATTTTTCCTTTATATTCTTGTTTTATTTAGTGTTAGCGGCGCGAAGCAAATGCGGCTATGCACGGCGTATAGACGTTGACAGATGGAGAGACGACAGCATGGGAAGAAACGGGGGACAGGAGTGTTAATGTTCGTCCTGGGCAGACTTCAAGGGGAACAGTGCTGACATTCGCCTGAAAAGTCGGCCGGAACGCCCACGCTCTTCTAGTCCCCTGGATTGCAACTGCTACCCATTTTATTCTCCTAACCGCGAAATGTACTCCCAGGGACTGCAACAGTCTACGTAAACATGTGCTCTTTTTTAATTTTATGGAGTAAGACTATATAACTTAGCTAATTTGACAATTTTCCACCCACGCAGAGGAAGAGATAGATAGCGGTCAGTTCTTTCAAAATTGTGCCCTATTGCATGCCGCAAGATTTTATATCACTCGACATACCACGATTGACGGTTTAATTCAAAGTATATTTCCATTCATGCGCATGCCCGGGACTGTTAGAACCGAGCGTGAAATGCAGTCTCCACTCTGACGTTCGCTTAGTCCCATGCATTTACTCCCGAAAGGGGCTAAAGGGGCCCAAATTTTTGTGGCAATGCAATTAGTCCCCAAAAGAAGTAATCTTACTCCCTTCTCTTGGGGGGGGGGGGGACCTCAGGGAGCACAGTCGGCGGTAGGATTCGAACACATCACCTCCCAGTCTTCAGCACGACCTTGACTAGCATTCCGTATTCCTATGGGAACAAATGAGACTTACCGAGCTGAAGACAAAGTCGCTCTCGTCGCCCACACTCATGGTCGTAGATGACACGTAGATGACACGTAATACCTCGTCGAAAGGAGATACGATTGCTTCGGCTGCAGACGTGAAAGTGAAGGGTGGTAGCACGTGAAGAATAACGGAACGTGCTAGAATCGTTTGCCTTGTCTACCATGTACCACTGCATGAAACACCTCGACCCCTTCAAGCAATATTTTAGAAGTTAACTTGTATTAGTCGAATCTAACTATTTAATCGTGTCAAATGAAATATAAAAAAGACTGGGATGCGCGGCTGCTGACAACGCTCTTCTTCTTCTCCACTGTTCAGCCATAGCCATTGTCCATTGGAGGAGAAGAAGAAGAAGAACGTTGTCAGCAGCCGCGCATCCCAGTGCCAACCGAATCCACAAATCCTGAATCCTAGGCAGGGATTCGAGATTCGCGAATCCGAATCTCAGTGCCCAAAACGACGATTCGAATCTTTCGAATCCACCAATTACGTTTGTTTGTTTCTTTTTCAAATTGGCGCCTCCAGAGTTCGCCGAAAGCCTCATTGGCCGACATAGATGGGTAGAAATCCAGCGAACCGGTGGAGATGTAGGAAGGGAGTTGCCTCAGGACAGAAGCCGCCGATATTTCGAACAGAGACTGTTCTTCTTCTGGGCACCGTCCTCATCATTGGCATGGTATTTAAAGGGTTAGGTGTGACGTGTTTAAAGGTTTAAATTCGCATGAACCTTTAAACACGTCACACCTAACCCTTTAAATACCATGCCAATGATGAGGACGGTGCCCAGAAGAAGAACAGTCTCTGTTCGAAATATCGGCGGCTTCTGTCCTGAGGCAACTCCCTTCCCTCATTGGCCGACAGGCGTTTTCTTCTTTGTTTATTTACATTACAGCGCCATCCCGCTTGAGGAGCAACAACAACGACAACATTGCTCTGGACCGAAGGAGTTCAGGCAGGAAATGTTACATTACAAGTTTAAAAGTAACCTGGTTTTGCTTTTGATTGTTGCTTAGTTTTGTGGAAATAATTCACACTCGAGAATTTATGCATTTCATGTAGTCGACGAACAACACGTTAAATAACTTACGTTTAAGAAGAACTACATGGTATATTTTTTCCTGAAACTGAAGCATTATTTGATTTGTTGGTGTCATATTCTGCTTCAAAACATTTTTCACTACAAGTGTTTTTTTTCTGTTTAAACTCTTTTAAAAGAAAGGATTCGAAAGATTCGAGTTTCTTAAGGTAAGGTTCCTGGATTCGTAGAACCTTCCTTGGATTCGGATTCGGATTCGAAAAGTTTTGGATTCGTCCCATCTCTAGCCACAGCCATCGTTAGCCACAAGGGAGATTGGCCAGGGCTTTAAAGTTGACTACCTGTTGCGATGACGATGACAATCTGGCGGGAGAATGTGATGGTTGAAGTGATGGAGGTGGTGAATACTGAAGTTGTTGTTGTTGCTCCTCGAGAGCGCTTATCCGCAAGGGAGAATGGCCAGGACTAATAAGGTGCGGTCAACAGGATGGTAAAACCGAGTTAGAACCAGTTAGAGCCGGATATGAATGAGATGATGCTGTGGAGAATAGCCCGGTCCCTAATGCCGTTATGGGAGGCTCCAAGGGATAGCAGAGATGTCAGGGAGAGCGGAGCACCGATGGAGAGAAGAGGGGGAACGAGAAGGCGACGACGAATGGTGACATAAGAGGGGCAATCAAGGAAGAAGTGATGGACGGTCTCGTCTTGATCGTAGTGCGGGCACGCAGGTGACGATTCGAGGCCAAAACGGTGAAGATAGAAGTTTAATGGGAGGGACAGGCACCGAGCGCGCGTTACAGAAGTTTCGGTCTCACGGCAGCCACACTGCTCAGGTTTCCAACGGAATGAGAGTTGCTCATAGCCAGGACGTGGAGGGCGCCGCCGCGCGAGAGAAAGGAAACGTCTGTAACGCGCCCGGACGATGTCAGCAATTGGAGGAAGGATATCCAGGATTGGTCCCGAAAGTGCCATATTGGCCAGTGTGTCAGCGGAGACACAGAGACAAGAGTGATTGAGAACTCCCTTGAGATGTGATGAAACACAATTCAACCGGTAATTCGCAAGCCGGCGACTCCCATTCTCGGTAGGAGTAAAAACGGCAGCTGCTGACAATGACGTCACGACTTTTGCTGCTGAATTCATTGGACTCAATTGTTCCGCTCGTTGGTGGTAGGCAAGGTCGTGCTGAGGCCTGGGAGGTGGTGGGTTCGAATCCTACCACCGGCTGAGGTTTTCTGGCAGACCGCCGCACACAGCCACAGTTGTTTCGCGGCGCTAACAAAAATGCGATGTAAACGGGCACCATACAGGGCTAACATCACGCACTGCACACACACTCAACCAGGCAAACAGGATTATGCGACTACGGTTATTTCCCGTAGCACCCCCGACCCCGAAATGTTGCAGACATATTTGACGTTACATTAAAGGTGACGTGGAACATCGTCGCTTCGTGTACTGTAACGTACAAAGTTCTGGTACATCCTGCGGGGCACTGTTTTTAGGGTCGACACTAAAACCCCCCGCGACATATGCTTAGTGATGTGAACTCAAATCATTAAAAACAATTTTATCTCTTTGACCAACCACCACATGATTGCCATTCATATCCCGCCTCCTAACTAAATATCTTTCCTGGATTCATAATATTCTTAGGATCGAAGGACTTCTTGATGGACCTCATCAGTTCAAGTCCATCCTTCCCCACCTGCCGGAGCAGCAAGTCTTTCTTCCCTAGGCCAATGCCGTGCTCGGCCGAGCACGTTCCGTCCAGCCTCAGGGCCCGATCAGATATACGAGCAGATACTTCCCGTGCCTTGACGAGCTCTTCTTTGTTACTTGGGTCGAAGAGAACCGTCGTATGGAAGGTCCCGTCCCCGACATGCGCCAGCGTCGAACCCACGATGCCCACGGCTTCAATGTCCTCCTTGGTCTCTGTTATCAGCTCGGGGAGGTTCGATATCGGGACGCTGACATCGTTTAGGATACCGCGAGCTTCCGATTTCATCGTTCGCGTAGCAAAGTATAATGAGTTCCTGGACCACATGAGCCGACTCCGCTCTTCCTTGTCGGTGGCCCATTTGAAGTCGCCGCCTCCGCTATCATGAACGATTTCCTTCACATCCTTGATGTATTCGCTAGTGGAGGAGTTTGTCGCGTGAAGGTCGATGAAAAGCGTAGGTACCGCGGGCGTGAACTTGTTGGTAAACTGGTTACACACTCGAATGGACAAGTCGTCGATAAAGTCCACCCGAGCGACAGGGATATTCGTACGAAGTAGAAGCAATACCGTGTCGATGGCCGATGTTACCGTCGGGAACGTACAAACAGCCGTTGTTATCACTTCGGGCAAGCAATACAAGCGAAGGGTGGCTTTTGTGATGATACCCAACGTACCCTCAGAACCGATGAACAGACTCGTGAGGTTGTACCCCGCTGTGGATTTGAAGCATCGTTTGGTTTTCCCGGCGGTATCTATTACCTTACCGTCCGGAAGGACAACCTCCAAATTCAGTGCGTTCTGACGCATGGTGCCATAAAGAATCGCGTTCGTTGTGGACGCAGACGTGGCGCACATTCCGCCAATTGAACTGTCCACGCCGGTGTCGACGGGAAACCAGAGTCCAGACTGGTGGACGAAGGCGTTGATTTCACGCCAAGAGACTCCCGGCTGGACAATGGCGGTGTGGTCGTTACCTTGCACTTCCAGGACTTTGTTCATGTTCTGGAAGCAGATGCAGACGCCGCCGTTGACTGCCTGAACTCCGCCTTCGAAACCGGAACCGTAGCCGTATGGAACCATGGGCACTCCGTGCTCATAGCAGGTACGAGCGACTCTGCTCACTTCCGCGGTACTTCCTGGGAATACGACTATGTCCGGTGCAGCTGGGTTGTAAGGGCCCTGATCAAAAGAATGCTTCTGCCGTACCGTAGTCGAGCGGTTGACATTTTCTTGTCCAACGATAGAGGAGATTTCGTCGATGACGGCTTGGCTGAGAGCGCGCGTACGCTGCTGGGCGAGGAAATGCATCGACAGGCGTCGGAGGAATTGTGAAGGGATCATAGCAGTCTTGCGAACTGTTATCGTGCGTGAAGCCAAAAAGACAACTGTCTTTCACTACTTCTCCAGTGCCTTCTGAAGACAATGCGTTATTCGAAAAGGTCGCGTGCCAGTGGGACACAGTACGTCTGGAACGCGCCAGAAGGGTTTCTTCTTCTTCTTCCCATGGAGAATGGAAACTGGGTCATTCCATGCCAAACGCCTCGGAGCTGACGCTCGACCCTCCTCGATTTTGTTATAAAAATTCATACTGATTCATTGCTTGGGGAAAACCACTAAAACAAATGTTTTAGCTGCCATCGCATAATAGTTGTCCCTAAGTGTCTGTTTAAAGTTACGGGTTCAGCCCCTGACCACCCCTGCAGTCTACGCGTGCCGCCGCCAAAATTATAGAGATGTCGCAATTGTTTTTATGTCGCGGTAAGGGAGAAGTGTCCATCTACCTCTGCCGGAGTCACACTGGTTATTCACTATACACGAACATCCCGTCATACATGTATGAAGAACGTGTATAACAAACATCCCTTAAACATGTATGATCATACAGTGCTGGTCACACTGCTTCCCATACGCGAAAGAAGATCCAGTTGTATGTTGAAGCACCTAGATGGCATCGGATACGCTAGAGCGCCAGCGAGGATGTTTGAGTTTAAAGGGCTGTTGAACGTTGGACATTGAACGGAGAAGGTGAGAGTTGCGGCTTGCATCGGCGGGACGCGGTATGGCTAGGTGTCCGCGCTTTTGATCCTGAACGTTGAAATGGAACGTAAAACGCAAGTATTAAAGAGTGTTTAACTCAGTATGTGCGTGTGTGTGTGTATGAAGAAAGTCTACAATAATGACCGTAGCTTATCCCAAATCCCAAGCATGGAAGAAAAAATGAGGGGGCGGGGGTCATTACTACAGTTACGTCATTACAGCTAACATATTATTACCGACATGGGTCTCAAGCTGAACTCGCAAGGGCACCCCCTGTAGGAGGCACACAGGTGAAAAAGTTAGGGAGGGGAGTGTCACTGAACATTTGGGGGGTGTAGGGAGGTCTGGATAAATCACTGCATAATGACTGCCTCCAAATCTGCTACCTCACATGTAATTGAAATGCCTCTGTTATAACCATCTCACTGCACAAGAAATCGTATTCCTAATTGCCGCCAAGCCTGGGCAAGCAAACGACAAAATTCTTCTTCTTCTTCTACAAATCAAAAGATAAATCGAAAGTGTCCTAATGCAATTCTTCTCCTTCTTCTTTTGAAAATTTGGTGCTGCTAAAGAAAAAAAAACTGTTTGTGTCGACAATGATACACAGCTCGCTGTTACAGCTATAGCGGAATTGTGGTAACGATGGCCCCAAATATTTGCAACCCAGGGATTTTTGCAGCAGTGAGAATCTATCCCGGGCCCAGTGACCCCAGTGACGGATCTGGGGGGAGGGGTAGTTGGTGATCGCCCCTCCCCCCCTACGCGCTACGACAAAGAAACCGCCCCTGCCCGGCCCTCAAAGTTCTGCAAAATGAAACACAAGTTATTCACACAAATGGTCAACGTTGCGCGACCGGGATACAAGGTTGGCGCGATTCAGTGATTTGCCCAGAAATTCACTGCTGGGGGGGCTATGTTTGGTGAAGGTTCCACTTGCGGAATCTTTCTTAGACACGGAAATAATCGTGGCACAATATCTGGACAGCTTTCCCGTTTTATTTGAACATGTTATTAACACACTACATTAGAATGCAGATTCATTATGAACGGCATTTCAACATTAAGATGCATAATCACGCGACCGACAAAGAAAAAAGACTAGCGCCTTGTCTCAATGAATACCTAGCAACTAACGGTGAAAACCTCAGACGAAAAAAGCAGAATACCTCGCTTGATTGAGTTGGGCGCAAATGGTTCTTGATGATCCACATTAAATTTGCGTTTGCTCGTATATGCGCGCAATATATGCATTGAACAATCACCCTCAAATAATTTTGGACAAATGCATGGTACGATCATCTGCGTGTCTGTGGTCCTACAGCCCAAGTTTGACAGTACAGGATGTAATTCGCTGCGCCTGACTCACTACCAGAACGTGTTGTGGCCAGCTGGTTGGGATCACCTGAGAAATTTCAGGGGGGGGGGGGGTGCAAAAATACAGGGAGGGTGTACACCCCCTGGGGGGGGGGGGGGGTGTAGAGAAATCCCTGGCGCGATCGGTGCTTCTAGTCGCATAATGCACATAATGCTTGGAGTCGCGAAAGTGATCACCATTTCTGGCATTCCACGCCGAGACTGGGGATTGAGTTCGCCGGTTTAGAATCCGTGCGCCGGCTGTGCTATTGCCGCTGTGCTGCCTGGGTGTTTTCCCTGGGTCTTCCTCAGACGCATTGACACAAATGTTGACATAGCCCTCTATGAAGTCGGCCCAGGACTCACGACCCCCATGCGATAGTCGTGATCGACGTTGCCTGTTTGAGCGTGGTCAACTTCGGCAAGCAGTATGGTTTCATGTTTCATCACTACACCACCACCTATCACCATTTCCATTAGACATGAATCTGAACTTAGTCTTACCTGACGTAAGCGGAATTGATTCTGAATATCATAATCCCCGGATGAAGCTCACATAAACACGACAATTTTCACCTAACTAGGTATTTATGTGGGGTTTGAGGACATGTTCACCCAGCTTTGGGTGTTTCCGCACCAGAAAAAGTGGCAACATTGATCACATGTGGACATTTCAGTTCCAGTATCTCTCACCTCCATCCGTGATAAATTTGTGATATGTCGTTGTATGTCGTAGTCGTATGTTACCATACCGTCACCATTTATTTAGTGTAATGTAACAACTACGATTAATTACGATGGTCAGCCATTGACCGCAAATTACCGAGAATATATTTGGCTTTCGAGCAGCAGCTGAAAAAATGGCAGAAGACAGGGAAGTACTGCGTGAGATTTGGGATGGAAAGCTACCTGTTTGCTTCAGACTTGCTGAGGAAGAGGTACACACTGTACAAGAACCGGAACCGTACTATGTAAGCATCTTCACTCGAGAAAGTGAATAATCACAACCATGACCAGAAGCAGAGCTACGCAAATGCAATATCCTACCCCTGCGTAACGAGAAGATGATCACGTCTTCACAAGACTTTCAGGGTTTTGAGCAACAGGTCTCGATCGTATTATGTTGTGAATGTCACGGGTTCAGAATGTGCATGTTATTCTCAGATGTTAAATGCAAGGGAAGCTGATTTTGTGAAATTTTCCATTTGTCAAGTAACTCCCCATCATTGAAATGCAATAGTATTGTTGTGCAGCTTCACCATGGTTTTACAGTTCCGTAAGTTATGTATCTGTCATAAGTATGATGTTAGACCAGTGTTACCAGCCCGCGTGGAGTAGTGGTTATGTTGATCGCCTTCCACGCCGAGACTGGGTTTGAATCCCGGCACCGGCTGTGCTGTCTGAAGTTTTCACCCGTTTTTCCGACAGACTTTGCAGACGAATTTTGGTATAGTTCCTCCTGAAGTCGGCCCAGGATGCATACTAACCTCCCTGTCCCTTCTTCCTTCCTGCTGTCCACGCTCCATCTGTCTATGATGACGATGATACGCAGCTCATAGCCACTGTTGCTAACATGGAATAAAAAATGTATATACATAACGTGACAGAACCTGGTGCATGGAAAACACAAAGCTATGAGAAATCATATAATGAAGCTGTTTTTAAAATTCCATTTGGATTTGTGCAAAATACCTGGTATACTTGGTTCTGCTGAAATGCAAGATTCGTGTTCAGTGATGAAAATCGCAGCACAAAAACAAAAACAGTCAGCAAAGGAATCATGTAAATCGTATCCGAGCAGCATGTCTAAAAGAATGCCAAGAGTGCAAACACTGTCAGGGAGAAACGGCTGTTATTTCCATATAGACGATAACATGGAAGCAGTTACTTGAAGAAATCTCAATTTTCTAAGCACAGTACACATTAGCATGGCATTTGTGACACTTTATCTTCCCACTCTACTTCCCACCACTCTACTTCCCACCAAGCTCCTACACATGTTTGCAAGTCGGTGACGAGTAAAATTATTTGCTTTTTAACAGTTTTTATGTCACATAACTTATTCTGCCCAGTGCTCAGTCTTTTTTTCGTCGTGGAGTTCAACCAGTTTCTTTCTCAATTTTTGTTTGGAGTTAGACTATTTGATTAGAATTTGTAACAGGATTTTCTTCTCTTGCAGTTGATGCTTCCTCGCCTCAGCTATTTCCCGCTTGTGGTAGACAAGGTTCACAAACACTTCTCAAGATTTGTAGATGAGAGGTATCACGACAATGAGATGTGGTTGGATTTCAACGGACAGCCTCTGAGATGGTATGACACATTTTTCTCGTTAAAGTAATTTTCAGAGTGAGTGCTCGATACTAACGTGCGGATATCACGTAATTAGAAGTTCAATAAATTATACAGCGAGGTCCAAGTGATATGTTAGAAAATGCGCTAGAATTAAAATGTGTACAAGTGAAATTAATTAGTTAGTTTTTCAAATTATAAAGATTAGAGCCAAAATGGCAATGAGAAAGTTGTACATGAAAGAACTGATGTTCTGAGGCTGGAACAACATAGAAGGGACAAATACATACAAAGCCTCAAATTGCCTAAGAATCAAATTGCCTTTCATCTTTCATCGAGAAAGTTGTAGCTGGTGATACAATGACACGAAACCCATTGATTGAAACTTTTTGCCTCTAACAGATCCTTTTTTGCCGAATCCAGAGACTTACTTCAGGATTTGCAAAAGGTCGATGCTGGACCTGTTGGAGACTCGCCAGGAATGTCAATGAGAACTAGTCTTCATTCCATATCAGGACGCTCCAGAGAGCTGTGACCCGGTGCTCCTCGCGTGTCTGCGACAGGTCCCACGTTGATTTTTTGCAAACCCGAAAGTTACTGCTTGTAGCCAGTAAAAAAGACAAAAAAAGAAGGATGCGTTAAAGGTACAAAGTTGCAATCAACGGGTTTCATGTCATGGTATCGACCACTACAACTTTCTCATTGACATTTCGGCTCTAACCCTTGTAACTAAAAAGCTGACTAATTAATTGCACTATGTAATTAATTACAAAAAATAGTTTGAGTATCCTCACACCACTGGTAATGCTATGTAGTCCGTCTTTTTGGTGTGCGACGAAGAATTCTATTTTTAAACGTTGGCTAATTTTTCGTGACACACCCTGTAGACTGCATTAATATTTTCAGGCACTTACCAATCGGAGTCTTGTACGACTTGTTGGCAAGTGACTCGGTGCTGCCTTGGAGTGTAACAGTACACTTTCAGGTAATAACTTCAGGGATGCTCTCTCATACTCTTCACTTATCCGCTTTCCTTCTGAGTTATCATCCTATTCTGTATGAGCTGATGTAATGGAATATTGGCAGGGTGCCTCACTGTGCCTTTACCTGTCAGAACTTTCCAGAATCCGAAATCCTTCACTGTACTAGTCGAACGGTAGTGGAAGCGCACTTCATGTCGTCCATCAAAGAGGCAGACATGTTAAAACACCGCAGCCAGGTCATGGGCACAATGCAGAAGAAAGATCATAATCAGCTCTGGATGGGACTACAGAACGGAAAGTTCGACCAGTTTTGGGCCACAAATAAGAAGCTGATGGAGCGTATCAATGGGGAGTGCTTCAAACACGTCCCATTCCGGGTCTACATGGTGAGGCTGAACTTGCGTCTTGACGAACTGATGCACGCTGTGTGACTTTGTCGTTTTTATTAAGTTTAAGTACAATACCATCGAATTTATGGAATGATGTTGGCAACCTGTGCAGCTTGGAATGGACCACCAAGAAGCACACCTTGAACTGTACGGGTGTTACGAGCGTCTGCTAGTAAACACCGTAGATTTCGTATGAGAAGTTTCGCTTTAGATAGATAGATAGAGGCGGTAGCAATGTTGAGACTGATTGCGCAAGGCATGCTTGATGCTACTAATGATAAGAGACAGAAATTGTGATATGACCTGTAAGGGAATGCAGTAGAACCTCTCTATCGTGAGGTTGGTCGGGCCACTAAAGAACTTGACTATGTCAGTACGTTCATGGTTGGGGTTTCAACGCATTGGGCACTGCAGGTTTACTTCACTCTATCTGTATCTTCACTATGTGGTGGTTCACTACTTAGAGGTTCTACTGTATAACACGTCAATAATGAAAATGAAAAAAAAAAACAAAGGTTGTTCAGATGAGAACTGCAGACATAGCGAGAAACTCTTTATTCTCTTTTTCTTATGGTTCTTGCTTTCTTGATGGGACGATGGGGAAAACGAATCTCAATAAATACTACTTCATGTCACTGCTGGACACCAAATGCCCTTAAAGGATCATTAAAGTGGTATCTAACATGGCCAAAAACTGCTGTCATCTTGTAAAGCAGTATGTGAAAAGCATTCCCACAAAATATTTGTCCAAAGTTGTTTCACCACGGTGCAATTAATTTGGAAAATCGCTGCCGCGGTGACAGGCCGGAGCGCTCCAACTGCAGACCACACCCACTCTACTGTGACGTTGGTGGTAGAGAGCCCCTCATTCGTTCATAGGCAAAACCGTCTGCTACGAACATTGCGAGCTGTTTCTTGTTGACTTCTATTCTTTATATGGTTTATATCATGTTTTCTAAAAAAAAACAAAGCATATATGCAGCCCGAGAAAATGAGATTACGATCACAAGAGTAATATATTCGTGGCTTCTGTGCAATCTCAGAATTCACAGTAGCAGAAAGCAAGCGATGGCGGCGGTATTGTGGCGCCACCTGTTAGCCACTGAACCAACTGCACGATGAAAACGGGTTTTCACTGTACAAGCGCAGTTAATTTCGGGCTGCACCACTCGTTCTTCCCGTGGTGTCTGCGGTCCCAAAAAATCGTGGTTGTGTCGTGGACAGCCTTCAAACCTTCCGTTTCGGACATCACGTAGCCGGAGAACGCATCGTGTCTCCGAAGCGGTAGCAGACGCTCCGGCCTGCGCGATGTTGCTCACCTCGATCACGTGATCCCAGCTCCAATGAGGAGCAACCTTTCCACTTGCGTCACATAGTGACGCGCGTGGTGGCGCTCATCACGTGCCTATCGTGAAGGCGAAGGAGGGTGTTTCGCGCACGGGAGGTTCAGGGAGCTATTGCAGGCGTCCCAATTTCGCTAGGGTTGCACTAATTGTGGGAAAACTGTTTTCGGCCGCCTAACATTCCATACTGACCAAGAACAGAAACAAAGTTGTGGGCCTCTACACAGCTCCTTTGGCTCGAAACCGTGTTTCGTCTGTGAAGCTGTCCACTGGGAGTCACCATGCAAAACATATTGTCTACGGTGTATTGTCACTGCACAATACGATTTACAAAAGACAGTCGGAGAAAGCAGCTGTGGACGAGAGACACGAGCCTCGCGTGACATAGAAACTGCTCGGTGCGTGTTTACTTCGTTTTTTCTTCTCGGCTCACGCGCCGCTTATAAATGCTTAAGCATGCTCTGTAGGTCACCTGTGGTCATTGTTCTTTCGCAAGAGCTCATTTTATTGGTTGCAGAAGATGCCGGAGCGAAAAACAACAATGGGGTGACTTCCATGCTCCTTTAAAGTACCACAGAAGTCACTTTTAACACCCCGTTTTCTTCGTATAAAGCTTCTAAGCAGGCCAGTAAAATGCACCGTAAGAAATTATTCACCCCATAGGGTCATAATGACTGCAGAAATTGAATTCAAAGTACGCCGCGAAAAGCGACCGTGCGTAACGGTGGCGGAGAGCAGTACCAGCCCGTGATCTGCCTGGGACCTCGCAATGACACTACAGGGGACAGGCTCTCTGATTGGTCCAGGGAAATGTTGCTTGGCACTCAGCTGTTGTCTGCTACTCGGCTGTTCGGGATTCTGAAAAAGCATTGCTCCTGACTCAGCCATGATTCGGCCGCTCCCTCTATCCCCAATTCACCGGGGGAACTGGCAAAACTGGTTTACATCCGTAAAGGGACAGGGTGCTGACCCCCACTCGCCAGCGACCCACAATGAGTTGCCCCTGTAACGTCATCGGTGATGTGGCATCATACCTTCTCCTCCTCGTTACACCCGGAGTGGCGAGTTAAGGGTGAACGCGCGGAGCCATGTTTATGCGAGTTTTTTTTTTTTTCTGAGAAACAGATTGCACACTCCAAACCTTTCGCGCTATGCAGTAAATGACACACACACACTTTCATCACACGTCTTAATTTGAATTTTTTTGTGTGTGGCCCTCTGTACTCCTTTAAATGGCGAAACATGCTCTCTGTCACCTTGTCACTTAATCAGCTCATCAAATCTGGTGTCTCTGTTATCAGTCGGATGATTCACTGGTCCAGAGACTGGTGTCGCCTATCACAGGCACTGGAGAGAAAGCAACCTTAGAAAGCCTGCTTCAGCAAGTAGTTCCAGAGGTGCTTGGCGAAGGTAAGTTGCCCGCTGCCACTTCCGCACCACCCAATTGTGGACTTAAATGTCATCGTTTGCAGGTGGAATAAAATACTCCGTCATTACGCATGGCATACAGGTTCCCTTGGACACCCCCTTGCAGTGGATGAGTGAGCATTTGAGCTACCCGGACAATTTTCTCCACTTGTGTGTCATACAGAACTCGTGAGGCCTGTACTGGGCTTCTCCAGTGCAGTCTGCTTGTTTTTGCCAAGACCTTTTTATCGTGTAAATATGTGGAATGGAATTCCATGTACCATGCACACAACACTGAATTCCATGAGGTATACTGTGCAAGGGCTTTCTTAATATTAAATTATCTGGTGTTGTTAAAACAGAGGTGTACCTGTAGTCGTTTCTCTGCTTCCTCTTCATGATTACGGCCCAGCCTGCTTATAACCATATTGACAGTAAAACAATATATGATCTTTATATCAGGAACATGTACATATGTACGGCTCGTGTCAGAGTTAACCTGAACACCTCCGCTTGAAAACAACGTCTTCGTAACGATGGACACCCCTCTAACTGTAAGACAGATTACCAAAACACCCTCCACCGTTATTTCTACTAAGCACCACCAGGATCCGCAGGTTGGAATGACGTTCAAATGAACTCTGATGCGAGCTGTACATGTGGAATGCCACTGAGCATATTGCGTTTGTTGAAAGAGCGATTGTTCCTGACTTTCTCACGTTGTATGTGATGCTAAGTTGAGATGGATCTCCAAAATTAAGTTACTGCAAACAGCAGGTGAGACGAGTGTTTGGACCTCGTTTGGGTATATATTTTTAATTAACGGTAACCCTTATCAATAAATCATTTCATGCTGTGACGATCGTGTGGCATAACCGAAACCCGCGTACGCCTTGGGCTGCGGGTACACGTCTGGATGTGCGCGCGTGCGGATTGCACCGATGACATTGCTGCGGGTTCAGGTATGGATTTTCATACCCGCACTCCTCTCTAGAAATTACTGTAAAAGTCATTAATTGCTCATTTACTTCACAGTTTTGGTGTGCTGTGTAATGTTGGTAGAAAGTTTCTTTCTGTGAGATTACGAACACATTCCGTATTTAGTTGGTTTTAACGTGCCCCCGAGTCTAACGCGCATCGTCCTTGAGGGCGCAAAAATACGCCATAAATAGAGCCTGAAGTTTTAGGGTTTTACCCGATTCTTCCCCGAATTGAAGGTTGCCTCTCTAGGGTTTGTTTAGTTAGTTTGAATAACTGAGCCCGATTTCTCCCCGATTTTAGCGTAATGGAAGTTTTTTTCACCCGAATTCACATGAATTTAGTGCACATGTTTATTTACCCGATTTTTACCCCCGAATTTAGAAAAAAATATTTCCCGAAAAACTTCAGGCTCTAGCCATAAACGCGAGTGAAAAGGCAGATACCAACAGCAACAAAAGTATTTATTTTCACGGAGTCATTGTCAGAGTCATCGGATAACTCCCTAGCACCTTCAACGCAGCGCACCACGTCATCCTCTGTGCCGTCAAGCATGCTACTAGAGCAGCATTTCTTGAAAGAGTTGTCCAACGTTGCTGCAACGTCCAAGCTGCAACGTTCGTCGTATGTGTCCAGCGGGTGTCATTGTGTGGGAATAGCCTGAGAGCCAGTCGCTGTACATTTCACACACTCTGTCTCTCGGAGGCTTGTTCAAACAAGCATACGTCCGGAGGCTGTAATTGCGAAGTCATTCCTCTGGGAATGATCACAACGTCCGTTTGACATGCGCTCATTTTGTCCTTTACACGATCACTCACGTGGCACGTAAACGAATCCAAAACTGGCATGCCGTGCGGTCCCATCGAAGCGCCAGGCCTTTTTCGCCGCACAACGTCAATCCAGTCGATCATAAGATCCGTCAATGAAAAAATGGCTAGGAAGCAAGCGAGCTGGTGAAGATGATGCATAATGTAAAAACCCCCGAGACTACGGAACACGAAGGGACAGACACAACACGAAGTCTCAAAAGTCTCAGACTTCGTGTTGTGTCTGTGCCTTCGTGTTCCCTAGTCTCGGGGTTTTTACATTATGCATAAGATCCGTGTCCATCCAGACGTTTTCGTTGGCTCGGACTATCGCACCGCCGGGGGAAAATGCGTGCCTTTTGGTAGTGTCTTCCGCCAAAATATCAGGCACGGCAGCAACTTGTGGCCGTCAGCTGTGCAACAAAGCATTGCAGTGGCATGGGCCTTTTCATTTCCGATGGTGACAATTGGCACTGGCTTGGCTCCCTTAGCTTCAATCGTGTAATTTGCCGGGAAATCGAAGAAGATTGGCGTTTGGTTCGCGTTCCCTATCTGTCCCATCAAATCGCCTTCGGAGCTTGAGCACATATCTTTCAAATCAAATCAAATGCGATTAACTTCTCCTCGTACTCATCCGGCAATTTCTGTGAAACTGTCGCGACCAAAGTGGGGGCGTTGCGCATCGTCAACCTCCCTCCGCGCCATCTCAGGGTGTCTACCAAATTGCAGCCTACAAATTCCCCGACTTTTCCAGGTTTTCGCTGACTATTCCGCACGAATTCCCTGACCAAAACAAAAGGGAACTTGGTGCCTGCTGCTACCTTTTGATACCAGGTCCCTCATAAAACACATCATTTACTGAGTGTTAGTGAGGCAGCCCTACGTTTCTGCCTCTGAGCTTGTCGTATTGGTGAACTGCTACTCGTGGCGACGTTGCTGCGGTGTGGTCTCTCAACCATGATCTGCGCTCGCAATTCGCTGAGCACCGTTATGGCACTTGCCTGCAATTTTCCCTGACTTCAGCTGCTCTCTGGCAAATTCCTTGACAATCCCCAGGACTTTTCCGGTCGCATCAAAATTTTCCGACAATTCCCGGTTTTCCAGCTTGGTATACACTGCATCTTTCGCAGCCGTCCCCGATTCTAACACGCGCCTCTTCTTAAAAAAAAAAAAAAGAAACAGGAAAAAAGTGTGTGTTAGATTCGAGTACCGTATTTACTCGCATAGTTTGCGCCCTTTTTTTACCAAAAAATGACGCGACGGTTGGAGGTGCGCAAATTACGCGAGGCATTAACAAGCCGACTTGAAAAATGTCCCAAATCTGTTAAAAGATGGTCCTTTAGGTGAATAGTACAATACAATCTCGGTGATAGGAATCTCACGGGGTAGCGGAAGACATTCGTATAGTCCGAAATTCGTATAAAAAAAATTACACCAAAATAAAAATTTAGGCAAGAAAATAGACAGTGACTGTTCATTTTCTATAACTGTCAGTGAAAGAAGTTGGTCGTAAGGATTTTCTCTCTTTGTTTTTGGCCAATGCTGTAAAAATTTGCGAGATGATTCAAAAAGGCCCAGAACATGCTTTCCACGCTTTTTCTAAAGCGAGCTTCTCCTAAAGCACGCATGCGTTAGGTGAAGCCAGCTTGTGGAATGCTGACGCGTATGTTGCCGCCAGAAGTTTTCCTGATATGTTCCCTCCACGTGTTCTGGTCGTTCTTTCCTAAGCCAGGGCGATGTCACACAGCTTCACGGTTTATTGTAGTGAGGGATAAAAGGTCAAAACAGAGATAAGATTCCATACGGGGTATCCCTTTGATCTTATCTCCTCCACCAAGGGAGAGTCATTGCTTGCATTACGCAACATGATGTAGGGAATTCGTGGTGAGGATCTCACTCTTTTTTCGAAAGAAGGAGCAGCATGCGCCCCGTGACGCGAGAGCGTCAGGGGGGAACGACCTCTGTAGCACACGAAAGTAGGAGTGCGCAAATTATGCAAGTTTTTATTTTCACGACTTTTTTAGTGAAAAAGTGGGGGTGCGCAAATTATGCGATGGCACAAATTACGCGAGTAAATACGGTACCTTCATACCCAAAGCCAGAGTGAGATGACATGCGACTTCAGTACGATGACCGTACGCGTGTGAAACAGGGAACGGGCTACAAGCCTCCCCATCCTCCCCGGTAAAATGACAAACTTCCCTCCAAGCAGTAAAGTGTGCGGTAAAAAATAATTTACTATATTCTGTAAATGTACATAACTGGGCGATATATATATATCCTAGTGATGATGACCTAACAGTGACCCGATGCTTCAACAGTCGTGCCAGTAACAACATTCACTCCCTAAGTGCTTGAATGATGTTCCGCAGGGCCGTCGTTGCTTCCGACGGAGGAATCCTGTTGAGAACGGCAAGGGCTCTCGACGTGTAGGATTCCAAGAGGGCTTTGGCCTTCTCCACGCCATCGCCGTTCATTATACACGTGTGCAACTGAAATAGGCGCAGTAATTGTTAATATTTCAGACATTGTCTCGCTGCACATGAGAAGAGCACCAGACTACGTGTAGAGAGAGAGCTCGTGTTTTACAGTCGTGAACCCGGTACAAACCAGCTTCGTCCTCCCGAATTGCAATCATCGCCACTTTGGGTAAAACGCTGAGAACCAAATTCACCAAAGGCACAAACGCAGGTAGTTATGCATGCTCGGGTAAACACTCAATATACTTTGCACAAGCCTCTGCCTAGGGTTGCCACCTTTCGGAGTGAAAAATACCAGCTGGGGAGAGGAGGTTGGAATAGATGGAAAGGAGGAAAGGCTCGTGGGAAACAAAAAGTGGGTGAGGGACGTTCTAGTTGGCTCGACACAACCACCAACAGCTTTGCACAACCACTGCTCTTGTCCCCTCCGAACACAAGATGTAATGAATAACAATGAAAATAATAATAACAATGAATAATCATAATAATGAATAACTAAGAAAATGACTGGTGACTGTAGAGTTGGGTCTGTGCTGCAGATTTATTCAAGCTGTAGTGAAATGTTGAAGGGAAAACCCTGTAAAAGCCTCTATGAAAGGTCTTGAGCCACAATTACTGGCAAAAGGCTGCCGGTATCACCTTCCTACCGGCAACCGGCAGAGCGCGCAAATAACCGGCCGTGCCGGTATAATACCGGTCTGGTGGCAACCCTACCTCTGCCCCCAACCAACTCATGTTCGTCTTTTCTCCCTTTCATCCAAAGTTCTGCTCCTTCACACAATATCATCCGATTCCGTGCTTGTTTTACAGTTGCAAACGTAAAACCTGGACCCCCAATTTGGAAGACATCAAAAGTAACAACTTGAAAATACAAAGGTCTAGCTATACATCAGAAGTGAGAGAACGTGTAGGGCGTGATGGTTAAGTCATGCGGTGATAAACGCCGTCCTCTGTCTGTCCGTGTTTTTTTTTTTGCATTTATCACCAAGCTATACATCAGCATGGTTAGAATACAACATTAGAGAAAGAAGATCCGATTATTCAAAATACGCCTCCACAATCCAGTGGTGCTTGTACTTCACGGAATTGTGTTCACTATTACAACAGGGATGAAGCGGGGGAGCTGGTACCAGTTCGTGTCCAAATTTTCAGCAGCAAATTACCCGGAAGGTCAGGAAACAACACAGGACAATACGCCAGCGGACAACGTGTCAAACGAATTCACCCGAGAAGGGGGTGGTGAAAGAAAGGCTGTAGCACAACAATGAAACCTAATCCGGCACCTAGGTGTGGCTTTTCCCATGAGAAAGGCGACTGTTGCCGGCCTTTGGCTATGTGCTGCATAAATTGCATCAACGGTTTGATGCTCTCCTACCTTGAGGTAGTCCAGCTTTTCAAGGTTGTCGCGGCAGTAGTTGATCTCTTTGAGCAAGCTAGAGTCGTTCTCAAGTTGCAGTATCACAGGAGCTGACATAAGGCTGAAGGGCAATCCGGGTGGGTTCCTGTACGTGTCTACGAAAGGCTGTAGATCAGAATGAACCTAGAGGGAGAGAGGCAAGAACCTGCATTACATAAAGTCTCCAGGAGGCAGTTCTTCTGCAAAAGGGAGAGATAGAAGTGATGGCTAGTAAAATTAGTAAAATGTTGTTCAAGGTTCGTAAAAATTTGAAAAGAATAGTAAAAATGAGTAAAGAGATGTTTTAGACACCTGTGAAAGACAGAGCCACTGTTACTGCTAAACCACGGGCTTTCGCTACAGATTTGCTGGTTGTGAATGTTATATCCCCGACTCACAGGCAGCCTGAAGGCCTTTCTAGTGAAGGACACCCTCCAGGACGGCGTTTGCTTCCCACAACACACGGAGATACTCCCTCTCACAAGCAAACCTTTACAGAAGAGAAGGATGCTCATCTCTTTAACGGGCGAAAACGTGTAGCATCAGAACACAGAGCCAGCCGACAGTTATTGGACCATGGCAATTGAAAATAACTATGCGCGACTTGAAGATTTTAATTCTTTAACGGATGAAGTTAGAAAATCAATCTGCAGCTAATTGAATAATTACAGTTTATAAAGACGTCCCGAAGTACAGTATTGAGCGAGTACAGTACTCTCTAGCCACATTTCAGATGGCGCTACTGAGCGAAAGGCAGATTGACGCTGTCGCATGTCACCGGCATGACCTCCTTTCAGCAAGGTGTCCTTCACAGCAATAAAAAACACCCACCAAAAAGGAGTCTGAGTTGTGTGTCAGGTGTATTAGAGAACACACCAAGAAAAAGAACCTACTCTATTTACCTACCATGCTAATTGGCACTTCAAATTCCTTCCCTGGTACAGAGATAGAAAAAGAAGACAAAGCTGTGCCTTGAACGACATTTAATCACAAATGTGTAGCCTTTGAACCGCGCTTTGTCACACTGTGGTTTGTTGACGTAGAATTTACATATTTCTGATCCTTTATGGGCTGACACGTGAGAAATTTCATATAACGTTCTGTCGTTACTTGATGTAGGGCTAAATCAATTAAATTATTATAATTTGCTTATGTCAAACTATACAAATTATTTAGATAAACAAAATTATGGAAAAGGCTAAAAGCGCTAAAACCAAGAGATAAAACAAAGAACAAGTACATACAAGCAGCACAAACAAGAAAAATACGTCAAGATTCACCAGAGTAAATGCTACGTCAAAAGCTTCGCAGACCCCTCCGATGGAAAGAGACCCGCCCCCAAACTTTTTTGCTCGTTTGCTGACATTTAGATTGCCAGACTGGGTCCTACCTGCCAAGCGAGCCCAATGCTTTTCCCAAACTCGAATCCGAGCTCCTGGAACTTTTCCTCGTGGCCCGCCAGCTCCAGTGTTGCCTGGCAGCTGTTAGACATGAGTGATCCTGTGGACAGATAATTCTTCTCTTCCCAGTTCTGAATGGTCATGCCAGGATACGGGATGGGGTGACCCTGCTGGTCGTGGTCCCCGATGAATTCTGACTGCATGAAGTCTCCGATCGCCGTGGCAACCAAGTCCACGACCTAGTAGTACACAAAGCCGACAACACTGATAACCTGTTTATGGTAGTGCAATCATTATCACTAAGTGTTGATGTAATTTAAGTAGTCAACCACTAGAAAACCCAAAGGTCAAAGCGAAATGGTACCCTTTATTAATAGGAACCTTGCATTTTCAGGTTTTTACGTTTTTCTTTTTTTAACCAAAGAGGAAAACATTGGTTTTTACTTTAAAAGCTGTGAAATAGTGTAAAGCTGGCCAATGACAGGTGGAAAAGCAGATTCAGTGCTTAGCATGCTCCAGTGGCCATATTGGTGGCCAAATATGCCTTTCGGCAAGCTGTTTTTGGGTTTTACACTATGTTGATGATGCAAACCAGGGGTAAAAACAGGTTTTATTGAGTTTAACCATAAAACACAAGGCTACATGTGATAAAGGTAGACTGCATTTTTTTTATACATGCTAGATTGCTGTGATGCTAAGGCTGTAGCAAAGAGCCATTATTTAAATATCATAACTATACGGAGACAAAGCGGTGAACATAATGACGTGATATGCCACACTCCACCCCATGCACAGCTTCAGCAAAAAGAACACCGTTCGTGCCACAACAACCTTTGGAAGTGTTCTGTAGAGCAAATCTTACCTTACAGTTCTTGAGGTCAGTCAAGAATTTGCTCGCATTGGCAATTAGGTAGTCTCCAGTGAGTACGGAAATCTTATTGCCGAACTGGAGGTCCTTCAGGGTTGTTGCGTCTGGAAAGAGGTCGTTGGACAAGTTCAGGATCCCACGGTGGATCAAGTGCGCTGTGTGGATCATTTCCGTGATTTCCGCGAGAGAGCGCTGCCGCTGGGTGATCCCCGCGACGCGCTCCTCTTCCAGTCCCGCCTTTCGCGGATGACCGGATGCTTTGGAGAGCAACAGGACGATGAGGCCTCGGGTTTGAATATTGGTTCGACCATTGTAGATGAGCCGCCTGTGACGAGGACGAAGAAAACTGGTGTGAACGTGGTCGATCCAGCTGTGACTTCTGCAGGTATTCCTGTGACATCTTATGCATGGAGATTGTCAAACATTTTGGCAGCTGCGTTGAAAGATAGACCTAGCCCAGGGGTCGGGAACTCTAGCTACAACTAGCCCAGAGGTCGGTATTAGTTGCACTTGTGGAATGGTCAGCTTGTCATTCAACAGCAATTAATAACTTCGGCAGGCTAATTTAGACTTATTTTCGAATCTCATCTGCAGCCCCTGGAAAAAAGTCGAAGAGAAGGTGGGGTGGGGGTGAAATGTGGCCCTTGGAACTATAGGGGTTCCCGACCCCTGACCTAGCCATAACAACATGATTAGAAGTGATAGATCTGATATGCTGGTAGCAGACTTTATGTGAAGCTTTATGCTGATGATTATTTTGATGGAGGCATTATCTCTTATACACATACACAAGAAGAGACAGCAAAAGTTGGAAATGAAAAACATTGGGTCCATCAACATACATCTTATGTCTTGATACGCCTCGTAATAAGGTCACTGTCATATCCCTTTAGAATCTAAAGCTTTACTGAAGCACATAGTTTTTTATGTTGTGTTTCTTTTCCTGACATTGATTTCTGGGAGAAATATGTCAGTCAAGTTTTTGACATCGACGAGATATTGTGCAGTTTTGTGCACTTTGATGATGTTATCTTGGCATGGTCTTCTGCACTTGGAATGCGAAAAGCACCAGACCACTTTCGGAAACCTGTGGGGGCCATCCAGGAATTTTGAGGCCTCCACAGACAAAAACAAATCGGGAAAAGAGAGAGAGAGAAACGACCAGTGCACTGGTGGTACGCGGAGGCAGACCAGTTTTTCTGAATTCGAGAGCAAGTGAAACAGATGAGCGCGCAGCGGGCACTAGGTCATCCGGTCAAGCAACCCTGATAACCGAAGTTCCCGTTACGACAAACGGGCCGATTCTTTCAAGGTCGCTTCTCGCGTTTGTGACAGTGGCTTCTGCTTCGGGAATTAGCCTCGATAATATAATAGAACTGAAATTACTGGTGCACGCACATGAAAACACCAGAATAAATATGAAGCCTTCTGCTCCTCAGAGCGCACATCATAGTGTTGGAAACAGTCGTCTGCATACGCATATATCAAAAGGTCACTGTCAATGATAACGGAACCACAATGACAGATGTGATGCCGCTGCACAAAGAGACAATACAAAGCAGATCAAAGGAAACTGATTTTTTAGAACTCACTTTGCTGTCTTGAGCACCGGATGGTTTGTACCGATTAGTTTTCGAACGTGAAATGCTATGTTGGACGTTTCGTCATTTAAAAGGCACCGTAAGCTAAAGTAAGAAGTTGGGTATCCCACTATTTTCTCAGCGTTGGACACTGCACGATTCCAGTCCGTGCTTTTCGTTGAGGGCCAAATGTTCGTTGATGCAGATCTACCGATGAAGCATTGCACAGAAACTGGTGTGCAACGTAAAGAGCCCAAACTTTTGTGCCAAATGCGCTTCATACTGTGTTGCTTCCTCCTGTGTTATCCCTGTGAGGCGGACTGTTGCACTTGCCCGATGAGACACAAAATTCATAACATCGTGACCCATAATACTAGAAAAGACAGCATGCTCGTATAACCGGAAGCACAGAGAGAAGGTAAGTTGGAGAGAGAGGTGTCTTTCCGGGGTGTTCCTTTTTCCTTTTTCCTCCACTCTCTTACCTTTCTAGCAGACGACACTGATCTCATCGCTTTTCGGCATTCAACATAGCAGATATCACCAACATTAATGTCATTTCATACGCAGTGTATTGATATGAAAAAAGGTGGACAAGGAACATGTAAAAAAATCGAAATTATTATCAAAACGAAATTTGAAGCAGAAAAACGTTCTTCCTGGCACAGACAATGCATCGAAAACACCTTGTCATAGAACACGAAAGTGGACTTTAATTGGATCAGGGAGGCAATAATAACCTTTCAGTACGCTTCGAGTAACTGTCCTACGTTCGTGATACCTTTGCCTCGTTATCCCAAAGAGCAAGCAAAGCTATCTCAGCGTTTGAATACATATGATATCACATACATAATCACATCACCTGTATTAGAAACAAATAGAGAAATCACTATATATTTCACACCGTTTGGTTCAGGAATGGGAGTAGGGAGCTGGCTCACTTCTATAGATTTAATTTTGGGGGGCATTATTTCATGACTGCGCTCTAAGGGCTCTATGGCTTCGAAATGACGAAATTTTGCGACGAGTCTGGCAACGTTGGTAAGCAAACCGTAACCCGTAACCGGGTAATCCGTAAATTTCCGAAAGTTCTTGACTTGAACACGTGAGTGGTCACGGACGAAATTTGTCGGTAACATGTCGGGTAAACGGGAGAATATGTCAGGAATCCCGTGCGGCAAACGGCAAAAGGTCTCGTCGCGGGAAAGGTGAGCAACAATCAACTTATTCCGAGTATAGCAACCAACCCGGAATACGACTCACTTTCATGGCTTCGCGAAGCCCAGCAATGTACTCCTCTCGCAGCAGTAATCCAATTGTGTTCAAAATCACCTGACATTGCAGCCTTACCCTCCCAAAACCTATAAATTCTTCCCCGAATGACGCATTCGTCTTATCCTCTGTCTCCGAGGTTGGTGGCAAGTGGCGACATAGCGAAAGCGGTCGTATGCCACCATGGCGTTTTTAATTCTTCTTTGCATGATAGTTGCCGTTAAGGTATTTAAGAAAACGTCACCGAATGGCAAGGTCACCGTCTATGTTGGCACACGTGATTTCGCACAACGCGGTGATCAGTGTGATCCTGTAGAAGGCGTCGTCCTTGTTGAAACCGACTACCTGAAAGGAAGAAAGGTTTACGGGCAAGTCATAACGACCTTCAGGTATGGACGAGAAGAGGATGAAATCATGGGATTGCGGTTCTACCGCCAGCTCTACCTAGCTCACGACCAAGTTGTGCCCGAAAAGAATCAGATTGCGCAAGTTTCGGATCTACAGCAACGTCTGCTCCGCAAGCTTGGAACGAATGCCTACCCCTTCTGCTTCACGTTGCCCACCAATGCTCCCATGTCTGTAACTCTCCAGCCCGGACCAAAGGACCAGGGCAAGCCTCTCGGAGTTGAGTATGAACTGAGATTGTACGTCGCCGACGACGACAAGCAGAAACCGCACCGTCGTAGCATGGTCAACATGGCCATCCGCAAGATACAGTATGCTCCACTGACGCAGAGGGAACGTCAGCCGACCACCGTCGTCTGCAAAGGCTTCATGCTCAGTCCCGGAAAGGTGGAATTGGAAGTGGTGCTCGACAAAGAGATCTATTTCCACGACGACAAGATCAACGCCCAAGTCACTGTGTCGAACTTCTCGAAGAAGAGCGTCCGCAACATCAAGATCCTCGTCCTGCAGAACACGGAAGTGACCCTCGTCCACGGCCACTACAGTAAGGTTGTTTCCAGCATCGAGTGCCGCGAGAATTGTCCGATCCCTCCTGGAGCTTCCTTCTCCAAGGAGTTCCACCTTCTGCCTCTCGCATCCGAGAACAGGGACCGCCGCGGGATTGCCCTAGACGGCATGTTGAAGGAAACCGAGTCGTGCTTGGCATCTTCGACGCTCAACCACGAGGATGCCATCGGTATCATCATATCCTACGTGCTGAGGGTCCAGCTGTACCTGGGCCCGATGTCGGGTGACCTGATCGCGGACGTTCCGTTCAAGCTTGCCAAACCGGAACCGGAGGACGCCTGTCCGAAGCTGCAGGAGAAGCGAGTGATCGACAGGTCGAAGTTGAAGAAGCAGTTGACCCGCGAGATGAGCACCAACTTGGTCTTCGAAGATTTTGCGTGGCATCGGCAAATAAGTGAGGATGCACAAGAAGGTTGAGTGGGAGCAAGTGAGGTTAGGGTATTATTGTGATTAGTCCATTTGATTGTGGAGTGCAGCTTCAACATCTTAAAGACTGTAGTTTCCATTTCAGGGGTTTGATATGTAATGATAATGCTGAGTCACGTTTCCGACTGATATGTGTTTTTGAATAAAATAGACTTTCGCAACATGATGGCATCACGTGCATGCATGCGCCTTTGAGTTTTATTTGTTGTCTCTCTATTTGAGTAATGAAGTCATGATTTGAACGTGTGATATATTGCTTAATTGCAACTGCATATTTATTACTAATGCGTCAGTAGCAACAGAGTATTTCAGAGCACAACTGCAGAAGCCAAGTTTGGTGTGGTGTTGATTTGATGTCCTGAACATCTCTCAGACGCTACCAAACCGGACAGTGCTCCAATTAGAAGGAGGTTTATACAGAGCAGAGTAGCACTGTACAGTAGTGTTTAGTTTGTCTTTGTAAACTGAACATTGTACTGTAGTTATGTCGTGGTATGAAGCTTCTAATGCTACAACAACAGCAGCAAAAAGAAACAAGTAATCTTGGAAGATTTCTTGCATTCAGTGCAGTTTTGGAGACTTCTGCTTCAAAGCTGACGCATTTATGTGTTTGTACTTTGTCACACGTACTTTGGGATACGTGCCTTTGTCAAGTAATATTTCGACTGTGGAAATTACTTTTCACAAGTAACTTTGCATGTAATTATAATTGCATGCTCGTAACAGTAATTAAATTACGAGTCATAGTTACAATATGACAGTTTCTAACTGATGCTTATTAAGAGAAGGAAATGCTGCTCTTGTAATGTCTATACATACAAAGTGATTCCAAAAGTAAATCTGTACATTACAAATTACTTTGAAAAGTAATTAAGTTACAGTAACAATTATGTAATATCAAAAGTAATCCTGCTAGTGGTTAATTACTGATAATCCAATTAATTACTGTAATTGAATTACCCGCAATTAATTACTTTGCAGGTCTGATAATACTGTGAGTTTCATCTCGTATCTTTATAAACCCTTTTCAGAAAAACTGCAGCGGAAGGAATAAAGAGGCACTTCAAAACTTCATTACAGTTTATGAAGTTTCTGCTGAGCCCAATTAAGTTTGAAGCCTTCAAGAAGGAGTACTGGGAACAGAAACCACTGGTTCTTCAGAACAGAGATGGTCCCAGCACGTTTTATCCCGTATGCTTCACAAAGGGCATGTTTTTCCCTCTGACAAACGCAATGGAAATTCTGTTTGAGAGGGACATTGCAGCATGCAAGTACGTTGACGGAAAGAGGACAAACTTTGAGCAGAAAGGGCGTGCAACAGTGAAGAAGCTTGAGCAGCTGCTTAAGGAAAAGGGGGCCACACTGCAGGTCCATCAGCCTCAACGGTGGATAGTGAGTAGTGATGTGAAAAAAATTTTCGCTCGACTGTAGCAGGGGTGCATGCAGGGTAGAAATGTTCTCTGAAGTGAATGAATGAAAGCATTGAGCGGGGCAAGGGCAAGTTTTGACTGGTTATTGAAAAGCACGGGAACCTGTTTTTGGAACATTTTATTAGCGCTTGGGTCCACGTATGTTAAACTACATTTTTACACAGTTTCCACCATTAGGGAGGCACTTGCCATAGCCGGGCATCAGCTTTTGTATCCCCCGTCTTATTGTCCAGTGGGCATGTGAACTCACACATCATCATCATCAAAATAAAGTTTGTTTGTTCTGGAAAGGAGAAACTGAACTCGTCTCCTGACTTGTTCTGCTACTCCTAACATAACTTCTCGCCCCTCACTCCCCAAAAATACCTCTCTTGGGCTCTACTCGCAAGCTCGCTATTCACTACGCACATGTTCGCTATTCAGAAGTCCACTATTCACAAGATCACAGAGGATCTTAAAAGGTGGTGTCCATCCCGCAGCTCTGAACAAATTTTACAAGTGCCCCCAAGGCAGCATCCCTCGTGTTCGGTGCCCAAAGGCTCAACACCTTCACTATATTGAAGAGACTGCTGTCTAGTCGAGCAGGTGTAGCTTTCGGTGTAGCTCTTTGAGACGCATACCTAGTGCAGTGCATTATAATTTATAATATGCTCACTATCCTCCACCGTTGCACAAACCGAACAATTCGATGAGTCGGCTTTTCCAACTTTACGAAGAAAATAAAGTTGTTGAACTCGAACGCATATCCCCACAATGGTGACCCCACGATGCCAATATTTGCAATGGAACCTGCTTTCTGGATGTTCCTCATACTGGGCCATAAAACGAAGTCGCATCAGTTTATCAAATGTTGGGAAGTATAGTCTATCTTGCTCTATATCTCTTGAAGTGAAGCTACCTTGTTCTTGTAGGCCACAAAGTAACTGTTTCATGAATGAAAATGTGTGAACCAAGTTTTCAGTTTCTCGAACCACAGAAGATTGATCGATTAGAAAATGCTGCATACTGTTTGCGGTATAAACGGTAAAACATGCGTGTGACGCCACATCATGGTACGCTCTGCCTCTTAGAGCGATTACCAACAACGCCATTGAACGGTGCGCTGTGAACGCCACCTAAACCCTGTTTGGGATGCACCTTTGCTCAGTTTAATATCTCTTGAACGGACACTGCAAGAAGCCTACTTCTTGACACGTTAGCGATAAGGCATAATCTTTGTGTTCCAGGATGGCCTTTGGGAAGCACTGGAACAGATGGAATGCCTCTTTGGCTGCTTAGTGGGTTGCAACGCGTACATTACACCCCCCAGGTCGCAAGGTCTCGCCCCCCACCACGATGACGTTGAGGCAGGTTTGTTTCGTCATCTTGTTTGAACAGAAGGTTCCCGTGAATTTACTTGAACTCAATTTGGGGGTCGTGCATTGTGTGCCTGCGTAACTTGTTACGCGAGCCTCACGTCTGACTTCCCATCTCAAGGTGTTTGTGCTACAGCTCGAAGGGGTAAAAAGCTGGAAGTTGTACAAACCTCCCTCTGAACTGCCACGGACGTACAGCAAAGATTTTAGTCAGGACGAAATAGGGTCTCCTACCCACGAGTTTACGCTGCAGGTGAATAAAAGCAAAGCCGTTTTACGTATTCTGCATATTCTGAATAGAAATTGTTTCATTTACAGGGTTAGTTTAGCAAACGTTACACATTTCGATCGCATCGTAAAAATATAAGACTGGCTTTAGCTTACCCCAAACTTTGAAGACTGCTAGACATTTGTGCCAAGTTTTATTGCAATTTTTGTAAGCACAATGCTAATGTAGAAAGCAAATTGAAGATCGAGCAAAAACTTGCCCCATGCATTTTCAATGGCCTATCTCACACAAACACCGCCATTTTTCTTGCGTCCGCTTCACATCACGTCACACAGGCGGCGCTGCCTGCAACGATGTGACATGCCCATTCTGACCATGATTCTGACGTTATGCACTCCTCCTCTTCTTCTGTACGCTGATGCCACCTGTGTGTGGTGAAATTAAAATGAGGCGCACACAGGAGAAAATGGCGGCTTTTGAGTGAGATAGGCCATAGGAAATGCACAGAGTGAGATTTTTCCTGATTTTCAATTTTTCTTCTACAGAACCATAGAGCTCATAAAAAATTCCAACAAAACTAGAGACAAATGGCAACCAGTTTGCGAAGTTTGGGGTTGGCTAAACCCCGTCTTCTATTTTTCCGGTCCACTCCAAATGTGTAACGTTTGCTAGACTCACCCTATAGTTGATGAGCAAGCCTGTTTGTTTGTTTTTAACAAAAAAAAAAAATTCCATAGCCAGGTGACTTGCTTTACATGCCGCGCGGAACCATCCACCAAGCCCACACGCCAGACGACTCGGACTCCCATTCGACGCACATCACCATAAGCACCTATCAGGCCCAGTAATGTTGATTATTCCTTTCCCGATCTGCGCATAATGGTGATGTCAGGGGAAGATTGCTTCGCTCACTGTGTTCTCATATCATCAGCTCTGTAGGTGAATACCTCAAGTCTGTTTTACCAGACCTAGTAGAGCAGGTTATGGACTCCACAGTCGAACTGAGAAGAGGCCTGCCACTTGGATTCTTTCCAGCTTGTAGGATGGGAAAGGTAAGCTGACATTCTTCCGGAGTTACATATTCTACGGCCGCTAATATTTGTGTGTGGGTAGTGTACTTTTGAGTCGTGGTCTTATTTCACCAAATGGATCCTTGTTAAATTTATAATACAATTTTGGATCAGTTTATTACATAGGTGCTATTAATGTTGCCCTGTTCCTTAAAATGAGGCCTTCGAAATACTCGGCAAAAATTGCTCTCCCACCTTTGGTTAATTACTGCCGGCAGTCGAAGTGGCAACTGTATTTAAACTGCCAATGTCTGTTAACCCTTTCTTAAAGGTTTACCTCATTCCAACATATTCGCCTCTCCAACTACCTATAGAGGCGCTCGCGTCCTCCTCAAGATGGCGCAGAAAAGAATGACTGCCGATGAACAAATCGCCCTGCTTCATGCCTTCTTCCACGAGACACGCTTCAAAAATTATCCAAATAACATAACTCGCGCGTGGTTTCCTGCTGTTTTCGTTGTTTTTCGTTCACGCCGCTCATTTGATAGTATCTTTTTCCTCTTCCTCTTCCCGACATTGAATATTCTTCTCCGCTGTAGTTTTGCACCGCGAAATTGAGCAGTTCTGTTGCTGTTTGAGTTCTGTAAGCCAGGACACTCCATCGCATACGAAGGGAAGTTGCGGCAGTTTCGGGTCAGCGCGAAATATACTTGTCGTCTGCTGTTACTATAATTCATTGAGTGCTTCTGCTGGGGTCCGCTAGGTCCGCAGCCTTCTGGAGATGCGAATAGTAACTGTAGGCATTCCTTCATTTCCAGTCAACAATTGAATCAGCAGTCGAGCACTTTCAAGAGCAGTTGAAGAACCTCTCGGGCGCTATTCCTCGACCGCACGATCTTGTCCGTGACTTCATGTTGACGCGGCTGCCTCCATTTCGCCTTGAACGAGGGTTGCTTTCGGAGACTCCGGATGGAGAACCTCCCACACTGAACAGCTGCGTCACGTTGACGTTTCCGAGCCATGTGACGTACCTGCTTGACGAATCTGGTAAGTTGCGGTTTTAAGTCGGCTGACGTACGATGCTTAGTGTCTGGTGTTGGTTAGTGCTGAAAAATGCTTCATGTTTAGTTGTTGGGTGGTGCCACAACGAGGCCTGTAATTCGATCTTTGTGAACTGCAGTGTTATAAGATACTAGAGAGCTGGTTAAAATGGTTTATGTTATGATGATGGCATCGATGTAACATACACATAGCAATGCCAGAGCTGGCGCTGGGTTGTGGCGAACATGATGACTGCCTTGAGCCCAGCTTCTAGAGAGACCCTTGGTTAGGAATGTTCCATGCCCATTATTTCATATACCATTCAATATATTTCACAACACATTTTTTAACATCACACGTTTTAATTAGGAACAAGCTTAGGCACTTAATGCCTGTGCTGAGTAGCAATATATCAGTATTGTTTCTGTCACCTTCAATATTGGTTCAGTGAAATGCATGTGATTCCCCCATGGTCAATATAAATTGCCACTGGACACTGATACAGTGATAGGCCTCACAAATTTGCCCAGTGCTACATCATATTGTCCACCCTATTCACGTCACAAAGCTGCAAGTGTTGGGTGCAATTCGTATTGCAGTAGGGCTGTGCGAATAGTAAAAATGTTGAATACGAATATTGCAAATATTTGACTTCGAATAGCGAATCAAGTAAATACAACTAGGGATGTGTCAACCGAAGCCGCGAATCCTCGAATCCACGAATCCTAGTCAGGGATTCGAGATTCGGGAATCCGAATCCCAGTGCCCAAAACGGCGAATCGAATCTTTCGAATCCACCGACCACATTTGTTAGTTTCTTTTTTTCAAATTGGCGCCTCCGGAGTCCGCCGAGAGCCTCATTGGCCGTCGTTTGTTTTCTTGTTTGTTTGTTTGCATTGCTCTGGACTGAAAGAGTTCAGGCAAGAACTGTTATATTACAAGTTTAAAAGTTATATGGTTTTGCTTTCGATTCTTGCTTTAGCTTTATGAAAATAATTCAGACTCAAGAATCTATGTATTTCTTGTAGTCTATGAACAATATGTTAAGTAAACTATATGGTTATACTTTCTCCTGAAACTGAACTATTTTACATATTTTTTTCATTAAACAAACGTATATCGTATTCTGCTTCAAAACACACACCAGTAGAAGGCTTTGTTTTCTTTGCATTTTTTAACTGTTTTTAAAGAAAGGATTCGAAAGATTCGAGATTCGTAAGATTCGTGGATTCGCAGAACCTTCCTTGGGTTCGGATTCGGATTCGCGAAATTCTGGATTCGACCCATCTCTAAATGCAACTTAATGACTTCAAGCAAACCTGTTTACTGCAATGGGCTCATACAGCATACAGGGTGTCTCATAAAACGTGACATTAAATTATAGTAAAAAAAAGTGTGGGCTGGGTTTGGCAGCCTCCTTTCGTCGTACCGAGAGCGAAGGCTCACAAAAACTGGTCAAGCCAGTCTAGGTTGTGGGCTCTCTGAAACGCATTATGTCTGAAATGTATGTTGTACAGTAGAACCCCTTTATAGTAAACTGACCGGGACTTGTGGAAATCTTTACTGTATCAGGTGTAGCTTTGAAGGAGTCATATATGGAGCGGGACAAGTCATTCAGAGATTTATTACGGTGCTACGTACAAATAGGAACTCTGCAGTGTTAGAAAAATGCCCCTATTCTTCACCAAAACAGAAGCTGTCGATTGCAAAATGGCAAATTTGTCGGTGATTTGCTTACGCGCCAGTTCGTTCCTGTCCACCAGTTGCGGCAACATCATCTTTTAAAGCAGCGTCAGCACTTTGCATTTTCTGCCAGAGTCCGCCATGTTCCAAACTTCACGTCACACATGTCAGGTCGCCAAATCGAGAACTGGGAAACGCGTGCTAGGGGTGCAAAATCAGGCAGAAACTAGGAAGCTACCTCGCCTATGCCGCTACCCGGTGCGCATTTCCGCATTCAGCAGATAGAATGGGACGGACACTATTGGCTGGTCCCTTCCCGGTTAACTCCAGCGTTGCAAAAAAAAAAGAAAGCGGCAAGCAACATCCCAAATGTCATCGATATGACAAGATGGCAGGATCCTAAAGGCTGCTAAAGGGTGCTAAAAGGATGCACATTGAGTACTATAATTCCAGCTGGCTTTTGCGTCAAAGCTGCTGCTCTCTCAAGTGACAGCAGTTGCTTTCACTTTATCACAGATGTGATGGCTGGGACACCTCCCGTTTTGTTCACAACTACCGCTTTTAAGAAACTAGCTCGAGATACTGTGGTGTAGTTCAGTATGGTTGTGCAATGGAGATGCGGTATACAGTGAAACCCACGTATAACGATATTGACGGTAATTGCGAATTCCATCGTTATACAGGGTACATCGTTAAACGAGGGCTTATCTAAATAGCGCGTCCCCGACAAGTCGGGCGCCACCCCGCGTGTAGCAAAAGAAAAAGAAACAGATGCTAAAAAAACGCGAAGCTGTGTGACACTGCACTGGCTTGGGAAAACAGCGATCAGAACTCGTGGAGGGAGCCAGGGAACATAGCAGGACAACTTCTGGCAACACTACACATCACCATTCCGCAAGTCGGCTTCACCTAACGCCTGCGTGCTTTAGGGGAAGCTCGCTTTAGAACACTGTCGCGAGACTCGCGTGTGGAAAGCACGTGCTAGACCTTTCGAATCATCTCGCGAATTTCAGCAGTATTGGCCAAATACGGAGACACAAAAGCGTTGCCACCTATCTCTTTCACTGACAGTATTAGAAAATGAACAGTCACTGTCTATTTCCTTCCCTCAGTTTTTATTTTGGTTTCATTCTTTTGATGGGAATTACGGATGATACGAATTTTTTTCCTCTACCTGTGAGATTCGTATCATTGAGATTCCACTATATCTTACGCGCACGGGACAACGTCGTTATACTAGTACTCGGAACCGCTGTTTCCATCGCTATACGCGGGTTGTGTTCCCATAGAAACAATGTATATTTTGACGGTAAAATCATGAACCATCGTTTTACGAGGGATATCGTTATACGCGGGTTTTGCTGTACATACTTTGTTGGTGTTTTGGGAATTTGATGGTAAGCATTACACTGGCTTTCTACACGCTGCGTAGCACACACGCAGCCCTCGGTGCGCATGCCATTGGACTATCCTAACACTGATCCCTCGTTCAGGTGCAGTATTCGAACGTTCTAATCAAACGAGGAGGGTCAGCTTAAGGGAGCACAACACGAAGCCACGTACAAGAACTACGAAACAAAACCATCTCTGCACTAAATTCCTAGTAGTGCCGATAGAGATTGCGCATGGGCACGCAACCCGCGCACGCCGCACTTGCGTAGTTCGGTATCGTAGAAGTTAGATTCAATCTCCTCTGCATCGAGAAGCTGTCAAGAAATCATTTTCCCCTGAAGTCAGCCGAGGAGGCATACTAAACCCCCCATCCCCCACTACTTCCTGCTGTCCTCTCTCCATCTGTCCACATCTGTGTGCCGCTTATAGCCTAAGTTGCTTTCCGGTGCTAACATGGAATGAAAAAAAGGAAAGAAATCGTTTGCGGACACACTCGATTATTTTGCGTGATGTTGACGCACCACTACAATGCTGCAAAATGCACTGGGAAAACCCTGCATGGGTTCAACGCGTAAGGCTCGTGCATTTGGGAAATCTCAAACATTCGAAGATATTCGATTTGTGCGAAAGCTACAGATACAGTATCTTGGAATCAAATACGAATACTGAAAATATTTGGTTCGTTTATTCGAAATTCACGCGATTGCGGAAATATGAGACGCTAATTCTTTCTGGAATATTTGTTTACATACAAGCATCAAAACAGCTCAGGGGAGAAAGTTATCCTATTCGTGCTTGCATTCATTTTTTTCAGCCTATCAACATCGTTCGTGATGTTAAACCCAACCCAATTAAAGACAGCGGCGAATTGGTGCCTTTTTTTGGCTGTGTAGTCAACAGGAAGAGTCTTGACCCCCCCCAGAAAACAAAGATGGTTGCTGGCTTTGCAGACGCCGAGTACACGGCATCATTCATTGTTGGTCGCGTTTGCGCACACCATCACAGTGATTGCGTTAGGCCAAGCGTGTTACGAACGGTGTGTCTTACACGTTGTGTGCACGGTTCTTTCATGTTGCAGCAGAAGGCTTAAACCGTACGATACTCGTTCCTTACGGAATAAGACACAATCCAAGCACACACGTGACATCAGACAAAAGAAACACACTTCGCATACGGTGTGGCCACACTGAGCCCGGTGGAAGCAAGCACGATTTGGATTGGATTGGATACTGTGGTGCTGAACGTGCCTGGTCTTTACGCGTGGAAAGGCTGTGGCCAAATCCACAACATTGATCTTGGCGGCTCCCGGACTTGGACATTGGGAGAGGGTCTCGCCTCCGTACAACTCCTTTGCTCTCCCCCATTACACTCTCTCCCATTACACTCTCTCCCAGCTCTCCTTGTAGCCTCTCTCCTTATGATTTCTATGCTTCCAGGTGATGAGAGGGAAGCTCTACTGCTCACCTCAGTTCACAATGACAGAGAAACTCACATGATGCTTTCTGACGAGCATGACGAAAATGTAAGTTATGAAAAAGCACTTGCATTGCACCACATTTTGTACGTGTTTAGAAGGATTCATTTTCTAGAAGCCCCCTAGCCTCCTGAGGTAGAAAATTTACTTTTCCACGAAGTGGGATTTTCAAATGTGCGGGCAAAAGAAAACAAGCATAAAAAAAAAAGAGAAGAGATGAAAATAGTGCAGCATTCTCCCAAGATCGCACACTGACTCATCCCGTACACTTTTCCAGCCTTTCTTAAGTTTTCAGTGTGCAAAGAACACTAGACCCAACTCTGTGAATCTCTCTCTGGGTGTTGCTGTCATTAAGTTTCCTTACGTTGCGGCACATTGAGCCTTGTGAGCGTGCCAGCATTATCAGTGGCATCATGCATTGCCGTCGTGACTGATCGGATTTAACCCGCAAAAATGTGGCAGGTCGGTTGAAATCCTCACATAATTCTGAAAGATATAGAATATTCCACGAAAAAGGGACAATTGTGAAGGAACAGCAGGTTTATGTGAGACAGGGCCAATTCCGCAAAATTTCGCTGAATCACGGAATTGGAGAATGCTAGGGGATCTAATGACATAGTATGTGCTGTTGGTAAACGGTGTGTTTTCTGCAGGAGACGGGCATTGTGAGGTTTCCCGAGCACTTCCTGCCCGCGTTGAAGCAGATTTGTAGAAGACGTGATTTCATCAAAGGGGAAGAATTGGATCTCCCAAAGGATGAAGAAAAGACAGTCTTCCTAACCACTCTCTGGTCCTTGCATCTGCTAACGGTCCAGTGAACATCCCCAAGAATGAGGTTTTACATTAATGGATTCATTTGCGACTTGCAATTGCTTGTCATTTTTTTCTTTTTCCTGTTTCATAAATGCCTCTGATGATCTCAGAGACCATTGTTTAAGGTCGGTATGTATGGAGTAAATTGTTACACATTATGATTGGAGCTGTCGTGCACCTGCATTACTTGCTATGGTATCTCGTGCTATTACTGCAAGAAAGGTGTCACTGCGGTACACCATTTAAAACACCCTACAACACATTGACGATGTGAAGTTACACCATGCAGAACCTTTCTGTGAGGCGTAATGAGTAGAGCAGTGTTGGTTCATTTTCTGACTACACGATAGGGCGGTTTCTCATCCTAGTGAGTTTGCAGGGTATACTGCTCAGAAAAAGGAGAAAACTCCCATAATATATGAACACCTTGAAATGGCATATTTATTAATTACACATGAACTATCGTGCACTTTGGAATGCATTGCACAAATTATCGACATCACAAATTGTTGCATGTACAGGGTGTTTCACCTAACAAATTTATATTGAAAAATCTTATTGTCTAAACACTACAGGGGCAACACTGTTTACACAAAGTTTTGCCATGACTTCGGACCACTTCTATCAATCTTAAAGAGACGAGAAATTCAATTTTCTGAATTGAACTCTGAAACATGGCTAGTCAACCTAAAGTATTTTTGCCAGAAACAGAAAGCGCCGAAAGAATGGCTAAGAAGCAAGCGAGCTAGTGACTAGAATACGACATGATGAAAAAAAAAACTGTGACTAGCGAGACAATGAAAAACGGACACACGCAGGCGAAGTGACATAGAGAAAGCACATGTCTGATAAACAGCGTTCTAATCAGGGAAGGATAACGGACGTATTTTCGTTACCATTTCCACTTTCGTTACTGCTATATTTTCGTTTCTGTCATCCGTTCTGAGACCGGCCTTCCCATTTCATTTCCGTTACGTTTCCGTTACTGTTTCCGGTAAGAAAACGGCTGTTACACAGCTGCGGGAGGACAGCCTGTCCGGCTCTATTAGCACCTTATTTTGCCCAAGTGCTGCTTCGGTGTCACGCGTACACACTACACAAGTAATTTTGCGTCGTTGGGATGCGCACATCTTGCAAGCCTTAAAATGAATAATGTAGGAACATGTCTTTGGTCGCTCGGAGTCCAGCAACTCAAGATGGGCGTAACCTTCATCCAATGTCTCATTCATAAGCGGACGCTCTGAGTAATAAATGATACTGCCATGGTCATGGTGAAATGAAAAAAAGTATGAAATATGTAACTTAAAATCGTAGGCTCTCATCCTTGTGCTATGGTGGAGTATAGTCATGTGTTGATGTCATGGAGTTCCGAGGACTGGGAAGAGGTAAACGAGGGATGCACCCTCGAAATCCATTATTGTGCCTCTTTCCATGCTCTCGTATACTATGTAGAGCATTACAGGGAATGGAGTCATCAAAATACAAAAACGAGAATGGAAAGTCACTCAACTTCCATCACACAACAGGAATAGCCATTACCCGAATTCAATACTGGACGATAATTTTCGTTTCCGTTTCCAGTAATGGAGGACCATGGTATGCGTTTCCGTTATCGTTACCATCACCAATTTCTGTAATAGTATACCATTTCTGTTTTCGTTTTCGTTATCGTTACCATCTCCAATTTTGGTAATATACCATTTCTGTTTCCGTTACCATTATCGTTACCATTACCGTTACCCTTCCCTTGTTCTAATATCACAAAATGTGTTTCCTACTGCAATGGTGACACATAGCTGAAAGAACAAAAAAGAAAGAAAAGTGATAACCATCACTTCGAGGTCTGCAAGTTGTCAGCGTCTGAAGTCATGGCAAAAGTATGCCCACAACACTTTCAGGCTTTAGATTTAGGCAAGTATATTTTTTTCATGGGAACATAAGGTGGAACACCCTGTTTATGATGAAGTGACACTGGGGTTCTCAGTTTGCAATGCTGGTGATTCTGGTTTTATTCAGGAAATATACATCTTAGCTGGTCTGTGTTACACATATGGGCAAGATGGCATGGAGAACAAGCAGGGAAGGTTCTCTAGAGGTCTTCTACTGGACAGGGTTTTACTCAGCGGGATGATGAGGTCGGCCGCGGTGGATTTAAAGTAGCACAGAAGTCATTTTTAACACCCTGTTTTCTTCCTATAAAACTGTTAAGTTTGCCAGTAAGATGCACCATGCGAAGTAATTTACACCACAGAGTTATAATTATCGCATAAATTGAATTTAAAATACGCCGCAGAAAGCGACCGTGCGCAACGGTGGTGAAGAGCAGTACCAGCCTGTGATCTGCCTGGAACCTCGCGCTGACGCTATAAGGAGAACGCTCGCTGATTGGCCTAGAGAAATGTTGTCTGCTACTCCGCTGTCGTCTGCTACTCGGCTGTTCGGGGTTCTGATAAAGCCTTTCTCCTTGCTCGGTAATGCTTCGGCCGCTCCTTCTATCCCCAATTCTCTGGAAAACTGGCAAAACAGGTTTACGGCGGCAAAGGGACAATGCGCTGACCCCCACTGACCGGCAAACCAGAACGAGTCCCTTATGCCGTCATCGGTGACGTGGGATCATACCTCCTCATCCTCGTTTGAGCTGGAGTGGCGAGTTAAGGGTGAAGGCGCGGAGCTATGTTTATGCGAGTTTTTTTCTGGGAAACAAATTGCACACATCAAAGCCTTTCGCGCTATTCGGTATAATGACACACACACTTTCATCAGATGTCTTAATCTGAAATTTTTTTGGATGGCCCTCTGTACTCCTTTAAGCGATCGTAGCCTTGGGGTTCATGGAAGACCAGAGGATAGCAGCTGCAGCGCCGACAGAGACTACGGTTCTCATGCACGATTCAGTAGTGAAGCTGTAATGTAAAAGAGAAAATGCTGTTGTAAAACAGTGATTTGTGGCTGAGAGTGCGCGAACCTTGAGTAGAAACCGGAGATCCAGTCAAGGTTGTACTTGGTTGCTTGTTGCTTGGCGTATGGGAAGTCATGGTTTTCCTGCAAGAAAGAAAAAAAAAAGAAAAGTATTGTAGACAGTCTTAAAGGAGCAACGAATTGACACTTCACAGTGTTAAAAAAATGCCAAATTTTAGTCGTTCGGGGGGTAGATGCATTTGGCACATCAGTTAGTCCCTTTTGGGATTAAATGGAAGTACATGCGAAGTTCAGGGGGTATCTGCAAGGCGGGGGAGTAAATTTTATGGTCGCAGACTGAAAGGGGACGTAATCTAGGAGTCCAGAAGCTGTAATTGTTCCCCGACTTACTCTTTTTGTTAATTCGTCAAGCTGTCTATGAAGAGCCACCGTGCAAAATATTTTCGCTGATCTCTGTCTTGCCGCAGAGCGCAGTTTAAAAAAATCTGAAACTACGCATGAGCGCAGTGTCTGACCTTGGAGGCTGACCCATCCCAATCTCCTGCCGTGACGTAATCAGATTGGTGTGACGTAGACTCAGCGTTGCGATCAGCCGCAAGGTCTCGTTTCCCACAGAAAGTTCGTCTGCTACGGACAAGCTGCGGTGCTACATGCGGCGTGGTCTACACGACGCGGAGTGACTAGAGATGCAAAATTTCCGGAAATTTTGAATCTCTCTCGAAAACAAAAAACGTTTTTCTTCGTTTTTTTTTCCGAAAAATTGGAAAAAATTGAAACAAACGCGCTTACTGCTGAGTCGAAGCATTGCCGGTCAAGCCACAGCATACAATGAGCTAGAAACTTTAGTAGTGTTCGCCCTCTAGGAATAAATGCAGAGCAGAGCATCCCATGAGACTGCTATTGGAACAGCCCGTCCACTCCGACCAGAACTCCAACATTATGTGAACGCGACGGCGATCGCTTGGAGCAGCCAGACTGAGCTCTAAGTTGGTGGTCGTTGGCGGATTAGAGGCACCCAAGGCACTGTTGGCGGGTTGGAACGCATCGAAGGCACGAAAATTTACATTTTTGAATTTTGTCGCCTGGAAATTTTGGGCAACTTTTCTGGAGACGAGGAAAAAAACAAAGAAAAACGTTTTTTCCCCAACATTTTTTTTTTGGGGGGGGCTTCGCATCTCTAGGAGTGACATCAACACCGCTCGTTCACTTGCGGACTCTCTGAAGGAGTTGAGAGCTTGTTAGAGACCGCCCCTCTCTCAAAGACCTCTCTCTCTCTCTCTCTGGCTACGATAATTGTTCTCGCGGAAGAGCGCATATTTCTTCATAATGTACAAGCCTGGGTCTGGGCACACAGATGGAGTAAAGTTCATACACCAGCTAGCCTTTATCTACACCATTCGTCATGTTATTTCTTGCACAATCCACCGCAGACAAAAACGAAAAATTTCCGGGTTGCGACTTTCGCAGTTGCCTTAACAATCTCGCGTGATGATGCAACATTCTGTTTCAAAGCCGCCTGGTCGTGGCGGGAATGTTGTTTCTCTATTACTTTCGCGTTGGCTGAAGACCCCTCAGCAAACAGTGTCTATGGCTAGTTCTGCGTGTTTCATAGTACTCGCCGCCACTTTGAAGCCTCCCGCGGGCGGTATTTTTGACACTATACTTCCATGCTTCGGGAAATACATAACGTAGCCTATCTTACATTGTGCAATCACGAAACTGAGCAAGTTACTCCAGTATATGCGAGTCGGGATGTCGCCAGAGAGAGTCGTATCCCGTCTAAAGGCACATAACACAACAAAAACTACCTTAACGTAATTAATTGAATCGTATTGAAATTCGTCATAGAACACACAAAAAGTAAAAGTAAAACATAATACAGTCGCTCTGTTGTGCCACAGGAGACGTGGAACTAGCATACGGAGTTATGTCTGTGGCAGATGCCGAAGGGGCCATAAATCTAGTAGAGACGAATGGAACGGCATATACTAACCTTCATGCTATATGGTCTGTGCCTTCGGTCTGTCAGGTCCCAAAGGGACAAGTCGTCCTCTCCCATGTTGTAGAGCGCAAACCTCTTGCGTTCATCGCTTATCCTTGAGGCTTCAAGACCCTTGCTTCTGTCAACGGCCAGCATCGGTGCCATGGCAGCGATGTTCTTTCGGATAGGGGCGTCCGTAACAGAAAGCGCACTCCGCGATCTGTCCAATGTGCTGCTGAGCCTGCGCTCAACAGCCTGCCGTCCATCGTGACGTGTTCCCCTAGGAAGATTTTCCACATCCCTTACGTTACCACGCTGTTGAGTGATTCTCCGCTTAGCTTCTGGAAGCCGGCGTACTTCATTCGGCGTGTGTCTACGTGATTCTGTGTTACGAGCATCCCGAAGAAAAGACGTGGGGCGAGTTTCGGACGGGAAAGTCCCCTGTGCGTGTCTCCTAATGTCGATGGCGCGCCCCGACAGCCCATCCAAACGGTGTCCTCTGATTCTAACGTCGAAGCTATTTGTGGTGAACGGTATGTGAGAATCTCGTCTCCTGTTGTCTAGGGAACCATCTTCCCTTTCGTTCGCGGCATGCTGCACGACTTCTCGAACTCTGTCAAAGCGCCGGGTGCTTCGGACGTTCACACGTTCATCTTTGTTGCCTGATATGCGTGACGCCGTGTCTCGATCTGTTCTTCGAAGACTGACCGGGTTGTCCCGTTGGATTCCAGCATCTCGAGCTTCAATGCGTGCGAGACGAGCTTCCCGTACGGGTTTTGAAGACCGATCTAATTCCCTGTTCCTTATCCCTGACCTCGTTTGAAGAAGCCGGATATTACCGTGGCCGTCGTGATTTCGGATTTGAGAAACTCTTCGAGAGTCCACGTCAACGGGTGGTACGGAAGTGGCGGTTATGATTCTCCTGGAAACGTCCTGATACCTTTCGGCCTGCCTCACGCGAGCGTCCACTCCAAGCCTTGAAACTCCATCGTCTTCCCTGTTTCGGTATCTTCTAATATCATCACGACGGTCAAGATCTCCGACACGTCGTTGAGGTCCACTGTTGGAAGATCTGGGTGTTTCTCTGGAGCGTACGTCTCTTTGAACGTTCCTGAACACTGTCTCTCGTTTATCGCGTGCCTGCGAACCACGGAGAGACAGACGCCGCGATGTAGCCGTGATTGACCTAACGGCTAGGAACGTCCTACGCTGGTTCCCTGAATGGTGATCTGCAACGTCAATGTCTACAATATACCGGCTTCTTCTGGGCTCAGCGATTGTTCTCTGGTAGTTGTGTCGTGATTCAGTATCCCATGTAGCTCTTCGGACGAGCTCCACTTCCTCCTCTCGGCTTCGACTATTCTGGAAGCTATGTCTGTTTTCAGCAGCGTTTGTTCCTCTTCGCTCATCAAGCTGAGCAATGACCCGTCGAGTCGCGATGTCTCTGTTGTCCCTTCCACTGAGCTCTCGATTGTGACTCGCTGCGCGTCGTACCTGCTCTGCGGCACCTTGTCTGTTGCTTGCACTAACTCTAGATTCGTCTCTTGTGGATCGTGCGGCTTTTGGTTGGTATTCTTCGTCGTTGAGGGGCATGGTTTTAGAATACCTAGCGACCTCCCTGCGTTCCTCCCTCCTTGAAGGAAGAAGGGTGAACCTTGTAACGTCAACACCGCGGTGACTTTCGAAGGACCCTACCGCGAGCGTACGTCGCACGTCCTGTCGTTGAGTGGTTTGTCCGGCTATGTGGCTTCGAGATTCTGCAAGACGAGATTCCCGCATCAAACGCGCATTGCGTTCCGTGGTCCCTCCAGCGTTTCGGTAAGGAGCCGCGGCCGTAAATCTTCGTAGGTTGAAACCACTAGGAGCAAAAATCAGCCTATTGTCGGTGGTAACATCTCTGCGCTGCGTTGTCTGACGGCGTTCGACAGAAGCATGTTCTTCGGAAATACTTCTAGCGTTCCTGCTGACTACCATTCTCGTGACCTCGGCATGTCGACCGTCACTTGCGGAATTGAAAGCGTTAGCTTCTTCATGGCCCCCAGCCGTGCGGACTTCAGTGTGCTTGTTATTGTCATGACCTCTAGCCTGAAGCCTTTCTGTCCGTGTCCTACTTGCATCTCTTACGATAATATTACTAGATTCAGTAGAAAAAGCTCTGCGTTCAGTCACCCTACGGTATTCTGTATCTCGCGCTGTCCTTGTTACACCAGTACCACGGGCGTCGGTTGTCCGACCTTCCGTCCTACTCCTGCTAGAATCGCTCACCCCCTTGCTTTCTTCTGGTTCATGTTGATAATATCTTGTGTTACGGTTATTCCGAACATGGTCACGGTCCCTTTCGTAGTGCTGTCTGCGGTTACGTTCGTCTGTGCTAAGGCCAACTGACCGGACTTCTCGCACAGCAGGCAAGTTCATTCTCTTTTCGCTGCGTCTATCACTGTTTTCACCGCCTCTTCTGTAGTCCACAGAACGAGTTAAGCGTTCTTCGCTTTGTCGCTCAGACCTCATTCTGTAACGTGTCGTGGTCGATACGACCCTACCTGTATCGCTTGCGACAACTCTTCTCGCATCGGTATATCGACCTTGTCTGTTGAAGTCCAGTTTGTAGCGAGTATCTAACCTGCTTGAGCGATAATTTTGAACGGTCTTTTCGGACCTGACATTCTGGTTATCTTCAGGGAGCCGTACGCCCTTCCCCTTGCTAGGGCTTACGTATCTTCGAAACCCGGTGTCCCGGCCGTTGAGTGGAGACAGGTGAATATTACTTTGAGTCGTACGGTCACCTGTACAAGCTTCGGGGTTCGTTGTGTTTTGGGCTGCGCGGAGTTTGATATAGTGGTTGGTTTGGAGATGGTCCGTCGGACTGAATCCAGTCCACAGGCGGTCCAGTCGGACGCAGTCGTCCAAGTAGGCCTGGCATGGAATGGCGATGAATACCAGGATGTACCAGGCAGAAGCAACCATCACGGCGGAGTATTCTGAACCTGCAAATAGCGCATTGATTGCGATTTAAACATAAACGACGCTTTGTGTTCGAACAATTACGTAGCTGGAAGAATATGTACAAAGTGTACATAATGATGTGTTACGTAATACTACGTATTCTAGTACACTGTCCCAAGCAGCACAATGTACTGAAAGTCAAGTGCAATAGGGGTGGACGGTATGTGTCTTATCAATGTTCTTTAGTTTCATCAGTCTGTTCAAGGCCTTCCACCTACCCGTCCACCCCTATTGCACTCGACTTTTAGTACATTTTGCTGCTTGGGGTGGGGCGCCCTGAAGATTGGGCGATTGCAGATAACAAACATAGTAAAGAGCTTTCGCCGATATGCAATGGAATTCTATAAAAACGAAACAATAGGAAGTGTTAGTGAACCGTTGACAACGTCACCCTGAAGGTACCGTACATACCGGAACCAATGGCACTGTTCATGGCTCTGATCCTGCCCAGAGCCGTACATTAAAAGGGAGTCTGACCATTAATGGGTCATGCCTATACCTGAAGCTCCATCCACTGTTTCAGCTTTCCGACCAATGAAGTCTTGAAATATGGGGCGCTATCAATCAGCCTATCCTCACTATTTGCCCCCTTATCCAACACGGGCAGCGCCATTTTGGGTGGCAAGTGGATTGGATGGGATTGAAATGGATGCCTCTCGCAATCTGCAAAAGTGGTGGATTGTTAGCGCAAATTTGATGAGCGCCACCTAGGGAGTGTAAGGCACGTCGGGAATTGTCGTCTGCTTCCGTCGTTGTACCGCTGCCGGCAGAACCACCTGCTGGGACACATTCTGTTGTCGGTATTATTTTCAAACAAATCTACATGAATAGTTGGAATATAAGAGACAGGAATGTTTATATCCATGAAATCCATCAATTAAATATAAGATTGTACAGCACAGTGCCGTTTTGGTTACGATTTCGCTGTGATCGCGGTGTTCACTAGGCCTAACATCGGCGACAAAACGTATTATTTTCGGTTAGATATCGATGGATGAGCGTACGTTGAAACTGATTCCTAAGAAACGTATATGAAAATGTACATTTGCAGCGTAAAATCAGAGTAGTACATGAAATTTTTTTGTCGCGAAATCTCCGCTTCACCACTGTTTGTTTTCGTCGCCATTTTGGGTGGCAGTAAGGTGTCATGGCGACCCCCTTGGTAAAAAGCAACCCAATCAGAGGAGCGAAACTGTGATTGACAGGTCGAGCCTCCTTTTGTGACTCCTCCCAATGGCCAGATTCCCTTTTAATATACGGCTCTGATCCTGCCCGGTAGGCGAAGTTGACCTCAGGTCTACAGGCCATAGATCTACAGTTATTTGAGGAACTTGACCTCAGGCTCAGACTTATCAATCCCAGAAAAAATGCGAGCAATCTTCGGCAGGATGCACCCTGTATACCGGCGGTATGAATGCAGAAAATTGATAGCGGATAACGATTCACAATGAAATGTACAGAGAAAAAATGAATTGCGTAATGCTAGAAAAAAAAAAGAACAGTAGCAATAGACGATTTTATAAAGATGCGCGCGCTACCAAGCGCCCGGCGCAAAGCAGCATGGGAAATTTGAGGGACACTGCTCCGTCGTCTGCTTCCGGCTGACGCTACGGCTGCGCACACCGGGAATGTTGTTGTTCTTCTACCTCCTGCCTTGCATGTCACAGGTGGCAATACGAACACTCAGTGCAGCGCACTATACAAGTCAATAATTTCCCGGTGCTGTTCGCGAAAATAAAAATAAAAAAAATAAATCCAAAACACTATCCCGAAACTAGAATGCTAATACGTCCTGCTCTTCATTTTTAGCACTGCTATTCACTTCACTCTATAGCACTACTATAGCACTTCACTCTTTTTGAGGCGTGATGTGCGCAACCTTGCGCTTGTCCCCTACAGTTGGCGATACAACGTCCCACAAGGTGGGTTATTAGCCGATGGTGATCACATTTGGAATAGCAGGAAGGAGTGGGTAACATCCGGGTATGTATTATAACTGTCGCCTTTGAAACGTAGAGCAAACTGGCCCTCCTCTGGCGAACATTACAACGTCACGGTATTTGATGGGACGTGTGTTGTCAAGGTTTTCAGAAAAAGTTGAAAGGGTTGTATTGTTGACTGATTATATGAGCCACGAAAAAAGGTCAGTATTTCCTGTAGTCATTTTAATCTTTTTGGGGAGTAAATGCATTGCCACAAGAAATAGTCCCTTTCGGGAGTAAATGCACGGGAGTAAATGAATGTCACAGAGTGGAGACTGCATTTGACGCTCTGTTTTAAGAGTCCCAGGTGCATAATTCGTATGTGTATCGGAATTATCGGAATGTGTACTCCTTGTGACGCTTTTTTTCGTGCCCTCCCATTCTTCTTTAATAGTACCACAGGACACAGCAGCCAAAAACAAACAAAAAACATGGAGGGCATTTCGCTATTCCTTTGAATATGGTCCAATTTTTACGTACTCTTGATTCGTGGTGCGAAAAATCTTTCCATTCTTTTTCCGAAACCCACGTCTTTTGCAGTACGCTATGCAAGTAGATCCGCTGTCTCTGTGCAGCTTCACAATTTCCCCCTCTTCCCTATTTCCCCTGGAGCAACCTCATTGGTCCCTCTCACAAATAAGGGGGGGGGGGTGTAACATTTCAAGGTTGACGCGCACGTGGTTTCTTCTGTGGACGAATCGAATAGTCCCTTCTTCTCTGTCTTGTGATTGGATAGACACTTCATCACGTGTTTTCTCTAAACTTAACACGCTTTTCCCCTGCGCAGAGATAAACCGTAGTACCGTATTCCGAGTTCAAGGAGAAGTGACAGTTCGCCCCGTGCTAGGTTGTATAGATGTGAAATATGGCTATGCATATCGCTGAGGCTGGCGGATCCCGCGGGCAGCGACAGTTGGAGCGGCCACGTGTGCCTGAGAGCCAATAGAATTTGCCTAGGTTCTTATTCGTGTGACGTCACAGCTGAAGCTGCAATGTCAACAGGGCGTATCCCGCTAGCTATGCTTTGAAGATGGACCGAAAGCCAGAAGACATGATGATGGATTGAGGAATACACTGGCTTAACATAACGTAAGAACAACTTTACTATGACGTTTCGACGCCCATGCGGGCATCATCATCACCAACTATTTTATTTTATCTATGCACCACTATGCATAAACTATTTCATTTTTAAAAAAGCTATTTTATCTATGCACGAAATTGCCACGCTGTCAAGGTTGAGCTGTCTCGGCTACTGCACCAAGACACCCAACTAAGCCACATGCGCTATCATTACCAAAAGAGAGAATGTAGAAGTTTCGCTCACCTGCACAGAGTAAGGCCTTGTGCGGCTACCCAGAGTACTCGGTGCTGGAGAATGACTTGCCACTTGTAGCGGCGTTCCTTTTATGCGGTGCCATTTACGTCGGTTCGTGGTTGACGCTTCGGACGATGGCCAGTTATCGCTTCTTACACGCGGTCTTAGTCAAACACGCGCCTACCAGTGTTTACTTCCCTGGCAATTGCTTTCTAGCTTTACGGATATTGTTCATGCTGTTCCTTATGTCTTTTGTCATTTGAGTGCGTCCGTGGTGATAGCGTTGCTATAGCGCTCGAGTCGGGACCAAAATAGGTTAGGCAGGATGAATGGCAGTTGTGGCGTTGCTATGGTTACCGTGACGTCACACATATTTTTTAATGGAGAGTTGCGTTAAGACGCGGTGCTTAGAAAGCACGTGAGATGGGAGACGATTTTGAACTTTTGTTTGTAGCGCGTAAGCTGCGGTATACGCGTTTGTGCAGGGCAGTGGATTAGTGTGACGTGCTAGACAGTCGTGGTTCGCATGCACTGGATACGGCAAAGCCTGATAATCTGGCTTCTTTTCATTTAAGTATTTATACATTAAAGACACCTCTAGGGAACATTACACAAGGAAACAGACTTGTTCAGAGTGTTTCGATATACGATAATGACAATATTACGTCTTTTTTTTAGTTGGGGTTTGACAGAAACTATCGACATCGATAAATGTTCTGGACGACGTATTATTCGAAACTGAGCTAACAAATGCGATCATATGCTGACGTTTTATAGTTTGCTGTGTGACGTCATAACGCTGTTGTAACGTTCACTTCGCCGTCCATATTGTCAGGGGTTAAAGCTACCCGCGTAGTTGTCCTTGAAACAGTCAAAAGAAAATGGTCTTCCGTTCGTTGGAATGTCCTTATATGTTAAATGACGTTTCAACCATTCGCGTAATTTAGTTTAACGTGACCTCCCATAGAGAAACATAAACAGAAATGAATACAGAAATGCATATAAACGAAGAACAGAAATGAACACTGGAGCTGAAAATGTGTCTCTGCCATGGCAGATATCACCGATGTTACCAAATACTAGCTGGATTTGTACCATAGCTTTAGAGCAAGGGACATGACCTTTCTTATCTGCTCGTCATTTATTGTGGTCATACAATGGGAAGTATGGACTTAGGGGTGGACGGGTAGGTGGAAGGCCTTGAACACACTCGTGAAACTAAAGAACATTAACAAGACACATACCGTCCACCCCTATTGCACTCAACTTCCAGTACATTGTGCTGCTTGGGATTGTTACATGGTCCGTATTTTCTCATTGAGTAAAAAAATAACATAAAAGAAACAAGAATATGAGGAACGAACAAATGCATTGGGAATCGGTCGCTTCTGATAATATAGCGAGTCATCAGAAGAACTCTACGAAAACGATAAAGGAAGTTTCAAATCCAAGTGTCGTAATGTGAGCGCCATTGACTTATCGTGTTATGGGGAACCGTTATCGGAAACCTCACTGGGGTTTCAGTACATCGGAAGGTGTTCACGATAACAGCTCGGAAAACTTGATAAATCAATCACACTCTTTCTTTCGATCGAGTTAAATCACATTGCTAAGCTTGGATTTGATAATTCTTTCATGGTATTGTTTTCGTAGAATTCCATTGTACTAAAACTCTCCAATATGCATAATGTAAAAACCCCGAGACTAGGGAACACGAAGGGACAGACACAAACACGAATTCTCAAACACAGCTGAAAATTTTACTTCACATACAAGGAATATACAGGGTGTTTCAAAAAATGTGTAATTCAGACTTTATAAAAAACGAGGAAAAATACGGGGTAACCGACATTTGTGTGGCAACTGAATTTGCCATCTTGCAAAAATATTTTCATTTGATTTTAATTAAAAGAAACTGAATTTCTTTAATTGAACTTCAAAATTTCCCAAGTTAACCTAACTTTTTTTTTACAGAATTAGAGAGAGCCCGTACGGAACTTAGTCAGATCCACCAAGAAATCCGCTCAATATTGCAAATGGAAGTTCCCAAAAAAAGTCCCGAAATTGAGGATTCAAAGTTTCGGGTGTTGAACGGCACACCAAACCAGTCCCAAAGATGCGCGGAGAGGAGGACATGCTCCTGCCTCCATGAAGCTAGAACAATTTATCGCCGGACCGGCGTGCAGCACGAGACGCGCCGATAACAAGGCGGGTGACATTCCACCATACGTTGATAAGCGGCAAACAAAAATGATTCCGCCTCTTTTTTCCCGCCCTCTTTTTTTTCGACCTTCTATCTTTCATCGGGGCAGGAGCATGTGCTGCTCTCTGCGCATCTTTGTGACTGATTTGGTGCGCCGTTGAATACCCGAAACTTTGAAGCTTCAATTTCGGGAATTTTTTTGGGCTGTTCCATTTGCAATATCGAGCGGATTTCTTGGTGGATCTGACTAAGTTCGCTACGGGCTCTCTAATTCTGTAAAAAAGCGTTAGGTTGACTTGTGAAATTTTGGAGTTCAATTAAAGAAATTCAATTTCTTTTAATTAAAATCAAATGAAAATATTTTTGAAAGATGACAAATTCAGTTGCCACACAAACGCCGTTTACCCCGTATTTTTCCGTCGCCCCGTTTTTTTATAAAGTCCGAATGACACGTTTTTTTGAAACACCCTCTGCGTGCAGCCATAGAAGCCATCTTAATCTGTAATTTTTAATTTCAAATACGACTAATGTCATTTACTTGTTTCTTTGGCTTTTCCCCCTCATTATATATAAAGTTTCCCCTATATAGTTAGTTATATAGACTCTGTTCCAAATTATTATGCAAATCATATTTTTATCTGATTTTCCTAAATGGTCTATGCAGATGACGGTAATTATAATGACCAAATCATCAATATTTGTGGTATAAATCAAATTTTATTAGACAAGCCTCCCTATGCTAACAGTTTGCTTCTCTTCTTTTCAGCAGAGGAAACAATCAAATTCTTGTGTTCCAAATTATTATGCACAACAAACGTTTTGTATGTTGTAGTGAACCGAAAATGGTAATTTGTTGCATTTGCAACGTTAGGAAGTCGAAAGAAGATGAATGGGATGGGGGGGGGGGGGGGGGGTTCAGTCAAAAACATCGTGGTCACCGCCCTCGAAGTGGAAGAAGAAGAAGAAAACATCGTAACAGGCCAAGTTACATGTTGATATAGGACCCCTTCTTTGATATCACCTTCAGAACTCTTGCATCTATCAAACTTGTGAATTTTTCCACGGTTTATGCAGGAATTTCCTTGCTGGATGTCAAAATAGCCTCTAGGAGCTGCTGCTTGGACTTGAACTGCTCCCACACTCATATATCTTTTGCTTGAGGATGCTCCAGAGGTTCTCAATAGGGTTGAGCTCGGGCGAACATGGCGGCCACACCATGAGTTTCTCTCCTTTTATACCCGTGGCAGCCAATGACTCGGAGGTATTCTTTGCAGAATGAGATGGTGCATTGTCATGCATGAAGATCATATTGCTACGGAAGGCACGGTTCTTCTTTCTGTACCATGGTAGGAAGTGTTGAGTCAGGAACTCTACATACTATGCAGAGGTCATTTTCACGCCTTCAGGGACCCTAAAAGGACCTACCAGATCTCTTCCAATGATTCCGGCCCAAAACGTTACTCCTCCACCTGCTTAGCTGTCGTCGCAGCCTTGTTGGGGTGTGGTGGCCGTCCGCCAACCATCCACCATCCCTCTGGGCCATCGAGTGTTGCGCGGCATTCATCAGTAAACAAGACTACTTCAAAATTAGTCTTCATGTACGTCTGTGCCCACTGCACACGTTTCTGCTTGTGAACACTGGAGAGAGGTGGCCGTGTAGTAGGCTTATGCAAAGCTGCAATCCTCTGGAGGATTCTGCATCTTGAGGTTCGCGGGACTCCAGAGGCACCAGCAGCTTCAAATATCTGTTTGCTGCTTTGTAAGGGTACTTTAGCTGTCTCTCTCTTGATCCGATGCATTTGTCTGGCAGAAACCTTTCTGATTGTGCCTTTATCTGCGCGGACCCTTCTGTGCTCGGAGTCAGCCACAAATGTCTTCACAGTCCGATGGTCACGCTTAAGTTGTCTTGAAATATCCAATGTTTTCATACTTTGTGCCAGTCATTGTAATATTTGACTCTTTTCAGCAGCGGAGAGGTCCTTTTTCCTTCCCATCTTGCTTGAAACTAGTTGCTTGCATAATAATGTGGAACGCTTTTCTCCCCTAGTTTTTCTGTATCTTGGGTGACTGGGCAAACGCGTTATCACTGGCGTCTGAGATTGACATCAGTGATCCAGGACTCACCGAAACACGATACCACCTATGAGTTTAATTTAGAAAACAAAAAATACATCGTTATGATACGTAAATCGGATTTGCATAATAACTTGGAACGGGCTGTATACAGGGTGGTCCACCAACCATGATATAAATTCATAGTAAAAAACGTAGGTCCCGAAGAGACATGCAGTCAAGGGATTTTTTTCTACAAATAACGTTTGCCACATATTGGTAACATTTTTATTTCATTTCAATTGACGGAAAGTTAATTTCTTGAATTGAACTCTGAAATTTCCCAAGGCAACCTAACGTTTCCTTTGCGGAAATGGGTTCCCCGTGGTCATTTTACTCCGTATAGCACATAATCCCACTCGTAATGCAATGGCAATTGCCGAAATAAATTCGCCGAAAATCCGTGGAAATGAGCCCTTTGCCCTGCCTCTTTTTTAACGGCTCGTAGTTTGAGCGCGAAGCTGCGAAGAAAGGAGGTTACACTGTCACGCCACATGAGGGGGGAAAGGGTTACAAGCCGTCGGGTGACATCATTTTTGATAAGATAGCTCTGATTCCCGCACTCACCGCGCGTGTTTGTTCCGTGGGTAAGACTTTTAACCCTTTCCCTCCTCGTGTGGCGTGTCAATGTAACCTCCTTTCTTCGCAGCTTTGCGCTCAAACTACGAGCCGTCAAAAAAGAGGCGGAGCCAAGGGCTCATTTCCACGGATTTTCGGCGAATTTAATTCGGCAATTGCCATTGCATTACGAGTGGGGTGAGTAAAATGACCACGGGGAACCCATTTCCGCAAAGAAAACGTTAGGTTGCCTTGGAAAATTTCGGAGTTCAATTCAAGAAATGAACTTTCCGTCAATTGAAATGAAATAAAAATGTTACCAATATGTGGCAAAAGTTATTGGCAGAAAAAAATCCCTTGACCGCATGTCTCTCCGGGGACTACGTTTTTTACTATGAATTTCTATCATGGTTGGTGGGCCACCAAGTTATATATAAAGTTGACCGTATAGTATACATGAAGTGGACCGTCAGGGTGTCCTAAGACACCTCTGAAAGCCCAGTGCAAAGCCAGTCAAGTGTATAAGGGAAAAAAAAATAGCAGGAGCTCTTTGGCTGCACGTATAGCATATGTTTGTAAGTCAAACGTCGCCATGCCAGTACTGGACAGCTGTTTCGGCCTCATCAGCAGTACGCAGGCAGGCAACGTTTGAGCGGATGGCGTCGGAAGGTCACGTGGCACGTGATGCCTCACGTCAGGGTGTCCTAAGACACCTCTGAAAGCCCAGTGCAAAGCCAGTCAAGTGTATAAGGGAAAAAAAAATTAACAGGAGCTCTTTGGCTGCACGTATAGCATACAGGGTGTCCCAGAAAACGTGTCATTGAATTATAATAAAAAAAACTACGCCACCTAGAATCATGCGGTCAACAGCATTTGTTCTTATTAGGCTTTTGCCACCTCCTAATGTGAATGTCATGTACTCCAAGTTTAATTATGTAAATATTTGTGAACTGAACTCGGAAATTTGCCAAGGAAAGGTCACTTTTTTACCCCATCAATATGAAGAGCGTGCCGAATTCACTCAAATGAATGATAATTCACAGTGATACTCACGAGCTATCCCATCGGAAAAAATAGCCGAATATCATGCTTTTCGGAGCACCGGACCATAGCGCGCGATGACTTTTTGAGCGCAATCGCTCGCAGTGCGACGAAAGGAGGTTCCGAAGCCAGCCCACAGAGTGGTAGTAGAAAAAGTAACAGTTCCTAAAATTGGGAGAGGGAAAGCATTATCCCAGCGAAAGTCGGACGTGATAAGCCGTGCCTGTTTTATCTCTTTCTGCGATGTCGGGGAGGGCTGGGTTTCCAACCTCCTTTCGTCGGACTGACAAAGATTGCGCTGAAAAATTCATCGTGCGCTATTCTGTGCGGCCTCCGTAGAGCATGATGTTCGGCTATTTTTTCCGATGGGATAGCTTCTGAATATCCCTGTCAATTATCATTAATTTGACTAAATCAGACACGCTCTTCACATTGGTGGGGTAAAACAGTGACCTTTACTAGGCAAATTTCCGACTTAAGCTCGCAAAAATTTGCATAATTAAATTTACGATACACGACATTCACACGAGGAGGTGGCAAAACCCAGTAAGAACAAATGCCATTGACCGCATGACTCTAGGTGGTGTAGTTTTTTTATTATAATTCAATGACACGTTTTCTGGGACACCCTGTATACAGGGTGTTTCAAAAAACGTGTCATTCGGACTTTATAAAAAAACGGGGCGACGGAAAAATACGGGGTAAACGGCATTTGTGTGGCAACTGAATTTGCCATCTTGCAAAAATATTTTCATTTGATATTAATTAAAATAAATTGAATTTCTTTAATTGAACTCCAAAATTTCCCAAGTCAACCTAACGTTTTTTTTACAGAATTAGAGAACCCGTAGCGAACTTAGTCAGATCTACTAAGAAATCCGCTCGATATTGCAAATGGAACTGCCCAAAAAAGTCCCGAAATTGAGGCTTCAAAGTTTCGGGTACTCAACGGCGCACCAAATCAGACGCAAAGATTCGTGGAGAGGAGGACATGTTCCTGCCCCCATGAAAGATAGAAGGTCGAAAAAACACAGGGCGGGAAAAAAGAGGCTGAATCATTTTTGTTTGCCGCTTATCAACGTATGGTGGAATGTCACCTGCCTTGTTATCTGCGCGTCTTGTGCTGCACGCCGGTTTTGCGATAAACTGTTCTAGCTTCGTGGGGGCAGGAGCATGTCCTCCCTCCGCGCATTTTTCCGACTGATTTGGTGCGCTGTTGAATACCCGAAACTTCTGAAGCCTCAACTTCGGGACTTTTTTTGGGCAGTTCCATTTGCAATATCGAGCGGATTTCTTGGTGGATCTGACTAAGTTAGCTACGGGCTCTCTAATTCTGTAAAAAAAACGTTAGGTTGACTTGGAAAATTTTGGAGTTCAATTAAAGAAATTCAATTTATTTTAACTAAAATCAAATGAAAATATTTTTGCAAGATGGCAAATTCAGTTGCCACACAAGTGCCTTTTACTCCGTATTTTTCCGTCGCCCCGTTTTTTTATAAAGTCCGAATGACACGTTTTTTTAAACACCCTGTATTTTTGTAAGTCAAACGTCGCCATGCCAGTACTGGACAGCTGTTTCGGCCTTCTTGGGCCTCATCAGCAGTACGCAGGCAGGCAACGTTTGAGCGGATGTCCGTGAGTCATATTCGTGTAAGGTATATGGAATTACGAGAAAAAAATGAAATTAAAGAATACCGAATGTAACCGCAGGTTATACCGGAGGTAATTAAATGTTATTAAAGGCAACTAACGTCAATTAAAAGGCAATTGAGAATAATTAAGGCAAGTAAACGCAATTAAAGGTAATTAAGGGAATTCAAGATTACGTCATGTAACCTGTGGTCACCTAAGGTAATTAAAGGGTAATTAAATGGACTTGCATATAGTGATTGAAAGTGTCAAACCGGAAACCAAGCATTGACTGGAGGTGGACAAGCGGAAGTTGGGTTTAAACCGGAAGTGGATACCCGGAAGTCAAGTATGTACCAGAAAAGGATGCTAACGCATTCCTCTCGCATTTACGCTAAATCGCCAACGAATTTTTTGGTTCCGCGTTAGCGCCGCGAAGCAACTGTGACTATGAGCGGCGTACAGATGTGGACAGATGGAAAGAGGACAGCAGGAAGGAGTGGGCGGGCGATTGGGGGGCTAATCTTTCCATCTTGACGCTTGTGCTGTGTTCTTCTGTTTTTGTATTCCGCCACCAGTACAGTCACTTTCCATCATCTTCACAGCTGTTTGTTGCCGATATAACTGGAAGCATTCCTTGGGTCTTCCTGTAACAATACACGTGTTACAAAATCGACGCGTCGCCCTTTTCCAACCGGCGACACACTTTGCGGTCGTAATTTTTCACTGCACTGTCACCTTTGCAACAACATATTTAATACTCAACAACTGTTCCAGTACCCTCGTTGTACACATCGACCCCATTAACAGGGAGAACGTGCGCCGGATTATATTAACGTTAGCTCGCATATGGGGAGGCCGGCTGTAGAGCGTTTTAGTCACTAGTTCACTCGACTATCAACTATTTTTGAGATGAGCTGCGCAAGAAAAAGAAAAATATGACGATAATATTCATTTCCATTTAAACGACCGGCGGAGCCCGGTCGTTCCCCCTGGCGGCAGAGCAATTGCGTGACGAGGGTCTTAATTTCAGTCGCTACCGTCAGGGCGTCTCGCTTTCACTTCTAGGCTGTCCAGCAAAAAAGAAAGAAAGAAGAAAAAAAGGAAAAAAAAAGGGGGGGGAGAAGAAAAAGTATTCGTGAAAGTGGGTGTATTCAATATCATGGGTGATTATTAGAAGGGTGGGAACATCTGGTTACGGGTTTTTAGGTCCTCTGATTCAATTGGAGTTTTTTTTTTAAATCTCTTTTTTGCCCCCAGTGATTCATTGGGTTTCGTTGCGCATGAGTTATCTGCTTTTCCATTTAGTCCCGCCGATTAATGTTCCGCCGATTTGTGTCTGTTCGTGTGTATATCGATTATTTATGTGCGTACCTGATGTTACATAACGCATTTAATCAGGTTGCGGGTGTTTCCCCCAGAAACAGATTTTCTCTTTCTAGGGTGCCAGTGCTGCGAAGGTTTTGTGGTTTATACTGTGCAATGTGAGATTTATTATATTCTCTTTCTTCTCTTCGTGCCCAAATCTTTCTCGTCATTTTTTTCATTTGCAGTTGTCCATTTCACTGGAATAGGAAGCCCACATTGAGTTTTTGACTAACCTTTCACTTTCTCCTCTTTTTTTTCTTCCAATGCACATATACGCCCCCGCGTAATGCAATGTATTGGTGAGACTCGGTATGAACGGTTTCGTACATTCCTGCAATTTAAGTCAGGGAAGTTTAACTGTAAGAAAGTTCCCATATCTTGCTTTCTTTGACGAGAAAGTAAGAAATAGAAATACACAAAGAGTTTTACATTTTCCCCGCTCGACGTAGGAAGGAAACTCATCCGCGTTTTAGGGCTAAGGTTACAGAACGAAGGGGTGGAGTTGACAGCGGGCTTATCAGCTTATCGAACAGCAACGGCTTTTTTAATGATGATGAATTGGGGGTTTAATCGCAATGGGCGATGCTGATGGCAAGTTTCATGTTTCATGAAGATTGGAATGACCAGAGCCACTGTAACGCCGCCTGCCACGAAGACAAAGAAATGGTAAACAAGGTAGCTGGTATCTTGTAATGCGCGCTGTTAAATAAAATTTCGAAACGCAGCTGTGGAATACGTACGACGTTTAGACAAAGTGGAACGCTATATCCGGAACATCGTGTTACAAGCGCAGCTAAACAGGGACAAAGGGGAGACAGTCAACACAGCGCTAACTTCCAACACCTTTCTTGTTAGCGCTCTGTTGTCTGCATCCCCTTTGTTTGTCCTTGTTCAGCTGCGCTTGTAACACGATGTTCATGTACCAACAAGCCCAAACTGCTACATTGCCCCCCCCCCCCCCCCCCCCTCCCCTGTATGAAGTATCTCTCCCAAACCGTAATATAGCAATGCAGCAGTAACAAGGGGGGAGGGGTGACTTGGGGATTCGAGCGGTACTTCGTACAGCTTATATATTATGTCGTTGTATGTATGTCATGTCACACTCGAAGCGCGTATTGGCAAGATACATGCACAATTTTGATGCGTGGAGAAGTTTGTATGCTGTTTACAGTTTCAAGTAGAAACGAAATGGAAAGGTAAAGCAGGGTCGAAATATAAACCCAGTTTCCCCACATAACGCCACCGTGCTGTGGTAGAGCACGCTTTACAGGCACCTGTTGTAGCCTTTGTCTTTTTCATTGGGTATAGTAGTGGCTCGATTCTAATAGGCGTGAACTCTTAGTGTAAATCACTGTAAATTACGCGTAAATCAATTACTGCAAATCACCGTAAATAAATTACTCTAAATCAATTACACATATTGTAAATCGTACTGTAAATCAATTACTGTATTCGTACTGTAAATAATCGTATATGGTAAATCAATTACTGTAAATCGATGTAAATTACTGTAAAGCACTGTATTATGCTTGCCAGATTTAAGAATGAGAACATTGTTAACGCTATACCCTGCTGGAGGTGTTACTTCGTGCTCTCTGATCACGAACGGTCCTTCCTAGTCCACCACGCGAAAGCTAGTACCCTTAAAAAATGTAAGAAAGTCTTTAATGTCTACTTTTTTAAGCGCTGTTTGATCTCCGGGAACTTGACTTCTTTCCCTCCGTGCTACTACGTCCACTCTATAGAGGTCTTACAACAAAGTGATAGTGATAAAAATGGTAAAAAGCTGAAGCATTGAATCTGCTGTCTTTATTATGATACAAGCTTTCATATGGTGGACTGCATTTCATCAGGACATATTCTGTGCTTCGATTCAATATGTCTGTTATCTCACTATATGGGAAATTCTGTTGTTCGTAATACTCCAGATTTGTACGGCACTCTTCAGCCTAATTCGTGGCACATGCCCTAATCTTCCCCCTTTTTTTCTTTGTTTTAATAAATATATCCCCGCCCCCCGTAATCGCGCGAGCCTGTTTCTCCACTGACTTTAAGTTCTCTGCTGTTTGTAAATTCAATGGCTCTGGTGAAAAGCGGCGCAGTATCTTATTTGGGAACCCCTGTTAGGAGTGCGATATCGCGACATCATTTTGGCTATTATTCGCGTTCAAATTGTGGGTAATACTAATGCTCATATTTTGTATCGTAATAAAAAATCCACAATACGCGCAAACATCGCCGTTCATATTACTAATCGGGAATGTTTATAACAGAAAACAACACAACAACAACTTTATTTCAATAAATTTATAAATAACAATAACTTTATAAATATAGAAATGGTATTTCGAAACAGAACTTTCAGAAATTTCGAGATGGTATAGATCAGAAAATATTGCAATACGGAATAGCAATAGTTCGATGTATTGAGTCAGTGGTACCCATTTGTACCCAACTTCACATTGCGGGTCGTCAACAAAATAAAGGCAGAAACACACAGAGACTAGCCAGTACAGCTTTAACCGCAAATACATTTCTTCGATCACGTCTTATTTCCGGCGGCTGCATCCTCTTTAGGAGGCGGTCCCCTAGTGAGCGTCCACTTGATCTCACAAGGAGGCCGACACGAGAGAATACTGCGCCTACTGTCTGACGTGCTTCTTCGCATAGCTAATATTCCTTGAGATCGACGAAGGATGACACATAGCACGACTCTGAACCAGCACCAGGAACTTTTTCAGTGTTAACGGAGTGAGATATATTGAAACCGAAAATAAAGACTCACGGAAAACGAAGTTATTTTTGCTGGTTCTGACTCGTGTTATGTACCCGTCCTACTTCCCTCCTCGGTTCCTCGGTTTCTAGGAATATTAGTTATGGATACTTCGCACCTGCTCAGTGGCATAGATAGATAGAGATAGAGAGAGAGAGGAGGGGGGGGGGGCTTCGGTGGTTCAAACTCCCCCCACGCAAAGCCCCCGTAGAACTCCTTCTGAAATGTTTTTCTGACTACGTTTCTGCACAAGCTAGCCTGTTTACTTACGTTTGTATATTTGATATGGGTTAACAGCGGTCCAGTCTGAGACAACCTGGCAGCCTGTTCTAAAAAGCTAAAAGCTTGACTTAGACTGGATAGCGAAAAAGAAAAGAAAAAAAATCGCCAAAATATGGCGAACCCGGGCGTGGCACGCTCTTGCTGCCAGCAAGAACAACGTTCATCGCGGAAACTTTCCGATTCCCCCTCCCCCTTTTCAACTCTGTACCCTACGTTGCAAGACTCAAAAGCCATTGCTGCGCCAGGACCGACTATTCTCGATGCGAATCACGGCCCCGTTTCGCAGTGGTCAATAAATAAGCCGTTCCCTCGTTTGCAACTCCAGCCACGAAGTCGTTCATTAGTAGGCGTAGATGATCGTTTTGAATTTCACCCTTAATCATCGACTTTGCCTGTCGTCCACGCCCATTGGCTGTCGTACCCCACCACTGCAACTGAAACGCTATCTGTTACGCGACGCGTTCGCCTAAGTGTTGGTCACGGCTGGGAATATTCTGCTGGATGAACGAAGACATTTCCTGTCGTGCCTCTCTCCCATCTTCTACTCGTGTCCACGAAGGCAAGAGCCTGGACAATGTTTCGAGTGCAATGTTATCTATTTTGCGCCGGTCTTGGTGTTCCAGAAGGTCCATAACCTGTACGGTGAACGATGCAACAAGGAATATGCAACTTCATAGCGTACTTTCTTGAAGCGCCATAACATTTTTGAAGTGGTTGAAGCTAGATGGAAAGCGATAGACGTAACTGGGCAGCACTGTTCTTCAGAGTGCCAGAGCGGCTCTATCCAGGCTTCGAAGGCGAGGAACGTCAGGATGTGTTGTGGAAGACTCCGCCGTTCCTTGTCAAAGACTTGAGAAAGGTAATGCCTATTGCACTTTCGACCAGTTTATGTTTGGTGGCAGTGGCGTCGACGTTGTTGATTTAGGCAAACAGAGAGCTGTTTATCTCGCCGAGCTGACGGATTACACGCTGATCTATATTCCACAAAAAAGGGCATTATTCTTGATACGAAACATGCAGCTGAACGCCGCCTAACATTGTATTGGTGGGTAATTATCTGTATAAGTGTATCTCAATTACCATTTGTGCTTCTTTCATGTTTTCTCTTCTTTTTTCTTCACCTTCATTTTTTGTGACGTAGCGCAGCGCAGCCAGTGGAGGAGAGCTCAATTGTTGTACTTGCACATAACTATAACTTCATTTTCATGTCTCACATCTAATGTTTTGCGTGTAATGGGGTAGTGTACTGCACTCCAGTGATGAATCACCCCAAGTCATAGTCACGATTTATTTGTTGTTGTTGTACAGGTGTTCGTAAAAACGTGAGCGCTCATCTTTGTGCTTCTAAGCAATCCTTGCTTAAAATTCTCTGTAAAATATTACACTGGATACGAAAAAGAACAAACGAAATTCGAACTTGCGTATGGCACTTGTGATTTACAAGGAAATTCGAAAGCCACTGTGGCATGAGCGGATAACCAATGTCTGATTTCAAATCGGAGTGCTCTTCTCTTACAATGTGTGGGCAGCATGACGACCTCAGCCTGGACATTGGAAACGAGGCTCGCCAATGGTAGAGCCTGACTCATTTCTTGCCTGCATATCTTCATTTGCAAGTACTATCTCGTCTAACGAGGAAGAGGGAGGGGCTTATAAGGGCTAATAATGCATGTTGAAAACTTTCGTCATCTTCTGCGCACAACTTATCTGTCTACACTGATTCAGTGACTGCAGTGTTGGGAGTGTTCAGGAAAGTTTGACCACTTTCCGTCTTAGTCGTCTAATTCGGCTTATTCAGGAAACAGTGTTAGGCGTGTTCAGGACAGCATGATTTCTTATACCCTAGTCAGACGGCAAACCTAAGGCCGTTAGCGGAACGGCGGTTAGTTCACCTGTAATCCAACCATAATTTCGAATGACATCGTTCTCTGCCCTGATTTGTTGAAAATAGGAGGCGCGCACCTTTTTTGTGGCAATTATGCTGTTCATAATTCCCACGAAAAAGGCGTACGCCTCCTGTTTACGATGTCATTCGAAATTATGGTTGGACAACAGATGAAGTAACCGCCGTTCCGCTAACGGCCTTAGGTTTGCCGTCTGACTAGGGCATTACTGTCAACTTAGGCGTCTAGTTATGAAGATGATGATTGGTGTTTTCACGACGCACAAGCAGCGTCTACTTGAATAGAATATTTGTTTCGCTCGTCTACGAAATGGTCACAATATATGACAAAACCTGACCGAACACACGACCATATCCATCTATATGTATACTTACAGGCCTATTAGGCAGTGTTAGGTTCGTCCAGAAAACTTTGATTACTTAGATGTCGTCTTTGCCATCCACTTGGGTGTCGTTCATGAAAAAAAGAAGAAATGACGAAGCTTAGGAAACATTTGATACTGTCTGGAGAGCCACATGCATTTGGACGCATCACAGCATGATGTGACCTGCAGCTCAGCAGTAGATGCAATAGTACTTCAACGGCGACGATATCAAACATTCGCTATAACCATCTGCGTAGCGTCCCCTTCTTGTCTCCGCTCAGAGTGTGCTACAGACGTCAGCATTTCTCTCCTACCGTGTTACCGTTAAGGTTGACGGGAGCTGTACATGCTGCACGTTCTCCTGATCCAGCGCCGCTCGTTCCTATATCGACGCCACACATTCTACCTCTCGCACTATAGGCAGCCGCTGCCGACGCCCGGAACTGTGCCACACAGGTATCTTTGCGATCCTCGGAAGAACAACCACCAGAACGCCATGCAGCACTCCAGCCTTCTTCATCGAGGCTGGAAAGCCACAAGGAGAGCTCTTTTACTACGCTACACTACGCAGTGATTTCCGGCAACCGATCGCTGGTGCGCTACTTGATCGACAACGGTGCCGATGTCCTGCGTCTGGATGAAAACAAGCATTCTTGCGTACACTGGGCAGTTGGTAAGGAGCTTTGGGTTCCTCTCCTTATTGCCCGTCAGGAGGCGTTAGGCGGCAACATCACGTACCGCATAGCTTTCAGTGTAACTCAATCAGTGCCCTGATCGGGTTACTAACGCCCGGTTTCACCAACGCCGATTAACATTTGAACCGAGATCAACGCTCCCTTAACCTGAATTTAACGCTTAATTTTGCTTCACTAAAGGGAGTTGTTGTCGTTGAAACATTCATCACATCACCAACTAACGTTTTGTAAAAAAGAATTGAGTGTCAAGTGCTAATAAGTTTTAGCAACCCTTGATCTCGGTTCAAGGTTAACCAGTGTTGGTGAAACCGGGCGAGTCTTAATGACGTTGAAATTGCTATTCACGTACAATGGGCTTCATATCGCACATATCTGGATACTGTAAGTAACAACACACGGTGTTCTTGTCATGGTGTCATGCTTCAAAACGTGCCCTGGGAGAGCTAAAGGGTTGAAGTTACCGTATATAATAGCCTCCTGTCAAGAGAAGACGCGGTCAAGCGAAGTGGTAGTACTGCTGTTTGTCATCAGGGCTGCATGAGGACGCTGTGTAGCACTTCAACACCAACGACTGTCCCGCTGTTCATCAAAGGCTTTCTCGCGCAGTTTCCCAGGATGAAAAACACGTTATATATATGCTATAGGAATAACATCTAAGTCAATCTGTTGACTGCGAGGAGAAACGTGCTCTGCTTCCCATATGGAAATAGTGCGCGTGGACGATGTTACTGAATCCACACACACAACTTCGTAGGCACTGAGACATATGCTTCTGATCTACAGTATGTGGCGATCCCGAAACCCTCGACATCCTGCTGGCTGCTGGGGCAGATCCCTCGACTGCTGATGTCCATGGAGCCCATCCATTACACTATGCAGCTCAGATGTGTGGATACAACGGCGTGCTGGCCAACAACATAGATGATGGGCTTGCTATCTTGAGACGCCTGATTTCTGTAGGGGTTGGGGTTAGTCTTCGCGACGAAGACGAACGCACGCCGTTGCATTGGGCCGTCAGCTTTGGTGAGGAGCCCTATGTCCTTATATGGCGTGCAAGAGTGCTCATTCTTTCGATGCGTTGCAGACAACGATGCGAGCAACGCCAGTTGCTCTTCAGCGACAAGTGATGCTATTGCAGCTCTGGTGAATGCCGGTGCTGACGTGTCAGCGAGGGACAGGTATGGCCTTACAGGTAATGACATTAAAGGGTGCACTGAACCAATTGATGTACAGTGCAACAGACTGCAGGGCATTATTGCTGGAATGACAAACGCTATCGGAATTCTTCCGTGCCACACTGGGTTCTATGGGACCGACCGATCCGTTTCAACCAGGCGAAGAGAACAGCAACTAGAGTTTACCACGACAATATGTTTATGTGTGGGAGAGATTTACTGAACGAATTTCACATGGGTACTATACAACATGGGTACATGCTTATTCGTTAATCGCGAGTGGGGACGGGCTCGGCACAGAGGAATACCCACAACGCGCACACTTCTTATCAGTTGAATTCAGTATTATTATATGTCTTGGCCTCACAGCAAATGGCCCTAGTGATGTTTCCTTTTATATCTGAAGCACGAGTATACCCGGCGCTCGCCTGTGATCTCTAAACATGTGTTCTTTCCAGTCCTACACTACGCAGCTGGCCGGGGTCACGTCGTGTGCGTCGAAACGCTGATCTCGTTATGCGGAGCCAAGGTAGACAACGTGGACGCCAATGGGCGCACCGAGCTGTTCTATGCTGTTAGTCGTGGACACGCAGAATGCGTGGAACTGCTGCTGAAGTATGGTGCGAAGCCTCATCACCGAGACAAGGAAGGAAACACGTAGGCTACCTTGCTTTTGATTTCAGGTCTTTCCTAAAGACCGAGAAGGACAACAACAACAACAACAACAACTTTATTTTTAAGATGAGGAATGCGGAGTGTCATCGCCAGGGGCGATACTCTACCCCATCGCTGGTGGTGATGTGGGGAATGAAATAATGAGCCCCTTCACAATAACGTTCGAAGACCTATTGTGTCCGAGAAGGACATGTTAGCAACAGGGTTTCATAACACAGTGTTTCATAGTAGGTCAGGTATTTATTTATTTTTATTTTCGAATACTGTTAGTCCCAAGTGGGACCGTTACAGTGGGGATCAACACTACCGCAATCACCAATCATAACACTAATCATAAACAACAGAACTAACAAACCAAAGAATCTCATCCAGGGACCACAATACATAATAGCACTACATTAGCATAACATTATATTAAATAAGTATTGCTCACATTCTTAAAAATGAACTTCACCGCACTGCACGCTCTTAGCCAACCATAATCTCAAATGATATCGTTACCTGCCCTGATTTGTTGAAAACGGGAGACGTAAGCATTTTCTGTGACAGTTATGAACAACATAAGTGTCACAAAAAAGGCGTACGTTTGAACAAGTCTACCCTTGCTTCGTATGGTTTCACAGCCTTACTATGTCGTGCACGTAAGGTATAGCCATAGCGGAAAACAACGTAAGTCTGTCGCTCGCAGTCGCCTTCAGTTCCAGTTCGCGGCTAACACTGTGATGTTTTTTTGGTGCTTGGCCTGCTCTCCTTAGGTGGTGTGCACTGGGTGCTGTGACATCATCCATTTCTTACTGATATCGGGGCGGGCAAAGCATTTTTACTCTTTGTGTCTTACTTCCTTGTCTGTTTTCGGGTCCTGCAACTGATCAGAGTCCCTGTCATATATATCTTTCTTCAGTTTCAGTTCTTTCCAGTAATGTATATATCTTTCAGTTCTTCAGTTATTTTTACTGCTATTTTTCTATAACTCGTACTCTTTTACCTCAGCGTGCAGCTTTGTACTATGGAGTAGCAGTACAGAATGAATTTGCTCAGCTCGCGTACCACAACTATACCATACCACCGCCATGCCACAACTTACCATATATGAATGGCAGGTCACCGATGGAAGCGCTGACGACACTCTATCGTGCACCCGGCTGTGTCGAAGCAAATGTTGGGAAACACTTACCTGACCACCTGGACACCAACGCTGGTGAGGTTTAGTAAATATTTCGTTTGGTGGCTCGTTGCGCCGTTCTTTTCCTTATTTTTTGTTTACGTCATCTCATTGCAGACCAGGTCACGTCGCTGCATGAGGTACAACCAACCGCACGGTGTCAGACATTAGGAGGGTTTCCCAACTCCCTTGAAGCGGCATGTGAGCAAGGTACCGCTGATGACGATGAATGTTGTCAAGTACATACATCGCCCATGGAAGGCATTGCCGCCCATGTACAGTACATTCGGTAAGAGAGCAATATAGCTCACCCAATAACGTCTTATTCAATGACATTATGGGAAATATTCGATTCGACTGCAACGTTCAATTTCATTGGTGTGATGTCTTTCATCATGCAGCACAAGGAGTAATGGAATCCCGAACTTTCTACCGCCGTGTGAAGCTCCAGAACACCCATACGAGGTTCTACATATTGGACCTACATCCGGCACGATGAGCACTACCGAAGCACGAACCTGCAAGAGATCTACATATCTGTGTCGAACGAGCTCTTATACTAAAACATGTACTGGAACCTACATAAGTCAGTCAGGTACAACGCATACTAGTTCTTGTACCGAGAGTCACGTACGCAATGCGACCGGACTGACAACTTCCACAGAAACACTTCACGAATACAGTCAGAAGACAAGCGTCAAGCAACGACAACGTCAACAGCAGGATATGCAGCGACGCAACAAAGGCCTTGTCGGTTGTAAAGAAACAGCATTCCTCACTCATCAGGAGACGCGAGCAATGAAATGTCGTACAGACAACGGCAAACTCAGTGTCAGGAAGGGTCATACGTCATCTACGACGATAACACGACACGTTATCGATAATACTGCAAACAGGAGCACAAGCCAAAGAGCGAACGCCTCAACGCAGAACGTAAGACAGAACAAAGAACCGGAGACATTGTCTTTTGCCGTAAAGCATTGCAACTTGAGCAGACGACGTGTCCTGGACGAGATGTTACCCGGAGTGGGAACGAGCAGCCACAACACACGCCGTGCTGGTGCAAGTGTCGCGCGTGTGGACAATACCGGAGGACGATTTTCGCACGCACGAGGTATCGAAACAGATTTCGCCAAGCGCGGCAAGCACCGAACACCGTCAGGGAGACAGTTTTCACGTTGCGTCTCGACAGTATCGCAGAACTCCATAGTTCGTGAAGAGTTCCCCATGTCTAAGACGGTGGAGACAAGCTCAACGTCAAAACCCGAGACCAGTCCGACGAGACACAAAAGCACCGACACTACGAATTTTAATGGTATCGGACACATGCCGCAGAAAGAAACTAAGACCATTAATGCAGCCCATCAGAGAGAAGGTTCCTGCAGTAACGCTGACCAAAAATTCGTTGGACAGACGGGAGCCTCAACATTAGCTGAAGTAGCGGAGGCTGAACCGATCACATGCGGAAACTGCGAGCACGACATCGACCAGGCAATTGCACGAGGCAATTTAGTATCAGCTTGCTGTGATGTGAAAGCAACTATACCGAACACCCTTACTGGGATGAACTGGAATGGAAACTCGCTTGGTTCCGGTACGAAGAAGCCTGCCCAAGCTGAAACTACGGAGTCCTCGTCATCGGTTGGTACAGAACTTCCCGTCGACACACCGAGGCTCCGAGCTACGTCGACGAAGGAGATTATCTCAACCGCTTTGACAACGCACGATTTGCTTCGCTGTCCTAATGCTATGTCCACAGTAGGTCGATTGGAATGTAAGCAGAATTCTGACTACAGAGGTACTCAAAGGGAGGGGCAAAGGAAAGGAAACCTGCACTACGACCTACCAGAAGGCGGTGAATTAACGAACAACGATGTCAGTGACTGCTTTCACGATATAATAAAGGAGTTACCCATGGAAAGTAGGAGTCTAGTTGTCAACACCTGCATGGACCCTTGTGAACACCGCCCAAGGCGTCCACCACAGCCTTCAAGTATTGATACCATAGATCGAAGCTGTCATGGTGAGGGGTCCTGCCTTGGCGAATCACACAGCACGCGCCGGACCGACGAAAGAGGGCTCAAAAACAATGAAAATATAACAGCTGTGCCTTATTCTGGTCCTAAAACTTTGGGCGAATCACATTCCGGTCTTCCAGACGCAAGCATTCCTGTACTGCTTAACGGCACTCCGAGCAAAGATATCGTTGTAAACTTTGTTGAAGCTATCCTGCCAGCAGGCATACCATCAAAGTTCACACGTTTGGCAACGTCAGGACGTGACAACAAATACGAAGCAGGTGGTCCTAAACAGGACTGTGATGGTCCTTTAATGCCTCGTCGTAGAAGAACCCGCAATACTGGCCAGTCTAAAGAGCAGTCAGCGGAACGACGTCATGCTGTTTGTGAAGTGAAAAATTTTCCTACTGACCGCGGTAACCATGGCGATGCCCGTTGCGTCATGCAGGACCTCAGAAGCCAGAGGATCTGCAGTCTTCCCGCAATTCTCACCTTCGACGTTCTCACGGCTCCAGAAATGTTACTTGAAGGCTCCGAGCCAGTTGCAGGAAAGATATCGGGAACCCGCAACCGTTCCAAGTCATGGAGTGATCTGCAGTTCGGAGCATCAAACGAAGGTGTCGGAAATCCGGTAGTCTACGTCCAGAGTGAGAGATCAGAGCAGCCGAATCATGTAGATGTACGTACTTCCCATGCCCCAAACAAAGTTAATGATGAAACCAAAAATGCGGAAGAGAAATGTGCAACGGAGAAGCCTAAAACTGATGACCAGCTTTTGGAGGTTACAGCACGCCTACAGACCATTACGCTAACTATGAGAACTACGAAAAACTGCACCGACGCTCAAAGTGCTTCAAGGCATGCGGAGTACAACAGCAGCAAATGCCAGGTTGAGAGTGCCAATGAAGAACATGACAGCTATCTGGCTTCTGGAAGCAGAGTGCCATGTACGGTTCACAGCGTGGCACCAATTGATTTTGAGACGCTTGCCACGAACGACAATGTGCAGCGGAAGAATTCGCAAGAGTCAAAATGTGATCTTTCCGTCCCTGTGTTGCAATCCATGATGCAGCTGGTGATGGATTTGGGTCGATCAGAAGCGTTGACAAGCGGACAACCCGAAAAGGGGAAGAGCTTCGTGGAAAGTGGAACAGCTGAAGCTGTTCCGGATAAAGAAGTCGATATATGCAGTTCGTGCAAGAAGTTCGATGAAGCTTTAACGAGCAAACAACCGATGCAACGTAATACGAAGCGGAATTCAAAACTGGAATGTTTGACGTTCAAGGACCGTACATTGAAAAGGGAAGTGAGGTGCAGGAAGTAAGTACATAATAAACTTCTTCATCTTCGAACAGCAAGGCTTGGGTGCGATTCGCGAGGTTTCATTATTCTAGCCCGCCATAGTTTCATTGACTGGACTGATGGCTGTATTAGTCGCGCATTAGTCGCGCGATAGGCGCGATACCCAGAGCCTATCCCAACATTATTAAGGCGCTAATGCATTGCTTAAAGCTCTTGGCACACTCGACCGAAGCGTGGGACATCCCTCCGTTGCCACGTACCAGCCTTGTGACAGGGCATAGGGACGACCATTTCCTTTTCAGCTTACCACAGAGAACGGACTGAAATAATTTCTTGCAGTGTTCTGTATTCTGTGGAATTGGCCATGCAATGCCGTTTCGCCGTTTCGCAACCAAGCACATTCAAAATGAAAATTTCATTGCAAAAAAGTCTGTGGTTGTCACTACATCTTCCAGCCAGTTTCCGATTTAGAACAGAAATATCCTTTTGTGTCTTCATAGGCGTACAAACGGGAAAGAAGTCATTAAAGGATCTGGTGGTAAAACCGATAGGACAACAGGTGCAAATGTGGAGTCCTGCGCTGTCAAAAATCAGAGTTGCCGTGTTCAGAGGGAACACCAACACATGTCATCAAGTGAGCGGATTTGTACGCTATTTATTGTGTGCGGATATCTTGAAAAAAAAAAAAAAAGAAGAATAAGTGCTGTTTACGGAGTCCTTACCTTGCAGCTGGACATCAACGGCCAGCCTTACAAAGCTGTCGTGTGATGAAGGTATACGTTTTCTTCATTCAGGCTTTTCACTATAATTTGTGAATTTGTGCCCTGTTTTCAGAACATAAAAGTAACAAATTCACACAATGCTCGCAGTCCTTCGGAACACGTGGAAAAGGGAACAGACAGTTCCGTGACAAACGCAGGTAATTCAAGGTGAAAAATTATTCCTGATGTGGTTCTGAGTTGCATTTTTTATAACCTCATCACAAAACGCAGGATGGCTCCCCACCAGAGTTCTAAGTGCCTAAAACGAGCATCAAAAGTACTGATACTGTATGCACGTTCTAATAATATGTAGCTTTCGCGTGTCGATTCCGTTTTTAACTAAAACACTAAACGCTGTTTAGTTTCCGTTCACGTTTTTGGCGCCACAAGACAGTTTCGCATAATTGCATTTCAGAGTCACCTACGTTTCACACTTCGCTATATCAAAACTGCGCTGATTTGAGATCAGCAAAATACGTATTGGTCGAAATGTATTGTCGTACGTATTGGTCGAAATTGGTCGAAATGTGTACCAAAACTAATTACGCTGTTTGACTTTTTGAATAAATGAGCTAGAAAAACTAACCTTGCGGCGCATAATCGGCTCAGCTTCAGTTTGCCTGGAGATCCAATGTCTGCACCTATCACCAGCGTTGTCGGCAGCGTTTTTTTTTTGCTTTGTTTTCAGCCAAAAAAATACTGTATTCGCGCTGGAGCACTATTTAGACACCTTCTCAGTTCATATAGCATAGACTAAAGTGCGACATGTTCACAAATATTCTTGACAGGCATGTATATCTTTTGACGTCGCAGCTAAAAAAGAAAAGGGAAAGCTGCCACCAGTGCTGCTGAAGAAACGCCTTTTGCCGGTAGTCCTCCCTAGTCCAATCAACAGCGTCTTCACCATCATCAGGGGAACTCCAAGACTACCGGCTCATACAAACCTGAAATTCCCCCGTGGCAAACCAAAAATCGTTTGTGGAAATCCACTGAGCGACAGGTACCTGAATCCCGCAAGCACAACTCACGCATCTGGCAGCAAAACTGCGGCCACGTGCCATCAGTCAGCCCATATGAACCAATTACGTACTTCGCGGACTGAGAGGGCTACATCATTTCGCTGTCGAGCTCATAAAGTGTCTCTTGTTCATGGAAGTAAAACATCCGGTCAAGACCTAGCTAAGGTGATGCAGATGAAGGAGAATGAGAAGGCGCTATTGGCAACTGAGAGCTCGAATTCATCTGCAAGCCATAACCATTGCTGCTCTCAGATGTGCGCTTGCACACTTCAGGAAGGAGCAGACCATGACACTGTGCTCGACGAAGCTTCAGACTGTGGGGTTGATGGAACGCCTCAGCCAATACAAGAAAACACTAAGGAAACAAATGAACAGGAGTCACGAACAAATGAGCGAAGTTTCGAGACAAAGGAAGGTACAGCATGTTCTACCGGGTCGTCAGAGGGCACAGGCTCTGACATGTCAGAACCTTTTCCCGTGCGTAGTTCTACACAGGACGATAATAACAACATGTTAGAGGCCCCAAAACCCAAACGTAAATTCCTCTTCTTGAAAAAGAACGAAGGGCGTAGAAGCCTTCCTAATATAAAGCTACTAGCAACCGCCAATGCAACAAATAATGTCACGAAGCAACGGAGGACGCCTCCTATTCCTCTTTCCTCTTTCGCGTGCACCTTAAAAAGGAACTCGGGTTGCCATTCAGCCCTCCTTCCTCTCTGGGTTCCCGCGCCGCGCATGTCAGAAGATGAAGAAGGTGAAACGTGAGTTCACGTGACTACAGATTGTGACACTAGTTATAAAATGTCACGTTAATTTCTTACATGTGTGCAACGTTATGAAGAAACGAATCGATATTTGTAAGACAAATGTCGGCACAGTTCCCTGTGCAGTCGGCCCAGGACGCGCTGTCCCCCCGAGCAACATGTCGCCACACCGGCAGACAAGACCGCTCGGTAACAGAGGAGCAGGAAGAAACGAACCAGGTCAAGTGATGGGCACAAAATTGACCAATTAGATCCCAGCAACCCCTTGACTGCTCTGCTGATTGGAGCCACTTCAGTGAAAGAGAGAACGTACACGCGGAGGCGGTGTGCGTGTGCCTGAGTGCATCTACTTCCGAAGGCAATAGAGGACAGATGAGCTTGTCAAGTTGCGAAGCAAGGTGTTATGAAGAGTTGTCCGTGATTTAATGTGCGCACGGAGACCCCGATCTTGAAACACTCGTCTGGATCCCGCAGCTACGCATTAAATATGCAAAATCGAATTCAGCAATTACTGTTATTTGCTAGAGATAAGAGGGTGTTGACTCCGTTCCAAGGAACGGAATCGGTGCCCTTAGCGTTCTCTAGCAGATGCCTCATTTAGTCGAAATTTCAGTCGTACGTGCTGTATGCGCCCGTCAGTAAGACACGAGGCGTTCCTTCCCGTAACGTGCAGAGAGTATAGTGATGACACCTTTCTACAAAATGCGAGTTCTGCACAGCTTGTTTGCCGCCTGGAAGAGACGTGGTCGAGACATCGACTTGCGGAAACCCGTTCTCGTAAGTGTAGTGCGTTCGAACGTTATCGTTGTTGTGGCATTTGATTACCGAGTGATTTGCCTTCCGACGTGGCAACATGTTGCTCCGAAGGTCCCGCATCTTACGCCGACTTCACAGAGAACTGTGCAGACATTTGCCTCAGAATCTCTGAGGATAACCGAGCGAAATATGCGCTGACAGCACAGCCGGTGAGAAGATTCGAACCCGGTACACCTCCGAGAACGTGATGATCCGTCGATGCGAGTGGTCTGTATCCTGTTGCACTATATGTCCCGTTCTCTATTGGAGTTGGAAATAAACTAGCGTAACTTTTTTTCTTGCTATTCATTCACTGATCTTTAAAGGACCACTGAGGTGACCCCCAAAATTGTTTTCGTTTTTCGGTGCAGAGTGTTCTCCAGCCAATAAAATGAGTTCCTGCGAATGAACGATGAGTGTAGGTGACCTACAGAGCGAGCGCGCGGGCTCTGTTCCGCACACCTTTGAAAAATCCCCCTCCTCATGAAAAGAGCGCATCGCAGAACGAGAGGACGTCGTAACGTATGCTACTTCCCCCACGTTACCACTGACGTACAGCGGCACAACTCAAGCATGTAAAAGCGGCGCGTGAGCTGCGAAGAACAAATAAAGAAACAAAGCACGGAGCCTTCACATAGTCACGAGAGCATCGTGTCGGCCGTCTGCGGCTGCTTCCTCCGACTGTCTTTTGTAACTTCGGTTGCACAGCTATAACGCACCGCAGAGCGAAAATATTTTGCATGGTGACTCCTGGTGGACAGCTTGACAAACGCGGTGAATTTGGAGCGATGTTAAATATCACCTTATTGCTCCTTTAAGCACGTTAATGACACGTTATGTAATAATAATTGAGAAGTGAATGGAGTCGGTATTGCCGTGAAATTGGGTCAGATGTGTTTGCATCGTATTGTTGCTAAGATGTCGAAGGAAGAGGGTTGACTGAGGCGCTGGATGACTGTTCTGTACCGAGATAAATACAAGGGTCGTTCAAGATTGACCAAGACCTTTATTTGTCTAAATACAATGTAAAATTCGGGAAGAACAAAACATACACTACATACATAACATAATCTATACGAGAACATTACAGTGCGGCGGAATTAATTGTTTCTTTTCTTCAAGACAGCGAGACGGTTCCATAAATATGCATTCGCTCATCGCGACATATGATCAATATGACCGGCATGTGACTGTTGGATTTAGCGCCGTATTGCGATGAACGAACACACAATGGAACACACTCGCCCTTCAGTTTTGAGGCTGGAACCCACAAACTGACAACTCTTACTCAGTTACTGTCTACAATCCTGCACATAAGTAGCTGCTGCAGTTTCTGCCTCACTCATTATTTCCGCTCCGCCGCTAATAACAGTCTGAAAGATGTAGCTGCCGTTACAATAAAATACCAGAACACATGCACAATCGGGTATCAGACACCGTATTCCAAAAGCCGCCGGCATGGCGCGCCGGAGAAATCTCACGTGACTGCAGCAAGCAGGCCGCCGACCTCGCCGTTGGGATCGGTCACATGATGTTATGACGTCACGGCAAGATGAACGAAAGAACGAACCTTTTGAACGGTTCAGTGAACCAAACTGAACTGTACGAACGAGTTCATCAAAGTGAACTCAAGGTGAACTGGATTGCCCATCACTAAGTCTGTCAGGAACTACCGACCACAAACCACCTACCGCAACGGCATTTCGAAACACATACTGATGCAGATGGCGTTCAGTCTGCTACTCTTGTCGACGGCGAGGCCGTTTAAGTTTCGGTTTCAATACCAAGTGAAAATTACGCAAAGTTTGATTTCGGTACGCTGCGCAAATGTTTCTGGCATAATTACCGACAAAAAAGTAACTTGGGCGAATTGCGGTAGGACCATAAACGATTGATATATGATGAAATGTAAATTAAGATTATCATTTGCCTTGCAAAAACGCCAGGTGCACATATCGCACATACTATTTGAGCAGCTGTATGCACCTGCAAAGGAATGCAGAGCGTCTTCAATTCACTCAGGTGAAGGTCCACATATTTCGGGGGCAGGTGTCAAAATTACAGTGGACCTGGGACAACTCCACTTGCCTACTACCACATCCACTTCGCCCTCTGGAACTAGATGATAGGCACGTCCAGTTCAACTGGAGCCTGGGTTAAACCAGTTGGAAAACACTTGGTAGTGAACTGGAACTAGGTGGTATAGGCACATTGGTGGAAGTGATGGAAAACACTTCACGAAGTGCACATGTTCAACAAGAGTAGTACCTTGGTCCTGTGATACAATTAAAGTACTTTGAAATGGAATTAAAAAGTTTTAAATAGGAGAACTCTACATGTGATTGTAAGAGACCACGGAACATGCATAACTCATACGTGCTACTGTCTTCAAAGTGGTTTCCAATATCAAGTGGGACGGTGCAACACTGGAGCCAGACATCCTCACAATAGGACCTGACTTCAAGTGGGTTGGTGGGTTGTACTCCCAAGATGGACACACAGTGGGCCAGACATCCCACTTTACATACCACAATGGGACCTGACTTCAAATGGGATGGCAGGACGGGACAGAGCCAGGAAGCACATTGGAACCACTCATGCTACCCAAGGAGCCACAATGGAACCTGACTTCAGGTGGGATGGCAGGACGGGACCCAGCCTGGAAGCACATTGGAACCACTCATGCTACCCAAGGATCCACAATGGGACCTGAGTAAAAGTATACCACTCTGGAACTGGCTGGGACCATCTTGAACCCAACTGAAACAACTGTAGTGCCAGTAAGGGACCATCCTAGATTTTTGCCTGGGTGACTTTTTCTATGACGTGCGACAAGGACAAGGTGGCGGTTTTGCAAAAGGCACCCGCTTGAGGGTAGTTAAAAAGATGGCGGATTTATGTCGCCCCTGTGAGAATGCACGTCAACATATGGCCGCGGTCATGTGGTGGCGTTATTTGTATATCTTTCACTATAGCAATGCTCGCGTCGGCTAGGGATACGTGACTACACCGGGTGCCACTGGCTTGGCTACAAATATTTCACAACGATTAAAAAGAGTCAAACATGGAAACAAGGTGGTTGCATTTCAAAAACAGTTTATTATTAGCATTGGTACACACACGAAAACTACGCTTGTTGGAGTAGTTCAACGAGAATCCGCAAAATATTTTGATGGACCATCAACAGCTTGTCGGCCCATTAACAACTCCTAGTGGTCCAACAGGACTGTTAGCGGTCCGACAAATGCTGTCCCACAGCCCGTCAGGTGGGCCGAATGGCCGCACAAAAAGGCCTGATGGTACCACAGCGCCCCTGGCTGCCCAACAAAGGGCATCCAACTGCCCATCAGGTGAGCTTAGTGGTCGCACAGGAGAACCCAATGGTTCGTCAACGACGCTTTGCGGTCAAACAGGTGATATCTCATAGTAGATCAGGAGCCCCTAATTGGGCATCAGAGATGTGGCATAGCGTATAATCGCTAAAACGTTCCATGCAAGACTCCGTAAATGACAGAACTGCAAAAGATAAGGTGGAAACTGTGTCCTGTCCTGCGCTGGTCTTGCCCTTTAGTGTTTCCTTGTATCGAAAGTCCTTGCTGAAATGAGCAACGCAGTAGCCAATGTCTTTACAATATTCAATATGACAGCTCGCATTGTACTGACAGGCCGATAGACCTCCAACCGTCAAGCTACTAATGTTTCATGCCATCTCACTCATTGCGACTCGGAATATTCTAATATTGCTTCAAGAATCAGTTAAATATGGTTCGTGAAACGTGATCCCCATAAAACTTCCCTAGAACTTATCAGCGCTCAGTGACTCAAGCTGCGAACGCCCCAGCGTGTAAAGACGATTGAGCACCGCGCGACGCTCGCAGCCTATAAAAAGGCCACGTGTCATGTGCCAGTACCATGAGCATCCATAAAACGACTAGGTGCTTCATAGGTGGGCGTCCCTTTCCGTATATCCGCCGGATGTCACGTGTCGGCAATTTTCCTAGTCCTCACGAAATTCTCCGATGGCATGGAGTGTTGCGAGAGCGAAAAAAACGCGCGATTGCACTACGGGAGTTCGATTCTAGATGGACCTGCAGAATATTTCAACCAAAAGCAGTAAGAATCAACGATGTTCTGTTAGTCTTGAGTTAATACGCCAAGTCATTCCTTACTTCGATGTTGTTTGTGCGAGTAAATGAAATAAATTGAGGCACACCTCACCCTTTCTATATAACCGCGGCTGCAAACAGGACTCTCGGATTCGCCGCTTAGCTTTAGCTTATTCTTTTAATTTAGCTTATTCTTTTCTTCCCTTAGTCCGCTCCCTTGGAAATGTAACTTGGCGCCATTATTCTGAGCATGCAGACCACATTTCTTTTTCCTAATAAACGTCACTACCACCACCAAATCACGGAAGACAAGCTATAAGCATAGTATTTGTGCTATCTGCATCCACTTCCACATCATTAGGTTAAAATCCTAGGTATAGTTCTTGACAGTGCGGGGGTCTCAGCTGTCAACTGACCTCGAGTGTTCAGACGCCGTAGTGCTGTGCTGCGACAGCTTAAATTTGTTGATGTGCCGATTATTTTTCGGCCTCGACTGCTAGCAGCATGCTATTACAGTCGCTTGCGGTTTTGAGCGGCTGTTTCAACCCACTAACAGTAATACAAGCTGCTATCACACGACACGCGTTCCGCTTTCTGTAGGGCGGATCCGTTGAATGGGTCTGTAGGTCTCAACTACACGGGAGCCGTGATCTGGGTGGGTTGGGAGTACCACCTGTACCAGGAAAGTGCTTGGCGCTCCAATCGCGTATTCTCTTTGAGGCGCTCTGTGCGTCGGAGCACCCGGCCTACGCAAGGGTGCAGTTTTTTTCTAGGATACGCCGCCAGGTGGTCCCTAGAGAGTTCCGAGCTTCGTCCCAGGGCGGAAATACTCCCTGCTTATTTTAGTCCTTGTGTTGCTGTTGTGCGGCGCTTGCGTGTCCAATGCCCAGGTGAAGACATTTCATTGTGGAGTGTCTATGATTTCTACGCCGCCTTCAGGAAAATGCGACCGGGTCCCGCAAGGCCAGCAGTGCCAACGAAATTCGCATGGCGGCGTATCAGTACAGGCTGGCTTGATGCACGGCGCGCTAGTCTCTAGTGGAAGCGGCCCCATGGTGTCCCTCACTGTGGGAAAGTTTGCACCGTTTTCGAATATGTCACACGGACGGTTGTCTGTCTTGTGGCATGTCTGAGACTGCAGAACATTGTTTTTTTGCGATGACATATTCCACTTTTACTGTGGAGTAGGGTGGCGCAAATATTTGTGCTCCCGGTAGTTGATTGGGCCACCGTAAGGTACCTGGAGCCGTTGCCGGTCGTACGTGCAGAGCGGAAGCAGTTATCATTGCTGATCTCGGAAATCAACTTCCAAATTTGGCAAAAGGGCAAGGGTGCAGGCCAGCTGGTACATGGTGAAAAAATTAGTACCCGAGAAAGGGACAGAGGAGGGACGACACGACACGTTCTCGTCGTTCTCGTTGTCGTCCCTCCTCTGTCCCTTTCTCGGGTTCCATTTTTTTCCAAATTTGGATTCGCCGGTGTCGGCTGTCCTTCGGGGGCCCAGATGTTGGGAGCATGGCTATTTTCCAGGCGGTGAGAGCCGTGCTGCGTGCACATATAATCCGTGAGCAGTCATTATTTGGTTCTGTGGAGTGCTCTCGCCGCTGGCTTACAGCGACACGGTTCTTTGACCATGGTGAGAGGCATATCATGTTCTAGTAAGCCCACTAAGACTGTACTGCCCCCCGTAGCGACTCTTAAGAGGGTTAAAGCGATTGTTCGCATGGTATGGCACGTACAAAAAGCAATCTCGCTTTGGAGCGTTGTTATCTGGTATGTAAGATAGAGTCTGTGTAAAAGGGGC